>NC_141138.1:85860586-87153086 GCF_053477565.2 Lygodium microphyllum | reverse complement strand
TTTGGCCGGAGGAGCAGCAGTGACGCCATCTTCGACCCCTTCTCCTAGGACCCATTCCCCAGCGGCTCCGCCCTCTTCAGTCCTTATGCCGACTGGCCCTTCCGCCTCCTGGACAGTGAGCCATCGCGGCAACTGGCCCGCGAGGCATCGGCCGTGGCCAACACTCAGGTGGATTGGAGAGAGACGCCCGAGGCCCACATCTTCCAGGCCGACCTGCCGGGGCTGAAGAAAGAGGAGATCAAGGTGCAGGTGGAGGACGGGCGCGTGCTGTGCATTAGCGGCGAGCGTAGCAGGAAGGAGGAGAAGCAGGAGGGCGACAAGTGGCACTGCGTGGAGCGGGCGCATGGCAGCTTTCTGAGGCGCTTCCGCCTACCGAACAATACCAAGAGCGAGGAGTTGAGCGCCCGCGTGGGGAATGGCGTGCTGACCATCACCGTGCCCAAGCGTCAGACTTAGCAGCCCAGCAAGCCCGCCATCACCGACGTGCCCATCTCCGGCTGAGCCTCGAATGCCGGCCCCTCAATACACTCCACTCTATGGAGAGAGAGATCCCCAGCTGTAAAAATAACAGGCCGTCTTCCGAGGTGCAACGCCACAGCAAATGCAATGTAGCTGACAATGTTGTTTGCACACCAGTGTACTAATGTCTTTGTATACCAGTATAGCCATCGAATCCCATCAAGGGGCCACAGCCCCCGAACTTTGTATTGATCCTTTTCCTTGCTTCCTCGCTTTAATACAGTTCGAAAGGTTTTTCCCCAACGTAGCAAATTCAGTTGAGATACGTTGCTATATACAAAGGTGGATGGCACGTCAATTATATCATGTTCCTCTCTAACAAATGAGAAAGTCGGCATATACGATAGATTTTATATGATATCTCAACCCTCTCAACTCCGTCATCGTAGACCTCAAGACAAAGATCCTTGGTGGGGTGAGCAATTTGTAGTGCGGCATGACATTCGAACGTCAACCTTAAAGCACGAAGCTGACAAACATGATGGGAGTCCCTGCTAAATTAGCAGCATGTGTATTTTGCTTGGGAGTTGGGATCCCTTGTGTGGCCCATCCAACATCCATCGAGATTGATGGTCTTCTTACCCTTGTGACAAATACTCTAGGGACTATTGAGCAGAATTGTGCAAATGCGAGCAAAAATAAGACAATCATATCCCCTTTAATTTTCTACCCCAAGCGTTGCAAAAGTTATATGAGAATATGGCCATTGCATGATGCAATCATTGCAAAGTCATGAAAGCTATGAAATGCAATAAAACCTTCTCAGAATTTTAACTAAATGTTAGGTTTGGAATCCCAAACCCAAGTCCTCGAGCAAGGACATTGCTCCCAAGTATATGTAGTGCAATATGCGAAAGAGAGAGATCGGATGAAAAAGAAAGGGTGGCTAAATAGGATAAAAGGTAAAAAAACAAGATATCTCTTTCAAAGAGGAAAGCAATGGATATTGATCGTGCATCACAATCTTTAAAAGTATATATGTTCTTACTTCGTAAAATTTACACAACACAACCAATAGAGTTGAGTAAGGAGTAGAGAATGCACCAGCAAATATAAGAACATAAGTTTCTTTAATTTCAAATGAATTGATACAAAGATGGCTTTGTCCACTTGTGCACTTCCATTGTGAAAGCTTAGCTAGTGATCCAAACATATAATAGGCGAAGAGCTTAGCTGTAACTAAAACAACTTTGGCTAGGTTAAAGATAGATTGACGATGGCTTTGGAGAGGTTTTCCTTTTATAACTTGGGAATGCAATCTAGTCAGCCTGTCTGCACATATTATGAACCTTACCTAGTTGGGTAGGAAATACTCTCTTTACCGACCCCAAAATAGAAGTCTCTAATGACTCCCACATCCTCGACTCGATACTTTGTGCCTTGAGTTGCCACCAAGATAACCACTCTATCTAACCCAAAGGCTAGATCCATAAAGGTTTCCCTTTTATCATCCGATCATATAGACCTCATCTAACATTCAAGTCAAGAACCAATCAATATTCATGCTCACACATGATTTCTCATCTAACATACAAGTTAGGATCCAACTAATGTCCATGCTTACACATGACTTCTCATCTGACATACAAGTTAGGATCCAACTAATGTCCATGCTCACACATGATATCTCCTCATGATGGGGCCCTTACAACTTAGAGTATGAGAAGAAGTCATGCTCATAATGGAAGCCTTACAACTTAAGAGTATCATAGATCATTTGTGGCACCTTACAAGGGTGGGGCATTTAGTATATCTAACATGTAATAAAAAATTATCTAAATATTAACTAAGGATTAGGTTTGGAATCCCAAACCAAGTCCTTGGGCAAGAATATCACTTCCAAGCCTATGTGGTGCAACATGAGAAAGAGAGACCAAATGAAAAAGAAAGATTGACTAAATAAGATAAAAAATGAGTTCGACTTTCATTTGATATTCATCTTTTTTGCAATTGGAGATTGAAGATTCTAATAACTTCTTGGGACATGGCAAAGGGTCGAGAGCTGGTGGTAGTTCATTGAAGGATGTTTCACTTAGCCATTACTTGGTAAGGATGGATTCTCATGTTTTCTTAGTATTCCATTTCAGAGGACATAACATAGCCTATCCTCTATATTAAGGCACTTACAAGGCTACTTGGTTTCTCTAGGTTTTAGTATAATGTCCATGAGGTGATATTTTTGGAGAAGACAATAGTAATTAGGATTTTTGGTTATGTTCATGGCTTCTCTGCTTCTAGAGCAATATACTTTTTGGTCCTCTCATCTTATGCTTTGGCAGCAAATCGAATTGATATAAAATCCACAGTTGGCTACAAGAGAAGAAAATTTCTATGTTATAGAGGAAAGATCCCTAAGGAGAAAGATGTAAAAGCTCTTGAGAGCTAGATTGTACTTTTCTATCTTAAAAAATACTATGAATTCTCAAGTTTCATTATTGTCTTTAGTATTTATTCTTTGAAGTTGTTGAAAAAAATAATTGAATAGCTTGTCAAGAGCATTTCTTTTTGTAACTCCTACTCCATGTCGTGTGTTTCAAAAGAAACTTGTACGTGCTTGATAGTGAGATTTTTCCATGCTGCCTTGGCCGCTATAAATTGTTAGGGGAGCTTACTCCTCCACAAACTAAGGCCTATGGATATAAAAGATATGCTATAGTACAAGAGAGTAACATTCGTTTTATACCATTGAAAATGTTATTAAAGAAAACTCAGATTAGACATTTTGTCTCTTACAAAATAAAACGTGATATGCTTTTCTCTCCATGTCTTTTTTATTGCTTGAACAAGATTTGTAATTGAGTATTTGAACTCTTTTGGATATGTGTATATTATCTTTTGTTGCTTGAGGACCTTTAGAAAGATATAGAGGTGTCTCCAAATCTCCATTCTTAGAAATGCAAGTAGCGGTATGCTTGCAATATTTATCGTTATCCCACATAACTCTCTCCAATACTCCCAAGTAATGCTCATCTATTTTTCTATATGGTGTCCTAAAAAGCGTCTGGCTTTTGAACCTCCCATAGAGATATCAGCCAACCAAGACATCTCTTGTTTTCCCTAAAAGAGTTGGATCTTTTCTTAAGTAAACTTGACCCCCATTAAAATCCATTTTCAAGAATAATGCCTCACATTTGTCAATACACTCATTTGATAAATATAAGGGCTTAATCGAGTATGCATAGTCGAGATGCAACTTGAGAAGTTTATCAATTAATTTAATCTTTGCATAAAAGTAAAAATATAAACATTTCTAAGATAAATTGAAAGAATGGGATGCCATATGTCTTCTATGTTTTTAAAATCTACTCAAATCTATAGTCTCTAGTTGGGGCTCTTCTTGCTAGATGCAAGCTGCTCCAATTTTTAGACCCAACACTTGCTATGCAATAAACATAAGGATATTTTATATTTTTTTCATTGTATATTCAAAGCATACATTTGATAGTTAAACACCTTGCATTGCTAAATTCACTATTGCAACATCATTTTCAGCCATAAGAAAGTCATCTTCTTCCTCCTCATCCATTATCCCATCTTCATTCTCATAACGTGCTCGAGATAACATGTCTGCCACTAGGTTATCTCTTATTGTAATATGTTGAAATTCAGGGTTCAAAGATTTGATGTATGCAATCCACCGGAGCATAGCAATGTCTGAAGTAGCACAACTAATAATCATACCCAATACTGGTAAACAATCAGTCTCAATGACTACACGAGTACCCATAAAATACTCCTTATCACATTTAAGGGCTGCCACAATTCCCATTAATTTTCTTTTAACATGTGGATGTCTTCTTGGTCGTTCAATCAATACTTTAGCACCAAAGCGAATTGCATATCTTTGCCCTTCCCCATCATCTTGCCCAATTGCCCATCCAATCTCGATTGGGCTTGTATCGATAGTAATAATGATAGGCTTTCCATGTGAATAGTTAGCCTTTCTCAATGTAGGAGTAGATTTTAAGAGTTGCTTCAATTTATTCATTGCTTTCTAATGCTTCCTTTCCCAATGAAAACTTTAACCTTTCCTTAGAAGCTGATAAAGAGCATCGGCTACATGTGCAAAGTGAGGAATCCATATCAAATAGAACACACATGCACCCAAGAATCTACGCACCTCTGATACATTCGTGTATACATCTTGCATTGTATCAATCCCATCTATTTTTGCTGGTGATGGCCTTCACCCATAAGACCCACACATATGCCCAACAATCAAAACCTCTTCAAATCCGAAGACAGACTTTTGTCCATAGAAAGAGTTAAATGCACCTCTTCTAGACATGTCAAAATCCTCGCACAATCCACAATATGGTCTGCAATAAACTGACTGCATCCATGTGTATCCATATCTTCATTCTTTTCATCCACTTCATACCCTTTGATTGGAACATCATCCAAGAAGAGCATAGTCAATTGTGGTATAAAATCCCCGAGTACCCTATTCATAGCATTTGTCATGTGTGCCACTGAGTTTGTTACTCCCTATGGGAGAGTACACATCCATACTAACCCCAAGGGAGTCTTCATGGTTGTGATATCCCTACTTTCAATTGCAAGCTAGAACTAATCATAACCCGAGTAAAGATCACCCAAATAATAGATCACTCTGCCAGCAAAAGCCTCTGCAAATTCATCAACCACAGGACCTGCACCCACATTTCTTATGGTTACTTTATTGACTGGTTGCATGTCTTGAATAAATCTCAAAGACCCATTCTTTTTGGGCACAATAAACCAATGATTTGAGTACAGGACTGAAGAAGGCTCCAAAATCTTCATGTGAATCTTTTCATTTAGAAAATCCATCATCTTTGGCAAGTAAGCTTTAGGCACTGGAATAGGCCTCAAGTTCCATGGTACATGTGGCACTGTAAATATGACCATAGGAGAGACAACATTTGGATCCACACAACCTATTTCACTTGGCTGAAATGCAAATGCCTTTCCATGTCTAGCTAACATCCACATAAAACACTCTCTCTTAGCAGGCAAAAGAAACCCTTCTGCACCAAATTTCAATTCCTGTAATGTTTCAGATGTAAATTGATAACCTATATCATTAGGATCCCGTAAGCTTGGCTGCCTTGAAACTTTTTCTTACATATCCTCACTCTCTGTTGAAAGTGGCTAAGCCATTGGTTTCACCTTTTTGTCAATTGTCTTATACTTTGTCTCCACAAGTGCTTCAACCCATTGTAATCCTTCATATTGAGCAAATAATGCTATAACAACATATATGTCCAAAGAACATACTAAAAACACTCTGTTTTTAGCCTCATAGTTGCCGAAATTTTAGTCATAGTGTCATTGATATTCAGCCCATAAAACATGCCTGAAATGCCTTCATTTTCAGCTAATAGTCCCAATACTCTCAGTTCCTTAGTAGCCCGTTTCATAGATATGCGTTCAGCCCTACACATAGCTTCCATAGGCTTAAACCAACATGAACTGTTTGCTATAAAGTGAGAATTACCAATAGTAAATACATGCTTCATTTCATCAAGAGGTGAGTACACCCTCTAAACAGCACTATTGTAGCCCCGCATTACAGCAGTGCTTAATGAAAATCCAAGTCTTTGAATTCCCTTGCATTTCAAACCAAAGAAGACTCTCGAAGCGTATCCCGATTTCTAGGATGATTAACATAAACAGTAAGAAATTGGACTACTTTTCTCCCATCCTTTCTTCTGACTCTTGCATAAGTAGAACCATCATCAAGTACCTTTGTTTCCATACGCACACTTGTAATATAGGGCTATCCCAAAATCAATGCATATGAGGAATTATCTTGCACAAAGAAGTGTTGCTCTTCATGTACATCACCAATCATCACTTTTACATTAGGATGTGCAGCATAGAACTCCCCTGAAGAATTATTTGCAACCCTCATTCACCAACCATGATCCGTGTCTACAGGCCATGCACCATTTTCATACAATCCATGCTCAATGACATCTATCTTAGACCCATGGTCAAGTAAACCAACACAAGGAGTTTCACGCTCCCCTATTTTCACTATCATTTCAGTGGTAGCTCTAGCCCAATGATTTCTTGTGTAGTGACTTCGAGGAATAAATCCTAGAGTCTCTTCTCCATATTGTTGTATTTGCCTTACTCCACCATGCATATCGCTACAAGACAATGCATTTTCAGCCACATTCTTCTCTTTTTCACATGTTGTCCACCACTGATTATTAGCATCCTGCATAGACAATCCTATACTTACTTCATGCTCATATTCAGCCTGAATACCCAACAAACCAGTTTCCTCTTCAAATTGCAGTAATGCACTAATGGTATCACCAAGAAACTGACGCTTCCTTTTAATTATGTCAACAATTTCATCATGAAATTCTTGCATGTTGGCAATGCCAAGCACCTTTCCCAAGGTAAATTCCACCCGATGTTTAAGATCCGTTCTTCAAAAACCTTCTTAAGATCTGTGGCTGTCTCAATGTCAGATTGCAACTTATATCCTGGCTGCTTTCCCTTCTTTTTGCCCTCTTATCCTATTTTTGCTCCTGACTGACCTCTTCCATAACATGCTTGGGAGGTGGCTGATTTGTAGCTTTAGGTTAATCCACACTTCTTCTTGTCATTCTTTTAGATATCCCTGCAATATCTTTATCTCTTTTTTGTTTTTCTTCCACAAGTACATCCGTGTTTTGTACCTTTGCTAAATATGCATACACTGAATATGCATCTACCGGTAATTCCCAACCAATTATGCCATGAATGTCTTGCCGGACACCAGTTTGATTATGTGCAAGACTTTTCAAGAGAGGGGTTTACAACCCAATAAGGGTCTTGTGGCTACATAATTGTTAAGAGAATTTGAAAGTTGATTTGAGCAGTTGGATCTTGCAAAATAGCAAGCTCTTGCAAGTCAGAAAATTGAATTGTTTCTACAGGCAACTGATCCTGAGCTTCAAGAGAAGCTTGATGATTTGCTAGAGGATCAGACTACAGAGACAGGTTTGAAAACATAGTGGAGACATTTCAAGGAAGTTGTTATTGCACTTTTGAAAAAGCATAGAAGAAGAGAAAAATTCTAGGGATAAGGACATAAAGTTTGATCCTTACTCTGGTAAGAGAGATCCTACTAAGGCGTTAGCCATTGTCAGGCAATTTGAAGTTGCTTTTTATTATGGTAGTTTCTCAAAAAAGTCCAAGCTAAGGCATGTAGGCATGCACTTGAAAGAGACCGCTAGCAATTGGTGGTTGACTCTCATTTTGGAGGGAAGGAAACCTAGGACTTGGGAAAAGTTCAATAAGAAGTTTTATGTTCAGTTCTTGACTCCTCACTTTGAGAATGATGTCAAGAAGGAGTGGGATTGGCTAGGCCAAAAAGAGCATGAAAAGGTCACTAGTTATGTGGACAAGTTTTGGTCTACTCTTCTCAAGGTTACTCCATTCATGGAGATCAACGATGAAGAGAAGAAAATGAAGTTTGAAGCTGGCTTACTCCCTCATTTACTCAGAACCATGAAGGTGTCTCCACATGAAACCTTATCTCACATGATGGAGTCTGCCATCATAGCTGAAAGTTTGCATACACCTGGTACATCTCAAAAGTTATAGAGCTAGACAAAAGTAGCTTTATGATCAACCAAGAGATAGAACTAATCGAAGAAGACCTACCTTTACCCATGACCAATATTCAAAGCCAGAGGGTAACAAGAAGAAGTGCAAGTATCTCTCACCCTCAGAGATACAAAAGTGCAAAGAGGAAGGAAGGTGCTTTATTTGTGGTGAGTGAGGGCATATGAAGCCCGACTGTCCTCACAAAAGGAAGGAAGCAAATGTGGTTAAAGATCCTCCTCCGCCATCCTCAAATTCTATTCCGGATGTGCAAGCTAACACTCATTCAAATGAGAAGAAAAGACAACTCTTAAAGGGTTGGGGGACACTCAACAATCAATGAGTTTTGATACTCTTTGATCCAGGGTCCACAGATAATTTTGTGTCAGCAGATACTATTGAAAGGCTACAAATTCCACTGAATCGATTGGGAATACCAATTGGATCATGTTCTTTGAAGGACTCACAACCAATTCTACTCATATTCAAGAAAAGTTGAATCTTAGAATTGGGGATTACCACAACCAAGAATCTTTTCTACTTGCACCCATAGGTAATTGTGATGTGATCTTAGGTATGCCTTGACATTACAAGATTAGACCTCTTCCCGATTTTCTTAAGAAGACCCTTGCATTTCAATTCAAGGGTCGGAAGATAGTATGCATTGCTGATACTGGAGATTGGCCTGTGCCAATGGTTAGTCATGTTAGCATTTCTAAAGAAATGAAGAAAGATATTTCTACGTACATGATTTTTGTGAGAGAGTCAAAAGAAACTAATGATTCAAGGGCACTTGGTGCCTCTAATGAACACACAATACCAACTAATTCTTCTAAGTCTCAGACTTTAAAAGAACCCCTCTCTTTAATTGATCAAGCTAGACATGATTTTGTTAAACAATATGAAGATTGTTTTAGTGATTCACTCCCAGGAGAGTTACCTCCTAAGCACCCGGAAGATCACACAATTGATCTTATCCCAAGCAGTTCACCACCTAATCAGCTGCCTTACCAAGTAAGTGCAAGTCAACAAGAGGAGATCCTAACACAAGTAAATGAATTGTTGGAAAAAGGGTTAGTTCATTAACCTAGCTCTTATCCATACTCTCTCCAATCTTACTTGTTCAAAAGAAATATGGTTCTTTCCATATGTGCTTAGACTACAGATCTTTGAACAAGATCACAATCAAGAATCGTTTTCCTATCCCAAGGATAGATGATATCTTGGATAAGTTGCAAGGGGCTAGTATCTTTAGTCGCATTGATCTCAAGAGCATCTATCACCAGATACGGATAGCACCTGAAGATGTTCATAAGATAGCTTTTCGTAGACATCTTGACTATACATATTCTTAGTCGTGCTATTTGGTTTGACTAATGCACCCGCCACATTCAATCAAATGATTGAGAGAATTTTCAGACCTCACTCAAAGTTCACAGGTGTCTTCTTTGATGACATTCTAATATTTTCACGGTCTGAAGAAGAGCATAGAAAACATATATCTATTGTTTTTCAAGAGCTTCACAAGCATAGACTACAAGTCAATGCTAAGAAGAGTGAACACCATATTGGGGATTATGGGAATTTTCCATAAGTTTGGGACACGTTGTCAAATCTTTGAATTTGTCGTAACTTAAACATTAATCGAATGCTCTATAGCTCAATAGATTCCATTATCAAGTGCTTTCCAATGATAGGTCACATCATATGGTTTTGAGAAATGTATCGGCATGTTATCTGAATACCATGTTTTTAGTATTTAAAAAATGAAAATTGGGAGATTTCCAAACTCACTAATATTGTGTTAGGGAATTTTTCCTTTCGAAAATTCATTACTTAGGCCATATTGTTTCTCACAATTTGGTAAGAATGGATCGTGAGAAGATTTGAGCCATTGTTGAATGGCCTACACCTACTTCTGTACATGAAGTTAGAAGTTTATTTGACCTATATTCATACTATAGGAGGTTCATACAAGGTTTTGAGTATGTTGCATCTCCTCTACATGACCTTATTAAGAAGCGAATGCCTTTTTTCTGGGGATCAAGGCAACTACAAGCCTTTGAAAGAATTAAGTTTCTTGTGACTCAAGAACCAGTTCTCATAGTTCCAAATCTTCAAAAACCTTTTGAAGTTCACTGTGATGCCTTTGGGGATTGCATTGGAGCTGTGCTTAACCAAGAGCATCATGCAGTAGCATTTGAGAGCCGATGCCTCAAGGACCATGAGCTACATGCTCCAGTATATGAGAAAGAGCTTATGGCGGTGGTACATGCTCGTCAAGTATGGAAACACTATTTACTTGGTGCTGATTTTGTTATGAAAACATATCACCAATGTCTAAGATACCTCCTCCTTCAGAAGAAGCTCTCAAAGAAACAAATGCATTGGGTAAATTTCTTATCTATGTTTAATTTTCAAATCCTTCACACATCTGGAACTAAGAATTTGGTAGACGATGCTCTATCACGGTGACCTCGAGTAAATGCAATCACAACTATTTACCATAATGAGTTCATGGATTTACCCAAAATGTATGCAACTGATTCTGACTTGTCAACCATATGGGATTAGCTTAGCTCAGGTCAGTCGATTACACCTTACTCGATTTGAGATGGTTATTTGTATCATCATCAAGGAATTTGTGTAGCATTACCATTGCGACACAAGGTAATGGATGAAGCACATGCATCTCCATATGTTGGACATAGGGGTATTCTACCCACTACTCGAGCATTGGAAATATATTTCTTTTGGTCCACTCTTAGAGCTAACATTGAAAGATATGTCCGCGAGTGCAAGATATGCCAAAAAGTAATGTATGACAGGCATAAACCACTTGGTCTACTAAAGCCATTACCTATTCCCAATGAGCCTCGGGAAAGTATAGCGATGGACTTTATCATGGAGCTTCCTCGCACACAAGCACACAATGATACAATTTGGACTATCATTGATAGATTCAGTAAGCAAGCTCACTTTATACCTGTGCGAAAGACAATCAAAGCCAATCATATGGCTAAGCTATTCATTGCTCATATTTTCAAGCATCATGGCATGCCTAAGTTCATTATAAGTGATCAAGATCCTTGCATGACCAGCCTCTTTTGGCAAGCTCTCTTCAAGAACCTCGAGACAAAGTTAAAGTTTTCATCCTCTTATCATCCTCAAATGGAGGGGCAGAGTGAAAGTGCTAATTCTACTGTTTTGGACCTTTTGAAATCCTATGTCTCTGATAATCAAAGAGAATAGAAAAAGTATTTGCCTTTAGTAGAGTTTGCATACAATAATACAGTGCACTCTAGTACTGGTAAGGCACCCTTTGAGATCATCTACGGTAAGCCTCATTTACCACCCATTCTTCTTACAAAGGATAAGATCTTTGCAGTAGATGAGTTTGTTAGAGACATTGATACAGCTTTCACTCAAGAAAAAGCTGCTATCCAAAGGACACAAGAGAAGCATAAATGTGAAGCAGATAAGCATCATCGTAAGTTAGATCTCAAGTTGGGACAGTATGTTCTTCTTAAGTCTGAGAAGACTCGCTTGAAGAAGCAGAAAGGTCAAAATGGTAAAGTGGTTAAGCTTTCTAATCGCTATTATGGCCCTTTCAAGACCACATATAAGATAAACGATGTGACTTTTTGTTTGGATCTACCAAGTCATTGGAACATTCATAATGCTTTCCATATAAGTTTGCTATGTCCCTATATTGGAGAACCTCCAATGGAACCAATCAATGAAGATTTACCTGACATAGAAGAAACAAAAGAGTTCATTGTGCCTGAAAGAATTTTACACCATTAGGACAATACTCTAAGGCCAGGTAAGGTACTACGGAAGTATCTGGTTAAGTTTAAGAATTATCCCCCATTGGACGCTCAGTTTATGACTGAGAGAGAACTACAAGACTTTCCAGATCTTCTTAAGGACTATGTATCCCCTCTACAGTTGAGGTCAACTATTTAGAAGCCAGAGGGATGTCACTAAATTGATTGCTTATTACGCATTCTTTATTTAATAAATTCATGTCAATAAATTAATGAATCACTTTTGTTTAAGTGTTGATGATGATCTACCATGGCCATGAGACCATTTAGAGACCAGTATTCCTAGTGCATTACTTAATGGGGTGATTAGAGCACTGTGACGCGGATATCTGGTACATGCAATACAAGTTATGAAGGGAAAAAAAAGTGTCTGCCAAGTGTAAGAGTGTACACATTAACCAATGAGTTACACATAAATGAAGATGGATTGAGTTCTAAGAAGAGAAAGTGTATTAACATTGTGTATATGTATTTATGTCAGGGACACCTGGGAATGTTTACTTGTGTGCAATGAGCATTGCATTCGTTTGGGGTCATCCTCTCCCCTACAAGTCAAGGTTTAAGGTCTTTTCTTTCATTAAGAAAGACGAGAGAGAATTCTCTCACTAAGAAAGAGGAGAGATGTGATCCTCTGGAAGTGAGGAGAGAAGTGATTTTCTCTTTCTAAGGTCTAAAATGACACAAGTTTTTGTGTGGAATTCAATCTTAAGGTTGAGGCCCAAGGCAATCTAATGAACTCTCGTTATCTATGACTCAAGGTGGTTGCATGGACCACAAGTTAAGAATACAGTTTTAAAAGCTGTTTTTTGGAAAATCCATTTTTAAAATATCTCACAATAGAAAAACGATCTCTAAAAACAGGCCGCGTTGGTTATCGGAAATAGTGAGATCTACAATTTTTATGTTGGACATTTTTCATCCAAACAACGCACAAAGAGATATCTTGAAATTAGCACTGTAGAGTGGAACAACCACATCTTGCATGAAGATCAACTCAACTCTCTCTCCAACAAGAGAAGCTCTTGAAAGCCTATAAAAGAGAAGGCTCTCCTTGGGTGTAAGGGAGAGGTGAAAGAAGCATCACTTTGCATGTATCCGAGAAGAGAAAGTGCAAGTGCTGCAGAAGCTCTGCTGAAATCAAGTTCCAAGAGGAGAAGAGAATGTGCAAGTGCTGTGGAAGCTCTGTTGAAATCAAGCACCAAGAGGAGAGCCCTACACATCTTGTGTAGGAGAGAAGGAGACTCAAGAAGGATCAAAAGGTGCCAACTTCCAAGTTGTGCAAGTGTTAGCCAGTTGTATACCATGCAAGGAACCGTGATCTTGTTTCCAAGATCTACAAGTAAGAACTGGCTTATGTGTAACGGAGGAGCTTGCTTCTTGTCAATAATATAACTCCACAAGGGGGGGGACTGGCCCATCTTCTAGTCCCTAGTGTGTTACCAATTTCTCTACCTCTCTCTCTACATCTTTCTTTTCTCTCATCTATTCTCCCTCTATGCCAACATAATATTCGCCATATATATTTTAAGTATATAAGAAAGTCGAGCGTATATCTTGTATTTTATAACACCATTTATACTAAATAGGGTTATCCTATCAATGCTTGAAGATTAGACTTTGAAGGGCCTCTCTAACATCAACTAATATCCTTTTCTTGTTTATTGAGAGATTCATTGGATCATCATCCTCCAAATAGATAGTCAAAGAAAAGTTATCATTGCTTTCCTCAAAGTTCAAAGGCGCTCGTGCACCCTTAGTTCTGTTCCATTCTCTATATTGGAAAACTAAATGTAATGTTCATCCTGGAATGATGCATGATAAGGTGACGCGGTCCTTTGAACACTTACAGAGAAATAAATCACACTTGCATACTTCCTCCATTGATTTCAAATCTAATCTAAATGTTTTAATCAATGTTATGGATGGAATTTTCATATCCAAGCACATTATTTTTATTCTTTGTAAACCTATTCATTGTGAAAAGTTGATCTAAAGATATGAATTGGGATAAACCAAGAAAAAGAGACTCCACTTGATATTCTCCCAATCTTCATAGAGTTCTAAAATTTTCAATGACCTTCAACTTGAATCCCTAAAAGGTTTGAGCATCTACAACTTCCAATTTTTTCAAAGAGTGAGATTAAGGAATTCTTTTTCAACCTTCTAAACACATTAGCATTTGATAGAAGAAAGTAAGTTGTTGAGTAAAAAAGCATTCACTTAGATCACTTGTTCACAAGCACTTCCAAATGGAGTGGATTGTGGGCTGCCCTGTTTATGATAGATTTGAACAGACCAAAACAGCCCATAGATCAAGAAAAAGCACACCTTTGGCTGTCCCAAGTGGTGCACTAGATCCCAGGAGCAAGAATCAAGCTCTAGGCTTCAAGAAAAGCTTTGAGAATGAATATGAAGTAAGAAGTGACCTTGCTGGTCATGGATTCCTTGTTCTTTCTTGTTTAGGATAGCACCATGGCTCTCTTCCTCTCTTCCCAAAAATGTATATCAAAGACACACTTTACCTTCCTCCCCTTAATCTTGCATGTTCCTCCTTGAGTTGAGCTTCAATTACATGCCCTTGGAAGCTCCTCCTATAGTCCAAAACTCTCCCTACAGCCCAGGCCCGTGATCTCGGCACATTTCATGTTGAATTATAATATTTCCACGCAAGAAAAGTTAGTCGGTTAGTTCAAAAGTTAGTTAGTCAATCAATAAGTTAGTAAGATTACTAATCAAAGACTAACTAAGGTAAAAACTAACTAAAATTAATAAATAATAATTTTTATTTAATTAAAATATATTTTAAAATAAATCGAGAGTCATAATCCGATATTTTTCTCAGATTGATTAGGACCGTAGCCACCCTTCACGGAAGTTACAACGTGAACAAGACTTATGAGCCATATTAATCACTAGTATTAATGTGTATGGTTTGGATGGTCCAAAAATATTAGATTTTTCGAAAAAAAAACTAGTATATTTTAGATATTATCCTAAAAAGATAGAACTAAAAGTCATTTAAAAGAAAAAACAAGTGATGTTTTAGTTCGTTTTGGAGACTTTATAAAAAGAAAAATAAAGAAAAGTGACTGGCAAAATCGCACGCGCCGCAATCGCAGTCTACATGTAGCAGACATCACTTCGAATAGAGAAAAGAAGGAGGAGTGAACTGAGAGATTTCTAACAAGTGTCTTGAAGTTTTACCCCCCTTTTGGAGCCAATGCAACCATCAGATTTATGATCTGAGCACCAAATCACTGAGTCTTCCAAAAGCCCCTCCACTCTTATTCTCAGCCTTATCCCTTCCTCTCTATTTCATTATAAAAAAGAGGCATGGGGAGGCACAAGTGAGCATAAGGAAACCCCGAGAGGCTGCAAAAGAGAGGTAGAGAGAAGGATACCCCTCCAAGACATTGTGAGAGAGAGCTTGAGAGAGAGAGAGAGAAAGAGAGACAAGAGTTACCCCGAGAGGCTGCATAATTCCCTCTATCTCAATCCTCGACTTAGCCATCTTCTCTTACACTCTCCCATCTCGAATCTATTCCACCTTTTTAATCTCTTGAGTCTATTGTGGACGATGGCCTCCAAGTGAAGAATGTCGCGTGTGGATGGCAATCCTACAATGAGCCACGAGGATTTGAGTGAAGCCATCACTGTTAATCCAACTACGGTTCCGGTCGTAAGTAATGTATTTTCTAAATTACTTGCTTTGATTCTCGCATGAGATACATTAGGCCCATGATATGACATACGAGAATAGGTCCTGGGAAGGGATAAATCTCTTCTCACATATTTAGAAGATTAATTTTGCAAAGCGCATGTATCAAGGGAAGTTAATTTCACTAGTTGCGTATGGCTTATTCGTTGATAGGACAATCAATCAAGGGTTTTGAGTAGCATAATCATAAAAAGAATAACATTAAGAATTGTGCATGCAAGTATTAAGTAAATTTTGCATAGAATCGCTCTTTGACCCCAAGGGGGAGAGCAAATATGAGATGGAATTATTATTGTTTGGAAAAAATACAATTAATTGATTGAACAACACCTTAAATGTTTTTCTTTTAATCAATTGATTGTTGCATTGTGATTTAGTGTAATATATCCACTACAAAATATCGAAGACCCTAAATCTTGCACAAAAGCGGTTCAAAGTAACCTCCCGCAATAGAAAAACCTTGGGCTAAGTGCTCCTTCTTCGTGCACTAACAAACTCCAGCCCATGTTGTGCATAAGAGACCGTCGCTGAAAAAATTGTAGCCCACACGGGAACACCCCTTCATGGGACAAAAAGATAATGAATTAAGTGCAAATTTTTTTATTAAACCCCCTCCCCTTCAGTCATTGCATGGTGGGGAGAGGGAGTATGAGTAATGTCATGGAGAGGCATGGGGGAGGGAGGCATGCAATTGCCACTTGTGTGGCTGCCTCCCCCCACCTTCAACATATAAACTCCCCCCAAAGCTTTGGAGGGGCCATGGTGGAGTCTTCCGTCACCGTGAAGCTGCTACCTGTCCCTTGTGGAGCTGCACGTTGTTGCCCCACCGCTCTAGTCACGTCGCCAAGCTATACCCTCCCCCATCATCGTGATCATCATCATCTTCACCATCAGTGTCGTCATCATCTTCTCCATCATTATCCCCACCTACACATCACTTCCTTGTTCTCCAGAAGCTTGGAAGCTTCTATTAAGGCTTCCCTAGGCCTTGTTCACCCCATGCCCCTAGTTTTCTTAAAATCGTGACTGCAAGGCCCAATTCCTATGTGGAAGAGGAGAATCTTGGGCAGAGTTACTTCGAAACACGTAAGAAAGAAAAGGGGAAGTTCACTAAGTCGAAAGCTACTGCGTCAATGGCTCCGAAGCAAAAGTCAAGAGAAGCACATGCAGGAGCTTCCACCCCGAGTACGAGAGTGGACAACGCCCCAATTCTTAATGCCAAGGTTCTGAAAATATTTCCGCATGGAAAAGAGGCATTAAGCATGTTTTAATTCTTGTAGGGAAGTTTAAATGCATTAGGAAATTTATTTACTCATTCAATCTACAAGTTAGTTGCATGCCGTGTATTTGCAATTGCTTGCACTTCCATGGTCAAGGGTAGCTGAAATTCTTAACGTATGATGCATAAGTTAAAATACAAATTTGTGCATCTCCCAAAGGAAAAGATTTATGAAATTGATATTATGCAATTCGCATGCAATATTAGTTACAATTTAGGTTCGATAAGTGGTAGAAGAATGATTAAATCAACCATGTATTCAATGGCATCTCGTCATGAAAGAATGATGTATCCATGCATAGAAGCTCTTTTATCAAAGTTCCAAATTGGGAAAGGGTGCATTTTCATTAAAAGACTAAAGCCTTGAATTTGATGCATATACGTGGGATTTACAAGAAGTAGTTATGAATGTGGACAAGGAAAAGAAAGATCACTGTAGATCCTTTAGTTGCATAAAGGCAAAAGGGTCTATGGACTTGAATTTGCATGGAATGATACATATCACTCATCTTGCAATTACTTACACCTTTTAGAAAGTATTTGCATCTTTAAAAGGCATGATCGTCTCTAATCATGGGTTGGTAAGATTAACTAAGTAATCCGCATATAATTGAGTAGCTTACATGAAAATCATAAAGGTACGATTAGATTGCATATGACGATCACCTCAAAGTGCTAGGTAGGGTTAAAATACGTTAAAATTCTACCTAGTATCGCACTTGAGATACTGATCTAATATTTCTGATCTCAAAGATCTTACCCACATTCTTGAAATATTAAGACTATCTAAATACCGTGTAAGAACGATCTAGGGTTCTCACCCTAAGGATAAATTGACCAAATACTAGACCTCTGTATGAATTTAAGAACCCTAGGTCCAAAACAACTATCAGCCTAGTAAGGTCAAGGTTTTGGATTGGGTCAATAGGACTCCCAAACCCTACATCTTGAGCAAAGATATTCTTGACCAAGGAATACCATGTGATGAGAAAAATAATCCCACAAGTTAGGTGCTGACACCTATCTCGTGCAACAAGTTGCAACGTGATGCCAGGAGGCATATTTCACGGTGGATTCCGTGCCACGATAGATTCCGTGAGGTTTTACGGTGGATTCCGTAAGATTTTATTACCAGGGCTCATACACAAAGTGGATTCTTTGTGCGAGAAGTCGATGGGGACGCCTATTCTTTTCGGCCGTTTTATTAATTTTATGTGTACATGGGTGATTCCATAGCGGGTGATTCCACAAAATACATATTTAATTAATAAGCTTTTATGAGTTTAGAGTGCGCACTCGAGATAAATTAAGGTTAGGATTGATTTCTAACCAATTTATTTATATAGCTGAAGACTGCTAGGTATTCACTTTTGTCGGTTTAAATGTATTATTTTACTAACAATTGTGAATGCTTCAGTTGATGTGTAGAGATAGCAGTAGTGGCAGTGGAAAGCATTGGAGGATAGCATGTATTCAAATTTATCGCTAATATTTTGATGGGCGTGTGTCTTAGGCATGGAGTCTATATTTTGTCGCGCTTATTTATCAAGGCACTTGATATTTATTTATTATTGTATGCGCGTGGGCGCACGATTTAGATATTTGTATTTAGACATTGTATTTGGGTACGCTTGACTTCTTGGGCATCCATTAGCTTTAATTCTATTTGGCACAGAAGCAAACTCAAAAGCTAAAGCATGCTATTTTGTAATTTGGGCTATTATTTGAGCTTGAAGATGATTAATATATGAAATACATGCTTTGTGGAGCGCTCACACAAGGCATGGGGAGAGATTGCACCCAATTGGTCTCTTGTTTATGTCATGCAAGCTTTCTACATGGATTTGTGTGTAAAAAGTAGAGTTCTTTTGTTCCTGGAGACCTTCTGACGCTCACTACGCGCGCTTACGGCATCCGATCAGTGTACCACAACGTCGCATGGTTTTGTGTCTAAATCACAAAATAGTATTGCCACTCCTTAGAACAAGTTTAGCGAGTTCTAAGTACATGTCTAATTTTCTAGAGGATGAGTAGAAATCCTGCTACATCACCCTTCCTTGGGGCTAATTTACCAAGTTAGGGGAGTTACAAATTTACCAAAAAAGCAATTGACCAACCAAGTTAGGGCGACGAGGTTGCCGAGGATATATTGTCTATAATTTAAGGAAACCTAAGGTGGAAACAATTTGGGTAAAAAGGGTATAAACTCTAACCCAAGGAAATAGGGTAAACAAGCAACTCAACTTACCAAGCCCTTGGGATCTTGCAAAGTCACGATTGATCCAGGAGATCGAATGCCGGAAACATTCGGGGAGAAGGAATCACACCTTAGTAGTTGGCTATACAAGCGACCACTAGAATGCTTGTGATTGTACACTTATGAGCATTGTTTTTACTTCTTTGCTTAAGGAACTAATATTGAAAAAATAACTAATGCTTCAGGTTTAAAGCCTGGAGGGAGAGGCCGTATCAATTACCTCTAACTATCTACCTGACCCTATCGAAGGGGGTTGTTAATCATGCCTAGTACGTGGACCGAACCCGCTGCGAGAGGTCTCTCCGTGGGTGCCACTTGGAGCAGGAGGACACTTGGGTGCTAGGGGAGGCTTTGGCCGTAAATCCTCTGCCTCTAGATCCTGCACAAGAGGCTGACTTGACTCGAGATGGGATCTTGAGGCCCGCATACTAGTCAACGGACGGAACTTGGAATAACTATCCCTAAGGATTGCTGGAATAGCCTTCGAGTAGGTTTATTTGATGTATTCCAAATACTAATAAATAAAGATCAAATATTTAAAAAAAACTTGCTTAACATTATTTTTCTATGTCACTGCCTAAGATATGTGAAGGAACCAGTGATTAATTGATTAATTAAGGAAGTTGTTTTTGCTTGTCAAACTAAATGTGGTAGGTAATTAGATAACTAAAGCAACCCGAGAAAAGTGTGATGGATGTGACCCTGGGTCCGTCCTACGGAAGGGTGGTTCCGATTGGCTGGGAACTTTTCTCGAATGATTTGACAGCGAGATAACAATGGCCTAGAATCTATAGAGCTAGAGACCCGATTTATGTTGTTTTAGGGGAACAGAATGGGACTATGCCTTACGGGCAGAGAGATCGAGCTTCGCATCCCTCTCGTTTCTCATTCTCCTTGAACCAAGTGCAATATAGATCCGCTTCGACCCTGATGATTCTGCACAAAGTGGTTCGTCTGGGGCTCGACGCTAGCTACCTTTTAGGAACTTGACCATTAGGAAAACCCTGATTCAGGTCGGTCCTAAGTGGGAACGGCCGGAATGCTTTCACTTCATGGCAGACTCCGGAAGACCTAGATCGCCAACCCCGTGACATTCCTTGGGAGTGCCAGGCGACGCTTTCTAGACTCTTCCCGATGGGCTGCTAAGACGTGTCCTACAAGTGGACAGGGAGACACATTACAGTTGGTATCAGGGCGAACCAACGAGATCTAATATTTACCAGGGAACTTAATGAGGGGAAGTAGAGCAATGTTGCCGTTAAGAACATTTCCTTACTGATGGATGCTGGCCTGCAGAGTCATGAAGCATGAAACAAATTCTTGGTGTTTTAGGTTATGTTTATGACTGTGATGCATACTTCAGATTATCAACAGAGGCTAGGCATGATGAATATTCTAGATCATATCTACAATCCTTCACCCCTGTACATGGAACGGAGATGGATAGGTGAATCAGGAATATATTACATAGCGGCCCACCGACTTACATACCTTCAGACCAACTTCAAGTGGATGGAGGATTTAAAGATCGTGAAGCTGTTCATTTTTGTCGAGGCTCACGCAAACGCAACCCTACATGTCGGCGGTCGAAAGGTCAAGCAGAACAAGTACGTGTACGAGGAAGTGACTCAAATAATCCTTGCCTACAGAATCAAGGTGCTGGAACGTTATGAGAAGAACGGGTATCAAAGGTAAGGATACCCCAAGCTTCCTATGACCTATCGATTCCTAAAAATTCATGACCCCTCTCCATATTATTACTCAGTTCATGTAGCCGAATGTAACACATTCTTATTTTCCCCGAATTGATGTGCCAACCAGCTTGTTCTACCTTTCCAAAAATAAATGTACTCAAAAGGGCTATGCCCACATGAATGAATAAGATTTTTATCACTATTTGTCTTGGCTGTAAGTGTTGGTTTAAGTGATTAGGTCACTTGGCTAAAAGCTAAACTGGGCATATTAATGTAATGTAAGAAACGTTTAGCAAGTTTTTAACGTAAAGAATCTTATTCCCTAGGCGCAACCTCAAGTACAGATTCCTTCTCAAACAAATTGTAATTCAAGAGAAGAAGTTCCTTCTCAAACAAATCAAGCCTCCTGAATTCGATGGTAAGGGAAGGACTGCCCAAACTAACGCTAAGGTCTGGATCGAATCCATGGAGGATTACTTCAAGGCAGCAGGTACTGTACTCGCCAACCAAGCTATGCTCGCCAAACAAAAGCTTGCTAGCAAAGCAAGACTTTGGTGGAAACAATGGTGTAGAGACCAAGGGATCTCAAAAGGGTCAATTACTTGGGAGAAACTTAAAAAAGCTGTGTGAGAGAGATTTTTGCCACCTACCTATCGCACATAGAAGATGAACGAATTCTACGAATTAAAGCAGCTTGGACTATCCTTGGATGCATACTATTCAAAGTTCGTCTCTCTCTTAAAGTACGCGCCACAAATGGATATGACACAACAGGTGTCAAAGTTTTGTGTTGGGTTAAATCCACCCATTAACACCCGCTTGGAATCAATGCGTCCGACGGACCTACAAGACATGCTCATTCGAGCTGCACCGATAATACAAGAGGTGCAGACCAAGCCAAGGAATAATAGGACTTGGTCTTATAAGGATCAGAACAAGGGAGTGCATAGGTCTCAGACTAAGAGAGTGCAGGGCCAAAATCAGGCACAAAGGAAGAAAGCTAAGGCCAGCACTGTCAACTATTTCGTTCCTACTCAAGGTAATGGCCGCAATCTCCGTTGCTTCCATTGCAACGAGCCCGATCACTTTAAAAGGCAGTGTTCCAAGCTTACCAGAGGACAACGTCAAGGGCCATTCCAAGGAGCTGCCCATGGTCAAGGAGCCACCGTCAGGGCCAGAGGGAGAACATCCAGCGTTGCCAACAAGGAGCTGGGTGATGAAGAAGATCCATCCATGGAAGCTGGCATTGAGAGGGCAACGGTTCATGCCACTCTTCACAAGAAAGGCCCAAATCGCCAATTCTCGGTGATTCAAACTCCTTCGGATTACCAAGGTAAAAGCTTCAAAACTTTGATTGATTGTGGCAGTACACATTCCTTCATTTCAATGGTCTATGCAAGAAGATTAGGAATAGCCACAAAAGATGCACCTACCTTACTTGTGGAATTAGCAAATGGTCGAGAGGTCTCTTGTACCAAGCAAACTGCTAAGGTGAAATTTCTACTGGGAGGAAAGTCGGCTTCGGTCAGATTCAGGGTAATGAACTTAGGTGTCCATGAATGTTTGCTTGGAATGGATTAGCTAATATCTAACAACGCCTACATTCACTGTGGAAAGGGCCAAGTTTCCTTCCGAAATTCTAAAGGGGAACTAGTCACAACTCAAGGAGAGGCTGGGAAGCCAAAAATTCAACTGGCCAAAGCAACATGGATAATAAAAGGAGTTAGAAAGAGGCTACCTGTCTATTTGATTAAACTAAATAAGCTAGATCAGAATCAAGAATCTAGGGAAGAACCTTCATGGTCAAAGGAATATGCATATGTATTTCCTGAAGAGCTGACAAAACTTCCGTCTCAAAGGGAAGTCGATCATGAGATCAAGCTAGCGCCAGGAGCTACACCAATCGCAAAGAGACCATATAGGATGTCCATCCTGAAAGCAATTGAGCTGAAGGAGCAACTCAAGCAACTATTAGACCAAGGCTATATCCATTGTAGCAGTTTGCCATGCGGAGCTCCAGTGTTGTTCTAGAAGAAGAAAGATGAAACGCTTCAACTATGCATTGACTACAGAGGGTTGAATCAATCGGCCATTAAAAACAAATACCCCATTCCAAGAATAGATGAACTTCTTGACTGTCTTTAAGGTGCGAAGATATTCTCCAAGATAGATCTCAGGTCTGGATATTATCAGATAAGGATCAAGGAAGAAGATATCCCAAAGATGGCATTCAGCACAAGATATGGACACTTTGAATTCCTAGTCGTGTCATTCGAGCTTACAAATGCTCCTGCTACCTTCAACAGGTTAATGCAAGATATCTTTAGGTCCTATCTTGATGACTTTGTACTTGTCTTCTTTGACGATATCCTAGTCTACTCCAAGAAGGAAAAAGATCATGAACCCCAGCTTCGCATTGTCCTCGAAACAATGAGAGCACACAAGCTTTATGCCAAGAAGTGTGCATTTTTCAAGCGACAGATTGAATATCTGGGATTCATTGTATCAGCGGAAGGAATGTCAGTAGATCTGGCCAAGGTCAGAGACATTCTGGAGTGGCTAACACCAACTTCTGTCAAAGAAATACGTAGTTTTCTTGGATTGACAGGATGGTACATGGTCTTTATCAAAAAATACGCTTTGATTGCAGTGCCTCTAAGTGATCTACTAAAAAAGCAAATATCTATTGTATGGTCACCTGCTGAACAGTCTACTTTGACAAACTAAAGCAAAGCTTGGTATCAGCACCCATCTTGAAACTTCTCGATCTTAGTAAGAAGCTTGAAGTGATAACTGATGCTAGTGCACTTGCCTTAGGATGTGTGCTCATGCAAGAAGGTCATCCTGCAGCATACTCTTCAAGGAAATTGAAGAGCCATGAAAGGAACTATGCTACCCACAATCTGGAGCTGTTGGTTGTCATCCATGCTCTCAAAATTTGGAGACACTACTTGCTGGGTAACAAATTTACCTTAGTGACGCACCACAAAAGTCTTAAATGGAATTTCACCCAGAATGAGCTCAATATGAGGCAATGTCGATGGATTGAAGTGCTGAAAGAATATGATTTTGAAATCAAATATCAGCCTGGAAAGGAGAATGTAGTTGCCGATGCACTCAGTCGTAAGGCATTTCTGAATTCTCTGATTTTGCAAGACCCATCAACAGCAAGATCTCTAGCCACAAAGGTATCCAATGCCAAACAACCCAATTCTTGAGCTAGCTAGAGAAGAGGCATGCCATGACCCAACCTATCAGAAATTGCTAAGGGAGATCCCCGTCAAGGATCAAGACTCGAAGCTACAAACAAAGTATCAAGAATTCTCTGTCAATAATAGTGGACTTGTCTACTATAGGACAAGGTTATGTATCCCGACAAGCCAATCACTTAAGCAGAAGATACTTTGGGAAGCCCATGACTCCCCTTTCTCAGGACATCCTGGCTATGCCAAGACCCTTAATGCGGTTAGGAAGAGCTATTACTAAGATAGAATCAAATGTGACATTCTCAAATATGTCACAGAATGTTTGTCTTATCAACGCATCAAGGTCAAACATGTCAAAATGCCAAGGAAATTGCAACCACTTGACATTCCCCAAATGAGATGGGAATTCATTAGTATGGACTTTGTTGTTGGCCTGCCCCAAGTTCAGGGAGGATACAACTCCATTATGGCCGTGGTAGATATGCTCACCAAGGTTGTACATCTTATCCCTGTTAAGACAAACTATAAAACCTCAAACATCACAAGGTTATTCATCAAGGAGATTTTCAAACTAAATGGGTTACCCAAAAGAATCATTAGTGATCGTGACTCTCTTTTCACATCACACTTATGGAGGGCTATCTTCGAGGCCATTGGGACTTAGCTCTGTTTTAGTACAGCTTATCATCCCCAAACTCATGGTCAAACAAAACGAGTCAACCAAGTCATTGAAGATAAACTTAAAGCACACTGTTGTCGCAAACCCAAAAAGTGGATTCAATATTTGCCACTGGTTGAGTTTGCCTACAATGCCTCCTACAAACAAAGCATTCATATGACCCCTTTTCAAGCATTATATGGGCGCGATTGTCGTACTCCTTTAAGCTTTTCGGATCCAACCTTGAGGGTTGAAGCTTCAAAGCAGATGCTGGAAGACATGGATGACCAAATCAAGTCAATAAGATAGGACATCCAAGCCGCCAAGGATAGACAGAAGGCCTACGCAGACTTGAAACGTCAAAACAGATCCTTCATTGAGGGTGATATGGTCTTCATTCACGTACGTCCAAAGAAGAGTTCCATATCCTTGGGTGAATGCAAAAAGCTAAGTCCAAGGTATTGTGGACCCTATAAGATTCTCAAGTGCCTAGGGCCTAATGCTTACAGACTGCAACTCCATGAGAGCCTAAAAGTTCATAATGTATTCCATATCAGTCTATTGAAAAAGTATGTGCCTAATCCTAGTCACGTGCTTGATGATCAACAAGTTGTAATACCGAGCCAAGGATTCCTTGAGCTACGGCGGCCTGACAGGATCTTAGATATTAGGAAGAGGCATTTGAGATCCAGGACCTTGAGAGAATATCTCATCCAGTGGAAAGATTACCCCGAAGAGGATGCCACTTGGATGGATGAAAGTACTCTCAACCAACAATACCCCCAGATCTTCTCGAGATGAGGACATCTCGATTCCTCTAAGGGGGGGAGAGAATGTAATATTTCCACTACGAAATATTGAAGACCCTAAATCTCGCGCAAAAACGGTTCAAAGTAACCTCCCACAACAGAAAAACCTTGGGCTAAGTGCTCCGTCTTCGTGCACTAACAAACTCTAGCCCGCATTGTGCGTAAGAGACCGTGGCTAAAAAAACCATAGCCCACACGAGAACACCCCTTCATGGGACAAAAAGATAATGAATTAAGTGCAAATTTTTTTATTAAAACCCCTCCCCTTTAGCCATTGCATGGCGGGGAGAGGGAGTATGAGTAATGTCATGGAGGGGCATGGGGGAGGGAGGCATGCAATTGCCACTTGTGTGGCTGCCCCCCCCCCCCCCAAGCTTGGGAGGGGCCATGGTGGAGTTGCCCATTGCCGTGAAGCTGCTGCCCGCTACCGTCAACGACCTACTACTGCCCCCGCCGCTCTGGCCATGCCACCAGTTGTACCCACCCCCATCATCGTCATCATCATCATCATTACCATCATCATCATCTTCACCATCAACATTGTCGTCATCTTCTCCATCATTATCCCCACCTCCATGTCACTTCCATGTTCTCCAGAAGCTTGGAAGCTTCTATTAAGGCTTCCTAAGGCCTTGTTCACCCCGTGCCTCCGGTTATCTTAAAACCGTGACTGCAAGGCCCAATTCTTGTGCAAAAGAGGAGAATCTCGGGCAGAGTGACTTTGAAACGCGTAAGAAAGCCAAGGGGAAGTTCAGTGAGTCGAAAGCTACTGCATCAATGGCTCCGAAGCAAAAGTCGAGAGGAGCACATGCGAGAGCTTCCACCCCGAGTACGAGAGTGGACAACACCCCAATTCTTAATGCCCAGGTTCCGAAAATATGTGCGCATGGAAAAGAAGCATTAAGAATGTTTTAATTCTCGTAGGGAAGTTTAAATGCATTAGGAAATTTATTTGCTCATTCGATCTATAAGTTAGTCACATGTCGTGTATTTGCAATTGCTTGCACTTCCATAGTCAAGGGTAGCTGAAATTCTAAACGTATGATGCATAAGTTAAAAGACAAATTTGTACATCTCCCAAAGGAAAAGATTTATGAACTTGATATTATGCAATTCGCATGCAATGTTAGTTACAATTTAGGTTGCGATAAGCGATAGAAGAAGGATTAAATCAACCATGTATTCAATGGCATCTCATCACGAAAGAATGATGCATCCATGCATAGAAGCTCTTTTATCAAAGTTTGAAATTGGGAAAGGATGCATTTTCATTAAAAGACTAAAGCCTTGAATTTGATGCATATACGTGGGATTTACAAGAAGTAGTTCTGAATGTCAACTAATACCGTTTAGGGTAAGGAAAAGAAAGACCAATGTAGATCCTTTAGTTGCATAAAGGCAAAAAGGTCTATGGACTTGAATTTGCATGGAATGATACATCTCACTCATCTTGCAATTACTTACACCTTAGAAAGTATTTGCATCTTTAAAAGGGATGATCGTCTCTAATCATGGGTTGGTTAGATCAACTAAGTAATCCGCATATAATTGAGTAGCTTACATGAAAATCATAAAGGTACGATTAGATTGCATATGAAAATCACCTCAAAGTGCTAGGTAGGGTTAAGATACGTTAAAATTCTGCCTAGTATCACACTTGGGATGCCGATCTAATATTTCCAATCTCAAAGGTCTTACCCACATTCTCGAAATATTAAGACTATCTAAGCACCGTGCAATAACGATCTAGGGTTCTCACCCTAAAGATAAATTGACCAAATACTAGACCTCCGTATGAATTTAGGAACCCTAGGGCCAAAACGACTATCAACCTAGTAGGGTCAAGGTTTTGGATTGGGTCAATAGGACTCCCAAACCCTACATCTTGACCAAAGGTATTCTAGACCAAGGAATACCGTGTGATGAGAAAAATAATCCCACAAGTTAGGTGCTGACACCTATCTCGTGCAACAAGTTGCAACGTCGCATGGTTTTGTGTCTAAATCATAAAATGGTATTGCCACTCCTTAGAACAAGTTTGGCGAGTTCTAAGTACAAGTCTAATTTTCTAGAGGATAAGTAGTCATCCTGCTACATCATCCTTCCTTGGGGCTGACTTGTCAAGTTAGCGGCGTTACAAATTTACCAAGAAAGCAATTGACCAAACAAGTTAGGGCGACGAGGTTGCCCAGGATTTATTATCTATAATTTAAGGAAACCTAAGGTGGAAACAATTTGGGTCAAAAGGGTATACCCTAACCCAAGGAAAGAGGGTAAACAAGCAACTCAGCTTATAAAACCCTTGGGATCTTGCCAAGTCGCGATTGATCCAGGATTGAATGCTGGAAGCATTTGGGAAGAAGGAATCACACCTTAGTAGTCGGCCGTACAAATGACCATTAAAATGCTTGTGATTATACACTTAGGAGCACTGTTTGTACTTCTTTGCTCAAGGAACTAATACTGGAAAAATAACTAATGCTTCAGGTTTAAAGCTTGGAGGGAGAGGCAGTATCAGTTACCTCCGACTACTTGCATGACCCTATCCAAGGGGGTTGTTAACCGTGCCGGGTACATGGACCAAACCTACCGTGTGGGTGCTACTTGGAGCAAGAGGACGCTTGGGTGCCAAGGGAGGCTCTGGCCGTAAATCCCTTGCCTCCGGATCCTGCACAAGAGGCCGACGTGACTCGAGATGGGATCTCGAGGCCCGCATACTAATCAACAGGAGGAACTTGGAATAGCGATCCCTAAGGATTGCTGGAATAGCCTTTGGGTAGATTTATCTAATGTATTCCAAAGACTGGTAAATAAAGATCAAATGTTGAAAAATGAACTTGCTTGATATTGTTTTTCTGTGTTAGTGCCTAAGATACATGAAGGAACCAGTGAGTAATTGGTTGATTAAGGAAGTTGTTTTTGCTTGTCAAAGTAAATGTGGTAGGTAATTTGATAACTAAAGCAACCCAAGGAAAGTGCAGTGGATGTGACCCTGGGTCAGTCCTATGGAAGGGTGGTCCAGGTTGGCCATGAACTTTTCTTGAATGATTTGATAGCCAAATAACAATGGCCTAGAATCTATAGAGCTAGAGACCCGATTTATGCTGTTTTAGGGAAACAGAATGGGACTATGCCTTACGGGCAGAGATGTCGAGCTTCGCATCCCTCTCATCTCCCATTCTCCTTGAACCAAGTGCAGTATAGATCCGCTTTGACCCTGATGTTTCTGTGCAAAGTGGTTTGTCTAGGGCTCGACACTAGCTACCTTCTAGGAACTTGACCATTAGGAAAATCCTGATTCAGGTCGGTCCTAAGTAGGAACAGTCGGAATGCTTCCGCTTCATGGCAGACTCGAGAAGACCTAGATCACCAAACCCGTGACATTCCTTGGGAGTGCCGGGCGGCGCTTTCTAGACTCTGTTTCCAATGGGCTGCTAAGACGTGTCCTACAAGTGGACACGGGGACACATTACATTTGGAAAAATATACCAAGGCTTGTGTTGATGGCCAACTCATGGCAAGAATCTGTAATGACAAGTTGCCATGGGAATAAAGGAATGTTTTCCTAGAATATGATATTATGGCTCATTGCCTTGATTGTGCTTGACTCTTAATTGGAGTAATTAAGGAATGATATTTTGCATGCGTGGATCATATCCAAGATTGCACCGTGGATTACCTCGAGAGGGCACTGCTCGATCACAAGCCGATTGTCGAGTGGTGAAAATGTCAACCACAGAAATGGCATCTCACTCCTAGACCGCTTGTGGGTCAGGTGGAGCTCTGGGCATCCCTTGCTTGTCCAGAATGGAGTTGGAGATCCCCGTGATCCCAACGTCTGGAGGCGTTGAAAGATCCTATTCTAGATAAAGGATGGAAATTTTGGGGCCATGTGACGTGGACTAGGTACTTCTATTGGACAAAAGGGATACATAATTCTCCTTTATGGACAGGAGAAAAGATTAACTTGAAGATAAGTTAAGGAACTTGTTTGTCAAAAGGACTGCTTGTTTTGTTTTCGTGTATGTGCTATAAGTTACGCAAATGAACCATGTTTCCTAAAAGACTTAATTAATGAAGCTCATTTTAAATGTCGCACATAAATGTGGTAGGACCTAATTAGAAAACTAAAGCTCTCAAGGAAAGCGGGTGGGCGGAATCCCCAACGAGTCCATCCTATAGCTAGGTGGTCCTAGAGAACTGGGAGGCTTCTCACAAGGATTTATCACCGTTCGACTTTAGGTATTGTTAAGTTAGAACCCGATTCATGCCGTTTTAGGAGACCGGAATGAGACTATGCCCTATGGGCAAACAGATTGAGTGGTGCATCTCTCTCATTTTTCATTCTCTTTGAACCAAGTGCGGTATGGATTTGCTTTCGATTGGGTATCTCTACGTAAAGTAGGATGCCCAAAACCCAATGCTAGAATGCTGTCAAGAGACCTTGACAGCTAGAAACCCGGATTTCATGTCAATCCTAGTGGGTTTGGCCCCGAACGTTCTGTTGCGAGGTAGACTCAAGAGACCCTAGACGACAAACCCCGGAACATTCCATGGGAGTGCCGGGTGACGACGCTTAGATTCGTTTCTCGATGGACCGGTAAAACGTGCTTGGACAGCTGATAGGTGGGCATGTTACATGAATGCCCTCTTCTCTCCCACATAACTCCAAAGTTTCACACAACATACTTAAGTTACCTAAGTCACTAACAAAGGCATATAGCATGTCCTATGCTCAAACCTAGTAAACTTGTTGAACTAAGTGACATCCAAGAAAAATAAACTTAAAGAGTCACTACAACATTATGTCATGCAACCTATCCTCTAAAGCTCCTATAGACCAAGTATATAGATATACATGATCCACAACATCTCCATTTTTCACACTGTAAACATAAAATCCCATGACTTCCAACCCCTCCTAACTTACACATCCTCTGGCATGTACCAAAGTCTTATGGATCTACAATGTCATAAGAAGTATCCTTTGCCATGTTAATGTCTTCATCTTCTACCTCTTCTTCTTCCATATTCCTATATTCATGCTTAGTATCCAGCTCCGTCAATTCATATGCTGAAGACTCCCTGCATTTAAAGAGCTTGATACGTTTTCCAACCACTAGAAACCTTTGAGTTGTCCCATCCATCTCATTTAATGCATAAGTAGCATTGTCAAAAATGAACTTACCACATATGGACCAAACCACTACTTTTCCATCTTCAAGAGACTGACACTATGTTGATTTTCCAAAATTCTTTAATAAACCAGCACCACCAAGTCCCCTTCCTGTATAGCTCGTGGTCAAAGTCTGTGTCGCTTGTCAAACCTCTTCTTATTCTTGATCCTTGCAATCTTTAGCTTTTTCATGGTGTCTCAATGTCTTCAGGCCTTCTTTCTAACTGTTTAATGCATAGGGCCATCAACTCTTATCTATTCAAACCCTCTTCCCATGGTATCACACTCTAAGTAGCAATAGTCTCCTCAATAGGCATGATTGGTTTTTTCCATACATTAATTCAGCAAGAATATACCCTGTAACTACACTATGAGTGGTCCTATCGGGGCTACTCTTTCGTCCTACCCTTGCATGACTTTTTTAATGCCTTAATGATAGGTTGATGACTCTTTCACTTTTTCCATTTGCTTCAGGATTGTAGGCTGAAGTTAAAACAAGCTTAATCTATGTTAATGACTTTTTTTTTGTAATGTGAATTATCTTATAGCCTAAAAATAGTAATTACATACAATATCACTGTGATGACACATGGCATTAAGCCATATCATTCACTTTGCTACAAAACAGCTTATAGATCTAGTGTTTGGATTTTAAGACACTCATGACCAAACGAAAACTCGACTTTCAAAGCATGCACACCACTATCTGGTTTGGCACTAGCATGGGAACCAAAGGAGTAGCCATTCATGTAGTACCAAATGAACTTAATTGTTACTACAATAAGGAGTGAGATCGACTTTCACAAGCTCTCATCCAACAAGGCATGATCAACAAAGAAAGCCACCTTTTGGACTTCTTCCAAACTAGAGACGTGCACACAATCCCAAAAAAGATGTTTCTATATCTCCTCAATCCTCCTATAGAATGGATAGAGAGGGGAAATTTGGAATCTTCCAAACTAGAGACGTGCACACAATCCCAAAAAAGATATTTCTATATCTCCTCAATCCTCCTATAGAATGGATAGAGAGGGGAAATTTGGAATCTTCCAAACTAGAGACGTGCACACAATCCCAAAAAAGATGTTTCTATATCTCCTCAATCCTCCTATAGAATGGATAGAGAGGGGAAATTTGGAATCTTCTAGCCAACCTTGCTCGTAACAAGAGCTCTTATGTATAAGGCACCATCTTATCACATTGAATCTAAAAAAAGGCATGGCTTTTCAAAATTTTCCAATACATCTCTTCCAAGTATCCATTCTAGCCAAGAGAGATTCCTTTCTCCACTTCAAGTGCAAATTCATGACAATAATTGGTGAAGGAGAGACGAGCTCCCTGAATGACCTACAATGGCCTACACACTTGCTTGCCAGTGTAACTAGGTCTTTCAAAAAAGGAATCATCATGTCTAACCACTATAGAAGACCAATCCACTCATCTCAAAGGACTAGCTCACCACCTTGTCATAGGCTTTGTCCCAATCCATGTTAATTAGGACAATCTATTTGCATACTCAAAGCATAGTCCATGAAAAAATCAAGCAGGATAGAGTATCATGGATTGCCCTTTCAAATACAAACCCATATTGACTTTCACGAATGTTTCTTGCAAACAGATACTTGATCCTCATAGCTAAGGCTTTAGCTAGGACTTTGTGTGAATTTTAGGAGGGTAATCAGGTAGGTGTCAATTGGACACCTTCGACATATCCTGCACCTTGGGTAACAATTTGATAACTCCGCAATTGAGTTTCAAGTGCATATAGCCCAATTGTTTCATGAAGTTCATCAAAGATACAAGGTCTATGCCACAAACAAGCGACATCCTTTGAAAAAAACTCAGTAAAACGCCCATCCTTCCCAGGAGACTTCCCAGTCTTCATACTAAGCACCACCTCCTTCACTTCCTCATGAATGAAGGGACATTCCAAGAGAAGTGACTAATCAATTCATATAGTTTTGACATCAAAAAATTCTTCAACCTACTTTCATAATTAGCATGGGCCAAAGGATCAAAGCCAACGATGGCAACTAAATGCTCTTGGAATACTTTAGCAAAGGAGAATTGATTGAAAACCAATACACCACTATGGTCTTCAACAATATTTGCTACTTATGCTCCTTCAACTATGCAAAGCAAAATTCATTTGACCCATCTCCGAGAACATCCCAACATCCTTTCAACTAGATTTTGGCTACCTTAACTACCTCTTCTTCTTGCATCTTGAGAAAGGTATTTCACTAAGACATGTATGCATCACATCATCCTACGAGTCCTCCCTCAATAGTGCACTCATTGCTAATCTTGCTTTGTGTACAATTGTCTCCCAAGGAAAAAGCTATGTACCTCCCATACTCCTTGGCCGCCTCAATGATAGCTGGCAACCCTTTCCTCCACCTATCGATTGGAGAGCAACATTCATTATTGTTTCAAGATCATGCATTATGCAATTTGGCTACAAAGTACCCATCATCCAAAATAGACACATGCAAGCGAAAGGGCAATGGAACTTTACAATTTTGCCCAAGCAGAATCATTATAAATGAAACTAAATTAGGGATATAATCCAATGCAATGATTTCTTCCAACAACCTATACTTGATTCCTCCAATTAAATAGGTCAACAAGGGCATTATTAGACTTATCTTAAGTCCCCAAAGAGGCAAGCTTGCAAATACTAAAGACCTCTTATTATTGTGAATGTGTTTTCTATTATCCTTACCAAGGCTCTAGCTATGAGAATGAAGTTTGTTCTCTCTAAAGTCAATACATAGTATGAATTTAGACAACACAAAAAGTCATAGTACTATATTGAATTTGATGTTGGCTTTGGATCATGCTTTGGCATAGATATCTTCACTCTTGATAAAGCTTATGACAAGATAAGAAGGGATTTCACCGTAGCTACCCTTGCTAAAATGGATTTTGGATTTGTCTTATGTAGAATGGTGAATGTCCTCTGTAAAATTGCTTTGATTGATAATTTTTAATAGTATTTACATGGTGGCAAGGATGCTTACCCTTTGGCTCTTCTTTTTGCCATCATCCCCTTGCCCTTACTAAGAAAACTTTGATAATTTGGTTAACAACAATCCCATATGGCACATTCTTTGATATATAGATAATCACAATGATAATGGTAACGATACCCAAAAGAATCAAAAACGATATTACTTGTCTTTCCACCTATAAGGATCAATGCAATATTATTTGTCTTTCCCCAACCTTGATAACTCAAAACAATCCATTTTCCCTACACAATAGATGGTTTTGTATATCTTAACATAAATCAAATTTTAAAAAATTTGGGTATTTTCTGATCAAAAGAACCACTACTTTGTAAAGGACCACAATCAAATATTTAAATGAAAATACATCAAAATAGTAGAGGATTTGTGGGTGTGCCCCCATCAAATGTTTGTTGGGAATAAAGGGTCATCCTACCTTTTATATGTGCACGAGTGTGAACACACCCTTAGCACATTGTACTTGCATATATATATCTATCTAAAAACCTAAAGGCACACTCGTCATTGTACCAAAAAACGTGCTCACACTCTACACAGCTTGCTTTCGCTCCCTCTCTCTGTCTCTCACTGCGCATACGACAGTCTACCTCGATCTTCATGCCTAATCGATTACTACAAACTAGTATCAAAGCGCAAGGTGCTAGAGACAATCGCCAAGCTGAGGCAGAAGACCCTCATGGTGACGAGAGCTCAAAGGGGAGTAGGAGAGTCACAGGTGTGAGCTACACACAGTGATAGTCGACTGCAGCACGTGACGGGACAACAAGCGTGAAGCACAGACGACAGGCTCGCATGTGACGGGGACATGGTGCCGAGCTGCACGAGCGATGATCGCAACCAACGAGGACAGATCCAACAGCGGGGCTCACGACGCCCCACTAACGGGCCAACGGACCATTTAGAATTTTCAAAAAAAAATCAATCTTTTTTGAAATTTATTTTACCCACTGACGGGGTTTCGTGTGGTAAGCACAAAATCTCATATTTGTGCAAAATCGGCTCAAAAATTTGGGGCTTTTCTCGAATCTGGGGATCTCAACACAAAATTGGGCAATCTGACTCAGAAATTGCGAGATCGGTGCACATTTGCCCGAGAATTTTAGGGCTTTTCACATTTTAGTGAAATTCTTTCAATTTCACTAAAATTAGTGCACGGAAGACTTGGAATATTTGGGGATTTGTCCAGATTTGGTGCGAGCAAGATACAACAATGATATTTGTTTCAGAAATTGCAAAAATTTGTGACATTTTGTCCTCGACATTTAGGGCTTTTAATGTACATACACAAATTGGACTTCAATTAACCAAATTTCTTGATATTGAGGCACATTGGACCTTGTGCAATTTGGGCAAAATTTGTGTAGCATTTGCTCATTTTATGTACATGTACGTTAAATTCCGCGTGATTTGGACGTCAACACTTCGTAAAATTTGGGGGTTTTGTTGAAATTGCTTTATGCAAAATTGGACAGTCCTATGCATGACAAAGAAAATGCAGATGTGTGTTTGACGCTTTTGAGCACAAAATTTTGAGGCTTTTGACCATTCATGACGATTGGGATGAGTTGAATGAGCTTGTATGCTCAAACATAGAGCTATTGATTTCTAATGCCTTGCTCTTCAACATTGAAGGTTTGGATTATTCATATGCTATATGGACTAGACTGGAAGAACTGTATGCACAGAAGAGTGCCGCAAGCAAAGTGTATTGGCTGAAAAAACTTATGGATTTGAGTATGAAAGAAGGTACAACAATCTCTACTCACTTGAGTTTAACTCCATTTTCAGCCAACTGGTTGCCTTGAAGTTCATGATTGATTAGGAATTTAAGGCTACTTTTTTACTTTGCACTCTACCAGAGAGTTGGGATACATTCAGGACTGCTATGAGCAATTCTAATGTGATCCTTTTATATGCTGATGTAAAGAGTACTCTACTTATGGAAGAGATGAATCAACAAAACAATGCATCCAGTAAGTCTTCCAGCGCTTCGCATACTAGGTGTAGATCACAGCAAAAGGGCAAATATGATGGCAAGGGATCCAGTAAATCATGTGGCAAAGATGTTGAATGCCATCATTGTGGCAAGAAGGGTCACTTTAAACGTGATTGCTAAAAATGGAAGAAAGAGAAAGGAAAAGGCAAGAAGACAGATGATTGCAAGGAAGAGCAGGACAATCAGCTTAAGAAGAGCAGTGTAAAAATTGAAGAGGTGAATGTAGTCACTCATGACAATAACAGTGGGAGTGATGTACTCTTTCTCTTCACATTTTGGTGCACATGCTTTACTTGCAAATACAGATGATGACATGCATACCTGGATTCTTGATTCAGGTGCTTCCTTTCATATCACCGCTCATTGTGAGTGGTTTTTCGCCTATACAAGGGGTCGACATGGTGTTGTCCATCTTGGAGACAACTATGCATGTGAGATTTCAGGTATTGGCAGTGTGCAGTTACAGTTTCAACATGGCTCTGTCTTTACACTTCAGCGTATACGGCATGTACCTTAGCTCAAGAAGAGCTTGATTAGCACAGGGCAGCTAGATGATAATGGTTTTCATACTACCTTTAGTGATGGAAAATGAAAAATCTGTAAGGGATCTAGGGTTATTGCCAAAGGCTGCAATAGTAATACTTTGTATCCACTTCATGTATCTAGTGTGCGTGACCATGTTGTTGCCGTGACCGAGCAGCCAAGCGTTTCTTTGTGGCATGGTCGGTTGGGACACATGAGTCAAACAGGAATGAAAGTGCTTTCTCGTTTGGGTTACTTGCCTTATCTTCGAAATGTTGATTTTGAGCATTGTGATCATTGCATTCATGGCAAGCATACACAGGTGTCACATAAAAAATATCTTTCTTTGAAATCTTCTCCTCTAGGTTAGTACATTCGGATGTATATCAAATGCCACGATTATCTTTAGGAAAAAAAAATATTTTGTTACCTTTGTCAATGATGCTACACGGAGAGTATAGGTTTGCCCTATTCATAGCAAGGATGAAGTGCTTGATAAGTTTAAAAAATTCTTAGCATTGACTGAAAATCAAACAAATAAGACACTTAAGTGTCTTCGCTCTAACAATGGTGGAAAATATGTGTCGAAGGCCTTTCAGGCATTTTGTGAGAGCAAAGGGATAAAGAGGAAGCTCACTGCCCCTCATAATCCACCCCAAAATGGAGTTGCAAAGCATATGAATCGGACCATACAAGATAAGGTCTGTACGATGCTATCTCATGCTGCATTACCCCATGGTTTTTTTACAGAGGCTGTTATGACAGTCGTTCACTCGATTAATCAGTCACCAAACAGGCCTTTGTTGGGGGGGGGGGGGAATTCCCCAAGAAGCGTGGTCATGCAAGCCATCTTCATATGCTCATCTGAAAGTGTTTGGCTGCAAGGCTTTTGTGCACATTCGTAAAGAAAAACGCAACAAACTTGAGCCAAAGTCTTGTAAATGCATTTTCCTAAGATATGGTGACAAGGGTGAAATGGGGTATAAATTGTGGGATCCCAAGAAAAGGAAAGTAGTTCATAGCAATGACATTATCTTCCAGGAAGATGGCATGCATAAATAGCCCGAAAAGACTGAGGTCCGCAGGGTTGTATTTCGTTAAGAAATACCTTTTGGACAGCAAAATGTGCTCGTTGTACAACAGCAAATATCTACTGTAAATGAACCTGTAAATGCAAGAAATGATGTTGAAAATGATCAACCAGCTATTGCCTATAAAAATGAGCCATTACATGTGCACGAACAGCCATAACAACAAGCTGTTAATGCTGATTTGCAAGCTGAAATGCTAGCACAGCATACTGAAAATGAAAATTTACAAAAACCAACAAACAATGACCATTGGGTTAGGAGATCGTCTAGGGCTACTAGACAACCTGACAGGTTTATTCCTCGTGCAATTAATGTGGTCGATTGTCATGTTGAGAGACTGTGATAAACTATCTTGCTTGAAGGAAGCGATAGACAGATAGGACAGCAAGAAATTGTATAAAGCCATGTTATCAGAGATGAAATCTCTTGAAAAAAAAAGACACTTGGGACTTGGTATAGTTGCCTAAAGGGCAGAAAACCCTTCCATGCAAAAGGGTTTACAAGATGGTCACTTCTAGTTCCTCACCAAAGTACAAAGCAAGATTAATTGTTAAAGGATACAAGCAGAAGCATGAAATTGACTTTAATGAGATTTTCTCTCATGTAGTCAAGATGACCACATTGAGAGCCATTTTGAGCTTAGTAGCAATTGCAAATATTAAGCTCATACAAATGGATGTAAAGACTACATTTTTACATGGATTCGTATAAAGATATATATATACAACAACCTAAAGGGTTTGTTGAACAAGAGAAGAAAAAATTGTATGTAAACTCAAAAGGAGTTTGTATGGGCTGAAACAAGCACCAAGAGAATGGTATCATAAGTTTGATACATTCATGCAATCCCAAGGCTTTCATAGAAGTCAAGTGGATCACTGCTTGTACACCAAGGAAGCAGCAGATGGCAACCTGATTATCTTGGTTTTGTATGTAGATGACATGATAGTTGCTAGCAAGAATACTCATATCTTGGATTCACTGAAGCAAAGTCTTCATGGCAACTTTGATATGAAGGATCTTGGTGATGCAAATCACATTCTTGGCATGCGAATATTCAAAGATAGATCGAAAGACTTACTCTATCTATCTCAGCCTGAATATATCTCTAAAGTTTTACAGTGTTTCAATATAAAGAGGAAAATAATTAGGTTTCCATTGTCTCCATATATGAAACTCAATGCAGAGAACAACCCTACATTTGATGATGAGAAGGTTGAAATGGCCAAGATACTATATACTTTAACTGATGGCAGTTTGATATATGCTATGATTGCTATACGTCCTGACATTGCCTTTGCAATGGGAGTAGTTAGCAAATACATAGCAACCCCTAGCAAGAAGCATTGGGATGCAATGAAAGGTATCATGAGATACCTCAAAGGTACAAAGGAGTTGTGCATCTGCTTTGAAAAGCAGAAGGCATCTGTTGTTGGTCTTACGGATACACTATGCTGGTCATGGAGACTATAGAAAGTCAACTTCTAGATATGTGTTTACTTTCACAGGAGGAGCAGTCTCTTGGATCTCAAGGTTACAAAAGTGTGTTGCATTGTCTATTACAGAGATGGAGCATGTAGCTACCACTGACATGCAAGGAGACCTTATGGCTTTCACGGCTAATGGAAGAGCTTAGCATCATAGAGTTACATGTTCTCCATTGTGATAGTAAGAGTCCTATCATGCTAACACGAAATCATGTCTTTCATGCAAAGACAAAGCACATACAAATGAAGTATCACTTCAATAGAGATGTACTTAACAACAAGAGCATTGAGCTTGTCAAAGTGAATACAAATAATAATCTTACAACAAAGGATCTTCTAGCAAAGCGGTTTTCTCATTGTCGACAGATGATGAGAGTTGAAATATATTTATTTCAGCTTTGTACATACCTAAACTTAGCTGATTTTTTTTTACTCTTAAGACACATTGCCTTTAGGTGGGAGGTTATTGGGAATAAAAAACCATCGTGCCTTTTATATACGCACGAGTGTAAACACACCCTTGGCACATTGCACTTACATATATATAAAAACCTAAAGGTACACTCGTCATTGTACCAAAAAAACGTGCTCACACTCTACACAGCTTGCTTTCACTCTCTGTCTCTCACTACACATACGATAGTCTACCTTGATCTTTGTGCCTAATCAATTCCTACAATGTTGAATAAAATATTGAATAATTTTCTTTTAAAGCTCTTTAGTTGGACTCCCTACAAGACATAAATTGGCTATGGGCTTCCACCTCTTATTAGTTTGTAGATAAAGATTATTTACATATTTCATAAATTCACAAGATCAAATAATTTGAAAACTTTGGAAGTGAAAAGTGGTGGTGATTTAGTTTAAAAGGATTTGGCAGCATTAATTCCTTATAAAGGATTATAAAGGATAATCAAGTGTACATGCATAAACAATAACAGTTGAAAGCCAAGAGACTGAATTAGCCCTCCTTGAAAAATGGAATTGTTTAAGAGCAATTACTTCATATACAGACCAAAGATTGGGAGAAAAAGGCCTTTATAACTGAAATTTCATCTACAAGTCTATACCAGTAAAAACGAACAAAAAAGACTAGGCTAATACAGCACATGGAAGGGGTAATGATTTCTAGGTTGAGCCCAAACCAAGGCACAAGAGACTGATGTAGAGCTGAGCTGCACAAAAATTAAAGAGGGAGCATTGTATTCATAGAAAAATTAAGCTTCTTGAGCAGAGAAAAAGGTTAACTGAGAGGAATCTCATGAGAAATGTAGGGATGTCCATCTGTTTTCCACATCTATAGCAAATAGATACCCAGCACAAATAGATAATTCAAAAACACAATCCAACTTCACAAAATTTGTTAAGGTTTAAACAAATTTGCAGGCCCTTATTTATTTAACAGTTGGCTACCTATTTTTAGGTATATTCTCTTATAAAGGTACTTTTCAATTTAGAAACCCCCAGCAATCAGTGAAATATGAAAGCTCTTTCTAAGAACATCTAGAACAGTCTTTGTTTTGTGCAGTCTAAGCAATCAGCCAAGTGCATATTGAACAGCACAATCATGCCATTGTTGTTTATAATTCTGTTGTGCATCTAGCCCCACACTACCATAGCATTGTTTTTCTTTTCAAATAAAGGCTAAGATTAGTCAAGAAATTGAATGGTACATTTACCAAAAGAACAAGAGAGACCATTGAGCTGCAAGAAAGAATAGCTGGAAACAAACTCCTAGTAATTTCTCCATAAATTTCACATGGATAGCATCTCCTGTTTTGCACATAATTATCCATACAGAAACATGGAAAATCCATTGGAAAGAAAAGCCAATAAATGGGCTGCCTTCAAATCAACAATAAACTCATCAATGGCACCACAAACATTGCCATCAAGAGCCCTCAGGTCCAGATTAACCCTTGTTTTATCAGTTACACGTTTTTTTACACCTTTGCATAAGGACAACTATACTGGCCAATACAATTAGGGTAGACTTATGTTAGCCACAAGGGCATTAGAAAAATTGCATCAGCCAATACAGTTGGGGTCATTCATGTTAGTCACAAGGACATAAACAGGAGCCACATGTTCTCCTGTGAAGGAACTTTTCCTGTTCGCAACAGAGCATGACAACCAAAAATTACTGTTCGCACTATTTTGCTGGAGTCAAAAGATGGACGTACTTGTTTTGTTGGTGATGGTGGTTTTTTTTTTCCCTGTGTGTGTGTTTGTGTGTGTCGAAACCAAGCAAAGCTCAAAGCCACTACTACTCTCTATGTAGGTGTTTCTAGGAGCAACGCCATGGTATAGCGACAAAGCCCTTACACTCACCCCCACTTACTAGATTGTTGTCCTCAGCAATCTAAGGGTAGAGCTTATTAACTCATTCTGGGATCTTAGCACAGCTGCTTCTAATAAGCTGGCCAATGTCTGCCGGTCTAGGACTCTACACATTAGCAGGGTCTTAACGCAGCCTTTACTATCAAACTGGCCAGTGTCTCCTACACTACGACTTGGGGGTCTTAACACAACTTTTCCTATGAAGCTGAGCTGGCCAATGTCTGCCGGTCTAGGACTTTGACACATTAGCAGGGTCTTAACGCAACCTTTACTATCAAATTGGTCAATGTCTCCTACACTACGACTTGGGGGTCTTAACACAACTTTTCCTATCAAGCTGGTCAATGTCTACCCATCTAGACCGCTTTGGTTTGCTTGATTTATTCTTGCTACCATGTTGATCCACCCTCGACTCAATTACCTTTGAGGAGTGGAGGCGTTACTAGGCCTATGATAAGTCAAGTGATGACTCAAGGTGCATTCGAAGAATTGTTCAAATTCTCCTTCAGCCAGGTGGCGAAGGCCTCATTGCCACATTCGCGAGCCTCTGCTTTTGAAATCCAAGTGGCTTCTTTGAGAGGACGCCCTTTCCACTCCGTGAGGTACTCGGGGTACCCTTTGTGTTCTCGGCACTGAAGGAATGCTACTTCGAAGGGGCCATTGGAGTGAAGCAATGGAACATGCCACCCCCATTGGTAGTCGGGATAGAACCTGCGCAAAAGGCAGGCATGGAAAGTATTATGGACGCAAATGCTTTCTGGCAAGTCGAGCTTGTATGTCACTTCATTCAAGACTTGAGTGATGCGGTAGGGAACATAGTAACAATTATTGAATTTGGGACTCATATTCTTTGGGAGAGACATATGCTTGGGAGCTGACGAGAACCATGTCTCCTTTGGTAAAGAGTACTACCTTATGCTTCTTGTTGGCCTATTCAATCATGGTGATTTTGCTCTTTTCCAAACTCTGCTTAGTTGCTTTAGTGCAGTCTCTCCATTTCTTCAAGAATTCTTACGCATCCTGATCTTCAGCTTTGGCAGCTCCGAAGGCTAAGGCGAGGAGTGTGATGACTTCTTTGCCTATGGCTAACTCAAAGGGTGTATAGCCTGTTGCTGAGTGGATTGAGCTATTATAGTGAAACTCAAGTACATCAAGGTACAAGGCCCAATCCTTTTGGTCCACCAGGGCATAGCTCTTGAGATAATCTTCAATGCCTTAGTTCACTGTGTTTCCAAAGTCCTAAAGAGTTCCTTCCACATGTCACTCACAAATCAACCATCTTTATCTGAGAAAATGACTAAGGGTAAGCCATGCAGCTTGAACACATGCGTGAAGAAAAGGCAGGCTACCTCCTTGGCATTCAATGGTGGCTTAACAAGTATGAAGTGGGCTTGCTTAGAGAAATAGTCCACCACTACAAAGATGATGGTGTAACCATGGGATTTTGTGAGCTCCACAATGAAATCCATGCTAATGACATCCCATGGCTGGCTAGATACTGGCATTGGTTGAAGTAATCCTGCGGGCTTAGAGCGTGGTGCCTTCACTAGTTGACAAGTAGAACAAGTCTTGATATAGTCTATGACTTCTTTCTTCATGTTCGGCCAAAAAAACTGCTTCCTGAGTAAGTGTCTTGCTTTGTTCCTTATGCCCACCTAATTTTCTATCATGCATTTTATGTAACAATACCCACTTCAGCTCCACACTATTGGGGATGTACAATCTCTTGCCTACAAACAAAATGCCCTCCTCAAGGATATACATGCCATGAGGCATTCTGTCAGCCCTCACTTCTATAATCTTGTGCATTTCTTAGTCATGTTCCAAAGCCTCTTTCACTAACTCAAGGAAGTTGCTACTAACCACGTTGACGGCTTTCAAATCGGCCTTGCAACTTAGAGCATCTGCTATTTTGTTGGTGGAGCCTCGCCTGTGTTTGATCTCAAAGTCAAACTCCACAAGGAAGTCGAGCCATCAAGCTTGTTTGGTAGACAATTTTGGTTGGGACTAGAAGTATTTGAGTAAAATGTTGTTTGTGAAGACCACTGTGTGTTTGTCTTGAACATAATGCTTCCATTTTCTAAGGCAGTGAAACACTCCTAGTATCTCCTTCTTGTGTGTGCTCCATCTAGTCTCTGCATCTAGGAACTTGTTGGATTCATAAGCTATGGGGTGGCCATCTTACACCAACACCCCCCCAATGGCATGATCCGATGCATCCGTGGAGATTTGAAAGGGCTTGGTAAAGTTTGACAAAGTACAAGGGTTTGGCCCATACATTTTTTCATCAGCTCAAAAGCGGCATGTTGTTCACTTCCCCATGTGAAATTTCCATCTCCTTAGGTGAGGTGGGATAGTGGCGTGGTTCCCAAGCTATAATCCTTGATGAATCTTCTACAAAACATCGTGAACGCTAGAAATTCACAAACTTTCCTCACGGTCTTTAACACAAGTCAATTCTTCATTGCTTCTACTTTCCTTGCTCTTTCAATTCATGTAACTGTTTCTTCAACTCCATGAGTTCAATGTGATTCATAAGGTAGGGGGCTCTAGCTGGTGGAACTACCCTTGCGATTAGCTCGATATTGTGGTCTACCTCTCTTTTGGGTGGTAGGCCTTTAGGAAGCTCAGCTAGCATCACATCCGCATATTCCTCAAGTATTGCTTCCACTTCTCTATTGCCAACTTGTGATTTGGACTTCTTGGTGACCTCCTGCTCAATGGGCCAAATCATGCATAGATACACCATGTTCCCTTGCTTTGCTGATTTCTCCACTTGTTTGGCACTGCAAGTCATGATGTGAGGTCTAATATGGGTGACTTCTTAAGGCGGCGCTTCGGTTGGTGCTCTTGGTTTGTTAGGTATTGGTTTCGCCCTTTGGCATGAGACTCCAGACTTGTTCTCCTTCATCTGCACTTTGATTGTTGTCCAACTTGGGAGCTACATTCTCTCACAGGGTACTCTAACGCCCTCTCCTGGCATATCTAGCATCATTTCATTAACTCCTTTTCCAAACATTGCAATGACATACTTATAATAGAACTCAAGGCTTAAATGACTTCAAAATCATCCATGGGAACGACTAAGAAGTTGAGTTTGGCCTTCCATTTTCTTGCTTCTACTTGCACTACAAAGACCTGTTTAACTTCCTTGACTTCTCCTTGTGTAAAGGTTACTATTAACCCTGCTTGGGCCTTCGACAATTTGAGTCCATGATTGGCTCCACAATCTGGAGTGATGAAGTTATGGGTGGCTCCTATGTCTCCATGATGGCTTGATCCCCTTCACTCACTCTACCTTTGAGGTATAAGTGTTGAATTGCTACTACGCGGGCCGCCATTCATTGGGGCGAGCACTAATTGTTTCCACCCTTGGGTGGTCTAGACTCTCTTCACTTCCACTTGGGATTTCTTGGATACACGGGGATTGTGGCTCCTGTCCTCCATAAGCACTAGTGACTGCTACCCTAGACCCGCTTATTGAGGTAGTATCGTCCATGGGGCATCTATTCTAATAATGGAGTCCCCCACACTTGAAACATCTAACTCTTGTGATTGAGGCTTCTCCACCATGATGTATTTGATCCCACAAACCCATATAATATACTAGGATTTGGTTTATAGTGATTGTTTCCTCATCACCCAACTGCTTCTCTTGGCACCAAGGTTGATTGTGATGCAGCTGAGGTTATTCCTAAGACTTCACCCCGAATCTCTGGGAAGGGACCTCTAGGGATTTTGGATCTCGAGGTCCAAGAGTTGGTGGTGAGATTGGTGTTGAATCTAGTTTGGCTCCCTGGGGCTATCCTCCTCTCTTCAAGGTTGACTAGTCTTTTAGCCATTCTCATGGCTTCAACTAAACCGGTTGGCTCCTACCTTTCCACGTCTCTTCTAGCCCATTTTTGCATGCCAAATAGAAAACCGTGTAACTTAGTTTCAATGTCCATGTGAGGTAGCTACAGCATCAACTACCTATACTTGATAACATACTCTTTCACCTTCCCTTATATTTGCTTGAGATTTCTCCACTGAAGTCTAACTTTGAATTTCTTCATCTTTGGAATGATGTAATCTTTGAGTTTCTCTTAGAGTTCTTTCCATGAAAAGATGGTGTGCTCCTATTCCAACAGGTACTAGCTAGCAATGTCCTCCTCTAAGTAGATAGCTACCACTTCTCCCTTCCTGTCTTCAGTGATCCTAACATACTTCAAGTATCTGTCTACCTCTGCAATCCACTTCTTTAGAATCAACCCGTCTCTCTCTCCTTTGTACTTGGTGGGTTGGGGCATTTTGAACGCCATAGTCGTCTTTTGAACTTTCACTCTCCTCATCTTCCTTATGATTCTGACTATTGTCTTTCTTTTTGTCCTTGCTTCCAGCTTCAACTATCTTCTTTTTCTCTTTCATTGTATCTTGAGCTCTTCTAGATGTACCCTCTCTAGCTAGCCTATTTGTCAATCTATCCATCTCGTCTTGCAGCTTGTGTATTTTCTCCTCTTCTTGTTGTTGTATCACCCACTCTCTATAACCCTACTCCACTTTTAGTTTTCTTCTCTTTTCCTCTTCTTGCTCCTTCATTTGGATGTTCCTCTAGATTGAGCCCAACAAGCCTAACATGCCCTCCAATAGCCTCTCTAGGCCGACTACTTTCTCCTCTTCAGCTTCTATCCATTCATGACCTCGGCTCTTCTTCCTCTGTTCAACCACAAGGATGGGTGCATTTTCTCTATCATCCTCCATGTTGTCGTAGGAAGCTGCATTTCGCCCTCGGATGGTGGTTGTGCTACGGGAAAGCCGTGTCACATCTTCAAATGTTGGCTTGTGTCGGGGTCGCCATGTCGAGGGTCGTCATGCCAAGAGTCGACATGACAGGGGCCAACGTAACGAGGGGTGACACGAAGTGGATCGTCTCCACACGATTTCGGGACACTGGATCTCCTCTCCTACTTCCATGAGCACTTCTTCGCTTAGAGCAGGAGTTGCTCTAATACCAAGTGCGATATACTACACTCATTCACTTACTCAACATGGCACAGAAAGGTAACACGATATATGAGCACAAGGTATACTCTTATATTATTCAAAGAAAGAAAAGGTACAACATAGGCACACCCCAAGACAACACCCTCATAACGCCGCACATATAAGGGTTCACCATTGGGTATAGGGAATCACAAGTAGAGTAGAAACCAAGTAGGGCTCAAAGTCACTACTAGTCCCTACATAGGTGTTTCTGGTAGCAACGCCATGGTATAGCTACAAAGCCCTTAGAAGGGAGGTGGGCAAGGGGGTGTGTGGGGATGCTCAAGTATTTAGAGCTTTGGTAGGAGCAAGTTATGATCTTTTCATCGTAGCAGTGAAAACTTGAAACAATGAGAAAAAAAAAGCCCGAACTAGTACAATTCTACTATGATTTGGAAGTGTCTTTTACATTTAAATTTAATTACTCCTGAAACATACACCACTCTCTGGGTAGAAGTTTTACAAAAAGAACAAAACAAGATGTAAACACATCCTTGTCCCCAAATTACCAGCCACAGTGTGGAGAAAGATTACAACTGCTAGCTCTCATGAACTGCATCCATTGTATAAATCTTGATAAAGCTCTGACCAGCAAACCTGACAAGCAAGACAAATGCTTCAGCTTATCATTGCAAAAGTGAGTGGGCATTCCCCGAATTACATACCACTTCTAATAAACCTTACATCTACACAAGTAAAGAATTGAAAGGGTAAAAGGGGGCCCGGGGGGAAAGCAAATGAGGTGTACCCATTTATCTGACTGCAGTAGTTCGAGATCTGGTTTGTTATCAGATAGCCATCCAAGCGAGAAGGTTCGATGAGGGGCTTGAAAATTGGATTATTTGGATCTTCCTCTGGTAATGGCTCTTCCCCAGCTGCTCTCCTTGCCATATTCTCAGCCCTACAGAGACAAAAGAAAAGCTTGTTACAAGCATCCGTAGAATACACAGCCAAAATCTGTACTGTACAAAAACATGACATGCAGGCTGAGTGATGATTCTAGCTCATACTTCCTCCTCTGCAACCAAGCTTGTTGCTGTGCTTGCTGCCTGGACAGGTTTCGATAGTAATATTGAAACTACAAAAAAAAGAAAAAAAAAATTCAAGCAATGTCACGGCAGCTGTCTAGTTGAAAGCTAAGAGCTACAATCACAATAATTTTTAACTTCAAGAACAATATTATACCCTCTGCTGTTCCATGGAAAGATCATCCATGCACTCAATCAGGAATTCCATATTCTTTTCCATAAATGGGTTGGTTGACAGGACCAGCCTATCAAAGTCAGACTGAGCCCAAGAAAGAACAGAGTTAAAGGTTTGAACCTGAGCAAACTTTCAAACAAAAGCAGGTCAAGCAAGTTAAGCTTTGCATTCACAGTAGTCCATTTATACTGAATGCCCTGTTCATGGTACCTGAGTAGCAGGTGACTCTGTCTCTAGCTCTGACATGAAAGCGCTAACCAAAGCAGAATTTGAGATTTTTACCTGCAGAGAATGAACAATCTCTGCATGCTTCAGCACCCCAGCAGATGAAAAAACCTCATTAATAAAGATGACATATACAGTTTAGAAAACCAGTGGTCATCTTTGTTTATAGTACGACTTGTTTGTAGTTTTTGGGAATGTTGTAGCGAAATCCTAATGTAGTTCTACAACCTTTAGTGTACTCAAGTATAATAATCTCAGTGCTCTTTGATCTGGCCAAGTTGAAATTCCCTTGAGTTCATCATAACAATCTTAACCTGTCTAATTACATTAACTTACTCCACAAATCTTCAAAACAAAAGAAGGCAAGTTCACTAAAACGGTTTATAGACATTAAATGCAACTCCAAGTAAACACTCACAGGAATTTCTTGAAATATATCCTGCCATGTCAGGTTCTTTTCTCTCAACCTGCCAAGCAACAATATTAGTGTGACCACTTCATATGTGGCCGATCAAAATGCAAATGCTTGAGAATGTGAAGATAGCACACTTTTCCCCTGTGAAACTTTGATTGCGATAAAGATCCATAAAGGGATCTGTAAGCTTGAGTGCTTTCAGTGCCAGAACACCCTGCCCAGATCGCTGTGGATCATAAATAATGCAAACACAACGTTTGATATTTTCCTGCATGTAAAAGAGTTACAGACCAAGTTCAAGTCAATACACCTAGAACATCTGCACTGAGACATCATAATCAATGCAGCAAGCTAAATAGGCACAGCATTTGTTTCAAGTTGCCCATCCAAATTACTCTATAGACCACACAACCCCAACATCCCAGCAATGTCATCAAATGTTAAACTGACTATCAGAATCGGGCAACTCAATAACAAAAAGAAGAGAGAGAGTGCCCTAACTGACACCAATATACAATAACTTGTATACCCTGTTGAATGGATTGACTGTGCCGCTAAAATAGAGATGTGACAACAGCTGTCACTGTGAAAAGTAAAATTGGTGGGTTCAAGTTGAAGGGCAAGTTCCTAATGCTTTACTTTATCTGAAGGACACAACAAGAATTGTGGAAGACCCTAATGTTAGACCCTAGGCTGTTTTTGACTTCAATTCTACAGTAACAGAAACAGCTTGACAACTACCTGGTAATTAAGGAAAGTCTCAATCAGCTCAACTGTTTGATAGGAGCCCATAAATGTCGATTGGTACCTGCAAAATCAAAAGAAGATAAGCAGACTTCCAGATTAACACCTCTGGCTCTGCTGATTCTCTGTCAACTGGTCATTTTTTCTGATGAAGTATGTAATCAACTTGTTATATGGATAATTCAAAATTTTGCATTTCAGCACATTTATTGGGAGATGACCTAGAAATTAGGGGGTTAAAAAAAAGAGGCTGTGAGCAAGCACATAATACCATCCAACTGTATTGTTATCAACATTCACTTCTCTTAAGCAGCGCATCATCTCAAGCTGATAATTTGCCCCATCTGCTTCAACCTCTTCATCCTCCTCTCCTCCCCGACTCTGAAATTCAGTTCATCCTTATCCCATGTGGACATTAAGCACTTTCAACTCACTGGGTATCAAAGGTCTTACCGGGAAAGGGAAACAGTTTGTAACCTCCAAAACACTGCCAATATCAAGACCAAGAAGTTGGCCTGTCACAAGTGCCGGCATGAAATCTTTGCAATGCTTGATGATTTTCAAAACCACCTGCACAAAAACACAAAATAAAGCATACACCACTTTTTAACAGATATCAAAATTTATTATAATTATAAAACAACAATCATGTTCCATCATGCTTATATTCTAACAATAAGACCTGAAATCTTTCGGGAGGGAAAACAAGAGTTGAGGCTACAGATGCCTATATGACTCACTAGTTAAGCAGTCAAGATCCATCATAAAAAGACAATCAAACATCACACCAAGAAAGGCCCAAGTTACTTCATTGACTACATGCCAACTGTAAGCCTCCTGTGCCATAATCACATGATCCATCATGCTTACTCTAACAATATAAAGGCTTAAAACCTTTCTAGTAAGGAAAACAAGTGTTGAGGCTACAGATGCCCATTTGGCATACTAGCCAAACAGTAAAGATCCATCCTATGAAGACCAAACATCACAACTAGAAAGGCCCAAGTTACTTGCTTCATTACATGCCAACTGTAAGCCTCATGTAGGCCCAAGTTACTTTATTCACTACATGCCAACTGTAAGCCTCCTGTGCCATATTCACATGATCCATCATGCTTACTCTCTAACAATACAAAGGCCTAAAATCTTTCTGGAGGGAAAAGTCGAGGCTACAGATGCCCATACGACACACTAGTTAAACAATAAAGATCCATCGTATGAAGACCAAACATCACAACTACAAGGGCCCAAGTTACTTCATTCATTACATGCCGACTGTAAGCCTCATGTACCAAACTTTGCAACCTCAAATTTTTTTATATCACAAAGTGGAATTCAGGTGTCAAAACACTGGCACCTTCACCTTGTCCCCATCAGCCTCAACCTCCTTTGACCTCCCCAACAATGTTTCCTACTGTCTTCACTCCTCCATAATATTCATATTCTCACCCCATATGCCAGTTGACAATAGGTCCAATATTCCACTTCAAAGCTGGACCATTGAAAGTCATAGCTAATTGTATGGGAATAGGGACTAACTATAGCAGTGGAAAGAATCCAACCTTATCAAGTCTTAGTTTTATACTTCATTTTTATTTTAGCTCTCACAGAATCAAATTGATCTGCTGTAAATAAATTCAGAGTTTCTATTTCAACACTGCAACTTCAACAACTTATCTACATGCAAGCACCTTGGTTCATATCTTTTGCCTTTCAATGTAGCACCTTTCACTGGCAAAAGCAGTTACCAGATAGAAGGTTTTGATGAAAAAGAAACAAAGCTAAAAGAGAGCAGCAAAGCTCAAAAGAAACCCATAAAGAGATGTTTGTCAACATGTCCAAAGAATAGGCTGCAGCAACCCAACAAGTTTGAGGATACACTACTCTCTCGTAGAAGCAAGCTTAGGAGGAGTGAGGGGGAGTGCTGGAGAGAGTTGCATTTTATGAAGGATCACCGGCACAAAAAACCACCAACCTCAATTCAGAAATCTATGTGGACCACTGAAACCGAGCTCTGATGGCTCCATGGCATAAAGGAGTTTTGGAAACAGGGGAAACAAAAACGGCAAAAAACAGAAGTTCAAAGTTTCGGCCAGTTTTGGAAACGGGGGAAGGAGTTTTGGATTTCAGTATTAAATCCAAACATAAGTACTTTTATCAATACACACAACACCACTTTATCAAATTTTACACTAACTCGAAGCCTTCATGTCACATGAACTTGTCTCCATCTCTTATATCAAAAGAATTGTGACAAGTTGAGGGTTTCAAGCCTTCATATCACTATTTGGGAGCTACAGGTTGCTGGCAAGAGTTCAAAGTTTTTACTACTTTCTTAGTTATGCAAATCTTCGATTCACTACTTTCTTATTGAATGAATGGTGAAACAAATCCTCTCACTATCGAAGGATCTACTGAAGAGAAACAGGCATGCGAACACATGCAATAATAGCATAATTTTAAGGCTAAAATTGAAAGCTGAGAACTAAAACACATCGCCACTCGACCAGAAACCGAAACACATGTAGGTAAAGTTCAAGGCCTCTCCCCCTAAACAAAAACCTTTTTCCCAACCCAACCACCCCCCCCCCCAACAAAAACCAACAACAATCACTCTTGAAACACATTTCAAAGCTCCCGAAACAAGGGTCAAAAATGCCGTTTCAGGTTACAATGGATGGCTCAAAGGTAGTATAATATTTGCCTAGCAAGCACAAACAACATAAGACAGTAAATCAGCAAACAAAATACTCACATAGATGGGAACTAGAATACTCTTACTTAGAGGCACTCTGCACATACACCCATTGGCCCCAACCTTGGCACCCCTTGCATATTTCTTTGGATAATGAAAAGGCACATAGGCCGGTTGGCTCCAATCTCAATGCACCTTGCAATGCATTCTTTCTTTAGATAACAAAGAGATTCTTCAAATTGGGAGTACAATTTGTTGAAATTCCACTGATTTCTTGGGACATTATTAATCTTCCAATGCTTCATGACCCTAGCACCATCATAGTCAAACTCGAACCAACCTTGAAACCACGTAGGCCCATTTGACAACTTCAAAAGGCTAAACCCTAAAAATGACAACACAATTTTGGACCCAATTTCTCGGAGCAATCACATACAAATTAGTCTAGCTCAAAAAATTGCTCTACCCAATCTTGACATTTCAAAGAACAAAATTGTCCTGAATAGCTCTAACAACCAGCAAATGCATTCACAAGTCTAGCCACGACTCCATTTGCAAGTGAATAGTTTGCTTTCTTAGTAAACAAGCGCAAACTATGGAGCTCGACGAACAAGAGGTGACAACAACATCATGGCCAAACAACCAAACTACTCAAGATTGCCTTCACTCGATAGTCACACTTGACCAATCCTGCAAGAGGTCTGCAATCCTCACCTCCCATAGCTTCAAAGCCTCTCTCTCTCTCTCTCTCTCTCTCATCCATGAGTTTTAAGATCTTACTACCAAAACTTAGCCAAACTTTCGAATTACAGTTTTAAAACCACTCTATTTGAAAGAGTCACATTTAACCTTACAAACCCATCATTGTGCCCCATGGCCCAAAATTTGTCCACTACATGCATAGTAGCCACAATATGTGTTTTGTTGACACTAAAACGCAAAACACTTGAATGAAGTGAAGGGTATGCAATGGACATGCAATGGTCAACAATGGTAATGGTTGCACAAAGAGAGAGAGAGAGAGAGAGAGAGAGAGAGAGAGAGGGGAGCAGCAATAGGGAGTAAAGAGTGTGAGATGCTCGATGTGTGGGTACAATAAGTTGTGTATCTCTTTTAGGTTTCTAGATAGATATATGTAAAGTACAAGTGCTAAGGGTGCTTTCACACCCGAGCACGTATAAAAGGCACAATGGCCTTTTATTCCCAACAACCTCCCACCTAAAGGCACTGTGCTTAAGGTTGAAGAAAAGAATCAACTAAGTCTAAGTATGTACAAAGTTCACTATCCAATTCCCATCATCTATCAGCAATGAGCAAAACACTTTGCTGGAAAACCCTTCGTGAGAAGATCTACGAGATTATCATCTGTATGTGAAACCAGCCTTCCTTCCATGGATGGGCGGTAAATCCTTGATTACAACTTAATTGCAACAGCAAACAATAAATGCAAATCTGAAAATACAAATTTACCTACTCATCTGGGACAATGCATACCCAATTGGCCCCAAATTTGGCACCCCCTTCAATATTTCTTTAGCTTTATTGAAGAAAAAGTTGATTTACAATGGGATTCTCCCGATCCCCTTCGCAATCCAAACTCCCCTTGCTGTCCAAAGTGACTAACAACTCTTCAATCTGATTTGCCCCTTGATTCGGGCAATTAATTAGCCTTCACCCACTTCAAAGACGATGGAAATCCCCAAATTCAATGGTTGGCTAGTCCTCCACCTGAATTTAGCTGAAATTCACCTTCATCCCTGAAAAATCGAAGTCTTGGAACTTTCTTTCTTTTCTTTTTTTTTTGACACGCTTCCCGAGGTTGCTGCTAAACCCTAATTTTTGCTGCAAATTAGGGTTTACAACTGAGAAATCTGCAATTTCTCAACCTCCAAGGGTCCAAATGCTGAGATCTTCGGAGCAAGACTATGAAATGGCTAGGAGAAGAGAGAGAAAGCTGTAGAGAGAAAAATTTCAGAGTTTTGTCACAAAGAATGACTGAAAATCAGTCAAATGCAGCTGCTACCCTGCTACAACAGCTTGTAGATGCAAAGAACTGAAGAAAATCAGTCATTTTATGCTGCTGCCTTGTCTCAATAGCCTGCAAATGTTGTCGCCTGCTATTGATTGGTCTTCTCCTACCCCTAGCTGCCTCAGAAGGTACTCCAGTGGCTGCAAATCAAACCAACAGCATCTTCTCTCTCTCTCTCTCTCTCTCTCTCTCTCTCTCTCTCTCTCTCTCTCTTGCAGGCTAAATACACTAAAAATGCCTCTCCAACCTCTAAATACGTTTTTCAGTCTTGCATGGGCATTTCTTACAAGTGGCAACCTTCCCAAATGGTTTTTCCAACATTAGCCATAATTAAATATTGATTTTCAATCTTTAAATACTGAAAATTTTATCTAATCATTATTTCGATGCCTTGAAAAATAATCTGACTGTCTAATAATTAAATTGGTTAGGCAACTTCCATTTCCAAGTGTCTCTGCACCATCTTTGACCATCAGATTGACATTAGGTACCATTAAATGCCACTTCTCTAGTATCACCAATCGACACTTATGGCCAAATGAATGATCTAGGCCAACAACTGGCACTAGATACCACCAAGTTCCTATGCAACATAACTTATAACAACTTTTGCCTTTGATATCCAGTGATTTTCTCGAGTCTCACGCTCGTAAAGTTACTCTAAACCCAGTTGCACCTCACATGTGCAACATTTACTTAACCATGTGATTAAAAATTAATCCACATGTTAAGTAAGGTTTCAAAAATACATGTCCTGACTCCTCATGATAGTATGTACCTTAACAGGCTCAATGCTTTTGTTGTCAAGTACATCCCTAATAAAGTGATACTTCACATGTATGTGTCAAAAGATGACGTACCAGAGAGACAGTAGGGTTTGCAGAGAGAAACATGGAGTAAACTCGGCAAACATAGAGAAGAGAAGAGAAGAGAAAAGAAACTCTGATAAATGAAATGATAAAGTTTTGAATCATGGAGTGAATGTGATACAAGGAAACAAGGGTGCCATAGCACAAGGAAGATGATGAAGACAACCACAAACCACGAACCGCAATGTCCTTGTGAAGGGGTGTGAGGGTAGTGGAGAGGCTGGAGAGAAGAGGTGACGAACTGAATGAATCAACCATAAAGAATGAGTGAGAGAGGTCTATAAATAGACACAATCAGTCTAGGATGGCACCCCTTCTTGGGGCTGCAAACACTAAACGCAAAATGCAAAAACGCAAATGTAGGTGAAGAGTAAAGGGTTTCTCAACACCCTTTCTCAAGCCCAAAAAGGAAAAAAAGAGAAGAGTGAGGTGGAGATGGAATGCTACATGCTAAAGAATGCTCATGCAATAGGTGCCACTTGGACAATGTTCCTCGTGGGAAAATTGTTCACTTGCCCAAGCTCCCTAGTACAAAGATAATGAAAACATGCAATACAGAGAAGGAATGTCAGACTTTATGTGGTGCCGAGAACCATAAGAATATGCCCATACTCGAACTTGGGAGTTGGCTCCATGCTGACCAAGTGACCAAGGCAAAAAGAAGAGGAGAAAGAAGATGTAGAGAATCCCTAAGGTCCAAGATTTCCACCTAAAAGGTAACCTACAATAAAGAATCGTAGATAGAGTGAACTGGAGAACCCGAAACTCAACCTCAGGAAAGAAGCCACTAGCTCCGTGCATCCATGTAAGAAGGAATCTGAAGGCCTCGTCACCAAGTCGCGACTGAACCTCTAAGGCCCTGATCTAGGTAGATCCTCAAGATCCTCGGTATCAATAGGTGAGATGACTACTGGAAGAAAGCCACCCCATCCAAGGGTAGAAGAAAAAGGTAAAAGGTCTTCGCCAAGGTGTGCGAAGGGTTGAGCGGTGGGTGGGGAACCCCTTTGAAACTGGAGGAATACAAGCCCCCTCTGAAGTTGCAATAGATGTAGATGCCCCCTCGGAGGGCAAAGAAAGATCATCCCCCTCTGAATCCCTCTCTGAGGTAGATAGGAATTCAAAAACTCATGGATCACGGACTCTGAAATATCTAAGGATAGAGGAAGTGCCGTCAGTCTTGTCAAAGAAGGTATCTTGGGTTGGTAAAAAACGCCCAAAGGTAGCCTCATGAACCTAAGTAGGCGAGGGTGAAGAGTAGGGCTCAAATTGAGCAATGAGTGGGCAACAGTCGCCTCTTCTCAATGGAGCAAACCGGGAAGCCGAAGAAGAGGAAGGAGTCGAGCAACCACTATCTCTCGAAGGAGTGGACTGACAAGGAGACAGTATCAAAAAATTACTCTCTCTCGATGAAGCGAACCACAGAATCACAGGCCATGATAGCCATTGTACCCAAAATCGATGGGAGAAGACTATCGTTGGCATTGCGACGATCTCCAAGAGGTCATAGCGCCAATCGATCCTCCATGTGTTCGAAAAAACTTAGTGCGCATCGAATGCATCTTATTGCCTTGAGCATAGTACTTTGAAAGCCCATGCAAAACGAGCTCTGTGGCCCAGAAAGAAGAGGTGGCACAAGGAGTGCCTGATGGAAGACGCATATACTCCGGGGGCATGGGGAGAAAAAAGTTGAAGTCAACAAGCATCGGTGGTGTGTCTGATGATACCACAATAGAAGCACCCAGTAGTCTGGTCATCTGTTGGTAAAGAAGCCATGGGTATCAGTGTGCCTTGTTGACGAAGGAAGAGGCTCGCCACAAACCACGAACCACAAACCGCAATGTCCGCCTCAAGGGGTGTGAGAGAACCACAATGCCCGCCGCAAGGGATGGGAGAGCAATGGAAGGGTTATAAGTGAGCTGTCAATGGGAGAAGGATGCTACCAGCAGTAAGATATTGCAACCAATTGAAAAACGCAGGTGAAGAGAGAGGAAGACTAAAAACGAAGGTGAGGAGAGAAATACTAAAAACGCAAGAAAAAACCAACAATAGCAGTCAGCATGCTAAAATCAACTCCGAACAATGTGTAATAGGCTGAAAACAGGTGCCAGACTATTATAGACATCAATGGCCAGCTTGGACCGCAATGTCCTCCATGTCCAAGGTGTGGGCAGCAAGTTGAAATACTTGAAATTTGCAAAAACGAGATTGTTTTCTAAATGGAGAGTGATCAGCAACAGTCACTCTACTGTAAACAACTGCAAACGGCGGGTGGAAGGCTGGAAATAGGCACCAAACTGTAGATGACAGCAAGGGACAGCTAAGACTGTGATGCCCTCCACGAAAAGGGTGTGGGCAGCAAGCTGAAAACACCTAAAACCTGCAAAAACGAGATTTTGATGCAGCGGAAGAAGAAGAGAAGTGGATGCCGAACCTGCCACCGGTCTTTGCCGTCACTGGAGTGGAGGATCACTGGAGGGAGTAGGGTTTGCGGGGAGGAACATGGAGTGAACTCGGAAATGGCAGCCACATACTTTGACTCTGTAGTAGACAATGCAACACATTTCTGTAGCCTGGAAATCCAAGAAATTGCTCCCCCTGTGAAGGTGAATACATGCCTTGAAATAGACCTCTTGCAATTAGCATGACCAACATAGTTTGCATTCATAAAGCCAACGATAGATGTCTTCTACTTTCCAAAGCAGATGCACAAACCCTCTATGCCCTTAAGATATCTCATGACACCTTACACTGCTTCCCAATGCTTTCTACTAGGATGTATCTTGTACCTGCTAACCACTTCCACCACAAATGCTATGTCAAGACGTGTAGCAACCATAACATACATCAAGCTACCCACAACTAAAGCATATAAAATCTTGGCCATTTCAACCTTTTCATCATCAAATGTAAGGTTGTCCCTTGCACTGAGTTTCACATATGGAGGCAATGGTGCGCCAATTGCTTTTTTCCCCCTCCATATTGAAACGCTACAAAATCTTGGATGCATACTCCTGCTGAGACAGATAAAGAAAACCTTTCGATCTTTTTGGATTGTTTATACATGCAATCTTCCCGAAAGATAACGTCATTGCTGCGTACAATTTTCCTTTTCTCGGGATCCCATAATCTAACCCCATTTCACCCTCGTCACCATATCCTAGGAAAATACATTTACAAGACTTTGGCTCCAATTTGCTGCATTTTTCTTTGTGTGTATACACCAAAGCCTCGCAACCAACCACACTCAAGTGTGCATACAAAGGTCACAAGGTGGCTTGCCCGACCACACTTCTTGAGGGACTCTCCTCCCCAAAGACCTGTTTGATGACCGATTTGTCAAGTGTACGGCTGTCATAACAGCATTTGCCCAAAATCCATGAGGTAATACAGCATGAGACAATATAGTATGGACCTTCTCCTGAATAGTCCTATTCATACGCTCTACAACACTGTTTTGGGGCAAATTATAAGGGGCAATGAGCTCCCTCTTTATCCCTTTGCTGTCACAAAAGGCCTAAACGGCTTTTGACACATATTCCCCACCATTGTCAAAGCGAAGACACTTTAATGTCTTGCTGGTCATATTTTCAACAAGTGCTAATAATTTTTTAAACTTATCTAATGCCTCATCTTTACAACAAATTGGATAAACCCATGCTTTCCGTACGGCATCATCAGCAAATGTGATAAAATATTTCTTTCCCCCTAGAGACAACCTTGGCATCTCACATACATTTGAATGTACCAACTCTTAAGGGTGAAAATTTTAATGAAAAAGAGATCTTTTATGTGACGTTTGAGCATGCTTACCATATATGCAATTATCAAAATCAACATACCAAAAACATGGCAAATAACCCAAACAAGAAAGCACTTTCATTCCAGTTTGACTCGTGTGCCCAACCGGCTATGCCACAAAGACACACTTGGCTGCTCGTTTATGGTAAAACATCATCATGCACACTAGCTACATGTAATGGATAAAGAGTGTCGCTTTTAGAGCCTTTAGCAACAATCCTAGATCCCTTTGTGGAATTCCAAAGCAATCAACTCACTGAAAATAGAGTTAAACTCATTTAAATGTACAGACATGGCTGTACCTTCCTTCATACAAAGGTCTTCAATTTTCTCAACCAATAAACCTTACTTGATGCACTTTTCAAGGCATATAACTCCTCAAGTCTTTGCCACGTATCATAAGAAGATGTCAATTTCTCTATGTTAAAGAGCAAAGAGTCTAGCATTGAAAGCTCTATAGTAGAGCATGCAAGCTCATCTAACTCATCCCACTCATCTTGATCCATGGTTGCTGGTTTTATCCCTTTTGTCTTTATGGGCTTCACCTGTTTCTTTTGCACCAAGACATTATAGCACTGCTTCTGCCGTATAGCACAATTGTGTGCACCCCTCAAGCTTCTTAATGTACAAAAGATTGCTGCTATCACTGCTGCCAACCATGATTTACAGCTCAAAAGTGACACAAAATTCAACAAATGTGACCACAATAGTCACACAAATGACCAAGGTACAAAGATCTGCAAATTAATCTTCGGAGTCATAAAATGTGTGCTACAACTTATAGCACACCACAAGTCATTGCAACTGTGCCACAGGCTAATACATCAATTGCATGAGAAAGCCCCAAACTTTAGCTGCAATTTCTACTCCGAATGCATCCACGTGCACAAATTTGACTCACAATCAAAAACCCCAAAATTTCTCTACTCAAACTGCTCAATTTGCATCAAACATAACTCCAAGTAGATTCCACCATCCAATTTTGCCAAAATTTCACAAATTTTGCAAAAGCCCTAAATTTGTCTAAGGTCCAATGTGCTCAATTTGCATAGAAATTGCACTACAAGTAAATACCAAAACCAAATTTGACACAAATTTCACAAAGTTTGCAAAGGCCCCAAATTATGCGGGCTTCTATGTGTCAAAATTTCAAGAATTTGTACCTCTCCCACTGCAATTTCCACCAATACATAAAAAGCCCCAATTTTTGAGACCCGAATATAATCAAATTCCACAAATTTTCGCACATCAACCATAAGTCTTTTGAATTTGCAAAATTTGATGGTAAGAAAGACAACAATATAAGGTGTCCCTATGGCATAATTTACTTTGTCAAAGTGCTAATCATCCTCTTACATGGGATGCGTTGTTAAATCATTACAAGGATTCTTTCCTACCTTCTCATTTCTATCTCAATGATTAAAGAAATTGGGTAGATTTTTTATGGCAAGAAAGTGACAATGTGGTTACCTACACCACTGAGTGATTTTGGCAATAACTTCTATTGTTGCAAATGCTAGAAGAAGTTCTGGAAGATACACTCCAATGAAGATATGAAGACAAGTATACAAGCTAAACTTTATTCTCTTAAGCCTTCTCCTTTGCAAGCTTCTATATCCCATCCAGATGATGCTTAAAAAGAATTCCAAGCCATTGCACACATTCTTTCCACACAACAATCTGCTCAAAACCATTTTTATAATAACAATCCACTATCCACCAACAACCTGAAGTATCCAAGGTGAATGTTCAAAATGCAAATCTCAATGTACAATGTGAGAAGTTTAAATCGACTTGTTACCATTGTAGTTGTCCTAGCCATCTCCGAGTAAAATCTTTGAACATTCACCAGACATCCCCAATTTTCGAGAGTAAATGCATGTCCAATCTTTGAAATTTGTCAAGCTATGCTTACATGCACAAGACAGCCCGCCAAAATTTACCAAGGATAAACCTTTTGAAAAGAAACGTTAACTGCTAAGGGCTGCTGCGTGACCTGCATTGGCCTGGGAGCTACCACGAAAGATGTCACATGACTACCACCATGACACCTGCATTGGCTTGGGAGCTACCACCGAAACCTATCGCCTGAGCTTGCAGGCACCTACACTGACCTGCGACCTGTGACCAATTGCAACCTGCAACCTACAAAGATTACGACCTCTGACTTGTGTGCTACCTGCGTGACTATCTTTGACCAAAACTGAGGACGACCTGCTAATGGCACAACTCAAACTGGCTCCAAGAAGTGCACTCATGATAACCTTCAGCTCTGATACCGGTTTGAAGTGATGGGTACATGGTGAAGATGCAATGGTCAGCAAAGTAGAGAGTAGAGAGTGTGAGATGCTCGATGTGTGGGTACAATAAGTTGTGTACCTCTTTTAGGTTTTTAGATAGATATATGTAAAGTACAAGTGCTAAGGATATGTTCACACTTGAGAACGTAGAAAAGGCATGGTGACCCTTTATTCCCAACATTGAATCGCCTAAAACGTCTTATTGAAACGCAAAATGCCCTAAGTGAAACGACTGATTGAAACACAATTTTTAAATGAAAAACAATTCCTTTTAATTGCTTTTTTGATAGTTTTTAGACACTTTGCATAGATAATAGACATCATTTGTTGACATGAAAGGATTTGCATGGTATAAATGTGTAAGTTGCAACTCATTGTTTATAAAGAAAGCCGTCTCATATATAATACTCAATCATTTCACTTGGCAATTGCCCAAAGGTGAAATGTTTCAAGGTGAAACACTTCAGGGGTGAAACATTTCGTGGTTACCTCGACTACATGTCTAAAGTTAAGCCACATAATTAGCCTTGGATTTAATGTATTTTATTGGCTAATTTGATTAGTTCTCAAGACAGCACCAAAATTTTATTTTCATCAACTATCTAATAAAAAACAAGACCCAATATGGCAAAATGGCTCTCTAAGCATTCATGTGAGACATGGTTGATCTTCAAGCTATGTGTTGTCTTTGAGAAATTGGAGTTGCTTGAAAATTTCTAGTGTATACAGAGTAAGGGTTTATCACAACCACCAAGCAACAACATTAATCATCAATGATGCATAAACCCTTAATTTAAACCAATTTGCACTATCTAGTTTGCCGGATGTTGAGTATTTACTCAAGCTTGTTTTAATTTTTTCCTATATAGATTTCTCATGTCAATTTTTTTGCCAATTCCACAAAACACATTGTTTGACATCTTAAGCTACAAGCAACTCAAACTCAACCACCAAAAATTACAATAGCTTTTAGAATCAAAGTTCACTTAATCCTCATATTTAAGAGTCCTATTATGCACAAGAAATGCTTTGAAAAGCTAAACCTTCCAATACAAAGTTGAAAAAATGCCAAAAAGTTGGAAAGCTACAGTCAAAAGCTAGATAGCAAATCAAGGAGCTCAAAAGTTTGAGGGCATCAAAGACTCTGCCCCACTGTGAAATTAAATATGTGGTATCACCAACATCCAAAAGATTTCCACAATCCTATTTGGTTTGTCATTCAAAGCAGCCAATACTTCTTTGTCACTTGAAGAGGCTTACCCTTGCTTCATATGGAGCAATCAAAACAAATGAAGAGTCTCTCCATCCAAATTCCTTGATCAACTACTTCGTTTTGACCATACAAAGTTGTTCTAGTAGACATAGGGGAAACTCTATGCAAAAGTCTTCCAAGATTGATCGATGAATAATTGCTTAAATCTATCATTTCCAAAATTTTCAAGAATCTTAGAGGTAGCTTCCAGGAGAAGTCGACTTGGTTAGAGCCAAAGCACCAATAGTGGATTGCTTCATTAGATTCCCTTGTTTGCTTTGTTTTTTGTAGCTCATATTGTTGGCAAGATGGCTAGCAACTTCAGCAAGTGACCTAACTGGAGATTGTTCTTTGGTTAGCGAGTGCAGTTGGAAGTATTAAGTATCTATAAAACTACACGCTCCCAATGCAACCAAAATCCACCAAGTCGTCATAATATTCAAGAATCACCACATTATGAAGAAAACCCAAGAGATTGCAAATGCATTCAAAACGAAACCTAAGATCTGGGAAAACAAGAGAATGAGTAAGGACATGGTTGTACAAAAATGCTTGTAAAATAAGATCCTAAAATTTAGCCACATGAATCAGCCCTTTATGATTAGAAAGATCACCTTAACTTTATCTCCCAAGCTTATTCAAGGGAAAGTTTCTTGGTACATTAAGGTAGAATAATTTTTTGAAATTTTTCTTTTTGAAATGATAAAACTAAACAATGAGTAACAGTAGCGGAAAAGAACTAAATGTGGCTCTAGAAGTGACATAAACATGAATGAGTACTTTTTGAAATGGGCTACCTATCCAAGCAACTTTAAAAATCAAAAACTCCATCTATAGACACCATCATCCAAATGCCTCAAATGAAGCCTTTGCTCCACCAACTAAGAAATTCCATAAAGATAAGTTGCCCATAAAGGTGAATCACACCTTATAGTCACATAACTCGTCATGGACTCATGGACACTTCTATATGGCCCAACACAACCATCTCCTGCTTGAATCCCTTACTAGAGTTGCACTTGAAAGGGCCATCAAAACCTGTCCCTACAAGATGTGTAAACTCTACTCTTATGCACCAATAGACATCAAACTCTTGGTGGCTAATATGATCACCATCCAAAAAAATCAACAATCTATTGGATAGCATAACAATTTCCTAATCAACTCTTCTAGTAAAGTAAAGCACACTTCTATCAACTAGGTTTTACTAGAGATGAGAAAGACCCATCACACCCCTAACAAGCTACATAGCAACCTCTTTTTCCCTATTATCTCCACACTGGCTCCTTTAATTTGAAACACCATTCTAATTGGCCTTTTCCTAAACTTCCCATCGCATAAATGAAGAACCAAGTTTGACAAATCATATTGTAACATCCCAAGAAACATCTCTCATGAGCTAGATGGCAACTTCTTTCATCCTATTATCTTCACTCTAACTATAGTTGAGGAAAACTCCATAATGGAAATTGAAATGAGAACAAAAACGGAAATGGCAATGAACAGATTTGCCACATCATCAAGAGAGGGAGAGGAGGTAAAAAGGAAAAAAGGGTAAAGAGAGAATGGGACTAGATACTTCTAAGGGAGAAAAAGCAAATGAGTAGGATGTCTTAAAGGGATAGAAAGATATAGGCCTATCATGGCCTAAGCTCAATGTGATGAACCCGCCATGGATCCGTCTGGAGGCAGGGGAGACCCACCCCCTGAAGCTCGCATCATGGGGTGTCACCCTCCAATCGGCATCCTCACAAGCATGCGGAAGCGTATCAAACACGGCATGAGAATACAAGAAGTGACAAGGGGCTAAAAACGAAGGGCCCCTCTTGAGGACCCAAGAGTATATTGCATGCCGGCACCAAGGCACGGAAGCTTTTACAAGGTGCGAAACACGCAAGGCACAAGGTTCATGGGCAAGCGGTTAGCGCTATCAACATGCTTTCCAACTCAACAAGATGCCATGGGTGAGGGAAGGGCTTGGGTGGCTCACGTCCCTCATACACAAATAGTTAACTCCTCATCCCGCTCATACGAGTGGATGGTCACTTGCAAAGAAAATGTCACCGGCTTTCTCCTAATCACGGACTTGGATTGAGGTGTGGGAGTCGACTCAAGGGTCTCATCCTTCACCTCAGGACAGGGCATTGGGTTCACAGGTTTCGCCTACACTTTGATCTTCCTTCACTTCTTGGAGCTCAGTTTTGCTTCTTCTATCCTGTCTCCTGCTGAAGAGGCCGTTGCTTTATTCTCCTGGCACAAGGAAATGGCTTGATCACCGTCATTTACCTTGGGGGTGGCCGTTCTTTAGTCTTGTGGCTCCACAGTCTTCCGCTACGCGGCTGTGAAATCTTGCAACCTCGGGGATGGCCATTTATTTAGGCTCCTAGCTCAAGGAGTTCTTCATCCTTCTGATCTTCGGATGTGGCTTAGGGTGGGTAGCCTTTTGTTTATCCTCCCAATGCAAGGAGCTTGCTTGGTTTCCATCATTGGCATAGGGGTTGCCTGTTTCTTTATTCTCCTAGTGCAACGAGTCTTCGCAAGTCTGTTTTTGGATGTTGGTCGTTTCTTTATTCTCCCAGCTCAAGGAGACTCTATGGGGCTTGGAACATGAGTTGGCCATTCAATTATCCTCCCGGCTCAAGGAGTCTTCTCGGTTGATCGCTTCAAGGTCAGCCATTAGTTTACCCTCCCGGCTCAAGGAGTATTGTTCCCCTTCCACGTCATGAGTAAGAGTTATTTTATCATGGACCTCATAACCACGTGCCCGGCCTTGTCAAGAAGGTTGGGGCGGGAGGGCAATATTATCATAGAAGTGGTCACGAGAGCTTGAACCCAACTCTATGCCAGATGGGGGGTCACCTCCACGCGAGCTCAAACTCAGCTCCATGCGAACCAGGGTCTTCATCTTCATATCTCTGTGGGCCTCAGCCCATCTCAGCATTATCATGGCCCTTGCAGCCTTTCTAGAAAGTGATCACGAGAGCTTGAACCTGGCTCTATGCCATATGGGGGGTCACCTCCACACAAGCTCGAACTCAACTCCGTGCAGACCAGGGTCTTCATCTTCATATCTCTTTGGACCTCAGCCCATCTCAACATTATCATGGCCCTTGCAGCCTTTCTGGAAAAGGTTGGGGCTCCATGCCTGTCTTCATCACTCAACTCCGCAAAGTCTCTAGTGTAGTCGCTAAACAATATTCACTCAAGCTCGAACCCAGCTGAGTGCGGTGGGGGGAAATCGGGGTCGGTGTGTTCACCTGTTTCTGAGTTGGAGGGGGTGGGTTGGCCTTTTGGAATGCTAGACTCAGTATGGCGCCGTCTGCGATATCCGCACCATAGTCCGGTGCAAAACCCCGTTTGAGGTTGCTTTCATACTCCAAGATATCCCAATCTCTCACTTCGACGAGGTGGTCACACCATTCCTCTATACTAGCATTCACATTTTTCAGATCAGCAGAATTCCAAGCGAGATCGCTAGTAACCTCATCGATGCGCCGGTCCAGGTTCGACAGCACCATGCCAAGGGGCTTTTCATTACCTTTGAGTAGGTCCACCTTGGTTTGCCATTATTCCCTTCTTTTGATCACCAGCATCGCATGATCTACTAGGAGCTACCTCCTATTGGCATACATCCGTTCGATCTCATCTTTAAGCCTAGCTGCTTTAGACTTTCTCACAGGGGCCCTTTTTCTTAAACTAGGCTCTCCCTCCCAAGGGTCAGCACGCACCCACTGCAGAGTTTGCTATGATACCAAGTGTGACGAACCCGCCATGGATCCGTCTCGAGGTAGGGGAGACCCATCCCGTGAAGCCTGCGTCATGGGGTATCACCCTCCAATCGGCGTGCTCACAAGCATGCGGAAGCGTATCACGACACAGCACAAGAATACAAGAAGTGACAAGGGGCTAAAAACGAAGGGCCCCTTTTGAGGGCCCGAGAGTATATTGCATGCCAGCACGAAGGCACGAAAGCTTTTACAAGGCGCGAAACGTGCAAGGCACAAGGTTCACGGGCTCCCATTCAAGCCCTTCCCTCACCCACGGTGTCTTGTTGAGTTAGAAAGCACGTTGATAGCACCAAGCCCTTCCCTCACCCATGGTGTCTTGTCGAGTTGGAAAGCACATTGATAGCGCCAATCGCTTACCCGTGAACCTTGTGCCTTGCACGTTTCGCGCCTTGTAAAAGCTTACGTGCCTTCATGCCACCATGCAATATACTCTCGGGCCCTCAAGAGAGACCCTTTGTTTTTAGCCCCTTGTCACTTGTATTCTTGTGTCATGCCATGATATGCTTCCGCATGCTTGTGAGCACGCCGATTGGAGGGTGATACCCCATGACACGGGCTTCACGGGTTGGGTCCCCCCTACCCCCAAACAGATACATGGCGGGTTCATCACACTCAAGTTCATTTCATAAATTTGCAATTAGGCATTCCAAACCTCAATTACTAAGGGAAACATTTGGGGATCCAAAAGTAAACCCCTCGTGGCACCATTTCAAACAATGAGACATGATTGCTCCAAGGAAACGTATTTCAAGATTTCTTGAGCCGTTTCAAAGTTTCGAGCACCTCTAACAAGTTTTTCAAGACATTTCCGACTTCTATAATTCCAATTCCCTTTGATTTGAAACACCATTCAAATTAGCCTTTTCCTAAGCTTCTCACGACTTATATGCAATAACAAGTTTGATTATATAAGGATACACCAATGGAAATTCTGCAAAATTTAAGCCAATTATCTTCTTATGGGAAATCCATAGTCTCTCTCAAAATGGAATCATTTGGCAACATCTTCAATCTCTATTATTTTTGCTCCATCCCCTTTGATTTAAACACCATTCTAGTTAGCCTTTTTCCAAGCTTCCCATCACCTAAATGAAATGGCAAGTTTAAAAGTGTAGAGGAATTTGAACAATAAGACCCACATGGCAGCCACTCTTAAACCTAAGATCAAGAAGTTTGGACCAATTTGTGGTATCGGGATTACTTTAATGTTGAATATTTACGCTTCTTCAAAGCTTCTTCAATAATTTATTGCAAGAAGCATCAAAGGTTCGGGCCAACCTAATGTGGTGCCTCAAAGCAAGAACATTGTAGCTCCCATGTGTTCTTTTGCTTTATGGTTTCTATAATGCTAAATTATTGAATTCAACACTTTGTATTCTTGAAGACTACACTTAAGAGACATTTGGCATGCACTCACCAATATCCAATGCTCATCAACTCTAGACACCTTGAGGCCGCAACTCATGGCTCAATGGGTATGCTCCAAAGCGTCTTAATCATGAGGATTAAATGGTTTCACAACCACTTTAATAAAACAATTAAACAAAAAATCTTGGATGAGTTTGTTCCATGAGCTTCTCCATCATGGCTATAGTTGCGTATGGAAGGAAGAGAGAAATCAAGGAGAGAGAGAGAGAGAGAGACTCACAATCTATTGCACAATTGATGGCTTCAATTTCAGCACATGCTTTTCAAATTGAGTGAGCATTTTTTAGACTAAGATCGTCACAAGCAACATAGTTGCATTCGTACTACATATGAACCGATTCATTCTATACAGCACACATTCATACCAATTCGTACCAAAAAATAGGCTATTTTTTGCCTATGAAGACTTGACCTTAAAATATCCTCAACTTTGAAGTCTTACATTTATTATCCTAATTTCAAGCCTCTCTCTCTCTCTCTCTCCCCCCCCCCAAGCCTCTTTTTTTTTCATGATAGGTAATCGTATTGATTACAAAAAAAAAATACAAGATTACATGATTACAAGATGCAAGCTTGCTCTAGGCCATCATGCATAAACTTGCTTTACAAAAGATCAGATAACTAAAAGAGTACAAAAGTCACCACAAAGAAGCAACACAAATTGCCGTATGCCAAGGGACCAAGTCCTCCCTAGAAAGGAAATCAATGTGCTAAATAAGATCAAGCTGCCAATGTAGAAGACCTTTCAACTTGGCGAGGTGAGTTTGCACCAAAAATGTGGAATAAAAAATAAAAAATTTCGGGTTATCATATGTGAGAGAGAGAGAGAGAGAAGGTTTGGCTTTGATTGGGCCAAGCCTCTCTCTCTCTCTCTCTCTCTCTCTCTCTCTCTCTCTCTCTCTCTCTCTCTCTCTCTCTCTCTCTCTCTCTCTCTCTCTCTGTGTGTGTGTGTGTGTGTGTGTGTGTGTTGCACCTCCCATGATGATGGAGGCCCTTTTTCAAGCCATCGACATCATACACAAAGTACGTGACATGCACCTAGATAGACTGCCTAGGAGAGCCCTCAAGGCCTCTAGGCAACTAGCTGAGGCAAGATAGGAGACTTCATGGTATGCACAGGTCAAGCAAGGGTATATAGGATATGGAATTGACATGGACCATCTCCCCCCTTCTAGTATGACCATGAATCCCCCTTCGTACACCTCTCCTACATAGAGAGGAACTTGGGGATGGGGCAAGACCTTTACCAATTGTACATACAGCATTTATGGATTTCACCCAGGCAGCCCCTTCCCCCAAAGACGTTGTACAACAAATACCACTTCATGAAGACTACAATGGATGGCTTCATTAAGAAACCCAGACACCTAGATGTATACATGCCACACAACAGGCGAGTAGCCATTGGACAAATCAAGGTATCCCCTCACCAACTTGAGATTGAGACCGGGAGGGCATCCTACATTCCCCCAGCTGAGCGAACTTACAACCTATGCCAGGAGGACATGGCCAAGAATGCACGGTAGGCATTCTCGACATACTAGCTAGACAAGAACCAATATCATATTTACCCGAAAATATCTATTCGCGTCTGAGAATGAACATCATTTGTAAAAAAAAGGATATGATAGACAGCTGAACAATTGGCTCGTGGAAATGTATCCTTACCAGCCCATCTATCTGGACGACTCGAAGAGGTGTGGAGGTCTCTTCTGTTGCAGCGATTTGAGCAAACGAGAGCATCGGAGCTGCAGAAACGGAGGCGGAAAAAGAGGTAAGTTTGCGAAAACGCCGATCAGAAAAACAAGACAGAATGAAGAACATGCGACGCAAGAGCAGGCCAAAATGTTGTCTTCACCAGGTGTGGCAGCGTCCCCCATGGCTGCCTGGCTCGCTCTGCCCCCTGAGAAGTCTCGGAGTAGGGTGCGCATCACAGTCCGAGAGAAAGGAAAAGAGTCGAATTAAAATTTACAATGATCTTATGCAGCAACACACAAGCTAAGGGTACATTTACAAACTCTCTCAACAATTAACAACCCTAAGGGAACCTCGTGTACACGTGTATTTCTTAAAGGCACCTTGCGTCCATATGTATGCGCGTGTGTCTCTCACTCTCATATACGATCGGAGCTATTTTCACCGTAAGCATGTTAGGGTTACCTATGGTTTAGGGCCCAGCAACTCATCTATACTACTTGTCTATATCTATACTTCTATACTACTTGATTATTTGAGCTACAGGTTTGGGAGGTGTCGAAACACCAAGGAGCTCCCAAACCTACCTCCTAAACCAAAGCAAGGACCTTATTGATTGCGTATGATTGGGAAGTCGTCCTCTCTCTCTCTCTCTCTCTCTCTCTCTCTCTCTCTCTCTCTCTCTCTCTCTAATTGCTCATGATTGGGAAGTTGTCTATACTACTTGATTATTTGAGCTACAGGTTCGGAGGTGTCGAAGCACCAAGGAGCTCCAAAACCTACCTCCTAAACCAAAGCAAGGACCTTATCGATTGGGAAGCTGTGGTTGTGTACGTGCTCTCTCTCTCTCTCTCTCTCTCTCTCTCTCTCTCTCTCTCTCTCTCTCTCTCTCTCTCTCGCGGCAATGTCAACTGAGCACAGTGAGACGTTCTCTCTTCATGGGTTCTACATGATTAAATCGTTGGTTAGGGATTTAACCTCAGGTAGGCAAGCAGGGTATGCATGCAGAGAGGGAAATTCGGAGTTTGCAAGTAGAGAGGTAGGTTCACAAGAAGGTGATCCCTCTTGGGTCCCAATGCAAGTGATCCAAGGGGGGAGAGAGAGAGAGAGTTAGTAGGTTTGTTTACAGTTAGCAAGTTCCAATTTATGTCTAAGTTAGTAAATTAGTAAGTTTCTTATGTCTAAGTTAGAGAGAGAGAGAGAGAGAGAGAGAGAGAGAGAAAGAGGTTTGTAAGTTAGTAAGTTAGTTTAAGGTTTTAGGATTAGGCTAGCTCCCTCTTAGATAGTTTAGATTAGAATTAGATAGTTTAGAATGTGCTAAAGGTGGTGGTGGTGATGACCTCTCTCTCTCTCTCTCTCTCTCTCTCTCTCTCTCTCTCTCTCTCTCTCTCTCTCTCTCTCCCCTTTAGATAGTTTGGTTTGTCTATATTATTGTGAATGGTTAGTTGGGCTAGTTTAATTTTTTGTTTTGGTTTATTGATTGATTAGATTAGCTATTCTAATATTTTATTTATAGATTTATAGATTATAGATACAGTTTAGGGATATATATGTTTTATAGATTTATAGATGTATAGATTTATCTATTAGTTAGTTAGTTAGTTTAGTTAGATAGTTTACTTTAAATTGTTTAAATTATTGATCAATGATTAAGTTAGTGAGAGAGAGAGAGAGAGGCTTGTGTTGTTTAAATTGTTATCTATTTAAATAATTGATTGGTAAGTTAGTATGTTTATTTACAGTTAGTAAGTTTCTTATGTTATTAGTTATTCTAATTTTTTATTTATAAATTCTAGATATAGGTTATATATTTTTTAATCTTTTATTTATAGTTTTATAGATTTATCTATTAGTTAGTTTAGTTAAATAGTTTGCTTTAAATTAATTAAAAATCATTGTTCGATGAATTAAGTTTGTGTGTGTGAGAGAGAGAGAGAGGGACGGAGAGAGGTTTGTATTGTTTAAATTGTTATCTGTTTAAATTATTGATTAGTAAGTTAGTAGGTTTGTTTACAGTTAGTAAGTTTCTTATGTTATTAGTTTGGGGTTAGTTTAGGATTAGGTTATGGCCTCCCTCTTAGATAGTTTATTTATTATATTACTTTAAAGAGAGAGAGAGAGAGAGAGAGGTTTTTATTATTTAAATTATTGATTAGTACATTAGTATGTTTGTTTACTTTAGATTATGTGTGTTATTTTAATTTTTGATTTATAGATATAGTTTAGGGTTAGTTTAATTTTTTGTTTTGGTTTATTAATTGATTAGATTAGATTAGTCATTTTAATCTTTAATTACGGACTGGGGTGTCCACCTGGGATTTAGATGGGTGAGCAGAGGACAAACCGTATGGTACCTAGGGTTCCAGGTGGGACTCGACATCACTCCCGCCCAATAGTTTCTTCCAGTCCTCAATTCTATTTGGAGGAAGCTGACCTACCGGAGCACGGCTCGCCTCTCACTAGCCAACCAAGCCCTGGTAGTTAACTAAGTTCTCCTAGCGATGGCCCGGTACATCGCCTCGTGTTGGTGCTTCTCCTCCTCCTGCATAATGTAGCTTCGCCTCTTAGTGTGGAATTTTCTTTGGTCCAGGTCAAACAGCTCCATCGATTCTAGGGCCAAGGTGCCATGGGTGACCATTATACGACATCGGTCAGAGGGAGGGCTTGGGATCATCGACCCAGAGGATCAGAGTATGGCCCTCCTGGGCAAGCTAGTTGTCTGCGGCCTCACACCGAGAGAGCAAAGCTGGAAGGTCCTATTGTAGGAGGGTCTTTAGGACTGTAGACTGAGGTTTGGCGATGAGTGGAGGCCTTCCTTGAGATGGATCTTCACGTCATCCCAGATCACCCCCCCAGATCACCCTTCCTACGTAGCTTGCTCCGCGTCTGGCAGGGCCTCCGTAAGGCCTTAATCCAAAGCCCCCCAAGCTGCTAGGAGGAGATACACCGTCAGAGCCGGTGATTTGGAACCCCCAGGTTAGGGACCGGGAAGGGGTATAGATTGGCGAGCGCCCCCACATCCAGTGGACTGCTTGAGAGGCTGGCTCAGCTCATACCATCAAGACATGGCGGGAGGTGTACAGGCTGGCGAACGAGGAGGTACTGAAGCAAGTATCAAGCTGCCAGAGAGAAGTGGAGCTGAGGAGAAGGGAGATAGACGCAACGATACCTCAGGAGAGGCTTGCTCCCCCATTCCGACAGCTGATAGAGCCCGGGGAGGTATGGGCCGCTAGGTTCTCACTAGCAGGCATCCCCCTACAGGTGGCAGGAAGAGTGGGTGGTGCTCCACCTGGGACCTTTTTCACAATGTAGGAGGGGGGGCCTTTTGCTCTTGACAGAGGGCAGCATAACGAGGGGATAGCTGTCCTTTCATGGAAGAGGATTCGGGTGGTTGGCCTTCAGGGGAAGACATGGCGACTGGACCCTTTGGTATTTTGGCAGGAGCTCAAAGAATGGCGCCTCTGGATTTGGGAAGGAAGGCCACTCAATGAGTTGGAGTGGGATCCGGGAGAGTGGCTTTGGCCGGCCACAGTGGTCGCCAAGAAGCCACCGAGGTTCCTGGAGTACACCGCCAGGATTGGCAAACACGTATTGATGTAAGAGGACATGGATTGGGCACCGTCACGCAGCAAGCACTAGGCGGAGCATAGCATCATGGAGCTGTTCTGACAGACCTTCTTGCGCCGCCTATGGGACAACTGGAGGTCGAGGAGGGTGTCATATTTTTTATGGCTAGTTGCACATGGAGGCTTGGCGGTGGGAAGTTGGCTTGCCCAAATGCAGAAGGAGGGAGTTTGTAAGTGTTGCACACAGCAGTCTATGGAGACCCCAAAGCACTGACTTTGGTCGTGTGAGGCGGCACAACTCGTGTGGAGAGGAATATGCCGCATCCTGTGCCGCATAGCACCCAGCCTTGGATGTATCTCTTAGGGTGTTTTCTGCTGGTAGGCGGTCAGCTAGGGCCGTCACCTTTTGTATGAGGCCGAGATGCAGGATACGATATTCATTATCGAGGCAAGGTCGTGCGCAGTGGTGGGTTTAGAGGTTCTACCCATCCACTAGGTACTGGAGCCCACAGGAGACCGCTCTGAGGTATAGAAAATCGTAGGGAGTCGTACTGATTGGCATAGCTAGAAGGCGTGGTGTTAGGTGGCTTTCGGCGGAGAGAGACTTTCAATACAGGTGACCTTAGCAGAGCTCTGGACCTCCATCATCCACTCCCTTCGAGGCCAATGGGATCAGGTGCAAGGCGGGTCCAGGGCTCGTTAGGAGCTCCGAGGTCATTTCATGCGCATTTGGGGCGGCCAGGACTTGTTCTTCGTGATGCAAGCAGGCAGCCCCAGATTGCGATACACCCCCCTCCCCCCCCCCCCCCCCCCCCCCCCCCCTTCCATGGCTTCTTGCCCCAATCCCCCCAGAATGCCTTGAGAGGGTTGTATATATGATATATCTGTGACTCTCACCATCTCCAGCTTGGTCTATTGAGCATGAGCACTTCTTTGTATTCAAGGTTTTTTCTAAAGTAATATAATTAGCCACACTTTATTTGCAAAAAAAAAAAAGATTATAGATATAGTTTAGGGATATAGATTTACAGATTTATCTATTTATTAGTTAGTTAGTTTAGTTAGATACTTTGCTTTAAATTGTTTAGATTAATGATCAATGATTAAGAGAGAGAGAGAGAGAGAGATGTGTGTATTGTTTAAATTTTATTTATTTAAATAATTGATTAGTAAGTCAGTAGGTTTGTTTACAATTAGTAAGTTTAGATTTATAGATTTATAAATTTATCTATTAGTTAGCTTAGTTAGATAGTTTGCTTTAAATTAATTAAATTATTGATCGATGATTAAGTTTGAGAGAGAGAGAGAGAGAGGTGTTTGTATTGTTCAAATTGTTATCTATTTACATTATTGATTAGTGAGTTAGTAGGTTTGTTTATGGTTAGTAAGTTTCTTATGTTATTGATAGATTAGATTAGATTAGTTTTTTTAATATTTAATATTTAATATTTTATCTTTTCTTTATAGACTATAGATATAGTTTAGGGATATAGATATTTTAATCTTTTATTTGTAGATTTATAGATTTATCTATTAGTTAGTTTGGTTAGAGAGTTTGCTTTAAATTATTTAAATTAAGTTAGGTTTGTTTATAATTAGTTAATTTTTTGTTTTGGTTTATTGATTGATAAATTAGATTAGTTTAGTTTATTATCTATTAGATAGATTACAGATTGGATTAGATTAGTTTATTATCTATTAGATAGATTAGTTTCCTGTTGAGAAAATAATAATAGTTGTATGTTAGTTATTGGTTAGTTGGTTTGGTAGGTTATTGTGAGTTAGTTGTAAGTAGGTTGGTTGTTAGTAGCTTGGTTAAATAGTGGTTAGATAGGTTGGTTATGGGTTAGTTATGAAGAGAGAGAGAGAGAGAGAGAGAGAGAGAGAGAGAGAGAGAGAGAGAGAGAGAGAGAGAGAGAGAGAGAGAGAGAGAGAGAGAGAGAGAGAGAGAGAGAGAGAGAGAGAGAGAGAGGTTTGCTTGGTACGATTTAATTTATTTGTGTTATGGTTTGCTTGGTGTAGTTTTGTTTGCTTGGATAGGTCATTTGGCCATTTTTTTACGACTATTGTTCAAGTTGGTGATCTCTCTGTCTCTCTCTCTTTTTCAAGTTGTAATTTTGTTTCACTGTTTTTGTTGGTTTATTTGTTATTATCGCTGGTTTGGTGAGTAGGTTGGTTAGTTATGTTGATTGTTTGGTTAGTTAGTTGTTGGTTGGTTGGTTTTATGATATTAGTTTATGTTTGTGTTAGTTAGTTCTCTCTTCTCTTCTCTCTCTCTCTCTCTCTCTCTCTCTCTCTCTCTCTCTCTCTCTCTCTCTCTCTCTCTTTTTCTTAGTGGTTACTAAGAGAGCAAGATATGGTATTAGTTAGTTAGTTAGCTATTAGTAGGTTCTCCTTTCTCTCTCTCTCTCTCTCTCTCTCTCTCTCTCTATATATATATATATATATCCCCCGTCGTGTCTCTCTCTCTCTCTCTCTCTCTCTCTCTCTCTCTATATATATATATATATATCCCCCGTCGTGTCTCTCTCTCTCTCTCTGATACCAGGAGGCATATTCCACGGTGGATTCCTTGAGACCATGGTGGATTCCATAAGGTTTTGCGATGGATTCTGTAAAACTATATTTATTTGTCGGGGCTCATACACAAGGTGGATTTCTTATGCGAGAAGTTGACGGGGACGCCTATCCTTTTCGGGTGTCATGTTAATTTAATGTACACATGGATGACTCCACAATGGGTGATTCTGTAAAATACATATTTAAATTAATGGACGTGTATGCGTTCAGAGTGCACTTGTATTAAATTAAGGTTAAAACATAGTTCCAACCTATTTATTTATTTTGTAGTTGAAGACTGCTAGGTATTCACTTTTGTTAGTTTTATTTTATTATTTTCTAACAACTGTGAATGCTTCAGTTGATGTGTAGAGCAGGCGGTGGTGGCGTTGGGAAGCACTGGGCAATAGTGTGTATTCAAATTACCTAGAAGAAATTAATATTTTTTATGGGCTCGCATCTTATCATTAAAGGCGTGGTGCTAATATTTATTTAGGCGCGCTTGACAAATATTTATTATTTTGTATGTACATGGGTGCACTGTTTAAATATTTCATTATTGGACATTGTATTTGGGGACAGCTTGACTCTTGGGCCACCCAACCGCTTTATTCTTTATTTGGACAAAAGCAAACACAAAAGCTAAAGCTGACTTATTATAAAATTGGGCTATTTTTGAGCTTTGATATGAATAAATTTATAAATACATGCCTTGTGATGCGCTTACACAAGGCATTGGGAGAGATTGTACCCAATTGGTCTTTTTGCCTCATGTTGGAAGCTTCTACCCTCAAAGTTGGATCCGAGAAGCTCAAAGGGGTACGACAATCATGCCCATACAATGCTTGAAAGGGGTCATCTGAATACTCTGTTGGTAAGAAGCATTGTAGGCAAACTCAACCAGTGGCAAATATTGCATCCACTTTTGGGTTCGCGACAACAGTATGTCCTAAGCATATCTTCAATGACTTGATTGACTCGTTCTATTTGACTATCAGTTTGGGGATGATAAGCTATACTGAAACAGAGTTGAGTTCCAATAGCCTCAAAGATAGCCCTCCAGAAGTGTGACGTAAAGAGAGCGTCACGATCACTAATGATTCTTCTGGGTAGCCCATGTAGTTTGAATATTTCCTCGATGAATAATCTCGCGATGTATGAAGCTTTACAGTTTGTCTTGACAGGGATGAGATGTGCGACCTTGGTGAGCATATCTACTACAACCATAATAGAGTTGTATCCTCCCTGAACTTGGGGTAAGCCAACAATGAAGTCCATACTAATGAATTCCCATTTCATTTGGGGAATGTCAAGTGGTTGCAATTTCCCAGGCATTTTGACATGTTGTGCCTTAATGTAGTGACAAGACAAACATTACGTGACATATTTGAGAATGTCACCCTTGAGCCTTTCCCAATAATAGCTCTTTTTGACCGCATTAAGGGTCTTGGCATAACCAGGATGTCCTAAGAAAGGGGAGTCATGGGCTTCCCAAAGTATCTTTTGCTTGAGAGTTTGGCTTGCAGGGATACATAGTCTTATCCTAAAGTAGACAAGACCACGACTGACAGAGAATTCTTAATACTTCATCTTTAGCTTCCAGTCTTGATCTTTGATGGGGATCTCCCTTAGCATTTTCTAATAGACTGGGTCATGAGATACCTCATCTTTTGCTAGCTCAAGAATCGGGTTGTTTGGCATTGATACCTTTGTGGCTAGAGATCTTGCTGTTGATGGATCTTGCAAAATAAGAGAATTTAGAAATGCCTTGCAACTGAGTGCATCGGCAACCACATTCTCTTTTCCAGGTCTATATTTGATTTCAAAAACATATTATTTCAGCACTTCGATCCATCGACGTTGCCTCATATTGAGCTCATTTTGGGTGAAGATCCATTTAAGACTCTTGTGGTCTGTCACTAAGGAAAATTTGTTACTTAGCAAGTAATGCCTCCAAAGTTTGAGGGCATGGATGATAGCCAACAGCTCTAGATTGTGGGTAGCATAATTCTTTTCATGGCTCTTCAATTTCCTTGAAGAATATGCTATGGGATGACCTTCTTGCATAAGCACACATCCTAAAGCAAGTGCGCTAGCATCAATTACCAGTTCAAACTCCTTACTAAGATCAAGAAGTTTCAGGATGGGTGCTGATACTAAGCTTTGCTTGAGTTTATCAAAGCTGGTCTGTTCGACAAGTGACCATACAATTGCTACTTGCTTCTTTAGTAGATCAGTCAAAGGTGCTGCAATCAAAGCATAATCTTTGATGAAAATCCTGTACCATCCTGTCAACCCAAGAAAACTACGTATTTCTTTGACAGAGATTGGTGTTGGCCATTCCAGAACGTCTCTAACCTTAGCTGGATCTACTGAAATTCCTTCCGCTGATACAATGAATCCCAGATATTCAGTCTGTTGCTTGAAAAATGCGCACTTCTTCTTCTTGGAATAAAGCTTGTGTGCTCTCATTGTTTCAAGAACAATGCGAAGTTGGGGTTCATGATCTTTTTCTGTTTAGAGTAGACTAGGGTATCGTCAAAGAAGATGAGTACGAAGTCATCAAGATAGGGCATAAAGATATCCTACATCAAACTGTTGAAGGTAGCAAGAGCATTAGTTAGCCTGAATGACATCACTAGGAATTCTAAGTGTCCATACCTAGACCTAAATGCAGTCTTCGGGATATCTTCTTCCTTGATCCTTATCTGATAATATCCAGATCTGAGATCTATCTTGGAGAAGATCTTTGCTCCTTGAAGATGGTCAAGTAATTCATCTATTCTTGGAATGGGGTATTTATTTTTGATGGTTGATTGATTCAACCCTCTATAGTCAATGCATAGATGAAGCGTTCCATCTTTCTTCTTTTGAAACAGCACTGGATCTCCCCATGGTGAACTGCTAGGACGGATGTAACCTTGGTCTAACAGTTTCTTGAGTTGCTCTTTCAGTTCAATAGCTTTTGGAATTTGATACCTTCATAATTTGATGGAGTTTGAATCACCGAGAATTGGCAATTCGGACCCTTCTTGTGAAGAGCGGCGTGAACCGTTGCCCTCTCAATGTTAGCATCCATGGATGGATCTTCTTCATCATCCAACTCTTTGTTGAAAACACTGGAGGTTCTCCCTCTGGCCATGATGATGGTTCCTTGGCCATGAGCGGCTCCGTTTTGACCTTGGAATTGCCCTTGGCGATGTCCTTTGCTAAGCTTGGGACACTGCCTCTTGAAGTGTCCGGGCTCGTTGCAATGAAAGCAACGTAGGTTGCGGTCATTACTTTGTGTAGGAACAAAGTTGTTAACAACATTGGCCCTGATTCTGACCCTGCGCTCTCTTAGTCTGAGCCTTAGAAATACCCTTATTCTGATCTTTGTAAGGCCAATTCTTGTTGTTCCTTGGTTTGGTCTACACTTCAGGTATTATTAGAGCAGCTCGAATGAGTGCATCTTGTAGATCCGTTGGGTGCATTGATTCCAATTGGGTGTTTATGGGTGGATTCAACCCAGCACATAATTTTGACACCTGTTGTGTCATATCCATTGGAGGTGCGTACTTTAGAAGTGAAACAAACTTTGAATAATATGCATCAAGGGATAATCCTATCTGCTTCAAGTCATATATTTCATTCATCTTTAGTGTGCGATAGGCAGGTGGTAGATACCTCCCTCGCACAACTTCCCTAAGCTTCTCCCAAGTGACTATCCCCTCCGAGATCGCTTGGTCTCTGCACCACTGTTTCCACCAAAGTCTTGCTTCGTCTGTAAGCTTAAGTTTGGCGAGCATGGCTTGATTAGCAGGTGCAGTTCCTACTACCTCAAAATAGTCCTCCATGGACTCAATCCAGATCTTGGCATCGGCTTGAACAGTCCTTCCCTTGCCATCGAACTCGGGTGGCTTAATTTGTTTGAGAAGAAACTTCTTCTCTTGAACCACAGCTGTACTTAGTGCAGGAGTTAGACTTGGGACTTGCACTTGGGGTTGCATCTGGACAATAAGATTCTTTATGTTAACAACTTATCAAACGTTTCCCATATTACATTAATACGACTAGCACAGCTTTTAGCCAAGTGATTTAATCACTTAACACCTTGGCTAACATTTTACGATCAAAATGGAAAATAGCAAAAAGTCTTATTTATTCATGAGGGCATAACCCTTTGTGTACATTTTATTTTGGAAACGTAGGACAACTGATTGATACATCAGTTTGGGGAAAATAGGATTGTGTTACAATCAGCTACAAGGATGGAATAATAATATGGAGTGGGGTCATGGATTTTGAGGAAACGATAAGTCATAGGAGCTTGGGTATCCCTTCCTTTGATACCCGTTCTTCTCATAGCGCCCTAACACTTTGATCATGTCGGCAGAGATCACCCGGGTCACTTCTTCATAGACATACTTGTTCTGCTTGGCTTGCCGACCGCTAACATGCAAAGTTGCGTTTGCGTGAGCTTTGACAAAGATGAACAGCTTCATGATCTTTAAATCCTCCATCCACTTGATTCTCTTCAAGTTGGTCTGAAGGTACGCGAGTCAGTGGGCTGCTATGTAGTATATTCATGATTCTCCCATCCATCTCCATTCCGCATACAAGGTTGAAGGATTATAGATGCGGTCCTGAATATTCATCATGCCTACCCTCTGACGATAATCCGAAGTACGCATTGCAGTCATGAACATAACCTGGAACACCAAGAACTTGCTTCATGCTTCGTGACTCTGCAACCCAGCATCCATAAGTGAATAAAGAAATGTTTTCAATAGAAAACAATGCTCCGTTCTACTCACCTACCCCTGACTATCCCCTTATTCCCTTTATTTTCCTCCATTAATTTCCCTTGTAATCTTTGGATCTCGCTGGTTCGCTCTGATACCAACTGTAATGTGTCCATTCGTTTGCTTGTGGGACACGTCCTAGCAGCCCATCGGGAGGAGGGTCTAGAAAGCTCCACCTAGCACTCGCAAGGAATGACACAGGGGTTGCGATTTAGGTCTTCCCGAGTTTTTCCTGAGCGGAAGTGTCCGGCCATTCCCACTTAGGATCGACCTGAGGTTAGGGTTCCTTTCCTATCAGCAAGGTCTCTAGGAAGTAGTTAGTGTCGAGCTCCTGATGATGAACCACTTGCGTAGGAACAACAGAGTCGAAGCGGATTCATGCTGCACTTGGTTCATGGAGAATGGGAAATAAGAGGGATGCGAAGCTCAACCTCTCTGTCATAAGGCATAGTCCCATTCATTCCCCCTAAAATAGCATAAACCGGGATTCTATATCTACTAATACTGTTTCTTCATAGTCTTGTCATCTCGTCTTTTGAGAAAAGTTCCCAGCTAACCGGGACCATCCTTCCGTAGGATGGACCTAAGTCACGTCCACCGCACTTTCCTCAATTTGCTTTAGTTATCTAATTACCGACCACATTGCGTTTGACATGCAAAAGTAACTTTCTTAATTAATCAATTTAATCACTGGTTCCTTCACGTAACTTAAGCACTGACACAAAAACAATGTCAAGCAAGTTCCTTTTTCTCAAATATCTATTATTTATTTATCATAATCCTAGAGTACATCCAAAATCATGCCCAAAGGCTATCCCAACAATCTACAGGATTGCTGCTCCAAGTTCTGCCCGTTGACCAGTACACGGGCCTTGAGATCCCATCTCGAGTCACGTCGGCCTCTTGTGCGGGATCCGGAGGCAAGGAATTTACAGCCAGAGCCTCCCCTGGCATCCAAGCATCCTCCCGCTCCAAGCAGCACCCACTGAGAGACCTCTCATGGTGGGTTAGGTCCATATTCTCGACATAGCTTACAACCCCCTTGGATAGGGCCAGGCAGACAGCTGGAGGTAATTGTTCCTGCCTCTCCCTCCAGGATTTTAACCTAAAGCATTAAATGTTTTTCCTTGAATTAGTTCCTTGCGCAAAGGAGATCAAATAATGTACCTAAGTGTTCAATCACAAACATTTCGGAGGCCTTTTGTACGACCAACTGCTAAGGTGTGATTCCTTTTTCCCGGATGCTCCCAGCATCCGATCCTGGACCGTTCACGACTTGGCAAAATCCCAATAATCTCAAACAAGATCATGCAAGCAAATGTTCTTGGTAAGTTAACTTATTTTGACTTGCTCTTTCCCTTGGGTTTTACCTTATGGTATCTTAACCCTAACTCAAAGCATTAAATGGTCAACCAAGGCAACGGACATGCCTTATTTGCAACCCAACCAAGGGTCTTTTGTTCTTCCGGTTCTAACAAGTTCAGTTAACATGCTAGGCAACGTAGGATTCTTCATTTAGGCCTTCAGAATACAGTCTAGATACATGCGTCCCTTCCATTTCTCTTAGTGTGGTACTATGCAGAGTTTTCTAATCATCCTTAGCCATCATGCACATGGTGCGTTTAGTATGTTTGTACATCCTAAACGACCTTTAACTCTGGCAACGAATACTTATTCCTAATGCACCGGATCACATGTGACTTGCATATATGAAAGTCTAGGTTTTTATCCATCGACGCAATTGCAACTTACGAACGAGAACTATCATTTCATGTGTTTCTTTTAGTCATGATCGCGAAGCATGAATTCTAAATGACTATTCATGCACTGAACTGGTTTAAAAGCTATTATTTTATGTAAAATAATGTGAAAACCTTATCATTCTATGTGTATAAAAGCTATCATTTCATGCATATAAACTTGTGCGAACTCCATTGTTAACCCCAACATGAAGAAAGCAAAAGAAAATGAAAAAGACGCAGGGCAAAGGCGGAAAAAAGGTAGCCGGACTAAAGAAAGAAGAGGAGAAAAGGCCAAAAGCGCAAGGGCAACCTTAAAAGTCCAAGGCAAATGCAAAAGGGGAAAGGTGCATTTTAAAATACAAAGGCGCACCCTAAAATCTTGTAAAAGAATGCCAGGCGGTGGAAAATCCAGAAAGCTAAAATAGAAGATAAAGACAAAGGCCAAGGCAAAGAGAAACGGAAGACAAAGGCGCACGAGGAAAAGCGCAAGTCAAACTATTAAAAGAGCGCAAGCGCATCATGGTTTAATTCAAGGAGCACCGCTCTCACCCATGCAATTTGTAAATGTAGACGGGTGGTGGAAAGGAAGCTAGGAAGATAGAAGGACAATGGGAAGCTCTCACCCGTGCAATTTGTAAATGTAGACGAGTGGTGGAAAGGAAGCTAGGAAGATAGAAGGACAATGGGAAAAGGGGCCTAGGCTACGGTCGGCCATGTAAAAAAGGGGATGACCGCCCAAAAGGGATTTAGGGTTTTGTATATAAAGTTGAAAAGTGAATGAGAAGCTCATTCTTGTGTGTAGCCAAAAGTGGCTCTCCTCTTCTTCTTCTTCTTCTTGTTCTTGCTTGCTTGAGCTTGTGCTTGAGAGAGGGAGTGTGAGAGTGTGAGGGTGAGGGACCGGGGAGGAGAAGCTCTCCATCTTCTCCTCTCTTTTTCTCTTCTCTTCTCTTCTCTTGTCTTGCTCGCGGCAATGGAGCTTGGAGCGTGGAGCTTGAGGATGGAGCGTGCTTGAAGCTTGCACTTGGATTGTGGAGCTACCAGAGTGTGCGGGAGAGGAGGTAACTCGATCGCCATGGAGGTAAGCTCACTACACCCATAGATATGGATGGCGCGTCGGCTATGTGAGAGGTAGCCATTAGTGCTCGGCTTGGAAAGCTTGAAACAATAAGTGGTCCGAGGGTCTTGGTAGTTGAGCGAAAGCTCCCACATTTTGGTTCCGTTGCCTGGACCAACGGATTCAAGCCTTGAGCACTTGCGCGCTTCGAATTGAGCATCAAAGTAAGGGTTTTCCCCCGAATCGGTGCTTGAGATAGGTAGAAAGTGAGGGGGGTTGAAGATGGTATTTGATCTCCTTGGTAAGTAGGTTTTTGATTTTCTGAGATTTATGTTGTGAGATGGAGTACTTTAGGTATTTACTTTGTGATTTGGATGCATTAGGGTAGGGAAAAAAACACGAAAAGAGAAGAAAAACAAGCATCAGGGTTTCTGCTGTCATAACAGGTCATGGGGATTTGATTCGCTTGCCGATTTGCATTTTGGAGTTTATTGACAATTCCCAGGCATATAGATCTCTTCCCCATCACTCCAGCATCATTCCTACTGAATCTCATAGCTTGTAATAATCAATACCTTAGGATGACTAGACATGACAGTCCTAACGATAGATGTACCTTGAGCAGCGCTGCACAAATGACCCAAGACCTCAGTAGAGAATCCACATTTGACTGTGCAGTTAGGGACTCAAAGGCATTTGTCAGAAGGCTTAAACTTACAAGCCAGGACCCGGAAGATGAAGACATAGTACCACATGCTTATCTTAGGGTCAAACTCACAGTGAAAAGAGAGCATACTATCGATGCTCTGATTGATGAAGGAGCAGATTTTAACATCTTAACCTATGAATCATGGACCCTACTAGGCTAACCAGAGCTCACACTGACTGCAACTCTTAGCCCTTATGGGGGACACCCATAAGCACTCATAAGGAAGTGCAAAATCCTTGCGACAATTGAAACGGAAAGCTTGCCTATCCTATTTCATGTTCCTCCAAATAGTGCTAGCTGCGGGAAAGAAACCCTCCTAGGAAGACCCTTCAAAAGGGCGACCAAGTGTGAGGCCGACTATGTAGCACAGAGGATACACCTAACACTACCGGGTGTGAGGATAGTCACAACCTTTAGCAAGGGTGACCTCATCAAACCTCAAGAAAAAGGTAAGGAAGGTGCTGACGTAATAGTCAAGCCTACTAACGAGAGCAGGGACTTGTTGGAAAAACTGATACAAGCATAAGTCGAACAACAAGAACCAGTGAGTGAGGCCAGGCCTGAAAAAAGAAGGTTAAGAGACAATGCCAAGGACGGGCTTTGGACTTACAAATATCATAGAAGACCCCAAAAGAAGCCCAAGCCTTATAGACGTAGGCATCGATGGAGAGTCAATGCAATGCTGCAATGGATATCCAAAGCGTTGCTATGTGTTCAAGGGTATTATGTAGGTAACCGATGGATTTGGGTACCAAAACCCCCTGTTAAACCTCCTTTGTCGAGGATTGAATGCCAGATCGTATCAAGAGCAAAGAAGTGTAGGAGGAGATCTAAATGAAAAACCAAGGCTCAAGTCAAAAATAGTGGAGTGACAGAGCCCCTCATGGTCGAAATCAAGAAACCCAATGGGACCAATTGGAGGGTAGATCCTCATCATAGCGTGCTTGACAAGCAGACATCAGGTGCAATCGTTGAGGATATGCAAAAGTCACTAGTGCCCAAGGAGCCTTTGATTCCCCAAGAGGATAGCAGGCATCATAGGCATAACATTGCTCATGGCAAGGGTAAATGCTCAACAGAGCAAATAGCAAAATCATCTAACAGCCACGAGCAAATCATTCAGCCAGTGCCAAGTCCACCCAAGAGTCCTAGATCTCCTACATCCTCTTTTTCCAAACGGACGCAGGAAGCACAACAGCGGTCGTCAATGGCGGCTGCTCACTCCCAATCTCTATCTCCATCGAGGCTTCCAAATATCCAGGAGGGGGGACATGACACTACCCGTAGCTCTCGGCCCAAGGATATGCCTGTGCAACCCAATGTGACCAGATCAACTCATGCTCGATCTACATAGATGAATGCTCAAAGGGCAACAAAGGATGCGACCACTTCCGATCGCCCTAGGGACCTGACACCGCAATCCACCAAGGGTAGCCAGCCCACTAAACTAGCTGCTACTACTTCCAATTAGGGATCACAACAGTCACAGCCCTTGGCCGTGACAATGCCTCGTGTGGAACATGTCCTTAGTAGTTTACCTATGGAGGAGGTGTTGCAACCAACTTCCTCGACAACTCCAGCACTTTCAGAGTGCCTAAAGCCTAGGCTAGAGGAGTTAAACACAAGGGAGTTGGCTGAAGAGCTAGACTCTTCGAAGAGGGAGGTAGTTGTGCTCTCACAACCTAGCGAGGCTATTCAGCAGGCCACGGCCATGGCCCATCAGGACACACTAGAGAAAGAGAATGCTGAGGCCCAACCAAGCACATCAACGGTTGACCTAGTCCAGGGTCCTGAGTCGTTGAGTTATGTTCCTTCTCTGACCAAGAAAAAGAGGAGAAAACAACGAAGACAATAGTAATCACAGGTGGTTGTGGATCCCAAGAACATTGACACCAAGAGCGTTGGAGAGCTGGGGAACAAAGCATCAAGTCCATCCACTAGTGAATCCATTGATGTCTCTTCTAATAGCGGTGAAACCTCAGATACATCCGTGTGCTCTAAAAAATCAAAGCAGTTGTTGCCATCAACAGTTACTTTCAATACTCAATCCATCGACAATAGAACTCATATCGACCAATCAAGAGTGGATACAACGCTGTCACGATGAGGTGACGAATTCACACTAGTTGCACCCAAGGAGAACCATGATACAATAACGAAGTCTCAAGAGAAACATGGAAACCCCAAGAGCATGAGCAATCCTAGCGTTGACCAATCTTGCTCATATAGGCCTGAACCCCCAGCTATGCTAAAGCTTAGGCAAACTCCTAGAACCTTGCATGAGATAGCAACCGAGAAAGCCCTCGTCGAACATAGAAGTGTCACAGAATGCTTAACTGAGTTGGATGCTAAGCTCAAGGTGTTGGCTCGTGTCTATGTCCTGGTAGACATACGCGTAATCCCTAAAGAGCAGCTTGGAGATTACTTGCCCTTCCCTTTATCCTGGGAAGAGTAGGAACATCTTGACGAGCACTATAACAAGCTCTTACATGAACACATGCGACTCATCTCTAACGAGGAGGCTGACAAACTACGCTTAACCGTGACATTTAATGAAATGCTTTACCAATCGAATCTCATAAACATTGAGCAACTAAAGCTATTGTCAGCAGGCCATAGTCGATTTGAACAGCGTTGGTGTGAAAACCATGTTGCAATGGCCGAACTAGGAGCTCAGATCATGACAATATTTGAGGAGCGATTGGCCAAATGGCGGTCTCAAAGAGACCCAATCTATGTGGCACCATCAACTTCTCTTCGGGCGTTGATTGCCATTCGGGGTATGGACTTGGCTGAACCTAGCCAAGAAAACTCTCTATTTGATAAGGTTCTCACTGAGGAGGAGTTACATGTTGCCAGTAGACTCGGACAAGGGTCCATGCTACTCGATGTTGCAAAATATCTATTGGTACTAAGTAAGCTACCACGAGTGCTGGATGTGTGTGCCATGCTCCAGTACAACCCCGAGTTCTACGATTGGTTCTTATCCTCGTGAACTGATATGGATTCATAAATATGTATATAAATAAACACTGATTTTTGTGTCACCGTGTATAAACAATATCAACACACACAAGCAATGATAGTCAAGTGCAGGGAGAAGAGTTGGGTCTGACAGGCTAGGCTCCTCAAGTCCTCCTCTCATCACGCATTTAAAAGCTGTGTCACCATCCCCACCTCCAAGTGAAGGGCATGCAACCCACATTACCACCATAGGAAGCCTTGACCAACAACTCTGATGGGGTAGACAGGGTGCAGCCCCTTTTCTATACACCTTCTTCCCTTTCCAATCTATCCTTCCAAGGTTGAGCATTGCCTAAATTCATGACCACCAGCCGATGTAACTCGGCATGAGCCAAGATCTACTAATGGCAGGAGGCTAAATAAACATCATGGGGGCCATCCCTCTACAACAAGCACTGCATGCCCCACCCCTCCCCTTCTCGTCCTATGTGCTTGATAACCTGCACTATAATCCCTTACATATGAATGGTCTTATCATGTAACAAATCCTAATCCTTGATCCGCATCTTACAGGCCCCCCGCGAGGAAAACATGGAGAACCAAGGGCAGCTAGCTTGCAAGGACGCTCTCTGCAGCCAAGAGAATATGCAGCACACGCCACTTCGCCGGTACGTTATGTGCCCACTCTTAAAAGGTACGCCAAGAAACGCGGCCCCAAGCGACACCGCCCCGGACAAAGGCCGAAGAATCTGCAGGCCAAGGTAGCAGACGCTCAAGGAGGCGCACACAATGTGGCAACACGAGTGACACAAACCCCCAACGTACGCTCGGGCACCAGATGCTGAAGGGCAGAAAAGGCGGCCCGGGACAGGGAAGAATTTAATGAACTGTTTAAAGACATTTTGGAAATGGTCGCGACCCGGGACTACACCATTCATGTCCTGGCCGACATGTTTCCTGCCCAACCTCACGGGAGCCCCGCGCCAGCACCGACCCAGTCGCCTAGCCAACCAGACTCATCCCGCCTAGTACCTATCGACTAAGCCACTATGATGTACAAGAAGCTTGACAAGTCATCATGCCATAACTTTTTGTTCTTGATGAGTAAAGGGGCAAGATCCCCACTTGTACACACTTCCTTTACCTACCGTTAATGTATGCAATCTTAACAAGTAATGAGATAGGCATCATAGCATTTTGAAAAATTATGTCTTAACAAGATTGCATTGGTTTGATATACTTAACGCAAGTGAGCATATACTCTCACGAAGTGACAAGTGGATGCATAATGACACAGGTCAAGGTCTAGAAGCGTTTAATATCCAAGTCACCACAAGACCATCAACCCCACAAAGAACCATTATGGAGGAAGTGACAGGAATACCAAGAAACAAAAGTCATGACGGAAATGCCCCTAGATGAGAACCCAAGGACACCTCTGCAGAAAAAACACATATGGCAACTGAGCATGGCCAAAGCATAATCATTGATTACCTCCTCCTTCTTGGCTAGACTCTATGTTCGGGCAAGAGCCACGCTCTCAACAAGGGTGAACATCTCTTCATCATCCAGGATTCAATTCGCAAGCTGCTCTACCCTTGTCCATGCACAGCTCACTCCAAGTGCTACCTCAATTGTTCGATGTCTCACATGTTACGAAGAGGTTTGCAAAATCTCAAGTGTACCTCTTCATCTCAACAACAGTTCCTCTACATCAAGGCTGGTGACACAAACATCTCTGTAGTATCAATTCTTCATAGCCTTTGAATCCCAACATTTCTCAATCCAAATGAAAGGCTAGCGGCCTCAATGTATGGCAAAATCTCAAGTGTATCTCTTCATCTCAACAACAGTTCCTCTAGCATCAAGGCTGGTGACACAATCATCTCTGTAGTATCAATTCTTCATAGCCTTTGAATCCCAACATTTCTCAATCCAAATGAAAGGCTAACGGTCTCAATGTATGGCATTGATTGTATTCATTTTTCCCACCAAAAAAAAGAAAGAAAAAAAAAAGAGAAAAAGAAAAGAAAAAAGAAAGAAAGAAAGAAAGAAAGAAAGAAAGAAAGAAAGAAAGAAAGAAAGAAAGAGAGAAAAAAAAGCACACATGATCATAGCACCCACCTAGGGGTCCTCAAATTAGGTACGTCCAGTGACCTTGGTCGGCTGGCTCCGTCCCTAATTCCCTAGCCCTTTGTACATCCCCCACAATTATTCAGGGCACATTAAGGGCAGAACATACCTAGGGAGCTCGCCGACCTGTCACCCTGAACCACTTGCACAATTCTTTTGCACTCCATCTCAATGCCATTACAATCAACAGTGGTAAGCAAGGCATGAACGACAATGGAAAAGTACACCATACTTTTCAAGCACTACAAGTAGCCACCAGCTACCAAAAGCTAAGACATCAAACAACTCAATTATGCTACATTGCCTTGTCAAGACCATAATGATGTCTCAAGCAATATTTAAGTGTACTCCCCGTCTTCATTGACAAATTTTTCCATCAACTTAGCCCCTTGCTTCACTAACCCATTGCTATACAAGGAACCAGACCGATAGTCTTCTCACTAAGTAATACCTAAATACTCACGTGTACTCACTTAATATTCACACTGCAACCTATACACGGTTTGGGTCCTCAAGTGCAAGACAATACTCTGATTTACTTAGAGTTCGACTTGTCTCCCAAACTTATCAAAATATGTCTTGTGCACGATAAGAAGACTAGCACTACCCCTTAAGAAAAGACCACATGAGAGGTTTTCCAATTGTAGGTATTGAAGACTCCAACGTAGGTGTCGTTCGCTCTTCATCAACACTCAACTTTGAATTCCTATCCTTATCACCCTGTAAGCCTGCCAAGAATCATAATGTACAGAATCCCCAACAAACCGCCACTTGTACTCCATCAGTGAAACCCCCTCAAAGAACAGCCCTACCACCAACTCCCATTGCCCTACCACCTACCACTTAACCCACCAACGTGCCCCCAACGACCTTTCTCCCCACCACTACCAACACTCTGCCATGGCAACCACAGACGTCCTTGCCACCCACGTCTTCGGTGCATGCTAAACGCTTGCTACCTATGACGGTGAGTGCCATGGGACTGGTGTTAAGATTGTGGGAGAGAAGGAAGGAGTCTCACTTGTAGCTTTCTTGCTTGCACAATGGGGGAATACACACAAAGGTGGAGGCTGAAAACAGTTTTCCTCTTCTTAGTTGTGTAAGCCAAAAGAACTCTCATACAAAGAAATAGAAGAACCCTATATATGGGTCTCAAACCAAACTCAACTAACTAAGGTGGTATACTAACTGAGCCACGAACTAGAGTAGATAAGGATAGCTGTAATGTAGCTATTATTCATGGGCGGTGTACCAACCGCATCTGCAACTAACACGTCGGTGACATAAATGCACAACGGTCACCCTAGCATATCACGAGTGGAGCTCAATATCTCAACACTCCCCCTCGAGCTCAATCCCAATTCCTGCACACCAAGCAGGTCTCTGAACTTGCGCAGCTTCTCTGCGCCCAATGCCTTTGTGAATATGTCAGCTACCTGATCCTCTGTGAAGACATAAACTAGATTAATAAGACCTAGTAAAACCCTCTCCCGCACATAGTGATAATGCACCTCAATGTGCTTTGTTCTAGCATGATAGACTAGGTTATTTGCCAAGTGTATACTGCTCATGTTGTCACAATAAATGACAACTGGCCCATCTGTAGACTGATGCATATCATAAAGTAGCTTATGCAACCAAGCTACCTCACATGTAGCCATTGCTGCACCCCTGTACTCAGCCTCTGTGCTCGACCAGGCAACTGTAGGCTGTTTCTTGTTGCTCCAAGTGATTGCAGCACTCCCAAAAGAGAACACATATCCATTGCTAGATCGTCTATTAGAAATACTACCAGGCCAATCAGCATCAGTGTATCCATGCAGCTGTATCTGAATCCCAGTCTCATAAAATAGTCCATACGGCAATGTGGACTTCACATACCTGAGTATGCGCCTAGCCACATCCAAATGTGGTTTCCTTAGAGCCTGCATAAACTGGCTTACCAATCCAACAGCATAGCTCAAATCTGGCCTGGTAATAGTCATATAAATCAAACTTCCTACTATGAGTATGTACATAGTAGCGTCTTCTAGAAGCTCACATGCATCTGTGCTCAGCTTCACATTCTGCTCCAAAGGAACTGAAATAGGCTTATAGCCTATCATCCCATATTTGGACAGCATGTCCAATCCATACTGCCTCTGCAAGAGCTGTATCCCACTTGGTGATCTAATCACCTCAATGCCCAAGAAATAACGCAGCTCTCCCAAATCCTTCATCTCAAACTTCTGCTTCAATAGCATTTTCACATGAAGGATATCTTCATCACTGTCACCTGTCATAATCAAATCATCAACATAAATGACAAGTAGCATAATACCTTTCTCTGTTTTTCTCACATAAAGTGAGAAATCTGCCTTGGAAATCTGAAAGCCAATAGTGACAAGATACTGTCCTATCTTGTCAGACCATGCTCTAGGTGCTTGCTTCAAGCCATACAATGCTTTCTTCAACCTGCAAACAAACTGAGGATGAACATCATGTACATAACTAGGCGGCTGCTCCATATAGACCTCTTTTTGCAAATCACCATGCAAGAAGGCATTCTTTACATCCATCTGATGTAAAGACCATCCCTTTGATGCAACCATAGTAATGACTGCTCTTACGGTTGCCATCCTTGTAACCGGACTAAATGTTTCTTCATAGTCAATGCCATATGTTTGTGCATACCCCTTGACTACTAATCTTGCCTTGTATCTATTCACAGAACCATCTGCATTGTGCTTCACCTTATAAACCCACTTACAGCCAATTGCATTCTTACCTTTAGGCAAAGGTACCAATTCCCATGTAGCATTTGCTTCCAAGGCATCCATTTCTTTATCCATGGCTTTCTCCCATTTTTCTTTTCCCATGGCTTGCTCAAAAGAAGTGGGTTCTTGTTCCTGTATCACTTTGACCATATATGCATAGTGAATGACTGTAAATCCATCATATTTAAGCCTATCCATAGGATACCTAGCTCTCATAGACCTGCGCAAAATAGGCTCACTCCCAGGTGCTCTCAAAACATCCATGGTCTTCCTTACTCCAGGTGTAACAATAGAAGGAATACCCAACTCATCATCAATGCTCTGTTTTGAGCCACTGGATTTACCATCCACATAAGAGTGACCTGCATTCACATCAAACATGGACTGATCAACCTTCTCTTTTCCTTTTCGTGATATCTGCATACCACTATCTGCATTGCTTTGAGAAGATTCTCCTGATCTCAATCTGCCTGTCCATGGCAAAGAATGTGAACCACTACTAGAGGACGCTCCAGGTCCACTAATATTTTGTGACTGCTGCTATAAATTCTGTGCAGCATTACCATTTTGTGCATCTACATCATCAATCACATTTATTGGTTTATACTAGCTGCACATCTCATAAAAAACAACATCTCTACTCACTGTAAACTTACGAGTAGAAGGGTTATAGCATCTATACCCTTTTTGCTGCAGAGAGTAACCAATAAAGATGCACTTCTTAGCTTTTGGATCCAACTTGGATCTCAACTCATCTAGCACATGTACATAGGTAGTGCAACCAAAAATTTTCAAATGAGAAATATCTGGTTTCCTACCAGTATACCTCTCCTCTAGAGTCATCCCATGTATTGCTGCAGTGGGAGTTCTGTTCATTATATAGACTGCTGTAGCAACTGCTTCAGCCCAGTAAAAATCTGGCAAGTCTTTTTCGTTGAGCATGGCACGAGATACCTCTCCGATATGCCCGTTTTTCCTTTCTGCAATTCTATTTTGTTGTGGGGTATGACTGCATGAATATTGCTGCTTTATGCCATGCTCCTGCAAGAACCTTGCAAACTCATTTTAGAGGTACTTTCCCCCTCCATCTGACCTTAGGCATTTTATTTGTAGGCCTATTTCTTTTTCAACCATAGCTTTAAGAGTTTTGAAATGCCCAAAAACTTTACTTTTCTTTTTCATAAAATACACCCAAGCTTTTTTGCTATAGTCATCAATAAAACTGACAAAATAATGACAGCCTCCAAGAGATGTAGCTTTAGTAGTCCACACATCAGAGTGGATTAATTCCAATGGCTTCTCACTCTCTTGAACATGTCTAGGAAATGGTTTCCTTGCCTGTTTTCCAAATTGGCAGGCTTCACATACCTTATGCATTTCTGCAACCTTGAATTTAGGCAATCCTGCAACAATATTTTGGGCTTGCATTGATTTAAGTCGTTGTACATTAACATGACCAATGCGTTTATGCCAGATATCAATATCTGCAACTACATCGGTCCCATGTGCAAACAATGCTGCACTCAATTTAGACATGTCTGCATCCAACATAAACATTCTACTCTTCTTCTTTCCTTTTGCTATCAAGCGACCTTTATTTTTCATATCCTCAACAAAGCATCCATGAGGATTAAATCTGACCTGCAAGCCCTGCTCAACCATTTGACCAACAGAAACCAGATTCTTGGTGATATTCGGGACATGAAATACATCGAACAGGTATTTCTTTTTCCCATCCTGCATAGACAAATGAATTTTTCCAATTTGCACAATAGGATGTGCAGTATCATCACCAGTCTCCACAAATCCTTGTTTTTCCATTTTCCTTGCATCCTCCATCCATTCTGCATGACCTGTCATGTGGTTTGATGCACCTGAGTCAACATACCATACATCATTGCTTTCTTCTGTACTTGTCACAGAATTGTTCATGTGCTGCATCATAAACAAATGCTCATTTCTGTCATCACCCTGTCTACTAGAAGATACATAATTCCCTTGTTGCAATTTCCCATTCATGATGTCATTTTGCTTTTTATAGCAGTCTTTAGCCATATGATCCATTTTACCATAGTAGTAGCATTCAACATTATTGTTTGCATTTTGGCCTCTTTGCCATCCACCACGATCTCTTTGGCTCCCCCTGCCTCTAGAGTTACCACGTCCTCCTCCATAGGATTGGTTTTCTTGAGTTTGTTGCATATTCTGATTTCTACCATGGCCTCCAAATCAGCCCCCTCTACCTCTGCCTCTACCTCTTCCAGCATTTGAGTAGAAGACAGCTTCTTTTGAAGTTCCTCCTGAAGAAGATGCACCACCATTTCTCTGCTCCTCAGAAATTAGAAGAGCAATCAACTCCTTAAAATTAGGAAATCTTTTACGGACGGAAATGGATGTTCGGAACTATGCATAATCCTTTCCTAGACCATTTAAGGTCACAAAAACTAAATCATCATCTTCTACTGGCAACCCAATAGAAGCAAGTGCATCTGCAATCTTCTTCACCTTCATGTGGTAGTCATTGATGCTCATATTTTCTCTTTGCACATTATGCAACTCTTGCTTGAGCTGCATTTTCCTGGCTTGCATATTTGTGCTATACATTTTTGACAAAGTATCCCATGCCTCCTTTGGCGTACTTGCATCCTGAATATGCAATGATTGGGAACATCAGGAAGAATTGGTTCTTTTTCATTTCTTGCAGCAAATTCCCAATATCCTTTTTTCATAAGGAAATTCGTCATTCTAAACTTCCATGCTTGGAAGTTGTTCTTGTCAAGCTTTTCAGTTACAATCTGTAAAAGAGAATCAAACGCCATTACAGAATACTACAAAAAATTCTGTCACTGCAAAAAACACAGCTTCAGCTTCACAAGGGCAAATCTGCAAAACTGGAGAAAGTGGTATTTGACTACACAGTCACTTCCTAGTGACGATTTTGCATAAACAGGAACCAAGGATGATTCTGTAACTCCTAATGTCTCTGCACACAAGCATACGATGCAATTTATGTGGTAACTTTTCACTGACCTGTAGAACAGTGGTCGCACAGCATAAAACAGGGCCTTTTCCTGAGTACGTGCAGAAAACTTCCGCCTCCAAAACAGGCCCCGAAATGGCCTCAAATCAAAAAAATAGGGTCGCCAAGGGCTAAAGCCTAATCCCGGAGCATATACTACCCTCTTACTTTACGGCGAAGGGCGTCTCAACCTGAGACAATGAACTCCTACACTCTTCGACTGTGCTGCCTGCAGAGACTTGCTCCAAAAAACAGAAAATGAAAGCAACACTGCTCCTCTTACCAGAACACCGCGAGCTTGGCTTGCTTTCTTGAGCTCCTTACCGCAAACAAGGCTCTGATACCATGTCAAGATTGTGGGAGAGAAGGAAGGAGTTTCACTTGTAGCTTTCTTGCTTGCACGATGGGGGAATACATACAAAGGTGGAGGCTGAAAACAGTTTTCCTCTTCTTAGTTGTGTAAGCCAAAAGAACTCTCATACAAAGAAATAGAAGAATCCTATATATGGGTCTCAAACCAAACTCAACTAACTAAGGTGGTATACTAACTGAGCCATGAACTAGAGTAGATAAGGATAGCTGTCATGTAGCTATTATTCATGGGCGGTGTACCAACCGCATCTGCAACTAACACGTTGGTGACATAAATGCACAACGGTCACCCTGGCATATCACGAGTGGAGCTCGATATCTCAACAACTGGCACTCGTCTAGGAGGGGGGTAATGTTAACCCCAACATGAAGAAATCAAAAGGAAATGAAAAAGATGCAGGGCAAAGGCGGAAAAAAGGTAGCCCGATTGAAGAAAGAAGAGGAGAAAAGGCCAAAAGCGCAAGGGCAACCTTAAAAGTCCAAGGCAAATGCAAAAGGGGAAAGGTGCATTTTAAAATACAAAGGCACACCCTGAAATCTTGTAAAAGAGTGCCAGGCGGTGGAAAATCCAGAAAGCTAAAACAAAAGATAAAGACAAAGGCCAAGGCAAAGAGAAACGGAAGACAAAGGCGCACGAGGAAAAGCGCAAGTCAAACTATTAAAAGAGCGCAAGCGCATCATGGTTTAATTCAAGGAGTGCCAGACTCTCACCCATGCAATTTGTAAATGTAGACGGGTGGTGGAAAGGAAGCTAGGAAGATAGAAGAACAATGGGAAAAAGGGCCTAGGCTACAGTCGGCCATGTAAAAAAGGGGATGACCGGCCAAAAGGGTTTTAGGGTTTTGTATATAAAGTTGAAAAGTGAATGAGAAGCTCATTCTTGTGTGTAGCCAAAAGTGGCTCTCCTCTTCTTCTTCTTCTTCTTGTTCTTGCTTGCTTGAGCTTGTGCTTGAGAGAGGGAGTGTGAGAGTGTGAGGGTGAGGGACCGGGGAAGAGAAGCTCTCCATTTTCTCCTCTCTTCTTCTCTTCTCTTCTCTTCTCTTCTCTTGTCTTGCTCGCAGCAATGGAGCTTGGAGCGTGGAGCTTGAGGATGGAGCGTGCTTGAAGCTTGCACTTGGATTGTAGAGCTACCAGAGTGCGCGGGAGAGGAGGCAACTCGATCGGCATGGAGGTAAGCTCACTACACCCATAGATATGGATGGTACATCGACTATGTGAGAGGTAGCCATTAGTGCGCTATTCGGTTGTACTTGGCCACCTGTAAAGGACTAGACACTGCCATTGCTTAAGGCAATAGGTAAGACCTTCCTATAATGACAATGACCTATGTAGATGTAAGGCCTCAAATTCACAAGTTCAATGGAAAAGATTTCCATCCTTGGCAAGTCCTACTAAAATACAAAATGATGGAAAGAGGCTACTCGCCCTTCATAAAAGGGACCAAAGTTATTGACCCATCCAATCCCCTTGATGTAGAAGATGATGAAAGGGCTCATGCCATCATCATGCTTCATTTAGATGAATCTTTAATTCATCATATTGACCAACTCTCCACTGCCAAGGAGAAGTGGGATGAGCTTGAAAGGCTCTATGGGGCTACAGGGAAGAACTCTAAGATATTTCTCAAGATTGAGTTTTTTATCCTGGATTACAAATAGGGAGAAGATCTAAGCAAGTTTGTTTCACATATGAAGGGGCTTATGGCATAGCTTGCCTCCATTCAAGCACCCATCCATGATGAAGATGCCATTGCCATCCTTTTGAAGTCTGTGAAGAAGGTTTTTCTAACCCTTGTGACTGCCCTAACTAATATCCCGAATCCAACCTTGGCAAGTACCATCCAGTCTTGCATGGATGAAGATAAGAGAAGCTATACTGAAGGAACTTCAGCATTTATTTCCCGTGAGCAAGTGTTAGTCCATACTGCTTCCACTAAGTACTCCTTCTGTCACAAAAAAGGGCATATTGTAAGCGATTGCTCGAAGAAATATCCTGAAAAAATGAAGTGTAATAAATGCAAAAAGACCAGGCAAATCACCAGTAAGTGTCCCAGTGTTCCACAAGTACCTAAGGAATTGGAGGCCAACTTTGCCTTCCAATCCACGTATGACCGCGACTCTTTTGAGTCTTGTAAGTCCTCTGCCTATGAATATCCTTGTAGCTTGATTTATAAAGGCATCCCATTTGATTGAGGGGGGGAACTTTAACATGTCTTGTGATGCAATGGCACCCTGGCATTGGGGGGGTTGTTAGAATATAGGCATGGGAATTCACCCTAAGCAAGGGTCTATGAGGGTAGATGAATGTGAATGACCTTAAGGGGTAGGGAAAACCCTAATCCTAGCTTGGTAGAGGCTATATAAATAGCCTATGGGTCACTAGCAAGTGTGAGAGAGTGTACCCAAGTTGTACTCTAAGCAACTTAGTAAGCAAGATTTTGTTCTTGTACTTTGAGTTCTCTTCTCCCTCTTGTGCACATTCTTCTTGCTGCAAACTCTGATTTTCCATAATTGCCACCCTTGCCTTGTTCATCTTGGGCTCTCTAACACAATCATGTTGGGCTTGTATAGGTTTCCCTCCTCCCTATCTTATAAATGGGATAAAGACTACAATCCCAGACTAAAACACCACTGGTTTTTGCCTACTCTAAGGGAGAATCTTCCTATATGGGAGACCAAATGTATCCAAGTTGTGATCAACTCTTGAAGGCATAAATATAATGAGTATAATTTTTTCATTCTTCAATGCAATCACAAGAAATATTTACATTTCAAACAATCATTCCTTTCAAAACAAGGATCAACTAAAATTTCTAGTAAATCAAACCTTTGAATGAAAATTTTATCTAGAAACTTTCCATTCATTGCTAAAATTCCAATTCAAAATTGAAGTTTAACTTCATGCACATGAAGGTGCTTTGACACACCATGCGTATGAATACACCTTGATATTTTGTTTTCGTATGCAAGAGCATACTTTAATATTTCACGAATGAAAACACAGTTTAATAGGATAACAAGAAAATTAAGCTAATTCTTTTCACAAAAACTATAAAAAATAAAATTTTGTGCATTTTTTCTTTTCACTCATTATAAAAATAATAGCGTCATCTACAAAAATAACATCTTTCAAGATATAATTTTCAAGCTATAATAATATGATATTTTTTGCATTCACTATCTAATGTCTTAAATGAATTAAACTACCTAGAAGTTTAATAAAATTTTTAAGAGTTATTTTAATAATCCTTTTGTATAAAAATATAAATTTATATTATAACTCTAAGAATTATAACCATTTCTTAATTATAGGCAAATTCATAATTATTAATCTAAATATAGTTTTTCTAAGCCTCATTTGATTGTAAATATAAAATTGATCATAATTTGTAAGATAATTTACTATATTTTTAACTATGATATGTTAATTTCTTTAAAAATTAACATTATTTTGGCTATATTTTTGAAATACAAAGTATGGTTTAATTTATTATCTAAGCCAATTTCTATGAACAAAATTCAAATAACATAAATTCACTATGGAAATAAAATAGTATATCTTGACCATATTTATGGCCACATTCTTAGTATCATGCCTAGCTGATGGTCCCACCACATCTATACACTTGCACGGGGCCCTAATGCATAGCAAAAAGTGATAGAAAAGAAGGGATTTGGATAGGATGCTTATGAGTGAATCCTCGTTGCTAACGCCTTTTTAATAGTAATTTCTCACCTCTCATAAAATGATCTTTGTTGACTCACACACACGCACACATAGTCTCTCTCTCTCTCTCTCTCAAAGGTGGTCTCCTCATCATTGTGAGTTGAAAATTTGAAGGGGGGGGGGGGGGGGGGGTTTAACAATAAAAAGGGCGGGGAGCAAGAGGGGGGTTGCAAGTAGGGAGGGGTAATCACCAGCACATCGTGTGATAGGTAGGGCTCCCTATTGACTTTAGGAGGGGCTCAAGAAGCTGTCGATGGCAGCCCCCTCCCCCAAGGGATTGACCCCATTTAAGGCTTCTAAGGCTCTAAGATAAGGTTTTTTCCTTTTTCAAAAAATTTTCAATTTATTTCTCTTTTTTTGTTTTGTGTGTGTGACAACTTGTCACACAATACAGCAATAGGTGAGGATACTGCACCATGGAAGATCAATGATAGATATTATAGCTGACCGTAAGGAAGAGAGGAGATTGGCTAGGATGGCATTGCAATGCATGGCAAGTTATAGTCAGGAGCAACGGGCTCAAAGGCTGTGTCATGAGAGAGAGTTCAATGAGGTTCACAAGATCCTAGCCATATGGGGTAGGAATAGAATGGGAGGCACTGCGGATAGGGAGAGAGTTGTAGAAGCTAATCTCACACTAAGCGAGCTACTTACCAAAAGATTGCTAGATACTACTAGCACTGAACAGAGTGAAGGAACCTTGGTAGCATCACTGCTAGCCAGGCTGGCAGCTACCCCAAATGCCAAGAGCCAAACAAAAATACTCATAGTTGCAAAGCAACTCGATAAATATCAGGCAAAGAATAATCCTTATAGCCTCTTCGAGTAGTTTGAGTAAGTATGTGAGGCTAATAACCTCATGGACCTTGCTTAGCAAGCACATGCATTTGGTCTTTGCTTGGGAGACAAGAAATGGACTTGGTTCACTAGTCTAGATAATGTTGATTGTAATAACTTCATGCAGTTGAAGGTTCTCTCATCAAGAGATCCTTAGAGGCAGGATACTCCGATAACCTCATTGTTAAGCTGATGAATGTTAGCTACTAAGACAAAGAGGACATATGAGACTACGTCACCCACATAAGAAGCCTCTATAAGAGGATACCTATAGCTGAGTGAGTGAATGAGAGAGCAGTCTCTATTGTGCTCATTAATAGGATTTGCACTGAAGAACTCTATAAGGCACTTGCAAGAAACTCGAATATGCAAAAGGACGTGCTTGCGAGAGTCTTTGAAGAAGCCATACAAGTAAACGACTTGCTTAGGGAGAGAAGCTCTCAGACAGTGCATCAAAGTAGTGATGAAATTAGGAACAATTGAGAGAGCTGTAGCAACTAGTGAACGAGCAGTCTCCAATGAATAGGAAAAAGGGAAGGATGTTGATGGCACCCAAGCTATAGCCGACCTAAGAGAAAAGTTGGCTAGATTGCAAGAGTCAATACGAAGACCAGTGCAACCCCACAAATGTGCAGTGTGTACACTGTGGAGGGAATCACCTACCCTCTAAATGCCCCGATCCCAGATCAAGGCCTTGTACCAATTGTGGAAGATTTGGGCATGATGCCATGCACATTCAGTTTGCAAGATGATTGCCTTACCAACAGCCTTACATACAGCCATACTATCCAGGGGTTAAACAACCATATTTCAGAAGGGGAGCCCTTTTGGCCCTCCCTGCACCCAATGATTCAAAACTAGTCACCCCAAAGATAGATATCAACCCTACAGGAATCCCTAGACCTCTAGCACCTATTGTTACCCCATCAAGTGAAGCTCTAGTGCACTTTTGGAGGAACCCCTAGAGGAAGATTCCTATTTCAACCCTTATGTCTCTTATGATGATGAAGGCGATCCCATATTGATGGACCATAGATCGTGCCGATCATGGAATTAGGCAGAGGAAGAGGTAGAGGCCTAGGAGGAGTACAGAACTAGGAACCCACAACATGTTGGACATGTGGTTATCCAGGGCACATCTCATCTCACTGCCCTCAAAAGGAGCAAGCAAATAGAGAGAAGGTTGACTTGAGGTGCCCCGAATGCAGGGTCACACATTTGTTTGCCGATTGCCCTAGGTGGAAGCCCTCCACTAGCTCAATATTCATATCATTTGTGCCACTTGGACTCTTTTGTGTTGATGAGTTGCATGACAATGATGCTACACCTATTCCCTTAAATGTCATGACATGAGTGCAAGCAAAGCAGGCTAGTATCTCACTACCTGGGCCTAGTAACCTGGATGCATCCTCCATAGGAACAAGGAGTCCATGACAAGGAAAAAGAGAACCGATGTGAAAGACTGAGAGTGAGACCACATTAACCAAAGGAAAGAAAGTCATGGATGCCAAAGCAAAAACATTTGCTCCTAAGATGAGAGAGAAGGGAAGTGTTAAGGTCGGAGAATATCTTGACCCCAACCAACAGCTGAAGGTTGCAAATAAGGTCAATGAGTGAATAAAAGAATCACATGCTCACCTTCAAGATACTGAACCTATAGCTAAGGAAGAGGTTGAGGAACTCTCAACCATGAGCCCACCAGTCTCACCCACATATTTGAGTGCATGAGAGACAATGCCACCACGTGAACAATTGCACGGGCAGAATGAGGGGGCCATGAATACACAAACAATTGAAGGATAATGGCAAGGAGCCCATGAAGATGAGGAGGGAAAGAGGGATGGCAACTTGCTAATCACACTCATAATAACTAATGTGACATTGTCATTGGGAGAACTGCTTAGACAAAACCCCGCAATTTGGCAAGAATTAAAGCAATGAGTAGAACACAATAATGACCATAAGTAGCAGTAAGACTTTCTAGACCATGATGCCGTGACACACATACCAAGCCTAATACTGAATCCCATATTTAAGTCCCCACAAGTCAATACACTTTGAAAGGGCATCGAGATGCACATAGTCTTACCTGTCATTGCCTTAGGAGACACTACATGGAAGGGGATAGTGGACACGGAAGCAGGGGTTAGTGTACTTGGTCACTCAATCTCCTACAAGCTTGGGAAAACCCACCAGTGGAGACCACAAGGTTCAATGTCACTCTAACAAATGGGATGAAGGTTAGACCCTTTGGAGTCCTAAAGGACTTGCCACTAAAGATAGTGGGAATCCAATTCTCAATGAACTTCATAGTTGTGAAGGGAGTGGATTACGATATCCTGCTAGAGATAGGCCATGGATTAGAAACACTAGAGTAATAGAGGACTGGGGTAATGCCCTAATATTCTTGGGCAATAGATCAAAAGCAATCCAAATAGAGATGGAAACTTGTAAAACCTCACCAATGGACTTGGACGCCATCTTTACCCTATTGAAGGGTGACTCTAAATCTAGAAGTGATTATGGGCCTCTAACAAGGTACATTCCTTGCCCTGAGGATGAGCACGATTGGATGCACGTATTGGAAACCATTGATCTCCCATTCTTAGAGGAAAAGAATGAATACAAGAAAGCTATAGACTCCGCTAGCAACCTTAAGAGCTCCATCACTTCTAACGTTCCCACAGTACCTATGTGCATGATGGCCGAAAGCCCCATGGGCCAATCAACATCAACCTATCATGTCCCAAAAAACAGACTTAAACTTCAAGAAATCCTTGAGCGCTTGTCAAGTCAGCTTGTGGGTAAGCCAACCACAACTTAAGCCTCTCAAGGATCTTATGGAAAGCAAAGAGTGGCAATGGACCAAGATGCATGCCCTAGATTTGTTGTATAATTGGGCTCTCACGACAAATGAGGCAGCGTTTGAAAGTAGAAACCATGCAAGTGACCTACTATCCTAGTTTGAAAATTCTAATGATGAGTATAAGGTCTGTTGTTCCACCATAGTGAGTAGAGCAAGGAGAAAGTACAGACCATAGAATATGATACGGAAGGAAGAATAATCAAGCAGATTAGAGTAAACACTAAATCTCGAGAGATAAACATGTTTTGAGTGAGCAAAGGAGTTGCCAAGGTAGATTGTGATCGAGCTTGGCTAGAATGTCTTGAGGTGGTAGATCACGAGCAAGTAAGACTATCTCATCCGTACACCCCACATTTGGAGCTTCAATGTTGCGAGCACCAAGGGAGACAACTTCTCCTAGTGAGGAGGGCAAGTATAATTCTGAGTCAGAGGCAAGCTCTGATCTGGGACTTGATGCACCATGGAGGACCTCCCAGTCCACTTGAGATGCAGGATGTTAAGAGAGGAGAAAAGGAAACGATCAAAGTCTTTAGAAGCTAGAGGGAAAAAGAGACCCGAGGACTTGCCTAAGCATTTCACGAAGTACAAAAGGGGTGATAGAATAGTGGTGTTAGTAGGGGCCAAATGGAAAGGGCAAGCAAGTGAACCTAGCCAAGGTTAAGGAGGTCAACTTGGCAGGGGAGAAGGACAAACCTTGACCCGTGTACATAGCAGATGACCTAGCTGAAGAGGAGGAGCATGATCTCATAAATCTCCTAAGGGAGTTTGATGATGTGTTTACATGGTCCTTAGATGACATGAAGAGAATAGATTCGAGTATCGTGACTCACAACATCCCCACGATCCCTAATGCAACACTAGTCAAGAAACGACGATACGTGATGAATCTTAAGCATGCACACGCCGTAAAGGAGGAGATTAATAATCTATTGAAGGTTGTATTCATTTATGAGATTGAGCATACAGATTGGGTGTCATCCATAGTCACAGTCATGAAAAAAATGGGAAGATATGAGTATGCATAAACTATAAGAAGGTTAACACGGCCACCAAGAGAGACAACTATGTGCTACCATGCATGGAGCATATGGTAGAGAGAGTAGTAGGAAAGGGAGTCTATAGCTTCCTGGATGGCTTCTCAAGCTATAACCAAGTGCAAGTCCATCCTCCGGATGACAAGCACAAAATGGCATTTGCCACCGAATGGGGGTGTTTGCCTACATAGTCATGCCATTTTCACTAACTAATGCCCCCCCACCTTCTAGTGCCTCAAGTGTACCATCTTCAAGGACATGATTGTGCAATGGTTGGAAGTCTTTGTCAATGACTTATGCATCCACACCAACTAGGACAAGAACTTGGAAAAGCTACGAATAGTCTTTGAACAGTGTTGGCAATACGGTCTCTCATTGAATCGGGTAGGATAGGATGGCCTTTTAAGGAGATGTGATTGCGAACATGAAATGTATGATGTGCTCAAAGAAGCACATGGAGGGATAGTTGGGGGGCACTTCAATGGGGACACCATCGCACACAAGGTGCTCTAGTCCCAATCGTGGTGGCATTCCACAATGCAAACAAGTTTGTAAAACATTATGATGAGTGCCAACATACTAAAGTCCCTACTCGTAAGGACAAAATGGAGTTGACCCTAGTAATCGTGTGCCAACCCTTCGAGAAGTAGGGAATTGATTTCATTGGCTGCCCAATCAGTCATGTGCAACTCAATACTCCCAAGCCAAATACATCATTGTTGCTAGAGACTATCTCACCGAGTGGGTAGAAGCTCGAGGAACTCGCAAAAATGACACATGGACCATAGCCAAGTTTCTTTGGGAGGAAGTAATCCCATAGTTTAACTGCCCCATAGAGTGATTAGTGACAATGCACACACTTTATCAACGAAGTGATCGCTCACTTGTTATCCACCTTCTTAATAATCCAAAGGAAGTCCTGTCCATACTATCCACAAGCCAATGGTCAAGCCAAATCCACAAATAAGGTCTTGGTAGGTATTCTAACAAAAGTTGTCTTTGCCTTGCGTAGTGATTGGGACAACAAACTTATGGTAGATTTATGGGCATATAGAATAGTCTACAAAACAACCACAGGACAAATCCCATTCAGGTTGACCTATGGAACCAAAGCTATTTTGCCAATGGAATTTTTTATTCCCAACTTGAGAATAGCAGGCCAATAGAGGTGGGAGGGCCAAAAATCCTAGACAAATCATTTAGTGGAGCTAGAACGCCTATTTGAGACCCATTTCATTGCAAACCATGCTTTAATATGCAGAAATGCATGCCGCAAGAGTTGGTTTGACAAATATGTCAAGCAGCGAGACTTTGGGCAAGGATATTTAATATTGATATACTCTGTCAAAGACCACAATCAAAAAATGAAGTTTATGGGATTGGGACCCTTTAGGTTTGCAATGTCAGTAGAACGTGGAATATAGAACTAGAAACCCTAGAAGGACAGGGTATAGGTTTTTTCAATTGAAGTTGTATTAGAAAGTACTATCCCTTGTCACATCCACTTCATGAACCTCTGATGATAGAACTACTGTTGATAATGTGAGGGTTGTGACCATCACAAAACTTGAGGATGTGGATGAGGAAGCAGTAGCACCAGCCTACTTGCAGATCACTATAACCTCCCAAAAGGTATACACCCTTGATGCACTAATTGAAGAGGGAGCAAATGCCAATATCTTAAGGCATAAACATTGGACCACCTTGGATCTTGGCTCAACTCCAATTCTAACCAACGAATGTAGAATTGAGCCCCTTTGGGGAGAAAATCCTACCCACTCTAGGGAAATGCAAGATGATGGTTTCTATCAAGACTAAGAGTCTACCTATCGTTTTCTATGTGCTACCCAACAAGCAAGGTACTAGTAAGGAGACACTACTAGGACAAGCATTAAAAAAAAAAGTTCATTGCAATGTAGACTAGAACTTGCAATGCATACACCTTGCCAACGGGCACGTTAGAATCGTAACAGCCTTCAACAAGGGCACCGCAATTGTCCCAAAACCTATAGTGCCACATTGGGGCTAAACCTAGTGTCCATCCCGAGGGGAGTAGTACATCCCAATGTTCTCCCATGGTACCTACCCAATCATATCAAGGAATCATGGTCCAAACACTCAAGTGGGTTCCTAAGCATAAACCATAGTTTCACAAATGTCAAACATTGGGAATCCATATTTTCCATGCCTCATGCTCTAGGCCTAAACAATGGAGTTGTAACTCCTCTAGTGCACATGCGACTAAGCAGCGCTGGGTTCCAAAATCCATGTTGTGAGCCCAAGGATACTATGAGGGTAACACCTCACTGCTGTTGCCCAAAATCATGACTACTAAGTTGAATACTCAATCTTAGGCCCTAAAAACCAAGCTTCCACAACATCAATCAAAAAATAGGGGAGGAGAAGAACTAAAATAGAGGGTGCTCAATCCTTGAGTGCTCAAATGGTTTATCAACCCAAAGTTCAACCAAGACTCCATAAGCAACCTAGCAAGGCCTTACCTAAAGACTCTAAGATAATCACCATTGCAAAACCTAATAACAAAGCATCAATTGAATTGCAAACCTCACAATCCAAGCCTGCCACACCTAGTGAGAATCTTCCAGTGTCAACTTGTCTTGTTCAACTAAACTCAAGCCACCAATATACCTTAAGCTACTGCAACCACAATGATCCATTCTTGAAGTGGCATCCAATATGGCCATGGACATAGGGGATGACTTGACTACTTGCATATGATGGCTAGATTCAACTTTCAAAGTGTTTGCTAAAAGTTATGAACATTTAGACCTAGGCCTACTTGATGAACCTATAGCAAATGAGGTATGCTCCTTATCGTGTTCTTGGGAAAAATATAAATTCATCTTTATTTAAACTTCCACTATTGAAAATGAGATGATTGGCAATGAAATCTCATGAGAAAAAATTGTAAGCCAACACTTGATCACATCTTATAAAAAAAGTAAAATTTCCATGCCACCATAGGAACTTTCTGAACTCCAACGACTTGTTGAATGTGAGTCCAATTTCTTATGCAAGTGGTATAATTTGTGCCTTTCATGGGGCCAAGAGGGATACCAAATCATGACCAATGCGGAGCAACAATGTGCCATCAAGACTTCTAAGTATGACCTGACCTATGTGGCCCCCACCTCATTTAGAGTGTTGGCCATAACCAAAAATTAGCCATTAGAAGACAATGTCATGCTTCACCCATACTTGGATAAGATTCTAACAAAGGAGGAACTCCGTATTACAAGTCAGCTCAACTTAGGTGACCTCTTGGCTGATGTATTGACTTACATCACACAAGTAGACATTTGCCCATAGGATTTGGACTGTTATGTGGCTCTTGAATATAACCCCAAGTTTTACGCTTGGTTATTGAGAAAGTAAGGCACACCATGGATGCACTTCTTGCCCATACACCTTGATGTCCACAATCCTAGGAAGGATTTTCATCCTTTCCAAGAAAAAGGGGAGTAATGAATGAAAACTCAAAATAGGAATTGAATTCTAAAAGAAAATAATGAATGTGTGGATTTATTGGTATGAGAATTCTTATTTTGTGGGTTATATTCCTCATTGTATGAGAATTCTCATTTTCAAACATTGATATTTCTAGTCATCTTACTTTCTGTGCAAGAGATGCCCTTTAAAGAAAACTAAATGTGGGATATTGCATGGTGATATGAACCTAAATGGTAGGAGGACAGATAGGCTTCCCTTCTCAGAGAAGGAACATAGAAGATATGGATTAGCCATGGAGATCTGGGCATTCAACCAATTGCAACATCCATAATCTATAAAGAGCGATGACATCCAAAGAGGTAATGGCAGAGATGTTGGAGTGATGTAACCTTACCAAGTACCTGGAAGAAAAGGTGGGACAAGACATAGACCATAGTAAATGCATAGAATTCTTGAGAACTTTCAATGTCCATAGAAATAATGGCACGGTGACTATCAAGCATGGCGATACCTCTAGAAGTTGGTGGTTCCCCTTAGTCCAAAGATCGTAGAGAAGGCATTACGGCTAGAAGAGAAGTTGGAAAAGAGGCCCAAGAGGGATGTATATGGAATGCTAGGGATGGACAAAAGAAGGGTCTACACTAATGATGGAATCAACCTAGCTGATATTCTGGACCCCACCATTCGGTTGTAGACTTAAATGGTCCACACACTTTTTTCAAGCCAGAGATACAATGCCCTTGTGAGTAGAATCGGTGTACCCTTTCTTGAAAGCCTTGCATGCAATGCCCTAGACAAGGTGAATTGGAATGCCTATGTCTGGAAAACAATATAGGTCTCGGCAAAGGTACTAGCCATGGAACCAAGGGTGGAAGGAGGAGAGTCCTTGGCTAGTGAGTCATGCAACCAGGAGGAGAAGAGACATCGGAGCAACTAAAGAGAAAGCTAGAATTGATGAGGAGGGCCTTGCAGCATGGACTCCATGACAAGGAACTTGGGCCTAGCACTAGTTTGGGAGTGGAGGAGCAATGCACTCACCTAATCTCAACTGGTTTAACCACATAGAAACTCACCTTGCTAGGGCTTGAGGAGACATAACAGCAAATGCAGCCACCGCAACTGGAGACACTAGAGTTGGTATCAAAAGAAGGGCCAGATTTTGAACTAAACCATCAAGAGGAAGAATAAGTGCAGGAACCAAGCCCCCTTATGTAGCCACAAGTGCAACTAGAAGAGAAAGGGGAGGAAGTAGGACCACTTAAATAGATGGTGGAGACAAGGCACAAGTGCAGGGAGTAGGTGGAACATACCTGCAATAGGATACTGCAAGTTCCACAAGTGGCCATCCCTCAAAGTAAGGAGTGTGATCTCATCAACTAAGGCTAGGAACTTGTAGTGTGGGAGTGATGGGAGAATCGTAGGCCCTTATTTGAGTTCTCTTTCACCTTCCCTCACTCATTGGACATAGAGTGCTATTTCCTCGGGTAGTGGAGGATGTCATCAAGCTTTCAACAAGGCTGGGAAGGAGATGGCTAGAGGAACGGAGGAGGCACCCCACAATGTGGCAGCACGAACCTGCAAACTATTGGGAAGATAAGGCAACAAAGGAGGTACGCCGGAGGGTAGAGGGATATGACACATAGCCTAGGTGGCACAAGAACATCTAGGACTCTAACTTAGAGGCCTAGATTGCTTTTTACAGTACCCTACCTTATGAGAGAGATGATCCTATCTACATGCCGTACCAAAGAAGATTTGGTGTTGATTTTAATTGAGAGGTGCATGGTAGATACTAATTCCTGATGATCTACAATGTAAAGGCCTCAATCCCTAAAGAAAGCTTGATTTTCACTGAAAGGGACCTCCAGCTATCTATAGTAAGTTTCCTGAAGGACTTCTCCTCATGCCTCGACCCCACTTTTATCACTACATGTAACTACCTTCGCCTATTGTGAGTATTACTAAAACACAAAAACCTACGGTAGAGGAAGAGCCATTGTTGCCCCTCTTTTTTTATCTCAATGCTAGGATAGATAGTTGTGCTATGGTGCGCCTCATGATGAGAGCCACTCTCTTGCTAGCATTTTGCATGAACCTCTTAGAAGATATGAGTGATAGTAGATTCACTAGGTGTAACCACCGGTTTTTGCCATCTACTCCACTCAATGTAAGGAACAACTTAAAGGAGTATCTATAAAGTAAGACATTTCTCAATAAAGCCCTCAAGCTGCCATGCAACCTAGCCCTTGCTCAGCAATAATGAGATGCCTCTTAGCATGCTCCTTTATTAAATTTATTCATTCAAAAAAATTAACAAAAGAGAAAAAGAAAAGCAAAAGAGAAAATATAAGATAAGAAAAAGGACGAGGACAATAAGGAAAGAAGTAGAAAGAAAAGATGCATAGCAAAGAAAACAACCCATCTATACTCTACGAGTATCACAAGCACTACACCTAAGGACCACCCTATCCCGTTCCCCACTTCACATACTTAGGGCGCCTTAAGGGCAAGATAGACCTAGGGAGCTCCTACTCGTCTACAGTTAGACCCGTCTCCCTAAGTCACACCCATAGCACCTCCCTTTATACAAGAACTAGGTCCTTAAGTGTGGGACAACACCATAGGCTTGTGCCTAAAGAACTTCTAGTTCCACTAGCATAGACACCATGCACTGCACTGTGAGGTAGGCACACCCCCATGTAGTGCACTTCCTTTTCTTTTTAGGTACATTCGATAACCCGTGATCAACCATCAACATCAGAGGTTCTCATCATCCCCTCAATCTATCCTTGGCCTCCATATCTCCCCATCCATTTATTTGTGTCTCTTCTCCATAGCCAACCTCCCCAAAACACCACATGGCAAATCTCCAACCACCGGAGCCCTTATCAAGAAGTGCCATGGGACTAGCACTTGCCTAGGAGGGGGGTAATATTACAGTGCGAGGAAATTCTACAAAAAGGTATTAGTGGTGGTTCACCCATTGAGACCCTACCTAAATCCCTTCTTTTCTATCGCCTTTTCCTATCCACTATGGCCCCATGCAAGCATATAGATGTGATGAGACCATTAACTAGCCATGATGCTGACAATATGATTGCAAATATGGTAGATGTATACTATTTTATTTTTGTAATTAATTTGTGTTACTTAAAATTTTTATGTATAAATTCTCTTAAATAATAAATTAAACCATATAATTTAAAAAATTCCACAACTTTTTCATTGAGAAGTATAGTCAAAATAATACTAAAATTTCTAAAAATTAACATATTAAAGAAAAAAGATAGTAAATTATCCTAAAAATTAGGATCAATTTCATAATAGTCAAATGAGGCTTTAAAAAATTACTATTAGATTGAGAATTATTTAAGTGTTTATAATTAAAAAAATCAAAATTATTAAAATAAGAATAGACATTTATATTTTATATACAATATTATTTAAATAACTCTTAAAAATTTTATTAAACTTCTAAGTAGTTTTGTTTATATAAGACATTAGATAGCAAATTAAAACAAAAATCTTATTGTAGCTTGAAATTATATCTTCATAAGTGTTATTTTTGTAAACGATGTTATTTTTATATTTAGTAAAAGGACACATGTACAACAATCAAGTCTTTTGTAGTTTTCTTGAAAGGAATTAGCTTAATTTTCTTGTTATCCTATAAAATATATTATATGTATGGAATATTAAAGTACGCTCTCACGTATGAAAATAGAATATGAAGGTGCATTCATACACACGATATGTTAAAGTGTGTTCATGTGTATGAAGATAAACTTGATTTTTGAATTGGATTTTTCATAATAAATAAAAAAATCAGAGATAAAATTTCCATTAAAAGCTTTTAAAGCTTTCCCTAAAGCTTAATAGCCTTATCATGTTTATTCTAAGGTATGCGTACATCCTCTTTGTAAATATTTATTGATACTTGAGATTTTTAAAATATATACTAAAGATATTTCAAAAATATTTTATGGCTCTCAGTAGCTGTGAGTTGTGCAATTGATTCTAACCATCGATTCAATTAACTCAAACTCTTTTGCAAAACGAATGATTATAAAGGGCCTATCTTTGGGCAAATCAGGATTTATTTTAATATTATAAATACGGCATGGAGGAGATGGCCACTCCATGTACGAGGAAAAATTGTAGCCAATAGTATGTCGCTCAACTTTACTTGACTTTCTTTAAGTCTATTTTGAGTTTTATGAGCCGTCCTTTCAATTTTTATAAGAAAAGAGAGTTAGAGACTTCTTTTGTTCACTACGTACAAGTCTCGCATCCGATCTGCGTAATAGTGGCATTAGAGCTCAACTTACATCTAGGGTTTCCAATCGCCTATCATCTTGCACGAAGGCAAGCTCTCTACAACAATCAAGCTCTATGGTCATTTTATTGCTATGGGTGATGCGTCTCTTCAAGGCATCTCTATTATTCAGATATCTTCATCAAGCCATCTGTAATCATCATGTCTTATGAAGGACCATTTGATATTGCAAATTTTGATTCTATATCACTGCTTCCTAAACCAACCATGGAGCAACACATGGATTTACTGGCCATACAACTAGAAGAAGAGCGTCAATATCGAGCCCAATTGGAACAAGAGCTACGATCTCTTAAAGGTTCTCACTTGGCTAAGTTAATTTGACTCATATTTTGATAATGAAATTTATGCTTAAAATGATAAAATCAAGTGTGCTTCACATTCTTTTATTGACAAAGCTTATTTATGGTGGGATGTCACATGCAAGAGTGTTGATCTTCCTTTTATGTTGTGGGAAGCATTCCGTAAGAAGGTTCTTACTAAAGACCAAAAGATTCTTGAATAATTTCCTGCAACTTCAAATGGTCAATCATGTAGTAGTTGAATCGACTTTTAAAAAGAAGTATATATCTAGTCTTCTTCCATTTTTTCAAGATGAAGTCAACATATTTAAACCCAACACATTGGACAAGGCTATCTCTTTGGCACATGATGTCGAAAAGAAAAGAACCAAAGATCGGCAAAAACTTTCAGCTTCCATGGGAAATAATATGGATAACAACAATTTCTATTTTAATTATTTTCATGCTCTTAACTTTCAATTTGGAAAGAATCGTCTTAATCACCAACCTTGGATGATAAATTTTTATAATAATATCAGCACCCCACTTTAAATTTTGAACCCAAAATTTCTCATTTGCCTACTACTTTGCCTAGTCATTTGAACTTAAAAATGTTAATCCAAGTGTCTCAAATACTAAATCCAAGAATGTAATTTGTTATAAATGTAATCACTCTTACTATATTGCGAGTGGTTGTCCTATGGGCAACATTCGTGATTGAGAAAAGCCTACTGCACATTTAAATTATCTTGGAGTTGACAAAGCAATTGAAGACCTTGAAGTGATGTTTGATTTTGATAAATCCACGCTTATGGGAGAAAACTCTAACGACATTGATAAACCTGCTCTGGTAAAATTTCTATCCATGCTTTATCAGAAATGAGATGTAAAATAAATAATAATAAAATGAATATTTTGCATGATGATGGAAGTACGTATCATATTTGGCTTAGAAAATGTAGTAAAAAAACTACAACTTGAGATTATTCCGGCCACTTATAAAATTAAGATTGTATTTCTAGGGCAAGGATATAACAAAACTAAAGAAGTACATGGATTAGAAATTTGCATTGGACCTTATGGAGAAAAATAAAAATTCTTGGTAGCACTGTTACAATCTACCAATGTAATTTTAGGTACATCTGTGGCATCAATTTAATCCTAATATTGATTATGACACGCATTCAATGCATATTCAACATGATGGTAAAACACTTTTTCTTGAAGGACTAACCGACATTGAGCTAAACCCATTACTTAGTCATACTCAGGCAAAGTGTGCCATTCAAAAATAATCGAAAGCTTTTCTTATATTACTTAATGAAGTCGAAGCTACTAATTCTAAGTTGACCATATGATAGTAAAGTTTTATTAATACAATTTTTGATTGTTTTTCTTTTGATTTGCCTCTTCAACTTCCTCCATCACGACTTGAGGATAATCAAATTAATCTTCTACTTGGTAGTCAACCTCCTTATCGCCATAATCAGGTAGAACAAAAAGAAACCCAAAAACAAGTTGAAAAACTATTAAATAGAAAAGTAATCAGACCTAATAGTTCACCTTTTGGAGCTCCCATTCTTTTAGTAAAGAAAAAGAAGAAAAGCTTTCAAATGTGCATAGACTACAGAGCTCTAAATAAAATTATTGTTAAAAACTAATATCAAATTTCTCATGTGGATGATTTGTTAGACAAATTGCAAGGTGCTACTATGTTTAGCAAGATTGACCTTAAGTATGTATATCATCAAATATGCATGGCTATCCCCTGACATTTATAAAATTGCTTTTAGGATCCAATTTGGCCATGATGAGTTTCTGATTAATGCCCTTCGGTCTTACTAATGCACATGCCACTTTCAATAGGATGACGAATCAAATATTTCTAAAATTTTAGTATTGTGTTATTATCTTTTTTGACGATATTATTGTGTTTAGTAAAATTGAAAGAGAACATGAAAATCATTTATCTTTAGTCTTTAGTTTACTATTCACATCTGGTGCTAGAGGGATTTATGGACTTGCTGGAGGGATTTATGGAACTGAAAGGTCCTTGAGTTTGGAATGAGCCGGTATTGTATTTCATTAGGGCGACAACCAACAATGATCTTTTGATTTACTAAAGCATGCATTAACTCACACACATGTTTTACAACTTCCTAATTTCAATAGACCATTCTTTCTAGTCATTACTGATGTTACTGGTTTTGATATTAGTGCTATATTGATACAAGATGATCATCCAATTGCATACTTTAGTTGTAAATTGAAACCTTTTGAGCTTAAGTATAATACCTATGACATGGAACTTTTAGTTGTAGTACATGCATTACGAATATGCAAATATTATTTAATGGGCTCAAAATTTATGATTCAGACAGATCAACAAAGTATCAAATACCTTCTTTCTCAACTACAAATTTTTTAGGATAGGCATATTCAATGGGCATATTTCATTCACTCTTTCCATCCTTTAATCCAATATCAACCTAGTAAAGAAAATGTCATAGCTGATGCATTAAGTTGTAGACTATCTGTAAATAACATTTCTGTACTTTCTATATCTTCATTAGATGCTATGAAAAATACTTATTTAGACGACTCTAATTTTCATGATACTTGGTTAAATTTATCTCAAAACCAATGGATTCATGTTAATAAATTTTCTTTCTTTGATGGATTCCTCTTTTATGAGAAACATTCGTGCGCTACTCAACCCTTTTGTCATTTTGTTCTTCAAGAAGTTCACAATCCACCTTATATGGATCATCATGGTATCATTTCTACTCTTTGTAATTTGCAAGAAGATTTTTATTGGTATCATATGAATCAAGATGTTTCTACTTTTGTTTCTGAATTTCTTGCTTGCCAATGAATCAAACAACATCATGGTAAGTAGTATGGTTTGTTAATATCTTTACCTATTCCTAATTCACATTAGAAATAAATCTCAATGGATTTTATTACTAGTTTGCCACTGACTTCTTCGCAAAATAATATGCTTTGGACTATTATCGATACATTTAGTAAGTAAGCACATTTTATTCCATGCTAGAAAACTCAAATGGCCTTAAAGCTGCTAATCTTTTTCTTAAGCATATCTTTGTACATCATGGTTTGCCAAACATTATTGTATTCGATCGTGATTTCCATTTTGTAATAATTTTTGGATAAGTCTATTCTCTAACCTTGGTACTAAATTGATTTTAGTTTAGGCTTTCATCCTAAAACTAATGGCAAAATTGAAGTTAAAATAGCACTATTCTTGATTTAATTCGTGCATATACTATCTCTTCACCTGCCATATGGGATCAACATTTACATCTTTTACAATTTTCATGTAATAATGCACCTCACTCTGCCACACCAACAAAGCACACATTTTGAAATTATCTTTGGTCGTAAAATGCCAACTATTTAAGTTAGAATGCGCCTTCTGCCAATTTATATATTTTAAACATGGTGATTATGTTTGGTTGCAAATTGAGAAACATAGATTGCATAGTGTTGAGAAGAATCCTAATGTTAAAGTTGCACCTAGATTTTATGAACCATTCAAAATTCTTAATTGTATCAATGCTAATTATTTTAGATTAGAATTTCATGTACATTGAAACATTCATAATACCATTCGTATTAGTCTTCTCAGTCCATTTAAAGGTTCCTTACCTATTCATCTCGTGTATGATTCTTCACCATTTCTTGAAGATGATTATGAACTTTTAATTCTTGAATCTATTATTGATATATTGATTATACGACCACCCACACTAGCAATACTTATCCTCACTATCTTGTAAAATTTCAAAACCATCCTATTAAGGAAGCTCAATGGATGACTGCATGTGCTTTGCATAATTATCTACATTTATTGACTCCATATCTAGCCCATAGCAATCGAGGACAATTGCTAGCCCACCTCGGGGATATGTTGCCTAGAGGCACCTATACGAGAGGATGAGTGCCTTCAATGGTTCTCCCTTGTGTGTATGTTGACATGATGAGTGCCTTGAATGGTTCTTCATTAGTGCGGGGCACATTTCTAATAGTGAATTACTTTTTGTCTTGGGTGTGTTGAGATATCGAGCTCCACTCGTGATACGCCAGGGTGACCATTGTGTATTTATGTCACCGACTTGTTAGTTGCAGATGCGGTTGGTACACCGCCCATGAATAATAGCTAGACGATAGCTATCCTTATCTACTCTAGTTCGTGGCTCAGTTAGTATGCCACCTTAGTTAGTTGAGTTTGGTTTGAGACCCATATATAGGGTTCTTCTATTTCTATGTACGAGAGTTCTTTTTGGCTTACACAACTAAGAAGAGGAAAACTGTTTTCAGCCTCCATCTATATGTGTATTCCCCCATTGTGCAAGCAAGAAAGCTTTAAGTGAGACTCCTTCATTCTCTCCCACAATCTTGACATGGTATCAGAGCCTTGTTCGTGGCAAGGAGCCCAAGAAAGCAAGCCAAGCTTGCGGCCGAAAATTGCAAGAGTGCATTGTCCCAGGTTGAGACGCCCTTTGCGGTGAAGCAAGAGGGCAGTATATGCTGCGGGATTGGGCTTTTGCCCTTGGCGACCCTGTTTTTTTGATTTGAGGCCATTTCGGGGCCTGTTTTGGAGGCGGAAGTTTTCTGCACGCACTCAGGAAAAAGCCCTGTTTTATGCTGTGCGACCACTGTTCTACAGGTCAGTGAAAAGTTACCACAGATATTGTATCGTATGCTCGTGTGCAGAGACATTGGGATCCTTGGTTCCTGTATATGCAAAATCGTCACTAGGAAGTGACTGTCTGGTCAAATACCACTTTCGCCAGTTTTGCAGATTTGCCGTGTTCTTTGCAGTGGTAGAATTTTTTGCAATGTTCTGTAATGGCGTCTGATTCTCTTTTACAGATTGTCACTGAAAAGCTTGACAAGAACAACTTCCAAACATGGAAGTTTAGAATGACGAATTTCCTTATGGGAAAAGGATATTGGGAATTTGTTGCAGGAAATGAAGAAGAACCAGTTCTTCCTGATGTTCCCAATCAACAGCAAATGCAGGCATTTAAAGCATGGCATGAGAGAGCCAGGAAAGTTATGTACTGACTGTCTATCAGCATTTTAGACTCTATGATTGTGCATATTCAAGATGCAAGTACACCAAAGGAGGCATGGGATACTTTGTCAAAAATGTATAGCACAAATACGCAAGCTAGGAAAATGCAGCTCAAGCAAGAGTTGCACAATGTACAAAGAGAAAATATGAGCATCAACGACTACCACATGAAGGTGAAGAATAATGCAGATGCACTTGCTTTCATTGGGTCGCCAGTGGAAGGTGATGATTTAGTTTCTGTGACCTTGAATGGTCTAGGAAAGGATTATGCGCAGTTTCGGACATCCATTTCAGTTCGTGAAAGATTTCCTGATTTTGAGGAGTTGATTGCTCTTCTAATTTCTGAGGAGCAGAGAAATGGTGGTGCATCTTCTTCAGGAGGAACTTCAAAAGAAGCTGTCTTCTACTCAAATGCTGGAAGAGGTAGAGGCAGAGGTAGAGGAGGCCGATTTGGAGGCCGTGGTAGAAATCAGAATATGCAGCAAACTCAAGAAAACCAATCCTATGGAGGAGGACGTGGTAACTCTAGAGGCAGGGGGAGCCAAAGAGGTCGTGGTGGATGGCAAAGAGGCCAAAATGCAAACATCAATGTTGAATGCTACTACTGTGGTAAAATGGGTCATATGGCTAAAGACTGCTATAAAAAGCAGAATGACATCATGAATGGGAAATTGCAACAAGGGAATTATGCATCTTCTAGTAGACAGGGTGATGACAGAAATGAGTATTTGTTTATGGTGCAGCACATGAACAATTCTGTGACAAGTGCAGAAGAAAGCAACGATGTATGGTATGTTGACTCAGGTGCATCAAACCACATGACAGGTCATGCAGAATGGATGGACGATGCAAGGAAAATGGAAAAAACCAGGATTTGTGGAGACTGGTGATGATACTGCACATCCTATTGTGTAGATTTGAAAAATTCCTTTGTCTATGCAGGATGGGAAAAAGAAATACCTGTCCGATGTATTTCATGTCCCGAATATTACCAAGAATCTGGTTTCTGTTGGTCAAATGGTTGAGCAGGGCTTGCAGGTCAGATTTAATTCTCATGGATGCTTTGTTGAGGATATGAAAAATAAAGGTCGCTTGATAGCAAAAGGAAAGAAGAAGGGCAAAATGTTTACGTTGGATGCAGACATGCCTGAATTGAGTGCAGCAATGTTTGCACATGGGATCGGTGTAGTTGCAAATATTGATATTCGGCATAAACGCATTGGTCATGTTAATGTATAGCGACTTAAATCAATGCAAGCCCAAAATATTGTTGCAGGATTGCCTAAATTCAAGGTTGCAGAAATGCATAAGGTATGTGAAGCCTGTCAATTTGGAAAACAGGCAAGGAAACCATTTCCTAGACATGTTCAAGAGAGTAAGAAGCCATTGGAATTAATCCACTCTAATGTGTGGACTACTAAAGCTGCATCTCTTGGAGGCTGTCATTATTTTGTCAGTTTTATTGATGACTATAGCAGAAAAGTTTGGGTGTATTTTATGAAAAAGAAAAGTGAAGTTTTTGGGCATTTCAAAACTCTTAAAGCTATGGCTGAAAAAGAAACATGTCTGCAAATAAAATGCCTAAGGTCAGATGGAGGGGGAGAGTACCTCTCAAATGAGTTTGCAAGGTTCCTGCAGGAGCATAGCATAAAGCAGCAATATTCATGCAGTCATACCCCACAACAAAATGGAATTGCAGAAAGGAAAAACATGCATATTGGAGAGGTATCTCGGGCCATGCTCAATGAAAAAGACTTGCCAGATTTTTATTGGACTGAGGCAGTTGCTACAGCAGTCTACATAATGAATAGGACTCCCACTGCAGCAATACATGGGATGAATCCAGAGGAGAGGTATACTAGTAGGAAACCAGATATTTCTCATTTGAAATTTTTTGGTTGCATTGCCTATGTACATGTGCCAGATGAGTTGAGATCCAAGTTGGTGTTAGATATGATCAATGCCCCACCCTCATTAGGTGCTACCAATGATCCATGGTGCTCAAAGTTGTAAGGCCCCCATTATGAGGAGAAGCCAAATGTGAGCCCGGACATTGGTTGAGTCCTGACTTGTATATCAGATGAGGTCTATGTGACCGGATGGCAAAAAGGTGACTGTTGTGGGTCTAATCTTTGGGTTAGACGGAGTGGTTAAGCTGGTAGCAACTCGAGGCACATTGCATTGAGTTGCGTGGTAAGGGAGTTAAAAGGGGTCCCTATTGTGGGGTCCGGAGGCAGCGCCCCCGGCCCGATGGTAAAGGGAATATTCCCTGGCCGACTAGTGGAGGCTCATATGGTAGGTCGGTCAGCAGGCCGACCTAACGACCTTCGCGGGCTATAAAAGCTAAACCCCTTCGCAACCATCTCTCACTCATCTTTCACCCAGTCAGAGTTGTTCCAGCTAGCCTTAAGCTCTTCACCTATCTTCTGTCTAGATCGCCATCTAAGCTTCACACAGTGGAAGCGCATGGGTGGACAGAGCCATCTTTGTATCAGTTGTTTGGAGTTAAAGAATTTACTGATTCTCCTCTTATCTGTTGTGTACTCTCTATCTCTTTCTCAGATTCTGTTCGCTGCGCCGTGTAATATTTTACAGTTGGATCCAAAAGCTGAGAAGTGCATCTTTATTGGTTACTCTCTGCAGCAAAAAGGGTATAGATGCTATAACCCTTCTACTCGTAAGTTTACAGTGAGCAGAGATGTTATTTTAGATGAGATGAGTAGCTGGTATAAACTAGCAAATGTGATTGATGATGTAGATGCACAAAATGGTAATATTGCACAGAATTCACAGCAGCAGTCACAAAATATTAGTGGACTTGGAGCGTCCTCTAGTAGTGGTTCACATTCTTTGCCATGGACAGGCAGATTGAGATCAGGAGAATCTTCTCAAAGCAATGCAGATAGTGGTATGCAGGTATCACGAAAAGGAAAAGAGAAGGTTGATCAGCCCATGTTTGATGTGAATGCAGGTCACTCTTATGTGGATGGTGAATCCAGTGGCTCAGAACAGAGCATTGATGATGAGTTGGGTATTCCTTCTATTGTTATACCTGGAGTAAGGAAGACCAGGGATGTTTTGAGAGCACCTGGGAGTGAACCTATTTTGCGCAGGTCTACGAGAGCTAGGTATCCTGTGGATAGGCTGAAATATGATGGATTTACAGCCATTCACTATGCATATATGGTCAAAGTGATATAGGAACCAGAACCCACTTCTTTTGAGCAAGCCATGGGAAAAGAAAAATGGGAGAAAGCCATGGATGAAGAAATGGATGCCTTGGAAGCAAATGCTACATGGGAATTGGTACCTTTGCTTAAAGGTAAGAATGCAATTGGCTGTAAGTGGGTTTATAAGGTGAATCACAATGCAGATGGTTCTGTGAACAGATACAAGGCAAGATTAGTAGTCAAGGGGTATGCACAAACATATGGCATTGACTATGAAGAAACATTCAGTCCAGTTGTAAGAATGGAAACCGTAAGAGCAGTCATTGCTATGGCTACATCAAAGGGATGGTCTTTACATCAGATGGATGTAAAGAATGCCTTCTTGCATGGTGATTTGCAAGAAGAGGTCTATATGGAGCAACCACCAGGTTATGTGCATGCTGTTCATCCTGAGTTTGTTTGCAGGTTGAAGAAAGCATTGTATGACTTGAAGCAAGCACCTAGAGCATGGTCTGACAAGATAGGACAGTATCTTGTCACTATTGGCTTTCAGATTTCCAAGGCAGATTTCTCACTTTATGTGAGAAAAACAGAGAAAGGTATTATGTTACTTGTCATTTATGTTGATGATTTGATTATGACAGGTGACAGTGATGAAGATATCCTTCATGTGAAAATGCTATTGAAGCAAAAGTTTGAGATGAAGGATTTGGGAGAGCTGCGTTATTTCTTGGGCATTGAGGTGATTAGATCACCAAGTGGGATACAGCTCTTGCAGAGGCAGTATGGATTGGACATGCTGTCCAAATATGGGATGACAGGCTATAAGCCTATTTCAGTTCCTTTGGAGCAGAATGTGAAGCTGAGCGCAGATGCAGGTGAGCTTCTGGAAGTCCCTACTATGTACAGACGCATAGTAGGAAGCTTGATTTATATGACTATTACCAGGCCAGATTTGAGCTATGTTGTTGGATTGGTAAGTCAGTTTATGCAGGCTCCAAGGAAACCGCATTTGGATGCGGCTAGACGCATACTCAGGTATGTGAAGTCCACATTGCAGTATGGACTATTTTATGAGACTGGGGTTCAGATACAGTTGCATGGATACACTGATGTTGATTGGGCTGGTAGCATTTCTGATAGACGATCTACCAGTGGATATGTGTTCTCTTTTGGGAGTGCTGCAGTCACTTGGAACAGCAAGAAACAGCCTACAGTTGCCTTATCCAGCATAGAGGCTGAGTACAGGGGTGCAAGAATGGCTGCATGTGAGGTAGCTTGGTTGCATAAGCTACTTTATGATATGCATCAGCCTATAGATGGGCCAGTTGTCATTTATTGTGACAACATGAGTAGTATACACTTGGCAAATAACCCAGTCTATCATGCTAGAACAAAGCACATTGAGGTGCATTATCACTATGTGTGCAGGAGAGGGTTTTACTAGGTCTTATTGATTCAGTTTATGTCAGCACAGAGGATCAGGTAGCTGATATATTCACGAAGGCATTGGGCGCAGAGAAGCTGCGCAAGTTCAGAGACCTGCTTGGTGTGCAGGAATTGGGATTGAGCTCGAGGGGGAGTGTTGAGATATCGAGCTCCACTCGTGATATGCCAGGGTGACCGTTGTGTATTTATGTCACCGACTTGTAAGTTGCAGATGCGGTTGGTACACCACCCGTGAATAATAGCTAGATGATATCTATCCTTATCTACTCTAGTTCGTGGCTCAATTAGTATGCCACCTTAGTTAGTTGAGTTTGGTTTGAGACCCATATATAAGGTTCTTCTATTTCTATGTACGAGAGTTCTTTTTGGCTTACACAACTAAGAGGAGGAAAACTGTTTTCAGCCTCCATCTATGGGTGTATTCCCCCATTGTGCAAGTAAGAAAGCTTCAAGTGAGACTCCTTCCTTCTCTCCCACAATCTTGACAGGGTGGAAGGCTGATGGGGATGCCTATCCTTTCCAGGCATGAGACTTGCAAGTGTGAACGTAAGTGAAGTCGTACGTGGGTGATGCCACAATATTCATATCTCAAAGTGCTAGAATCTACATGATTTGATTATTCAACAAAATTTAAATGATTAGTTGATATATTATGGCTAGCTTCATTTATTCGGTTAAATATTTTTCTAACATGATTTTTAAAATTTTTGACAACAGCTGATGTGTAGAGCAAGATGAATTGGATGTACGCAGTAAGCACAATTTATTCCAAATTCTTCTTCATTAAATTATTTAAATAGATGTACCATCATTTTATTTTAAGGCATACATACATCCTCTTTGTAAATATTTATTGATATTTGAGATTTTTAAAATATATACTAAAGATATTTTAGAATTATTTTATGGCTCTTAGCACTTATTTGTGCAATCATTGTAACCATCAATTCAGTTAACTCAAACTCTTTTGCAAAAAGAGTGATTGTAAAGGGCCTATCCTTGGGCAAATCAATATTTATTTTAATATTATATATACAACATGGAGGAGATGGCCACTCCATGTACGGGGGAGAATTGCACCCAATAGTGTGCAACTCAACTTTGCTTTACTCTTCTTTAAGTCAATTTTGAGTTTCATGAGTCGTGTTTTCAATTTTTATAAGAAAAGAGAGTAAGAGAGAGCTTCTTTTGTTCGCTACGTGCAAGTCTCACATATGATCTGCGCAACAAGATATCTTCATCCAAAGTAGAGGAAAAGATAACAAGTGAAAATTCTGCTCCATGCACATCACTTTGCATCAGCTATTGACATACAACAAGCTCATCATCGTCATCATTTCCCAAACTATCCTAAAACATCTTCTCAATACTAGAAGCATAATCCAACTCCAAGGAGTACTCATCGAGAATTTCCTCATCCTCTAGCATACGGGATAGGTGCTCTAGTCTACTTCCTTCAACAACCAACTCTGCAATCAAGTTGAGAATCAACTTATCACCATCAACACTAGATACATCTCCACAATCATCATGGATTACTTCATCATGATGACTCACAACATCACTCAATACATCACCTAATCCAGAAGAAATACAAAGATTCTCCTTGCAAACCAAGGAGTCCAAACCAAAGCAAGTAGACATAACACCTCCAGTATCACCACAAGATGTAGGGGACTCATGGGAGGCCTCCCCCTCTTCTCTATCACTGTCAAAGACTGTCACTTGCAAAAAAAATGAGCTTTCTCCAAAGCTAAAGAATAATCCACTGATGTACCTCTTTCCCTCTCAATTGTATACATGCATGCCTTCCCTTCAACATATTAATCACTGCTTTGCTGATATACCCCATATGCCAAATCTTGTACCTTTTGCCAAATTGGATTCAACATGTCCATATGATCCTCACAATAGCATCCCATCTCTCTAATGTCATTGAGTTGAAGCTAGTACAATCCTTAAAACTTTCTATATGTTTGATCACTCATGCTAGAACCTGCAGGATGAACAAAAAAGAGACTCTGTATAAACAAAGAGGGGCTTTCCTAGCTATTGATAATATCATTTGGGACACAACTGATAACTTCAAAGGCATAGTCTTCAAATCCTTGTAAAGCAAAATCCACCATATCTTCATCATCCACAGTATGAAACATGTGCATATGCTACTCAACATAATCAACCCAAGCATAAACATCTCACGTGGAAAGTTGCCATTTCTGTAATCAATAGCTCCTAAAGAATAACACCAAACCACTTTCGGCACTCCTCGGTGTGGGGGCATAAAAAAAGATGTATCGGGCAAGCAGTGATCAAGGATAAACCCTCTCACACAACCCAAGACATGGAAGCAAAATGAACACCGGTATATAATTGTGGTTTGATGCTTGGCTTTGACTAGATCGGTTTCCAAGCCTTTGACCATGTCCTTTTGTAAACTCTTATACCATCTAAGACACAACAACTAACAAAGTCCATATTCTTACTATTAAGCATGGTGCGACATCAAATAGTAGACTTGCCATGGATGTGATTGCTATGAGTTGGCTAGTTATGAGACTGTGGTGGCCTTAAGGAGTTCAGTATAATGTTGCAATACTATCCTCAAAGTGTACTTAACCTCAGCAAAAAACACCGTGATACACTTCAATAAAAACTCTGTCTCATTTATGCAACCAGTAAAACTGCAACAAAAGACAATAATAACAACATGGTTGAGGCCACGAGTAGTGGGAAAGCTAGCAGCAAGAACTGTTAAGAGTTTGATGATGATAAAGTGATGCTCGAGACTCCAAAAACTTTTGATACTATGACCTCATAATGACTATAATTGTGCTAATTTTGATATTTGACAATCTACGTGATGACGGTTTGCATGGAAGTTAGTAGACTGCTGCTTTAGGGACAAGCAGCTTGGGCTATATGTCAAGCCCCATCGCCTACGTGGAGATGGGGCCCTCTCACGTTTTCCTGAGCCCATCCTCCCATTCCGACCTGACAGCCAACATGCCACCGTCATCTTCGTGATGGACCCGACCTATCAACATTTATTGGCATGTAACTCACTCTCACTCTCACTCTCACTCTACTCTCTCTTTCTCTCTCTCACAGCTAGTTTTGCCCTTCCCTCCGGCACCTGTCCATGGAGGCATAGGAGGACCTCTCTCTCTCTCTCTCTCTCTCTCTCTCTCTCGCCATTAGGCGCCTGTGACCTCTCTCTCGTGCCATCAAACTCGGACCTCTCTCTCTCTCTCCCTTCGGCACCTACTCGAACCAGAGAGACTCCATGGGAGTCAGACTAAATTGTTGGGCAGCTGCCTGTGCTTCCCACCACTTGTGGGCGTTGGAGTCCCAAATTTGCTTCCACGATTTCGATCCGTGTGAATGAAAGTGATTAGCCATCCTGGTGTTGGTGTCGCCTGGAGCAACAGTTGGGAGGAACATGAATGGATTAAGCCAAATGCTAGAGTCGAGGGAGGGGTCCCCTTGCCTAATATGGAGAGTTTTCCGACCGAGCCGTCTCTTTCCATGCTTTCTCCAAGTCCATCTTGCGAGCAAGAAAAGGATGCAAAGCAACAACAGGAAAGCTAGGAGGGTCATCGCAGCTATGATAGCATTGCGCCATCGATAGTTAGGAGGGGAAATGGGAGAAGGGGCCTCAGTAGGGGAGTAAGTAGGGGAGTGTCGGCCAAATCATTCTTGTGTACGAGGCAGAGCCTGAACGGCGTAACGATGGCATTTCTGATATTGCCTAGGGGGGTTCTCGATTTGGGTTCTAGGAGAGGCACTGTGGGATCTTCATTCACATCCATGTCAACACTCATTTAACCATCGGCTCCGCTCAAGAATTCCAATGGCTTATCTATCTGTAGTCCCAACACTCGATCGACTTGCACGGCCTGCTCAAACAGCTCACTATACTTACACTAATGCATTAGGAGACTGCACATTTTTACATGATTCAGCTCTTCCATGACTATGTGTTTAAACTTTATAAGAGTTTGCAAACTGTCATCTAGCTCCCGGCTCATGCACTAGGCATCGTACCAGATTCGGGTCTATTACTCACAGAGAAGGCCGAATTAGCCTGCAACGTTGCCATGGATTGGAGGCCAGGGCCACTATATTACTCCGCCTCATGATTAGTACCACTTACCTCAATACTGAGACATATCAACGAGATTGTATGACTATGGGGTTTCATGTACAAGTGCTTTCATGAGCTGAGCCGAAGTGGAAGTGAGGCCGAAGAGGTAGCTCCTAAAGTCTTCCAAGGTACAATCTGGGAAGAAGTGTCGTATATCTGGAAGATCCTCGTCGAGCAGAGCCATCAATATCTACAGAAGATGTACTCCTTATATAATTTTATGAGAGACATAGCCATATTGGTATTACCCTTCCCTCCGGCACCTGTCCATGGAGGCATAGAAGGACCTCTCTCTCTCTCTCTCTCTCTCATAAAATCTTATCTATGAAATTGTATACTTCTTGTGGAAATATATTCAGTATTTTTATTATGTCTACACCTTGTCAGCCATCTACTTTGAGTACCGAGGTGAGCTATCATCATTGTTAATCTTGGATTTGTTATGCTTCGATAGAAAGTTATTATAACTGAACCTGCATAATGCATGGTTAAGTGCAACTTTGCAAATGTTTTATTAATAATGTTGCTCTTTGCAAATTCAACTTTCTACTACAAAAAGTATTCTGTAAATGCTAAATGTTTGCATCCCACAAGTATAAATTTGTCTCAAAATTTGTGAAGCAAAATATCACTATTTTTTGTTTTCTGATATAGCCATGAATGAAAGTGCAATTGCTACCACAAGGGCCCATCCATGCTTTATCTTTACAATGGGAGAAGTTAGTGGATACCTCTTCCAAGTACGACATCATGAATATAGCTTATATTCCCATGGACCACATTGCCGATTTTATCAAGGGTGAAAATGAAAGGCCCAATGCCCCCACAAACTTTCATGTCCAATGGACCAAAAAACATAGTGAAGGGTCACTAAAAAAACCAAAGCATGATAGTTTTAAGGAGCTAAAAGCGTAAGAAATTTTAATGTTATAAGACATCATCTTACAAAAGTATTGAATTTTTTTTTTTCACAGAAGTATTGGATCTTTGTTTTCACAAAAAAAATTTCTTGGATGTGTTATAGGTATTGGTGCGCATATGGACTGAAGGACTCGAGGGATAAGGCTTTGGAGCCACGACTAGTAAACAAAAGGCGTGTTGTCTCAGGCAAAAGAGCATGTGGATGTATATGCCACATTGTGCTATCGCAACTATATATATGGCCATGGATCGCTCGCATCAATTATGTGCAATATCAACATACAGATCATGTTGGAGACATTTGCCATGGCTCCTTGTGTGTATTAGATCCACCACGTCAAATTACATTTGCACCATGGCTGTCTTATGGGATGAAGGATTGGATTTGTGAAATGTTGCTTAAGGGATTCACTCCCCAGCAGGTACTAATGCAACACATTCAATTGATTCGACAAAGTACTGTTCTAGGCACATTCCAAGCCATAAGAGACACTTTCCTAACACTTCGTGATATACTAAATGTTGCTAAAAAATTAGAAGTGTTATCTCTAAAGATTGCTTCAAATGATGCAAAAAGTGTCCATAACTGGGCTTTAGCTAATCCCGATAGCACCTTCTTTTATCAACCTTATGGTGATGGGGATAATCCTTTGATATTGGGTATCCAAACAACATGACAACTTCAAATGCTCAGTAAGTATGGTCATAATAGCTTGCTAGCAATGGATGCGACATTCGGAACTAATAAGTATAAGGTACTATATTTCTTATTCTTTCTTAGCTTTAATTTTGCAATTCTATTATCCTAAAGTTCTTTGATTTTTTAGTTTCTCTTTGCAGTTCCATTTGTATACATTTCTTGTGTTTGACCACTTTCACAATGGAGTGCTTGTGGCATGGATCATTACATCCTTCTTGTACCACATCAGTTACATCATGGCTAGCTGCATTAAGAAATCGAGTCTTGGACTATAACAAGTCATGGGAACCAAATGCTTTTATGGTGGATGATGCTCAAGCAGAAATCAATGCTATTCAGTAAGGTTTCTTTCTACAATTATATTTGCTATCTTTTCTCCTCATGGTTAACCACAAAGTGATTTTATACATTTATATTTTCACAGGGAGGTTCTTGGTGTTCCTATATATCTATGTATATGGCACGTGAGAAGGAGTTGGCTAAAAAATCTTGTGCGTAAGGTGGACGATTTTCAAGTTCGTGCTGATATGTTTAGAGCACTTGGCAACATTATGAACATGCAAGGTACACCTAATTCACATGAGAATGCCAGGATAGATGAGGCTCATACTCTACTATTAGAATTTTATGAAAAATACAAAGAGGAAGCATCTTTAATCAAGTACTTCAAGGATACATGGTCATCTTGTATAGGTAACCCTATATACAATAGTATGCTTGTAGTACTATAAGTATATCAAACTAATAAAGCTATATATAATTATATATTTATGTGATTTAAAATTTATGATTTCACCTTCAATATGTAGGAATGTGGATACGTGCTACAAGAATTCTTCCTCATGCAAATCAAGAGACAAATGGTAGCATTGAGTCTTACCATTGGGTTTTGAAGAGTCGCTTTCTTAGTGAGCGACACAACTTGCATGGTCGACGCATTGACTGGTTGATTGAGAAGTTGGTTTGCTCTTGTCATGCATACATGCTAAAAGATGCAGGTTTCAAGAAGAACTTTAATGTTCTAAAGGTCGTAGAAATATCCATTCCAAGAGCTAAAGAAATACCAGATTCTCATGTGAAGTTTATTACTAGTGATACAAGTCAAGCTTCAGTACAGAGTCACACAAGAGATAGGCATTGGTACCATATTCGAAATGCTGATTGTAGTTGGGCATGTTGTACTTGTGATTGGTCACAAACAGGGAATATATGTAAACATCAGACTAAGGTCCTTATGTTAAACATAATGGAAGTGGAGACCATTGTAGGAAAGTCCATGGAGTTATATGGTACACAGTTTCATGAGCACCAAAGTATGTATTTAATATATCACCACTATGGTTGATTCAAGAATTCTCTAGTCATTGTTTACTATCTACATTCTAAGTTTTTTCTTATTTTGGGTACAGGACAAGTTTTACCCTCAAACAAGATTGGGTCACATGTCCACTCACTTGACATGCACACTACAGAGGATATAGGCGTGATTGATATTGACCAAGCAACTAGCACACATGAAGAACATGCTCCCTCCATGCAAGATTTGGATACATTATACATGCAAATTCGTGCTAATATAGGTATGTGTGACTCATAATTTTGATTATACTTTTTTATTCAATTAAATTCTAACATGTTCTTTAAACAAAGGGGATGAGAGAAGAGTTCAAACCTATGCCCATAGACTTTTAATGCGACTACAAAAGGAGCTTCAACAATACAAAGCATCCCTTCCAAATATACATGCACATCCTTGCACTACATTCAAGTCCATCAAGGATGGGTTTGGGAATACATTGAGAAGAGCAAGACCTTTCATTGAGAGTGGTCTTGCTTCAAGGAGAAGGTGTAGGTCAATAAGTGATGATCCCAAACCTTTCCCCTGTATTTCATGGAAAAAAAGAGTGAACATGCAAGGCAAGTTGGATGCAACAACAACTGCAAGTGGAGGGAGGTCATCACATTGTGATGATAGCATTTCAAGAAGTGATGAAGAAGTGTAGTTGTACACTTCTGTATGTAAGTGCTATTCCTTTCTAACACACTTGTATTGATGTGTTACTTCACCATAATGACTGTGCTTTTGTGTTTTTTGTAGCAATGCCCTTGATGATGCCATTTTTCCACCAAAGTTCCTTACGGTTATTCTCATTTAGCTTGGCAGATATCCCCTCTTTTTTAATCTCTCATTGATATGGCCTTGCCATTTGATTACTTGATAAAGATAATTTCTTTGAAGCTTTATCATCAAGATAGTCATTGGTCCATAGTCCATAGCCAACACATCAGTGAGCGTGAAACCAATGTAATTTTGTCTATGAAATTGTAAACTTTTGGTGGAAATATATTGGATACTTTTATTATGACTACACATGATGAATGATTTGCTATTAAAAATTGGAGTGAGGTGAGCTGCATGTGAATATTTATTTTCAATTCGTTATCAGTTTTTATAAATTTATTAAATCTCAATCTATGTACATTAGTACCATGTTTGAAATGTTGATTGTAGCTGGGCTTGTCGTATTTGTGATTGGTCACAAACAGGAAATATATGTGAACATCAAACCTAGGTTCTTATGCTAAATGAAATAGAAGTGAAGACCATTGTAGGAAGGTCCATGGAGCTATATGATGCCCAATTTCATGAGCATGAAATTATGCATTCAATATATCACTATCATGGCTAATTTAGAAATCATCCAATCATTTTCTAATATATATGCTCTAAGTTCTTTCTTATTTTGGATATAGGACAAGTACTACCCTCTCAAAGGAGATTGTATCACATGTCGAATCAATTGATATACGCACTACAGAGGATATTGGTGTGACTGATATTGACCACAATAGCTTGGCCAATATCATGGATGGTGGTGACAAGCTACACTACTTGTGGATGATTGTAAAAGATAATGTGAACTAAGTGTGTGGGGATTTGACTAGTGAGGAGTGTTAAGTTCTTAGTGCATGAAGTGATATGTGGCTTGGTTCGTATCAAGAGTGAATGTCCTAAAATAAGGTACCATATGTTGAAATACCCTACTTGAGCAACTTTGGCCATTGGTGATATGTTTCTAACCTAAGTGGTGTGTATGTGCCTACGACTAAAGTACTTAAGAGTGCGAATGGGGTTTCTACTACAAGTGGGATGAGGTTTGCACCTAAGGTAAGACAATATATTGAGTTGCCTAACCTAAGAGCATGTGGTTTTGTGAGTTCCTATTCTAAGTGCCAATGGGAGTGACTTAAGGAAATGTGACCTATAGTGTGAAGATGTGATTATGGCTGAAACATGGGGATAAGGTTTAGGTGTGTAACACTATAATAGGGTAAGTTATGATGTAGATGGGTGTAAGGTATACATTGTGGTGTATGCACATGTAAGGGATGGTCTACAGGCTTTTCACTTATGCAAGGTGTAAGGCTACGTGTATGCATGTGTAAGGGATGGTGTAGATACTTGTAAGTCTATAAAGGTCTAAGGTACTATGTAGAGTTATGTAAGGCATAAAGGTGTAAGGTATAGTGAAGAGGTATATTGTATAAATCGAAGAATGGATGAAGGAGAAGGTCTAAGTAATATTTGAATTGAATTGACTTGTGTCTTTGGTATCAAGGACACACTAATCTAGTGCCTTAGCTTAGAAGGCCACTCAATAGAAGAGTTTCTTAGGTCTTAATAATAGATATTTTAGAGATTTTTCAACTCATTTTATTAGTTTTTCTTATTAAAAATACAAAGATTATTCAACAAGAGCTAGGTTTTTGCATCCTTTGGTTGAAAACCTACTATGAAATTATATTTCAAAATGAAAATATGTTTTCTTTTAAACATAGGCATGCATGAAAGTTTAGTAATGCCACAAGTGCCCATCTCTACTTCATTCCTGCAATGGGAGAAGTTAGTGGATACCTCTTCAAAATATGAGATCATGAGAATAGCTTATATTCCCATGGATTGCATTGCTGATTTTATTAAGGGCAAAAATAAGAGATTTGATGCCCCCACAAACTTTCATGTTCAATGCACAGAAAAACACAATGAAGGATCGTTGAAAAAAACCAAAGCATGATAGCTTTAAGGAGCTAAAAGCATAAGAAAATTTACTTTCTATGACATCAGGTTAAAAAAGTGTTATTGCAGGTACATTCCAAGCTACAAGAGACACCTTCTTGACACGTCGTGACATATTAAATATTGCCAAGAAGCTAAATGTGTTATCTATAAAAACTACTTTCAGATGATGCCATAAGTGTCCATAATTGGGCTTTAGTGAATCCTGGTAGTACCATCTTCTATTAACTTTATGGTGATGGAGATAACCCTTTGATATTGGGTATCCCTCATGCAAACCACGAAATTCAGAAACAAATGGTACCATTGAGTCTTACCACTAGGTTTTGAATAGTTGCTTTCTTAGTGAGTGAAGTAACTTACATGGTCGATGCATTGATTGGTTAATTGAGAAGTTGGCGTGCTCTTGTCATGTGTACTATTGGTATCAAGATGTGCTAAAAGATGTTGGTTTCAAGAAGAACTTTAATGTTCTTAAGGTTGTGGAAAAGTCTATTCAAAGAGCAAAACAAATTATTAATTCTCATGTGAAGCTTATTTTGATGATAGGAGTCAATAGGCTTCAGTACAAAGTTGCATAATAGATGCCTATTGATACCATGTTTGAAATGCCGATTGTAGTTGGGCATATTGTACTTGTGATTGGTCACAAATAGAGAATATATGTAAACATCAAACTGAGGTTCTTATGTTCAATGTGATAAGAATGGAGACCATTGTAGGAAGGCCCATTGAGCTATATGGTGCACAATTTCATGAGCACCAAAGTACGTATTCAATATGTCAATGCCATGCCTTATTTAGAAATTGTCTAGTACTTTTCTAATATATATCTTCTAAGTTCTTAATTTTTTTGAATGCAGGACAAGTTCCACCCTCAAAGGAGATTGGGTCACATGTCGACTCACTAAATCTACATATTGTAGAGGAGAATGGTGTGATTGATATTGACCAAGCAACTACCACAAATGAAGCACATGCTCCCTCTATGCAAGATTTGGACACGTCATAAATGCAAATACATGCTAAAATAGGCATGTAAAACTCACACTTATGAATATATTTCTTTATTCAATTAAATGCTAACATAGTTTTTAATTGAAAGGGATGATACAAGAGTCCAAACATATACCCATAATACTCCTCTTGCCATTAACAGAGTGATAGGGCATAACGTGGCTATGGTGTAAGGTGTAAGGGATATACATAGTGTGAGGTGTGTGGTATAAGGTGTGGTGCATACCAAAGAAAAGCCTTCTAATATTATTCTTTTCTAAAGTAATTGTATAAGTGGAAAGTCTAAAGATTTGTGTAATATTATTTTTTGGAAATGTCTATGAGGGTGCAAGCTATGGTCTAAGGGTAATGATGTTAGCAAATGCTATGGGGTGTAAAGTGTAATGGTATATGTGATATGTAGGGATATATAGAATGTAATGAATGGTGTACAATTGCAGTTTATATGTCTATATGGATATATGTGAGGTGAAAGGAATCATGTATAAGTGTAAAATGATATATGTGCAAAAGAAGCTATAAAGATGTGTAAGATATACATTGTGGTGCATGTGTGTGTAAGGGATGTTGTAGTGTTATGTAAGACTATAAGGGTCTAATCTATGGTGTAGAGACATGTCAGATGTACATTGTGGTGTAAGTGCAAGGTCTAATGTAGAGGCATGTAAGGCTTTAAGGATGTAAACTATGATGTAAACATGTAAGGTCTTCACGTGTGAGCCTATAAGAAATAGTTTAATGAGGGATAAGGAATGGTGTATAAGTGTAATACTATAGGATGCATATTGTAATGTTATTAATGTGAGGCTCCTCATAATTGCAAATAGTTGAAGGGATGGTGTATTGATGCCAGGAGGCATATTTCACGGTGGATTTCGTGAGGTTTTACGGTGGATTCCGTAAACTTTGATGACCGGGGCTCATACACAAAGTGGATTCTTTGTGTGAGAAGTTGATGGGGACGCCTGTCCTTTTCGGGCGTTTCATTAATTTAGTGTGTACATGGGTGATTCCATAGCGGGTGATTCCGCAAAATGCGTATTAAATTAATAAACATTTATGAGTTTAGAGTGCGCACTCGTAATAAATTAAGGTTAGAATTTATTTCTAACCAGTTGATTTATTTATGTAGCTGAAGGCTGCTAGGTATTTACTTTTGTCGATTTAATTGTATTATTTTACTAACGATTGTGAATGCTTCAGTTGAGTGTAGGGATAGCAGCAGTGGCGGAGGAAAGCATTGGAGGATAGCGAGTATTCGATCTATGGATTATATTCTGATAGGCGCCAGGCCTATATTTTGTCATGTCTATTTATTGAGGCATTGATTATTTATTATTATTTTGTATGCGCATGGGCGCACGGTTATGTTATTTCTAATTGGACATTGTATTGGGCGTGCCAGACTTTTTGGGCACTGTCCATTAGCTTTATTCCTATTTTTGTGTAAAAGCAAACTCAAAAGCTAAAAGCTTGTTATATTTTTGTAAATTGAGTTATCATTGAGCATGAAGATGAAATATACATAAAATACATGCTTTGTGAAGCGCTCACACAAGGCATGGGGGGAGATTGCACCCAATTGGTCTCTTGCTCTTGTCGTTCATGCTTTTTACCTTGTAACTTGTGCAAAAAGTAGAGTTCATTGTTCTTGGGGACCTTCTGGCATTCACTACGCGAGCATACAACGTTCGATCTGCGCACCATGTATGGTGAGTTGTAAAGGTTTCTGCCCACGAAAGGTTGTGTAAAAGCGTGAGATAAGGGATGGTGCATGGCAAAGAGAAAGTTGTGCCATATTACTCATTGTGAATTTCACCAAGACCTTGGGAGTCCTCCACATGAGTTTTGGGTAAATGTTGGCTTTGGCAATAGCATAAAGGCTACAAATTCGGGATGGATTATAACAAACGAGTAGCAAATCATAGATACTAGGCGCTTCGTGCCTAGACTCGTCCTTCGCGTGGGGCGGGCGCGATTTTCGTGGCGAGGGCGGGTGGCACCTGCCCTCGCGTTTCTTTATGGGGAGGTTGGGGGCTGCCATGTGGCACCCGCTCCCACCTCCCCTTAACTAATAGTAAAGATGAGTAAAACTTGATCTGAGAACGACTTTAAGCTGGATTATTTCTACTAAGGAGAATTATTTGAACAAACTATAGAGTGACTAGAATAGTTGGTTTAAATAGAGAGATAACTATTTGCATCCAATTTTTGCAATTCTCTCTCTCTCTCTCTCTCTCTCTCTCTCTGTGGTGGTGGGGTAGGGCCTTGCAGATTGCAGGCTGGCAGGCCCGACAGGGTCTCTTGGGCCCCAACGCAAGTGGCAGGGGGCCGGGTCTCATCGGGATTTGGCTCCCTCAAGCTTTTCTGGTTAGAAATGTCAAAGCGCCACATCAGCCCCATCGCCTACTTAGCCCCATCGCCAAGTAGGCGATGGGGCTTGAAATTTATCCGGAGCCTGGACAAACAAGCAGCTGGCCATTCCAATTCACGCATCGTGTTTCTTTTGTCTCGGCCAGTGGGAACCTCACAAAATTAGCAAAGCTTCTCTCTTGGTGGCATTGATTTTGTCGGTCATGATGATTGACTTGTTGCTGTTGCCTACCACTTCTTTGAAACCATAGTCGATAGGCGAGTCTAATTATGTTTCTCTGGGATCATCCCAGGTAGCTCGTCTCTTCCTCTTGTAATCCAAAACTCTCTTAATTTTGCTCTCCTCCTTGCTCCACAAAATGACATCCTTCCCATCAATTGTTCCTTCACTTTTCTTTTGTGCTGCTGCACCATAATCTCTGAAAAATATTTTCCAGCATTAGTAGACGTACCACATTAGGAGAATGGAGTGCCCCCCAGAATCAGATGTCTACCTCCTTGAATTTTGTGTCATTACTCTTCATGATTAATCCTTTCATGAACTATATCCAATTAGCTTCCCCCCCCCCCCCCCCATGAATATGCATGGCCATGCTATTTAAAACCTCCCATAAAACACTATTAGAGTTTTCATTTTTCTCCTCTCATCCTAGCCTTCAGCCCTCCCTTTTGCATTTAAAAAAAAACTTTTAAAGCTTTCCCTAAAGCTTAAATTTAGCCTTTGCCATATTAGAGCATGCTTTCCACCCTTTTGTCCTTCATGTTGTTCATCAGTGTATCCCTTATTAATATCATGAATGACTTTGAATTGAAATATGGTGTTTTTTAAAGTCGAAACCAAAGGCCTTGAGTATGCCCTCATGCCCAACAATCTTTGAGACATCAGAACATGTCTTTGTTATAATTATCTAGTCAGAATCTGCATGAGAATCAACATTCTATGTCTTTCGAGAAATGTCTTCTGAATCTTTAATCCATCTCTTGGCTACTAAAGCTCTTGGGCTATGCTAGTGTGAATTAGTTCCATTCACTAGAGAAAGTTGCCACACTCTACTAGAAAAATTAACATTTTTTGAAAATCGTTTGACAATGGAAATGAGGCGTGATGCCATCCCCAATGCTACCTCTTATACTCTTCACCCAGAGTATATATATACTACCTAAGGCGACTGACCATAGCTTAGGTATGTTTGGTCTTCCATATAGGAAGCTTATCCCTTATGATGGGCAAGAACTTGTGAGTATTTGGTTTGAGATTGTAACCTTGATCCCATAGGGAAGGAGATCTATACAAGCCCAACATGATTGAGCATTAGAGGGCTTATGATGAATAGGGATAGGGTGAAAACCCAATATTTTGGGGTTGGTTCACTCGTCACAGCGAGTTCTATATATAATAAATCTAAACAACTATGTCTTCAAAAAGGATTGCTCAATGTTCGTATTAAAAGGCATGCCAATGAACCTTGTGTAGGATTAATTAAGGAAGCTATTTTTATGTGTCATCACACATGGTAGCATACTTGTTTAAATCACTAAAATACACTATCATTTATGGAGAGTAGGTGGATGGTGTCCTGTGAGATGAAACCATCCTATAGTTAGGTGGACCTAGTTAGGGAGGTGGCTTTCAACAAAGTTTAGAAAAGGGCCGAAAAGTGTGACTTTTCCCAGGGGTAGTCTTTGAGCTGACTAAGTACCAATTTTTAGAGGGCTGGTGTGAGACTATGACTTATGGGCAAAGGGGTTGACACCACTCAGCTCCCCCTCAGTTCTCACTTGCCTTAAGCCAAGCGTGGTGCTTGCCTATCTTGAGTCTCTGACAGCTTGTGAAATGCAATCATCTTAGTTGATGCTACATTGTTGCTAGAGTCCATAGTTGTATCTTTAGGAGCTTGCAAATCAATCCTTGTGGGATAAGACTAGATGCTTCACTTTTTAGGTAGACCTAGGGAACACCTAATCATCTAAACCCACATACTCACAATTAGCAACACTGGTGGTGGCAACTAGGATCGATTCATTAGACAACTATGAAACGACCCTTCCTATCACTACAAGATATAGGCCTTATACCGACTTTAAAAGCGACAAAAATGTAAATAAAGAAATTTTCTCCCGCCGTTGCAAAAAGTGTCGTTATTGGCGACATCATAGAACAGTCGGTATTAGCGTCGTTATCAGTGTCGCTATTTGCGTCGGTATGATACTGACGCAAGTAATGACGTTTTGCGACGCAAATAACGACACTTTGCGATGCAAATAACGACACGTGTAGGTAAATTTGCAACGCTAATAGTGACGGTAACATGGATTTTTTTTTAAATGGCAGGGCAGTAAGCTGCCCTGCCACATATAGCACTATGTGCTTTATTTGGGACATACAAAATAGTTTCTGCACTGTGTACAATCCTCGTGTAAATAAAGACAAAGTGTACTTAAATCATAACACTGATACATGAAATAAATACATGGCAAGTTATCACTACTACATAGAAAATGTCTACATAGATCACGTGACCAAAAAAGAAGGGTGTGTGAGCTCCAGGGATCCAAGGGCAAGCTATAGATTCTCGCCATCTGAAAGCTCGTCCCGTTGCAAAGGAGCATTGAACGGACTCTGCAAAAAAAGAAACAACTACACATCAGTCCACCATACAATAATGTATTCTAATTAAACATGGTAACTACAGACAATAAATATGAGCGACTTACAGGGCCACTGCGTCCATACAATCGGTCGATCAATGCACTGAGACCGTGCCTCTTTGTATAATCGAGTCTCAAGGCTGGTCGGATCGCGATTTGTAATAGAGTGCTGCAAAGGAAACAAAATACTAACTATTAGAAACACGATTGTTAGTACAAAGGATATTGCAAAAAAATAAGCAAGCAAAACAAAAGAAAAACTTACAAAGTCCTCCAGATATGTCCTATGGCCGCCACTCCCAAGATGATGGACCAGTCTGACCTCTAGTCGTGCCCTCGCCACCTCGCACTGCTGACTCCAACATCCTAGAGAATTTGTATCCTCCTCCCTCAGTTGGTGCCAGTTGTCTGCGTCTAGCCACTTGGGCTTTGCAGCCCCACTCTTAAGTAGGCTTGCGTGCATCCGATTGTCTGTGTGACATATATGCACGCATACACTTCATCATTTATCCCATAGAAAATCTATTTGCTGTGGCTGGTACCGGAAACTTCTCATGCAAGGATGCTACTATGTAGTCCTTGCTCCTCTCCGGTATGTTTTTCTAATGATCCAAGATGTTGTGCCAAAAAACTTATTGGGACAACTCTCTCATGCGAGCCATCACCCTCCTCCCCTCATCATTCATGATGATGGCTCATGACCTATCATCTACAAGGTAGGCATGCCCCTCTGGGGTATGCCTAAGATGGGTCCTGTCCCACTTGCGACCACGCTCCTGGGCATATCCCCAGGAGACCCTTGTACATCTGGTGTACAGACAGGGGTAGTATCTATCGGAGTAGTACCCATAGGGGTGCCACCTACGGACAGTTGAGCAAAAGCCGGAGTGACTGGAGTAGACGTCCCCACAGGTGTGACAAATCCTAGAGGTGATGCAACTCTAGCAGAACGACGAGACGGAGATACCGCGTCCGTGCCTCCATAGCAACCATCTGAGTCACACTCTTCTCTAGAACCACCACGAGAGCAAGGAGCAGCACCTATATCCCAAGCCGATCGCGAGCTCACTACATCCGTATCTCTGCAGCATCCCCTTGACCCTAAAGCACTCCCTCCATTTGGCCCAAGTTTGGAGCATCGACCTCGTCTGCTTGAAGAAGCTGAAGCATCTGATCGCGTCGAAGTAGATCTATTAGAGCGGCCTGACGATGTCCGAGACAGCTCCTAGTCTACCATGTCTCTGAATCTTGCCATCTGATTTGGAGACATGCACGTGAAGATATCCTGTAACTTCTCATCGCTCATTCCTCGACTTATCCTGATGATCTAAGTATCCACAAAGGTCACCTGCATAGACAAAAATGATGTTAACATAATCAATTTAAATCATACAAAGCACGGTAATATAAATCTTAAAAAAATGGTCTTACTTAAAGTGCATATCTTATGTATCCTTATAAGCGATTAGTCAATGAATTGAGTAAGTGAATGCTCCAAGTATGAAGTATCCTATGGTCCCATGTCAATCTCTTGACACAACTTGGCATAAACTGGAAGGTCGATAGACATGTCACCACAAAAGGATGAGTCCACCTCGTTCTCAATTGGACTCCTGTATTTCCATCATTATTACCCGATGCTGGCTCCTCTACATGCTCCAAGCTTTCGGTGGCCTCCACCCCTTGCAATATCGACCCCTCTATTTGCATATTGTCCTCATCTATGCTCGGAACATCGCTTTGATCATATACTCTCGCACTTCGGGGAGGTGAAGATATAACATACCACCATCGAGGTTGTCGGGGGTTTAGATAGAAGATTACATATTCACAAACATTTATAAGAGAGATTTAACTGTTGTGACATGTACCATGTTATAATACAATTAACAAACAAATGTGTTGATGCACCTGTTCACAATGGGCCAACAACACAAAGGTGTCGCATAAATCTGTCTATTTTTTTTCGAAATCTATTTCAAGAAATCCAGATGGACATCATCGAGCTGTTGTTCCCACTCTTCGGTTGAGACCTCTGCCCCTTCGCAAGACACTGCGGCCAAAGCTCCATGCAACCATCATGTTGACATAAACCGCGGCATCTCGTCCATGCCCTTGGGATATTAAATCGATCGATGGCGTATACTACGTCAAAATTTAGATCACGCTTCCTCTTGATCTTGCCTAGCTTGGTGGTACCTGGCGAGCCACGTCTCCATAGAGGCATGGTGCAACATACAAAAGTGATTCACTTTCTCCTCCATTGCAACATCCATTCTTTTTTCTATCCCATTTTCAACCACTACATCTCCGGTCAGTCTATCATCATCCTTCAGCCACCATATCATACTGTTGTTTGGATCCACCATTGGTAGCCATTGTGAAATATGCACTAGCACCTCAGACACCAACCAACCTTCAGCCATGCTACCTTCTGGCCGAGCTTGTTGTCGCACAAAGTCTTTCAGGGTTTTCATAAAGCGCTCCAAGAAGAACATCTATCGCATATGGACAGGTCCAGTAATCTCCACTTCATCTACAAGATGCACAAGAAGGTGGATTTGTATCGTAAGCATGCTGGTAGGCATGTATTTCTCAAAGAGATAGACCGTCTCCCGACTATTCCCTGCCTCGCGGATTCAATAGAGGACGTCTTAATCTCCTTTTGTGAGATCCATTGCACTAAAGTCGACAACCTGTAAATGGCCCTACGTATTTCTGGAGTAAGGCATCCTGCGATCGCGATTGGTAGTACAAACTGCCACAAATGAGAAAGCATTATGAACAATGACTACACTCCAAATAGCAAAATGTGCAAGCCACTTACAATCCATTCGTAGTACAAACCTAACATATCTTATGCCAATCATGGGATTTTAGCCCTAATAATTGGTCGTCTTTAGAAGACGCAGACTGAGAGAATGCATCATACTCATCGGACTGTGGATAGAATTGACTATTTGCTTCACAATGCACTCTTCTTTAGTGGAAAAAACCTAAGGAGCGCAAGATAACTGCACAAGACCATCAACACTTGACTGTGACCAAAGTGCCTCCATCTTGCCTACCTCCTTTAAATCCATTCGTGCCCCTATGGTGTCTCTCTTTCTTGTGATGTGGTCCCATGGCAAGCTGCCCACGTTCTTGAAAATATGCATGGGATCCAACAAGTGGTTGATCTGTAAGTGGATCCAATATGGCAACTCGTAGAAAACTGAGAATCGTCGCATTCCGTTTGGATGCGACTCCGTGTGGACCATTTTTAGCTTATACCAGATTTGGGCATTTATACGTGTTGGAGGTCGTCCAAGAAAACCTTCCCTGAGTTCATGACCCTCTGGCAAGAAAGTAGCGTGCCCTTGATATACCATCTTCTTCATGGTTTGTGACCTTCGGGAGTCTAACTGTGGCCCGCACAATGGACATGCATGATAACATGAGGTAACCAGACTTGTCCCAACACCCCTATCCAGTGAATACAAACTTGAACGAGCTATAATAGATATTACCAATGAGAATGGAAGCCTATTTACTTGAGCACTCTCCGAATCCTGGAAAATCATGCATCGTCCATATGAGAATGGCTCGAATATTGGCGGACCGTCGACCATCGCGCTTGCTCATATCTTGCATGGTGACCCCCTTCTCCCACAAAATCTTAAGCTCATCGACTAATGGACGAAGATACACGTCCATATTTTTTGACTTTGTAGTGGCCGGGGACGAGTAAGCTAAGGATGAGATGTCCTTTCTTCGTAGAAAGCCATGGAGGGACATTGTAGTTGACAAGGACTATAGGCCACACACTATAAGAAGTTGAGCGCAGACCGAATGGGTTCATGCCATCCATTGCAAGTCCGAGCTGAAGATTCCTTGGCTCTCGAGCAAAGCCTGGGAAGGTAGAGTCAATGTGGCTCCATGCACATGAATCCACTGATATTCATTGAACTCCATCTGTGGACCTATTCTATGCACGCCATGTTGTCAAGCTCGCCATGCCAGATGTAGAAACATGTGGTTTATGTGGGGGATAAGTGAAAACTGTCTAAGAACATTTTGAGGGATGGTTTACCCTTGCAAGTCCTGTCGATACCTGTGAGAACCACACTTTGGACATGTCTCCATAGTCTTGTATTCTCCTTGAAATAGTATGTAATCATTGATACATGCATGGATGTTGTTTTAGTCCATGCCAAGCTTTCGTAAAACATATCATGCATCATCACAAGACTTAGACATGGTATTTGCAAGTGGTAATATATGATACTTCAGTAATCTGAAAAAAATCACAAAACACCTTGAAAAAGCACAAATGTTTTTAATGATAGTGCTGAAAAGGAATCAATGAAGCGTATATACAAGGTACCTAATCAACTCAGTCACACTCGCATCGCTCCACCCGTATTTTGCTTGCACACTTAGGAGTGCAAGTAGTGTCTTCAAGAAAGATACTCGGCATCATATAATGGTATGGATGCTTCCTCTCTAAGCGGATTAGAAGTCTCGACATCCATGGGAATCAATGCATTGATCATTGCCTCCATCTCAGGCTCCAAGATTGTAGGTAAGTCTCGAAGGCTGTCTGTCTCCTCTGGTATTGACAATATAGATTGGGTAGTACCTTCCAAGTGGTGGATTGGCTCAGGCACTCCATCCATTGGTGAACCCTCTCATGCGCAAGATGAGCCCCTGTTGAACCCCCCTATCAACCATGTAGCCAATGCCCCACTGAGGCCCTCTCCCACCCTTAGTAGAAATTCCCCTACTCTCCTTAGGAGTCACCCATGCACCCTATGTGAATCAGCCCCATCATGGACAATATGGTACTAATGGCCAACATGGCAATCATTGGCAGCTTGGCTATAATGGACAACATGGGATAAATGCACCACATGGGATGTATGGACATCAAGGTATGTATGGCCACCATGGGATGTATGGACATCAAGGGTTTCATGAGAAGCATGGCCCTCATGATCTGCATGACAAGATCATTCTAACAAAGTACAATGGGCAATCTCTCTCACCATTTGACTTGGAGGAATGGACGTCCAAGTTGGAGTCCTACTTCAATCTCTACCCCCACACTTATGATCAAAAAATACTTTTTGCTTCTCTCCACTTGTTGGAAGGATTTTCCCACACATGGTGGTGCTATATCAATCGAGAGAATCATTAGTTCATTGACTGGGAAGATTTTAAAATACATATGGTCCAAGTCTTTGCGTCTCTTATGGAAAAAGAGTGGTTGGCAAGACGATGGTACACTCTTGACCAATGTAACCTGACTGTACATGAGTACACAAATCAGTTCATGAACTTAGCCATGTATGTGGATAGCATTAGTGATGTTGCTAAATTGCACAAGTATATCTATGGGTTGGAACCGAGCCTATCGGAAAATGTTATGGCCCAAAAACCTATCATGTTGTTTGATGTAATTGAACTAGCTGAGAGATATGCAAGATATTATCGTAAGAATGAACATTTTCAGCAAGGTTCTGGACAATCCTTCATCCCTTCAAGATCAATCCCATATGGAGGTGGTTTTCGAGGCACTTCTATGCTTAATAACAGCCCCAAAGTACCCACTTACCCCGCCTTCCATGCTGAAAGAAAATTGGGCACTTTTGGGACAACATTTGGCTCTAATGCTAATAATAAGTATGCTAAAAACAAAAAATCCATCGCATCGCCTTCCGTTGGCTCTAGTGGCCAACGCTTCATTTCTCCAGATGTTGTGAAGGAACGGAAGGAAAAAGGCCTATGATTTAAATGTGGGGATAAGTAAACTGATGCTGACCATGCTTTAAATGTGGGGAAAGTTCTATGACTCGGAGGATGGGCTTCCTTTTGACCTGATCAATGATCCATCATGGATACTTGATCTAACATCCTACCCACCTACCACTTCCCTTTGCTCTATCTCCTTGGATGCTTGGACTAGTTTCTAAAGCCCCAACACCCTACGCATTCAAGGAAGTATCCATGGAAAGCATGTCTTCATCCTTGTGGAGAGTGGTAGCACTCACACTTTTGTCAATAAATTAGCCATTGATTGGTTGAAATGCACCCCTATGGAATTAAATCACTCCTTGAAGGTCCAAGTAGCAAATGGAGAAGAAGAAATTGGCACACATGTATGTCTGGCAGTCCCCTTATGTTTAGCTGAAAATTATGTGGCACTGGTTGACTTAATTGCCCTAGATAAGGGTCCCATTGATGTTGTATTGGGTTGTGATTGGCTGAAACAATTGAAAAATTTTTCCATAGACTTCTCTTAGCTCTACATGGAGTTTATGATGCATGGACAGCCCATCTGCCTAGAGGGAGTTCAAGATCATGTTGATTTTTAGCTCATTACAACAAAGCAACTCAAATGAGAGTTTAAGAAATGCTCACAAATATTTGTATTGAAATTCTGGTCAGCCCTCCATAGTATCTAATGATTTAGCCTTGCAGGCCTTACTTGAGGAGTACAATGATCTATTTCAAATGCCTACAGCCCTTTCCCCTAAGAGGCAAGTGGACCACCCACTTGATTTAGAGCCCCATTCCAAGCCAGTAAACAAGCCCCCTTACAGACTCTCCAAGTGTGAGTGTGAAGAGGTTACAAAGCAAGCCAAGGAGTTATTGGAGATGGGTTTCATTGAACTGAGTTCTTCCCCCTATGCATCCCTTGTCCTATTAGTCAAGAAGAAAGTTGGCTCCTTTCGCATGTGCAGTGACTACAGAGACTTGAAAAAAATCACTGTAAAGAACTGCTACCCCATCCCACGGATTGATAACTTGTTGAATGAGTTGAAAGGGGCATGATTTTTCATTAAGATTGACTTGTGCTCTGGCTACCATTAGATTCGTATGAGGGAGGGAGATGAGGTTAAAAACGCCCTTCAGGACTGAAACTGGACTTTATCATTTTCTAGTGATGCCTTTTGGGTTGACTAACTCCCCCGCCACATTTCAAAGCCTCATGAACAAAATCCTTCAACCCTTTCTGTTCAAATTTGTGCTTGTTTTCTTTGATGACATCCTCATTTATAGCAATTCATCAAAGGAGCACTTGGCACATGTCAGAAGGGTGTCTGACATATTGAGAGAGCATCGACTCTTAAGGAGAGCAAATTCATCATTTACAGCAATTCATCAAAGGAGCACTTGGCACATGTCAGAAGGGTGTCTGACATATTGAGAGAGCATCGACTCTTAAGGAGAGCAAATGCACCATCATGCAAACATTTATAGAGTATTTGGGACACATTGTGAGCAAAAATGGCATACAGGGGCTGACCCGAAGAAGGTGCAATGTGTTAGAGACTGGCCCACCACCACTTCGTTACGTGGCTTCCTTGGTCTCTCTTCATTCTATAGACACTTCATTAAGCACTATGCCACCATTGCATCACCTTTGACCGATCTATTAAAATAGAAGTCATTCTTTTGAGATGCCACTACTGATCATAGCTTCAAGCAGTTAAAGGACGTGGTTACTTTGGGCCCCATCTGTGTTTGCTCAGACTTCTCTAAGCTGCTTACCATTCATTGTGATGCTAGTGGCAAGGGTATTGGTGTAGTATTATTGTAAGAGCATGGTGTGATTGCATTTGAGAGCTGCAAGCTTGATGAGAAAGAGATGTAAATGAATGTATATGACCAGGGGATGTTGGCCATCCTCCATGCCATCAAAAAATGGCACCACTATTTGTATGGTAGCCGCTTCCAAGTAAAAAGTGATCACTGAGTCCTCCAGTACTTCTTGACTCAGCCCACTTTGACTTCTAAGCAAAGGTGATGGGTGGCAACATTACAAAACTATGACTTTGACATTTCTCACACTTGGGGCAAGGATAATATTGTGGCTGATTCACTCTCTCGGATGTGGGCATGCAGAGTATCTTCTATTTTAGAATTGCACAGTGATTGGATTGAAAGCTTCAAGAGGCTTACTTGTTAGATGATCACTTTACCACATCTTTCAGAAATTATAGCATGGGATCATGGCTAAAAACTTCAAGAGGCTTACTTGTTAGATGATCACATTACCACATCTTCCAGAAATTATAGCATGGGGTCATGGCTAAAAACTCCCAATATCAGCTCAAGCATGGCCCCATGACAAGATTGTCATCCCACACACTTCCCCCTTCATGCAGAAGATCATGAAAGAGATGCATTCTTGCCCCACTATTGGTCACTTGGGTGTTTCAAAACATATGACAGGATTGCCAAGAGCTTTCATTGGAAAAAATTATGGAGGGATGTTAAGGACTTTGTGACCAAATGTGTTCCATGCCAATAGAACAAGGATAGTACACCCAGGCTTGTTGGCCTCTTGCAACCCCTCCCTATCCCTGAAGAGAAATTGACTCATATCATAATGAACTTCATCATTGGCCTTCCCTCGACCAAGAAAGGGTGGAACAATATCTACGTGGTAGTTGATTGCCTCATCAAAGTTGTCCACTTTATCCCCACTAAGACCCTATACACTGTCTCTTAGGTGGCCACTTAGTTTGTGGAATATGTCTTCAAGTTGCATGGCTTACCACAAGTCATAATATATGATTGGGATGCAAAGTTTATGAGCAACTTCTGGCAAACACTTTTCACATCCATGGGGACCAAGCTTGCTCCATCCACTGCATACCACCCTCAAACTGATGGCCAGATTGAATATTTGAGGTACTTTTTCCATGATGTAAAACACAGTTGGGATACGTGGCTCCACTTGGTTGAGTTTGCATATAATAACTCCACCCACTCCAACATTGGATTTTTTCCTTTTGAGGCCTTATATGGTTTTAAGGTTCCCCTCCCCACATTCTTATTTAATGATAAGATAAACCCTCAGAGTTAGGCTGAGTTGGATCACATGCAAGCCTTACTTTAGCAATGTAAAGTGAACATTCAAAAGGCACAAACATACATGAAACTCTATAATGATGAGAAAAGGAGGCATTTGGAATTCTAGGAAGGGGAATTGGTCCTTTTGAAAGTGCTTAAGTCCCGCTACGCCACTCTCAAAGAAGGCACCAGTAATAAGCTAGCCCATCGCTTCTATGGCCCATACTGGATCCTAAAGATAGTTGGTGACTTGGTCTACCGATTAGAACTTCCCTCTACCACCAAAATCCACAATGTGTTTCATGTTAGCCAACTGAAACCCTTCATGGGCTCCTTAATGGATGTTAACCCTCAAATGAACAAGGTGGAAAATCCAAAAAATCTAAAGCAGAAGAAAAGGCCAAGGAAAAAGTGAAATGGAAGATGAAGGTGCACCAAGAAGAATTAGGAAACACAAGAAGTGCAGAAAAGTCCTAATTCAAGGAGAAAGGTGCACATGAAAAAAGTGCATGTCAACACTTTTGTAAAAGAGCGCAAGGTGCACCATGATTTATTTTCAGAGTGCCGTGGGCTCTCACCCGTGCAAATTGTAAAAGTAGATGGATGGTAGGAAGGAAGCTAAGAAGATAGGAGGACGATGGGAAAAAGGGCCTAGGCTATGGCGGCTATGTAAAAAAGGGGGATAAGGGGATGACCGCCCAAAAGGGATTTAGGGTTTTGTATATAAAGTTGAAAAGTAATGAGAAGCTCATTCTTGTGTGTGGCCAAAAGTGGCCTTCCTCTTCTTCTTCTTGTTCTTGTTCTTGCTTGCTTGAGCTTGAGCTTGTGCTTGAGAAAGGGAGTGTGAGAGTGTGAGGGAGTGAGTGTGTGAGGGTGAGGGTCCATGGTGGAGAAGGTCTCCATCTTCTCCTCTCTTATTCTCTTCTCTTATCTTGTCTTTTCTTGCTCGTGGCAATGAAGCTTGGACCGTGGAGCTTGAGGATGGAGCTTGCTTGAAGCTTGCACTTGGATTGTAGAGCTATCGAAGTGGTCAGGAGAGGAGGTAACTTGATCGGGCATGGAGGTAAGTTCACTACACCTGTGGAGATGGATAGCACGTCGTCTATGTGAGAGGTAGCCATTAATGCTTGGCTTGGAACGCTTGAAGCAATAAGTGGTTTGTGGGTCTTGGCGGTTGATCACCTCTATAGTGGATTATGTGGAAGAAATTCTCCTCATAGATGAAGAAGGCATCACTTCAAGTATATCCCTAAGGAAATCATTAGGCAATGAGATAAGCACTTAAGGTCTCGATCCATTAAAGAATACCTCATCAAATGGCAAGGCCTACCCCTGGAAGAAGCCTCTTAGTGCCCATCAACCCCATTGTCAATGAATTTTCCCATCTCCAAGAGGCCCAACAGACTGAAGACTAGCTGGTTATGCCCCATTTGACTACCCTCTGCCTACAGACTGTACACTATTTTTGAATAGTTTTGTACTTATTCAAATCTTAGGCATGTGCATCCTACATAGGCTAAAAGTACTCATCATAACCTCTGTTTTCACATGTGTCATGCTCCATTTGGCGAAGCCTATCAGAAGTTATGACCCATTTACCTTAGCAGGCTGATCATGAACATCATACTGTCCCTAGTCTTTACCCACCCATTTTTCATTGTAAAATGGCTCAGATTAGTACTCTGCAACCCGCAGCCACCATCACTCCCCTCCAGTTCCCTTTGTTTTTGAGGGCAAAAACGTTCAGGGTGGGGATGGATTGTAACAAGCGGGATACATACAAACTAGGGGTTAGACACCTAGCAACCAATTATTATTAAGAACATACTCTTTACCTTCATCGTTAACTTCCATGGCTTTCTCCTCCCTTCTCCTCTCTTTTGTGTCTTTCTCTCTCCTCTTCTAGTATTCTTTCCTCTTCTTCTTACTCTCTTTCTCTCTCTTCAGATCCTCTCCTCTCTCCTCTTAGCTTCATTCATTACAACACTCCACGAACCATAATCCTACAGGTTTGGAGACTCAATATGTAGAGAAATACGATCTCACTGCGCTTATCGATAGATCGTATGCGTACAACAACCTAGTGAGTCATGTCTCTTTCTTGTTTTCAATCATTAGTTTTTTTGTGATGCATTATGTATTGTGGATTAATCTCTCATTGTTTATATTGCAAAGTTTGTTTGACACTCCATTATGTTGGAACAAGCTATTGGATGGTGAGGAGCTGTAGCAATCACTTGGATTTGTGAATCACACATTTTTTCCTTTTTGGATCCTATGATCTATGCAAGCTCTTTCTATATAGCTTTTCTTGGATATATTTCTCATTCTTTATATTGTTGAGATGGCAAGCTCAACACGTGCGGACATTGATGATGGACCGCCTGGCTAGATGAGTCCTCACATCTACACTTAGCACGTTGGTGGTCATTATGATACTCACATGGCCATTTACTTATCACTTATTATATTTAGTTTGTTACACCTACCTACAGCTGGCAAAGATATAGCGCCAATCGATTAGTGTAGTTGGTTATGCACTATTTAACTTAGAAGGCCATTTTCCTTTATGTTGTATCTTATCTATACTTTGTGTATATTGTATAGTGTGTGGAAGAAGAAGAAAAATTAGCAAGAAAACGTTTTGGCCTCCATCTCTCTTCTTGTGTTCTTGAGTGAGCTTCCTCTTGTGTATAAAGTGAACTTTTTTGCACAACAGCTCAAGCAAATTCCCCCCATCATGCGATTCTTGACATGGTATCAGAGCCATGTCCATCAGAGAGGCTGATGTTGAAGGCTGAAGTGAAGGAGAAGAAGCAATGTTTGAGCAAGCAGGCAACAGGTAAGAAGCTCTCCCATTCTTCCACTCTCTCTCTTGGATAGTGCCTGTGGAGTCACCAGAAGCAGAGTCGAGCAAAAATCTCAAATTGCTGTGAAATTTGGTGTGTGAGAAGAGCACTCTATACTTTGCAGATAAGCCCTTCAGGGATTTTCCGCAATTATTTTGGGTGTCTATGACCGTTTCAGGCCCCGTTTTAGAGCTGTAAGGTTGCGGACATCAGTTTCAGGGTACACTGTGATTTCGGCTGTATTGACCGAAAGTGGGTGCACAGGTTACAGATTTCGAATCTATAATTTTTGTGGTGTTTGCAGAAAGCAAACATAAGGTTTATTTACAAACATATTGTAGATTACATGTACTATTGAGCAATCAGTGAAAAAGGTTGCTTGATGTATTGTTGTGCACGTGTTGTGAAAGATTGTAGAAGACTAGCTTGCTGTGTTGTATCCTTGTTTGTGATAATGGCAGAGAATAATGGAAATCCCATTATTGAGAAGCTCGATAAGAACAACTACCCTTCATGGAAGTTTCGTGTGATGAACTTCCTCATTGGAAAGGTTCTTTATGAGTTTGTTTCAGGTGAAGAAAAGGAGCCAGAGCTGGGTATCCCTCCAACTGCGCGGATGAATTAAAAGCATGGAAAGAATGGAATGCGAAAGAAAAAAATATGATCTACTAGTTATTTGCAGTCATTGATAATACGATGTTGGGACATATTAGGAATGAAGAAACTTCACATGCAGCTTGGACAATTTTTGAGAGCATATTTTTAGTAAATACAAATGCACGAAAGATTCAACTCAAGCAAGAGTTGAATGCCTTGGAGAAAGAAAAAATGTCTATCAATGAGTATGTGTTGAAGGTAAGGAGTATTGCAGATGTTTTAGCAGTGATTGATGCAATGCCGGATGATGATGATTTGGTTTCATCCACTCTGAGTGGCCTTAATAATGAGAAGGCATGAAAATCATTTGTTACTTCAGTATATGTATGGAAGCCATTTCCATATTTTAATGAGTTGATATTTCTCATGATTATTGAAGAGATCAATATGTAGGGTGATTCGTCTGAAAGAAATGGTGAACAGGTCCAAGCATTTTACTCGAGTTCAGGAAGGGGACGTGGTAGATCCTCTTCGAGAGGCTGTGGTATGGGACGTGCTGGCGATAACTAGCAAAACAGGTTCAATTAGCAATTTGGTGAAATGTAGGTTTCAAGAGGCCGGGGAAACTTTAGAGGCAGGGGGAGCTCTAGAGGAAGAGGTGAATGATAGAATAGAGGTTCTAGAAATTCTACTATTGTTTGCCATTATTGTGGCAAAACAGGCCATATTGCAGCGCATTGCTATGCAAAGAAGGATGATATTCGTAGTGGTAAATTGCAGCAAGGAAACTATGCATCGTCTTCATGACAGAATGAAGACAAAAATGAGAGTCTGTTCGTTATGTAGCATATGATGAATGTAGTTACAGGAAAGGGGACACATGATGATGTATGATATGTCGATTTAGGTGCATCTAATCATATGACCAGTCATGTTGAATGGTTTGGAGAGATGCAGGACTTACAAAATCCAGGTTATGTGCAGACGGGTCACGATTCATGCCACCCAATTTCACACATTGGAAAGGTTCCCATGTCCTTGTATGATGGCCAGACTAAGAGTCTGACAGATGTATTACATGTGCCATCAATTACAGAGAATCTAGTGTCTGTTGGCCAAATGGTAGAGCAGGGGTTGCAGGTCCGATTCAATGCTAAATGTTATTTTGTAGAAGACTTTAATGATAAGTGTAGATTGGTCGCAAAAGGAAGTAGAGTTGGCCGCATGTTCACTTTAGATGATGGAATTCCTGCAATGGATGCTACTACGTATGCTAAAGGAAAAGGAGTAGTTGCAGATATTGAAATATGGCATAAACGTATTGGACATGCAAATGTGCAAAGGTTGAAATTAATGTAGTCGAGAGGATTGGTTACTGGGTTGCCTTCTTTTAGAGTTGCAGAATTGCATAAAGTTTGTGAAGCATGCCAGTTTGGTAAGTAGACGAGACAACCCTTCTCGCATGATAGAGAAGTGAGCAGAAATATACTTGATGTAGTATATACAGATGTTTGGGGGCCTACATAGAATGTATCTCCTGGTGGTAGCAAATACTTTGTCACATTTATTGATGACGGTTCAAGGAAGCTATGGGTATACTTCATGAAGAAAAAGAGTGATGTGTTTGATCACTTCAAATCTTTTAAGGCAGTTGTTGAAACAGAAACAAGGTTAAAAGTGAAGTGCTTGAGATCAGATGGAGGGGGAGAGTACCTCTCTAATGAGTTCAGTGGCTTCTTGAGGACTCATGGGATAAAGAGGCAATTTACTTGCAGGCATACCCCACAGCAAAATGGTGTTGCAGAAAGAAAAGATAGGCATATTGCAGAAGTTGCACGGGCATTAATGGGACTGAAAAGAATATGCCCAAACATTTTTGGTTTGAGGTTGTCCATACTAATGTCTACATTATGAATAGAACTCCCACAGTTGCAGTTCATGGGATGACTCCTAAAGAATGCTTTACTGGCAAGAACCTTGATGTATTGCACGTGAAGGTATTTGGATGTGTTGCATATGTTCATTGCCAGATGAGCTACGGAAGAAGCTTGATTCAAAGGTAAAAAAATGTATTTTTATTGGATACTCTTTAGAGCAAAAAGGGTATCATTGTTTTAACCCTGTCATAGGTGAGTTCAGAGTGAGTAGGGATGTTATCTTTAATGAGATGGACAACTGGTATGCACCTAATGGTGATGTATTAGATGATGATAATGATCAAGACAGCTATGTGCATAAAGAAAAACAAGAATCATGGAGTCTTAGTGGACCATAAACATCATCTGGTACTACACCTACAGTGAGCCCTTTGTCTGGGAGACTAAGGAGTAGCCCCACATCTTCAGGTGGATCTATAAGTGTTGTAGGGAAGGACAAAGGAAAGTAGAAAGTGCTAGATGGTAATGATGCATCTACCAGTCATTTGGGATTTGATGCAGATTCTAGTGGTTCGGAGAGTTTGGATGATGAGCTTGGCATTCCTTCAGTCAGGACACCAGGTGTATAGAGAGGTCATAGCAATGTAAATGCTCCATTGAGTGATCCGGTGTGGTACATAGATCTAGTAGGGTCAGATACCCTATTAAAAGATTTGGTTTTGAAGGTTATGCAGCTCACCATTATGATTATATGGTGAAACTAGTTGAGGATGTTGAGCCACTTATTTTGAGGATGCTGTTGGTCATGCTCATTGGGATGCAGCAATGGATGAGGAGATGGCTGCATTAGAAGCCAATAAGACTTTGGATTTGATACCCTTACCTAAGGGTAAGAAAGCTATTGGCTGTAAGTGGGTTTACAAAGTCAAGAATAATGCAAATGGTTCAGTTAGTAGGTATAAGGCTAGGATGGTTGCAAAAGGCTATGCTCAAACATATGGCATAGATTATGAAGAGACATTCAATCCAGTTGCTAGAATGGCAACTATTAGGTGTGTGATTGCCTTGGCAGTAGCCAAAGTTGGAGTTTGCAGCAAATGGGTGTTAAGAATTCCTTCTTGCATGGTGAATTGCCAGAAGAAGTGTATATGGAGTAGCCAGCAGGTTATGAGGATTTAGAGCATCCCACATATCTGTGCAGGTTAAAGGAGGCGCTCTATGGGCTAAACCAAGCACCTAGAGCATGGTTTGACAAGATTGGAGAGTATTTTGCCAATATTGAATTTTGTATTTCTGATGCTGATCACTCACTTTATGTGAGAAAGGGAGATGCAGGTTTGGTCATCATAGTCATCTATGTGGATGACTTGATTATTACAGGTGACAGTGACAATGGGATTGCTGAAGTTAAGGACTTCTTGAAGAAGAAATTTGAGATGAAAGATTTGGGTGAGTTGAGATACTTTCTTGGTATTGAGGTAAGATGTGATGATAGTATATAGCTATCCCAAAGGCAGTATGGCTTGGATATGTTATCCAAGTATGGTATGATGGCATGTAAGCCTCTTTTAGTACCATTGGAGCAAAATGTGAAGTTGAGTGCTGACGTTGGGGATGAGATAGAAGACCCTACTAGTTCAGGAGGATAGTGGGGAGTTTGATTTACATGACTATCACAAGGCTAGACTTGAGCTCTGTTGTTGGCCTTGTCAGTCAGTTTATGCAGATGCCTAGAAAGCCTCATTTGAATGTAGTTAGACATATATTGAGGTATGTGAAGTCCACTTTACATTATGGACTTTTTTATGAGGCAGGTAAGGACGTATAGGTCTTTGGATACACAGATGCAGATTGGGCTAGTAGCATGTCAGACAAAAGATCTACAAGTGGATTCATGTTTTCCCTTAGTAGTGCAGCAGTTACATGGAGCAGCAAAAAGCAACCTACAGTTGCTTTATTGAGTTACAGAGGCTGAGTATAGAGGTGTTGCTATGGCAGTATGTGAGGTGGTATGGTTGCAAAAGTTATTAGGTGATTTGGACATGTAGGGAGATGGTCCGATTGTCATTCATTGTGACAACATGAGCAGCATATAGCTAGCTAGGAATCCAGTGTTCCATGCTAGGACAAAACACATTGAGGTGCACTACCACTTTGTGAATGAGAAGGTACTTGTAGGAGAGATTGACTTGGTATATGTTAGCACACAGGATCAAATAGCTGACATTTTCACAAAGGCATTGGGTGTAGAGAAGCTTCGAAAGTTTTGAAGCTTACTTGGAGTTGTAGAGATAGAATTGAGCTTGAGGGGGAGTGTTGAGATGGCAAACTCAACACGTGCGGACATTGATGATGGACCGCCTGGCTAGATGAGTCCGCATGTCTACACTTAGCACATTGGTGGTCATTATGATACTCACATGGCCACTGACTTATCACTTATTATATTTAGTTTGTTACACCTACCTACAGCTGGCAAAGATATAATGCCAGTCAATTAGTGTAGTTGATTATGCACTGTTTGACTCAGAAGGCCACTTTCCTTTATGTTGTATTTTATCTATACTTTGTGTACATTGTATAGTGTGTGGAAGAAGAAGAAAAATCAGCAAGAAAACGTTTTGGCCTCCATCTCTATTCTTGTGTTCTTGAGTGAGCTTCCTCTTGTGTATAAAGTGTGTGTTTTGCACAACAGCTCAAGCAAATCCCCCCATCACGGGATTCTCGACATATATGTACTCACATTTGCAATATTTACATATACATTTTTCTATTTGTTTTCGATTCTCCTCTCTATCGTTCAATGTAGTTCTATGAGTTACCATCATTGGTATTGTACTTATTTGAATATTGAATCAAGGGCTCTTTTTTCAAACATCTCATGATGCACATGTTTTGATGACAATTGTGTACTCAATTTATCATTGCTTTATTAAAGATTGTTCAATATATGGGGTTGGAAGAGTGGTAGGGTAGCATGCTCTACCATCAAAATTTATTTTTCTCTATAACTGTCGCTACTAGCATTGTTAATTTACTTGCAGGCATCGCTATTTGCATTGGTAAATGCATTAGAAAGTGTCACATGCGACACAAATATAGAGACGTATGTACCAACATTTTTAGCGATGACAGTCGCATTTTTAAAGTAATATTTTTATCACTTTAGAGATCAATATATGGCTTAAATCTTGTAGTGTAATGAATGTACTGAGGACTAAAGGGTCATATGGCTTCTTTTTCTTTATCCCCAATCTATCATCCAATCAAGAAGAGTCACTTTGCAAGAGCAAACTAGCACAACACTTGGTTCAAAGAGCATGAGAGACAAGGGGGAGCTAAGTACCAACCCATTTACCTCACTTCAGCCTCTTGAAATGGTGTTAGTTGGGTTCTAAGGCTCAATCTTAAGAAGTTAACATTCAATCCTTTCTTATAAATTTCTTTAGAAGCACGAAACCAATTGAGTCCACCCAATTGTAGAGCACTCCCATTAAGAAAATCACTCACTTGCTTTCCACTGACACACTCAATCCATTTTAGTTTTCTAAATAATACATGCTACATACATTTTGACATATATTTATGAAAAACTTCCTTAATTTTCTCTTAAATGGGATTTGTTGCACCTCTTCATAAGAGCATATACAAGAAGATAAGCTAGAAAATATTTTCAAAACAATTTTTCTTTTGTTTCAATAAATAATTACAAGTTCATAGTCTACTCATAAGGAGCCATATCAATAAAAAGAAGCCATCCTTCTCAAGGGTAAGTACCTTATCCTTATCTAGCTTAGGCTTGCTAATGCCAACCACATTGATCTTGAATTCTTCCATGTTGTAGGTCCAAAGGTGAGAGTTGCCCAAGTGACTAGTACACCACTTGTTCTTACTTTGCTATGAGGGGGAACCTTTTATTATGTGACCCCTATCTAAGTGTTAATCAATTACTCTTAGAGGTAGTGTTTATTGGCTCAAGGTGTGGAGCCTTGGTAAGGCCCTGGGAAAGGTGAGATGCCCATTTCTCGAGTTTAATGACTAGAAGTATGGACTTAATCAAAACATATTGATATTTAGAAGTCACAAATAGAGCTAATGCTACTTTGGTAGTCATTATTTTTTAGACAATAGGGTAGGACAATAATACTTATCACATATGACTTTCCCTGGATACAACTAAACTTCTAATAAATAGTTTTAAATAGCAAAGAATACATAATATTGAAATAAGACTTTGAGGGGGTTCTTTCTAATGGTTTTCGTGATTGTTTCAAGTTGTTATTACCTATGCTTTTCATGTTTAATTTATTTTCTCTAGGTTTTTATCTCAACTCTTGATTGTATGATTTCTTTGTGGATTAATCCTTTTTTTGAAAAATGACTAATACTAATGTTTATCACTGTATTTACTTAGCATGTCACGTACTAGTCACAATTTACTTTAGTTTTGAGTTTAGGGTCATCTAATAATTATAACTATTTATCTAGCTTATTTTACAATTTTTGCTTCTCCCAAACTTCATTTTATTGATAAAAAATTACACAAATATAATAACCAAAATATCTATTAGAACTTTTCACTTTTAATTAATTTTCATAGCTAGTAATTCTAATTTATCACATAATCTAAAATGTTTTAATAATTTTTTTTCATGCCTTAATCCTAAATTCATTCTTATTTAAAATTTCTAGTAATATTTCCTTAGATCTTAACCTTGAAATCTTTCTTAATTTAATGTAAAAGTGAACTTGATCAAATTTTAGTAATTATTGGATAATAAATTTACTTTAATAAATGTTATTTTAGTATTCCAAATAATTCGTGTTATTTGTGACTATGTTATATATTTATTGTATTAATAAATGGTAATTTTATAAATATTTCTTTTAATTTCAAAAGCAAAAATTTGCACAATGACTTTCACTTATATTATGCTCAAATGTTTGGTAGATAGGTGTGGCAACATCTACACATCTCTGAGGTACCATGGTATTGGTGGAATGAAGAATAAGATTAGAAGAGAAGGGTTTGATGATATTGGTGGAATGAAGAATTAGATGAGAAGAGAAGGGCTTGATGGTGTAACTCCCATATATAAATAATACTTCCACTTGTCTAGCTTTCCACGAGTCTTGTAGAATCTTTGTTTTTCATCTTCCACCTCTCTTTCTCTTTCTCTCTCCTCTCTCTCTTCTCTCTCTCTCTCTCTCTCTCTCTCTCTCTCTCTCTCTCTCTCTCTCTCTCTCTCTCTCTCTCTCTCTCTCTCTCTCTCTCTCTCTCTCTCTCTCTCTCAGAATGAAGATTAAATGGGGGAGGGGTGTATGTTGCATGGAAACTTGTTTAGGCTACTACTAACGACCCACACTACAAGGATATTCACGAATAGCGATAGGCAGTTTCGATGCGAATTAGCAGCGTTGCTATTTGCATCATGGATGCAAATAGCAACGATATTCAAACAAAAAAAAGGGCCACTCGAGCGTGACATTTTACCATGAAGAGCGAAAGAGAGAGCGAAATAGATCGTGCATTTGGGAGGGAGAGGGAAAGAAAGAGAGAAAGAGAGAAAAAGAGAAAAGGAGAGCTGCTCATCGCTACCGCCACTGTTCGCGAAGAGGAGGAGGTGCATGAAGGGCGAAGAGGAGCCACCATCACGAAGAGGAGACAAAGAATCTATCCTTGGGCCTTTGCGGTGAGTGCATTGCTCCCTCTTGTTTTGTTCTTATTCTTTCTATTTTTCTTTTGTTTGTTTTTGTTGAGAATGAGGTGCATTGAGGGAGAAAGAGAGCAAATGAGAGAGGGTGAAGAAGAAAGAAAAAGGAAGAAAGAATGAGAGAGAGAGGGAATAAACATGAAACATAAGAGAGAGAGAGAGAGAGAGAGAGAGAGAGAGAGAGAGAGAGAGAGAGAGAGAGAGAGAGAGAGAGAGAGAGAGAGAGAGAGAGAGAGAGAGAGAATGAATGAGACAACACGAGGGGGTAGAGAAAAATGATGAGAGGGTTTGTTCTTATTCTTTAATTTCTTCCTATTTTGTTTTTTTAAAACAATGATGTGCATTGAGGGAGAAAGAGAGGAAATGAGAGAGGGAGAAGAAGAAAGAAAAAGGAAGAAAGAACGAGAGTGAGAAGGAATAAACATAGAACATAATAAAGAAAGAGAGAAATAGAGAGAGAGAGAGGGAGGGAGAGAGGAGAATGAATGAGAAAACATGAGGAGGTAGAGAAAAACAAAGAGAGGATTTGTTCTTGTTCTTTCATTTCTTCATTTCTTGTTTGTTTTTTTTTTTACAATGATGTGCATTGAGGGAGAAAGAGAGGAAATGAGATAAGAAATAAGAGAGGGTGGAGAATGTGGTGCATTGAGGGAGAACGATAGGAAATGAGAGAGGGAGAAGAAGAAAGGAAAATGAAGAGAGAGAGAGAGAGAGAGAGAGAGAGAGATAATAAACATGAAAGATAACAAAGAAATGGGGGAAGAGAGAGAGCTTTAGAGAGGGAGGGAGAGAGGAGAATGAGTGAGAAAACATAAAGGAGTGGAGAGAAACAAAGAGAGGGGCAACAAAGAAAGAGAGAGAGAGAAAGAAAGATAAGAAATAAGAGAGGGAGAAGAAAAAATGAAGAGGAAGAGAGAAATTACTATCATGTCTGCTGTACTCTCGTGTTCTAAAATTGTTGAGCAATATAAGAAAGGTGGTGGTGGTGGTGGTGGTGGTGGTGGTGGTGGTGGTGGTGGTAGTAGTAGTAGTAGTAGTAGTAGTAGTAGTGAGAGAGAGAGAGAGAGGTTTTGTTAAAGATGCACCTTGAGTGTGTTCAATGCTTCGGAAAGACATGAAAGGCCTATGTCTCCAGGCCTAGTAAAGTGAAAGAGAGATTAGATTTGGAGGTGAATGGATGGTTTTTTTGACATGCTTTGCACTACCTCCTCCCACACTCTACATATCGAGTCACACACAAATGAAAAAAGGTGGCGAGGTCCGGTGCAATGCCATGAGACGGACGTAGGGTAGCTAGTCCCTCGTCCCCATGCATAGCATATTAGACTTTACATATTGTAAGCCCGCTTGTAAGGGGGTGGAGAGAAACAAAGAGAGGGGTAACAAAGAAAGAGAGAGAGAGAGAAAGAAAGATAGGAAATAAGAGAGGGAGAAGAAGAAAGAAAGAGGAAGAGAGAACGAGAAAGAGAGAATAAATATGAAAGACAAAGAAAACATGAAAGAGAAAGGGGAGAGAACATAAAACAAAGAGCACAAAAAAGATGCAAAGAAAGGGGGAGAAACAAAGAAAGGGAGAGAAAACTAAGACTTTAGTTGACGTTAATTTTGTTGTGTTACAAGAGAAGAAATCCCTTCTCAAACAATTTAAGAAAGAAAAAGAGAAAGAGAACAAAAACAAATTGTTTACCATAGCATAGACCAAATGAAAAACGATGAAGGTCATGATGTTCAAGATCGCGAGACATATCTTAATCGGTGTGTCCCGTATCCTTACTCTTAATGCAAGCTGGCAATTAAATGAAAATGTCGATTGTCTATAGAACACACATGACACTTCAGGGAGTTTCAATCGGAGATCATTGATGAGCAGAAGATCTCAGACTTTGAGCAAACGTCAATTGTGCATTGTATTCGCAAACTAATTGAATATCATATACAAAAACATTAGATGTGGCCGTAAAATTTATTGCAGGGAGGTGACATCTCATCCCAAGGAGGAGTGCACCTATTGCGGTCAGTTAGAAGAGTTCGTGGGTGTTTGATGGATGGAGTGCCTGAGCCAATCCACTGCTTGGAAGGCACTACCCAGTCTATACCATCAATACCAGAGGAGACAAGCAGTCTTGCAGACTTTCCTACAATCTTGGAGCCTAAGATGGAGGCAATGAGCATTGATTCCCATGGATTTCGAGACATCTATCTCGCTTGAAGATGCTGCTTTTTCACTCCTAAGTGTACAAGCAAAATACGGATGGAGCAATGCGACTGTGACTGAGTTGTTCAGGTACCTTCTATGTACACTTCATTGATTTCTTTTCGGCACCATTATAAAATTTCTTTTCAGGTTGCTAAAGCATTATATATTACCACTTGGAAATACCATGCCTGTGTTTCATGATGATGCGCAACATGCTTTAGGAAAGCTTGACATGCACTACAACAGCATCCATGTATGTGTCAACGATTGCGTGCTGTTTTGAGGAGAGTACGAGACAATATAGGCATGTCCAAAGTATGGTGCTCATAGATATCGATAGGACTTGCAAGGGGAAACCATCCCTTAGAAAGTTCTTAGCTACTTTTCACTTATCCCCCGTATACATCATATGTTTCATATATTGAGCTTGACAAGCTTGACAATGTGGCATGCACAGAATAGATCCATAGATGGAGTCCAACGAATATTAGCGGATTCACATGCATGGAACCACATTGAATCTACCTTTCCAAGCTTTGCACAAGAGCCAAGGAGTCTTTGGTTTGGTCTAGCTATGGATGGTGTGAACCCATTCAATCTTTGCTCAACTTCTCACAGTGTGTGGCCTATAGTCCTTGTTAACTACAACATCCCACCATGGCTTTCTACAAAGAAAGAACACCCGATCCTTAGCTTACTCATTCTTGGACGTTATAAAGTCAAGAATATGAATGTCTATCTTCGTCCATTAATCGATGAGCTTAAGATCTTATGGGAGGAGGGGGTCACCGTGGAAGATATGAGCAAGCCTGGTCTGCAAATATACGGGCCTTCTCATGTGGACCATGCATGACTTTTTGGGATTCGGAGAGTGCTAGGTAAGTAGGCTTCTATTCTTGTTGGTAATATCTATCATAGCTCGTTCAAGTTTGTATTCACAGGATAGAGGTGTTGGGATAGGTCTGGTTACCTCAGGTTATCATGCATGTCCATTGTGTGGGCCACAGTTAGACTCTCAAAGATCACAAACCATGAAGAAGATGGTATATCAAGGACACACCACTTTCTTACTGGAGGGTCATAAACTGAGGGAAGGTTTTCTTGAATGATCTCCAGCACGAATGAATGCCCAAAGCTGGTATGAGCTAAAAATGGTCCACACGGAGTCACATCCAAATGGAATGTGATGGTTCTTAGTTTTCTACGAGCCGCTGTATAGGACCGACTTATAGATCAACTACTTGTTGGATCCCATGCATATTTTCAAGAATGTGGGCAGCTTACTATGTGACCACATCACATGAAAGAGAGACATTGTAGGGGCACGAATGAATTTGAAGGAGGTAGACAAGATGGAGACAAGACATTGCAGGGGCACAAATGGACAAAACCCAAGGACCACGAGGTAGTTGCAAGAGACCATAAGCAATATCGCTCGTACTGACAATCGTGTTTCTAATAATTGTATTTTATTTTCTTTGCAGCACTTCATTACAAACCGCGATCCCATTGGCCTAGAGACTCAATATGTAGAGAGACACAGTCTCACTGCATTGATCAATAGATTTTATGCATGTGGCAGCCCAATAAGTCACTCATCTTTTTTGTCCGTACTTACTAATTTTAATTAAAATGCATTATTGTATGGTGGATTGATGTATAGTTGTTTATTTTTTTGCAAAGTCTGTTTGATGCTCCTTTGCGGCGGGATGAGCTTTCGAATGGCGAGGATCTATACCTCTCACTTGGATCCATGGAGTGCACATCCTCTTCTTTTTTGGTCCTGTGATTTATGTAGGCATTTTCTATGCACTATGTTATTATCATTCTTTGTATCTTGCCATGATTCCATGAGTACTTTCATTAAGCGATCTTGTATTTATTTTATGTATCAGTCTAGTTGTGGATTCAAGTACACTTTGCCTTCATTTTGACAATCGTTGTATACCTTATTGTAACCCTTTTGTATGGTCCAAATACAACACATAGTACTACATGTGGCAGGGCATCAAGTCTGCCATAATTTTTTTTCTATGTAACAGTCGCTATTAGTATCGCAAATTTACTGCACGCGCTGGTATTAGCATCATAGTTTCTGTCACAAACCGTCGCTATTTGCGTTGCAAATGCGACACAAATAGTGATGCACATAGCAATGCCAATAGCGATGATTCTATAGCATTGCTAATACCGATGTGTTTAGCAACAACATGGAAAAAAATTTTGGTGAACATTTTCGTCACTTTGAACATCGATATGAGGCCTGTATCTTATAGTGCCATGCTTGTAATCTCTTCCCTTACCTTTACTAACTTAATAACTATTATTATTATTAGTTTGTTGATATTAACTTGGATAGCCTAATTAATGTTTTTCCACAAGATCTTGTGGCAAGAGATTGTAGCAGGATGGGAGAGTACCTCACATGGTGGCATGCCACCATTCACCCACTCCTATTATCCATATACTTATTTATCTTCCCCCTCCCCGTCCACCCACTCCTATTATCCATATACTTATTTATCTTCCCCCTCCCCAATCTTTACTAACTTAATAACTATTATTATTATTATTAGTTCAATAATCTTAACTTTAGATAACCTAACTAAAGTAAATTACCTAACTTAGTGAATTTATATGACTAACTTGAACAACCAAGTTTCATTCATTTCACACACACACACACACACACACACACACACACACACACACACACACACACACACACATGAATACATATTTATCTTTCATGTATGTGCATGTGTGTGTGTGTGTGTTTTTTTTTTCTTTTTGCCAAAAGCATTATTTAAGAAGATAAACAACACGCTATCATTATGAGTAATTTAGGAAATGGGAAAAATGGGTACATTGGAATATTATTGATATTCAATGAGTGCGCAACAACATCAACAATATCAAAAGGGGAGTGTTTGCATTTTAAAAGAAACAAGATAGTAACATTTTGTGACAAGTTACAAATTATCTAGACACAAGAGAAGGCATATTGCAATACAAGTAGAGGCGAGGCTTGGTACATGCATCCATACAAAAGAAGTGGGTGAGAATCATGACTTCTAATGCATATTACAAGTGTTGGAGACCCACCTAGTTGTTGTCCATGTCCACCCTTACTAGGTTTTACCTTATTGGTGTCCATGATGAAGAAAGTTGTTGAGCACCAGAAGATCGCTTGAGGTGAAAGCAATACCTTGCAATGTAAGGTGCTATTGAAGGTTTCCTTATTTATAGATGGAAATAAGATCCATGGGCATGCGGCTATCAAGTCTTGGCCAGTGCAAGGTATTGGAAGTGAAGGACTAGAATGTCAAATGGTTATGATGGATTAGTAATGATATGGTATGAAGGGTATTTTACAAATTTTTTTTAGCCAAGCTAGGGATTCGTAGTAAAAAATAGATGGGAATGCTATTTAAGTGTAGGGATTTTTTTGAAGAAGAGGAAAAATTAATATTATTGTTATCACTACATACAAAATGTGAAATCATCACAACCTATTGCATTATAAAAAATAGATTAATAATCAACTAAGAAAACAAAGACATATGTTAGAAAAATTATAAATAAAAAACTTAGAATAAAACAATTACATAGCAATAGGGAGGATCTAATCAGAGTGAGGAACCTTCATGATCTATTGCATTATAGAAAAACTAGATTAATAAGCAACTAATAAAACAAAACCATGAGTTAGAATAATCAAAAACTTAGAATAACATGTAATGGGTAGCGGATGAGACACATTACCTTAAGTTGAAATATTTATACTTTGTAATGCAAGCCACAGTATGTCTTTCAAAGTTTTATATACACCAATGGTCATTTATAATGCAACAAATACATTACTTGGTAGCGTTGAGTTCTCCTATCAGGTATGTAAGCCAAGTCGTGGCTTCCAAAGCTTTATATACACCCATTTAGATTTCATGATACAATGAAAAACTATTGTTTGGCCACTCTCATTCTTGACGTCAACATTGCATTCTATCAAGCTACATTATTGCTTGTAGTTTTCAAAATCAATATGTGGGTTTAATTCTTATAAATAATACCCAAATGAGCATGTACAAAGGGGAAAGAAGAAACTAGAAAGGATCAAAAGTAGAGTAGCTCTTCTATCATCTCAAACATAATAATGAGCTAGCATATTGCCATACCTCATATTGATATTGCATATCCTTTCTTTTCTAACTAATCTACCACCATATGGAGTCTCTAATTCATGTTAAAGGCAAAGAGCTATTAGGGAGCTATAGTAGATGACTATTTATTTTTATGCTAGCTAGGCTATCTTTAGCTCTAGTATTTAACCTTTTGATGCAAACTTGTATCTACATAACTACCTACCCGAATTTTCTATCCCATATCCACAAGTAAATTCTATTTATTGTGACAAAGGTTAGATAAATAAACAATTCCACTAAAAAGGGAAAGATATGAACATCAATAACAATGTACTCCAACAAGTCAAAATATAAAATCTCAAGGACTCAAACTAAGAGGGGAAATGATGCATTTATGTTCTAACCAAAGAAAACCCTTGATACATAATTCCATTACATACTGATTCTTGATTATCACAAATCAAAAAATAAATCGATGCTTTACAACTTGGCCTTATTTGTAAAAAGACCTTCATAACATCAAAACCATTAAAATGCATGGGAAATACTATATAAAACATAAAGAGGCATTGGTTGTTGCAATTTTGTGTTGTTTATTACAAATTTTGATATAAGATAGAGATACAAACTGTTATAGAATTCAAGATATACGCTCGACTTTCTTATATACTTAAAATATATATGGCGAATATTATGTTGGCACAGAGGGAGAATAGATGAGAGAAAATAAAGATGTAGAGAGAGAGGTAGAGAGAGAGGTAGAGAGAGAGGTAGAGAGAGGGACTGGTAGAGAAATTGGCGCTTGATTTCAGCAGAGCTTCCGTAGCACTTGCACCTTCTCTTCTCCTCTTGGAACTTGATTTCGGTAGAGCTTTCGCAGCACTTACACCTTCTCTTCTCCTCTTGGAACTTGATTTCAGCAGAGCTTCCACATCACTTGCACCTTTTCTTCTCCTCTTGAAACTTAATTTCAGTAGAGCTTCCGCAACACTTGATTTCAGCAGGGCTTCTGCAGCACTTGCAGATTCTCTTCTCCTCTTGGATACATGCAAAGTGATGCTTCCTTCACCTCTCCCTTACACCCAAGGAGAGCCTCCTCTTTTATAGGCTTTCAAAAGCTTCTCTTCTTAGAGAGAGAGTTGAGTTGATCTTCATGCAAGATGTGGTTGTTCCAATATGTAGCACTAATTTTGAGATACTCTTTGTGCGTTGTTCGGATGAAAAAATGTCTAACACGAAAGTTGTAGATCTCGCTGTTTTCGATAACCTTCGTGGCCCATTTTTAGAGATCGTTTTTCTATTGTGAGATATTTTAAAAATGGATTTTTCAAAAAACAGCTTTTTAAACTGTACTCTTAACTTGTGGTCCATGCAACCACCTTGAGTCATAGATAAGGAGATTTCATTAGATTGCATTGGGCCTCAACCTTAAGATTGAATTCCACACAAAAGATTGTGTCATTTTAGACCTTAGAAAAAGAAAATCACTTCTCTCCTCACTTCTAGAGGATCATGTCTCTCGGCTTTCTTAGTGAGAGAATTCCCTCTCTCATCTTTCTTAATGAAAGAAAAGACCTTAAACCTTGACTTGTGGGGGAGAGGATGACCCTAAATGAATGCAATGCTCATTACACACAAGTAAACATTCCCAGGCGTCCCTGGATGCACACATAAATACATATACACAATGCTAATGCACTTCCTCTTTTTAGAACTCAATCCATCTTCATTTATGTGTAACTCCTTAGTTCTTGTGTACACTCTTACACTTGGTAGACACTACTTTTCCCCTTCATAACTTGTACTGCATGTACCAGATATCCCCATCACAGTGCTCTGATCACCCCATTAAGTGATGCACTAGGAATACTGGTCTCTAAATGGTCTCTTGGCCATGCTAGATCATCATCAACACTTAAAGAAAAGTGAGTCATTAATTTATTAACTTGAATTTATTAAATAGAGAATGCATAATAAGCAATTAGTTTAGTGACACAAACTCTTCTTCCCTTTGATTAGTTCTCTAATTTGTTTGGCCCCTCCTAGGTTCTTCCAAAAACAATACTTGGACTCTATACTTGATATAATACGAAATCCATTATAGTAAATTTTCCACATTGAGATATAAATATATGCACAGAAAGGTGTCATAAGTTGTGTTATATCAAATGTATGTTGCGAATACAAATGTCAAAACATGCTATTAGAAGTCTAAAAATTTATTGCTTAACTTTAAGAACATTGTCCCTACCTATAGTATATTGTAATGGTTCTATAATTTACTACTTGTTCCATTTTTACCTTCATGATTTTTTTGATAACTAATATATCTCACCATTCATCCTTATATATCAAAGTAATCCTAAGATGCCAAAATTCATGATGAAGCTCTCCACAACATTTCTTATAGGTCAATCACAAGATCCAAATATGCCTTAAAAGAATCATAAATTTATAGGTGAATCACAACATCCAAATATGCATAAGACTCAATCCAATCCTTACAAGTCAATCACAAGAATCCAAATATGCCTAAAAATCATCATAGCAACTTAGTAGGAAAGACATCTACTTTTGTGTCAACCATGACAACCCAAAATTACCATCCAAATGATCATCATAAGGCAAACAAAGATGTATATGCCTTTTAAGGCATTCTTTTATAATCGAGATAGTGATCATGACTTAGGTAAACACATTTTTCTAGTTGACTTTCCATTTTTGGGAAAAAAAATATGTGAATACAAAATTGCTCATAGCAAGCATGTGATTCATAATGAAGCTCTCCACAACATTTCTTATAAGTCAATCACAAGATCCAAATATGCCTTAAAAGAATCATGAATTTATAGGTGAATCACAACATCCAAATATGCATAAGACTCAATCCAATCCTTACAAGTCAATCAGAAGAATCCAAATATGCCTAAAAATAGTCATAGCAACTTAGTAGGAAAGACATCTACTTTTGTGTCAACCATGACAACCCAAAATTACCATCCAAATGATCATCATAAGGCGAACAAAGATGTATATGCCTTTTAAGGTGTTCTTTTATAATCGAGATAGTAATCATGACTTAGGTAAATACATTTTTCTAGTTGACTTTCCATTTTTGGGAAAAAAATATGTGAATACAAAATTTCTCATAGCAAGCATGTGATTCATGATGAAGCTCTCCACAACATTTCTTATAAGTCAATAAATCACAAGATCCAAATATGCCTTAAAAGAATCATACATTTATAGGTGAATCACAACATCCAAATATGCATATAACTCAATCCAATCCTTACAAGTCAATCACAAGAATCCAAATATGCCTAAAAATCATCATAGCAACTTAGTAGGAAAGACACCTACTTTTGTGTCAACCATGACAATCCAAAATTACAATCCAAATGATCATCATAAGGCAAACAAAGATGTATATGCCTTTTAAGGTGTTCTTTTATAATCGAGATAGTAATCATGACTTAGGTAAATACATTTTTCTAGTTGACTTTCCATTTTTGGGAAAAAAAATATGTGAACACAAAATTGCTCATAGCAAGCATGTGATTCATGATGAAGCTCTCCACAACATTTCTTACAGGTCAATCACAAGATCTAAATATGCCTTAAAAGAATCATAAATTTATGGGTGAATTACAACATCCAAATATCCATATAACTCAATCCAATCCTTACAAGTCAATCACAAGAATCCAAATATGCCTAAAAATCATCGTAGCAACTTAGTTGGAAAGACATCTACTTTTGTGTCAACCATGACAACACAAAATTACCATCCAAATGATCATCATAAGACAAACAAAGATGTATATGCCTTTTAAGGTGTTCTTTTATAATCGGGGTAGTAATCATGACTTAGGTAAATACAATTTTCTAGCTGATTTTCCATTTTTTGGGAAAAAAATATGTGAATACAAAATTGCTCATAACAAGCATGTGATTGATTTACATGTGGTGATTGTGAGCATAATGTATTGTAAAATAGAAAGTCATTTTAAACGGGCTTTCATAAACTAACAAGTATGTGGTAAGTGGATCTTTGTACATGTTCATGCATATAGACTCATTATATATCTACTTTAATTGATCCAAGTAGGCATGAAGGGTGATGTCAAAGGCATCTTCAAGAGGTTGAGTCTGTAGGTGTGATTTCAAAGATGTCAAGGGAAGTGAAGAGTAAATAATTCGAGGAATGAGTTCTCTTATAGCCTTCTGTAAGGCCATGACTTTCTCTTGTGGAATATTAGCGAGTGTCTCTAACAAATTACACCTTTTAGAAACCAAATCATCTTCGCTTATGAATATGGAATATTGAGAGCTAGTGGAGGGCAAGTGCCATAAATATTGTTCATAAGCAGTGGTCTTGTCAAAGACAACTGGTATGCAACCGGCTACAATACTATCAAAAAATCCTCTTCTTGTAGCACTATCACCGCGTGGTTGTAAGCAAAAGACCGATGTGATCAAGGCATTCATCACCTTCTTGTAATCATAGCTACACTTTATCACATCCATATTCATGGATGTTGAATACGCATCATCATCATTGCACTCTATTGCCTTGCATTTATTATTATTTTCACTACATTGATGCATTAGTTCAACTCTAAATTGCCTCATGGTTTCCTTGTCAAATTTCCTTGTAGATGCACCTAGGAAAGTCACCAACCAAGGTCTCTTCACATCCCTAATCATTTCCTAAGAGGAAAACAAACACCAATTCAAGATTTAGTTCATAAATGATCATACTAAAGCACTGCCTTTAGCCATACAAAAGGAAATGAAATTAAGAGACGAATTTGTTCCAAATGACATTGTGTTTCCTTGAACGGTCATGCTTAATTCTCCTTTACCATCATCATGGCATTGACTACTATATTGTTTCTTACCTTGTATGTGTAAAGAGTAGATGTGCCTAAGAGGAGTTTGTAATAGTTTGGATGAGTTCGTGGAGCTTTACATCGAGCATTGAAACATTGACATGTTGTGGACTTGTGTGTAAGTTAATGCAAATGTGAGCTAAATAGGTGGATTATTGGACTAGTTAATCTCAAGCAGTTTGTATAATATTGACATCATAGTTTCTACACTATCGCTAAAACTAGTTCATATGTGACTAAATTGGTAGACTATTGCAATCATTATGCTGTGTAATTCATAATTGAAATCATGCATTCAAGGTTAATGGATGTCATGTGCTTTGTTCAGTGTAAGCATCATTTATTGTTGAGTGAGGATTTGGGTGGGCCAAGACACCTAGAGTTACTTCAAGCCGAGCTTCAAGCCTTAAGGCACTAGTCTTGGTATTGAACTAAATATAACTAATAGCAGGCATCATGACATAACTCATAGTCTTGGTATTGAACTATGAATTACGCACAAATACATTATCCATTGAACTATGGATTATGCATAAAGATATAACCGGTAGTCTTGGAAGTGAACTCAACATGGGGAGGGGCAAGAAGACATTCTACACACACACACACACACATATATATACAGAGAGAGAGAGAGAGAGAGAGAGAGAGGCGGCCCCGGCCTGCAGGCGTCTCATCTAAAACTGACCACACACTTTGTATTAAAGGCCCCCCATTCTTGATACTCTAATAAGTATTAAGGACACAAGAAGCATGTTACCTGCCAGACGATGATGTCGTCCATGGACGAAGGATGGAAAGCGGTGGGGTATGGCAAGGCGACGTCGGGGTGGTGGTCGTGCAGTCTCCTCTCGATGGCGAGAGGGGTGACGTGTAGGAAGTCGGGCTGGCGGAGCAAGGAGCTGCCCCAGCCGTCGGAGGACGGGGCCCGATGGAAGTCCCAGGTGATGCGGCCCAGGACCAGGAAGTGGTCGGAGGGCCGGGCAGCAGCGGCTGACGCGGCGCCGTCCGCCGAGATGGCCCGGTGGCGGCCCCGGGCGCGCCTCCAGGCCGGGTGGCCGCTGAGCCAGCCCAGCAGGCGCTGAGTCAGCTCGTCGCGCAGCTGGACGTGCGGGCTGAAGAGCGTGAAGGCGAGGTCGGCGCCCGCATAGAAGGGCACGTAGAAGGCCGCTGCCCGCCCGGCGTCCTGCGTCAGGCACTCGTACCGCTTCATCCTCTCGTGGAATATCACCTCCGCCGCGAACTGGTCCGTCTCGTACCACGCGCCGCGTGGCACCAGCTCCACCCCACTCACCCCCGGGCCGCCACCCGCCTCGCTCCCATTGGCTGGCGCCTCGTCCTCCCTCACCCCCGGGCCCATCCCGTGGTTCACCCCTAGCCTCTCGCACGGCACGCAGTCCCACTCCTCGCACTGCCTCTCCCTCTCCCGCTTCCTGCACCTCTCCAGTAGTTCTTCGTTGAACTCCCTCGGCAGTTCATACATATATATCCACCTCCCTTCACAGTCTTGGCGCCCCTGCATTATATTCCTTCCCTCTTCTTCCTCCTCCTCCTTCCACAGCCACCTTCTGCTCCTGCTCTGCTCGTTCCTGCAGCTGCTCGACCCCAGTTCCACTGGATAATATAGCGCAACCGTCAGGAACAACAACACGCTCAAAGCCCACAGCAGCCATGGCGATTGTCGCACCTTCGCGACATTGTTTGGCCCTTTCCCTAGCAAAGTAGAACCCATATTGACGGGATTTGGTCCTTTGTCATGCATTTGATCTGCGAGGGCTTTGCAGATTGAAGCCCAGTCTAGGACTAACAATTCACGGCCATGCTTCATGCATAAACACCTTATGAATAGAACATTTGTCTTTGACTATGCTAGAAAAGCAAACCTTGTTCGTCAATTTCCTTCGGAAGAGCGGCATTGTTATTCTGTCTTTGATCATCTAGAAATTACAATACACTCTCTTTAAGGGATTTACAGCAGCTTCTTACCTTTACCGTCACCGTATGAAAACTTCCTCTCGATTCTTGAATCGATCTCTCTTTCTTCTTGGTTTGGGTGTCAATGGGAGAGTATGGCGAAGAGTTCAACCTTTCACTTTTTCCACGGAAGATCAAATCATTATTTACTTGTTCATGGTTACAAACTCCTTTTAAAAAAGGGCCTCTTCACGACTAGCAAAATTTCTATGGGAAACTGTGGCTCATTTGAGTGGACATTGGAAAAGCTTTTCACTTTGATTTACTTATATCTAGGTGTGCCTTAAACGTTTCATTTAGGTCTTCCAACATTCATAAAATATTGTCCACTCATGTATGTTGGAAAGAATCATTTAAGGAGGTGTTGCAAAAATCAATTTGGCGCACGCAATTCCAAGCCTCCCATCTACGTGTTCAATATCCCCAAGTTATGTATGATTTCACATTGGAGACTCGGATCCACATGTAATTGTTCCAATGACTCTTGGCTTAAATATGAAGTCATAGGGCAAAGGGGCCAATACAGTGATGCCTCCCAAAAGCAAAATAGACCCCCACCCCAATTTAATAACAACTTTATAAAATAATACAACTTTTTAAAGGAGGAAAGCATAGAAATAGAGGGAGGGGAAGAGAGAGAGAGGGAGTGCAAGAGAAGAAGAGAAGAGAGGAAAAAGGAGAGAAGAAAGGGGGAGAGGTCAATAGAGGAGAGAGAGCATTTTTAGAAATTGTATTGATATTTGTAACGTAATATGTATAATGCATAATTTGAGATGACACAAGTAGACCAAAAAGAGTTGGGTATCCAAAATATTAAAGCCTACCTTTCTTAAGGTGCGTATAGGAAAACTTCAAGACATGTTCTTTTTTCTCGAGCTTCATCAAAACACCAATTACATCTCTAAATATGCTTACAAAAACCATATTAACATTAAGTCTAGATCTTTTGTCTAATATGGCAACCCTATTCTTATTGTGCCATATAGCTCTAATGACAAAGGCTCCAACTATGTTCCATAACTTTAGTGACCCATTGTCAAGCTTTCCTTTGTTGCCAAAGAGGGCCATTTGAAGTTTGACATTTGAGTTGTAGCCTGCAAAATGAGCCTTAGTCCTCTTCCATATCCCTTAGATTGCAAGACAATGTCAAAGAGCATGTGTAATGGTTTCTTTGGCCTTTAGACATATGAGGGCACCAAGAGAAAAATTTCATGAATTTCCCAATTTTTTCTTTTGTGCCTAGCGTATTAGATCATACCTTCCAAAGCCATCCATTAAGCTTATTAGAAGGAGCACTAGTCTAAACCCTCCTAACCCTACATCTCCACCTCTTCCAATGCTCCCTTGAAACATGGACTTCCCAGCCTTATGAAGGGTTAGGATCTATCATTCTTCCTCTTCTCAAATAATTTCCTTATGTTTGCAATACTGTCAACTTCTCTTTTATATGTTTTTCCATGGATTTAGTGATTAGTTTCTTGATGTGCATATGTAATGGCCTTCATTGTGTCATCAAGCCAAACATAAGTTGAAATGAACTTTGGCTTCTTCCACCTCTATGAATCCTACTTTGGATGAAATCCTAAGATCCTTCCATCTATGAATACCATTCTTATCCAAAACCATAGACATCCAAAGGTTCCTACACCTTGGTGGGAAGTTCTTAGAATATGCAAATGGAGAGAACAAGATGTGTTGCATGAAAGAAGCATCTCCTCCCCTTTCAAAATTTGTAGACCAATGCAAGGATTTAAACACAAGTTTCCAAAACTTGAGTAGGAAATTAGCAATAAAAGTTGCATAGGAATTAAAGTCCATAGTAGCAACTAAAACATCCTTCCAATCTAGATTGGGCCAATTTCATTTAGCGGGGATTGTGTTCTTCATCCAATGAGTGAGAAATTGGTCCCAAGGAGCATACATATCAGGCTTGAATACGAACTTAAACACCAAATAAGTAGCCTTATTGTTGCTAATGGTCTCATATCTATACCCACCATTTTCTTTAAAGTCACATACTAGCACAACCAAGAAACCACATGCTACTCTGTGGAATTAGCATAGCCCCAAAATAAGTGATGGCATTTTCTGTTGGGGGTAAAGGCGCCTGTGCCTAGCTGCCTAGTAGCTTGTGTATTACTACATTGACAGTACTCGTAAACTGCACACTGGCAGGTGGCGGTCACCCGTCATAGTTATTTATTCTTTATTCTTTTAGTGATAGTTTGAATAAAGGAAGGCTCGATCACACATTGTGGTTGTTGGAGCTCCCAGTTTTGAGTCTCTCTCTCTCTTAGCTCCTACTCTCCATTCGCCATAACTCTCACCGCCAAGCTTCTTCCTCTTGGGTTTCACTTCCCTTTCAATTGGTATCAGAGCAAAGGCATTAGAGCTTGCCTGACATTCTCTTCACCCTAGATTTGAAGAGCTTCAACCCGAGCTTCAATGGCAGCCATGGCACCTTCATTTGCAGGTATGTTTTGATCTCCTGCCTCCTCCCTGAGCTTTCGGATCTTCATCGGCTTCTTCCCGGGCTACCTTGGAGCCCCCTCGACATTGCCAAGTGCCCCTGAGGCCTGTTGAAGACCCCCCATCCCCCAGGAACAGCCAGCGCAATTTTTGATGCATTTTTAGGGGGCTGGGATGACCTACTCCTGACATTTTCCAGCTCTTCCTCAACTTTCCGGCACTCTTGGAAACCTTCTCGAGCATTGTTCGACTCCCCGGCATCAGTGCTTGGCTCCCGGTGAGAGCTTGACTTATTGCATAAGAATCTGACTTGGGATTTGGTTTCCTTGCCTCAAGGTAAGAAGGCTTTGCCATGCAAGTGGGTGTATAAGCTGAAAAGTACCCCTGGACATCCCAAGCCGGCATAAAAGACTCGATTGGTTACTAAGGGTTTTAAGCAAGAGCATGGTGTTGAATTTGATGAAGTATTTTCTCCTGTGGTTAAGATGACCACCCTACTCTTAGTCTTGGCCTTGGTCGCATAGCTTGACTTGGACTTGTACTAGATGGATGTTAAGACGACTTTTTTACATGGGGACTTGCATGATGAGATTTACATGGAGCAACCTAAGGGCTTTGCAGACCCTGGCAGGGAACACCTAGTGTGCAAGCTAAAGAAGAGTTTATATGGCTTGAAGCAGGCACCTAGGGAATGGTACCATAAGCTTGATGCATTCATGCAGTCACAGGGCTATAGCCACAGTGCTATGGATCTGTGCTTGTACATGAAGAAAGCTTGTGGCAGTTCTTTACTGATTTTGATACTCTATGTGGATGGCATGCTTTTAGCAGGGACAGCTCGTGAGGAGCTAGATGCTCTTAAGGCTCACCTTAAGAAGATCTTTGAGATGAAAGATCTGGGACATGCCTCTCATATACTTGGTATGCGCATTGGGTGCGTGATAGATCTCACAGACTACTCTATCTGTCACAGAGGGAGTACATTCATAAAGTCCTTGAGTGCTTTTGCATGCAGGATGTTAAGCCTATTGGCTGTCCATTACCTTCTCATGTGAAGGTTTCACAAGACGATTGTCCACAGACAAATGAGCAGAGGGCCGAGATGGCCAAGACTCTCTATACGTCAGCTGTGGGCAGTCTTAGGCTTGCAAGGAGGCTGTCTGGTTAGGCTGTTTGATTGCAGACCTTGGTATGACATATGCTATGCCTACACTGCATTTGGATTCTATGAGTGCCATTTAGTTGGCCAAGAATTCGATCTTCCATGTGAAGACAAAACATATTGAGGTGAGGTATCACTTCATTTGCGAGGTCGTTGAGGATAGGTTTGTTGACCTTGTCAAGATTCCGACTGAGTAGAATCCTGCAGGCTTGCTCACGAAGAACCTCACTACTGAGCGCTTTGCCTTCCTCAAGAGCTTGATGGGAATTGGATGAGATGAAGTATTTTTCCTCATCCTGTTGTACATGTGTACATGTTGTATTGTCTTTTCTTTTTTCTCTCTCTGACTGGGGCAATTTCGCCTTTAAGTGGGAGGTCGTCGGGGGTAAAGGCGCCTCCGCCTAGCCACCCGTGTATTACTACACTGACAGTACCCACCACTACACATTGCAGGTGGTGGTTGCCCATCACAGTCACTTATTCTTTATTCTTTTAGTGATAGTTTGAATAAAGGAAGGCCCAACCACACATTGTGGTTGTTGGAGTTCCCACTTTTGAGTCTCTCTCTCTTGGCTCTTGCTCCCCATCTGCCATAGCTCTCACCGCCAAGCTTCTTCCTCCTGGGTTCCACTTCCCTTTCATTTTCTTCCCAATATATCCTAGCTCTCTTTAGGGAATGAGCCACCCATAGCTACAAATTCAATTGCTAGATTGATAATTGGGATGATAATTCTACCACTCACACTAATTGGGAGATCATGGTAGGAAGCAAAATTTGGCTCCACCTTCTTAAAGAGACATTCAAATTTCTATTTTTCAATGATGGCAATTCATAATGTATAGTCAAGGTATCAAAGTATTTTCATTGGCTTTTCAATGATGGCAATTCTTAATGTATAGCCAAGGTATCAAAGTTTTTCCCTGGCTTTACAATCTTGACCCATGATCAACCATCAAAGCTTCAATACCAAGTAAAGAGAGAGGGAGCACCTCAGTTTCTTGCATGCTAATTTTGGAGTTTGAAACATGTCAAAAGGAGTTATAGGTATCAAGCTCAACGTTATGCTTTTGGCTTCCACTAGGTTAGACTATCATTAGTGAAAACCTGAGTACAAAACTACAAGCCTTTAGGGAGGGGTAAATCTTCGAGTGCCCCACTTTTGATTTTGTAATCAATAGATATCAATAGAAAATCCATTATTACTGCAATGTCTTAAGGAGGAGATGGGACAACCTTGTCTGATAGATTGTCTAAGCTAGAAAGGCTCACAACTATTGAGATATTTGAGAATAGAACTCATACCATGTTACAGAAAACAATATCAAAATCCATTCAAGACATAGTGGCCAATATAAAATCCCATCTTATGAGATCATTATATACTTCTTATGGCAAAAGGGAGGACCCTAAACCTTATATACTTCTGATTGATGGTAGAAGAAAGGAATTATTAAATAGTCCTTCTCCAATACCTAGTTTGTCTTGTCAACTCACTTATGCCAATGCCAATAGGAAATCTAAGATGCTTGAAGGCTATGCCTCTAGGAATCACATTTTCTTCCATCTAAGATCCCTAAACCATAACTTGATAACATTGATTAAAAATGACTTGCTTATGCCTAAAGGCCATGCCTCTAGGAATCAAATATCCTTTCTATCCAATATCCCTTAAGCATTTCTGAATAATACTAATTAGAGATGCCAATAGAAAATCTGAGGTGCTTAAAGGTCATGCCTCTAGAAAATTTTCAAGTTTGATAGGAAATTGTAACATATATACTACTTCTCCTAGTTTCCATGCATTTTAGGTGCTACAACTACCATAAAGTGTTATTATAACAATCAATGATTTTTCTTCCTCGTCCTTTTGGTCCTCTTGTGCATATTCATTTCACTCTTCCTCTTTCAATTGAATTGTCAATAGTTTAGAGATGTATTTCTTCAATTTGTACCCATTGACTCATTTTTAATGTGCTTTCTCATTTGGGTTTCTTATGCATAAGTCTCTTTTTAAAATGTTTTTGTTATTGTAAACAATCCATCCCATTTGGTCTGAAACTTCTTCTCAAATGTGTGGTCTAGTTTGCCGTTATATCTCAAAACCAATTCCTTTCTTGACATTTTTGTCCTTAACCTTTTGGTTGAACTTTTGAAGATTTCTTTCCCAACTCCTCACATAATACTTAAATGCTTCTTTCCTATTCAATTGTGCCTCTTATAGTTGTAGTGATATCTATTTCACATAACACTCAAATACTTCTTTCCTATTCATATATGCCTCTTGTAGTTATAACAATATCTTTCTCGCACAATCCTTCTCTTCCTCATCACACAATTTTTATAATATCCTCTAAGTAGGTATTTCTGGTGCGCAGATCGGACGCAGGTAGCTCACGTAGTGAATTCCCAAAGGTCCCCAAGAACAAAGCACTCTACTTTTTAGCACAAAGACCAATGTAAAAACAAGCACGACATGAGACAAGAGACAAATTGGGTTGAATCTCCCCCATGCCTTGTGTGAGCGCTTCACAAAGCATGTATTTAATATATATTTTCAATCTTTTTGCTCAAAAATAGCCCAATTGCAAAAATATACAAGCTTTTAGCTTTTGAGTTTGCTTTCTACCAAAAATAGGAAAATAAAGCTAATGGACGGTGCCCAAAGAGTCTGGCACGCCCAATCTCAATGTTCAAATAAAAATAACATATCCAGGTGCATAAGCGCATACAAAATAATAATAAATAATCGATGTCTCTATAGACATAATCAAAATATAGGCGTGGCGCCTATCAAAATATAGTCCAAAGATCAGAAACCCGCTAGACTCCAATGCTTTCCTCCGCCACTGCTGCTATCTCTACACATCAACTGAAGCATTCACAATCGTTAGTAAAATAACACAATTAAACCGACAAAAGTGAATACCTAGCAGTCTTCAGCTACATAAATAAATCAACTGGTTAGAAATAAATCCTAACCTTAATTTATTACGAGTGCGCACTCTAAACTCATAAACGTTTATTAATTTAATATGCATTTTGCGGAATCACCCGCTATGGAATCACCCATGTACACACTAAATTAATGAAACGCCCGAAAAGGACAGGCGTCCCCATCAACTTCTCGCACAAAGAATCCTCTTTGCGTATGAGCCCCGGTCATCTAAGTTTACGGAATCCACCGTAAAACCTCACGGAATCCACCGTGGAATATGCCTCCTGGCATCATACCCTCGGGGTGGGATAGCAATTGACCTCAATTGCTATTAGCTCAATGTGGAGCTAACAGAGTGGGGAAAGCATTTAGGTCTCTAGCGTGCATCCATTGTGCTTCTTCTACAGGATGGTTCTTAAATTTCACGAGATATCTAGAGTACCTTCGGCCAGTTCTAGTGGTCATATAATCAGTGTCTATGATGGCTTCTGGTTCAAGTATTTCAGTTTCTTCTTCTAGTAAAGGTGGGTTTTCATAGACAGGGTGGATAGGTAATTGTCCTCTAAATGGTCTCAATAAACTAATATGAAATGTATTATGAATTTTCCAATGTGATGGCAGTTCTAACTTGAATGCATTGTCATTAATCTTATGAATGATTCTAAATGGTCCGTAGAATCTAGGGGCTAATTTGACAACTGGATGTCTATCTACACTTTGCAGTCTACGCTTTTCTATTCTAAGCCAAACATAATCATCAATTTTGAAATTCATGGCTTGTCTTTTCTTGTTGGCTTGTTTGGTATATGATTGTTGGGCTTTAGCAATCATATCCTTTACCTCATCAAAAATAGTGTTATGCATAACAGCAATATCATCGACACTTTGTATTCTATTAGACAAAGATGCAACAGGTGTAGATAATCTATGTCCATAAATAACTTCAAAAGGTGCTTTCTTTGTAGATGTGTGCGGTGTATTATTGTAAGCAAACTGTAATAAATGCAAATGAGTATCCCATGTTTGAGGTTTAGAGATAGTGTATGCACGTAAAAGATCTAAAATAGTGCTATTTGTGGCTTCTGTTTGTCCATTTGTTTCTGGATGAAATGCAGATGAGAAATCAATCTTTGTGCCTAGATTTGCAAACAGTGTAATCCAGAAATTATTACAAAATCTAGAATCTCTATCTGAAATAATCACTTTCGGCAATCCATGGTTAGTAAAAATAGTTTTCAAAAATAACTGTGCTGCTTGTGATGCTGTTAAAGTTTTCTTACATGCAATGAAATATGCTTGCTTACTAAATCTATCTACAATTGTCCAAATCATGTCATGATTAGATTTAGTATTTGGTAAGCCAGTAATGAAATCCATAGATATATGTTCCCAAGGTTTAGATGGAATAGATAAAGGCATTAATAACCCATACTGTTTACCATGATGTCTCTTTATTCTTTGACAAATCAAACATTCAGAAACAAAATTAGACACATCTGCATCCATATGCGGCCAATAAAAATCTTCAGTTAACATGCGTAATGTAGAAATGATACCTCTATGACCTTGATATGGGGGACAATGAATTTCATTTAAAATAAAAGATCGGAATGGAATAGTAACACACAGTCTCTTTTCAAAGAACATGAATCCATCATTATATGACAATGAATCAACAGGAATGAAATTATTTTGAACTAATTTTTGCCAATCAGAATGAAAAGTAATATCCTGGTGATATGTGTCTTTCATAGTAATCAAAGAATCAAAAGATATGATAGAAATGTTATGAATTGCAGGTCTTCTACTCAATGCATCGGCAACTACATTTTCTTTTCCAGGTTGGTATTGAATGATAGGATGGAAACTTTGAATGAATGAAGCCCATTTGATATGACGGTCAGAAATTTGGGGTTGGCTAAGTAGATGTCTAATGCTTTGCTGATCGGTCTTTATCATGAATTCTGAACCCATTAAATAATGCTTCCATTGTTTCAATGCTTGGACAACTGCTAAGAGTTCCTTGTCATAAGTGGAATATTTGAGCTCAGAGGGTTTCAGCTTAGAACTAGAATATGCTATTGGATGGTTGTCTTGCATTAGCACGGCTCCTATTCCTGATCCGCTAGCATCGGTCACAACTAGAAAGAATGGTCTATTAAAGTCAGGCAATTGTAGAACAGGGGCATTGGTCAATGCACGTTTAAGTAAATCAAAGGATTTCTGCTGGTTTTCAGTCCATTGATAAACAATACCTTTCTTAAGAAGTTTGGTCAATGGTAAAGCAAGTAATGAGAAATTACGTACAAACTTCCTATAGAAACTAGCAAGACCAAGGAATGAGCGTAATTCATGTACATTTTTAGGAATAGGCCAATGCAATATTGCGTCAATTTTCTTAGGATCAACTTTTATTCCTTCTTCTGATACAATATGACCTAGATATTCTATTTCTGTCTTAAAGAATTCACTCTTGTCAGGATTTGCAAACAATTGATTTTCTTTCAGTAATTGAAAAACTAATGATAAATGCTCATAATGCTCTTTTTCACTTTGACTGAACACTAAAATATCATCAAAGAAAACAATCACACAATATTGATATTTTAGAAAAATACGATTCATCATTCTACTGAAAGTGGCAGGTGCATTAGTTAATCCGAATGGCATAACTAAGAATTCGTAATGGCCAAACTGTGTCCTGAATGCAGTCTTAAATATGTCGGATCTATCTAACCTCACCTGATGATATCCAGATTTAAGGTCAATTTTACTAAATATAGAAGATCCTTGGAGTTTGTCCATAAGGTCATCAACTCTAGGTATAGGATACCTATTTTTTACAGTGATCTTGTTTAATGCTCGGTAGTCAATACACATCCGATAAGTATTATTCTTTTTCTTGACTAGGAGCACAGGTGCACCGAATGGGGAACTGCTAGGTCGAATTAAACCTCTATTTAGTAATTCTTCTACTTGACTCTGGATTTCTTTTTGCTCTATTTGATTGTGCCTATATGGGGCTTTGCAAGGTGGTTGTGTGCCAGGTATTAGGTCAATCTTATGGTCTTCTGGACGTGATGGAGGTAAACCTGGTGGTAGGTCTTCTGCAAAACAGTCCTTAAAATATGCAAGAAATTCCTTATGCCTAGGGTGCATATGAGTTTCTTTTGCGTGCAATTCATTCACCCAAATGAGATATGATTTAGTATTCTTTCGTAGTGCACGTTTTGCTTGAGTATGCGAAAGCAGTGGAAACATATGAGATGCATGCATACCAAATACTGTAATAGATTTTCCTTGAAAATTTATATTCATTGTGTGTGTGGAATAATCTATATTGGGATTATGTTGGTGTCTCCATGGCATTCCTAGAATAATGTCGCTAGACTGTAATGGGACAACTAAGAAATTTCTTCTTTCAATATATGGACCAATTTGAATTTCTAAATTTTGAACTTCTTGTGTGCCATTGTACCTAGTACCTAAAAATGCAGCTTTTATGCGATAGTGTGTAGGTACTGTATGCAATTTCAATTCCTTTACCAATTTTTCTGAAATAAAATCATGCGTACTACCGTCATCATGCAATACAGTTCTTTCTTTTCCATGCACCATACATTTCATAGTCAACAATGAATGTAAAGTAGGCATACCTGGTAAAGTGTCGGAAATAGTAGTAGGATCATCTTCTTCTTCAGTGAAGTCCGGCATATCCTCATGCTCGTCTTCGTCCATAGCTCCAAGGTAGTTGATATGTGCTGATGGCTTCTTTGAATGACAATTTGCTGCGAGATGGTCTGGCTGGTGACACTTGTAACATACGATAGGCTTGGCTTTGGTCACATTATTTGCAATGGCTGGGAGTCTGGGTATATTTGGATTTGCTTGTTGGATAGGCTTAGGATTTGGATTGACAGTGGATGGTAATGCGGGTGGTTTAGGCCAATTCTTGCGGAAAGATGGTGATGAAAAACGTCCTGGATTAAACCTTCTGATATTTGAATTGAATTGTTTAGATCCATAATTACCGTTTGCTTGGAATGGCTGTGGTCGTCGATCTCTTCCACGTAACTTATCTTCAGTGTCGTGAGCTAAGGAGATGGCATCTTCAAGAGTAGCAGGCTTGAACATATTCACCTCAGCGTAGTAATGTCCAAGAAGTCCAGACATGTACTTCCGCTTATGGGTCGTCTCTGGTACGTCTTCAAGCATGCGTAGCTGTAGGAGTGCATTCCAAAAACGCTCTGTATACTGTGGAATAGACTCACGGTCGCGTTGTTGAAGTAGATCCCATTGCTTAATAGCCTTCTCATGAAATTGCGGTGGAAGGAAATTTTGCATGAACTTCTTCTTGAAATCTTCCCATGTAGCAGGACATTCTATGCTCTTGCGGACGACAGTCCACCAAAGTGATGCTCTATCTATCAGATGATTAGTAACACACTTGATTTTATCTTTCTCAGGATAAGTTTCCTCATGGAAATAGTCATCAAACTGGCTAATGAATGATAAAACAGTCTTTCCCTCTCTTATGCCATTGAAAGTGCGAAACTTGAAACTTCGTTTACTTATCTTGGATTCCTTGCGAATGGTTTGTGCTTCAAGAGTGGCGTCGATGGTACGGCGTATCAAATCTTCAGCTTGAGGTTCTTCTTTGTCAGTGGACGCTCCTTGTAGCTTTGTCAATTGCGCTTGCAAGGCTTGCCTAGCTCTTCGCTCTTCGTCCAATTGTAACATGATAAGATCCAGCTTTTGTTCCATGGTAGGCTCGGGTAGATCGTCTTCAGCCATAGGATCATCCATATGTGGGGTAGTCATCCTGTAAAACTCAACAAACCTTTCTCACTCAAAATCAGTTAGCGGGATGAGCGTAGCTCAAATTTGGGGTTACAAGGCTATGTATTTTTGGGTATTTTCTTCTTCAATTTTCAGAAATTCTGAAATATTTCTGTCTCTGTTTGCTGAAAGTACTTCAACGAACTTGTAGATAGGTAAAACAGCTTGCTGCGAACAACTTTCCAGTTCTGAGTTTTTGCAAACGAACAAGTCTTCTAGGAGTTTCAAGCGTTAGTCAGTTCTGATTTAGTCTGACTTGCAGAGTTGCAGACTTAACAGACTTGCAGGGTTGTGAACTTGCTGAACTTAGCTGACTTGCAGGACTTGCAGTACTTGATTAGTGTCGACTTGCGAAACTTGTCTTCTGGAGTGCGTGACCGAGAGTTTGCAGACTTATCTGCCTTCACTGACTTGCAGAGTATAGAGGTAACTTAAGCTTAATTAGTTAAGCTTAAGCTTAATAAGCTTAAGTAATGGAGAAATAGGCCGCCGTTTTTCAGTCGTGGGGGGGGGGGGCGTTTTTGATTCCGCCGAAAATTTCGGGGGTCCTCCTCTTGATCACCACTTGACGATTTGTTGCTAATCAAGCTTCTCTTAAGTTCTTAAGCTTTGTACTTAAGCTTTGTTAATGAAGAAGATAAGAAATTTCTCACTGTTCATCACGACTTGTTCATGGAGTTGAGGGAGTGGTCCTCCGCCAACAGAGAGTGGTCCTTCGCGATCTGAGAGTGGAAACAGGGGTTCTTGATCGCCAGAAGTCTGCCTGTATCGACGGTTCGCGACGAGATTGACTGTAGAGGCCGTTTGTTCCTGGAGCTCCGCCTTCGCCCGAGATTGGTAGCGATTGGAAGCCCTTGATCTCTGCTCCGCTCTGATACCACTGGTGCGCAGATCGGACGCAGGTAGCTCACGTAGTGAATTCCCAAAGGTCCCCAAGAACAAAGCACTCTACTTTTTAGCACAAAGACCAATGTAAAAACAAGCACGACATGAGACAAGAGACAAATTGGGTTGAATCTCCCCCATGCCTTGTGTGAGCGCTTCACAAAGCATGTATTTAATATATATTTTCAATCTTTTTGCTCAAAAATAGCCCAATTGCAAAAATATACAAGCTTTTAGCTTTTGAGTTTGCTTTCTACCAAAAATAGGAAAATAAAGCTAATGGACGGTGCCCAAAGAGTCTGGCACGCCCAATCTCAATGTTCAAATAAAAATAACATATCCAGGTGCATAAGCGCATACAAAATAATAATAAATAATCGATGTCTCTATAGACATAATCAAAATATAGGCGTGGCGCCTATCAAAATATAGTCCAAAGATCAGAAACCCGCTAGACTCCAATGCTTTCCTCCGCCACTGCTGCTATCTCTACACATCAACTGAAGCATTCACAATCGTTAGTAAAATAACACAATTAAACCGACAAAAGTGAATACCTAGCAGTCTTCAGCTACATAAATAAATCAACTGGTTAGAAATAAATCCTAACCTTAATTTATTACGAGTGCGCACTCTAAACTCATAAACGTTTATTAATTTAATATGCATTTTGCGGAATCACCCGCTATGGAATCACCCATGTACACACTAAATTAATGAAACGCCCGAAAAGGACAGGCGTCCCCATCAACTTCTCGCACAAAGAATCCTCTTTGCGTATGAGCCCCGGTCATCTAAGTTTACGGAATCCACCGTAAAACCTCACGGAATCCACCGTGGAATATGCCTCCTGGCATCAATTTCAACCTCTATAGGTAATAAGACTTTTCAAAGCAATAGTTTGATAAAGAAGATAGTATTATACACCAACTCATTGGTAGAATACATTGTACTCTCTCCTTAGATATGAGATATGCCCACAATGCATCTGGAAGTTCAATATCCCATATTTGAGGATGACCTTTTGTTATTTTTGATAGAATCTTGATGAGTTCACCATTAAATCTTTCATTTAGCCCATCACATTGTGGATACTATTGCAAAACAAGGCATTCTATTATTTTGATTCTCTCACAAATATTACCAAAAAAACTTCAAGTGGCGTTTTAAAATTACAACAAAGCTTTTTATAAATGAATTTCTCCAGAGGTGTTGCTTTGATGTTCTTGATTTCTATTGCCTTTGCTAAACAAGAGAGATAGCCAACCATAGCACCAAAAACCCGGCCCAAGCCACTTTTAGCGAGGTTGCCAAGCTAACTCCTAAGAGTTGTTGCACTAGATAGGTGATAAGTATCACTAATTTCAATAGCTCAGTCTAACTTTCCAAGTATTTATGATACTATTTTACCGTAGTATTCCAACTAATACTATTCAATGCCTACGAACTAAGAAATTCTACTCAATTCTTGTGTTTCTCTTTTCACTAATCACTTCGTAGGTAGATCTCTAGATTGGGCACTAGAATACTAAACCTAGGATAGCTATGGGTTTCCCCATTTTTCAGCTAATGGCCCTACACTTTTTATTTTCTCAAGCACTAGGCAATATTTATATAAATAAAATGTAGGGTTTCAACATAGATATTGAGGTTTTTTCTCATGCCATCATGTTAACACACTATAAATTTTGGTATTGTTGATGAATTTTTATGATTGTAGTTATTCCCTAATAATTATTATTTAATAAATCATAACAAATTACCAACCTTAACAATAGTTGAGAATACTCTTATGTCCCCCTCATACCCATATAACATAAATCAATGTAATGTGTACACTCTTAGTTTGCATAAAATTAGAAACACCATATTTTATATGAATATTTCTTTAAAAAAATATTAAGTTCTTTTTCTTTCTCTAAACTTTAAAAATGTTCAATAAAACATAACAAAATTGTACTCTCAACTTTTCCATGAGATATCATAATTTTTGTTGATATAAAAATAATTTTCTATTAATAAAGACTATAATTTTCACTCAAAATAATTATTTTTAAATTTTAAAGCATATAAAATCTTCTTTAAAAATTCTTAAAATTTCAAAAGAGTTTCAATAGTATAAATTTCATAAGAAAAATACTATTTTAGATAAATAATTATCCATAAATTTTATAAAAATTTACATATGCAATTTTAGATCCATTTTTTAACATTTTAATAACTTTTGAAATTTTAAAAATAAAATAATCATAAATAAATACTAACAACCCTTCAAATTGGAAAAACAAGCTTTAAGGCATCATGCAAAAATTTTAAACCAAGAAAATTATAACATCACACTACTTATTTTTGTTAAATGGAAATAGGCTTACTTGGAAACATGCAAGTTGAAATGGTGTCCTTGGAAGTGCATCTTACAGTCCACCAGCTAGGGAGTGAGGTCTACCCACTCATCTCAAACACAAGCTCTTCACTTTGATCCCTATTCGTGAGAACTACCCACTTGACAATTGCTTTGTTGCAATATGAATGGGCTTTATGAGCTTAAAGCTTAAGCTTTAATTAAAAGCTTAATGACTATGGCTTCTTCCTATCCATACATGGTGACGAATGAAGGGGGAGGGGAATAATTTGATATCTTGACAATTTGTCCACCAAACTATGTGCAAAGTAGAGTGATTCGAAGCTAAGAAATTCTTCTTGAAGCCTGTAGCTTCAATTTACCCAAGTATATTGAGGCTCCATCACTACAAGGATGTAAACCTATAGCGACGGCGGGTAGCGACGTAGGTAGCGGCGTCGCTATTTGCGTCACATTTGCAACGCAAATAGCAACGAAAATAGTGATGCCCCACAGGGCAAAAAAACAGGCCGAAATCGAGCGCGAGTTTATTTTGCGTATTTTCGTCTACTATTTTGAGAGCGAGAGCGAGAGTGAGAGAGAGAGCGACCGTTGTGAGAGAGGGAGAGGAAGAAGGCTTGCTGCCATCGCCGCCGCCGTTATTCACGAAGGAGAGGAGGAGCCTTCATCGCGAAGAGGAGCCGCCAAACCCTCGCCATATCTCATCGGTGAGTCTATTCTCTTCTTCTTTTGCTTGTTTAGGGTTTAATTCTCTTTCTCTTTTGCTTGTTTAGGAGAGGAAATGAAAGAGAAAGAGAGAGAGAGGGAGAGGGAGGGAGAGAAAGAGAAAGAGAGAGGGAGAGAAAGAGAAAGAGAAAGAAAAAGAGAGGGAGAGGGAGGGGGAGGAAATGAGAGAGGGAGAGAAAGAGAAAGAGAAAGAGAGGGAGAGGGAGAGGGAGAGGGAGTGCATTCTCTCTCTCCCTTTCCCTTTTGCTTTTATAATTTGTGTATATATATTGAGAGAGGGAGAGGAAATGAGAGAGAAAGAGAGGGAGAAGAAGGGGGGAGGAAACAAGAGAGGGAGAGAAAGAGAAAGAGAGGGAGAGCGAGAGGGATGGGGAGGAAATGAGAGAGGGAGAGGGAGGGAGAGTGCATTCTCTCTCTCCCTCTCCCTTTTGCTTTTATAATTTGTGTATATATATTGAGAGAGGGAGAGGAAATGAGAGAGAAAGAGAGGGTGAGGGAGGGAGGGAGAGGGGGAGGAAGGGAGAGTGAGAGGGAGGAAATGGAAGAGGGAGGGGGATGAAATGAGAGAACGAGAGAGAGGGAGAGTGTATTCTCTCTCTTATTTATTTAATTTTTGTATAATTTGTATATAATGTGAGAGGGAGAAGAAATGAGGGAGAGGGAGAGGGAGAAAGAGAGTGAAATTAAAGAGAGGGAGAGGGAGGGGGAGGAAATGAGAGAGAAAGAGAGGAAGAGAGAGGGAATGAGAGAGGGAGAGAGGGAATGAGAGAGGGAGAGTGTATTCTCTCTCTTATTTACTTATTTTTTGTATAATTTGTATGTAATGAGAGAGGGAGAAGAAATGAGGGAGAGGGAGAGGGAGAAAGAGAGGGAAATTAGGGAGGGGGAGGAAGAGAGAGAAAATGAGAGAGGGAGAGGGAGAGGGAGAGGGAGAGGGGGGAGAGATGAAAACATAATAGGGAAATGAGAGAGGGAGAGGGAGGGGGAGAGGAAATGAGAGAAGGAGAGGAAGAGAGCCAAAGGAAATGAGAGAGGGAGAGGAGAGAGAAAAAATGAGAGAATGAGAGAAGAGAGAAAAAGAGATAAGATGTTAAAAAAATAGGAAAATAGGGCAAGAGAGGGTATGGGTGAGGGTGAGGGCGAGGGAGGGAGAGGAAATGAGAGAGGGAGAGGAAGAGAGAAAAAAATGAGAGAGGGAGAGGAGAGAGAAAAAGAGAAAAAATTATTAAAAATAATAGAGAAAGAGAAAAAGAGAGGGTCAGGGTGAAGAAGGGACAGGAAATGAGAGAGGGAGAGAAAGAGAGAAAGGTAAATGAGAGAGGGAGAGGAGAGAGAAGAAAAAATGAGAGAAAGAGAGGAGAGAGAAAAAGAGAGAAGGTAGCATTAAACCTAATAGGGAAAGAGAGATAGAAAGAGAGGGTGAGGGTGAGAGAGGGAGAGGAAGAGAGAAAATGAAATGAGAGAGGAAGAGGAAGAGAGAAAACGAAATGAGAGAGGGAGAGGAGAGAGAAAAAATGAGAGAGAGAGGAGAGAGAAAAATAGAGAAAAACCATTAAACCTAATAGGGAAAGAGAGAAAGAGAGGGTGAGGGCGAGGGAGGGAGAGGAAATGAGAGAGGGAGAGGAGAGAGAAAAATGAATAAGAGAGAGAGGAGAGAGAAAAAGGAATGAGAGAGGGCAAGGGAGGGAGATGAATGAGAGAGAGAGGAGAGAGAAAAAGAGAGAGGGAGGGAGAGGAGAGAGAAAAGGAAATGAGAGAGGGAGAGGAGAGAGAAAATGGAATGAGAGACGTCAAGGGAGGGAGAGGAATGAGAGAGAGAGGAGAGAGAAAAAGAGAGAGGGAGGGAGAGGAACGAGAGGAAGAGTAGAGAGAGAAAATGAAATGAGAGAGAGAGAGGAGAGAAAAAGAGAAATATCATTATACCTAATAGGGAAAGAGAGAGAGAGGGTGAGGGCGAGGGAGGGAGAGGAAATGAGAGAGGGAGAGGAGAGAGAAAAATGAATGAGAGAGGGCAAGGGAGGGAGAGGAATGAGAGAGAGAGAGGAGAGAGAAAAGTCACGTGGGAAGGAGAGGAATGAGAGGGAGAGGAGAGAGAAAAGGAAATGAGAGAGGGAGAGGAGAGAGAAAAAGGAATGAGAGAGACATGAGAGAGAAAAAGGAATGAGAGAGAGAGAGAGAGAGAAAAAGAAAAGAATGATAATAAAAACAAATTGTTTGTTGTAACATAGACAAGATGAAAAATGAAGAAGGTCCTGTTATTCAAGATCATGAGGTATATCTTAATCAGCGTGTCCCATGTCCTTGCTCTCAATGCAAGTTGGCAATTAGACGAAAATGTCAATTATCTATAGAACACGTACGACGATTTGGCGAGTTTCAATCTGAGATCATTGATCAGGCGATTGCGGATTTTCAGCAAACGGTAATTTGAAGTTAATATCAATCATGCAGTGTACTCGCAAGCTAATTGAATACCATATACAATAAGATTAGGTCTTGGTGGCAAATTTTCTATCCAGGGAGGTGATGTCTCGTCCCAAGGGGGAGTGCACCCTTTGCGGCCAATTAGAAGAGTACGTGGGCGTGTGATGGATGGAGTGTAGGAGCCAATCCACCACTCGCAAGGCCGATCTATACCGTCAATGCCAGAGGAGACATGCAACCTTCTAGACCTACCTACAATCTTGGAGCCTGAGATGGAGGCAATGATCGATGCATTGATTCCCATGGATGTTGAGACTTCTGATCTGTTTAGAGAGGAAGCATCCGTACCATTATATGATGGGTGCCGAGTATCTCGGCTGAAGACATTGCTTGCACTCTTAAGTGTGCAAGCAAAATACGGGTGGAGCGATACGAGTGTGACCGAGTTGTTTAGGTACCTTGTACATACACTCATATGGAGGGGGCAAGGGGTCCACTACATATATATCCTCTATATCATGTACTTTCAAGGTCTATTTATAAATATCCTTATCTATGAACTTTTCTTGAATAAAACAAAAGCTTTTTTTATTCAATCTATAAACAAAACCTTTATATGATACCCTTGTGTATTTTAAAAATATATAAAAATTTCATTTTTGAAACCTTTTATTTTGAACTCACAGGATATACACATATACTCATGAGTGACCTTCCAAGTGACATATATAGAATGATGAAGTGAATTTTTTATCTTGGTAGATTCTGTGTGTTGCTAAGTATGATATAAGGGTTTTTTCGACCATAAGAAATTTTTGGAATGTATGTAAACCTTATTGGTTGATTATCCAAATATCATTTGATCCTAGAGAAGGGGCGCAGAATAGGTCTACGGATGGAGTTCAATGAATATCAGCGGATTCGTGCGCATGGAGCCACATTGACTCTACCTTCCCAGGCTTTGCCCGAGAGCCAAAGAATCTTCGGCTCGGTCTTGCAATGGATGGCATGAACCCATTCGGTCTGCACTCAACTTCTTACAGTGTGTGGCCTATAGTCCTTGTCAACTACAATATCTCTCCATGGCTTTCTACGAAGAAAGGACATCTCATCCTTAGCTTGCTCGTCCCAGGCCGCTACAAAGTAAAAAATATGGACGTGTATCTTCGTCCATTAGTCGATGAGCTTAAGATTTTGTGGGAGGAGGGGGTCCCAATCCCGCAGTCGAGTGCTGATGGTCGCGTGCAGCTTCCTCACGCTCCTTGGGTTTTGTCCACTAAAGAAGAGCGCATTGTGAAGCAAGTAATCAAGTCTATCCGCACTCCGATGGGTATGATGCGTTCTCTCAGGTCCGCATTTTCTAAAGACGACCAATTATCAGGGCTAAAATCCCATGACTGGCATAAGATATGTCAAGTTTGTACTACGAATGGATTGTAATTAGCGTGGGCATTTTGCTATTCGGAATGTAGCCATTATTCATAATGCTTTCTCATTTGTGGCAATTTTACTACCGACCGTGATCGCAGGATGTCTTACTCCAGAAATACGCGGGGCCATTTAAAAGTTGTCGACTTTGGTGCAATGGATCTCATAGAAGGAGATTAAGACGTCTTCTATTGAATCCGCGAGGTGGGGAGTAGTGGAGACGGTCTGTCTCTTTGAGAAATACCTGCCCACCAGCATGCTCACAATACAAATCCACCTTCTTGTGCATCTTGTGGATGAAGTGGAGATTGCTGGACCTGTTCATACGCGATGGATGTTCTTCTTGGAGTGCTTCATGAAAACCTTGAAAGGCTTTGTGCGACAATGAGCTCGGCTAGAAGGTGCCATGGCTGAAGGTTGGTTGGTGTCTGAGGCACTAGTGCATATTTCACAATGGCTACCAACGATGGAACCAGACAATGAAATGCTATGGTCACTGAAGGACGATGATAGATTGACTGGAGATGTGGTGGTTGGAAATGGGGTAGAAAAAAGAATGGATGCCTCAATGGAAGAGAAGGTGAATCGCTTTTGTATGTTGCACCATGCCTCTATGGAGATGTGGCTCGCCAAGTACCAGATCGCTAGGCAAGATCGAGAGGAAGCACGAGCTGAATTCCAACGTAGTACGCATCATCGACCGATTCGATATCCTGAAGGCATGGAGGAGATGCCGCGGTTTATGTCAACACGATGGTTGCACGGAGCTTTGACCGCACCGTCTCGCGAAGGGATAGAGGTCTCAATGGAGGAGTGGGAATTATCGAGAGGATGTAGTCCAAAGGTGATGAGGGGTTTAGAATCTGTCGTATCTAAATTTTATATGCGACATCTAATTTGAGTGTTTCAATGTACAGTACAAAATATATAGTGCAGCGTGGTCACGTGGACGTCATTTTCGCGTGGAGCGTATTGACAAAATGCGGTCCACAATGGACTGTGGTATCATGGCAAGGTTCGAGCAAGAGAGCCGGCAACGAGCAACAGATCCAAACACGGTTGTGGATGAGATGGAGTATTTTGGGAACTTGGAAAGTATTGTTATAGTGGATTATCGTAGCTTCTCCATGATACTATTCGATGTGCAGTGGTTCAAAGTGGTACTTGGAGGAGCTGGAGCAACAGTTCGATGAGGTCCACCTGGATTTCTCAAAATAGATTCCAAAAAAAAATGGACGAATTTGCGCGACACCTTTGTGTTGCCGGTCCATTGTGAACAGGTGCATGGACTCATTTGCTTGCTAATTGTATTATGACATGGTTTATGTCACAATGGTTTGAACTCTCTTGTACGTGTTTGTGAACATGTAAACTTCTATCCAAACCCCCGACAACCTCGATGGTGGTATGTTATACCTTCAACTCCCCAAAGTGCGAGAGTATATGATCAAAGCGATGTTCCGAGCATAGATAAAGATAATATGCAAATAGAGGGGTCGATATTGCAAGGAGTGGAGGCCGTCGAAAGCTTGGAGCCAGCATCGACTAACAATGATGGAAATACAGAAGTCCAAGAATTCTTTGAGAACGAGGCGGACTCATTCTTTTGTGGTGACATGTCTATCAACCTTCCAGTGTGTTGTGTCAGGAGATTAACATGGGACCATAGGATACTTCATACTTGGAGCATCCACTTACTCAATTCGTTGACAAATTGCTTGTAAAATGTGAGATTTTTTAAAAATAATTGATATTACTGTGCTTTGTATGATTTAAATTGATTATTATAACATCATTTTTTGTCTATGCAGGTGACATTTTCAGGATGAGTCGAGGGATGAGCGATGAGGAGTTACAGGACATCTTCGCACACATGTCTCCAGATCAGATCACCAGATTCAGAGAGATGACAGACCAGGAGCTGTCTCGGTCTTCGTCAGGGCACTCTGCTAGATCTGCTTCAGCGCAATTGGATGCTTCGGCTTCGAGTAGACTGTCTCGACGCTCATGACTTGGGCCAGAGGGAGGGAGTGCATCAGGATTAGGGGGATGCTGCAAAGATACAGTGGCAGTGAGCCCGCGGTTGACACGGGATATAGGTGCGACTCCTCGCTCTCGTGGCTCAGGTGGATGCTATGGAGACACGAACGCGGTGTCTCCGTCTCGTCATTCAGTTGGAGCTGCCTCATCTCCAGGATTTGTCACACCTGTGGGGACGTCTACTCTAGTTACTCCGGCTTTTGCGTAGCCGCAGCACGTGGCATCCCTATGGGTGCCACTCCGAGAGATATTACCCCCATCGGTACACCGGATGTAGAGGGGTCTCCTAGATATACCCAGGAGCGTGGACACAGATGGGAGAGGACCTATCTTAGGCAGACTCTTGGGGCTTATGGATATCTAGTCGATAGTAGGTCAGGAGCCATCATCATAAATGATGAGGGGAGGAGGGTGATGGCTCGCATGAGAGAGTTGTGCCAACAAGTTTTTCAGCACAACGTCTTGGATCATTGGAAGAACATACCAGAGGGGAGCAAGGACTACATAGTAGCATCCTTGCACGAGGAGTTTTCGGTGCCAACCGCAGTAGATAGATTCTCTACGAGCTGGATGATGGATTGCATGCATGCATACATGTCACATAGATGATCCAACGCACGCAAGGCAATTAAGAGTGGGGCTGCAAAGCCCGAGTGGTTAGATGTAGACGACTGGTGCCGACTGAGGGAGTAGGCTACAGATTCTCTAGGACGTTGGAGTCAGCAGTGCGAGGCAGCGAGGGCATGACTCGAGGCCGGAGTGGTCCATCATCTTGGGAGTGGCGGCCACAGGACATATTTGGAGGACTTTGTAAGTTTTTCTTTTGTTTTGCTTGTTTATTTTTTTGAAATATTCTTTGTATTGACAATCATGTTTCTAACAGTTAGCATTTTGTTTTCTTTGCAGCACCCCATTACAAATTGCGATCCGACTGGCCTTCAGACTCGATATGCAGAGAGGCACGGTCTCACTAAATTGATCGACCGATTGTATAGACGCAACGGCCTTGTAAGTCACTCATCTTTCTTGTCTGTAGTTACCATGAGATATTTGAATGCATTATTGTATGGTGAGCTAATGTGTTGTTTCTTTTTCTACAGAGTCTGTCCGATGCTCCTTTGTGGGCGGGATGAGCTTTCAGGGGACGAGGATGCGTAGCTCGCCCTTGGATCCCTGGAGCTCACACACCTTTATTTTTGAGTCACCTGATCTATGTGAACATTTTCTATGTATTAGTGATATCCTGTCATGATTGTACCAATCGCTTTTTATGCGATCATGCATTTATTTCATGTATCAGTTTTATGATTTCAGTATACATTGTTTTTGTTTGCAAGCGCATTGTACACAGTAGTGCAAAAACTATTTTGTATGGCTCTCATAAAGCACACAGTGCTATATATCAGCCCTGTCACAAATTTTTTTAAATCCCTGTTACCGTTGCTATTAGCGTCGCAAATTTTACTGCTCGTGTCACTATTAGCGTCGTTATGCACGTCGCAAACCGTCGCTATCAGCATCGGTATTAGCGTTGCTATCAAGGGTCGCAATACTGACACACTGATAGCGACGCCAATACCGAAGCTGATAGCGACGCCAATACCGACTGTTCTATGGCATTGCCAATAACGACGCTTTTTGCGATGACGGGGGTAAATTTTGTTGTTTGCATTTTTGTTGCTTTAAACGTCGATATAAGGCCTATATCTTGTAGTGCATTTTGGCCATTAGAGGAGAGACATGGCTATGAAAAGAAGAAAAAAAATTGGTATGATTTTAAAGATTAATTGAATTGAATTGATTTCTTTCTACAATTCCTGCGCTTCCCTCTACTCCATTTTGCACCAGTCGTATGGCCAATGATGGTGCCTTGCTCTTCCAGGATGATAACGCCTTGAGAAGATTCTCTCTCTCTCTCTCTCTCTCTCTCTCTCTCTCTTGTTACTCCCTCTTCATCTTGCATTGCCAGAGCTAGAGTTGTAATATGGGCACCGCAAAGACCAATGTTGGATTCAGATTTTGAGGGAGGGAAACCACTTCGTGATGTCAACAATCTATGAGCTCTCTCTCTCTCTCTCTCTCTCTCTCTCTCTCTCTCTCTCTCTCTCTCTCTCTCTCTCTCTCTCTCTCTCTCTCTCTCTCTCCCCTCCCTCCCTTCGTCCCTCCCTCCCTCTGTGTGTGTGTGTGTGTGTCTCTGTCTCTGTCTCTCTATCTCTCTCTCTCTTTGACGCTGTGAGACACTGTGAGACGGATCGAGAATTCTCATCTCATGGTTCGATTGCGGGAAGGCACCGGGCCTCTGTTTACTCGAAATCACAAGCACAAAAGAAGCAAACACTCAAAGAACTCGAAATGATTTGATTTATTGATTCAAAAAAGTTGTTTACAAACTCGAATTCATCTGGCTACTCGATGCACAGAATAAATTCTTATCACATCACATAGCTGTGCTCACACTCCATGATGCTCACTCCAACTCTTAGACTTCAATGCACATAATATTACACTCTTCCACTATTGTCCTGTATCGTGGCTTGTGTTGTTTTTTTAAACCCTCTTTTCCATAGCTTGGCTCCCTTTCAAGCAACTCTATGAGATTGTTCTTCTCTCTTTCCCTCCAAAATTAGCCTTATCATAATCAACTTTTTCTTTTTCATCTAATAATAGCCTCATAAAAGAAAGCAATTCTTGAATGTCATCCATGAAAAAGGAGGGTAGCCACCTTATACCGGACAGTTTCCAACTTTAGCCACTAGACAATTTCCCACTTAATGATAAGATATACATAAGTCATGCACCTTATCATTAGTTGACCATCCAACTAATAATTGTAGTAAACCCAACACCTACTCAAGTTCTAGTGCAGATTTTACTTCGTACAAGACAAGCTATTTGAGAGTCCAATAGCGGCCCCTTCTACAACAAGTATGTTTTTACCATAGTTCCAAATACATGTTGCAAACTCAACCCTATGTTTATCTCGCACATGCCTGAAACTGTTTGCCTTCACTTGGGCAAGAAGGTTCTCACCCACATGAGCTGATATTTTGAATTCTAGCTTTTGTGACACATAGATAGAGCATGATAATATGATTTAGCTTCCCCATTGTTAAACTTGGGTCCTGCTGCCTCATTTTGGCATTGTCTCCTTGGTGGATTAATCAACCACTAAAATGTGTGCCAATAATGGTGGGTAAAGGACCAGCATAAAGCATCTTTGGTATGAAAATACTTGATAAACTTGTTATTTTTGCACTTGCGTGAGCAAGGTTTGGATCAGTCAATTACAAAGCTCACAAAGGAGTGTAGATCCTGCAATGTAAAAGTGTGATCCATTGAGATTATCTCTCCTTCACGCAAATTTGATTGTGCTTTTCTTGAAAATCTTATGGGTCCCAACTTTGTTGTGATTCTTGTGAGTTTAGGTTCTTCTACAATGCTCCTAACAACCCCCTCTTATATGTTGGATGGGTGTTAAACATGCCAAATATGGAGAAAAAGCTGGGAACACCATCTCCAATAGAGATCCACCAACGGTAGGTACTTCACTCCTATAGAAATCATGTAGGCTACCTCTATAGTAGTATGTGACTTCACTTCAAAGGGTTCCAAGAAACACATGTATTCCTCCCGTAGTATTCCCCATCCTCGCATCCAATCTTCCATCATTGCATCAATCCAAATGAGGATCCATGTCATCGATTAGGCTGGCCCATGCCATGACTGCAGTCCTCAAGCAAAGTATGCTTTTTCAAGATTAGTTTTGCAAGTTTCGACCTACTTTGTCAACTTCCTAGTCATCACAGCTTTTGTAGTTGATGACATCAGTGTCAAATTGTAGTTAGAACAATGATTGTTTCCCCAGTGAAGTTATAAGCATTATTATGGGTGTACCCTAGCTCCTCGTCAGCTATTGGGCGCTATTCCTTGTCATAATCTGTGGAAACAAGAGGTCATATCTTGAAGCCGTTGATCAAAGGATGCTTCTCAATTTGGTTGCCCGAGGCACTTTGCATTGCTACTTTGTCCTTCATGGTGAATCATAGCTCCTTCATCAAGATCGTTGGCGTTCAAGATGATGACAAGACTGACTCATCAGATCATTGCTCTTCTGTTTGTGCTTCTTCTTAGTCACATGGCCTGAGTTGGATGTATGTCTCTTCCATGCTCAGCTTTCTTAGCAGACCATTATTACTTGTGGTCAAATACAATTATTGGAAGGCTTGATCACTCCAAGAGTGATGTCATGAAGTAGAATCAACGGTAGCAGTACATGCCATTAGCAGTAAAGCCTCTTGCTTAATTGTAGCAAGTTCTCACACAAGTCTTACTTGTCCTCATAGTCTTGTAGGCACTGATGGCATTGAAATTGACAATGGATCAGCAGTAGTAAGCCCGATCTTAGGACCTCGAGTTCTCCTCCACACAGATGACTATCATCAAACACTCCAAAGTGGCTTTGCAATGGTGGACGCACAACGTAATGACAATGCTTGATTGATGGCGCCCCATCTCCTCCTTCTCTTTTCCCAATCGATTAGATCATGGTGGTGATAATCAAATGGATAAGATCATTAAATTTACTGGAGATGACCTTGTAGTGATTACTGATTGCGTTCCCTGTCTGCCCAAGAGCCATCACATTGCCCTCTCTTCCTCTCTTTCCTCCCACCAAGAAGATGATGTCTCTTCCCATGATGGCCTCCCATTCGGTTGCAATAACCCTCTTTTTTTAATTTAAGATTTTTTAATTGTTATCATCAACCCTTGTTTATTTATTTACACATTCAAGAAGCCTTTTCTTCATAATGCCCATAAAACAACTCAAATATAACACAAGAATAGCACCAATGAACAACTCCCTTCCAAGCATGGCAGAAACTAGAGTAAGGGAGGTTGTGAGTACTCCCACTGACCCAAAAAACAAACACAAAAGCCCTTCCAGCTCTCTTCTTACACACAAAATTTAGACTATGAACCATTGCACATAGAAGATTAAGACATACATTACATCCTCTCCCTCACAAAATCAGACATGAATCACATGAGAAGAAAATGAGAGTTATGTAGAAGTAAGAGAGAGGAAAGAATCATGTTGGGAAGAGTAATTGTAGGCGTCAAATTGAAACTACCTTGAAACTACCTTCTTCACATGACCCTTCAAACCCTTTCTTTTCTTCATTATTTAAAAGGACAAATACACAATTTCTTTTACACTAAGGTTCATAGCCTTTTAGTGATAGCCAAGACCATATTGATAATACATGTCCAACACACTTTGCAATTGTACCACATTTGGTAAAAAATAACATTGTCTAATGGAAAATTTTGCAATTAATTAAGGGTTCATCAAGTATATACATCTTTCCTCCTAAAGTGTGAGGAAGAGATCTAATGGCATCTCTCCCCACTTCTAAAAGATATTATAGGCAAGGATCAAAACTCCAATTTCAACATACTCTTTCTCATCCTTTGATATCATAGGTGAGGATTGAACTCCAATTTCAACACTCTCTTTCTCATCCTTTGACTCATCCTTTGACAATCATGGCAAGATCTACATAAATGGCTTGCAACCTTAAGCAAACTAGGCCACATATACCCCTCAATCAAGACTTTTTAAGTATCACCTTGTACACTACAATAGACATGGGTATATTGACAATGTTTAAGATAAAAAATGCACATGGAATTGTTTTATATTAGGTCCTCCATTGGAATAAGCATCAACAAAAGTCTCAGAGCAAGTACGCTAGTATATATGTTGGAACATGTGACAAAAAAATTGTTGAAAAAGGCATAAAAAACAAAAAATATAATAATTAGGATTATATTGACACATATTCTAATGATTATAGAGAAAAAATTTCAAATGGTGATACTAACAATTGCAAAGTGAATTATTTTAAAGCAAGGACTTGTCCCTACAAAAGGCCAAATCCTTTCTATCTAATCAGACATAGACTAAAGCATTAGTGCATAGCAAAACTCGATGGATGCATACAAAAAAAAAAGATCATAAGTGCACTTTTTAAATAGATTCTATAAGTTTCTAAAAGATATCAGGTTTCCTGACATAAAAATTTTTAATGATTAGTTCTCAATTATAGCTATTAATGATTAATTATTATTATTATTATCTATAATCAATCTATTAATTTTGGACTTGGATTTATACAATATCATTATTCCTTACTAAAGAAATTTTTTATAAGAAAGAAAATTTCACTATTTTTCCTCTTAATCAAATATGGTTTCATATTACTTATTATTTATTTATTTTTTAATAGTTTACTTCCCAAGAGTCAATACGTTCATATAGCCACTTACACAGTTCTCATTGCATCTTCTTTGTCTTTGTGCTTGAGCAATTGTGAATCATCGGTATCCAGTGAGAAGAGTTTCAAAGTAGAGAAGGTAACTTATGGTTTGGATTGTAAAAAGATTTATTCTTAAGTAATCATGAAATCAAGTGTAGTTTAAAAATTTCCAAAGACATTGACATGCCCATCTATTCATAATTATTATATTGATACCTCAAATACACCCTATGGGATACATAAATGGATAAAAAATAGTTTTCATCTCTTTAATTTATTTAATGAAAAGCAATTGATTATATACATAGAGTTCATTGAGACAAAAGGCCAAGCCCATTTTCATTCACACACTTACTATATCCACAAAGTGACAATAATTGTCTACTTTGATGATTAAATATGTAGTGGGCTTGACCTTTCACCTTGGTGAACTCTCTGCATATCATTATTTTTTTAAAAATAAAATTCTTTGAAAAGGAGAAAATTATCATTTGTAAAATCATTTATCCTCAAGAAAATTTTCAATACGTTTCCAAAATAATCATGAATGAATGAACATGTTATATGTTTTAAGTCTTTCAAACTACATTTGAATTTTTGATTATTTAAATGTGAAATTTGTTATAGCCCAAGCCCATCTTTACCAAGAAGGCTTTACTTGTTCTTGCTTGAGTTTCTTAGGTACTCTTTATGCATTGATGTCTATTTTAAAACTCTCCTCATTGTTTAGCTTGGCATATGCACCTTGTACTTAATCTTGTCTCTTAACATAGAGAGAGAGAGAGAGAGAGAGAGAGAGAGAGAGAGAGAGAGAGAGAGAGAGAGAGAGAGAGAGAGAGAGAGAGAGAGAGAGAGAGAGAGAGAGAGAGAGAGAGAGAGAGAGAGAGAGAGAGAGAGACCTAAAAGAGAACAATGAAATTTATCTAGCTCCATGTGGCTATTATATAGGCCTTTGAAAAACCCATTGGGGTTTTGATTAGGCTCGATGGGAAAAATGACAAGCCTGTGGTTATTAGGTAATCTTCAACCTATTGAAGAGTAAATAGTAATCAATGTAAATATGTTACTAGTGTAATCATGTACCATAATTACAAAAAAAATTAAGTACTTGTATAAATATTGAATCTGATCCCTGATACTAACAAAAGTCTTCTTCAGGGTCTCATGGGCTTCATGGCATTCAATAGTCTACTGTCACACAACCAAAAGTTTATACAATGGCCTAATAATAGTAGCATAATTCAAAACAAAGCAATGATAATGGCCTTTATGCCCAAGAAAGCATTGAATGCCTTTAAAATCATTGAGAGGTGAAAGATTGATGATAACTTGGCTCTATCGCTTACAATGCCATTCTTGGACACAAGGTATCCAAGAATAGTTTGGTGTTTTATCCAAAATTTACATTTTAGTAGATTGCAAGAAGAGAAACTTGGTTAAGGGCTCCTTTTAACTAGTATGAACACCTAGATCATCTACAAAAGCTTCTAGCTAGGTAACATATCTTTAGAGATGGTATACATCAATTATTGAAAGGTAGTAAGGGCATTAGCTAGACCAAATGACATAAAAATTGTAAGAAAAGACACCCCACTTAGTGGCAAAAGAAGTATTATGCATGTTATCTAGGTGATTGTAAAAATTTATTGGATCTAGAGAATCCATACATGAAGCTATAAGCCTCCTTCTTAGATACTCTCTCAATCATGTAATCTATGCATGATGGTGCATAGTGATTTCATTTGGTCAATGCATTGATTTTCTTATAGTTTATGTGTGCTCTAAATTTTCTTTTTCCTTAAGTACCTTGATAATGGGTGATACCCAATCAGTATGCTTACTTTATGTAATTTAATCAAGCTCCTTCTTTACATGCTAAGCATAGAAAGGATTCATGGGATATGGCCTCCCCTTGATAGGTTTGGCATCTGGTCACAAGGGAATAGTCTGAGAAACTACATGATGTGGTGCTCCTTTCAAATTTGCATAATTCTAGGAAAATAGATTGCAAAACTCCTTGAATAGATAGATGAGCACCTTATCTTCCTTGCTCAGGTTTTTCATCATAAACATGGGCATAGAAATTTTTCCCTCCTCAGAAAGATCAACTATCTTGAATTTAGATAGGACTTTAGTAGAATCATTGGTTGCACCTATCATTTGGCGCCAAGCATGATAATAATCTTCTTTCCTTTCTTGAATTAGGTAAAGCATTTAGGGAGAAATTGAGGCTAATGTTGAGAGCCTACATTAAAATTGGGAGTCTATTGAGCTTTCTTGAGATGATTTTTTCACAAATGATTTGGAAAATTCATATTGGAGCAGAGAGGTGGGGAGGTTGAGGTATTTCAGGGTCTAAGTCAATGCAAGCATCTAACTTTGAGTTAGACTCCTCTGGTATAGGAGGAGCTATCAAAGGATAGGTCTTCGGATGGTTCAATAGTGAAGAGATTGAGGTTGGAAGATGGATCAGAGGTGTGAAACTTCATCTAATCACATTAGGAGAAATATGGACTCTCTTTTTTGCCCCTTAAGGGGTTTCTCTCACCTCTCTCTCTCTCTAAAAAGAGATTGCAAAATACTATTAGAATAAGAGATCTTCTACAATCAAGCAAATCTCATATTTGTATTTTCAATAGATTTCACCTATTATTTTATTCTCAAATTGTAAGATAAGGTCACTTTTTCTCAAAATCCTCATAACTAAAAAAATTTCTCTAAAAATGGAGCCAATCATTAATATACGACTCTTTAATGCCCTCATGAATTTTCAACATGAAAATGTATTGGAATCATTCTCATTCTTGCTTCTTAAAAGGGTGTAAGTTAAAAAATGATATAAAATGATGTACACATCATATTTTAAGATTATTTTTTACCTAGAGACACATTTTTGACTCGAGAGTTTCCTTGTAAATTTTTATCGTTTTTGGACAAGTATATGCTTATTTTTGGGCATTGCTTCATTTCCTCTCAATACTCTAGTTTTGTCCAAAATTTTGTGTACTCTTCTCCTTCCCTTCAGAATATGGTTTCTTGCATAAGAATTCTTTTGAAGCAACACTCTATACTATCTACAATACTCTCTATCCTGCTACAAGTAATCTTAGGAGTGGTTTTGATAGCATTTCTTGAAATCAAATAATCTCTATCTACAACACTCTCTACCCTGCTACAAGAAATCTCCCTCTTAAATACTGTGTTATAAGATATCTTTCTCTTCAACACTCTATACTACAAGCAATCAAGTGATAATGGAGGTATCTTTATTTTTTAAATCTCTGTGATGTTATTATTCTTCATGCTTGTTTAATTCTTAAGTATCAATTGAGAGAGAGAGAGAGAGAGAGAGAGAGAGAGAGAGAGAGAGAGAGAGAGAGAGAGAGAGAGAGGAGGGGGAGGGGAAAGAGAGAGGACTATGTGAGATGAACTAAGAAAATAAGTGATAGAGTGACAGAGAGTAAATTAGGGTAGAAGATAAGATGATGTTATTGTTCTCCACTAGCCAAGCTTTTGTATAAATGTGTTTAAATATCTTTGATCAATTCTTCTTTTGATCAATTCTTCTTTTGAGAGAGAGAGAGAGAGAGAGAGAGAGAGAGAATATTTTGGATAGAACAGAAGATAAGATTGGATGCTGATTAGAGGTAGATTAAAAGCTAAGATTACATGCAGATTAGGGGTTGATTAGGGTCTATCATGATTGAAATAAAGAGAAAGAGACAAGATCCAACTGGGTAAAAAAGAACACAGATATAGTGAATCAAAGGGGTGTAATTGTGTGATTTGAATGTTAATCCAAGTTAAAATTGGCATATATTTTTCTTTATAGGATGTAGGTGCAGGTCATACCAAGAGAAAGAGAGATATTCACTTTCAATTGGAGGATGAATATGCACCAATGTTCAAAAGAACTGTAGAAAGGGATACATGATGCAACAAGAAAGAAATGCAGGGAAAAAAAACGTGGACCTTTGGGTTGATGGGTGCATTTATCCACCCGATCCAATCACTCAAAGGCCACCACAATTTGAAGGGCTTACATCATTTGTAAAGTTTGTTTGTGAAGGCAATGAAAGATTGTACGGATACACATGCAAACTTGTTACACAAGGATTAGTAGGGGTTCATTAAGCCTTGACAAATATGCAGACAAGATTACAAGGGAATGCAATCTTTGATGGAAAAGGATAGATTATTGGTTGAGAAGGATAGGGAGAACCAGAGCCTACAACAAGCAATGTCTGTCATTGAAGATGTTATGCAAGCTACACACATGCAAAATATGGAGTTACAATATAAAGTTATGGACTTGGAGAAGGAGAATCAAAACATAAAGAGGATTGGGCCCACTTTAAAAACCAAAGAAGCACGTTGGCACATCCGATTAGTTAAACCAATTCACCAATTAACCAAAGGAAGTGGACAATATCATAGATGGATATATGCTCAATATGCTATAATGAGAAATATGTTTCCTCATGTAGAGAATGATACTATTGCCAAAGTCCTAAGCAAGGATATCGTCAAAAATACATTGGAAAATTGTAAATTCAGGGACATTATAGATGATGGCGCAAGTGAACATCTTAGGGATGTGAGAAACTTGTTTACTTCTACAGATGCTTAGGGATTATGTGATAAGGTGGGAATGAGTTCTGAGTCATATATTATGCTCTATCAACAATTGGATACATAATTTAAGCAAGTCTTCAAAACTAAGCGAGTAATGTCTCTACCAAAACCATTTCACATGAAGAAGGCTCGAAAACAAATAAATGAGAAAGTTTTAGAACTAATTGGTGAGCCAAGGCATGGAAAATACACACATATTGAAGTATGGTTCCAAAGAAGTTGCATTTGTAATGAATGCATCCAACAAATTTGTATTGGATATATGTAGGGTTCAGATTGCTATGGTCAAGTTCTACAATATGTCTATGGAAGAATGTAGAGGTAAGTTTGTCCTCAAACTTGATGAGAGTGAGATAATTAAGGGGCAAAAACTTAAACATGTGAGTATAACACTTATGAATTGGGCATTGGATCCCAACGTTGATGAAAACTATAATTTATACTTCAGTGTATAGTCAGAGAATGAAATATGGTGGCTTGCAGCATTTGAAGTACAAAGGAGGACCATGAAGTACTTAAAGCTTTTTTAAGCCTCACTAATATACCCAGTGTTATTCAGTAGCAAAATAATGGAACAATTTTACACATCGAGGGGTTTGGGGACTCAAGTCGAATGGCATCTTACAGGTGATTTAAAAACATTGAAGTGTATGTTTGGTTTATCAAATGTAGCGAATGCAAAATTTCAGTGCATATACTGCATGCAAACTAGGAAGAAAGGGAAAGATGGAAAGAAAGAATGGCTTGCCAAGGTAGGACAACAAGGTGCTTCAACACGTGATCAAAAAGTCATGAGAAATGGAATGCTAGTTCTAGTGGATCCAAATTGGCGCCCTAATTTGTAAATACCACTAACAAGGGTTCACTTTTGCACATTATATTTTTTTGTTAAAATAATTGAGAAGCTAGTATATGAATATATATGCTTTGCATACAAGATATAGCACGTGTTAGAAGTTGATGCTACATGCAAGAAGGTAGAATAAGTTCTCTTTGAAGTTGGATTGCATGGGGACCAAGTAGAAATAAAAAAAGATGGCAAAAAATCGGCAAAGAGTGGAAATATCCCTTGTAAACCATGCTTTGGCAGACCCAAGGCTAGGAAGTTTATATCTCCACCTTGAGATGAGAAAGGCAATATACTTGTAAAACAACCAAAGAAGTATGAAGCATGGAAAAAGTTGCACCTTGCTGTTTTGGATTGGAGAAATGGGGGATGAATGAGGATTGCAAAGTCAGAAGTGTGGACACACCTAGATAGATTAGCATGTCTCTTACAAAAGTTGAGGTTTAGGGATGGTGATGACAATACATGTAAAGAGATAGTTGTTTAATTTCATAAGTCCATGGTGGAGGCATGGACTAAAAATAGTATAACACACTACATGTTCAGTATTGTCACCATTACAAAAAAAATCATCATTTCGAATTAGTTTGTGTTTCTAATCTCTCTTCTTATGCAGCATATACTTGTAGCACATGGTCCATACTTTGGAGATCAAATAAGTTTGGCAGTATGGTCAACTCAAGGCATGGAACGATCTCATTGGCAAGCTTGCTGTGCTTTTCAAAAGGCAACTGAACATGGAGGTGGCATCAATGATTCCAATTCTATGAGGCAATTATTACAATGGTGGTATAGAAGATTAGAGATACGATACGAGAAAAAAGAAAAGAAGTCCAAAACCTCTCAAGCACAATTTATAAGTAGGGCAATATATAAAGTGAGAAAAGCAAGATATGAAAACAACACAGCTAGATAATGCCATGCAAAATGGTTGGCAACCCAAGAGAGAGATGGCAAGAAATGGAGACCTAGATAAAGATAATACTTTTGATGAATTTAGAGTCCACGAGAGAGAGTAGGTACCCAGGATATGACACATCAATACTCCTATATTTAACATTAAATATCTTGCAAATTTTGTTCAAAATTTTAAAGATTTGTCACTATGTTTTTCAAAGTCAATTTTAAACTATGTTTTTTAATTATGAAAAGTCAATTTCGAAATCCTAAGACAAAGATATGAAAAATCCAAACCTTGGAACATTCATTGGCCTAGATAGAGAGGGGTATGAGGGGGGTGGTAGGAGATAGAGAGATGTAGGGATGGGGTGGAGAAATGAAATGAAATGATAATTTTAAAGTTCATCTGCACCACAGTAAGTTAAAAAGTTTCGTAATTAAGTCAAATCTCTCCTTTAATTTTTTCCCATTACTCTTCACTCTACCTTCCACCTTTCTATCCTTCATAATCAAAACCATGGCATGTTCCAAGCTTCCTATCAAGAAGGCACCTACGAGAGCAATAGCTCAACATTCTTCCAAATATAGTGAGTGTACTGTGAGTGACAAAGGTCCCTTGGTGGCCAACAACGGTGGCCCTACTGCAGCTAATAATATGGTGCTATTGTGTCCAACAATGGTGGCCCTAGTGTGGTCAATAATGATGGTTTGCCATTGTCCAGAAATGGTGGTCCACATACTCCAGTTTCTCCAGCTCCCACTACTGCTCTAGCTGGTAATACACATCCTCTGACACACATAAGCAGCGAAGATGGAGACCAGGCACAACTGCGCTATGAGAGATAAGGAAATTCCACAAGAGTGCCAACTTGATTATTCCTAAGGCACCATTCTCTAGGTTGGTGCAAGAAATACTGCAAGATCTGCAGTTAGGGCATCATCACAAGTTCTTTTCAAGGAACTAGGCAAGGAATGTGAGGCGATGGTCCTTGCTTACTCTCCAAGAAGCAACTAAAAGTTACTTGATTGATCTAGTGGGTGATTGTCAATTTTTAGCCATTCATGCCTAATATAGCACTATTAAGCCCATAGATATAGTTTTTGTTCGTAGGATCTGCAACAACAAGGATGCATTTAATCTTAATGTCAACAATATGCTTTGAGAAGCTACCTTGTAATTGGATCTATGTTTTTAGCTCAGGTTTGGTTGTAGATTGTAAGGAGCTTGGTTTTGGTTTATCTTTCCACTAGACCTTCAAGTATTTGATAGCAATGGTCTACAAAATGGAGCTAAATTTTGCCTAGCTCTAGTTGTACTTGATGCAATGCACTATCTACCGTGCATTTCATAGTTTCGTAATCCCAAATCTGATATTTGATATTCTATTTTGTCATGATTTTCATTGTGCGTATTTTCAAGTTTCTAATTTTGAAATTATTTTTGTTGAGGATAAATTCAATGTGTAATCACGCACACATTAGTGATCAATTGGACATGGGCTGATGCACTATGTCTTTACTGTATTTAATAGTTTGGAAACACTATATCCGATATGGGATATTCCATTTGACCCATGAATTATTTTTTGTAAATTTTTAAGTTTTCAATATTTCACATAGTTTGGTTGACAACACATTTAATATGTAGTTGTACACAGTGTGGTGGTGAGTTTTTCTGCTATCAATGAAGTATGATCCAATTAATGCATTTTCAAAAAATGATCGAATAATCAATTTTATAAATCAAAATCTGGTGAAACTTCATCCACATGTCAACATCACAAAAACTCATGGATATTAAAAAATTGGCTCCATTAGAAGTCTCTGGGATACTTGTCAAGAGGCTCCCGTCTAAGGCCTTGAGTCTAGGGATTTAGGGCCCCAAACACTAGCCTTCGAACATGTATCTCCCAGAGACTTCTGATGAAGCCAAAATTTTTTTGGGTAGTTGATGTACCCAAGAGGAGTCCACAAGTAAAATTTCATGTCAATCGGATCACCAGTCATATTTTTCCAAAGCCTAGATACATTAATTCAGGTTTAAGGGTTTTTTAAAAGTTTTGCTATAAGTTTAATGTTTCACCTAATTTTACAAATTTCACTTTTGAGTTTTGAGTTTTCTCTCCTAGAAGACATGGCACGCATCAAGGTAGCTCGGAGACACCCCCTAGAAATCCTATGCACATGCCACCTTCCCCAGCTCCACTACTACCACTACCACCACCACCACCACCACCACCACCACCACCACATCGCAAGCGTCGATGGAAGCTAAGCACAGTTGCTCTTCATGAGATCAGCCATTACTAGAAGACCACGCACCTCCTAATACCAAAGGCTCCTTTCCAGAAGCTAGTGCATGTGATTATGGACGACATACTCATTAAGAATAGCAGGAGGAACTTCCTAGATGGATCACGCTTGCAACAACCCAATCGTTGCACTGTCCCCTCCTTGCACTACAGGAAGCTGCCAAAGCTTACCTCATTGACTTGTTCGGAGACTCGGTCTATGCAGCAGTACATGCAAGGAGAGTCATCGTCATCGATAGGGATTTGTGGATAGTGATGTTCTTCTGGTGATTGAAGGATGATCATCATAGAGATCAACAATGATAGGGGTGTACTACCAAAACATATATGAAATGTAGCTTCCAAAGAGATTTTGTAAAACCCTAGTTGTAATGGATCCCAGGTAAAATGTTATGAATATGAATACATGTTTTTTGGCACTTCTTATTTTTGTTTATTCACTTGTTATGTGTTTTATTTATGTCTTTGAGTTATTGTTACAATTGTGCACGAACTCGATAAAGCACTATGTATTAAATTTAGGGTACGAATCGTGTTGCGTATAAATTTGATAACTAAACGTAACATTCAAGTAAAAAACAATAATAAACGATGCGTATGACAAACTACATTGCACGCAAATCCAACAAATATGAGTTTTCATTACTTAGGAGAAGATTACAAATTACATTACATTGGTGATGAGATATCATTTGGCACTAAGTACATCTACTCTCTCTTAGGCTTCTTTGAGCTACACTCCCCATAGTCAGAGCTATTCTTGATCATAGGCGGCAACACATTTTTCCCTAGTAGTTCTTGCCTAATGACATTGGGGTCTTCAACACTAGCAATCATGCCATGGATCACCATGGAAAAAAGTGGCCAAGACCTGGTACTAGAGAATAAGTAGAGGAGCTTTAAACGTTGAAGCAACGCTAATTTCTCCAAGCTAGAGTTTGTTGGGATGATCTTGAAGGGCCCAGCCTTCATTAGTGCCCTCAACTTCAAGAAATTCTCAGCAAAAGCCAGAGAGCATGTCTTATGGAATACAATAATGTCGCTGATAAGCTAGCTGATATACTCCTTCAATGCCGAGTCCTGCACCCTTCCTTGGCTATTAGATTGGTCACCTTGTCTAGATGAAAATTCATCTATATAAACAATTTCTTGCATCACACAAGTTTAGTGTTAGACTCACTATGTCAGACTCACTATGCATGGAGTGTGCTAAAGATATATATATCGGATTCATGCAAAAAGCTAGGGGCCCGATCCAGGCAAAATATTTTGTGCATACTCTCAATACCCTAGAGGCCCTACTGGTAAATTTTTACGCGAATCCAATAACATTAATATGATAACATTACCTTCTCTACATCATCAATTTGCTGCTATAATGGAGCATCCAGGTTTGCTACTGCAACTGGGCTACCCTCGTCTCTCTCTTAGGAAGGTACTACATAGTCGGCGAGTCGAGGTCCAAAAATGCTTTCTTACAACCGGTCAAACTCCTCATCTGAGATCTCATAATGTGGCATTGCATTCTCAATCTGCTCTTGGATGCTCACAATGGCAGAGATGTCATCGACACTCATGCCATCATATCGAGCCACCTCATCAACATGTGCTGGTGCATCTTGTATATCAACATCTATAAAATCATTAGATGCATCACACACCATGATATAATATAGTTCTTCTTCTCTTAGCTTCAAAATTTATAGTACATCTTACATAAGTAAATATTCCACCCCCTCAATGATGATAGCATGGAGAGAAGTGAGGGGTAGTGGTAGCCATGGCACACAAAGAGAGAAGGAAGGAGAGCACAAGTGTAGGGAAGTAGAGAATGAAAGTGAAAATGAGTTTGGAGTTATAGCTTTTATGTATCTAGGGTTTTAAATAAAGGTTCTTTTTAAACCCTAAAGTTTCAAATTAAAACTCTTACCTTAGTTTCTTTATTTTAATACTTTAAAGTAACCGTTAAAATTACTCATACAGACAAATGCTTCATTCTACATTATTATATCCTCGAATATACTTGGATCGTTGAGTATATTCAAGTCTAACTACAAAAATATAGAAAATTTTTAAGAAAAGAAATCTAAAAGACCTTCAAAATCCCTTGGATGATCCAATTTAATATTTAATTTTAAGAAATAAGTAGAAGAGATGAGATACAATATATCATTATGCAAAGACAATATTACATAGATTATAGAACTCCAGCCTCTAATTTAATTATGATTTTAACCAGCATGATTGACTAATTACAATATGTATTATTGCACGCTTGGATCAGAGTAAACTAAGATTATCCAAATTGAAAGTACTCAGAAGTTTAAAAAAAATTATATTCATTCTTTATATATATATATTTTACAAGGATTCCACTATCTCAAGGATATGTGGAGAAGCACATCCTTCACATGTCATAGATTGCTCACTACGAATCCAAACTTTTCTATTATCTAACTTGAAATAGAAGTTGCAGAGGGGCTCATTGGACACTAATTGGATTTATTGTCTCAGAAAAGAAATGGGACAATGGCTCTTTGCGTCGACCACAAAAGGATTATGACCATTCCACAAGATAACCATATCTATGAGAGCTGTATGTGTCTCATCTCAAGTATCTTGATCCAAGCTAATCCACTCCCCTCGCGAAAGTCGCCATCTTTTATATCGAAAGCGAATGCACAAAGTTTGTTTAGCGATGGAATACCTGTAATAAAAACAAAAATAATGGTAAGTAAATGTGAATAACACAACAATTCATCTAAGCAAGACCTATGACAATTAAATCAAGGCATTCAAAGTAGTAAAAAATATTTGCCTCAATGTGAGATATGATTGGTTGGCCTTGCACTCAATAGTCTCATCAAAATGTGTTCTTTTGACTTGAAAAGACTCACCCAATGACTGACTCATCCATTCCTTAGATGGATACTTGCATTGATACGTAATCTTTGTTTTTTTCATAATATCACATGAACCAAACAAATGTGCAAACAATGAGAATGGAATAAACCAACTAAGATGCACATCTTTGGAGCATGTGGTGGATTTCATAGCACTATTGATGTCAGATTTTATCTTGGACTTACATGCTCATGACAACTCCAAGTTACCAATCAACCATTCACCACTAGATAGTGGCGGCAATGGGACATGCTGCAATCTCTAGCTTTCTACTACAAAGTTGCAAGTTGACTTGCATAGTTATTATCATAGATCAAAGAACCTATGTCTTCATGCCAAACATGTATCTTACTGCTCAAACATTCCACATTCTACCATTCATGCAAAGTTGATGGATATAGAGCTGTCAGTAAAACAAGATTGAATTAGAACACTGCAAGATTTAAAAAAAAAACTCTGATGCAAAATAATAAACAATGATAAAATTTAAAAACTTACTGTTTTGCTTATAATTTGCAATGTAGTTCTTGTCATGTACAGAGATTTGTTTGTGTGTATAAACATGTTGGATCAACACTTTTGTTATTGTACTTGTTCCATTAAACACTTTTTTGAACTTTGAAATTCTACATTTTTAATGTTTGCTAGGGTTTGGAACATCCTCATGCCTGGACCTTGAAACTCCCTCGAGTACTTGGGTGCATCAAAATCCAATCCAACTTATAGTACTTATCACAAATCCAATTATCGCCATTATCTTTCCTATTGAAGACCTCCACTGCAAGTATGTTATTGATGTTTTTCCTCCATGAAGACATCTATGATAACCAAATAGAAAAGTTATCTATCAGCATGTGTATAATTTGCAAATGTTCTCTCCAAATGAAATGACATTTAAATGGAGCGAATTAAAAAAACCATTGCACCTGTAATTCTTTTCACAAAGAAACCTAGAGATGTTGAACAAGAAGCTGACTTATAACAAGACCATTGTTCCTTCACTGACAAATTTCTAGAGTACAAAAACAAAAGAAATATCGAGTCAAAGCATACACATAACTTACATAGGCTTTGTCCAAATGAGTTGAAACTTAACCATATGGAGCAACAGAAAAAAGTGGCAATATACCTGTGGCTCTCTTTGCAAAGAAGCCCAAAGATGTTGAAGAAGTTGATTTTAAAAAAAATCATTGTTCTCTACCCTCGAAGACTCTTGGAGTAAACAAACAAAGGAAAGCTCAATATGCATATAGCTTGCATACATTTTGTCCAAACTTGTTCTTGATTGTAAGAGACTCCTAGAGTACCAAAACAAAAGAAATTACATGTCAGAGAATGCACATAACTTGCATAGGGTTTGTCCAAACGAGATAAACTTAACCATATAACATCTATGGAAGAGAACAATATCCCTATAAAGTTTTGTGAAGAAAATCTTAGGGCATTGGTAGAACAAGCTGTGCTCTCATAAGACATGTGAAACTCACTCTGTGTTTGTGTAGAGGAAATGAAATTTCACAGGGTTACAGATAGGGCAAGCAACAATGAGGCAAAATTTCATCAGGAAAGAAGAAGTGGGGAAAGAGATATGATAAATTTGAGTTCCGCCTAAGAAAGAGGGGGAAACTGAAAAGGGGAGAAATGAAAAGTCAAACATAAAAAACAAGAAAATGAAAAATTGAGTCACAAACTTCTAGGAAGTGTCAACATTGTATTCCCCACATTTTCCCTTATTTTATTGTTGAGGGAAGATTTGGGCCAAAATATGGCTAGAAGATTCATGTTACGTGAATTTGGAATCCCAGCTCTCTCATTGGTTAGGCCCATATTTGTTTATTCACTCCTTAATGGGCAAAAAAGAGAGTCCATATTTCTCATAATGTCACAGTCCATGGCTTTCAAGTATTTCAACCATTCTAATTCTAGCTTGACACAGATAAGGCATGCATCAAGGAATAATGAATCATGTTTCAAATATTTTTAGTCAAGTGTGATTTGCTCCATTATTCTTTCATCAAATTTATACTCCTTATCAAAATATATATGACTTTCATCCTCTATCAATTGATCTCTAGACTCACTCTCTCTTTGATCTCAGATTCTTGAGGGGGCATCATGGACACAAAAAGGTTATTGTAATATTGAAAAAGCTTGGAGTTGATTCAAATGCTATATGGGGCTTCTTAAGAGACCTTCAAGCATGATTAGGTTGGCATTAGCAAGTTCTTGAAGCTCGATCTCCATAATGAGAGGAGTATATATGATTCAAGTCTATATCTGTAAAGTGCAGGAAAGCCTTTTTACTTAAATGGCCAAAAAGGAAGGTTTTCTTGGGCATCAACCATACTGATAGGGGTTGCCTTTATGCCTTATTGACTCAAGTATTCAATGGCTTCTTTATACTCTCCTTACTCTCTAAATGGGAGGTCAAAGATGGCAAGAATATAAATCCAGTCCTATTAATCCTCGAGGCATAGAACATATGTGTTCATTGGTTTCAAAATTGGGGAACCAATTGTGTCATCATGAAACAAGCTATAAATAGCATCCAAGTTGACCGAAGTAGTCTTCTAGCTATTCATTGGTACATATGGGCGATTCCAAAATTCAAGAAAATTTTGGTCAACTTCATTCTCCTTTGGATGTTCTTGTTTTTTAGGGCACTACGTGGATATGTCACTAGTTTGGGGCCATAAGTCCAATAGGTGTAAGAGTCTCTCGAGACAACTTCTTGCCTCATCATCTACCTCTTTCTAACATTAATTAGTACTGATTGGTAGTCCATTAGCACTACATTTCCTTCCTCATTATAGAATACATACAAGTTGATATATTCCTCTTCCTTAGCAAGATCTTTAGTATAGTGAACTGGGGCATCACTAGGTGGGCGAGTTATAGCTCGAAGACTGTGGGTTGCCAAATGGATTGATGTCAACTCAAGAAGCTTTAGGCCTCTGAATTGGGGGAGTGGATGAAGCTATTTGTTGTAGTCTTGGATATGGGAGCTCTCAATTTTCATATGGTGCAACATAGGGAAACCACCTAGGGGCTCTACAAGTTGATGCCTCATGAGTAAACTACCCAGAAGAGGTCCTATTCTATCAGGAGCATTTAGATGGAAAGTGATCACCAATGCAATGCATGCACTACATATTTTGATGGTATGGTCAGATCTCCTAAATGATTCAATCATTTTCAAGATCTCTTATTGTTTTTTCCTCACATTTCTCATGAGATTTTGAGTTTGGGTGTTTCCTACCTCAAGTTTTCCTCTACTAGATTGGGATTCAGGCTCTATGCCTTTTCATTTCTTATTTTGATTCTATCATTATATAGGTCTTCTATTTAGATTACTTCATCTAAGAATCCATTGAGATTCTATGATCAAGCACAGAGTTGTTGGCCAACACCTCATAGATTCTTTCATCGTAGATACCATTTATGAAATCCTTCAAAACTTTTTGGCAGCCAGTTTTTCGGGTAGCAAGATTCATTAGTATAGTGCTCATATCCTAGACACATAGTCTTTCAAAATTATCCCCATAGCTTGCTGATATTAAAAATCTCTTGATGAAGAGATTCCTGAGGATTGCAAAAGAATTTTTTTTTGCTACATTGAGGCCAATAAATCAAGTGCAACCCTTCTCATCCATGTAGATCACAAAAACTTGAGCTTGCTTGTGGCATCTCCTCTAAGGTTTTTGGCCTCACAAACTTGTTTGAATTGCTCTATGAAGTTGTATGGATAATCTACTACTACTTGCCAAGTTTTTTGGCTACTAAGGATACTTTGACTTGGTTTCATAGTACTATAGGTGTATTTCCCATCCCATTCGGAAACCTTTGGGCCATATGAGCTCCTCTAGCGATTAGATCATTGTGATCAAAGAGCTTGGATTATATGAGATCCATTAGAGTGTGAGTGGATGATCTTCACATTCTTGCATTCACGACAATATCTTCTTAATATCGTTGAATTTTGATTTCATGGCTAGCAATTCTTTCTTTGTGTCCATTATGTGTTCAATGATCTTATTGAAAGTGCTAGTCTCTTGGTCCTTAAGAGCTATGAGTTTTTTTTCGAACTCCTCATTAGAAGGATTGACCCGCTCAAAGCAAGTAGGCTTTTGGTGGCTCTCCAAGGACTCTTGGATATCTCTTGGGAGAGACTCTAAAAATGTTGCCTTGTCCATTGTACTAGGCTTGTGGTTTAAAGCTTTTTGGTTAACTAGGTAAATTATTTGATCATTGAGATCCTAGAGAGGTGCGGTCTTGAGACCTGAACTTTTGAGTGGAGTGGATTCATAGGTTATTATTGTAGATGTTGGTTCATGGCCAAGGCTTTGCTCATTGGAGATCATATTGCCATTCTACAAGCACCTAGAACAAGAGAAACCCTCAGCTTTTGCCTACGTTATGAAGTTCTAGATTCCTTTGATAGTTTTGCTCTTAGTGACCCATGTTTCAAATGTTTCTAAAGTTCCTCGCCTTTTTTTTTGGTTTAGTCATCTCATTGGATTCTCAAGCACTTTAATATTTCTTTCGATCACTTTCAAATTCTTTTAATCATTTTTTCATAATTTTGTGCACAATGTGTGATTATGAGAGTTCAAAGAAGAAAGGTAGCATAAATAAAGAAATAGTACCATCAATATCCCTTAATCTCTTTGGCATGGAAATGATGAAAGATGAGGACACAAATCCATTGCCATGAATGCCATCACACTTTCATGGAGTAGAAAGTTAGAGATAAGCATATCCTGACCATCCACTATAAATGGATCCATTATAGGTAAGAAAAGTGGTAAGATGAGGAAAAGGGGAGTCGCAACCAAAATGATGCTACAAAGTGAGGGGATAACCACACTACTAATAACCAGGAATCGTGCAACAAATATGGAAAGTGCAACAACTTCTCATATAGAGAAGGCTACCAGAATAAAAATAGCAAGGTATCCAAATATTGAACATAATAATTGACAAGGTTAAGAAATGGCTATAAGTAGTTTAATGTGTGTGTAAAAATGTACACTAATGAATGTGTGGAAGAGTATATGGGTTAGTGTGTGAACAAGAGACCTAACTAGATTCTAATGTGTGGACTAGAAAACCATAAGTTGTTGAAGAATAGTGCATGAGCCAATGTGGATATGTGCTTTTTTGTGTCGTGTCTTAACTTATCCTATGCACTTACATTAAGTGAGCAACTAACCTACACAATGGCCACTAACCAATGTGTGAATTGACTATCCTACAAGTTACTATCCTAAGAGTAACTAATCTACATGTGTATTGATAAACTTATGTGTTTACCTAAGTATATGCGCAATGTGAAGATGAAACTTCTTCTTGCACATTGTGGTATTCTCCAATACCTCACCCACAATAGCACTTAGTTTCACATTTTGATCCAATGGTACTGAGATTGGCTTACAATTAGCCATACCATCTTTCATCAACATATTCAACATATACTGCCTTAGTGTGAAAACGATATCCCCTTAGATGCTTGTATCACTTTCATGCCTAGAAAGTGCTTCACCTCTCCCAAATATTTCATGTCAAATTTATGCTTGAGAATACTCTTCATATGCTCTACCTCTTGCATATTATCACCTCCAACAATCAAATCATCCACATACAAGGTAATGACAACAATGCCCCTATCACCGTAATAGCATAAAGCAAGTGATTTCAATTTCCAATATGAAAACCAGTAGAGACAAGATGCTGTGCTATGTTGTCATACCATGTGTTTGGTGCTTGTTTCAACCCTACAGGGCTTTGCATAGCCTACACATATAATCGAGGTGAATCATGATCTCATAACCCTATGGCTACTCCACGTAAACTTCTTCTTGCAACTCACTATGCAAGAATACAATGCAAGCTCTTGTACTTACAATCTTTGCCATTGAAGAAAATGTCTCTGCATAATCAATCCCATAAATATATGCATAATATTTAGCAACAAGTCTTGCCTTATACATGCTTGCACTACCATCTATATTATTTTTTGCTTTGTAAACCCACTTGTAGCCTATAGCTTTCTTTCCCTCAAGTAGTGGCATTAAATCCCAAGTCTAATTTATATCCAATCTAGCCATTTCTTCATCCATGGCTTTCTCCCAATGCACATGACCAATAGCTTCCTCAAAATAAGCGGGCTCAATTGATTCTATAACCTTTGCCATATATGTGTAATGGTGAGAAACATAACCATAATATATCAACTTGTTTATGGGGTGCCTTACTCTCATGGATATCTACACTTGTAGAGCACTTTGTGATTCTTTTTTATCAACCTTAGTTTTCCTTACACTAGGAGTACAAACAATTGGAATACCAAACTTCTCCTCCATACCCTAACCTGAGCTATCAAACTCACCATCTATGTGTGAAGAGCATGTAGAAACATATGGCATACCAAGTGACTCAAGCACCTTTTCTTTTCCCTTGTGTGATACATTTTCTAAACTTGTATGGGTACTATTTGCATGAACCTACCACTCTATGGTCTCTCAATCCACATCTTCTATAATCGCCTTTTTTTGCATTATCTATAACAACTTGTTTTTTAGTAGCATACCAATTGCTCATCTCATCAAACACAACATATCTACTCACATGTAACTTGCATTTAACTAGAGTATAATATCTCTAATCCTTTTACTCAAGGAAATAACCCATAAATATACCCTTTTTAGCTTTTAGATCCAACTTTTTTCTTAGCTCATTAGGAATATGCATATAATATGCAATGCATTCAAATATCTTAACATGTGACAAATTTGATTTCTTTCTAGTAAACTTCTCCTTTGGTGTCACAACATACACTACAACAGTGGGAGTCCTGTTCATAATATAGACAATGTAGATACAGCTTCAACCCAATAATAATGAGGTATGTTCTTTTCAACTATCAGGGCTCACGCAATTTCTATAATGTGCATATTCTTCCTTTCAACAAGACCATTCTATTGCATAGTGTATCTACATGTAAACTGCCTCTGAATTCTACACTGTTGACTCAATTTAAAAGGGTAATAGTGGGTAGTGTTGGAATTTGTGCTTACCAACTCATTGTACCTCTCTATTCATTCCAAATTATTAACTTATGTATTTTCTTGTATGCTTTATTAAATCCTAGGCATATGGCAGAAGGCCATCTTGAGAAAAGGGTGATTCTATCAATAGGATGAAAGAAACTTGCTCTTTAGTTTCAAAGGTGAGGAGGTTTTTGGGAGTCTATGTGTTTAACCTTATGTAGATACCCCACTTTGCACATATCATATATGTTATTTATTAGTTATGGAGAAAGGGGTAGAAATTCCAATGGGATAGAATGCACACAAAGGCTATGAGAATGCTAAAGAGATTGTTGAAGATTGTATCTACTTTGCAAAAAATTGAATGTTTAGGTGGAAGACCCATTATTATCATTGTTAATACAATCTCTATCTAGATTAGTTGGGATATAGGGCAAGATGATGAGAGAAATAGGTATGCCATCAGATTTGGGACAAAAGTATTGAATGAGAGATAAATAAGTGTCAGTAATGCAGATTGGTGGTGGCTAAGTGTCAATTAAAGATGATGAAAATGGTGTAGTAATAAAGGTGGTGTAGTTGAGGACAATAGCAAAATTACTTCAAGGCATTGTGGTCAAAAGGCTATATAAGAAGTAGAGAGGAAGAGACGAGGGTTACTAAGTTACAGACCTATATACACATAGATAGTTACAATTTGAGGATAGAAATTTTCATGGAGAACTTCCTCATTGGCAAGGCTAGTGGGATTTGGTCACAAGTGTGGCTAAACCTAAGATTCTTGAAAAGGCTCAACCAATTTGCTAGTCATCTTAGGGATCATCGTGCATGGACTGAAAGAGCCAAAAGAGTGTTACATTGGATGTCTTCATGTCTCTCTGATGCAATGGTCATGCAGATAATGAATTACAAATCACTAGAGGATACTTGGAATATTTTGATGAGATATTGTGGCATGACTACCAGTGGACGCAAAATTTAGTTAAAGTAGAAGTTTGATACAATGGACATGAAAGGATGGTCCATTCAAGATTATGTGATTGAGATAAAGACTATTGCAGATCAGTTAGCTCTTGTAGGAGCTGAGGTAGATGATGATGATATGGTGGCTCTGGACCTTGAATGGTCTAGGGATAGAATATAAGTTCTTTGATACATCAATGACATTGATATTTGGCACAAGTGGATTGGACATATAAATGTCTAAAAGCTAAAAATTATGTAGCATAAGAAGCTTGTTATGGGCTACCACAGTTTAACTATGCTGATTTGGGACATGAATGCTTAGCATGTTAGTTTGGGAAACAAGCCAGCTTTCCATTTTCCAAGAATATATAGAATAATAGTAGGCCTTTACAGCTTGTGCACTTAGATGTCTGGGGACTTGCACATAATGCATCACTTGGTGAGTCTCGATACTATGTGACATTTGTGGATGACCATAGCAAGTACACATGGATATACATCTTAAAGCATAAAGAGGAGGTATTGGACAACTTTATGGATTTTAAAGGTCATACTGAAAAAGAACTTTTAACTGTTATGTCTCATGCTTAACGGTCTAATGGTGGTGGAGAGTATGCCTCAAAGGAGTTTGATAGATACTTAGTAAAGCATGGGATCAGGAGAGGCAATTGACTTGCAACTATAATCAAGTAGAAATGAGTTGTTGAAAGAAAGAATATGGTAATTATGGAGGCAGCTAGGGCCATGTAAAATCAGAAGGATATGTTATTGCATTATTGGGCTAAAGTAGCACTTATGGCTATCTATGTGATTGAATAGAACCTATTGCAGGAATACATGAAAAGACACCTTATGAGAAGCTATATGGCTACAAGCCTAATATCAAATATTTAAAAGTATTTGTCAGTATTGCATCTGTTCATGTTCCTGACGACAAACAAAAGAAACTTGACCCTAAAGCGGTGAAGTGTGTTTTCATTGGATACTCATAGGAAAGGAAGGCATATAAATGCATTCTTTTGACTACACAAGAGATATTGCTCAGCCATGATGTTGTGTTTGATTAGTTAGCATCTTGGTATGGTGGTAAGCTGGCTACAGTATATGATGACAATTCACATGTCACATATGTTGAAAATGGACATCAAGGCACTACTTCGATCAATGGACCTACTAAGGATGCATCTAGCAATATAAGTCCTTGGATAGGAAGGCTCCAAAGCCATGGGTTTCCATCCACTAACATGGATACATTAGTGGGGGGGGGGGGGGGGGGAGATAAAGGAAAAGAGAAGGTTTTTGATGATGTGATAGGTCCATTGGCTTTAGGATATGACTCTTCTAAGAGTCTTGATAGCGAGTTTGGCATACCTACAATGGTTACATTTGGAGTTAAGAAGAGATACATATCGCCTCATGAGAGAGTGGAATCTAGTTCACCTCACTTTGCAAAGAGCACATAGAGAAATGAAGTGAGTGGATAGGCTTACTTACAATGGATACTTAGTGAAACATTATGCATACAAACATAGTTGCAGAAATATAAAGAGCCTACATATTTTGTGGAAGCAGTTAAGGATGAGAACTAGTGCAAGGCTATGGATGATGAATATGAGTCTTCGCTCAAAAATAGAACATGGGATTTGGTTGAGTTTCCTAAGGGCAATTTGCCTAAGGGAAAAATACCTATTGGATGCAAGTGGATTTATAAAATAAAATGTAAGGCGCATGTCTCACTAGAGAGGTATAAAGCGAGATTGGTAGTGAAAGGATATGCACAACAATATGGGCTAGATTATGAGGAAACCTTTAGTCTGATTGCTAAAATGGTAGCTATACAGACACTATTATTGAATTGGCTACATCTAAAGGCTAGAATCTTTATTAGATGGATGTTAAAAATGCTTTTCTAAATGGTGATTTGGTAGAATAGGTTTATATGGATCAATAGAGGCCTATGCACATCCCAACTATCCGTCGTATGTATGTAGATTGAAAAAAGTATTATATGGCTTAAAGTAAGCCCCACAAGCATGGAATGTTAGAATTATTCCGTGCTTGCAAACACTTGGATTTCAAGTAGGTAAAGCTAATCACAACCTATTTACTAGGAAAACGGTGTCGTGCCACTACGTGGGCACAGTGTGAAAAACTTTGGAGTACATCATCATTCGACTTTCTTATTGATCAAGAGAGTCAATATCATCTGAGTCATTAGTGCTAGTGTCCGTGGCATAGATGGTCCAAAAATACTAGATTTTTGGACAATTTTGGCCTATTTTTGTTATTATTTATTGTAAAAATTCAAAAAGTTAGAAAATCTTCTAGATTAGGATGTCATTCAAAAAGCAAGTTTCTTTTTCAGCCAGTTATGGGATTTTTCATAAAAAAGATAGATAGGAGAAATTGCGCGCATCGTGATCATTGTTGATAAGCTGAAAATTGCACTTTGAACGGGAAGAAGAAGAGGAAGTGAGCTGGGAGATCCCTAACCAGGTGTCCTAGGAAGGTGTCCTAGGTAGGTGTCCTGGGGATTTACCCCCTTTCAAAGCCAAGAGAGCCATTAGATTTGGGTTCTGAGTAGCAGAGAAGAAGTTGTTGTTTTGATGCACGTTTTTGGTCTACGAAGGAGCTCCAAGAGATCTAATATACCTGGAGATTGCTTTTGAGTAGTACTAGACAAAGGATTTCAGGTTTTGTCAATACTTAGTGATTCAATTCATTATGCTTTGTCTTTGTTGTGTTTACCTCTTGTCTATTCATTTTCTTCTCTTCCATCTCCTACCTCTACTTCCTTCTACCTTTGATCCCTGATGGATTCGACCTTTCGACAAAAACCCCTCTGACATTGGTGAACACGACGTGAAAGGTCATCAAAAGAAGGAAATGCAAGATGGGAGAACCTTCAAACACAATCTCTAGTGATGTTTTGTAATAGTTGATGCAAAATATGAATATGCTTATGCAGGTACAACAACAACAACAGGTGATGCAGGCTTTTGCTCAAACAGAAAGTGTTGTAATGAATGCTCTACAAGTAGTTGAGCATGAGATGAAGTTATTCAATGGTAGGAATGCATCTGCATATGTACATACCTATGCTCAAAAGATGGAATTATTTGGGATGGATCAACTTTCATGGAGCCAATATTTTGTACGTGTTGCTGTACATGAACTGAAAGCGCGAATTACTGAATTATACATGCATGATGTTGACTGGGTAGCTTTCAAGACCACTCATGGAAGAATTTTACATTGAGGATACTAGTTTGATTACGTGCAAGACTTTTCAAGAGTGGGTTTTACAACCCAATAAGGGTCTTGTGGCTACCGAATTGTTAAGAGAATTTGAAAGTCTATTTGAGCAGTTGGATCTTGTAGACCAACAAGATCTTGCAAGTCAAAAAATTGAATTGTTTCTACAAGCAACAAATCGTGAGCTTCAAGAGAAGCTTGATGATTTGCTAGAAGATCAGACTATAGAGACATGTCTGAAAATAGAGTGGAGACATGTCAAGGAAGTTGTTACTGCACTTGTGAAAAAGCATAGAAGAAGAGAAAGATTGCATGTCTCTAGCTTGCCCACTGTTATGGGCAAAACAATTGAAGTATCCAGTAAGCCACCCACTTTTATGGATAACCCTATGGTTGTACCTGCTATTGTTCCCTTTGTTAGGGAAGATGTGATAGCCTCCGATTTTATCACCAAAAAGGCTAAAAGAATGTGGTTCTTCATCGACAAAATATTTCCTTTTATCCAAAATTTTTGGCATACACATCCTTGTATAATGCTTAATGTCATATTAAATGCTATTGGCTCATTAGTGGGTCTACACATTTTAATGCCAATGCATACAAAACCTCTCTTCCTTTGGTTTATAAAGTTCAAAGATATAGCCATGTATACACAAAATTGAAAGCCAAAGCCTAAGGTTCAAAAATCATGTAGATGTTCTCATTTTGAATAAAGAAAAGAAAGAAGGAAAGAATAGCCGTGATTGTGGGTGGTTGAGGAAGTTGTAACTTCTCTCTTCCTTTATCAACCCATGCATACGGTCTTTTCTCTCTCTCTCAGTTGGCACAATTTCTCTCTTGATTTTTGTTCTCTGCTCTTTGTGCTCTACTGCAAGATCAATGGAGAGTGAGGGTGAGGATGAAGATGGGGATGGATTTCATGTATTCCTTTTGCGTGCCAGAACTTAGGCGAGGTTCTTGCAATATTTCATGGCTATGGGCAAAGCCCAAGGCATATACTTTGCCTGTTGGAAGCTGGGTTTTGTGGGAGCTTGGAAGGGATTATTCATTTTTTGGTGCGTCTGCCGGGAGCCAAGTGCGCTCTAGCGGGTGATCAATTTTCCTAGGGTATTCAAATCCTAGGTGTTATTTATGAGTGAATACGCAGTCTCTTTTCTAAGGGACCATTTTCCTAATTTGCCCCAAGAGTGCCAAAGAAAAGTGCTAGATTGGGCGAGGGATACAGAGTTAGTAGAAGGAGGCACATATTTTGGGCCACAATTAACTGTGGACGTTGAACAATTGTCCTCTTGGAGCTGGGGTTATAACGACTGTGCGCAAACCATAGTTCTACTAGCGACACACTTTGGGTTAATAGATGCGGTAGAGATAAATACAATCAGTGTATCGTACCACTTTGATTGGTATCACCGCACAGCTTATCGGACGTTTAGAAGGGTAGTGTGGGATGATGTGTTGCCTTGGATACGTGTATCCAAAGGTTTAAAAATTTCTTTCGATACGAAAGACGTTAGAGAGGTTGCTGAAATTCTAGGCTTAATCCCCGAGCAAGAAGAAAAGTTACCTTTTGGGGAGATAGACCCAGAGTTGCCGACTATTTTGAACCTTCTAAGCGCGCATACAAGCGACAACCTAATTTTATAGCTTCAAATAAAACGAGCGTAATTTTGGAGTATGACAGTAAGAGCTAGTTTAGTACTTGTGGATGAATTCCGAAGAGAGATGGAAGCAGCAAAACGAAGCTAGGGATCAGCGAGTTAGAGAACGAACAGTGCGGCAAGAGGCTTGGTTATTAGAAAGGCTAGAGAGGGTCAACACATTGCTGAACTTGGGAGTAGACGCTGTGTCTAACTCAATGGTAGAACCTCTTCAGCCTAGCTTATCAACTGATAGAACACCATCAAAGGAAAGTGAAGCATCTTCATATCAATGGGATCAAGTTGTCTCCAGTACTAGCAGTGTCGCTGGCGAAAGAGGTAGGCAAAATAGTGAAAATAGGGAGAGTGAAGCTAATGCTACGGTTGGGAGTATTGAAGTGCTCTTTGACTGGGATTTAGAGTCAAATTTCGGATTGCGTCAATTATTTAAGAAGCCTCAGGAACCTACGTGGTTTGATACTATCAACGATTTAGGGTTAGGGCTATTATTTAGAGAAACAATGGCTCGCAACCCTATCAGTTTAGCTGATTTCACGCAATTCGGGGGACTATGGGACGAAGATCCCGATGCCCATTCGCAAAGATTTGAGGTGACTTGCGTCGCCAATGAGATAATAGATGATGACCAGAAGCTTCATATCTTCCCTGCTACATTAAAAGATGAAGCAACGAAATGGTATGGGAATTTAGATGCTCAACATAAAGGGACCTATGCTGCCTTATCAAGAGCTTTTCTAGAAAAATTTAGACGACAAGGTTTTCAAGATAGATTGGCTCTTCAACTGGATTATTTGTCCCAAGGAGCAACGGAAAGTGTTGAATATTATATTGAGCGCATGGAGACAATCATTCGTAAGATGAATCCTGCTCCTGACGATCCCACGCAAAAACATAAGTTTATTGATGGACTTAATCCTGAAGTTCATCAGCATGTTAGTTTACAACGACCAGCTGCGTTGGCAGATGCTAAAACACATGCTAGATGGTGGGAAGAAGTGCAGCTTAGTCAACAGTGACGGAGAGATCTATTCAAAGAATCTCGGACAGAATATCCAAGCACTTCAGGCGGGGTACCTAAGAACGTGTCTTATGTGACCGTTCCTTTAAATCCCTCGGTAACCGCAAGTTCAAACATGTCGAGTGTACCTCTAAATCCGTACACTTCAATTCTAGCCTATATGATGCAGACATGAATGCCTTCTATGCCACAATCTCAATCTCCTCTGGATGAAGCAAAAGTAGCAGATATTATTGCGAAATCTCTAGGAAAATTAAAGGAGGAAATTATGACTGTAGTACAAGCGCCTTTGAAGGAAATTTATTCGATAACGACACAAGGATCTAGTGCTCAACAATCGTCGGGAAATTCGACTTCAAACCCACCTCGATCTAATATCTGGTGTGGTAAGTGTCATGGTTACGGCCATGTGGCTACAGAGTGTCCGACGCCTTCAAGGTTAATGCCTGATCATCCACTGTTTTGCTCTTTTTGCCACAAGACCGGTCATTTAGATACAAATTGTTGGCATAAATTAGGTCAAGAGCAACAACAAGCTCGTTCAATGCAAACGAATTACAATTACATGGATCGTAATAATAGGACTTATAAGATTGGACCACCCAATCAACCTTTTAGGCCAGGAGGATTGCCCACCCAGGGTAGACCTCCAGTGCCTCGAAACAATTACAACAGTGATGGCAATTGAGGGAGAAATTCTCCTTTTAGAAGAAATAATGGAAATTTTCGTAATCCAATGGGACAAGGTGGTCAAAAAAGACCTAGGGGACTAGTAATTTATTATCGATGCCAACAAGAAGGTCACATAGCCACATATTATCCAAATGCGCGTAAAAATCAAGACTATACTCCTCTTTGCAGGAGGTGTAGTGGTGAAGGACACTATGAAGAGAATTGCCCTAAGCAAGAGGATAATAAAATTTCTGACAAAGGGAAACAAACCTCTAACGAACCTTCAATGCCTGCTGCAAATTTAGTTGAAGTAGAAACAATAAGGAAAGATACTGGAGTTAAGTCAAAATTTATACCTCGCAAGGTGACTTTTAGAGCTGACCCGATGATTGGTGTCATTACGAGGGCACAAAAGCAACAACAGAAGGAGCAAGATTTAGAGGAAGAGAGTCCACAATTAAACCGAGCAGTGAAGGATAAGTCTAAGGACATAGATCCTAATATAGAACTACCTGAATCGGATTCTCCGCAGCATTCCTCTGACCATCCGTTATTACCTGTGCCCTTAGCAAATCCTAAGATTCAAGTGGGAGTAGCTCCTTTTCCCGAAAGATTGGTTCCTCCTAAGGAAGGGAGTAAAGATTATGCAGAATCCGTAAATAAGACCTATGATCTTTGGGCTGCATTAGAAGAAATATCATTGACTATTAACCTTCGGCAATTGCTAGAAATAGCGCCTGTTTGTCGGAAACAACTTTACCATAAATTAGTTCGGCGTCGAAGGAAGAGGATTGAGATAAACGCTTCTAAAGTCAGTGAAAATTCTTCCAAAGGAAAAACAACTAAGGATGTAAAAATAGTAGATTTATTTGTGGACCCAGGAGCTCCAGTTATCGATACTACTATTAATGGCCTTTTGCTACATGAAGTGCAGTTAGATGGTGGCTTAGCAGTTAATTTGATGACAGAACAGGCAATGCAAGAATTAGGGTTGAAGGCTCTAGAACCTACTCATATTGTTTTACGGGTGGCTGATCAAAGAAAAGTAACTCCTTTGGGGTTACTGCGAAATGTGAAATCTGTAGTAGCTGGATTAGAATTTCATGTGAACTATTTGATCGTTCGTTCGCAAACGAATATTTCATCATATTCTGTGCTGCTGGGAAGACCTTGGTTATACCAAGCAAGATGCATTCAAGACTAGTATAAAGGTTCAATTGTGATTGGTCCTCGAAATGATAGGGTTAAAATACAAGTTATTTCAAAAGGATTTTTGAAAGAGTCAAGAGATGAGGCAGTTAGTGAAATGGATGAGCAATCCAACAGTGAGTTTTATGATTCGGACATGGAGAGGACTGATCATGAAGGGCCTTATGCCTGGTTATTTAAAACACCACACGCAGCAACAGCAGAAAAAGTAGAGGTCAATATAGTACATCAGCCTCACAAGGTAGAACAGATGGGTATTGGTGAATATGCTGTAGCGTTTTCATTTGACAATGATTCGGATAGGGATATTACTCAGTGGTTATCTACATCCGAAGATACAACCCTAGATTGCTTAATGCTTTCAGCAGAGGAAGCAGAATATTTTGATGATTCGCTTGAAACATGTTTTCAATTATCTACGGATCAAGAAGGAAATAATCAAGAAGATGTATTTTCTGCATACAATAGGTCGGAAGCGGTTTCTGTGGATGAATTAGGCGAGGAAGAAATGCCTGAGCTAATGATATCTGATGTGGTTGACATTTCAATAACCTCTTCAGAAAGTATGGGAGAAGATGATGTTACTGATAATAATAATAGTATGCCTGAGAGTAGGATCTTAGAAGCTCTTCCTTATGGGGAAAATGCTTTACCCTTTGGATTTGGACAACTGCCAGATAGAGCTAAAAGGATTTATTACTACCAGCTAGAAAGGAAGGAAAGAGAAAGGAGAAGTAGGCATAGGTGCAAACCTTTACAAAGACCACTATCTCGTGAGGATGAGGATGATTCAGCTTCGGCTTTTAATAGGTTTTCACAGACTTCTCGTGAACATCATGGTAATTACGCTAGGATTATTAGAGAATTGAACGAGGTATTGGAAGTAGAGCGTGAGGCAGCGTTGACTGCTGTAAATGAAGCAATGAAGAAGATTACTGAGTTGCAAAAGGAAAAGGCAGAGTTTCAGTTTAGAGAAAGGCGATATCTATATGAAATCTCGCTTTTAGAATTTTATTTAGAAGAAGAGAAATCTAAATTCAGTAGGGGTGAGTTACAGATGGAACAAGCGTTATCTATGGATACGAATTATTGGGAAGAACATGAAAACACTAATAGGTTTTTGGAAAAAAATAAATCTAAGAGTACTTTTGAGCCAGAGACTCAAGAGAAAAACCTTACAAATGTTCCATGGTTGTGCCATTCTTTTAAGCGTTCCAATGGAATTGCGCAGAAGATTTATTGCTGTTCTAGGGGACCGATAATTGGTTATCAACGAGTCCAATCTGAATTTATTAAGATTAAATTGCACAATATGCAAGCGGTGGTGTTGCCTCATCCAAAAGAAAGAGTAATGGATTTTACTATTTATGGGGATGGGCAAGAGCCACAACTTAGATGGTTTGAACCTGCAGCACCTAGGAATTTTGTGGAACTGAAACAAGTCATACATTATTTGGGCTGTCGAATTTAGGGCGAGGAGGATGAGAATCTACATTCATTAATTCTCAAGCTTAAAGATAATCAATGGTTGTGGAGTTTAGATGATCAGGAATGTCTAGAAAAGAATAAAGAAATTTTATGTCGATATCGCCGTAGGTTACATGCTCAATATCCATGTAATTCAGAGCAGATACCTAGCGTAATTGACTCTGTAAGAACCTCATTTACCATGAAATCTCGTAAAGATGTAAATGTCAATCATGGCTGTTTAGATAAATATGGGAAGGGATATACTGAAAAATCCTTTCCTGAGTTAGTAAATGTTTATGGAGTAGAAGTTGATGGTGCTACGCAAGATAACCTAGCTATTATTCTTTATAGGGCTTTACCCTTAGTAAATTCTGTGAATGTGGGAGAAGAAGCACCGGAATCAAGTACTAAGAATAACCTACTTGAAAATGTATTGATGCAGATATCCGAAGATGTGCCCACAATTAAGTCACGAAGAATAGACTCTCTATTTATTGAAGAGTCGGAAGTTGAAGTAGTTAAGCTTAAAATGGCAGAAGGAAAATATTTAAATTTAGGAGATCAATTGGAATCGCCACATCGTGAAAGATTCGAAGAAGTCTTACGAGTGCATGTTGATGCTTTTGCTTGGTCATATAAGGACCTTAAGGGTATCAAAGCTAAATTATGTCAGCATTTTATTGATCTAGAACCAGGCACAAAACCTGTATGTCAACGTCAATGACGAACAAACCCTGTGTATGCCGAGTTAGTGAAAGCTGAAATTACTAAGCTTTTAGATGCTGGATTCATTTATCCTGTTGCATACAGTGAATGGGTATCTCCTATTGTGGTAGTACCCAAGAAGAATAGTAAGAAGATTCGCATTTGTGTCGATTATAGAAAGCTGAATAGCAAAACACATAAAGATCATTTTCCTTTGCCATTTACTGATCAGGTACTTGATAAGGTTGCTGGTCATGAGCTTTATTCTTTCATGGATGGATTTAGCGGTTACAACCAAGTACTAATTCATCCTGAAGATCAATCCAAAACTACATTTACTACTGAATGGGGTACATTTGCTTATAGAGTAATGCCTTTTGGTTTGTGCAATGCACCCGCAACATTTCAGAGAGTTATGATTGCAGCTTATCAAGATTTTCTACGTCAATGGATGGAAGTTTTCTTGGATGATTTTTGTGTTTATGGTATGGCAAAAGAAATGCCTGAGCTACTAATGCAAGTATTTGAACGTAGTGATGAAGTAGGTATATCCTTGAATCCTGATAAATGTGTTTTTGGAGTACCCAAAGGAACCTTATTGAGGCATATCGTTTCTAAAGAAGGTATTGCCATGGATCCAGCTAAAATTATTAAGATTTCTGCACTTCCACCTCCAACAAATCTTAAGCAATTGCGTGGATTTTTAGGACATCTAAATTATTATCGGAGATTTATTTTCGATTTTGCAAGGGTGGCATCACCTTTGACAAATCTACTACGAAAGGATACTCCTTTTACTTGGGATGATGTTTGCCAGAAAGCATTTGAATTTCTTAAACATAAGTTAATTGAAGGACCAGTATTAGCACCCCCAGATTGGACAAAGGAATTCCATATTCATGCTGATGCATCTATGTATGCTGTAGGAGCTGTTTTGTGCCAAGCAGATGATAATAAGGTGGATCATCCAATTTATTATGCGAGTTGAAATTTAAGTGATGCAGAAAGGAATTATACCACCACTGAGAAAGAATGCCTATCAATGGTATTTGAGGTGGAGAAATTTCGTCATTATTTATTAGGGAATAAATTTACTATATATGTTGATCATGAGGAGTTAAAGTACTTGCTTAATAAAGCAGAACTTTCAGGACGTGTGATTCGTTGGATGTTGTTATTCCAAGAGTTTGATTTTCAAGTAGTTACTCGTCTTGCTAGAGCTCATGTTCTAGCAGATCATCTATCACGATTATTAACATCAGACAAGGAGGAAGGTGTGGAAGATGATTTGCCGGATGCATCACTTTTTACTGCGGAGACACAAGTTCCATGGTATGCTGATATTGGGAATTTTCTTAGTACTGCTCGATATCCACCTGGTGCTGATAAGCGCAGGAAACGTCAGATATTAATGCAAGCACGCTCCTATGGATTATTAGGGGGTTACCTTTATAAATTTTTTCCACGTGAGGGTATCTATCGACGTTGTGTAAGGGAAGATGAAGTACCAGTTGTTCTTAAGGCATTGCATGATGAGCCGTGTGGTGGCCATTTTGCCGGTGAATTGACTGCAAGAAAAGTTCTATTAGCTGGTTATTGGTGGCCTACCCTATTTAAGGATGCTTATTATTATTGTCGAAAATGTGATGTATGTCAAAGGACTGGTCGTCCTTCTAAGAGTTTTGCTATGCCTTTGACACCTATATTAGCATTAGCACCTTTTGAGAAGTGGGGAATTGATTTTGTGGGCCCAATTGATCCGCCTACTAGATATCGATCGAATCGTTATATCTTAGTCTGTACTGACTATATTACAAAGTGGGTGGAAGCGAAAGCGCTTAAAACGGATAAAGCCATTGATGTGGCTAAGTTTATGTATGAGAATATTATTACACGTTTTGGTTGCCCACTGGAATTAGTAAGTGACCGAGGTTCCCATTTCTTGAATGGTCTTATCAGTGAGCTAATGGAAATCTATAAAATTAAACATCGCAAATCAACGCCTTATTATCCCAGAGCTAACGGTCAGGTTGAAGTAACCAATCGCATTATCTGTGGGATTTTAACTAAAACGGTTGCTTCCCACAGGTGAGATTGGGATGAACGTTTATATGAAGCGTTATGGGCCTATAGAACTACTTATAAGGTGACAATGCAAAATACACCCTTCAATTTAGTTTATGGCACTAATGCTATATTCCCTATTGAACAAGAGTTGCCCACTTTACGAGTAGCTCTATCATTACGACTAGGTGAGGTTGAATCTTTGAAACAACGGATTTTACAATTGGTAAAGTTGGATGAGGAAAGATTATTAGCTCTACAAAGTCTAGAAGCAATGCAAAAACGTCGTAAAGCATGGCACGACCAGAATATTAAAGTACGGGAGTTTAAAGAAGGCGATTTAGTTTTACTTTATGACAGTCGTTATTATAAATTTCCTGGGAAGCTTAAAATTCGTTGGTTGGGACCTTTTAAAGTGATTAATGTTTATGATAATGGTTCTCTTGATGTGCAGGATATTAATGCTGAAAATGAGATATTTAGGGTCAATGGCCTGCGCCTTAAACATTTTGTGACTTAGGCTAGCTAGGTATAGTTAGTTTAGTAGTTAAAATAATATTTTGACTAATCCACCCTTGGATGTCTTTTCTTCCTTGGGGGGTTTTTTAAATGGGATGCAGGTATGGCCTTTTTGTGGATGGATGTGCTTTACCCTCGTATTGATGCCGATAGTACTGATCCTGTTCATGCTGGACCTTATGATATGCCGCATTTTCAAACGCATGACAGGTTTTTATATGCACCGAGAGGGGAGGCCTGTTGTGGTTCTTCTTTTGTGATTATTTTTTGTTTACAGTATCATCCACCTTTTGGTTGTAGGTCCTGTCAGCTGCATTTATTTGTGCGTGCTCAGCTCTTGTGTTGGCAGTGTCGCACATACTTTCGACGCTATGGTACCACTGCCATGCAGGAAATGATTGGCTATACCTACTAGCGTCATGATTATAATAGTGTTTTTTCTCCTGAGCGCGGCGCTGGTCAGTCTAGGGTAGGCCGAGAGCAAGCAGAATTTGCGAGATACCGTTCCACTGTCTACCGCCTTACTCCATCTTATCATGATCTGCAGACTAGAGTTCCATGTCCATGTTGGGATTATATCTGTTGGTATATGGATGCGACCGAGGGACATTCTTTAGATGCTTTACCAGTGGCCCCTATGCCCTACTATGATGATGTAGCTTCGGCTTCGCTCCATGATGTGATGGAGGTACTTAGCGATGCACCTGATAGCGGATCTGTGACTTCTGATATGCCTATGCTAGAGGCTATTCTTGAGCATCCTATAGCTGATAGTTTAGTTAATAGGTTTGACTTAGATAGTATTAATGATTTCGGATTAGGATTATTATTTTCACTAGAAGATCTCAGAGACTTTGAAGATTTTAGTCTAGATATTTTGTTTTCTTAGTCTTTTATGTTTTTCTTTTATTCTACATTTTGAAAAACAAACAAACAAACAAATATATATCATTTTAAAAAAAAACATACAATGCTTTGAGTTATTGATATCCTGTAGGTTTTCATGCACTTTAGTTTTATTTTCCACGTAGTTAGGTAGTTAGTTGTACGCACGGTTAGGGTATTCCTTTCAGTGCTGGAGTTTGGGATATTTAAGTTAGTCAGATGGTCAGTTCTATATGCAAGAATGGTTATCAAGTGGAGAAATATACTGATTCTTAAACAACCAAGCAGTGGGAGTGTTATGACAGTCTAGTTGATCGAGATTGTGCCATGAGTATCTGACAATTCTTTTGCATAGGGAAAAGTTTTATTATTTATCTAACCCTTTAACATTGTACTGGCTAGTGTATGTTTCATGTGCAGATTTGACTATGATTTTGTGTTACACACTGTTGTATGCTTCTGTTGATTCTTAGAGTTGCAATATCCACGAACATACAAGGTTGTTTCATACCTAAAACTTTTTATTTCATATTCATTTTGGAAGAAATACAAAAATAAAAGAAAAAAACCTTAGTAATCACAGAGGCATTATAAATAAATATTTTAAATGAATATGAATGATATATATACAATTCTGTCTATATGAAGTCCGCTCACAAGGGATGGGACTTAGCATTAGGGAGTGATTAAAAAGGGGGTGATGTGTGTGCATAACATAGTGAATTTCATTGTATGGGTGTCCGATTAGGAATCCTATAGAGTTTTTCCCTATCTTTTGGTCGCTTTTCTAGCGATATGCAGGATAGCTGAATAACAAGGTTCTCTCCACGAAATTTTGACTAGGAGTAGCGTGGAAGAGAGATGCTGAGCTGGTGAGTATTCTTTGCTTATCATTTGCCTAGGCAGAGTGACTAGTATCATGCGTTAGATTCGATTCCTCGAGCAAAGTTGTTGAGCTGAAATGTTTGACCGTTCAATTAAGTAATGTATTCTTAGCTTTCTAGCTGATCCTTAAAAAAAAAAAACTACTTAAAATCCAATCCAAATACTAAAAGTTCGGAAGAGTCTATATATTTATTCTTTTAAAGAAAGAAAGAAAGAAGAAAAACAAAGAATAAAAAAACACCCTGAGACTGCAGGGTTTGAAAGAAAAAAAAAAAACAACCAAAAGAAGATAACCATCGCCTCTGAGGTCCTGGTAGGCTGTAGGGATTTCCTTGACGGGTGCCCTGCGTCCGATGCCTTGTATCTCTTTGGGGTGGGACCTTTTGGGAAAGAGAATCAATGTATATACTCTTTTGACATTAAAAACCAAAAAAAAAAGGCCATTAAAACTTAAACTTAAAAGAAAAACCTTGGACAGTTAGAAGTTACGAACCATTGGCTGGTTGTTCTAGTAGAACATGGAGGGTTAGCAGCTAAACCCTAGGAGTCCTATTTAGTGTTGTAGTATTAGTTTGCCTTGTTTGGGTTCTTTGTTAAGTAACGATCTTATCAGTGACGCTATTTCAGAAGCAATATTTCTAGTAGGATAGTAGTGTGGCAATTTATTGCCTAGAGGGATTATTGTTGTTTAGCGGCTCTAGACAGCTTCCTAGTTGGTATATTCTATGCAATGGATGAAGCTCTGTTATGCATTTCAGTGGGGAGAGTGAGTAAGGGAGAATGTTAGTTTGCATAAGTTTCTATACAATTTACTTGAAATGTTTGTATTGTTTGCATTTTACTATGACACCAACAAGTATTTTTTCTATCTTTTTAGTGTCTACTAGTTGTCTATGTGTGGTTTTGCAGATGATGTAGCTGTGCTCGCGAGGACGCTTCGCAATTAAGTGGAGGAGAGTATATTTTTCTTTCAAAGTTGCATAGCAATGCTCGTGGTAGTTGTGTTCGTGATGCTGAATGTTCGTGATGTAGCTGTGCTCGCGAGGACTCTTCGCATTTCAGTGGGGGAGAATGACAACACCTAAAAAAACATGCCATTTATTGCAACAATTTTTTGGCAAAACTGTATACAATTGATACCTTTTTACTAAATTTTTACATGAATTTAATGCAGATGCGGTGTTCGTTGTTGTTGTCTTTGGAGGCTGTGCTAGGAGATGTTGGTACGAGAAAGTTTTTGTACGAGAGGGAGCTGGAGTTTTAGATAAAAATTTGATAGGTCTATTTAGTGAATCTCAGCTATGACTGTTTAAAATTTTCCTGTAGGGATTAGTATTATTTAGAGGAGATAGGACCTTGTTATAAATTAGGAGTTTTAAGGGGAATTTCAAACAAACCACAAGGTCTTGACAAGTTGATAGGATATCTTAGTATTAATCTCAGGGATGGGGGATTTCATTAGTTATGCTACCTCCTAATGATGAAATTCTTTATGAAGAATACATAGCATTATGATTGTGATTATTGTCTACAGTAATACTGCAGTGATGATCAAGGGGTGATCATTAGATCATTGGTGATTATTATGGAGATTTCTTTGGGGAGGTGTTGAATATTAGATTCAAGAGGATGACTCTTGGCAAGGATGATGTGATCTAAAGGGACTTAAGGGCAAAAGGAAGATTGGATGTACCACCTAGGATGTACTCTTGGCAAGCATGATTTTGGACAAGCTTATGGAGGAGTCTTTTGGTGAACCAATGATAAATGAAATCATTATGTTTTTTTTGACATGTTTCATTCTCAAATCTTTGTAATCATATGACATGTGCTAAGGCATTTGACTTCAATCAAGGATGTAAGTGGGTTCTCAATTGTAAACAATTGGTCCTTTGTGTGTGCCAGGAGTTAAAGGTTATAAGGACACACTATGTCATATGTGCATTTATCTTTGTGTGGTTCCAAAGGGTGCAAAGGTGCTTATATTACTCTATGTGGGCTCTCTCATCAAGGGGAGGGCAGTTACATTCTCGTGGCATCTATCTCTCTATCGAGAAAAAAAAAAACTGTGGAAAAAGATTCAGCGCTTGTCTGCGAATTGGAGAGCGGGGGAAGGGAGACGAGGATGAAGCGGCAGATAAAAAATGACGAGGCGCGAAGGATTGAGTAGCAGCACGCTGTGGCGATGGCGCCTTTCTGCATCAGCTTCTCACCCACAAGATGGGCAGCCCCAACGACTACCTTTTCCGTCTCCTTTCTGCTCCCACTAAGCCCTTCATAACCACAACTAAAAGAAGTTTGGAAATTTATTCTTTGGGCCTCTTGCTACTGCTTGCAAGCTTGACTCAGCCAAGAGGGAGGGGGGGGGGGGGGGGGGGGGAACCACCATGGAGAATTGGAAAGAAGAAAAAATTGAGAAGCCTCTGGCATATGCGACTGTACCCATTCGGGCGTAGCAGGAGATAGGGCGCCTTCATGAAGTTGTGACTTGAGTAAAGGGGGAGGAATCAAGAGTTCCAGAGTATAATCGATACCCTGGAACTGATTGGAATGGCAATTAAGAGGAGAAATAGAAGAAAAATGAAGCTAATGCAGGTCATTCAAGATCATCGCCTTCTTCCTCTCTTTATGTGAATTTGGAGCTTCAATATACTTGCCTAATCTGAAGTGGTAGGCTGGATGAAGATTTTCTTCTCGTTCTATCACCTGGGCTCGCGTAGGATTTGGCAGACAGATCAGAAAGATATTGCAATAGTCTCCTTGGCCAATTGAGAGTCGACGCCTTCTTCAATTCAAAACCATAGCTAGAGTTTCAATTAATTCTTAATTAAGAGTTAACTTAAAACTTAAGAAACAAAAAGGGGCATTCCTATTATCATAGAGCAAAAGTCGTGTGAGAGTCGGAGAGGGAGAGAAAAATTGACAAGTTGACGATTGCAACTACTGGCGGGATACAAGACTCTTCTTGGTTGGACTGCAAGAGGACACGGTTTTCAAAGAAGCGACAACGATCAGCGGGATTTACAAGTATATGCTTAAACTATTTATCTAAAATGAATGATATATTATCAGTAAATGTTTAGTTTAGTATTTTTAAAAAAAATTTTGAAACTTGTTTTTCTATGTTGAATGGTTGTTTGCATTTATGTGGACTTGTTTTATTTATTAGAAATAGAAAATAGTCGAAAATGCTTAAAAATGACTCAAATAAATTTTTATAAAATGGTTGATTGAAAATTTATAAGTTGTGACATTTTTTCTAAAAATATTATGCCTCAAAAAATTTACTGAATTTTTATCAGAATTTTTAGAGATGGTTTAACATATTTAAAAAATTCAAAACTAGTTATGTTCAAAGTAAAATAGCAGTTTTCACTTAAATAAAAAAATATTCTCTATCAATAAAAATATGGAATCTTTACATGGAAGCTGAAAAGACAATTCTTGATTGCTAATGAATTTTTGTAAGCTTTAAGATGAAAAGAAACATCAGTTTAATTATATTCTATCGAAAAAATATTTTTTTTCATAAACATGGTGTTTTTATTTTAAGTAAGTAAAACGATACGTGATGTACTATTCAATAACATGGGGATGGGTAAAAAAAATTGAGAGATGTAATAGTATTTTATGATATTTGCTGATGATAAGAAAATTATAACTTTAAATTCAGATTACAAATATTGGGAAACGTAATAAAGTAATTGTTTGATGGCATGAGGGAAAGCCTCAGCATCCAAATTTAAGATTTATATTTTGTTCATATTAAAAAGAAATCATCTGATGATTGCAAGGAAGAGTGAAGGGCTACTAAGACTTATTTATAAATTAACAAGGAATATGGGAATGTAAAATAAACTATGTATGTGATTTCGTTAGAGTGTGGAAAGTACCTGGTTTAGTCCTGATTTGTATTTAGTGAAGAAAAAGAAGAAAAGGACGTTTTATTCGTAAAATGAATTAAGTACTTAAATACTAATAAGCAACGACGAAATTGCGGTACGAAGTGGAAAGACGTTTACCAAGGGATAAAAGTTATGGGTTTTTAGAACGTTGGATTGTTTTGATTTGAATGTTTGTTGTTAATCAAATAAATAAAATGAAATAATTTTAATCAGTTGAAGAAGATAAATATACAAAGGAACTTAAATGGAGATATTTAAATAGATCCAAGGGATTTGTTATATGAAACAAACTTCTTAAAGCCAAATATTAAAACTTCCTGGATAAACCGCCACTAGTTGGCATGAGAAATTTATGAGAAGCCACTCCTGAAAGATGGAGGGAAACTGTAGTTATCCTAGGTTAAGTGTTTTAGTGCCCAATATAAAAATCTAATTGTAAAAGTTGAAAAGAAGCGAAGTATAAGATTAAGTATGTTTACTAGAGTTTAGATATTTATAGTTGGACTACTACAAACAAAATGTCATGCAATTAATGGAAACTAAACCAAATTAGCATTGTTAGTAGCAACAATCACCTGTTTAGTGCAACAACTCTTAGGAGTTGGCTTGTTGACCTGGGTAAAAGTGGCTTGGTCTTTGGCCAGTCAAGATGTCTTAGATGAATTGGTCAAAGGCATGTGGGATCTTCAATTGAAGGTTGTAAAATTGGATGAAAAAGGAAAAGAGGAAAGGGGACGGGCAGTGGCCCCTAAGCCAAGAAAAAGATGTATGTGGTGTGATAGTTTGCAGCATGAGAGAAATGATTGTGCTGCCTATCAGGAGGCCTTGGCACGACAACTCATATTTTGGAAAGATGAAAAGATCCATGCACAATAAACGGGATTGTCTCTTGCTTTGAATTTTGGAAAGGGAGGTATGCAGAAGTTGTTGGAAGACTTGGCTATCCGAAATGCTTATGCGGTGGTACATGCTTCTACTTTTGGTCTACAATTAGATAGAATTCATGGCCAAGTGATGGTCCAAAGACTGAAATATGGACACATGCTTTACATGCAGCTGAAAAGAGGAAAGTTACTGATAGTGAAATATCTCATGCAGGGCAAGAAATTGGTGACATAACTAGTTGGGAATCACCGATAGATGCATATTCAGTGGATGCATATTTAGAAAAAGGGAAAAACATGGATACACTTGTGTAAGAGAAATAGAAGAGAGATGAAGATAATGTAGGGATATCTAAGGAAGTGACAAGAATAAGTGTGGATTTGTCTAAAGCTGCAAATCTGCCACCTCCTGAGCATGATATGGAAGAGATTGAGCAGGAGCAAAAACATGATAGCAAGCAAGAGGGCAAATAGTTGGGATATAAGTTGCAGTTTGATATTGAGATAACCACAGATATCTTGGAAGATCCTGTGCTGGAAGATTCAACCATTGCACATATAGATTTTCTTAATGCATTTGAAGAGGTTTGTGAAGATAATGTTTTACTTGATGCAAGGACTCAAACACAGATTAGTGACTTGTTGGATGCACATGATTTGCAAGATGATACAGTTATTGTTTCTGAAACAGTTCATGAGCTCAAGAATATGCCTTTACAAGATGTTAGATGTAATGCTTTACAGTTGGAAAATGTTTCGGATGCTTTGACAAAGGCCTTGATTGACAATTCTAAGATGCTTCAAGATATAGATTGTTTCACTATTTTTGAAGATGGTGAGAATGTGTTGAATGCAAGTGAGACTCAGTTTATGTTGGGTGGATGTGAAGCAAAAGGGTTATCAAAAGAAACTTCCCATGTGATGGAATTTGAAAGAGCAAGCATGTTGCTATGTATTTATTGATGGGCTCATTGATGCCATGTATATGGAGATTCAATAACTTGTAGTGTATGATGTGCACCCAAGGCCTTAAGATCTTAGAGGGGGTACTAGGTATGGCTCAAGAGTTGTACAAATTCCAAGTATTTTGATCTATGATCCAAGGGAATGCTTTCTTATATGCATGATAAGCAACAAGTTGAAGCTATGGGTGTTTGATCCGAGTGGTGCATTGGTGGCACATACCAGAGGATGTGCAGATTCAGAAGGGGTGGATGTCGTGCCACTATGTGGGCACAGTGTGAAAAACTCTAGAGTACATCATCATCTGACTTTCTTATTGATCAAGAGAGTCAATGTCGTCTGAGTCATTAGTGCTAGTGCGCGTGGTATAAATGGTCCAAAAATACTAGATTTTTGGATAATTTTGGCCTATTTTTGATATTATTTATTGTAAAAATTTAAAAAGCTTCTAGATTAGGATGGCATGCAAAAAGCAAGTTACTTTTTAAGCTAGTTATGGGATTTCTCATAAAAAAGACAGATGGACAAAATCGCGCGTGTCGCAATTGTTGTTGACAGGCTGAAAACTGCACTTTGAACTAGAAGAAGAAGAGGAAGTGAGCTGGGAGATCATTGAGTAGGTTTCTTGAGGTTTTACCCCCCTTTCAAAGCCAATGGAGCAATCTGATTTGGGTTCTAAGCAGCAGAGAAGAAGTTGTTGTTTTGATGCATGTTTTTGGTCTACAAAGGAGCTCCAAGAGATCTAAGGCTTGGAGATTTCTTTTGAGTAGTGCCAAACAAAGGATTTTAGGTTCTATCAATACATATTGATTCAATTCATTGTGCTTTTTCTTTGTTGTGTTTACCTCTTGTCTATTCTTTTTCTTCTCTTCCATCTCCTATCTCTACTTCCTTCTACCTCTGATCCCCTGTGGATTTGACCTTTTGACAAAAACCCCTTTGACAATGGAGATAAGATGTGTGATTTTGGTGCACTATGTAGATGATTTGGTGATCATAGGTGATCACATATAGAGAATTGATGACATAAAAGCTATGTTGTAGAAAGAATTTCAGATTATAGACTTGGGAGAGCTGGAAATTTTCTTAGGGATTTGCGTTATGTGTACATCTCATGGGATATGGATGATATAGAAATAGTATACATTGAATATGTTGGAGATGTATGGAATGCTAGAATGCAAACCCATGGATACACCATTGGAGCAAAATGTAAAGTTGGCTGTTGATACGAGGAATGTGATAGAGAACGTGACTATGTATAGACAAATGGTTGGGAGTCTGATGGACTTGAGTTATGCAATTCATTTGATCAACTAGTTTATGCAACAGCCAAGGAAACCTCACCTATATACTGTGAGGAGGATTTTGAGATATGTGAAGGATGCATTGCCTTATGGACTGTTCTATGAGCATGGTAATCCTGCTGAGCTCATAAGTTATAGTAATGCGAATTGGGCTGGCTGTATGTATAACAAGAGATTGCGATCAATGGATATACATTTGGTCTTGGAAAGGAGCATGGACAATTGGAGTAGCAAAACACAACCTATTGTGGGTCTCTCCAGTACAAAAGCAAAATACAGGGGGTGTAACATTGGCTACATGTGAGGCTGTTTGACTGGTTAAGTTGATGGATGACTTGGGGATTTGTATAGATAAACCAATCAAGCTGTATTGTGATAACATGAGCAGTGTACTCCTGGCAAGAAATCTAGTTTATCATGCCAACTCAAAGCACATAGAGATACATTACCATTTCATTAGGGAAATGACGCTTGGAGTGCATATGGGATTCTGGTCTTGAGCCCTCACTGCTTCTCACAAAGGGACTGAAGTAGGTGTGATTTCAAATATCTCAACACCCCTCCTCAATCACAACCAGAAGTACAAAGCGTATAGAGGCTTTAGTGAAAGCAACACCTGCAAAGTGTGGGCACACCATAAACATGGAAAAACACTAGTGGCTGTCGTAGAAAAGGCTAAGTGTGGGTACCACAAACATGGTGGACATCCAGCGGCTGTAGCAAGGGCCTCACAAAGTGTATAGAGGCTATAGTACAAGGATAACTGAGGAGTTTACAAGTTTATGTTTGAGGCATTAGGGCTAGGAAATACAAAACTAAAAAAGTCTATCTGAATAGAAGGACTAATGAGGTTTGTCCTTCTCCTGGTGGTCTTCTTCTTCTTCTTCTTCTTCCTTCACTCCGTTTTCTTCTTCTTCTTTGACTGCAACTAGATAGGCCTTTTGGGACCTCTTTTTGGCATGGCAAAACTTCTCGATGTGTCTGGTGCTTTTGCAAAAGTCACAGAAGAGCTGATCCTTCTTGCCTTTGTACCTATTGCCAACATATAATGCAATTCATCTCTAGAGGTGCTTGGTTCTTCCTTAGTTTTTAGCTTCTTTTCCTCCTCTAATAGTGATGCTTGGATATCAGCAAGTTTAGGGTTTGGCATATTAATTAGAGTTGTTGATACATTATTATATTCAGGAGGCAAACTCTTAAGTAGAACACTGATGCAAACATCTTATTCCATTTTAATGTTGATTCCTGCAAGTTGGGTTAGAAGTCCTTCCATGTAATTTAGATGCATGGAAAGTGATGTGCTAGACTTCATTTCAAGCCTCAAAAACTCTATCAGGAGACCATACTTTGATGATTTAGATTGTGCACTAAACAAAGTGTAAAGTATCTTCCATGTATCTTGTGAGGTCTCACAGTTATCCACATGGTGGATATAGTAGTCATCTAGCTCTAGTTTGATAATGGCCTTAGCCTTATCATTGTTCTTTTGCCAAGTGATAGCAAGATCCACATCACGAGGCTTATTTTCTTTTCCAGTGGTAATGGCTCAGAGGCCCTTCTTCATTAGGATGAGTCTGCCAGGTATGAAACCTAGCTCCTTTGAAACGGGAAGTTGGAGAATCTTTGCCCATGTTAAACTTATGGGAAAAACAGCAAATTAGCTTTAGAATTATCTGATTTAAGTAGCAGAAGAGTTTGTTGGGATATGTCAAAAGACACAAATGCTTAGAGCACTAAAATGAGTGTCAATAGACACTATGTTTCTTCCTTAAGTCTACCAAATCTGCAAAATCCTTCCAGATCTTTCAGATCCAAATCTTCCCCTTCTTGATTTGATATTGGGACCTTCAAATATGAGTGAAAATGGGCTGTTCCAGGTGGCAGGAGAGAGAAAGTGATGAGATTTTTGAGCTTGATGAAGTTTAGCTATGGCTTCCTGGATTAGGGTTTTGACCCAGCCTTGGTTATTTGCTGATTGTGGGAGCTACAGTAGATCATTTTCAAAACTTTTTTTATCAAAATGAAGCTTCAATGATGGGCTATTAATGCCCTATGGTGGTCGTCAACATCGTGGCCTGTAGCGATGGTAGCAGCAGCACGAACGACACATGCACAATTTTGACAGCATCGACGTATTTCAACAATGCCGACACATAGAGTGCGCAATGTCGAGTTGTATTGTGTCAAGATGATGCGCCTTGATCTGGGCATCAACTTCCTAGAAGATAGCATGTTGAGATGAGGCTTATAGGAGGAGATCAGGAAGCTATAAGTGAGCTAAGTATAACCTGACTATGGAGTCACATAGGGAAGAACCTGAGAAAAGAGGCAATGTTGAGCTTGAGTCAGGGCAATGTCAGGGTTCTTTGTGATACAGAGAAGCCTTGGGAGTCAAGGAATAAATCTCAAGAAGAGATATTGGAGAGATATGCCCTCTATAGAAAGCTATGGAAGCTTAAAGGCAGGGATGTGCAGGTTGGCTATGGTTGCCACATGATCAAGTGGAGGAGTAGGAGATGAGCTCCTAGACTTAACTTGAGTTAGACTAAGCTCAACAAGCTCAACAAGCTGAGCTAGATGAGAGTAGAATGGAGCTGGAGAAGTAGTGGCATGCCCGACTGGGCTCTGATACCATGATAAAATATGCGGGATCTAGAGCATGGAAAATGTGGAAGCTATGGAGGTTGAAAGAGGAAAAAGAAACTCATGAAGACATTGAATTTGACAAGGAAAAATTGTTACACAAGTGAATTAGGTTCCCAGATTGAGACTTGGACTCATAAACACAATCTTGTGTATTGATAGTGACATGACACTTTACTGGAAAGAAAAGAGTACTATCATTGCATTAGAAAAAGAGTGCAAGTACAATGCTTTATAGGAATTAAGTGGTGGTACTTTCTTGTAATATATTGAAATAAAAAAATTTTCGCCTTTCATGGTGGTGCGCGATCTGATCCGTGACGCCATAGGCCGTTAAGTGATAGGGGGGGGGCAGCAAGCTCCTCGTTGGAGCTTTCTCAGGGCCCTCTCCATGCACGCTGGCAGGTAAGGGGGAGAGGATTCCCTCCCCTCCCCTATTTAAACAGGGGGGGTCCGCTCGGATGGAAAGAGAGGAGGAGGAGGAGATCATATACGCTGCCCTGCCCAAGTTTTGCTGGCTGATGCTGCCGCCTCTATCCGCTGCTGGCCGCCGCCATCACCTCCAGCTTCCCTCCACAATGCCACTGTCAGACATTCATTTTTTTTCCCCCGCCAGAATTTCTTTTCCCCCCTCCTGCCACGTGATAAGGAAGCTTCTTTGTAGAAGCTTCCTAAGGGGGGGCTAATCAAGCCCCCTTTCACCCCCCCTTATAACCCTATTAACCCCTTTCACCCCCCCTTATAACCCTTTTTACCCCTTTCACCCCCCCTTATAACCCTTTTAACCCTTTTCACCCCCCCTTATAACTCTTTTTTTTTTCACAACCCCCTAAGCTTTTTTTTTATCCCCCGTGTCCCCATTACTTCCTTCTTTTTTTTCCCCCTTGGACCCCAAATCCAATCCATCATCATGGGACCCGGATGTTGTCCCGTGAGGAAAAAGTAGGCCGTGAGGAAGAATAAAAGAGGGAAAGTAGAGGGAGTGAAAAGGAGTGGAGTAAAACGAGGAAGAGTAGGAAAAATATAAATGATAAGGAGGGGAAGTAGAGGATAAGGAAGGGAAGTAAAATATAAGGAAGGGAAGTAGGGAGGAGTGAAGGAGGAAGGAGTAGTGTGAAAGAAGTAGAGGGTGAGGAAAAGATAAAGAAGAGCAAGAAAGGAGTAGAAGAGATAGAGTAGAGAAGGAATAGAGGGAGGTAGAAGGGTAAAAAGGGAGGAAAAAAAAAAGAGAGGAGTGAAGGAGGAGGAATAGGGAAGGAGAAGAAAAAAGTAGAGGAAGTGCAAGGAAGAAGAATAAGTGCCTTCTATACATTTTACCCCAAGTCAAAGTTCTCCAAGGGTTCTTGTGGTTGCAAAACCGCACTCACCCATAAACTTTTTTCCAAGTATAGACCCTATAGGACCTTCTTAGGCTTTGTAAATCTTTTCTTCTCCGAAGAGTCTAAGAATCTAAAGGTCCTATCATTCCTTCTCGTGACCAACCATTTTAACGACATCTTGCCTCGAAAGAGAGACGGTGGAATTCCAGAAGAAAGAGTAAAAGCTACCTTCACATTCGAACTACGATGCCGCCTAAGAAAGTCCAAGGAGTAGCTGCGGGAGGTGAATCCATGTGGACATCTCACCCCAAAACTAGATTTTTCTTCTTGGCTTTAATTCGGTTTTAAGTCAATCATGCAAAGAGAAATCGTTAGGGATAGGATATATTTGTCCGAGTTATTTGTAATGAAGGAGTTTAGCTTATTTGAATGAATGATAACGTATAGAACTTAGTTTCCTTCGAATAGCATCATGCATTATAAATTACGAGCAAGATTATCTATTTACTATAATAGTATATTTCATTTAAATCCTAAAGGTATAGAAATTATATCTTTCACCATTAGTCTTATTCCTTTTCGCAACGAATCATTGTAAATGATTAAATTCATGAAAGGTTTCTTTCGTTGCTCAAATTACTAGGAAGTTATCATTGCTAATTGCACATCTTAGCAAGGGAAATGATTGTTATTTGGCATGAGTTCGTTTGCAAGGAAAAAGGAAGATTAAATTGAATTGTATTGACTGAAAAGTAAATTGTCACAAGGATAGCAAAACCATGACAAGATGATTAATATTACCTTCCAAAAGATAACCAAACCAATCTAAACATAGAAATACCATGTTGAAGAGAAAAATATGTCTTGAAATGATTTAAAGACCAAATAAATATTCATACCCTAAGCACTTGACTACTTTCCTTATTGTAGGGTCAAAAAAAATTTGTAAAGATAAAGAACTGGGGTTGTCCCCGAGATTCTTAAAAAGAAACCCTAGGCCTAGTCAACTTAAAGGATCTAAAACGGATTATTCCATTGCAAGACTTGCACAGCAAGTATGAAATCATTTAGTCTTGTGATTGATTCACAAGGAGAAAGGGTAAATACCCTCAACAAGGATGGCAGATCCCTATGCAAGATATCTTGCAAAAGGACGTATTTTTGGATATCCTTCTAAATAAGGAAAGTTGTAAACCAGAAACTAGCATATCTAAGGAACTTTAGGGTTGACCAAGTTGGGTTAATAAGGTATGCCCTACATCGGAATGTAAAGGATCTTGCCAATTTACAAGACACCTTGGGAACGAGTGCTGATACACTCAAAAGAAAAGAACACTTCCTTAGTAGTTTGCCAAACAACACGGTTGATTAATGGAAATGTTTGTGCTTGCTAGAGATTTTAGGACTCTGTTTGAATTATGAATTACAAATTAAATGAGTACCTATACTTCAGGTTAAAGGCCTAAAGGAAGAGGCAGATTTAGTTACCCCCAATTGCCTGCCTAACCCTAACCAAGGGGGTTGTTGACTGCGCCGGGAACGTGGACCGGACCCGCCGCGAGAGGTCTCTCCGTTGAGCTCTACTTGGAGCAGGAGGACGCTTGGGTGCCAGGGGGCTCTGGCCATAAATCCCTCGCCTTCTGAGTCCTGCACAAGAGGCTAACGTGACTCAAGATTGGATCTCGAGGCCCGCATACTAGTTTACGGGCGGAAGCTTGGAATAGTGATCCCTGCGGATTACTGGATAGCCTTCAGGCATATTATGGACAAGCCTACGGGCAGAACTCATTGTATTTCAAAGATAAAATGATGAAATGTTAACAAAGAACTTGCTTGATATTGTTTTCTATGTCATGTGATAAGAATACGTGAAGGAACCAGTGCTTAATGGATTAATTAAAGAAGCTGATTGTTATATGTCAAATCAATGTGTTAGATAATTACATAACTAAAAACAAACCGAGGAAAGTGCGGAGGATGGGCCATGGGTCCGTCCTACGGTTGGGTGGTCCCAGTTAGCCGGGAACTTTTCTCAAAAATCTCGAAGAACAGCACGATGATCATCAAAACGAATAACGGAAGCAATGACCTAGAGTTATGTCTTACCCGATTTACGCTATTTTAGGGGAATGGAATGGGACTATGCCTTATGGCAGAGAGGTTGAGCTTTGCATCCCTCTCGTTTCCCATTCTCCTTGAACCAAGTGCAACGTGAATCTGCTTCGGACCTGAGGTTTCTGTGTAAAGTAGTTCGCTCGGGTCCGACGCTAGTTGCTGTTGGTTAATGACCAGTCAGGAAAACCCTAATTTCGGTCGATCCTAAGTGGAAACGGCCAGGATACTTCCGCTACGTGGCAGACGTGGGAAGACTAGATCACAAATCCCGTAACATTCCATGGGAGTGCCGGGCGGAGCTTTCTAGACATCCTTTCCGATGGACTGCTAAGACGTGTCCTGGATGATACTAAGGGGACATGTTACATTTCTCCTACTGTGCATATGGGATTTTGGTCCTGAGCCCTCACTGTTTCTCACAAAGGGACTGAAGTAGGTGTGATTGCAGATATCTCAACACTTCACATGGAATGAGGTAGGAAATTTGGCATTCTGACATCTCCCATTGTTGTTCTCCCAAGCCCAATTCTTGTCCTTTCAAATTGGACCAAACCATTCCATGTATTTGTGGATACGTTGGTCATACAATAGGATTCTAATCGATGGTTTGAGCCCATCTTTTATCCCAGTAAATGACTCTCCTCTATGGAGAAAAATTCTTTTACGGAACAAGAATACCTTGGAATGATTTATTCAATTAAGAGGTTTTGACGACATTTACATGGTCATTCATTTGTTTTGCATGTAGGTCATTCTACCCTAGTTTACTTGGTCAAGTAGTAGAATGTTAGAGGGTGCTTGACTAGATGGCTCAGGGAAGTTACTATGTATAAACCCTAGGCATCACGTGTGTTCAAGGCATGTTTTATATATCCCTATGTAGCCTATTTTGTAAAATTTTCTTGACCCTTATGTGACTTTTTAGCAATATTTATAATTCCCTTAGTGTAAGTTTATTTTTTAAAGTAAAGAATTTAATGGACCCTATGTAATAGATACAAGATACTACAATATAGAATTGACCATAGAGAAACTCCCAAGGGTTCATAAAAATCTCTTAGTAGTACTAGTGACTTCACAAGTTGGAAATTCAATGTCTTAGCCCTTTGTTGGGCCAGCACCCAAATCAAACATTAGCCCTCTTAACATTTGACAACTCCTGGGCATCTAAATCCCCAATGGCTGGACCATAGATCTTGTTGCGAGTCTAGCTTTGCTTTTCATCCTATTGAGTGCCCCATTTTCTTGAGCTTGAAGCCTTGTGTGAAGCTCTTAGGTAAACCTTGTAAAGCAAAAAAAAATGATCTCATGGCCCAAATCTCTATTTGAAAATGGCAGATATGGTGGTCCATGTGCTTAGCGAGGTCTATGGGATGCTTGACCCAAGGTTGTGTAGGCAAATCTTGAGCACAAAGAGCATGAGAGAAGTTGGAAGGCTATCCTCCATGGCTATTTGGCAAAAAGATTGGCAAGAACAAAGAGAAAAGACCTTCTTTCAAAAAGTAACACATTTTTAGGTTGTCAGTAACTCCTAGGAGTCCTTGGCAAGTTTACCTCTAAAATTTCAATGGGGGCTGAAAATGAGCTACCATTTTTGTCCCCTTGCCTCTAAATTTTTCCAAGCCTCCTACCATAGCTTGTGTGGTCTTCAAGAAGTTGCCATCCCTAATTGCATTACTTCTGTGTATTTGTAATAAAATAGGGTTTTTAATGTTTTGAAAGGGGAAAGGATCAAAGGCTAAAAAGAGGACCAAATTTGAAAATAGGACCCAGCATAGAAAAACTTAGAGAACACTTACACAATGCAAGGAGTTAAGGGCTGCAAATACATGCTTTACATGTGAATAGGAGGGACACATGGCAAGGGACTATCCCAACAGACACCAAGTTGAAAGTAAGGAAGATTGAGGTAAAGTTTCCAAGTCATATTGAACCAACACAAGTCTCTCCATTCTAAAGTGATTCCTGCCCTAACCCTTATGGCCCTCACATATGTGTGCTTCTATACTTGCAAACCATAACAAATCACCACTTGCAAAGCAATCTCTGCCCTAGATTGGGTTTGCTTCTTAGACTACAAAACAAGTCTAAAGGTGGAAGGCGACACAAATTTCATGTTATTCACTCACGTTTGCACATGAATAGTAGGCCTTATAACTCGAGCTTACTAATTGGAGGGCCATACCATTGATTGAGGAAAACATCAAAGAGATGAGATAAGTGCCAATTTAGGAGGGATCAAATCAATGAGCCCACCTAGTAACTGAAGGGAGTGCATCCCCTTTAGCTTCCATGAAATGCTTTATCCCTGTCCATGGCCTATTCAACATTGACTTGCTTTCCCATTTTCAAAGTGGCATGTTTACCTGCTTCCCCATTTTCTAAGGATGTATCCCCTTTAGCTTCGATGACATGCTATATCCTTGTCCACAGCCTATTCAACATTAGCTCAACTTTTTTTCCCATTTTCTAAGGTTCCCCTTCAGTACATGCTTGTTATTGAATGCACCTACAAGATATAGGTACCCCCTTAATTCCTTTGTATGCACCATCATCAAAACTAGCAATCATCCCTATCATTTGCTATTCCTTTTGGGTCTCGAATCACCACCTCTACATATGTACATTTGAGCTTTTAAGCATGAAGGGCCATATTCTCATATTGCCAGAAGTGCTGGTAGTATACAACATGATGGTCTCTTTTCGTCCATCTAGTCACTCTAAATCAATGTAGGTGTTGCATGTGTTTTTCTTTAATGAAGGCAAATCCCTAACTACATACCAATAATAAGACTTTTCTACAAAAGTTATGGCTATTGCTTACCTGCACAGAAGTTGGGTCTTAGTAGTACCATTGCTTATCAATTGTAGTAGTAATCCTTGACTATTGCAGTATGTATCTCTTTTCCCTTCTCTAGTGCCCAAAAACTTTGATCATGATGGTCTCCATTTGTCAATGCCTTATGGCAATAGAAAACACTGAATGCAACATAGGAAACAAAGTTATGAAAGAGTGAATGAAATAGTGAGTCCATGTCTAAACTATGAAGCAATTTTGAGGTCTGATTACACTGCATTTTATTTTTTTAAAAAAATTGACACAATTGGTACTGAATGAAACAGTAAAAACTAAATGCAATTGTGAATATGAAGTGGATGTAGTGGATGTTACTGTGATTCCAACACTACATAGTGAAGGAACTTGCATTATTATACCGAGTGAATAAAATTTTTTGTGGAAGAAAGCCAATCCACTACCTAAAGACACAACAAGTTGCCACAAATACCAGACACATGGATAATGCTCATGCATTTGATCAACCAGTTAACATAAAATAAGACAATAGAACAAGGAAACCTATAAAGCTAACTGAATCCAAGAATGATTTTAAGGAAAGAAATAAGGCTAGTTATAGACTAAGATGCCAAACTATTATATGCAAATATTTATGTTACCAAAATGTATATACAAACCCTCTTTGTTAGGGTGTCGCAAGGTATAGACTATTACCTTTAGTCCTCCATGTAGTGCTATTCTTGCTTCCAGTAGCTAAAATTACAAATCCTCAAAGTTTTGAGCTTCAGTTCAAGTGGGCACTAGTCATATGCATTCGGATCTTTTGGCTAAAAAACATGTGTGCTTGTCTCTTTGGTATGTGTTCATCCCTGATTGGAGCATCAATTGAGTTGGGACGTGCTTGTAAATAACAATTTCATTGTCAAAAAATATTCAAAGGAAAGGTGAAAGTCTCACACTGCGAGAAAAGTGTTTTGGTTCCAAACCTTGAAGAAAGAATCATAAGCTTAACAATTTTACAACCACCACTAGACAATAATATTTGGAAGCCTGTACAATAAACCACAACTTACCATGTCAAAAAATTGATCCTTTAGACATTAGGACTTGCTCATCCTCCATGAAGCCCTCTTCTTGCTACCAATAGCTAAATTACAAAACCTCAAAGTACCCAACTGCAACAACAAAAACCAAATCATATAGAGACATGCATATATCACCTATTAATCCAACACAACATAACAAGTCCATTACAACTCTCATAAATGCTCTCTCACTCACTTTTGGTCTTCTTAACAACTTCATAGGACAAAAATATCCATGATAATGTTTATAATAGAGACAAAAGAAGTTGACCAGACTATGCAATGATGCTGATTTCACTACTGCAAGATAGGCACTCAGACTTTCTACCTCCAATTTATTGATGACAAGTATATCTAAGAGCCGCTATCCTTCCTGCAACACAAAAGTCATTGGATCTTCCTCACTTCTAGCCTCAAAGTCAAACTCATTGTCAAGCAAGTCTACTAACTGCAAGGAGATAACATGGAAGATGCAGTGCTACTCTACACTGTTATCAGCTCCAGACCTAATAGCATTTGGCTATGTCAAAAGCACTGGAGCGTTTGTTCTAGCCATGGACCCACCAGTAGCAATACAATGAAGGACAGTGCTTCCATATAATCTTGCATTGATACATCTACCAATCTAGTATGTATCAACCTGTGCCAAAACCAATTGAACCTGTGCTCCTAGAACTGGTTGGAACACTGCCAAAACCAACTGAAGCTACTATGGTTGCAGAACTACTTAACCAGTTATTACTCCCAAAGCCAAATGTACTAGGTGCAGTACCGCCAGTTGATACATTAGAACTGCTATTGTAACTAGTTGAAGGCTTGCTTGACCAATTATTGCTTCCATAGCCACTTGAGCTACCAAAAGCAGGTGAAGTTGTGCTCCTAAAACTGGAGGGCCTACCTGACTCAAAGCCAGTGGAGTTGTTGCTACTACCAAAAGTAGTTGAAGGTGAGCTCCCATGATTTGTGTAATACGCCGTGCTTTCCCCCCCGTGCCTCCCCCCATAGGAACTCTCCCCCCTTTTTAATGGAAAAAAAAATGACTTTAAGGTAAATTTTTTAATGCCCCCTTAACATCCACTTAACATCCACTTTAACGTCGGGGAGAGAGAGAGAGGGAGTTAAGTGGATGTTAAGGGGGCATGCAGCCGCCAGGTGGGAGGGGTGGTGGCCATGCCACCCACCTCCTCCCCCTCCTATAAAAGGGTAGGCTCCCCCTCCCTACGTTGAATAGAGTGCCCCCTCCTCCCTGCTTCGTCACCTTCCCCCCTCCGTGCGGCAGCTGCGGCCCCCCCCCCTCCTCGATCACCAGTCAGCTGCGGCCCCCCTGTGAGCAAAAAAGTGGAAAGGAAGAGAACAAGAGAAGAGAGAGACCCCCTCATCAGCGAAGGTCACCTTCTCACGACCTTTCCTTCCCGAGCCGGTTGACTTGAAGGCCCGTTAAGGTCCATACTATCCAAACTTTGCATGGCATTGGTACCGGTAATGCGAGAGAGGCGAGCAGAGCGACCAACGCAACAAAGGCCCCTTTGATCACAAATCAAACCCAGGTTCTTTAGATATCCTAAGCTTTATAATTAATTCTGTATTATTTCTCATGGAAGAAATGAAGGGGTTAGCTACATGCATGGAACAAGAACGAGTCTTAGGATTTTTGTTTACTCTAAGCACTAGGTTGCATGTGTCAAATGGTAGAGTATGGAGTTCGCATAAGTTTATATGAATGAAATGGTAGAGTATGGAGTTTGCATAAGCTATATGCATGAAATGATAGATTTTACACACATTGAATGATAAGGTTTTCACATTATTTCACATAAAATAATAGCTTTTAAACCAGTTCAGTGCATGAATAGTCATTTAGAATTCATGCTTTGCAATCATGATTAAAAGAAATGCATGAAATGTTAGTTTCCGTTCGTAAGATGCATTTGGACCGTTGGATAGAAACCTAGACTTTCATATACACAAGTCACATGTGATCCGGTGCATTAGGAATAAGTATTTGTTGCCAGGTATGAAGAAAGTTAAAGGTCGTTTAGGATGTACAAATATACTGAATGCACCATGTGCATGATGGGTAAGGATGATTGGAAAACTCTGTATAGTACCACACTAAGAGAGAGATGGAAGGGACACATGCATCTAGACTGTATCCTGAAGACCTAGATGAAGAATCTTGCATTGCCAAGTGTGTTAACTGAACTTGGTTATAACTCAAAGAACAAAAGACCCTTGGTTGGGTTGCGAATAAGGCATGTCCGTTGCCTTGGTTGACTAGTTAATGCTTTGGGTTAGGGTTAAGATACCATAAGGTAAAACCCAATGAAAAGAGCAAGTCAAAATAAGTTAACTTACCAAGAACATTTGCTTGCATGATCTTGTTTGAGATTATTGGGATCTCACCAAGTCATGAATGATCCAGGATCAAATGCTGGGAGCATCCGGAAAAAAGGTCCAGGATCGGATGCTGGGAGCATTCGGGAAAAAGGAATCACACCTTAGCAGTTGGTCGTACAAAGGGCCTCCGAAATGTTCGTGATTGTACACTTAGTGTAACACCTCCGAAATAATAATATGCAATTCGCATATGAATGCCCACTTAGGTTAGGATAATTATTAGGGATAATATTTTTTTTGAATTGGGCAAATTTTTTTTATTCCCTCCTTCCCCCAACCGACTGTCGAGATGGGGGAGAGGGAGGGAAGGGTGGACACTAAGCTCCTTGCTGCAGCTTGAGGGCCGGGGGGGGGGGGGGGGGAGACCCATGCGCATCGACGCATGGGCGAGGGAGGATCTTATCCCCTCCCCTATTTAAGCCTATGCCATGGGATGTGAAAGGGTGCGGAGCCTGAGTGAAGACACTGCCGTAGTGATGCCACTTCGTTGTCATGAGCTGAGGGTTGTGAGGATTGCCTAATTACTACTCGACTGCTATGTGGTCGTGAAGGTGAGGAAGGAGGAGCTACCCTGCACAAACGCCGCCGTGAAGGGAAGAAGGGAGAGTCCTAGCTGCCGCAGCAGCGCCACCCCCACTGTAGTCCGCCTGTCCATTGGCACGCCGCCACAATCACTCTGAGCCGTCGTAATGCCACCTGGGAGTCGTCCCCCCCCCTCCCCCCCGCCCCTCGACTTTTGCCGTGAAGGGCCCTCATATGGACCCTTAAGTTTTTTCCCCACCCTCGCAATAATTCCTTCCTAAGGGCTCCCTTAGGCCCCTCTTTCCCCCCTAATTTACCATTGAAGGACCTTTAAGTGGTCCTTAAGCCCCTTTTTCTCCCCCATGCAAAAAAAGAAAATCCCTTCTTTAGCCCTTTTATCTTTGTTCCCCTCCCCCCCCCCCCCCCCCCCCCCCCCATAAAACGAAAAGACCCCTCTTTAAGCCCACACAAAATCCACTGTTAGGGGTTTTTGACACCTTCTTCCCCCATACAAAAACCCTCCTAAGGGTCTTTTACAACTTTTATCTTCCCCTTTTCTGTGGGTCCTTAGAAAGCCATTAAGCCCTTCATGTGGCTTTAATGGGCCTTACTCGCGGAGGTTTTTAAAACACCCCCCCTTCTCGGGTTTTAAACCCTTTCCGTGGTTTCTCCCCTCCTCCACAAGTATCCCTTCAAAGAGCTTCTACGAAAGGAAGGAACAGAAGACTCATAAAGGACGGTGGTATTTCAAAAGGGAGTTCGCAAAGCTGCATCCAAGACAAAAAGGCTGCATTCACGATGGCTCCTAAGAAAGCCCAAGGTGCAACCATAGGAGGATCGTCTCCTAGCATCCACGTGGACATCTTACCACCCACAAGTCCAAGTTTTCCTTCCTAATTTTTATTTTATGTTGTTATAATTCAATCGTGCGATGGATGATTTTTTTTAAAAAAAGGATACATTTTTCATACTTAGGTTAATTTTGAAAGAAGTAGCTCATGAGATAGAAAAGTTGGTCATTAGTATTTTAAAAAAAACGAAGAAAATAAAGTGAGCAAAAAATTGATATGTATTTCTAGCAAGTAGTTTTATGCATTGCAATGAACTGAACTTAGATTAATGTCCACAATTACAAAACGAAATTAAGATAGTGCACCCCGTTTAGACATGGAAGTATAAATTGCATGTCTCATTATTAGGACATATCTTCTTCGCAATGAGTCATAAAGGAAAGTGCTAATAATCCATACGAAAAAAACAAGGCATGAAATGATTCTTAAGTTGCATAACTCTAGTCAATTACCATTTTCAACTGCATAATTATTAGTAAAAGGGTGCTTCTTTTAGCATGAATCTTGTTCGCAAGTTACAGGATGATTAATTGGAATCAGGCTATAACCTAACCTATGCTTGATCTTAAACCGAAGAGTTAGGGTTTGAAAATCAACTTACGCATAGATAATAAGTGACGTGGTTATGAAAATGATAGCGTAAGTATCTTCAAAAATAGATAGGTTAAATTGGCATAAACCTAAACACCTAAACCCGCGGAGTACTCGTTTAGAAAAGGGTTAATTCAATGCAACGTATCCCAAGGAAATGACTAGGGTTGGCACGTTGGAGACATTACCTAGTCGCTCGTTTTACCAAAGTTAAAATCCCGATACCCTAAATACTTGCCCACATTCAGGAAATGTAGGGACAGTCGGCCCTACTTGCGAGAAGTGATCCTGGGTTTGTCCCTAAGAATCTTTCGCTAAAAAGATGGAACTTGGAGCCCTAGGACTGACAATGTCAGCCTAAAGTAATCAGGAACAGATTGTTAGTGACTCCATTCGAATGGTAAATAGTCCCATAGCTTGATGCGACACTTGTGCAACCAGTAGTAGAGTCGCACGATCTTGTGAATTGATCGCAAGGAAATGGCCAAATTCCTCGGAATGAGGTTGGTAGATTTTTACGCAAGTTATCTTATAAGAGGATGAATAATCATCCTAACATAGTATCTTTCTTGGGTAAAGAATTGAAAGAAAAAGACCAACCAATAAATTGGAATAACTTATGAACTTAAGGTATTGACCAAGTCAGGTTAATAGGGTATGGCCCTAATCCCACGATATAGGGAACCTTGCCAAGTCGGAAGTTCCCGGATCGAGTGCTGCATGCATTCGGAAAGAAGGATTCACTCTTTAGCAGCTAGCCGACAATAATGACCAATGGAAATGATTGTGCTTATTATAGATTTAGGAGCACTATTTTGCTTTGTTTAATCAAATGATTAAAGGATAAAGGGATATCTATTGCTTCAGGTTGAAGGCCTAAAGGGAGAGGTAGCTTCAGTTACACCCGACTACCTGCCTGACCCTAACCAAGGGGATTGTTAACCACACCGGGAAGGTGGACCGAACCCGTCGCGAGAGGTCTCTCCGTTAAGCGCTACTTGGAGCAGGAGGATACTTGGTGCCAGGGGGGGCTCTGGCCGTCAATACCTTGCCTTTCGGGCCCTGCACAAGAGGCTAACGTGACTTGGGATTGGATCTCGAGTCCCGCATACTAGTCTACGGGCAGAATCTTGGATTAGTGATCCCTGTGGATTGCTGGATAGCCTTCGGGCAGATTGTGGATAAGCCTATGGGCTAGAGTTTATGTATTTCAAAGATAAATATGATAACTTGTTAAAAAGGAACTTGTTTGACATTGCTTTTCTATGTCAAGTGATATGGTTACGTGAAGGAACCAATGCCTAACGGGCTAATTAAGGAAGCTGATTGATACATGTCCAACTAAATGTGTTAGGTAATTAAATAACTAAAACATCCTGAAGAAAGTGTGGTGAATGTGGCCATAGGTTCATCCTATGGATGGGTGGTCCCGGTTGGCCGAGAACTTTTCTCAAATCATGATGGACAGCAGGAAGATCGTTCAAAAGAACACGAACAACAAGAGCATTGACCTAGAGTTGTAACTAATCGCAATTTATGCTCTTTTAGGGCAACGTAATGGGACTATGTCTTATGGCAAAGAGGTTGAGCTTGGCATCCCTCTTGTTTCCCATTCTCCTTGAACCAAGTGCAGCGTGAATCCGCTTCGGACCTGGAGTTTCTGCGTAAAGTAGTTCGCTTGGGTTCGACGCTAGTTGCCGTTAGGAAATGACCAATAAGAAAAACCCTAATTCAGGTCGCGGTCCTAAGTGGGAATGGCCGGAATACTTCTGCTACGTGGCAGACGTGGAAAGCCCTAGATCGCAAACCCCGTAACATTCCATGGGAGTGCCAGGCGGAGCTTTTTAGACATCCTTTCCGATGGACTGCCAAGACATGTCATGAAGATAACAGGTGGTCACGTTATAGTTGGTATCAGAGCCAACCAGCGAACGATTTGTTTTTATGAAATCTTAATAACATAAAGTAAAGCAAATGTTGCTGTCCAAACACTTCCTTACTTTCAATGCTGTCTTGCAGAATTACGAAGCATGGAACAAGTTCTTAGTGTTTTGAGTCATGTTTATGACTGCAATGCATTCCCCGGATTATCGACAAAGTGTTGAGATGATGAACATCCTAGAACATATCTATAATCCATCGCCTTTGTACATGAAACAAAGATGGACGGGTGCCTCAGGAATCTACTATATAGCTACCCACCGGTTTGCATACCTACAAACCAACCTAAAGAGGATCAAGTGGTTGGAAGACCTGAAAGTCGTGAAGCTATTCATTTTTGTGGAAGCTCACATAAATTCAACTTTACATATTCGAGGTCGGAGGGTTGAACTGAACTCATATGTATATGAGGAAGTGACTCATGTAATCCCCGCCGACAGGATTAAAGTGTTGGGGCGCCATGAGAAGAATGGGTTCCAAAGGAAAGGATACCCTGAACTTCCAATGACTTACCGATTCTTGAAGATCCATGACCCGAAACCATATTATTATACACTTCCTGTAGATAAATGTAATACAACATTATTCTCCCCAAACTAAATGCAAACAGTTGGCTTATCATCCCAAGACATGTTGTATTCTGAAAGGGCTATGCCCATATAAATACAATAAGACTTCTTTTTATCAATGTCTGTTTCGTCATCGAGAATTGATAAGAAGTTAAGTGGTTAGATTACTTGGATTGATTGCTGAAATGGAAACGAAATATAAATCACAGCATTTAACGAGTAATAACAATAAGAAACCTTTATCCAGGCACAACCCCAGGTACAGGTTCCGAGTTCGCCTCCTACATCAAGTACTGTTGTAATCCAAGAGAAGAAGTTTCTTCTCAAGTAGATTAAGCCGGCCAAATTTGATGGGAGAGGCAGGTCCATTCAAGCAGATGCTGAAATTCGGATTGAATCCATGGAGGATTACTTCGAAGCAGCCGGTACTGCACCTGCCAATCAGGCTATGCTCGCTAAGATGAATCTCACCGGCGAGCCAGGATTTGGTGGAAGCAATGGTGCAGGGATCAAGGGATCGCAAAAGAATCCGTTACCTGGGAGAAGCTGAAGAAAGCCGTGCAGGGAAGATACTTACCACCTGCGTATTGCACGCAGAAAATGAATGAGCTCTACGAGCTAAAACAGTTGGGACTCACTCTCAACGCATATTACTCCAAATTTGTCTCACTTCTTAAGTATGCGCCACAGATGGACATGACACAGCACGTGTCAAAATTTTGTGCTGGTTTAAATCCACCAGTAAATACCCGTCTCGAATCGATGCGCCCATCAGATCTTCAGGACGCACTCATTTGAGCTGCCCTTATAATTCAAGAGGTGCAGGCTAGACCAAGAAGTAACAAAACTTGGTCTTATAATGACCTGAACAGAGGAGCATTCAGGCCTCAGATGAAGAGAGTTCAAGGTCAGAATCAGGGACAAAGAAAGAAAGCAAAAACTAATAACGTCAACAACTTTGTTCCTACTCAAAGCAATGGCCGAAACCTCTGTTGTTAGCCCGATCCTTTCAAGAGGCAATGTCCCAAGCTTGGAGGAGGACATCGCCAAGCACCTTTCCAAGGACAGGCCATGGTCAGGGAGCCGCTACCCGAGGCAGAGGAAGAACTGCCTGCGTTGCCAATAGGCAAATGTGCGAAGAAGAAGAAGATCCGACTATGGAAGCAGAATTTGAAAGGGCGACAGTCCATGCCGCTCTTCATAAGAAAGGCCTGAATCGCCAGTTCTCGGTGATTCAGACACCGTCGAACTATCAAGGTAAAAGTTTCAAGACCTTGATTGATTGTGGCAGTACACATTCTTTTATCTCACCAGCTTGTGCAAAAAGATTAGGAATAGCCACAATAGAAGCACTTACCTTGCTTGTGGAATTGGCAAATGGTTGTGAGGTTACTTGTAGCAGGCAAACTCCTAAGGTGGAATTCTTTCAAGGAGGAAAGATGACTTCGGTCAAATTCAGAGTCATGAGCCTAGGTATCCATGAGTGTCTACTCGGAATGGATTGGCTTAAGCCTAATGATGCCCACATTCATTGTGAAAAGGGCCAAATTTCCTTTCGAAATTCTGAAGGGGATTTGGTCACAACTCAAGGTGAGGCTGGAGTGCCAAAAACTCAATTGGCCAAAGCATCTCAGATTATAAAAGGAGTCAGAAAAGCACTACCTGTCTACTTAATTAAGCTCAACAAGTTAGATAAGATGCAAGAGTCTAGTGAAGGACCTTCTTGGCTAAAGGAATACATGGACGTATTTCCTAAAGAGTTGACAGAACTCCCGCCTCAAAGAGAAGTGGATCATGAGATCAAGCTAGTACCATGAGCTGCGCCAATTGCAAAGAGACCTTATAGAATGTCTATATCGGAAGCAATTGAGGTGAAGGAACAACTCAAGCAACTGCTAGATCAGGGCTACATCTGTCCTAGTAGTTCACCATGGGGAGCTCCAGTACTATTCCAGAAAAAGAAAGATGGAACACTTCGCATCAAAGGGGGGTTTGTTAGCATATTTGATGTGTATGTATAGGAACTATCTATTAGAGAATGGATAGATATGTGGATGGATAAGTATGGATGAGTTAGCACCAAAAAGAGGATACCTACAATGTATGAAATGTATTGTAAAAGCAAAGAGACGAAATAATGACATAGCTAAAAGGATATAAAATGATGTACTTGCTTCACTATCAATGCAATCAAATCTATTTTTGTGTTATCATACTTCTCCACTTATTCTTCTTCTTTTCCCCATACCTCATCTTATCCTCATGTAAAACCTTTGATACTACCTAAGCCCCCATTTTATGGGACCTCCACCATATATCTTACCAAATTTTCAAAATCTTCATTTATATAGCCCAATGTTCCTAAGTAATCCTCTTGTAGATTAAATCCCTACTACTTATATAAATAGATTCATACTTTTCCATGCTAAGACTAACTCCATTTGAGAAAATTTTGAACTCCTACTCTCAATGTCTCTATGCATCAAATACTTTGGTATGCCACTTAAAATGAGTTGAAATCTTCATCATTTTTCAAAGTGTATGTTTTGATTGTGGAATATATTGACAAGAAAACTAATGCCACATTATTCAAACCAATCTTACAAACACTTTAACTTTCCTTATCCTATTTACCTTCTTATAGCTAAAAATTGGGACTATACAATATATAAAAGGGTCTTTTCCTTGAGTAGTTAAAAAATTACAACTCCCTTATTTTATAGTAACCCTATTAGTCCCCATAAGTGCCTAGGAGCTTTAGGTGCCAAGTAGTTCCATATCCCTCTATATTTTTAGTGATCATCAAAATGAGCTCATTGTTGAACCACTCATCAATGACATTACATTAATGATAGTATGAGGTGGTATGCCTATGTTTTATGTCAATTTTACACTTTCTTATGGATAGTGGTCTATTGTTAGATACAATTTCCAAAGGTACACCATACTTTTAGTCAATATATTCATCTCTCAATAGTTAACATCACTTGGCATTTTTCTAACAATGTGTAAGGAGTACCTTCATATGGATTCACTTTTTCAATACTAGGAATAAGTGGAGGTCACCCAAGGCTCGTGTACATCATGAAATTAAAGTTATATTTTTCATCAATTAGAACATTGATTGTGTGCACTTCCTTCACATAAACTTGATCCTAATATAGGTGCCCTAGTATTTAGATGTACATACATAAGCATCATTGGTGGTTCATGTAGTGGATGTGCTACTAGATAATACTTTTTAATTTGATTTGTCATTGAAGAAACCAATACCTTCACCATCAAGTATCTCAACTTTGACATTACTAGTTTTTCTAATCAAACATATACAAAAAGGGCCTAAACCTCTAAAATTCATCTTCTAGTTGTGGCCTTTAATAGAATAAAGCAACACTAGGTCACCTCTACATAATCATTCTAGTTCCATCAAGATGTTGGTCCAGGCCTCCCATTCTTCCCACCATTCTTGCATAGACACTCTTCAAGTGGAAAAATGGAATTACTACAATATATTAAGGTAAATGGGGTTTTACTAGTTGTGATCTTATTGGTAGTACAATATGCCCATAAAGTCGCCATATGTTTGTTGTCGTAGTCGTTTCAAGAACTAGAGACTATATCAATTAGTACATTGATTAGGATCCTTTTTGTTGCTTTTGCTTGCCTATTTGTCTCATGATAGTAGAGAGAAGATTTTCAGTGAATAACCATAAAAATGGAGAAGAGGTAAACAATCAACTCAATGATAAAATGTGTGCCCTAACCACTCACAATCTCAATGGGAAAAACGAATCGCGTAATTACCTAATCCCACAATAATTTTTCTATCATCTAGGCATCAATCTTTGAAGTCGCTTTGGCCTTAGCTCACTTGGTCTAGTAATTAGTTTTGCAACAATGATATACTTAGTCTATGAATATTGAGTTGTAAGCCTTATTAGCTTAACAAAGAGTATTCCCCACTTTTCAAAAATTTGGCATGGTATCACCAGTATAAGTTTCAATTTATCTTTCCTCATTTGCACTTTTGTGCATAAGCACTCATTGCAATGTTTTACAAATTTAGTAGCATCATGGAAGAGAGTGGGCCACCATAGTTGAGACTATAAGATCTTGTGAGAAGTAGAGTCTTTATCAATATGATCTCCTACAACTCCCACATGTGCTTCAATCAACACTCCATGAATCTCATGCTCAGAAATGGACTTTCTTAGTAAGCCATCTTGGTCTAACTAATACAATTTCCCAACAATCAACGATAGGGTTGTGATTTAATCATGGGGCAACAAAGGTGGTTCTTGATTGGGTAATCGAGTATTCCTTTTTCCAAATACCTAACAATGACATCTCCCAATATGGGATAAGGTTTACTTTGTAAAAATCCACATTTTTAGAAATTTTAAACAAGTGTACATCTAGAAGATCATCTACAATTCCATTCTCTATAAGTTCTCCATTGGGTATTTGAGACAAGTGGCTAGAGATATGGTGCTAATTTACTTTTCTCATGACAATGGAGAAATAAAATTCAATGAGTAAAAGTATTAGCATGTGGGCTATGAAGAGGCTATGAAGCTCATAGCACATGGCTTGCTCATTATGTACATCAAAGCCTTATGGTCCCTGAGAAAGATGAAAGGTGTTTGTACTGAGTAATGGCAAAACTTCTTGATGGTGGCAAATACCATCCCTAGTCCTCTTTCAATGGTGGATTAATTCATGTCTCTATTTGTGAGCTATTGGCTAGCAAAGCTCACCGAGTAATCCGAATTGTTCTCTCCAAGTTGGCATAACATTGCTCCCACAATAAATTTTAAGGCATCAATGTGCACATGAAAGGTTACACTCTAGTCTGGGGTCTCAAAAAAATGGTTCAAATGTTAGAACATTTTTCAGGGCCTCATAGATACATTGGCATTCCTTTGTCCATTTGAAATCAATCAACAAGTTGTATAAAGGGTGTGCAATTAGTGTGTAGCTTAGGATGAAGTGTCAATAATATCTTGAGTATCCTAGAAAATATTGAACTTGCTTGTAGTTCTTTAGCAGTGGTAGATTGACAATAACTTTGGCCTTTGGCAAGTTAGTTGCAATGTTGCTCTTACACAAATACATGCCCTAGGATACAACCATGCTTAACCCAAAACTAGCACTTCAAATGGTTGAGGGAGAGATCTTAGGATCTATAATTTTTAAAGACATCTCAAGGATTTTCCAAATGTTCAATCCAGTTAATGTGTATGTAGAGACTATCCATGAATACTTTCAACCACTTAATGGAGCATGTCCTTGAAAATGGTGCACATCAATCATTGAAAAGTTGTAGGAGCATTAGGACAAAATGGCATCACTATATATGAAAACACTCCATTTAGTTATGAATGCCATATGGCTACCATTTTGATGAACATATGGCTAGCTATAGCCCAAAACTCCATGAAAGAAATTGCAATCTTTCTTTTCAGTAACCTTTTCCAATATGTACTTTGTGTAGGGCAGCATATAATTATCTCTCTTTACTACATTGATCATTTTGTAATATATGCACAGTCTATTTTTCTCATTTTCTTTAACATGATGATGAGAGGTGAAGCATAGTTTTTGTGCTTAATTTCACAAATAAATCCTACATGAAGGGTGTTTTCTATTTCCTCTTTGATAGCATATGCATGCTAGGGTTCATTGCACACGGGCATTATTTCACTAGTTTCACATTTAGTATCATGGGAATATTATGGGTATGATCATGCTAGGATCCATCACTTTGAGCTCTTCTATTAACCAAGCAAATACATCTTTGAATTCCCTCAAGAATTCATGATATTTGTTTCCTCATTCTCAATAAGCTCACTGATTATAAATAAGGGTTGAGGTTTTTCACCTTCTTTAGCTATATCTACTTCCTTTACTTTGGTAGGTCCCTCTATTGGCTCCTTTGTCTATCCTCTTGATGTTTTTCATGTAGAAACACAAATGTCCAATTCCATTTCTTGAACTTTGTGAAACATTTCGGGAGAGCTTAGGGTTTTTCCTATCATTCAATGTCTCAATTCTTAGGAGTTTTTTTCTTTTCTCCTTAAACCTTCTATGCCATAATTGGATTGGAATTTGGAATATCCCCTTTAGTGCATTGGTCTTAGGCATTGATGGGAATTTCTCAGTCACTACTTAGAGTGACATGTGATTTAGAGCTTATTACTTTCATTGCTGGAGGAGGGCATTTCATTTGCTAGTTGTAGCTCGGATTCAACCCCAACTACATACAATGCCACTAGATCTGTTTGTCTAAGTACTATTTGCCATAGTCCAATAATTCAAGGTACTCTAGCTAAGGTACATTGAAGTCTGTTTTGACTATACTATCAATGAGCAAGGTATGTGTCTCTCTCTCTAGGTTTGGAACGAATAATAATTTTCTCTGTTGTGTACCCATCAATTTCTTAGTTGATTGTTTCAAGCTCTACAATTGAGGCTTCCTCATGTAGTTCAAAACCATTCGCATGATGGATTGTTTTGTAAGCATCCCAAGGAAAGAGGTGGAATTCCTTTGGGTGTAATTTGTGACAAAGCTATGTAGTTACAAGTTATGCAGCATGAGTTTCATGAAAATACATGGGTTGGGACATAGAGGAGTATGGGTAATTATGAGAAGATTAAAGAGCATTATTGGTGGAAAGGGACGTATAAGGACATATCAAACTTTATGGAGACATGAATGTATTATTAGTTGTATACTCTAGTGTGGCATAGGGATGAGTTGCATGCGACGAATCCACTTTGTATGCACTACAAGTGGGTCATGTTGAGATGTCGAGCTCTACATGAGCTGGCAACCATTATGTACCTTGGTGATGTGGCACAATATTATGCATTGGCATGTTAGGTGATTGATGTGAGGATACACTCGTGATTCTATAATTTGACTACACCAATGTAGTCCTTCCCTGGTTTTGGAACATTTATTGTGCCACCTCTTCTTTATTAGAAGGCTTACACTTAGTGACCGCATGTACATATGTTGTGGTACCTTCATATTAGTTTTTCACTATGATATAGACTTCGTTATTTTTTGTGAAAGAAGAAGAAAGAAGAAGATCTTAGTCCTATCTCTATGTGTGCTCAATTCCTCATTGTTTTTGTGTGTATGTACTCTTGGGTGCTTCACCTCTATCCCCTCTTGTTTGTTTTCAAGATGTTGAGTGTTCCACAGTTGCTAGATCTTGATTCAAGGTTGAGGTAAAGCTGGTGGAGAAAAAAATCAAGTAAGCAAGAAATGGGTAAGAAGCTCTTCCACCTTGCTTGATTTGCCTTAGAGTATAGCTGTAGGAGGCTCCTAAGGCTAGTAGGCCTATAATCTCCCATTGTAGGGAAACTTGGTGAGTAAAAAGAACAATCTATATATTGCAAGTAGCCCCTTTAGGGAGATTCAAAGAGGCAGTTAGATGACAGACAGAGAGAAGCAACCAGCTTCCTCTCTCACACACTATATTCAAACCACACTGAATAGTGAAAGATACAACCTACGGTCATAGGACCATTCACACCAAAGGCACCGACTTATTTAATGTATCTAACTACTATGGCTAGACTAGCTGTGTCCAGCTCATGTCGGTCAACACACACTAAATGAGCTTGATATTCTAACACTCCCCCTCAAGCTCAAGACAGCATATGTACTCCAAGTAGCTGTCTAAAACCACAGAACTTATCTTTACCCAGAGACTTGGTAAAGATATCTGCTACCTGCTCATCAGTCCTCACATGCATAAGATCAACCTTTCCTGCAAGGACCATCTCACGAATAAAGTGGTAGTGTACCTCTATGTGTTTTGTCCTGGCATGGTAAACTGGATTCATGGCCAGGAGTACACTACTCAGATTATCACATAACAGTTTCACTGGAGCATCAACCTGAATATCCAAGTCAGCCATAAGCTTGAGCAGCCAAGCAATCTCACATGCTGCCAATGCAGCCCCCCTGTACTCTGCCTCAGTACTGGATAAAGCAACCGTAGGCTGCTTCTTGCTGCTCCAACTGATCATGCTGCTACCAAAGCCAAAGGCATAGCCACTCGTAGATCGTCTGTCAATTGAGCATCCTGCCCAATCTGCATCTGTGTATCCAATCAGTATCAAGGGCTTATCTCTGACATAGAACAACCCATAGTCTACAGTGGACTTAACATACCTCATGATGCGTCTAACTGCATCCAAGTGCGGCTTTCTCGGCTTTTGCATAAACTGGCTTATCAGCCCTACTGCATAGCTCAAGTCAGGCCTAGTGATGGTCAAGTAAATTAGACTGCCGACCATCTGCCTGTACATAGTCACATCTTCTACTTCAGCCCCAGTGTTCATGTCTAGCTTTACATTCTGGTCCAGAGGTGTATCCAGTGGTTTGCATTCAGCCATGCCATACTTCTTAAGCATTTCCATGGCATAGTGCTTCTGCATCAGCCATAAGCCATTTTCAGCTGGTACGACCTCAATACCCAAGAAATACTTCAGATCTCCCAGATCTTTCATGTCAAATTCAGATTTTAGCATCTTCATAGCATGCTGAATTCCCATGTCATCATTTCCAGTGATTATCAGGTCATCAACATATATGACCAGCACTACCAAGCCACTGTCAGTCTTCTTTGTAAACAGGCTGTGATCAGCCCTGCCAATAACAAATCCAAGACTCTGCAAGTAACTGCTGATCCTAGCATGCCAGGCTCTCGGAGCCTGCTTCAGCCCATACAGTGCCTTTTTCAGCCTGCACACATAGTGCTGAAAATCAGGGTGCTCATATCCTTCCGGCTGAACCATGTATACATCCTCTGTTAAATCACCATTGAGGAATGCATTCTTAACATCCATCTGCTGCAATTTCCAGCCTTTTGCAGCAGCCAAGGCAATAACAGTTCGTATGGTTGCCATTTTTGCAACCGGGCTGAATGTTTCATCATAATCCAAGCCATACTGCTGAGCATATCCTTTAGCGACCAGCCTTGCTTTGTACCTTTCTACACTGCCATCAGACTTACATTTGATTTTATAGACCCATTTGCAGCCAACAGGCCTTTTCCCTTCAGGCAGTGGTACCAAATCCCAAGTCTGATTTTCAGCCAAGGCTTTCATCTCTTCGTCCATAGCCATGCACCAGTTTTCATCCTTTCCTGCTTCAGCATAAGTACCTGGTTCTTTGATCTCCATCACTTTTGTCATGTATGCATAATGCTTTGCAGAATAACCGGAGTACGTCAACCTGTCAACAGGGTATCTGACCCTCTGCGATCGTCTAGGCTGTGGTGCACTACTCGATTCACCTCTCTCATGAGGCGGAATGTACCTGTTCTGCCTCGTGCCAGGCGTATAGACAGTCGGAATACCAAGTTCGCTGTCTAAAGTATCACTAGACTCATAGCCCGAAGTCATTCTGCCAGGTGTCATCATACCATCCTCACTAACTTTCTCTTTTCCTTTGCTGTCCAAGACATCATGTCTCCCCCTCACTGACATACCCGTGTCAGTGGACGGTGAGCTCCTCAATCTCCCTGTCCATGGGGATACTGTCTGACTGATAGGTCCTGTCATAGCAGTGCTCTGCTGCATATCAACTGTAGAGACATGAGTGGAAGGCAAATCGGATGGCACTGCAACTGGTGAGACATACCAAGAGCCCAGCTCATCAAAGATGACATCCCTGCTTACCAAAGTCTCCCTGGTAGAGGGATCATAACATTTGTATGCCTTCTTCTCCTGCGAGTATCCAATGAACACACTCTTATGCGCTTTGGGATCCAACTTTTTCCTTTTCTCATCTGGAATGTGCACATAAGCAAGGTAGCCAAAGACCTTCATGTGTCTTACATCCGGCTTATAGCCATAGAGCCTCTCAAACGGTGTCATGTCATGAATGCCTGCAGTGGGAGTCCTGTTTAGAATATATGCGGCTGTCACAACAGCCTCTGCCCAATAGTAAAGCGGCATATGCTTCTCATTCATCATGGCCCTAGCAGCTTCCATCAGAACCCTGTTCTTTCTTTCAGCTACTCCGTTTTGCTGCGGAGTGTAGCTGCAGGTTAGCTGCCTACGAATGCCATTTTCAGCCAAAAAATCAGCAAATTCATTGGAGACATACTCCCCACCGCTATCAGATCTCAAGCAAGAGATGTAACACTCAAATTCCTTCTCAACCTGTGCCTTAAATTTCTGAAAAACAGCAAAGACCTCATCTTTTGTTTTCAATATGTGAAGCCAGGTATATCGACTGTAGTCATCAATGAAGGATACATAGTATCTGGAACCCCCCATAGATGCATTATGAGCTGGTCCCCAAACATCAGAGTGCACTAACTGCAGTGGTCGTATACTCTGTCTTACATGCCTGACAAACGGCAATCGTGACTGCTTACCAAACTGGCAAGCCTCGCAGACATGACCAATATCTGAATATTGGAATCTAGGTAGCCCTGTTACCAGCTGCTTCTTCTGCATGGTCTGCAGTCTCTGCAAATTGACATGCCCCACTCTCTTGTGCCAAATCTCTAAGTCCCTGATAGTGCCAGAACCCTGAGCAAACATAGCGGAATTCAGCTCTGGCAGTGTAGCATCAAGAGTGAACATTCTTCCATTTCTGTGGCCTTTCGCGATCAACTTGCATCCATTGCCAAACTCTTCAATAAAGCAGCCATGCTTATTGAAGCGAACCTGCAAGTTCTGCTCTGTCATTTGACCCACAGACAATAGGTTCTTCGTAATCGAAGGAACATGCAAAACATCATGAAGATTCTTCTTCCTGCCATCATGTACAACCAGAGGCACTTTGCCTTTATGCTCAATGCTATGTTGCGTGTCATCACCTGTGCATACATAGCCATGCTTTTCAGCCACCATATCCGTGAACCAATCACCATGAGGGGTCATGTGATTCGACGCCCCCGAGTCAATGTACCACACTACATCATCAGATGATTTTTCAGCAGCCTTATCTTTGACATATTGCATGGCAAACAGTCTATCACCAGAGTCATCTGCCTGACTGGACGTAGCATCATGTCCATGCTGCTTGCCCTTCTGATTTCCCTGCTTCTTCCAGCAATCCTTTGCAATATGCCCATACTTTCCGCAGTAGTGACAATCCTTGTCCTTATTTGGATTGTTTGACTGACGCTGCTGCTGCCATGAGCCTCTGCCACGGGAGTTCGATCTCCCCCTGCCTCGAAAGTTGCCACTACCTCTTGCATTTGATGACTGCTGATTGCTATTACTATAGGATGCATTCTGTTGGCCTCCTCTGCCAGATCCATAGCCTCTACCATGGCTACCACGACCACGCTGATTCGAATAAAAAACTGCATCCTTATTCTTAGAGCTGCTTGACCCTGTAGCTAAGCCAAGCTTCACCTCTTCATGAATCAATAATGCAACCAGCTCATTAAAATCAGGCATCTCAGCCCGCACAGATACTGAAGTGTCAAAAGACTTATACTCCGGACCCAAGCCATTTAAGGTCACTGCAACCATATCCTCATCTTCTACCTGTGAGCCAACAGATGCGAGCTGATCTGCTAAGGTTTTAATCTCCGTGACATAGTCCTGTATGGATCTGTTTTTCCTCTCTATGTTGTTGAATTTTTGCTTCAGTTGTATCTTCCTGGCACTCGTAGTTGTGCCATAGTACCTGACCAATATGTTCCATGCATCTGCTGGGGATTTACAGTTCATGATCTGCATCACCATAGCATCCGAGATACATAATGACAGCCAATGTAAAACTCTGCGAGCTCTTTCCGTCCAAGCTCGATGTGCTCGTCTTTGATCAGCTGTAGGATTCCTATCTGGAACTTCAGGTTCAGCCTCAACACCTGTCACTAAGTCCCAGTATCCTTTGCCTATCAGAAAGTTTTCCATGCAGAACTTCCATATTGCATAATTGTTGCTATCAAGCTTTTCTCCCACAATCTGGGTTACATTATCAGTTCTATCAGCATTTGCCATGTTGCAGACCTTGCCTGACTACCTGCAAACCAAGATTTTCTTAACAGTTCAACTTCAGCCCGGAACTGTTTATGACAGTTTTCTGCAATTAATTGCAGGAAAAAACCAGTAAATTTCAGTCAAATATCAGCCCAAACAACGTCCCAATCGGTTGATCCAACTCATAAAGACAATTGCCAATACATATGCCTGATGTTCGGTTCAGATTTAACTCCTGCAGATCCACTGCCAGGTTCCAAAAGCATGTAGTCCAAACCTGTAAACTGCAATTACAGCAGCCTTTCCAAAGTCAAACTCCACCTGGATACATGTAATGCATGTTCCAAAGCTGCTAAATTGACTCCTGGTACATATGCCACTTCAGACATAAGCATAGAGACATCAGCCAGTGTATTCTTAACAAGTGCCAATGCTAACAGTTTATGTAAAGATTGCAGTCAATAAACCAGCATAACCTGCTTCAACTAGCTCAAAAAAGTCCTTAAATCAGACCATACATTTTGTTTCAGTATGTCACCGTCAGTACATGACTATGTAGTGACAATACCCTGTCTATATCTGAGAAGCAAGTCAACCAAAAATGTCTGCAATTTATATTCATCCCAAGAAGACAAAATTTCTTTTATTTCAGCTGCAAACTTCCAGTATTCAGTGGCTTTTGATGCTCCTCTCAACCCAAGACAATTCTAACATACATATGACAGTATATATGTCTTTCAGATGTCTGCATCTGTCACTCTGTGCTTCAGTAGAAAGCAAAATGCTTACTGCCCACAATCCAAGACAGTTTCCAGCCACAAAAGAAGCTTTAGATCTGTGTATTTCAGCCACCAAACTCAGCTTGCAATTGATCAAGACAAGTACATGTAGCCTCCAGCATGTACCTATACTTCACAGGTGCTTCTGGGCATACTCAAGAGCTTCCAATGCTCTTCAAAGTGTTGTAGACTCCATGTATGCTGTGTATACAGCAGTGCAGACAATTTACACAGTTCTGCCCACTCTGTTTCAGCTCATATCAGAGCTCAACCACAAGTAGTTACTCCATGTACTTCACAAAGACATTTTTCAATAGCCATACATGCTTCTCATGACCCATTTATGGTCACCAGTGATTGCAGTAGACAGTGCAGGCCTTCAGCCCAAACAGGCGCAATCACGCTGATTGCAGGCCTCTGTTTCCAGTTCCTGCTGATGAAGATGATGATGGTGATGTTGATGCCACACCCAAATGCACTCTAACCAGCCTCCTCAGGGCTCTCAAGAAGCCACAAGCTCTGATCTTGACCCTGGAGTGTGTAATGAACAAATTCCTACCTGTAGTCCACAATGGCAGCCTGTCTGCACAAAAGAAAAATGAGTCTTCACTTCCTGGAAGTAGATCTTCACTTTCTCCAACTCTCAGAGATCCACCAAGTCCTGCTCTGATACCATGTTCAGATTCAAAGAGGCAGTTAGATGACAGACAGAGAGAAGCAACCAGCTTCCTCTCTCACACACTATATTCAAACCACACTGAATAGTGAAAGATACAACCTACGGTCATAGGACCATTCACACCAAAGGCACCGACTTATTTAATGTATCTAACTACTATGGCTAGACTAGCTGTGTCCAGCTCATGTCGGTCAACACACACTAAATGAGCTTGATATTCTAACAGTTATCCACTGTGATTTTAACCATGTGAGGTCATTTTGGCCTCCATTTTGGACCTATAAGTGCTTTCAACTGTAGTTTTTAGGTATGCTACAGTTCTGGCTTATAAAAACTACACGGTGTCATAGCGCATAGGGTTGAAGGTCACCATAGGGGTTTGGCAAGAAAATTGGATAAGATAGATAGAGATGTGTCTTAAAGAGATAAGTAGATTATAGTGAATGTTTAAAGGTTCAAGAGATACTTCACGATCAATTATAGGGCTTTGAGAGGGAAGAATGTATGGGGTTTCAAGAGCTTAGACTCCGGAGATGGTAGAGATAAGAGAAGGTTTGAAGGTTTCAAGCCAAGTTCTTGAACATGTTAAAAGAGCTTCCAACTACATGTTCTTAGCAAAGATCACAAGAGTATTATCTCATAAGTTCTAACTCAAATCAAGCTTGTTTTCTTGACTATAAGAGAAATCACAAATTATAAAATCAAGTATAGTATGTTGTCATGTATCATAAACAACTATGCATCCCATCATTCATACATGATGCCATAGCATGAATCAACTAAATTGCATGATTATATTCAATGTAGACTGTTAGGGACAAAAGCTTATGAGTCAATTACAAGGCTTGTAGGGCAAAGAGACTTGCTTCAAGAGAGCTTCAAATTGAGTTCCTGATAAGGATAAGTTACCACAGCCAAGAAATAAAAGAAAAAGCTCCTCTTTATTCAACTCAAAGAATCTATGAATGATCTACAAACATTGCCCTGCCATAGGGGCACATAATATTTACATATTTTGACAAGATGACTTCTATAGAGTAAGAAATGAATTGAAATAACAATGTTTTAGCTAATTCTCTGAATATGGCTGAAGATTTTGGCCCCAAATTAGCCCAAATATCTTCTCGAATTCACCTCTGATGATAGCATCAACTTTCCCTAACACGGTGTCGAAGTGTTTGGTGTCAAAAGTCCATCATGGGGGTAAGAGACAACAGCGTGAAGGGAGATTCATGGAGAGGAGTAGACGAAATGGAAGGGGTTTGAAGGAATAGAAGACGTAGAAGAATACTCCCAGAAATAAATAGAAAATGAAGAAGAATACTAACAGAGATGAAGCTTGTCAGCTTACTCCTACATTATGAGAAGATAAAACTCTTTTTGACAAAAACTTGTATAGAATAATACCGTCCTCTGTGCTACTCAGATCGCCAATCTTATGCTTCCATTGGCTCTGAAAGGGGGTAAAATACCAGCACACCTGGCTAGAATTCTATCAAATCACTCCTTCTTCATCTCCCACTTCGAAGTGCTGTTCACTGCTTGAAAACAACGATCGTGCGTCGCACAATTTTGCTAATCTTTCTTCTTACATAAAATCCTCTCAAATTGGCTAAAAGCTACATGCTTTCTTTTACATGTAATGCTAATTTAGAAGTTTTCTACAGTTTTATGGATTTTTACAAGAGATAATATCTAAAATATCAAAAATTGGCTAAAATCTAATATTTTTGAACAATGGACACTAACACTAATGTCTAAAATGGCATTGGCTCTTTAAATCAATAAGAAAGCCACACTCTAGATTTTTTTCACGGTGTGCACATAGTGGCATAACATCCACCCCCTCCTAACCTGCACATTCTTTGGCATATGCCAAAGTCTTATGGATTTGCAATTGTCAAAAGAAGTATCTTTTGCCATGTCAATGTCTTCATCTTCTCCCTCTTCTTCTTCCTCTATGTCTTCATGCTCTTGTATTATATCCGAGTCTTCTAACTCATATGTTGAACTTTCTCTTCGTTTGAAAAGCTTGATTCTTTTTCCAACTATGGGTATCTTTATGCTGGTCCCATCCAATTCAGCCAATGAATATGTGGCATTTTCATGAACGACCTTTACCACATAGTGGCCAAACCAACACTTTACCATCTTCCTAGAAGCATTGTATTGATTGTCTAGGCTACTGTCATAGACAAGCACCCAATCATTTTCTTGAATTGCTCTTAGCCGAAGTCGATGTCACTTATCAAATCTTCTTTTGTTCTTTAATCTTACTGTTTTTAACTTCTTAATAGCTACTTAAACATCTTCAGGCCTTCTTTCTAGCTGCCATATGTGCAAAGTCAACAACTCTTCTCTACTGATGCCTTCGTTCCAAGGTAAAAGACTCCATGTGAGAATAGATTCTTCAATTAGCATAATTGGTTGTTGTTCATGCATAAGTTTAGCTCGCATACAGCTAGTCACTATACTATGAGTAGTCCGGTCAGCCTATAATGCAAAAAGGTAGCATTTTAGGCCATTCTTTGATCTTTTCTCTACAAAACTTTGCTAAAGCTTTGAGAATAGGTTGATGTCCTTTCTCAGTCTTTCCATTTCCTTCAGGATTGTAGGCTAATGTTAAAGACAAATTAATACCTAATTGAGCAAAGAAGTTGTATGCCTCATCGACATCCAATTCTCCTCTATCTGCGGATACCTTGCCAACACAGCCATATCTGCAAAATACTTCTTCAAGAAAAAAGTCACAAACAACTTGAGTGATCTTGGTTGTTAAAGATTTACCTTCAACTTGATTAGTTAGATCTTCTCTTGCAAGCACTAAATACCACATTTTCCATATCCATATAGGCATGGTTACAATATCAATAACCCATCTATAATGTATAGACAAGGGATAAGTCGATTGTAACCCATCTCGATGCTTGACCATAGAATACATCTAACACACATAACATGTTTCAACAAAATTCTCTATATCTCGATACATGTTCTGCCACCACTAGTATTTTTCTTTGACTTTAATAAAGGTTCCCCATATACCTCTATGGATGGCCCACAATCTTTCATGAAATTCCTTCATGTAGTTGCAACCTTTTATTACCTAAAACTCGGACAATTGCTCATTTCTTCTTCTTTGTGTACTTCCATAGATGCCCATTTTTAAGAAAGAAGCCATGAGCTTTCATGTTAATATGCTTGAATCTTCATCAGTCCAAGTCTCTTTCTTCTTCATTATGCTCAAATATTGGCAATCTTCTTCATCATCTTCTTCAAGGAAATGAACTAGAATTTGAGCAATGTAATGAGCATGTTGGCTTCTAGTTGTCCACCCTTCTTCCATAGATAAATCTTTGATCTTTGTTGTTGTATGCTGATTTACAACAGTACATTTTCCTATTCTTACTGTACTTAATGCTATACCATTAAAAAGATCAGCTTCGCTTGCAAGATTCAGCTTTGGGTTTGTATATGCAGCAATTGAAAATGTACTTTCAGTAGCCATGGAATGAAATTCAGCAAGTATAGATTCTTCAACTTCATCTTCTTCCATCAGCTCTTCTTCATTGTTATATCTTGCACATGACAACATGTCAGCAACTGGATTTTCCTTTCCTGCAATATGCTTTAATTTAGGGTTGAGTGATTTAATATATGCAATCCATCTTAGCATAGAAATGTCGGGTGTAGAGCAGTTAGTAATCATGCCCAAGAGTGGAAGACAATCAGTTTCTACCACTACGAAAGCACCTATAAAGTATTCACGATCACACTTTAATGTTGTTACAACTCCCCACAATTCCCCTTTTACTTGTGCATACCTTCTTTGACATTCATTGAGAACCTTTGCTCCAAAACAAATTGCATACCTATTACCTTTAAGGTCTTCTTGGCCAATAGTCCATCCTATCCCAATGGGACTTGTATCCACAGTAAGGATGATGGGTTGACCATTTGAATAATCAACCCTTTTGAGAGTGGGGATGAAAATTAACAACTTCTTTAGTTTGTGTACAGTGAGAGTATGCTCTTCCCCCCAAGAGAATCTTTGGCATTTTCTTAATAATATTAAAAAAGTTTAGCGACATGAGAAAAATGTGGTATCCATATGAGATAGAATATACATGCGCCAAGAAATCTTCTTACCTCTGAGATATTTTTACATTTTTCTTGCATTCTATTGATGGCATCTATCTTGATTGGTGAAGATTTACGTCCGTAGAGGCCACACATATGTCTGACCAACTAGGACTTCTTCTACTCCAAAAATCAACTTAGCTCCAGAAAGGGTAAGATGTATCTCTTCCAACCTTGTCAAAATCCTGTCACAATCATGAATATGGTTAAGTACAAATATCTTGCAGCCATCTTTGTCAAGCTCCTCATTCTTTTCATTGACTTCACATCCCTTGATAGGCACATCACTAAGAAAAGGAAGAGTAAGTTGTGGAATAAAGTCCCTTAAGACTTTGTGCATGGCATTCATCATATGGGCTATGGAGTTTGTTGCACCTTGTGGTAGAGTACACATGTGGACCAATCCAAGAGGTATCTTCATTGTGGTAATGTCTCGACTTTCCGATGAAAGTTGAAATTGGTCATATTTTGAATATAGGTTGCCCATAAAATAAATTGCTCTACCTGCAAAAGCTTTAGCAAACTCGTCAACAATTGGACCCGAACCAACATTTTGGATTGTGACACGATTAATAGGCTATAGATCTTGGATGAATCATAAAGATCCATTTTTCTTGGGTATGGTAAACCATCTATTTGAGTAAGGTGCTGAAGAAGGTTCGAAAATCTTCATTTTGATATTCTTATTTAGAAGTTCCAATAATTTGGGCAAATGTGCCCTTGGAATGGGAATGGGCTTGAGGTTCCAAGGCACATGTGGGATTGTAAAAATGACCATAGGAGCCACAATATTTGGATCCACATAGCCTATTTTACTTGGATAAAATGCAAAAGCTTTTCCATGTTTCATTAGCATTTGCATAAAAGAGTGTTTTTCAGTCGACGAAAGGAAAGCATTTTCACCTATTTTGAGCTCTTTTATACTTTCAGATGTAAACTTGTGACCAATGTTGGAAGGATCACGAAGACTTGGCTGATTTACTACCTTATCAGCAAGCCCTTCACTCTTAAGAGGTAGTGGGACTGCCACAAGCTTGACTTTCTTATCCACCGTCTTGTATTTTGTCTCCACTTGCGCTTCAGCTTTGTTGAGTAAACCAATGTCTTCCTGTTCAACAAATTCTTGAATTGTTTGATAAAAATCCAATGTACATACTTCTATGGATTGATTTTCAGCCTGATTCTCTGTATGAACAGCTGCATATATTTCAAACAATGTGTGAGTGGTAATCAATCCAAAAAAATGCCTGAAATATCTTCATTTTCAGCCATCATGTCATAAGTTTTCAAGTCCCTTTTTACATGACATAAATATTTTCTTTTAGCTTTAATCATGGCTAGAAGAGACTTATAACAACCCATACTATTGGCTGTACATACATACATATTTCCTAGAGACGCAGTTTTTGAAGCATAAGGAGGTTCAATCTTTTTACATGACGCACTGCCATAACCTCCCTTTACAGCAATGTAGCCCGAAAACCCTTGAATTCTTGGGCATTAGGAGGCACAGGATAATCATGCAGTCGATCTCTGTTTTAATGATGGTTAACACACACAGTAAGAAATTGGACAGCTCGTTCATTATCCTTGCTTCCGATTCCAGCATAGGAAGAATCATCATCAAGAGCTTTTGTTTCCAAGCGGGCTTTAGAAATGTAAGGTTTCCTAAGAATGATAGGGTAACTACAAGAGTCTTGAATAAAAAAGTAAAAATTGTCTTTTATGTCTCCAATAGTTACCTTCACATTAGGACATGCAGCATATAACTCTCTAAAAGAGTTGTTTGTAGCTCTCATTCACCAACCTGGATCAACATCTATGGGCTATTCTCCACTTTCATAGAGACTTCTTGCCATGACGTTTATCTCCGAGCCATGGTCTAATAGTGCAATACATGGTGTTTCTTTTTCTCGAATTTGGATGATTGTCTTCATTGTTGCTCTTGCCCAATGTGTACAGGAGTAGTGACTGCTTGGAATGAATCGAGCCTCTTCCTCCTCATGCATGTGTTGTAGACGGCCTTCTTTTTGAGAGGTGGGCTATCCAACTAGTTTGGACCAGTCGACCATTATATTTTCAGCTTTCACTTCTTTAATTTTTACATTCATGCTTTCTTTATCTTCAGCTTCAATTGCTACAATTAATTCTTTAACTGCTTCAAGATGAATTCCTTGTGAAGTCAATTTATCTTCATCCTACACAAAAACTCGAAGAACTTGTAAAAAAGCATGCACTGTTTTTTCTGCTTCATCACCAACATATTGTCTTTTTCTTTTGATTACCTTAATAATTGCATCATGATTTTCACATTTGGCAATTCTGAGGATTTCACCTAAGGTGAACTTAATTTTACTTCCCAAAATTCGTTCCTCTAGAGCTCGTTTGAGATCAGTTGCAAATTCTGTGTCAGACTGAAATTTGTGGTCTTGGCATAGCCAGGATGTCCTGAGAAAGGGGAGTCATGGGCTTCCCAAAGTATCTTTCACTTGAGAGTTTGGCTTGCAGGGATACATAATCTTGTCCTAAAGTAGACGTCTACTACTGACAGAGAATTCTTGATACTTCATCTTTAGCTTTGGGTCTTGATCCTTGATGGAGATCTCCCTTGGCATTTTCTGATAGACTGGATCATGATATGCTCCTTCTTTTGCTAGCTCAAGAATCGGGTAGTTTGGCATTGATACCTTTGTGGCTAGCGACCTTACTGTTGATGGATCTTGCAAAATAAGAGAGTTTAGAAATGCCTTGCGACTGAGTGCATCGGCAACTATATTCTCTTTTCCAGGCCTGTATTTGATTTCAAAATCATATTCTTCTAGCACTTCGATCCATCGACGTTTTCTCATATTGAGCTCATTCTGGGTGAAGATCCATTTAAGACTCTTGTGGTCCACTAAGGAAAATTTGTTACCTAGCAAGTAATGCCTCCAAAGTTTGAGGACATGGATGACAACCAACAGCTCCAGATCGTGGGTAGCATAATTCCTTTCATGGCTCTTCAATTTCCTTGAAGAATATACTACAGGATGACCTTCTTGCATAAGTACATATCCTAAAGCAAGTGTGCTAGTATCAGTTACCACTTCAAACTCCTTACTAAGATCAGGAGGTTTCAGGATGGGTGTTGATACTAAGCTTTTCTTTAGTTTGTCAAAGCTGGTCTATTCGTCAAGTGACCATACAATTGTTACTTGCTTCTTTAGTAGATCAGTCAGAGGTGCTGCAATCAAAGCATAATCTATGATGAAAATCCTATACCATCCTGTCAACCCAAGAAAACTATGTATTTCTTTGACAGAAGTTGGTGTTGGCCATTCCAGAACATCTTTGACCTTAGCTGGATCTACTGAAATTCCTTTCGCTGATACAATGAATCCCAGATATTCAATCTGTCGCTTGAAAAATGCGCACTTCTTCTTCTTGGCATAAAGCTTGTGTGCTCTCATTATTTCAAGAACAATGCAAAGCTGGGGTTCATGATCTTTTTCCTATTTAGAGTAGACTAGGGTATCGTCAAAGAAGATGAGTACGAAGTCATCAAGATAGGGCCTAAAGATATCTTACATTAACTTGTTGAAGGTAGCAGGAGCATTCGTTAGCCCGAATGGCATTACTAGGAATTCACAGTGTCCATACCTTGTGCTGAATGCAGTCTTCAGGATATCTTCTTCCTTGATCCTTATCTGATAATATCCAGATCTGAGATCTATCTTAGAGAAGATCTTCGCTCCTTGAAGACGGTCAAGTAATTCATCTATTCTTGGAATGGGGTATTTATTTTTTATGGTTGATTGATTCAATCCTCTATAGTCAATGCATAGACGAAGTGTTCCATCTTTCTTCTTTTGGAACAGCACTGGAGCTCCCCATGGTGAACTTCTAGGACAGATGTAGCCTTGGTCTAACAATTGATTGAGTTTCTCTTTCAGTTCTGGAATGGACATCTTATATGGCCTCTTTGCGACTGGTGCAGCTCTTGGTGCCAGTTTGATTTCGTGGTCGACTTCCCTTTGAGGAGGAAGTTCTGTCAGATCTTCAGGAAATACGTCTGCATATTCCTTTAACCATGAAGGTTCTTCCCCAGATTCCTGATTCTAATCTAGCTTATTCAGTTTAATCAGATAGACAGGTAGGCCCTTTCTAACACCTTTTATTATACGTGTTGCTTTTGCCAGCTGTATTTTTGGCTTACTAGCCTCTCCTTGAGTCATGACTAGTTCCCCTTTAGAATTTTGGAAGGAGACTTGGCCCTTCCCACGGTGGATGTGGGCATCATTGGGTATTAGCCAATCCATTCCGAGTAAACATTCGTGGACACCTAGGTTCATTATCCTGAATCTTGCCAAAGTTGACTTCCCACCCAGTAGGAATTTCAACTTAGCAGTTTGCATAGTACAAGATACCTCATGACCATTTACTAACTCCATAAGTAAAGTAGGTGTGTCTATTGTGGCTATCCTTAATCTTTTTGCACAGATTGGTGAAATGAAGGAATGTGTCTATTGTGGCTATCCCTAATCTTTTTGCACAGATTGCTAAAATGAAGGAATGTGTACTGCCACAGTCAATCAGGGTTTTGAAGCTTTTACCTTCATAATCTGATGGAGTTTGAATTACCAAGAATTGGCAATTCGGACCCTTCTTGTGAAGAGCAGCGTGAACCGTTTCTCTCTCAATGTCAGCATCCATGGATGGATCTTCTTCATTGTCCATCTCCTTGTTGGAAACACTGGAGGCTCTTCCTCTGGCCATAATGATGGTTCCTTGGCCATGAGCGGCTCTATTTTGACCTTGGAATTGCCCTTGGCGATGTCCTCTGCTAAGCTTGGGACACTGCCTCTTGAAGTGTCCGAGCTCGTTGTAATGGAAGCAATGTGGGTTGCAGTCATTACTTTGTGTAGAAACAAATTTGTTGACAGCATTGGCCCTAGCTTTCTTTCTTTGGCCCTAATTCTACCCTGCACTCTCTTAGTCTGAGCCCTAGACATACCCTTATTCTGATCTCTGTAAGGCCAAGTCTTGTTGTTCCTTGGTTTGGTCTATACTTCCTGTATTATTGGAGCAGCTCGAATGAGTGCATCTTGTAGGTCCGTTGGGCGCATTGATTCCAATCAGGTGTTTATGGGTGGATTCAACCCAGCATAGAATTTTAACTCCTATTGTGTCATATCCATTGGAGGTGCGTACTTTAGAAGTGAAACAAACTTTGAATAATATGCATCAAGGGATAATCCTAGCTGCTTCAAGTCATAGAATTCATTCATCTTTTGTGTGCGGTAGGCAGGTGGCAGATACCTCCCTCGCACAGCTTCCTTAATCTTCTCCCAAGTGATTGTCCCCTCCGAGATCGCTTGGTCTCTGCACCACTGTTTCCACCAAAGTCTCGCTTCGCCTGTAAGCTTAAGTTTGGCAAGCATGGCTTGGTTAGCAGGTGCAGTTCCTGATGCCTCAAAATAGTCCTCCATGGACTCAATCCAGATCTCGGCATCAACTTGAATAGTCCTTCCCTTGCCATCAAACTCGGGTGGCTTAATTTGTTTGAGAAGGAACTTCTTCTCTTGAACCATAGCTATACTTAGAGCAGGAGTCAAACTTGGAACCTATGCTTGGGGTTGTGTCTGGACAATAAGATTCTTTATGTTAACATCTTATCAAGCGTTCTCCATATTACGTTAATACAACTAGCACGACTTTTAGCCAAGTGATTTAATCACTTAACACCTTAGCTAACATTTACAATCAAGATAGACGATAGTAAAAAGTCTTATTCATTCATGAGGGCATAACCCTATGAGTACATTTATTTTTGGATAAGCAAGACAAGCTGATTGATACATCAGTTTGGGGAAAATAGGATTGTGTTACAATCGGCTACAGGGACGGAGTAATAATGGAGTGGGGTCATGGATTTTCAGGAAACGATAAGTCATAGGAAGCTTGGGGTATCCCTTCCTTTGATACTCGTTCTTCTCATAGCACCCTAACCTTTGATCTTGTCATCAGCAGGGATCACCCAGGTCACTTCTTCATAGACGTACTTGTTCAACTTGTCTTGCCGACCGCTAACATGCAAATTTTTGTTTGGATGAGCTTCGACAAAGATGAACAGCTTCACGATCTTTAAATCCTCCATCCACTTAATTCTCTTCAAGTTGTTCTGAAGGTACGCGAGTTAGTGGGCTGCTATGTAGTATATTCTTGATTCTCCTGTCCATCTCCGTTTCACATATAGGGGTGAAGGATTATAGATGCGGTCCAGATTATTCATCATGTCTATCCTCTAACAATAATCCAAAGCACGCATTACAGTCATGAACATGACCTGGAACACCAAGAACTTGCTCCATGCTTCATGACTCTGCAACCCAGCATCCATAAGTGAGTAAAGAAATGTTTTCAATAGAAAACATTGCTCTATTCCACTCAACTTCCCCTAATTGTCTCCTTATTCCCTTTATTTTCCTCCATTAAGTTCCCTTGTAATCTTAGATCCTATTGGTTTGCTCTAATACCAACTGTAACGTGTCCGCTCGTCTACTCGTGGGACACATCTTAGTAGCCCATTGAGAAGAGGGTCTAGAAAGCTCCGCCTAGCACTCACAAGGAATGTCACAGGGTTTGCAATCTAGGTCTTCCCGAGTCTGCCCCAAGCGGAAGTGTCCACCCATTCGCACTTTGGATCGACTTGAAGTCAGGGTTCCTTTTCTATCAGCAAGGTCTCCACTGGCGTCGAGCTCCAGATGAATCACTTTGCGTAGGAACAACAGAGTCGAAGTGGATTCATGCTGCACTTGGTTCATGGAGAATGAGAAACAAGAGGGATGCAAAGCTCAACCTCTCTGCCATAAGGCATAGTCCCATTCCTTTCCCCTAAAACTGCATAAATCGGGATTCTAGCCCTACTGATGCTAGGTCTTCATAGTCTCGTTATCTCATTTTTTGAGAAAATTTCCCAGCTAACCGAGACCACCCTTCTGTAGGATGGACCTAAGTAACGTCCACTGCACTTTCTTCAATTTGCTTTAGTTATCTAATTACCTACCACATTACGTTTGACATGCAAAAGCAGCTTTCTTAATTAATCAAATTAATCACGGGTTTTTTCACGTAAACTTAGGCACTGACACAAAAACAATGTCAAGCAAATTCCTTTTCCTCAAATATCTATTCTTTATTTATCATAATTCCGGAGTACATCCAATATCATGCCCGAAGACTATCCTAGCAATCTACAGGATTGCTCCTCCAAGTTCCACTCATAGACTAGTACACGAGCCTCGAGATCCCATCTCTAGTCACATCGGTCTTTTGTGCGGGATCCGAAGGCAAGGGATTTATAACCAGAGCCTCCCCTGGTACCCAAACATCCTCCTACTCTAAGTAGCACCAACGGAGAGACCTCTCATGGTAGGTTAGGTCCATATACCCTATGCGGCCAACAATTCCCTTGGATAGGGTTAGGCAGACAGTCGGAGGTAACTGTTCCTGCCTCTCCCTCCAGGATTTTAACCTGAAGCATTAAGTGTTTTTCCTTGAATTAGTTCCTTGAGAAAAGAGATCAAATAATTTACCTAAGTGTAACGTGTCCACATGTTATCTTCATGACACGTCTTGGCAGTCCATCGGAAAGGATGTCTAGAAAGCTCCGCCCCGCACTCCCATGGAATGTTACGGGGTTTGCAATCTAGGGCTTTCCATGTCTGCCACGTAGCGGAAGTATTCCGGCCGTTCCCACTTAGGACCGACCTGAATTAGGGTTTTTCTTATTGGTCATTTCCTGACAGCAACTAGCGTCGAACCCAAGCGAACTACTTTACGCAGAAACGCTAGGTCTGAAGCGGATTCACGTTGCACTTGGTTCAAGGAGAATGGGAAACGAGATGGATGCCAAGCTCAACCTCCTTGCCATAAGGCATAGTCCCATTCTGTTCCCCTAATTTAGCTATCACGTAAACAATGTAGCTACTTAACTTTTTATCAACTCTTATGCACAATCAGACATTGATAAAAAGAAGTCTTTATTTGTATTTATATGGTCATAGCCCTTTCGAATACAACATTTCTTGCGATGATAAGCCAACTATTACATTTAATTTGGGGAGAACAACGTTGTATTACATTTATCTACAGGAACTGTATAATAGTATGGTTTCGGGTTATGGATCTTTAGGAATCGGTAAGTCATTGGAAGTTCAAGATATCCTTTCCGTTGGAATCCATACTTCTCATAGCGGCCCAACACTTTAATCCTGTCGGCGGGGATTACAGGGTTACTTCCTCATGTACATATGAGTTCATCTCAACCCTTCGACCTCTAATATGTAAAGTTGAGTTTACATGAGCTTCCACAAAAATGAACAGCTTCACGACTTTCAGGTTTTTTAATCACTTGAACCTCTTTAGGTTGGTTTGTAGATAAGCAAACCGGTGGGTGGCTATATAGTAGATTCCTGAAGCACCCGTCCATCTTCGTTCCATGTACAAAGGTGATGGATTATAGATCTGCTCTAGGATGTTCATCATCTCAACCCTTTTTCGATAATGCGGAGAATGCATTGCAGTCATAAACATGATTCGAAATACTAAGAACTTGTTCCACGCTTCGTAATTTTGCAAGACAACATTGAAGGTAAGGAAATGTTTGGACAGCAACATTTGCTTTACTTCAACTTATTAAGATTTCATAAAAATAATTCTATTGTTGGTCGGCTCTGATACCAACTGAAACGTGTCCACTTGCATCTTCAAGACACTCTTAGCAGTCCATCGGAAAGGATGTCTAGAAAGCTCCGCCCGGCACTCCCATGGAATGTTACGGGGTTTGCGATCTAGGGCTTTCCGCATCTGCCAAATAACAGAAGTATTCCGACCGTTCCCACTTAGGATCGACCTGAATTAGGGTTTTCCTGATTGGTCATTTCCTAACAGCAACTAGCGCCGGACCCAAGTGAACTACTTTACGCAGAAATGCCAGGTCTGAAGCAGATTCACGCTGCACTTGGTTCAAGGAGAATGGGAAACGAGAGGGATGCAAAGCTCAACCTCTCTACCATAAGGCATAGTCCCATTCTGTTCCCCTAAAACAACGTAAATCAGATTTAATCATAACTCTAGGTCAACGCTTTTTTTGTTCCTGTTCTTTAACGATCTACCTGCTGTCCATCGTGATTTGAGAAAAGTTTTCGGCCAACCGGGACCACCCATCCGTAGGATGGACCTATGGCCCATCCTCTGCACTTTCCTCGGGTTGTTTTAGTTATTTAATTACCTAACACATTAGTTGGACATATAACAACCAACTTCTTTAATTAATCTGTTAGGCACTGGTTCCTTCACGTAATCTTATCACTTGACATAGAAAAATAATATCAGACAAGTTCTTTATTAACATGTTATCATATTTATCTTTGAAATACAAAGAGTCTAGCCCGTAGGCTTATCCACAATCCACCCGAAGGCTATCCAGCAATCCACAGGGATCACTATTCCAAGTTTTCATCCATAGACTAGTATGCGGGCCTCGAGATCCAATCCCGAGTCACGTTAGCCTCTTGTGCAGGGCCCGAAAGGCGAGGGATTTATGGCCAGATCCCCCCCAGCACCCAAGCGTCCTCTTGCTCCAAGTAGCACTCAACGGAGAGACCTCTCGCGGTGGGTTCGGTCCACTTTCCTGGCGCGGTCAACAATCCCCTTGGTAGGGTCAGGCAGGCAGTCCAGGGTAACTGAAGCTGCCTCTCCCTTCAGGACTTCAACCTGAAGTATAGATATCCATTTATCTTTTAATTCATTGATCAAAGGAATCCAAACAGTGCTCTAAAATCTGTAGCAAGCACAAACATTTCCATTGATCGTTTTTGTTGGCAACTGCTAAGGAATGAATCCTTCCTTTCGAATGCATCCAGCACTCGATCCGGGATGACTTGCAACTTGGCAAGATCCCCTATATCCTGGGTTAGGGCATACCCTATTAACGCAACTTGGTCAAACCTTAAGTTCATTGGGTACTTCAGTTTATCGGCTGGTCTTTAGTTTCCAATGAATCTTCTTTACTCAAGAAGACCACTAAATTAGGATGATTATTCATCCTCTTGCAAGATAACTTGCGTAAGGACATGCCAACTTCATTGCGAGAACTTGGCCATCCCCTTGTGATCCAATCACAAGATCATATAACTCCGCACTTATTGCGCAAGTGTTGCATCGAATTATGCGACAATGGAGTCATGAAACAATCTGTTTCAGGTTACTAGGCTGACGTCATTAGACCTAGGGTTTCCAAGTTTCATCTTGTAAGATTCTTAGGGACAAACCCTAGTTCACTTTCCAAACATGTTTCATTGTCTCTACATTCGATGAATGTGGGCAAGTATTTAAGGTATTGGCATTTCTTGGAATTTAACTTATTCCGAACGAGTACTCCGCAACTTAGGTGTTTTAGGTTTATGCCAATTTGGTTAACTCTAGAAGATAATTTCGAGATTACTTCGACATGATTCGTTGTCTATGCGTAAATGGATTTTTCAACCCTAGCTTATCGGTTTGAGGTCAGGCATAGGTTAGGTTAATTCCAACTAACCTTCCTATAATCATGCGAATAAAATTCATGCTAACAAGCAACCTTTTTCTTGCTAATTTATGCAGTTGACAATGATAATTTCATAGAGTTTATGCATCGTAAGAATCATTTCATGCTTTGCACTTTCCATGATGATTCATTGCGATATGGGTTAAGAGTGCGAGATGCAATTTATACTTCTAGGCTTAATCGAAGTATACTATTTTAATGGGTAATAATCTAGTCTTATAATTCATTTCAATGCAAAAGCTATTTGCCAAAAATGCATTTATGCTTTCTTTATTTTGCATGATTCAATAAAAGTATTAGTGACTAAGTTCCTTTGTCGTGAACATCTAGGACAAAAATATATCATATATCCAACAATTAACCTTGCATGATTGAATTTCAACATTTAAAAATTAGGAAGGAAAACCTGGGATTGGGGTGAGATGTCCACGTGGATGCTCGGAGATGACCCTCCCGTGGCTGCGCCTTGGACTTTCTTAGGAGGCATCGCAATTGTAGTCTTTCGGACGTGGAAGCATTTTTACAACTCCTCTTTGGAATTCCATCGTCGCTCCCTTGCACCGTCCTCGAAAGTAGATCTAGAAGGCTCCCTCCTTGAAGTAGGTATTTCAGAAGGGGGTGCCTCAAAATTTCTCACGACTAAGACCCATTGAAGCCATGGGGAAGGCTTAATGGCCTCTGTAGACTCGCACAACAGGGAATAGAAAGGTGTGGAAAAGAAACAAGGTGCGGGAGAGCTCCAAGGGTTATATTTGCATGGTCTAAGGGGGGATTTTTTAACAGAACATGGGAAAAAAGGAAAGGTTATTTGAGTAATCTTTTATGGGGGAAAACCCTAAGGGAAAAACTCCAAGGGAAAATAGTAATCGTAAAGGTTATAAGTAAGGGTCTAAGGACCCTTAGGCAAATTAGGAGATAAAGGGGCTTATGCGGGTTTAAACACGGGGGGGATGAAAGGTTTTTAAGCCAAGGGAAAGGCTTAAGGGATAAAACACGGGGAGGGAGGGGAGGGGGGGGGGGGTGTCGTGGAAGGGTTTTGAAAAGGCACAAGAAGGGGGGTGAAAGGGGCTTAAGAGAGCCCCCCCCCCCTTGGAAGCTTTTGAGCTTCCAGACTTTCCACGGGGGGGGAGAGAGGGTAATAAGGCCGTGTGTTGACGGCAGATGAAGATGGCAGCGGCAAGATTTGGCAGCCCTCGACTGGCAGAAGTGGCAGCGGCGTTCAACAGCCCTCGTCCATGCGGAGGCGGCAGCGGCGTTTGGCTTAACCCTCCATCAAGCTCTCTCTCTCCCTCAGTGTTTCAGAATGGCGGCCCTCACTCGTCTTTTGTCTCTCTTACCTCACGGCAACATTAGGTGCATCCTTTCCGTCTCCTCCCTTTTTTTTTATGCCCCTGTCCTTGATTATATAGGGGAGGGGATAAGATCCTCCCCCCCCCCCTTGCGTGTCATTAGGCATCTGTTATTGCCTTGGCAAGCTCCAACAAGAAGCTTGCCTACTTACTAATCCCCCTCTTCCTCCAGCTCGTCTATCGGCTGGAGGAGAGGGGAAATTTAAAAAAATTTACCTTTATTTTATAAAAAGGGTTTATCCATCCAAAATTATTACACAATCGCGAGTCACGTTAGCCTCTTGTGCAGGGCCCGGAAGGGAGGGATTTACGACCAAAGCCCCCCCTAGGACCAAGCGTCCTCCTACTCCAAGTAGTGCTTAACGGAGAGACCTCTCACGGCAGGTTCGGTCCACCTTCCCAGCGCAGTTAACAACCCCCTTGGTTAGGGTCAGGCAGGCAGTTGAGGGTAACTGAAGCTGCCTCTCCCTTCAGGCCTTCAACCTGAAGCAATAGATATCCCTTTATCCTTTAATCCTTTGATTAAAAAAAGAAAAACAGTGCTCCTAAATCTGTAACAAGCACAATCATTTCCATTGGTCGTTATTGTTGGCCAACTGCTAAGGAGTGAATCCTTCTTTTCGAATGCACGCAACACTAAATCCGGGAACTTCGGACTTGGAAAGATTCCCTATATCCTGGGATTAGGGCCGTACCCTATTAACCTGACTTGGTCAATACCTTAAGTTCATAAGTTATTCCAATTTATTGGTTGGTCTTTTTCTTTCAATTCTTTACCCAAGAAAGATACTATGTTAGGATGATTATTCATCCTCTTGTAAGATAACTTGCGTAAAAATCTGCCAACCTCATTCCGAGGAATTTGGCCATTTCCTTGCGATCAATTTACAAGATCGTGCGACTCTACTACTTGTTGCACAAGTGTCGCATCAAGCTATGGGACTATTTACCCTTCGAAAAGAGTCACTAAGAATCTGTTTCTAATTACTTTAGGCTGACATTGTCAGTCCTAGGGCTCCAAGTTCCATCTTTTTAGCGAAAGATTCTTAGGGACAAACCCTAGATCACTTCTCGCAAGTAGGTCTGACTGTCCCTACATTTCCTGAATGTGGGCAAGTCTTTAGGGTGTCGGGGTTTTAACTTTGGTAAAACGAGCGACTAGGTAATGTCTCCAACGTGCCAACCCTAGTCAGTTCCTTGGGATACGTTGCATTGAATTAACCCTTTTCTAAACGAGTACTCCACGGGTTTAGGTGTTTAGGTTTATGCCAATTTAACCTATCTATTTTTGAAGATACTTGCGCTATCATTTTCATAACCACATGACTTATTATCTATGTGTAAGTTGATTTTCAAACCCTAACTCTTCGGTTTAAGATCAAGCATAGGTTAGGTTATAGCCTAATTCCAATTAATCATCCTATAACTTGCGAACAAGATTCATGCTAAAAGAAGAATCCTTTTACTAATAATTATGCAGTTGAAAATGGTAATTGACTAGAGTTATGCAACTTAAGAATCATTTCATGCCTTGTTTTTTTCGTATGAATTATTAGCACTTTCCTTAATGACTCATTGCGAAGAAGATATGTCCAAATAATGAGACATGCAATTTATACTTCCTTGTCTAAAAGGGGTGCACTATCTTAATTCCGTTTTGTAATTGTGGACATTAATCTAAGTTCAGTTCATTGCAATGCATAAAACTACTTGCTAGAAATGCATATCAATTTTTTGCTCACTTTATTTTCTTCATTTTTTTAAAAATACTAATGACCGTATTTTCTGTCTCTCCTGAGCTAATTATTTCAAAATTAACCTAAGTATGAAAAATGCATCCTTTTTTTAAAAAAAAATCATCCATCGCACGATTGAATTATAATAACATAAAATAAAAATTAGGAAGGAAAACCTGGACTTATGGTGAGATGTCCACGTGGATGCTAGGAGACGATCCTCGTGCGGTTGCGCCTTGGGCTTTCTTAGGAGCCATCGCGAATGCAGCCTTTCCATCTTGGATGCGGCTTTGCAAACTCCCTTTTGAAATACCACAGTCCTTTATGAGTCTTCTGTTCCTTCCTTTCATAGAAGCTCTTTGAAGGGATACTTGTGGAGGAGGGAAGAAACCACGGAAAGGGTTTAAAACCTAGGAAGGGGGGGTGTTTTGAAAACCTCCGCGAGTAAAGCCCATTAAAGCCACGTGAAGGGGTTAATGGCTTTCTAAGGACCCACAGGAAAGGGGAAGATAAAAGTTGTAAAAGACCCTTACGAGGGTTTTTGTATGGGAGAAGAAGGTGTCAAAAACCCTGAACAGTGGATTTTGTGTGGGCTTAAAGAGGGGTCTTTTCGTTTTATGTGGCGGGGGAAAACAAAGATATAAAAGGGCTAAAGAAGGATTTTTTTTTTTTGCATGGGGGAGAAAAAGGGGCTTAAGGACCACTTAAAGGTCCTTCAATGGCAAATTTGGGGGGAAAGAGGGGCCTAAGGAAGCCCTTAGGAGGGAATTATTGCGAGGGTGGGGAAAAAACTTAAGGGTACATATGAGGGCCCTTCAGGGCAAAAGTCGGGGGGGGTGGGGGGAGTGGGTTGTCTTAAAGGCCACAGGGGGGGGGGGGGGCTTAGGAAGCCCACCCTTGGAAGCTTCCAAGGGGCTTCCAAGAGCTTCACAAAGGGCATGTGGGGGGGGTTGGGGGGGAAACGACTCCCAGGTGGCGTTACAATGGCTCAAAGTGACTATGGCGGCGTGCCAACGGACAGGCGAAGTACAGTGTGGGTGGCACTGCTATGGCAGCTGGGACTCTCCCTTCTTCCCTTCATGGCAGTGTTTGTGCAGGGCGGCTCCTCCTTCCTCACCTTCACGACCACACAGTAGCCGAGCAATAATAATGCAATCCTCACGACCCTCAGCTCATGACGGCGAAGTGGCATCACTACGGCAGTGTCTTCACTCAGTTTGCGCACCCCTTTCACATCCCATGGCATAGGCTTAAATAGGGGAGGGGATAAGATCCTCCCTCCCCCACGCATCGATGCGCATGGGTCTTTCCCGCCCCCGCCCCCCCCCCCCCCCCCCCCCCTCAAGCTGCAGCAAGGAGCTTAGTGTCCACCCTTCCCTCCCTCTCCCCTAGCTCGATAATCGGCTGGGGGAAGGAGGGAATAAAAATAATTTGCCCTATTCAAAAAAAATATTATCCCTAAAATTTATCCTAACCTAAGAGGGCATTCATATGCAAATTTTGTATTATTATTTCAGAGTTGTTACATTCTCTCCCCCTTGGAGGAATCGAGATGTCCTCATCTCGAGATAAGCTGGGGATATTGATGGTTGAGAGTGCCTTCATCTATCCAAGTGGCATCCCCTTCGGGATAATCTTTCCACTAGACGAGGCATTCTCTCAAGGTTTTGGATCTTAGTTGTCTCTCCCTAACATCTAAGATCCTGTCAAGCCTTAGTCAAGGACTCCTTAACTAGGCATTACAACTTGTTGGTCATAAAGTACATGGTTAGGATTAGGTACATACTTCTTCAATAGGCTGATATGGAATACATTATGAACTTTTAGGTTCTTAGGGAGTTGCAATCTATAAGCATTAGGCCCTAGGCACTTGAGGATCTTGTATGGTCCACAATACCTTGGACTAAGCTTCTTGCAATCTCCTAAGGATAGGGAACTCTTCTTAGGGCATACGCGAATGAAGACTAAGTCTCCTTCTTCGAAGGCTCTATCTTGTCGCTGCAAATCCGGTATGCCTTCTGTCTATCCTTGGCAACTTGGATGTCCTATCTTATTGACTTTATTTGGTCATCCATCTCTTCCAACATCTGCCTTGAAGCTTCAACCCTCAAGGTTGGATCTGAGAAGTTTAGGGGCTTTGACAGTCATGACCGTACAATGCTTGGAAAGGGGTCATCTGAATGCTTTGTTGGTAAGAAGCATTGTAGGCACGTCCACTGCACTTTCTTCAATTTGCTTTAGTTATCTAATTACTTACCACATTACGTTTGACATGCAAAAGCAGCTTCCTTAATTAATCAAATTAATCACGGGTTTTTTCACATAAACTTAGGCACTGACACAAAAACAATGTCAAGCAAATTCCTTTTCCTCAAATATCTATTCTTTATTTATCATAATTCCGGAGTACATCCAATATCATGCCCGAAGGCTATCCTAGCAATCTACAGGATTGCTCCTCCAAGTTCCACTCATAGACTAGTACACGAGCCTCGAGATCCCATCTCCAGTCACATCGGTCTTTTGTGCGGGATTCGAAGGCAAGGGATTTATAACCAGAGCCTCCCCTGGTACCCAAACATCCTCCTACTCTAAGTAGCACCAACGGAGAGACCTCTCATGGTAGGTTAGGTCCATATACCCTATGCGGCCAACAATTCCCTTGGATAGGGTTAGGCAGACAGTCGGAGGTAACTGTTCCTGCCTCTCCCTCCAGGCTTTTAACCTGAAGCATTAAGTGTTTTTCCTTGAATTAGTTCCTTGAGAAAAGAGATCAAATAATGTACCTAAGTGTAACGTGTCCACATGTTATCTTCATGACACGTCTTGGCAGTCCATCGGAAAGGATGTCTAGAAAGCTCCGCCCCGCACTCCCATGGAATGTTACGGGGTTTGCAATCTAGGGCTTTCCATGTCTGCCACGTAGCGGAAGTATTCCGGCCATTCCCACTTAGGACCGACCTGAATTAGGGTTTTTCTTATTGGTCATTTCCTAACGGCAACTAGCGTCGAACCCAAGCGAACTACTTTACGCAGAAACGCTAGGTCTGAAGCGGATTCACGTTGCACTTGGTTCAAGGAGAATGGGAAACGAGATGGATGCCAAGCTCAACCTCCTTGCCATAAGGCATAGTCCCATTCTGTTCCCCTAATTCAGCTATCACATAAACAATGTAGCTACTTAACTTTTTATCAACTCTTATGCACAATCAGACATTGATAAAAAGAAGTCTTTATTTGTATTTATATGGCCATAGCCCTTTCGAATACAACATTTCTTGCGATGATAAGCCAACTATTACATTTAATTTGGGGAGAACAACGTTGTATTAAATTTATCTACAGGAACTGTATAATAGTATGGTTTCGGGTTATGGATCTTTAGGAATCGGTAAGTCATTGGAAGTTCAAGATATCCTTTCCGTTGGAATCCATACTTCTCATGGCGGCCCAACACTTTAATCCTGTCGGCGGGGATTACAGGGTTACTTCCTCATGTACATATGAGTTCATCTCAACCCTCCGACCTCTAATATGTAAAGTTGAGTTTACATGAGCTTCCACAAAAATGAACAGCTTCACGACTTTCAGGTCTTTTAACCACTTGAACCTCTTTAGGTTGGTTTGTAGATAAGCAAACCGGTGGGTGGCTATATACTAGATTCCTGAAGCACCCGTCCATCTTCGTTCCACGTACAAAGGTGATGGATTATAGATCTGCTCTGAGATGTTCATCATCTCAACCCTTTTTCGATAATGCGGAGAATGCATTGCAGTCATAAACATGATTCGAAATACTAAGAACTTGTTCCACGCTTCGTAATTTTGCAAGACAACATTGAAGGTAAGGAAATGTTTGGACAGCAACATTTGCTTTACTTCAACTTATTAATATTTCATAAAAATAATTCTATTGTTGGTCGGCTCTGATACCAACTGAAACGTGTTCACTTGCATCTTCAGGACACTCTTAGCAGTCCATCGGAAAGGATGTCTAGAAAGCTCCGCTCGGCACTCCCATGGAATGTTACGGGGTTTGCGATCTAGGGCTTTCCGCATCTGCCAAATAACAGAAGTATTCCGACCGTTCCCACTTAGGATCGACCTGAATTAGGGTTTTCCTGATTGGTCATTTCCTAACAGCAACTAGCGCCGGACCCAAGCAAACTACTTTACGCAGAAATGCCAGGTCTGAAGCGGATTCACGCTGCACTTGGTTCAAGGAGAATGGGAAACGAGAGGGATGCAAAGCTCAACCTCTCTACCATAAGGCATAGTCCCATTCTGTTCCCCTAAAACAGCGTAAATCAGATTTAATCATAACTCTAGGTCAACACTTTTTTTGTTCCTGTTCTTTGACGATCTTCCTGCTGTCCATCGTGATTTGAGAAAAGTTTTCGGCCAACCGGGACCACCCATCCGTAGGATGGACCTATGGCCCATCCTCTGCACTTTCCTCGGGTTGTTTTAGTTATTTAATTACCTAACACATTAGTTGGACATGTAACAACCAACTTCTTTAATTAATCTGTTAGGCACTGGTTCCTTCACGTAATCTTATCACTTGACATAGAAAAATAATATCAGACAAGTTCTTTATTAACAGGTTATCATATTTATCTTTGAAATACAAAGAGTCTAGCCCGTAGGCTTATCCACAATCCACCCGAAGGCTATCTAGCAATCCATAGGGATCACTATTCCAAGTTTTCATCCATAGACTAGTATGCGGGCCTCGAGATCCAATCCCGAGTCACGTTATCCTCTTGTGCAGGGCCCGAAAGGGGAGGGATTTATGGCCAGAGCCCCCCCAGCACCCAAGCGTCCTCTTGCTCCAAGTAGCGCTCAACGGAGAGATCTCTCGCGGTGGGTTCGGTCCACTTTCCTGGCGCGGTCAACAATCCCCTTGGTAGGGTCACGCAGGCAGTCGAGGGTAACTGAAGCTGCCTCTCCCTTCAGGACTTCAACCTGAAGTATAGATATCCATTTATCTTTTAATTCATTGATCAAACAAATCCAAACAATGCTCTAAAATCTGTAGCAAGCACAAACATTTCCATTGATCATTTTTGTTGGCAACTGCTAAGGAATGAATCCTTCCTTTCGAATGCATCCAGCAGTCGATCCGGGATGACTTGCAACTTGGCAAGATCCCCTATATCCTAGGTTAGGGCATACCCTATTAACGCAACTTGGTCAAACCTTAAGTTCATTGGGTACTTCAGTTTATCGGCTGGTCTTTAGTTTCCAATGAATCTTCTTTACTCAAGAAGACCACTAAATTAGGATGATTATTCATCCTCTTGCAAGATAACTTGCGTAAGGACATGCCAACTTCATTGCGAGAACTTGGCCATCCCCTTGTGATCCAATCACAAGATCATATAACTCCGCACTTATTGCGCAAGTGCTGCATCGAATTATGCGACAATGGAGTCATGAAACAATCTGTTTCAGGTTACTAGGCTGATGTCATTAGACCTAGGGTTTCCAAGTTTCATCTTGTAAGATTCTTAGGGACAAACCCTAGTTCACTTTCCAAACATGTTTCATTGTCTCTACATTTGATGAATGTGGGCAAGTATTTAAGGTATTGGCATTTCTTGGAATTTAACTTATTCCGAACGAGTACTCCGCAACTTAGGTGTTTTAGGTTTATGCCAATTTGGTTAACTCTAGAAGATAATTTCGAGATTACTTCGACATGATTCGTTGTCTATGCGTAAATGGATTTTTCAACCCTAACTTATCGGTTTGAGGTCAGGCATAGGTTAGGTTAATTCCAACTAACCTTCCTATAATCATGTGAATAAAATTCATGCTAACAAGCAACCTTTTTCTTGCTAATTTATGCAGTTGACAATGATAATTTCATAGAGTTTATGCATCGTAAGAATCATTTCATGCTTTGCACTTTCCATGATGATTCATTGCGATATGGGTTAAGAGTGCGAGATGCAATTTATACTTCTAGGCTTAACCGAAGTATACTATTTTAATGGGTAATAATCTAGTCTTATAATTAATTTCAATGCAAAAGCTATTTGCCAAAAATGCATTTATGCTTTCTTTATTTTGCATGATTCAATAAAAGTATTAGTGACTAAGTTCCTTTGTCGTGAACATCTAGGACAAAAATATATCCTATATCCAACAATTAACCTTGCATGATTGAATTTCAACATTTAAAAATTAGGAAGGAAAACCTGGGATTGGGGTGAGATGTCCACGTGGATGCTCGGAGATGACCCTCCCGCAGCTGCGCCTTGGACTTTCTTAGGAGGCATCGCAATTGTAGTCTTTCGGACGTGGAAGCATTTTTACAACTCCTCTTTGGAATTCCATCGTCGCTCCCTTGCACCGTCCTCGAAAGTAGATCTAGAAGGCTCCCTCCTTGAAGTAGGGATTTCAGAAGGGGGTGCCTCAAAATTTCTCAGGACTAAGATCCATTGAAGCCATGGGGAAGGCTTAATGGCCTTTGTAGACTCGCACAACAGGGAATAGAAAGGTGTGGAAAAGAAACAAGGTGCGGGAGAGCTCCAAGGGTTATATTTGCATGGTCTAAGGGGGGATTTTTTAACAGAACATGGGAAAAAAGGAAAGGTTATTTGAGTAATCTTTTATGGGGGAAAACCCTAAGGGAAAAACTCCAAGGGAAAATAGTAATCGTAAAGGTTATAAGTAAGGGTCTAAGGACCCTTAGGCAAATTAGGAGATAAAGGGGCTTATGCGGGTTTAAACACGGGGGGGATGAAAGGTTTTTAAGCCAAGGGAAAGGCTTAAGGGATAAAACACGGGGAGGGAGGGGAGGGGGGGGGGTGTCGTGGAAGGGTTTTGAAAAGGCACAAGAAGGAGGGTGAAAGGGGCTTAAGAGAGCCCCCCCCCCTTGGAAGCTTTTGAGCTTCCAGACTTTCCACCGGGGGGGGGGGGGGGGGGGTGGGGGAGAGGGTGATAAGGCCGTGTGTTGACGGCAGATGAAGATGGCAGCGGCAAGATTTGGCAGCCCTCGACTGGCAGAAGTGGCAGCGGCGTCCAGCAGCCCTCGTCCATGCGGAGGCGGCAGCGGCGTTTGGCTTAACCCTCCATCAAGCTCTCTCTCTCCCTCAGTGTTTCAGAATGGCGGCCCTCACTCGTCTTTTGTCTCTCTTACCTCACGGCAACAGTAGGTGCAGCCTTTCCGTCTCCTCCCTTTTTTTTTCTGCCCCTGTCCTCGATTATATAGGGGAGGGGATAAGATCCTCCCCCCCCCCCTTGCGTGTCATCAGGCACGTATTATTGCCTTGGCAAGCTCCAACAAGAAGCTTGCCTACTTACTAATCCCCCTCTTCCTCCAGCTCGTCTATCGGCTGGAGGAGAGGGGAAATTTAAAAAAATTTACCTTTATTTTATAAAAAGGGTTTATCCATCCAAAATTATTACACAATCGCGAGTCACGTTAGCCTCTTGTGCAGGGCCCGGAAGGCGAGGGATTTACGACCAAAGCCCCCCCTAGGACCAAGCGTCCTCCTACTCCAAGTAGTGCTTAACAGAGAGACCTCTCACGGCAGGTTCGGTCCACCTTCCCAGCGCAGTTAACAACCCCCTTGGTTAGGGTCAGGCAGGCAGTCGAGGGTAGTTGAAGCTGCCTCTCCCTTCAGGCCTTCAACCTGAAGCAATAGATATCCCTTTATCCTTTAATCCTTTGATTAAAAAAAGCAAAACAGTGCTCCTAAATCTGTAACAAGCACAATCATTTCCATTGGTCGTTATTGTTGGCCAACTGTTAAGGAGTGAATTCTTCTTTCCGAATGCACACATCACTAAATCTGGGAACTTCCGACTTGGAAAGATTCCTTATATCCTGGGATTAGGGCCATACCCTATTAACCTGACTTGGTCAATACCTTAAGTTCATAAGTTATTCCAATTTATTGGTTGGTCTTTTTCTTTCAATTATTTACCCAAGAAAGATACTATGTTAGGATGATTATTCATCCTCTTGTAAGATAACTTGCGTAAAAATCTGCCAACCTCATTCCGAGGAATTTGGCCATTTCCTTGCGATCAATTTACAAGATCGTGCGACTCTACTACTTGTTGCACACGTGTCGCATCAAGCTATGGGACTATTTACCCTTCGAAAAGAGTCACTAAGAATCTGTTCCTAATTACTTTAGGCTGACATTGTCAGTCCTGGGGCTCCAAGTTCCATCTTTTTAGCGAAAGATTCTTAGGGACAAACCCTAGATCACTTCTCGCAAGTAGGTCTGACTGTCCCTACATTTCCTGAATGTGGGCAAGTCTTTAGGGTATCGGGGTTTTAACTTTGGTAAAACGAGCGACTAGGTAATGTCTCCAACGTGCCAACCCTAGTCAGTTCCTTGGGATACGTTGCATTGAATTAACCCTTTTCTAAACGAGTACTCCACGGGTTTAGGTGTTTAGGTTTATGCCAATTTAACCTATCTATTTTTGAAGATACTTGTGCTATCATTTTCATAACCACATTTCTTATTATCTATGTGTAAGTTGATTTTCAAACCCTAACTCTTCGGTTTAAGTAACAACATTAAAGTGTGATTGTGAATACTTTATAGGTGCTTTCGTAGTGGTAGAAACTGATTGTCTTCCACTCTTGGGCATGATTACTAACTGCTCTACACCCGACATTTCTATGCTAAGATGGATTGCATATATTAAATCTCTCAACCCTAAATTAAAGCATATTGCAGGAAAGGAAAATCCAGTTGCTGACATGTTGTCATGTGCAAGATATAACAATGAAGAAGAGCTGATGGAAGAAGATGAAGTTGAAGAATCTATACTTGCTAAATTTCATTCCATGGCTACTGAAATTACATTTTCAATTGCTGCATATACAAACCCAAAGCTGAATCTTGCAAGTGAAGCTGATCTTTTTAATGGTATAGCATTAAGTATAGTAAGAATAGGAAAATATACTGTTGTAAATCAGCATACAACAACAAAGATCAAAGATTTATCTATGGAAGAAGGGTGGACAACTAGAAGCCAACATGCTCATTACATTGCTCAAATTCTAGTTCATTTCCTTGAAGAAGATGATGAAGAAGATTGCCAATATTTGAGCATAATGAAGAAGAAAGAGAGTTGGACTGATGAAGATTCAAGCATATTAACATGAAAGCTCATGGCTTCTTTCTTAAAAATGGGCATCTATGGAAGCACACAAAGAAGAAGAAATGAGCAATTGTCCGAGTTTTAGGTAATAAAAGGTTGCAACTACATGAAGGAATTTCATGAAAGATTGTGGGCCATCCATAGAGGTATATGGGGAACCTTTATTAAAGTCAAAGAAAAATACTGGTGGTGGCAGAACATGTATTGAGATATAGAGAATTTTGTTGAAACATGTTATGTGTGTTAGATGTATTCTATGGTCAAGCATCGAGATGGGTTACAATCGACTTATCCCTTGTCTATACATTATAGATGGGTTATTGATATTGTAACCATGCCTATATGGATATGGAAAATGTGGTATTTAGTGCTTGCAAGAGAAGATCTAACCAATCAAGTTGAAGGTAAAGCTTTAACAACCAAGATCACTCAAGTTGTTTGTGACTTTTTTCTTGAAGAAGTATTTTGCAGATATGGCTGTGTTGGCAAGGTATCCGCAGATAGAGGAGAATTGGATGTCGATGAGGCATACAACTTCTTTGCTCAGTTAGGTATCAATTTGTCTTTAACATTAGCCTACAATCCTGAAGGAAATGGAAAGCTGAGAAAGGACATCAACCTATTCTCAAAGCTTTAGCAAAGTTTTGTAGAGAAAAGATCAAAAAATGGCCTAAAATGCTACCTTTTTGCATTATAGGCTGACCGGACTACTCATAGTATAGTGACTGGCTGTATATGAGCTAAACTTATGCATGAACAACAACCAACTATGCTAATTGAAGAATCTATTCTCACATGGAGTCTTTTACCTTGGAACGAAGGCATCAGTAGAGAAGAGTTGTTGACTTTGCACATATGGCAGCTAGAAAGAAGGCCTGAAGATGTTTAAGTAGCTATTAAGAAGTTAAAAACAGTAAGATTAAAGAACAAAAGAAGATTTGATAAGTGACATCGACTTCGGCTAAGAGAAATTCAAGAAAATGATTGGGTGCTTGTCTATGACAGTAGCCTAGACAATCAATACAGTGCTTCTAGGAAGATGGTAAAGTGTTGGTTTGACCAGTATGTGGTAAAGGTCGTTCATGAAAATGCCACATATTCATTGGCTGAATTGGATGGGACCAGCATAAAGATACCCATAGTTGGAAAAAGAATCAAGCTTTTCAAACGAAGAGAAAGTTCAACATATGAGTTAGAAGACTCGGATATAATACAAGAGCATGAAGACATAGAGGAAGAAGAAGAGGGAGAAGATGAAGACATTGACATGGCAAAAGATACTTCTTTTGACAATTGCAAATCCATAAGACTTTGGCATATGCCAAAGAATGTGCAGGTTAGGAGGGGGTGGATGTTATGCCACTATGTGCACACCGTGAAAAAAATCTAGAGTGTGGCTTTCTTATTGATTTAAAGAGCCAATGCCATTTTAGACATTAGTGTTAGTGTCCATTGTTCAAAAATATTAGATTTTAGCCAATTTTTGATATTTTAGATATTATCTCTTGTAAAAATCCATAAAACTGTAGAAAACTTCTAAATTAGCATGACATGTAAAAGAAAGCATGTAGCTTTTAGCCAATTTGAGAGGATTTTATGTAAGAAGAAAGATTAGCAAAATTGTGCGACGCACGATCGTTGTTTTCAAGCAGTGAACAGCACTTCGAAGTGGGAGATGAAGAAGGAGTGATTTAATAGAATTCTAGCCAGGTGTGCTGGTATTTTACCCCCTTTCAGAGCCAATGGAAGCATAAGATTGGCGATCTGAGCAGCACAGAGGAAGGTATTATTCTATACAAGTTTTTGTCAAAAAGAGTTTTATCTTCTCATAATGTAGGAGTAAGCTGACAAGCTTCATCTCTGTTAGTATTCTTCTTCATTTTCTATTTATTTCTGGGAGTATTCTTCTACGTCTTCTATTCCTTCAAACCCCTTCCATTTCGTCTACTCCTCTCCATGAATCTCCCTTCACGCTGTTGTCTCTTACCCCCATGATGGACTTTTGACACCAAACACTTCGACACCGTGTTAGGGAAAGTTGATGCTATCATCAGAGGTGAATTCGAGAAGATATATGGGCTAATTTGGGGCCAAAATCTTCAGCCATATTCAGAGAATCAGCTAAAACATTGTTATTTTAATTCATTTCTTACTCTATAGAAGTCATCTTGTCAAAATATGCAAATATTATGTGCCCCTATGGCAAGGCAATGTTTGTAGATCATTCATAGATTCTTTGAGTTGAATAAAGAGGAGCTTTTTCTTTTATTTCTTGGCTGTGGTAACTTATCCTTATTAGGAACTCAATTTGAAGCTCTCTTGAAGCAAGTCTCTTTGCCCTACAAGCCTTGTAATTGACTCATAAGCTTTTGTCCCTAACAGTCTACATTGAATGTAATCATGCAATTTAGTTGATTCATGCTATGGCATCATGTATGAATGATGGGATGCATAGTTGTTTATGATACATGACAACATACTATACTTGATTTTATAATTTGTGATTTCTCTTATAGTCAAGAAAACAAGCTTGATTTGAGTTAGAACTTATGAGATAATACTCTTGTGATCTTTGCTAAGAACATGTAGTTGGAAGCTCTTTTAACATGTTCAAGAACTTGGCTTGAAACCTTCAACCCTTCTCTTATCTCTACCATCTCCGAAGTCTAAGCTCTTGAAACCCCATACATTCTTCCCTCTCAAAGCCCTATAATTGATCGTGAAGTATCTCTTGAACCTTTAAACATTCACTATAATCTACTTATCTCTTTAAGACACATCTCTATCTATCTTATCCAATTTTCTTACCAAACCCCTGTGGTGACCTTCAACCCTATGCGCTATGATACCGTGTAGTTTTTATAAGCCAGAACTGTAGCATACCTAAAAACTACAGTTGAAAGCACTTATAGGTCCGAAATGGAGGCCAAAATGACCTCACATGGTTAAAATCACAGTGGATAACCCTAAAGGGGCTACTTGCAATATATAGATTGTTCTTTTTACTCACCAAGTTTCCCTACAATGGGAGATTATAGGCCTACTAGCCTTAGGAGCCTCCTACAGCTATACTCTAAGGCAAATCAAGCAAGGTGGAAGAGCTTCTTACCCATTTCTTGCTTACTTGATTTTTTTCTCCACCAGCTTTACCTCAACCTTGAATCAAGATCTAGCAACTGTGGAACACTCAACATCTTGAAAACAAACAAGAGGGGATAGAGGTGAAGCACCCAAGAGTACATACACACAAAAACAATGAGGAATTGAGCACACATAGAGATAGGACTAAGATCTTCTTCTTTCACAAAAAATAACGAAGTCTATATCATAGTGAAAAACTAATATGAAGGTACCACAACATATGTACATGCGGTCACTAAGTGTAAGCCTGCTAATAAAGAAGAGGTGGCACAATAAATGTTCCAAAACCAGGGAAGGACTACATTGGTGTAGTCAAATTATAGAATCACCAATGTATCCTCACATCAATCACCTTACATGCCAATGCATAATATTGTGCCACGTCACCAAGGTACATAATGGTTGCCAGCTCATGTAGAGCTCGACATCTCAACATGACCCACTTGTAGTGCATACAAAGTGGATTCGTCGCATGCAACTCATCCCTATGCCACACTAGAGTATACAACTAATAATACATGCATGTCTCCATAAAGTTTGATATGTCCTTATACATCCCTTTCCACCAATAATGCTCTTTAATCTTCTCATAATTACCCATACTCCTCTATGTCCCAACCCATGTATTTTCATGAAACTCATGCTGCATAACTTGTAACTACATAGCTTTGTCACAAATTACACCCAAAGGAATTCCACCTCTTTCCTTGGGATGCTTACAAAACAATCCATCATGCGAATGGTTTTGAACTACATGAGGAAGCCTCAATTGTAGAGCTTGAAACAATCAACTAAGAAATTGATGGGTACACAACAGAGAAAATTATTATTCGTTCCAAACCTAGAGAGAGAGACACATACCTTGCTCATTGATAGTATAGTCAAAACAGACTTCAATGTACCTTAGCTAGAGTACCTTGAATTATTGGACTATGGCAAATAGTACTTAGACAAACAGATCTAGTGGCATTGTATGTAGTTGGGGTTGAATCCGAGCTACAACTAGCAAATGAAATGCCCTCCTCCAGCAATGAAAGTAATAAGCTCTAAATCACATGTCACTCTAAGTAGTGACTGAGAAATTCCCATCAATGCCTAAGACCAATGCACTAAAGGGGATATTCCAAATTCCAATCCAATTATGGCATAGAAGGTTTAAGGAGAAAAGAAAAAAACTCCTAAGAATTGAGACATTGAATGATAGGAAAAACCCTAAGCTCTCCCGAAATGTTTCACAAAGTTCAAGAAATGGAATTGGACATTTGTGTTTCTACATGAAAAACATCAAGAGGATAGACGAATGAGCCAATAGAGGGACCTACCAAAGTAAAGGAAGTAGATATAGCTAAAGAAGGTGAAAAACCTCAACCCTTATTTATAATCAGTGAGCTTATTGAGAATGAGGAAACAAATATCATGAATTCTTGAGGGAATTCAAAGATCTATTTGCTTGGTTAATAGAAGAGCTCAAAGTGATGGATCCTAGCATGATCATACCCATAATATTCCCATGATACTAAATGTGAAACTAGTGAAATAATGCCCGTGTGCAATGAACCCTAGCATGCATATGCTATCAAAGAGGAAATAGAAAACACCCTTCATGTAGGATTTATTTGTGAAATTAAGCACAAAAACTATGCTTCACCTCTCATCATCATGTTAAAGAAAATGAGAAAAATAGACTGTGCATATATTACAAAATGATCAATGTAGTAAAGAGAGATAATTATATGCTGCCCTACACAAAGTACATATTGGAAAAGGTTACTGAAAAGAAAGATTACAATTTCTTTCATGGAGTTTTGGGCTATAGCTAGCCATATGTTCATCAAAATGGTAGCCATATGGCATTCAGAACTAAATGGAGTGTTTTCATGTATAGTGATGCCATTTTGTCCTAATGCTCCTACAACTTTTCAATGATTGATGTGCACCATTTTCAAGGACATGCTCCATTAAGTGGTTGAAAGTATTCATGGATAGTCTCTACATACACATTAACTGGATTGAACATTTGGAAAATCCTTGAGATGTCTTTAAAAATTATATATCCTAAGATCTCTCCCTCAACCATTTGAAGTGCTAGTTTTGGGTTAAGCATGGTTGTATCCTAGGGCATGTATTTGTGTAAGAGCAACATTGCAACTAACTTGCCAAAGGCCAAAGTTATTGTCAATCTACCACTGCTAAAGAACTACAAGCAAGTTCAATATTTTCTAGGATACTCAAGATATTATTGACACTTCATCCTAAGCTACACACTAATTGCACACCCTTTATACAACTTGTTGATTGATTTCAAATGGACAAAGGAATGCCAATGTATCTATGAGGCCCTGAAAAATGTTCTAACATTTGAACCATTTTTTTGAGACCCCAGACTAGAGTGTAACCTTTCATGTGCACATTGATGTCTTAAAATTTATTGTGGGAGCAATGTTATGCCAACTTGGAGAGAACAATTCAGATTACTCGGTGAGCTTTGCTAGCCAATAGCTCACAAATAGAGACATGAATTAATCCACCATTGAAAGAGGACTAGGGATGGTATTTGCCACCATCAAGAAGTTTTGCCATTACTCAGTACAAACACATTTCATCTTTCTCAGGGACCATAAGGCTTTGATGTACATAATGAGCAAGCCATGTGCTATGAGCTTCATAGCCTCTTCATAGCCCACATGCTAATACTTTTACTCATTGAATTTTATTTCTCCATTGTCATGAGAAAAGTAAATTAGCACCATATCTCTAGCCACTTGTCTCAAATACCCAATGGAGAACTTATAGAGAATGGAATTGTAGATGATCTTCTAGATGTACACTTGTTTAAAATTTCTAAAAATGTGGATTTTTACAAAGTAAACCTTATCCCATATTGGGAGATGTCATTGTTAGGTATTTGGAAAAAGGAATACTCGATTACCCAATCAAGAACCACCTTTGTTGCCCCATGATTAAATCACAACCCTATCGTTGATTGTTGGGAAATTGTATTAGTTAGACCAAGATGGCTTACTAAGAAAGTCCATTTCTGAGCATGAGATTCATGGAGTGTTGATTGAAGCACATGTGGGAGTTGTAGGAGATCATATTGATAAAGACTCTACTTCTCACAAGATCTTATAGTCTCAACTATGGTGGCCCACTCTCTTCCATGATGCTACTAAATTTGTAAAACATTGCAATGAGTGCTTATGCACAAAAGTGCAAATGAGGAAAGATAAATTGAAACTTATACTGGTGATACCATGCCAAATTTTTGAAAAGTGGGGAATACTCTTTGTTAAGCTAATAAGGCTTACAACTCAATATTCATAGACTAAGTATATCATTGTTGCAAAACTAATTACTAGACCAAGTGAGCTAAGGCCAAAGTGACTTCGAAGATTGATGCCTAGATGATAGAAAAATTATTGTGGGATTAGGTAATTACGCGATTCGTTTTTCCCATTGAGATTGTGAGTGGTTAGGGCACACATTTTATCATTGAGTTGATTGTTTACCTCTTCTCGATTTTTATGGTTATTCACTGAAAATCTTCTCTCTACTATCATGAGACAAATAGGCAAGCAAAAGCAACAAAAAGGATCCTAATCAATGTACTAATTGATATAGTCTCTAGTTCTTGAAACGACTACGACAACAAACATATGGCGACTTTATGGGCATATTGTACTACCAATAAGATCACAACGAGTAAAACCCCATTTACCTTAATATATTGTAGTAATTCCATTTTTCCACTTGAAGAGTGTCTATGCAAGAATGGTGGGAAGAATGGGAGGCCTGGACCAACATCTTGATGGAACTAGAATGATTATGTAGAGGTGACCTAGTGTTGCTTTATTCTATTAAAGGCCACAACTAGAAGATGAATTTTAGAGGTTTAGGCCCTTTTTGTATATGTTTGATTAGAAAAACTAGTAATGTCAAAGTTGAGATACTTGATGGTGAAGGTATTGGTTTCTTCAATGACAAATCAAATTAAAAAGTATTATCTAGTAGCACATCCACTACATGAACCACCAATTATGCTTATGTATGTACATCTAAATACTAGGGCACCTATATTAGGATCAAGTTTATGTGAAGGAAGTGCACACAATCAATGTTCTAATTGATGAAAAAGCTAACTTTAATTTCATGATGTACACGAGCCTTGGGTGACCTCCACTTATTCCTAGTATTGAAAAAGTGAATCCATATGAAGGTACTCCTTACACATTGTTAGAAAAATGCCAAGTGATGTTAACTATTGAGAGATGAATATATTGACTAAAAGTATGGTGTACCTTTGGAAATTGTATCTAACAATAGACCACGATCCATAAGAAAGTGTAAAATTGACATAAAACATAGGCATACCACCTCATACTATCAGTAATGTAATGTCATTGATGAGTGGTTCAACAATGAGCTCATTTTGATGATCACTAAAAATATAGAGGGATATGGAACTACTTGGCACCTAAAGCTCCTAGGCACTTATGGGGACTAATAGGGTTACTATAAAATAAGGGTGTTGTAATTTTTTAACTACTCAAGGAAAAGACCCTTTTATATATTGTATAGTCCCAATTTTTAGCTATAAGAAGGTAAATAGGATAAGGAAAGTTAAAGTGTTTGTAAGATTGGTTTGAATAATGTGGCATTAGTTTTCTTGTCAATATATTCCACAATCAAAACATACACTTTGAAAAATGATGAAGATTTCAACTCATTTTAAGTGGCATACCAAAGTATTTGATGCATAGAGACATTGAGAGTAGGAGTTCAAAATTTTCTCAAATGGAGTTAGTCTTAGCATGGAAAAGTATGAATCTATTTATATAAGTAGTAGGGATTTAATCTACAAGAGGATTACTTAGGAACATTGGGCTATATAAATGAAGATTTTGAAAATTTGGTAAGATATATGGTGGAGGTCCCATAAAATGGGGGCTTAGGTAGTATCAAAGGTTTTACATGAGGATAAGATGAGGTATGGGGAAAAGAAGAAGAATAAGTGGAGAAGTATGATAACACAAAAATAGATTTGATTGCATTGATAGTGAAGCAAGTACATCATTTTATAGCCTTTTAGCTATGTCATTATTTCGTCTCTTTGCTTTTACAATACATTTCATACATTGTAGGTATCCTCTTTTTGGTGCTAACTCATCCATACTTATCCATCCACATATCTATCCATTCTCTAATAGATAGTTCCTATACATACACATCAAATATGCTAACAAACCCCCCCTTGATGCGAAGTGTTCCATCTTTCTTTTTCTGGAATAGTACTGGAGCTCCCCATGGTGAACTGCTAGGACGGATGTAGCCCTGATCTAGCAGTTGCTTGAGTTGTTCCTTCACCTCAATTGCTTCCGATATAGACATTCTATAAGGTCTCTTTGCAATTGGCGCAGCTCGTGGTACTAGCTTGATCTCATGATCCACTTCTCTTTGAGGCGGGAGTTCTGTCAACTCTTTAGGAAATACGTCCATGTATTCCTTTAGCCAAGAAGGTCCTTCACTAGACTCTTGCATCTTATCTAACTTGTTGAGCTTAATTAAGTAGACAGGTAGTGCTTTTCTGACTCCTTTTATAATCTGAGATGCTTTGGCCAATTGAGTTTTTGGCACTCTAGCCTCACCTTGAGTTGTGACCAAATCCCCTTCAGAATTTTGAAAGGAAATTTGGCCCTTTTCACAATGAATGTGGGCATCATTAGGCTTAAGCCAATCCATTCCGAGTAGACACTCATGGATACCTAGGCTCATGACTCTGAATTTGACCGAAGTCATCTTTCCTCCTTGAAAGAATTCCACCTTAGGAGTTTGCCTGGTACAAGTAACCTCACGACCATTTGCCAATTCCACAAGCAAGGTAAGTGCTTCTATTGTGGCTATTCCTAATCTTTTTGCACAAGCTGGTGAGATAAAAGAATGTGTACTGCCACAATCAATCAAGGTCTTGAAACTTTTACCTTGATAGTTCGACGGTGTCTGAATCACCGAGAACTGGCGATTCAGGCCTTTCTTATGAAGAGCGGCATGGACTGTCGCCCTTTCAAATTCTGCTTCCATAGTCGGATCTTCTTCTTCTTCGCACATTTGCCTATTGGCAACGCAGGCGGTTCTTCCTCTACCTCGGGTAGCGGCTCCCTGACCACGGCCTGTCCTTGGAAAGGTGCTTGGCGATGTTCTCCTCCAAGCTTGGGACATTGCCTCTTGAAATGATCGGGCTCGTTGCAGTGGAAACAACGGAGGTTTCGGCCATTGCTTTGAGTAGGAACAAAGTTGTTGACGTTATTAGTTCTTGCTTTCTTTCTTTGTCCCTGATTCTGACCTTGAACTCTCTTCATCTGAGGCCTGAATGCTCCTCTGTTCAGGTCATTATAAGACCAAGTTTTGTTACTTCTTGGTCTAGCCTGCACCTCTTGAATTATAAGGGCAGCTCAAATGAGTGCGTCCTGAAGATCTGATGGGCGCATCGATTCGAGACGGGTATTTACTGTTGGATTTAAACCAGCACAAAATTTTGACACATGCTGTGTCATGTCTATCTGTGGTGCATACTTAAGAAGTGAGACAAATTTGGAGTAATATGCGTTGAGAGTGAGTCCCAGCTGTTTTAGCTCGTAGAGCTCATTCATTTTCTGCGTGCGATACGCAGGTGGTAAGTATCTTCCCTGCACGGCTTTCTTCAGCTTCTCCCAGGTAATGGATCCTTTTGCGATCCCTTGATCCCTGCACCATTGCTTCCACCAAATCCTGGCTCGCCGGTGAGATTCATCTTAGCGAGCATAGCCTGATTGGCAGGTGCAGTACCAGCTGCTTCGAAGTAATCCTCCATGGATTCAATCCAAATTTCAGCATCTGCTTGAATGGACCTGCCTCTCCCGTCAAATTTGGGCGGCTTAATCTACTTGAGAAGAAACTTCTTCTCTTGGATTAGAGCAGTACTTGATGTAGGAGGCGAACTCGGAACCTGTACCTGGGGTTGTGCCTGGATAAAGGTTTCTTATTGTTATTACTCGTTAAATGCTGTTATTTATATTTCGTTTCCATTTCAGCAATCAATCCAAGTAATCTAACCACTTAACTTCTTATCAATTCTCGACGACGAAACAGACATTGATAAAAAGAGGTCTTATTGTATTTATATGGGCATAGCCCTTTCAGAATACAACATGTCTTGGGATGATAAGCCAACTGTTTACATTTAGTTTGGGGAGAATAATGTTGTATTACATTTATCTACAGGAAGTGTATAATAATATGGTTTCGGGTCATGGATCTTCAAGAATCGGTAAGTCATTGGAAGTTCAGTGTATCCCTTCCTTTGGAACCCATTCTTCTCATGGCGCCCCAACACTTTAATCCTGTCGGCGGGGATTACATGAGTCACTTCCTCATATACATATGAGTTCAGTTCAACCCTCCGACCTCGAATATGTAAAGTTGAATTTATGTGAGCTTCCACAAAAATGAATAGCTTCACGACTTTCAGGTCTTCCAACCACTTGATCCTCTTTAGGTTGGTTTGTAGGTATGCAAACTGGTGGGTAGCTATATAGTAGATTCCTGAGGCACCCGTCCATCTTTGTTCCATGTACAAAGGTGATGGATTATAGATACGTTCTAGGATGTTCATCATCTCAACACTTTGTCGATAATCCGGGGAATGCATTGCAGTCATAAACATGACTCAAAACACTAAGAACTTGTTCCATGCTTCGTAATTCTGCAAGACAGCATTGAAAGTAAGGAAGTGTTTGGACAGCAACATTTGCTTTACTTTATGTTATTAAGATTTCATAAAAACAAATCGTTCGCTGGTTGGCTCTGATACCAACTATAACGTGACCACCTATTATCTTCATGACACGTCTTGGCAGTCCATCGGAAAGGATGTCTAAAAAGCTCCGCCTGGCACTCCCATGGAATGTTACGGGGTTTGCGATCTAGGGCTTTCCACGTCTGCTACGTAGCAGAAGTATTCCGGCCGTTCCCACTTAGGACCGCGACTTGAATTAGGGTTTTTCTTATTGGTCATTTCCTAACGGCAACTAGCGTTGAACCCAAGCGAACTACTTTACGTAGAAACGCCAGGTCCGAAGCGGATTCACGCTGCACTTGGTTCAAGGAGAATGGGAAACAAGAGGGATGCCAAGCTCAACCTCTTTGCCATAAGGCATAGTCCCATTACGTTCCCCTAAAAGAGCGTAAATTGGGATTAGTTACAACTCTAGGTCAACGCTCTTGTTGTTCGTGTTCTTTTGAACGATCTTCCTGCTGTCCATCATGATTTTAGAAAAGTTCTCGGCCAACTGGGACCACCCATCCGTAGGATGAACCTATGGCCACATTCACCACACTTTCTTCAGGATGTTTTAGTTATTTAATTACCTAACACATTTACTTGGACATGTATCAATCAGCTTCCTTAATTAGCCCGTTAGGCATTGGTTCCTTCACGTAACCATATCACTTGACATAGAAAAGCAATGTCAAACAAGTTCCTTTTTAACAGGTTATCATATTTATCTTTGAAATACATAAACTCTAGCCCATAGGCTTATCCACAATCTGCCCGAAGGCTATCAAGCAATCCACAGGGATCACTAATCCAAGATTCTTCCCGTAGACTAGTATGCGGGACTTGAGATCCAATCCCAAGTCACGTTAGCCTCTTATGCAGGGCCCGAAAGGCAAGGTATTTACGATCAGAGCCCCCCCTGGCACCAAGCATCCTCCTGCTCCAAGTAGCGCTTAACGGAGAGACCTCTCGCGACGGGTTCGGTCCACCTTCCTGGTGCGGTTAACAATCCCCTTGGTTAGGGTCAGGCAGGTAGTCGGGTGTAACTGAAGCTACCTCTCCCTTTAGGCCTTCAACCTGAAGCAATAGATATCCCTTTATCCTTTAATCATTTGATTAAACAAAGCAAAACAGTGCTCCTAAATCTGTAACAAGCACAATCATTTCCATTGGTCATTATTGTTGGCTAGCTGCTAAAGAGTGAATCCTTCTTTCCGAATGCATGCAACACTCGATCCGGGAACTTTCGACTTGGCAAGGTTCCCTATATCGTGGGATTAGGGCCATACCCTATTAACCTGACTTGGTCAATACCTTAAGTTCATAAGTTATTCCAATTTATTGGTTGGTCTTTTTCTTTCAATTCTTTACCCAAGAAAGATACTATGTTAGGATGATTATTCATCCTCTTGTAAGATAACTTGCGTAAAAATCTGCCAACCTCATTCCAAGGAATTTGGCCATTTCCTTGCGATCAATTCACAAGATCGTGCGACTCTACTACTTGTTGCACAAGTGTCGCATCAAGCTATGGGACTATTTACCATTCGAATGGAGTCACTAACAATCTGTTCCTGATTACTTTAGGCTGACATTGTTAGTCCTAGGGCTCCAAGTTCCATCTTTTTAGCGAAAGATTCTTAGGTACAAACCCAGGATCACTTCTCGTAAGTAGGTCCGACTGTCCCTACATTTCCTGAATGTGGGCAAGTATTTAGGGTATCGGGTTTTTAACTTTGGTAAAACGAGCGACTAGGTAATGTCTCCAACGTGCCAACCCTAGTCATTTCCTTGGGATACGTTGCATTGAATTAACCCTTTTCTAAACGAGTACTCCGCGGGTTTAGGTGTTTAGGTTTATGCCAATTTAACCTATCTATTTTTGAAGATACTTACGCTATCATTTTCATAACCACGTCACTTATTATCTATGCGTAAGTTGATTTTCAAACCCTAACTCTTCGGTTTAAGATCAAGCATAGGTTAGGTTATAGCCTGATTCATGCTAAAAGAAGCACCCTTTTACTAATAATTATGCAGTTGAATATGGTAATTGACTAGAGTTATGCAGCTTAAGAATCATTTCATGCCTTGTTTTTTTCGTATGGATTATTAGCACTTTCCTTTATGACTCATTGCGAAGAAGATATGTCCTAATAATGAGACATGCAATTTATACTTCCATGTCTAAACGGGGTGCACTATCTTAATTTCGTTTTGTAATTGTGGACATTAATCTAAGTTCAATTCATTGCAATGCATAAAACTACTTGCTAGAAATACATATCAATTTTTTGCTCACTTTATTTTCTTCGTTTTTTTTAAAATACTAATGACCAACTTTTCTATCTCATGAGCTAATTCTTTCAGAATTAACCTAAGTATGAAAAATGTATCCTTTTTTTAAAAAAAATCATCCATCGCACAATTGAATTATAACAACATAAAATAAAAATTAGGAAGGAAAACTTGGACTTGTGGGTGGTGAGATGTCCACATGGATGCTAGGAGATGATCCTCCTATGGTTGCGCCTTGGGCTTTCTTAGGAGCCATCGTGAATGCAGCCTTTTTGTCTTGGATGCGGCTTTGCGAACTCCCTTTTGAAATACCACCGTCCTTTATGAGTCTTCTGTTCCTTCCTTTCGTAGAAGCTCTTTGAAGGGATACTTGTGGAGGAGGGGAGAAACCACGGAAAGGGTTTAAAACCCGGGAAGGGGGGGTGTTTTAAAAACCTCCGCGAGTAAGGCCCATTAAAGCCACATGAAGGGCTTAATGGCTTTCTAAGGACCCATAGAAAAGGGGAAGATAAAAGTTGTAAAGACCCTTAGGAGGGTTTTTGTATGGGGGAAGAAGGTGTCAAAAACCCCTAACAGTGGATTTTGTGTGGGCTTAAAGAGGGGTCTTTTCGTTTTATGTGGGGGGGGGGGGGGAACAAAGATATAAAAGGGCTAAAGAAGGGATTTTCTTTTTTTGCATGGGGGAGAAAAAGGGGCTTAAGGACCACTTAAAGGTCCTTCAATGGCAAATTGGGGGGGAAAGAGGGGCCTAAGGGAGCCCTTAGGAAGGAATTATTGCGAGGGTGGGGAAAAAACTTAAGGGTCCATATGAGGGCCCTTCACGGCAAAAGTCGAGGGGCGGGGGGGAGGGGGGGGGGGACGACTCCCAGGTGGCATTACGACGGCTCAGAGTGATTGTGGCGGCATGCCAATGGACAGGCGGACTACAGTGGGGGTGGCGCTGCTGCGGCAGCTGGGACTCTCCCTTCTTCCCTTCACGGCGGCGTTTGTGCAGGGTAGCTCCTCCTTCCTCACCTTCACGACCACATAGCAGCCGAGTAGTAATTAGGCAATCCTCACAACCCTCAGCTCATGACAACGAAGTGGCATCACTACGGCAGTGTCTTCACTCAGACTGCGCACCCTTTCACATCCCATGGCATAGGCTTAAATAGGGGAGGGGATAAGATCCTCCCCCGCCCATGCGTCGATGCGCATGGGTCTTCCCCCCCCCCCCCCCCCCCCCCCCCCCCGGCCCTCAAGCTCCAGCAAGGAGCTTAGTGTCCACCCTTCCCTCCCTCTCCCCCATCTCGACAGTTGGTTGGGGGAAGGAGGGAATAAAAAATTTTTGGCCAATTCAAAAAAAATATTATCCCTAATAATTATCCTAACCTAAGTGGACATTCATATGCGAATTACGTATTATTATTTCGGAGGTGTTACACTAAGTGTACAATCACGAACATTTCGGAGGCCGTTTGTACGACCAACTGCTAAGGTGTGATTCCTTTTTCCCGAATGCTCCCAGCATCCGATCCTGGACCTTTTTTCCGGATGCTCCCAGCATTCGATCCTGGATCTTTCATGACTTGGTGAGATCCCAATAATCTCAAACAAGATCATGCAAGCAAATGTTCTTGGTAAGTTAACTTATTTTGACTTGCTCTTTTCATTGGGTTTTACCTTATGGTATCTTAACCCTAACCCAAAGCATTAACTAGTCAACCAAGGCAACGTACATGCCTTATTCGCAACCCAACCAAGGGTCTTTTGTTCTTTGAGTTATAACCAAGTTCAGTTAACACACTTGGCAATGCAAGGTTCTTCATCTAGGTCTTCAGGATACAGTCTAGATGCATGTGTCCCTTCCATCTCTCTCTTAGTGTGGTACTATGCAGAGTTTTCCAATCATCCTTACCCATCATGCACATGGTGCATTCAGTATATTTGTACATCCTAAACGACCTTTAACTCTCTTCATACCTGGCAACAAATACTTATTCCTAATGCACCGGATCACGTGTGACTTGTGTATATGAAAGTCTAGGTTTCTATCCAACGGTCCAAATGCATCTTACGAATGGAAACTAACATTTCATGCATTTCTTTTAATCATGATTGCAAAGCATGAATTCTAAATGACTATTCATGCACTGAACTGGTTTAAAAGCTATTATTTTATGTGAAATAATGTGAAAATCTTATCATTCAATGTGTGTAAAATCTATCATTTCATGCATATAACTTATGCAAACTCCATACTCTACCATTTCATTCATATAAACTTATGTGAACTCCATACTCTACCATTTGACACATGCAACCTAGTGCTTAGAGTAAACAAAAATCCTAAGACTCGTTCTTGTTCCATGCATGTAGCTAACCCCTTCATTTCTTCCACGAGAAATAATATAGAATTAATTATAAAGCTTAGGATATCTAAAGAACCTAGGTTTGATTTGTGATCAAAGGGGCCATTGTTGCGTTGGTCGCTCCGCTCGCCTCTCCCGCATTACCGGTACCAATGCCATGCAGAGTTTGGATAGTCTGGACCTTAACGGGCCTTCAAGTCAACCGGCTCGGGAGGGAAAGGTCGTGAGAAGGTGACCTTCGCTGATGAGGGGGTCTCTCTCTTCTCTTGTTCTCTTCCTTTCCACTTTTTTGCTCACAGGGGGGCCGCAGCTGACTGGTGATCGAGGAGAGGGGGGAGGTTTCTCTAGTCACGGGCCAGGGGGGGTTCTCAGCCTGATGAGAAGGGGGGAGTTACTCAGACGGAAGCCCATGGGGGGGGGGGGAAGGGGCGCAGCTGTCGCACGGAGGGGGGAAGGTGACGAAGCAGGGAGGAGGGGGCACTCTATTCAACGTAGGGAGGGGGAGCCTCCCCTTTTATAGGAGGGGGAGGAGGTGGGTGGCATGGCCGCCACCCCTCCCACCTGGCGGCTGCATGCCCCCTTAACATCCACTTAACTCCCTCTCTCTCTCTCCCCGATGTTAAAGTGGATGTTAAGTGGATGTTAAGGGGGCATAAAATTTTTTGCCTTAAAGTCATTTTTTTTTCCATTAAAAAGGGGGGAGAGTTCCTATGAGGGGAGGCATGGGGGGGAAAGCACGGCGTATTACACAAATCATGGGAGCTGACCTTCAACTACTTTTGGTAGTAGCAACAACTCCACTGGCTTTGAGTCAGGTAGGCCCTCCAGTTTTAGGAGCACAACTTCACCTGCTTTTGGTAGCTCAAGTGGCTATGGAAGCAATAATTGGTCAAGCAAGCCTTCAACTAGTTACGATAGCAGTTCTAATGTATCAACTAGCGGTACTGCACCTAGTACATCTGGCTTTGGGAGTAATAACTGGTTAAGTAGTTCTGCAACCATAGTAGCTTCAGTTGGTTTTGGCAGTGTTCCAACGAGTTCTAGGATCACAGGTTCAATTGGTTTTGGCACAGGTTGATACATACTAGATTGGTAGATGTATCAATGCAAGATTATATGGAAGCACTGTCCTTCATTGTATTGCTACTGGTGGGTCCATGGCTAGAACAAACGCTCCAGTGCTTTTGACATAGCCAAATGCTATTAGGTCTGGAGCTGATAACAGTGTAGAGTAGCACTGCATCTTCCATGTTATCTCCTTGCAGTTAGTAGACTTGCTTGACAATGAGTTTGACTTTGAGGCTAGAAGTGAGGAAGATCCAATGACTTTTGTGTTGCAGGAAGGATAGCGGCTCTTAGATATACTTGCCATCAATAAATTGGAGGTAGAAAGTCTGAGTGCCTATCTTGCAGTAGTGAAATCAGCATCATTGCGTAGTCTAGTCAACTTCTTTTGTCTCTATTATAAACATTATCATGGATATTTTTGTCCTATGAAGTTGTTAAGAAGACCAAAAGTGAGTGAGAGAGCATTTATGAGAGTTGTAATGGACTTGTTATGTTGTGTTGGATTAATAGGTGATATCTGCATGTCTCTATATGATTTGGTTTTTGTTGTTGTAGTTGGGTACTTTGAGGTTTTGTAATTTAGCTATTGGTAGCAAGAAGAGGGCTACATGGAGGATGAGCAAGTCCTAATGTCTAAAGGATCAATTTTTTGACATGGTAAGTTGTGGTTTATTGTACAGGCTTCCAAATATTCTTGTCTAGTGGTGGTTGTAAAATTGTTAAGCTTATGATTCTTTCTTCAAGGTTTGGAACCAAAACACTTTTCTCGTAGTGTGAGACTTTCACCTTTCCTTTGAATATTTTTTGACAATGAAATTGTTATTTACAAGCACGTGCCAACTCAATTGATGCTCCAATCAGGGATGAACACATACCAAAGAGACAAGCACACATGTTTTTTAGCCAAAAGATCCGAATGCATATGACTAGTGCCCACTTGAACTGAAGCTCAAAACTTTGAGGATTTGTAATTTTAGCTACTAGAAGCAAGAATAGCACTACATGGAGGACTAAAGGTAATAGTCTATACCTTGCGACACCCTAACAAAGAGGGTTTGTATATACATTTTGGTAACATAAATATTTGCATATAATAGTTTGGCATCTTAGTCTATAACTAGCCTTATTTCTTTCCTTAAAATCATTCTTGGATTCAGTTAGCTTTATAGGTTTCCTTGTTCTATTGTCTTATTTTATGTTAACAGGTTGATCAAATGCATGAGCATTATCCATGTGTCTAGTATTTGTGGCAACTTGTTGTGTCTTTAGGTAGTGGATTGGCTTTCTTCCACAAAAAATTTTATTCACTCGGTATAATAATGCAAGTTCCTTCACTATGTAGTGTTGGAATCACAGTAACATCCACTACATCCACTTCATATTCACAATTGCATTTAGTGTTTACTGTTTCATTCAGTACCAATTGTGTCAATTTTTTAAAAAAAATAAAATGCAGTGTAATCAGACCTCAAAATTGCTTCATAGTTTAGACATGGACTCACTATTTCATTCACTCTTTCATAACTTTGTTTCCTATGTTGCATTCAGTGTTTTCTATTGCCATAAGGCATTGACAAATGGAGACCATCATGATCAAAGTTTTTGGGCACTAGAGAAGGGGAAAGAGATACATACTGCAGTAGTTAAGGATTACTACTACAATTGATAAGCAATGGTACTACTAAGACCCAACTTCTGTGCAGGTAAGCAATAGCCATAACTTTTGTAGAAAAGTCTTATTATTGGTATGTAGTTAGGGATTTGCCTTCATTAAAGAAAAACACATGCAACACCTACATTGATTTAGAGTGACTAGATGGACGAAAAGAGACCATCATGTTGTATACTACCAGCACTTCTGGAAATATGAGAATATGGCCCTTCATGCTTAAAAGCTCAAATGTACATATGTAGAGGTGGTGATTCGAGACCCAAAAGGAATAGCAAATGATAGGGATGATTGCTAGTTTTGATGATGGTGCATACAAAGGAATTAAGGGGGTACCTATATCTTGTAGGTGCATTCAACAACAAGCATGTACTGAAGGGGAACCTTAGAAAATGGGAAAAAAAGTTGAGCTAATGTTGAATAGGCTGTGGACAAGGATATAGCATGTCATCGAAGCTAAAGGGGATACATCCTTAGAAAATGGGGAAGCAGGTAAACATGCCACTTTGAAAATGGGAAAGCAAGTCAATGTTGAATAGGCCATGGACAGGGATAAAGCATTTCATGGAAGCTAAAGGGGATGCACTCCCTTCAGTTACTAGGTGGGCTCATTGATTTGATCCCTCCTAAATTGGCACTTATCTCATCTCTTTGATGTTTTCCTCAATCAATGGTATGGCCCTCCAATTAGTAAGCTCGAGTTATAAGGCCTACTATTCATGTGCAAAAGTGAGTGAATAACATGAAATTTGTGTCGCCTTCCACCTTTAGACTTGTTTTGTAGTCTAAGAAGCAAACCCAATCTAGGGCAGAGATTGCTTTGCAAGTGGTGATTTGTTATGGTTTGCAAGTATAGAAGCACACATATGTGAGGGCCATAAGGGTTAGGGCGGGAATCACTTTAGAATGGAGAGACTTGTGTTGGTTCAATATGACTTGGAAACTTTACCTCAATCTTCCTTACTTTCAACTTGGTGTCTGTTGGGATAGTCCCTTGCCATGTGTCCCTCCTATTCACATGTAAAGCATGTATTTGCAGCCCTTAACTCCTTGCATTGTGTAAGTGTTCTCTAAGTTTTTCTATGCTGGGTCCTATTTTCAAATTTGCTCCTCTTTTTAGCCTTTGATCCTTTCCCCTTTCAAAACATTAAAAACCCTATTTTATTACAAATACACAGAAGTAATGCAGTTAGGGATGGCAACTTCTTGAAGACCACACAAGCTATGGTAGGAGGCTTGGAAAAATTTAGAGGCAAGGGGACAAAAATGGTAGCTCATTTTCAGCCCCCATTGAAATTTTAGAGGTAAACTTGCCAAGGACTCCTAGGAGTTACTGACAACCTAAAAATGTGTTACTTTTTGAAAGAAGGTCTTTTCTCTTTGTTCTTGCCAATCTTTTTGCCAAATAGCCATGGAGGATAGCCTTCCAACTTCTCTCATGCTCTTTATGCTCAAGATTTGCCTACACAACCTTGGGTCAAGCATCCCATAGACCTCGCTAAGCACATGGACCACCATATCTGCCATTTTCAAATAGAGATTTGGGCCATGAGATCAATTTTTTTTGCTTTACAAGGTTTACCTAAGAGCTTCACACAAGGCTTCAAGCTCAAGAAAATGGGGCACTCAATAGGATGAAAAGCAAAGCTAGACTCGCAACAAGATCTATGGTCCAGCCATTGGGGATTTAGATGCCCAGGAGTTGTCAAATGTTAAGAGGGCTAATGTTTGATTTGGGTGCTGGCCCAACAAAGGGCTAAGACATTGAATTTCCAACTTGTGAAGTCACTAGTACTACTAAGAGATTTTTATGAACCCTTGGGAGTTTCTCTATGGTCAATTCTATATTGTAGTATCTTGTATCTATTACATAGGGTCCATTAAATTCTTTACTTTAAAAAATAAACTTACACTAAGGGAATTATAAATATTGCTAAAAAGTCACATAAGGGTCAAGAAAATTTTGCAAAATAGGCTACATAGGGATATATAAAACATGCCTTGAACGCACGTGATGCCTAGGGTTTATACATAGTAACTTCCCTGAGCCATCTAGTCAAGCATCCTCTAACATTCTACTACTTGACCAAGTAAACTAGGGTAGAATGACCTACATGCAAAACAAATGAATGACCATGTAAATGTCGTCAAAACCTCTTAATTGAATAAATCATTCCAAGGTATTCTTGTTCCGTAAAAGAGTTTTTCTCTATACAGGAGAGTCATTTACTGGGATAAAAGATGGGCTCAAACCATCGAATAGAATCCTATTGTATGACCAACGTATCCACAAATACATGGAATGGTTTGGTCCAATTTGAAAGGACAAGAATTGGGCTTGGGAGAACAACAATGGGAGATGTCAAAATGCCAAATTTCCTACCTCATTCCATGTGAAGTGTTGAGATATCTGCAATCACACCTACTTCAGTCCCTTTGTGAGCAACAGTGAGGGCTCAGGACCAAAATCCCATATGCACAGTAGGAGAAATGTAACATGTCCCCTTAGTATCATCCAGGACACGTCTTAGCAGTCCATCGGAAAGGATGTCTAGAAAGCTCCGCCCGGCACTCCCATGGAATGTTACGGGATTTGTGATCTAGTCTTCCCACGTCTGCCACGTAGCGGAAGTATCCTGGCCGTTTCCACTTAGGATCGACCGGAATTAGGGTTTTCCTGACTGGTCATTAACTAACAGCAACTAGCGTCGGACCCGAGCGAACTACTTTACGCAGAAACGTCAGGTCCGAAGCAAATTCACGTTGCACTTGGTTCAAGGAGAATGGGAAACGAGAGGGATGCAAAGCTCAACCTCTCTGCCATAAGGCATAGTCCCATTCCGTTCCCCTAAAATAGCGTAAATCGGGTAAGACATAACTCTAGGTCATTGCTTCCATTATTCGTTTTGATGATCATCGTGCTGTTCTTTGAGATTTTTGAGAAAAGTTCCCGGCTAACTGGGACCACCCAACCGTAGGACGGACCCATGGCCCATCTTCCGCACTTTCCTCGGTTTGTTTTTAGTTATGTAATTATCTAACACATTGATTTGACATATAACAATCAGCTTCTTTAATTAATCCATTAAGCACTAGTTCCTTCACGTAATCTTATCACATGACATAGAAAACAATATCAAGCAAGTTCTTTGTTAACATTTCATCATTTTATCTTTGAAATACAATGAGTTCTGCCCGTAGGCTTGTCCATAATCCGCCCGAAGGCTATCCAGTAATCCGCAGGGATCACTATTCCAAGCTTCCGCCCGTAAACTAGTATGCAGGCCTCGAGATCCAATCTTGAGTCACGTTAGCCTCTTGTGCAGGACTCGGAAGGCGAGGGATTTATGGCCAGAGCCCCCCCTGGCACCCAAGCGTCCTCCTGCTCCAAGTAGAGCTCAATGGAGAGACCTCTCGTGGCGGGTCCGGTCCACGTTCCCGACGCGGTCAACAACCCCCTTGGTTAGGGTTAGGCAGGCAATTGGGGGTAATTGAAACTGCCTCTTCCTTCAGGCCTTTAACCTGAAGTATAGGTACTCATTTAATTTGTAATTCATAATTCAAACAGAGTCCTAAAATCTCTAGCAAGCACAAACATTTCCATTAATTAACCGTGTTGCTTGGCAAACTGCTAAGGAAGTGTTCTTTTCTTTTGAGTGTATCAGCACTCATTCCCAAGGTGTCTTGTAAATTGGCAAGATCCTTTACATTCCGATGTAGGGCGTACCTTATTAACCCAACTTGGTCAACCCTAAAGTTCCTTAGATATGCTAGTTTCTGGTTTACAACTTTCCTTATTTAGAAGGATATCCAAAAATACGTCCTTTTGCAAGATATCTTGCATAGGGATCTGCCATCCTTGTTGAGGGTATTTACCCTTTCTCCTTGTGAATCAATCACAAGACTAAATGATTTCATACTTGCTGTGCAAGTCCTGCAATGGAATAATCCGTTTTAGATCCTTTAAGTTGACTAGGCCTAGGGTTTCTTTTTAAGAATCTCGAGGACAACCCTAGTTCTTTATCTTTACAAATTTTTTTTGACCCTACAATAAGGAAAGTAGTCAAGTGCTTAGGGTATGAATATTTCTTTGGTCTTTAAATCATTTCAAGGCATATTTTTCTCTTCAACATGGTATTTCTATGTTTAGATTGGTTTGGTTATCTTTTGGAAGGTAATATTAATCACCTTGTCATGGTTTTGCTATCCTTGTGACAATTTACTTTTCAGTCAATACAATTCAATTTAATCTTCCTTTTTCCTTGCAGACGAACTCATGCCAAATAACAATCATTTCCCTTGCTAAGATGTGCAATTAGCAATGATAACTTCCTAGTAATTTGAGCAACGAAAGAAACCTTTCATGAATTTAATCATTTACAATGATTCGTTGGGAAAAGGAATAAGACTAATGGTGAAAGATATAATTTCTATACCTTTAGGATTTAAATGAAATATACTATTATAGTAAATAGATAATCTTGCTCGTAATTTATAATGCATGATGCTATTCGAAGGAAACTAAGTTCTATACGTTATCATTCATTCAAATAAGCTAAACTCCTTCATTACAAATAACTCGGACAAATATATCCTATCCCTAACGATTTCTCTTTGCATGATTGACTTAAAACCGAATTAAAGCCAAGAAGAAAAACCTAGTTTTGGGGTGAGATGTCCACATGGATTCACCTCCCGCAGCTACTCCTTGGACTTTCTTAGGCGGCATCGTAGTTCGAATGTGAAGGTAGCTTTTACTCTTTCTTCTGGAATTCCACCGTCTCTCTTTCGAGGCAAGATGTCGTTAAAATGGTTGGTCACGAGAAGGAATGATAGGACCTTTAGATTCTTAGACTCTTCGGAGAAGAAAAGATTTACAAAGCCTAAGAAGGTCCTATAGGGTCTATACTTGGAAAAACGTTTATGGGTGAGTGCGGTTTTGCAACCACAAGAACCCTTGGAGAACTTTGACTTAGGGTAAAAGGTATAGAAGGCACTTATTCTTATTCCTTGCACTTCCTCTACTTTTTTCTTCTCCTTCCCTATTCCTCCTCCTTCACTCCTCTCTTTTTTTTTCCTCCCTTTTTACCCTTCTACCTCCCTCTATTCCTTCTCTACTCTATCTCTTCTACTCCTTTCTTGCTCTTCTTTATCTTTTCCTCACCCTCTACTTCTTTCACACTACTCCTTCCTCCTTCACTCCTCCCTACTTCCCTTCCTTATATTTTACTTCCCTTCCTTATCCTCTACTTCCCCTCCTTATCTTTTATATTTTTCCTACTCTTCCTCGTTTTACTCCACTCCTTCTTTTCACTCCCTCTACTTTCCCTCTTTTATTCTTCCTCATGGCCTACTTTTTCCTCACGGGACAACATCCGGGTCCCATGATGATGGATTGGATTTGGGGTCCAAGGGGGAAAAAAAAGAAGGAAGTAATGGGGACACGGGGGATAAAAAAAAATCTTAGGGGGTTGTGAAAAAAAAAAGAGTTATAAGGGAGGGTGAAAAGGGTTATAAGGGGGGGTGAAAGGGGTAAAAAGGGTTATAAGGGGGGGTGAAAGGGGTTAACAGGGTTATAAGGGGGGGTGAAAGGGGGCTTGATTAGCCCCCCCTTAGGAAGCTTCTACAAAGAAGCTTCCTTATCACGTGGCAGGAGGGGGGAAAAGAAATTCTGGTGGGAGAAAAAAAATGAATGTCTGACAGTGGCGTTGTGGAGGGAAGCTGGAGGTGATGGCGGCGGCCAGCAGCGGATAGAGGCGGCAGCATCAGCCGGCAAAACTTGGGCAGGGCAGCGTATATGATCTCCTCCTCCTCCTCTCCCCCTTACCTGCCAGCGTGCGTGGAGAGGGCCCTGAGCAAGCTCCAGCGAGGAGCTTGCTGCCCCCCCCCCCCTATCACTTAACGGCCTATGGCGTCACGGATCAGATCGCGCACCACCATGAAAGGCGAAAAATTTTTTATTTCAATATATTACAAGAAAGAACCACCACTTAATTCCTATAAAGCATTGTACTTGCACTCTTTTTCTAATGCAATGATAGTACTCTTTTCTTTCCAGTAAAGTGTCATGTCACTATCAATACACAAGATTGTGTTTATGAGTCCAAGTCTCAATCTTGGAACCTAATTCACTTGTGTAACAATTTTTCCTTGTCAAATTCAATGTCTTCATGAGTTTCTTTTTCCTCTTTCAACCTCCATAGCTTCCACATTTTCCATGCTCTAGATCCCGCATATTTTATCATGGTATCAGAGCCCAGTCGGGCATGCCACTACTTCTCCAGCTCCATTCTACTCTCATCTAGCTCAGCTTGTTGAGCTTGTTGAGCTTAGTCTAACTCAAGTTAAGTATAGGAGCTCATCTCCTACTCCTTCTCCACTTGATCATGTGGCAACCATAGCCAACCTGCACATCCCCGCCTTTAAGCTTCCATAGCTTTCTATAGAGGGCATATCTCTCCAAGATCTCTTCTTGAGATTTATTCCTTGACTCCCAAGGCTTCTTTGTATCACATAGAACCCTGACATTGCCCTAACTCGAGCTCAACATTGCCTCTTTTCTCAGGTTCTTCCCTATGTGACTCCATAGTCAGGTTATACTTAGCTCACTTATAGCTTCCTGATCTCCTCATATAAGCCTCATCTCAACATGCTATCTTCTAGGAAGTTGATGCCCAGATCAAGGCGCATCATCTTGGCACAATACAACTCGACATTGCGCACTCTATGTGTCGGCATTGTTGAAATATGTCGTTGCTGTCAAAATTGTGCCTGTGTCGTTCGTGCTGCTGCTACCATCGCTACAGGCCACGATGTTGACGACCACCATAGGGCATTAATAGCCCATCATTGAAGCTTCATTTTGATAAAAAAAAGTTTTAAAAATGATCCACTGTAGCTCCCACAATCAGCAAATAACCAAGGCTGGGTCAAAACCCTAATCCAGGAAGCCATAGCTAAACTTCATCAAGCTCAAAAATCTCATCACTTTCTCTCTCCTGCCACCTGGAACAGCCCATTTTCACTCATATTTGAAGGTCCCAATATCAAATCAAGAAGGGGAAGATTTGGATCTGAAAGATCTGGAAGGATTTTGCAGATTTGGTAGACTTAAGGAAGAAACATAGTGTCTATTGACACTCATTTTAGTGCTCTAAGCATTTGTGTCTTTTGACATATCCCAACAAACTCTTCTGCTACTTAAATCTGATAATTCTGAAGCTAATTTGCTGTTTTTCCCATAAGTTTAACATGGGCAAAGATTCTCCAACTTCCCGTTTCAAAGGAGTCAGGTTTCATACCTGGCAGACTCATCCTAATGAAGAAGGGCCTCTGGGCCATTACCACTGGAAAAGAAAATAAGCCTCGTGATGTGGATCTTGCTATCACTTGGCAAAAGAACAATGATAAGGCTAAGGCCATTATCAAACTAGAGCTAGATGACTGCTATATCCACCATGTGGATAACTGTGAGACCTCACAAGATACATGGAAGATACTTTACACTTTGTTTAGTGCACAATCTGAATCATCAAAGTATGGTCTCCTGATAGAGTTTTTGAGGCTTGAAATGAAGTCTAGCACATCACTTTCCATGCATCTAAATTACATGGAAGGACTTCTAACCCAACTTGCAGGAATCAACATTAATATGGAATAAGATGTTTGCATCAGTGTTCTACTTAAGAGTTTGCCTCCTGAATATAATAATGTATCAACAACTCTAATTAATATGCCAAACCCTAAACTTGCTGATATCCAAGCATCACTATTAGAGGAGGAAAAGAAGCTAAAAACTAAGGAAGAACCAAGCACCTCTAGAGATGAATTGCATTATATGTTGGCAATAGGTACAAAGGCAAGAAGGATCAGCTCTTCTGTGACTTTTGCAAAAGTACCAGACACATCGAGAAGTTTTTCCATGCCAAAAAGAGGTCCCAAAAGGCCTATCTAGTTGCAGTCAAAGAAGAAGAAGAAAATGGAGTGAAGGAAGAAGAAGAAGAAGAAGAAGAAGACCACCAGGAGAAGGACAAACCTCATCAGTCCTTCTATTCAGATAGACTTTTTTAGTTTTGTATTTCCTAGCCCTAATGCCTCAAACATAAACTTGTAAACTCCTCAGTTATCCTTGTACTATAGCCTCTATACACTTTGTGAGGCCCTTGCTACAGCCTCTGGATGTCCACCATGTTTGTGGTACCCACACTTAGCCTTTTCTACGACAGCCACTAGTGTTTTTCCATGTTTATGGTGTGCCCACACTTTGCAGGTGTTGCTTTCACTAAAGCCTCTATACACTTTGTACTTCTGGTTGTGATTGAGGAGGGGTGTTGAGATATTTGCAATCACACCTACTTCAGTCCCTTTGTGAGAAGCAGTGAGGGCTCAAGACCAGAATCCCATATGCACTCCAAGCGTCATTTCCCTAATGAAATGGTAATGTATCTCTATGTGCTTTGAGTTGGCATGATAAACTAGATTTCTTGCCAGGAGTACACTGCTCATGTTATCACAATATAGCTTGATTGGTTTATCTATACAAATCCCCAAGTCATCCATCAACTTAACCAGTCAAACAGCCTCACATGTAGCCAATGTTACACCCCCTGTATTTTGCTTTTGTACTTGAGAAACCCACAATAGGTTGTGTTTTGCTACTCCAATTGTCCATGCTCCTTTCCAAGACCAAATGTATATCCATTGATCGCAATCTCTTGTTATACATATAGCTAGCCCAATTCGCATTACTATAACTTATGAGCTCAGCAGGATTACCATGCTCATAGAACAGTCCATAAGGCAATGCATCCTTCACATATCTCAAAATCCTCCTCACAGTATCTAGGTGAGGTTTCCTTGGCTGTTGCATAAACTAGTTGATCAAATGAATTGCATAACTCAAGTCCATCAGACTCCCAACCATTTGTCTATACATAGTCACGTTCTCTATCACATTCCCCGTATCAATAGCCAACTTTACATTTTGCTCCAATGGTGTATCCATGGGTTTGCATTCTAGCATTCCATACATCTCCAACATATTCAATGTATACTATTTCTATATCATCCATATCCCATGAGATGTACACATAACTCAAATCCCTAAGAAAATTTCCAGCTCTCCCAAGTCTATAATCTGAAATTCTTTCTACAACATAGCTTTTATGTCATCAATTCTCTATATGTGATCACCTATGATCACCAAATCATCTACATAGTGCACCAAAATCACACATCTTATCTCCATTGTCAAAGGGGTTTTTGTCGAAAGGTCAAGTCCACAAGGGATCAGAGGTAGAAGGAAGTAGAGATAGGAGATGGAAGAGAAGAAAAAGAATAGACAAGAGGTAAACACAACAAAGAAAAAGCACAATGAATTGAATCAATATGTATTGACAGAACCTAAAATCCTTTGTTTGGCACTACTCAAAAGAAATCTCCAAGCCTTAGATCTCTTGGAGCTCCTTTGTAGACCAAAAACATGCATCAAAACAACAACTTCTTCTCTGCTGCTTAGAACCCAAATCAGATTGCTCCATTGGCTTTGAAAGGGGGTAAAACCTCAAGAAACCTACTCAATGATCTCCCAGCTCACTTCCTCTTCTTCTTCTAGTTCAAAGTGCAGTTTTCAGCCTGTCAACAACAATTGCGACATGCGCGATTTTGTCCATCTGTCTTTTTTATGAGAAATCCCATAACTAGCTTAAAAAGTAACTTGCTTTTTGCATGCCATCCTAATCTAGAAGCTTTTTAAATTTTTACAATAAATAATATCAAAAATAGGCCAAAATTATCCAAAAATCTAGTATTTTTGGACCATTTATACCACGCGCACTAGCACTAATGACTCAGACGACATTGACTCTCTTGATCAATAAGAAAGTCAGATGATGATGTACTCCAGAGTTTTTCACACTGTGCCCACATAGTGGCACGACATCCACCCCTTCTGAATCTGCACATCCTCTGGTATGTGCCACCAATGCACCACTCGGATCAAACACCCATAGCTTCAACTTGTTGCTTATCATGCATATAAGAAAGCATTCCCTTGGATCATAGATCAAAATACTTGGAATTTGTACAACTCTTGAGCCATACCTAGTACCCCCTCTAAGATCTTAAGGCCTTGGGTGCACATCATACACTACAAGTTATTGAATCTCCATATACATGGCATCAATGAGCCCATCAATAAATACATAGCAACATGCTTGCTCTTTCAAATTCCATCACATGGGAAGTTTCTTTTGATAACCCTTTTGCTTCACATCCACCCAACATAAACTGAGTCTCACTTGCATTCAACACATTCTCACCATCTTCAAAAATAGTGAAACAATCTATATCTTGAAGCATCTTAGAATTGTCAATCAAGGCCTTTGTCAAAGCATCCGAAACATTTTCCAACTGTAAAGCATTACATCTAACATCTTGTAAAGGCATATTCTTGAGCTCATGAACTGTTTCAGAAACAATAATTGTATCATCTTGCAAATCATGTGCATCCAACAAGTCACTAATCTGTGTTTGAGTCCTTGCATCAAGTAAAACATTATCTTCACAAACCTCTTCAAATGCATTAAGAAAATCTATATGTGCAATGGTTGAATCTTCCAGCACAGGATCTTCCAAGATATCTGTGGTTATCTCAATATCAAACTGCAACTTATATCCCAACTATTTGCCCTCTTGCTTGCTATCATGTTTTTGCTCCTGCTCAATCTCTTCCATATCATGCTCAGGAGGTGGCAGATTTGCAGCTTTAGACAAATCCACACTTATTCTTGTCACTTCCTTAGATATCCCTACATTATCTTCATCTCTCTTCTATTTCTCTTACACAAGTGTATCCATGTTTTTCCCTTTTTCTAAATATGCATCCACTGAATATGCATCTATCGGTGATTCCCAACTAGTTATGTCACCAATTTCTTGCCCTGCATGAGATATTTCACTATCAGTAACTTTCCTCTTTTCAGCTGCATGTAAAGCATGTGTCCATATTTCAGTCTTTGGACCATCACTTGGCCATGAATTCTATCTAATTGTAGACCAAAAGTAGAAGCATGTACCACCGCATAAGCATTTCGGATAGCCAAGTCTTCCAACAACTTCTGCATACCTCCCTTTCCAAAATTCAAAGCAAGAGACAATCCCGTTTATTGTGCATGGATCTTTTCATCTTTCCAAAATATGAGTTGTCGTGCCAAGGCCTCCTGATAGGCAGCACAATCATTTCTCTCATGCTGCAAACTATCACACCACATACATCTTTTTCTTGGCTTAGGGGCCACTGCCCGTCCCCTTTCCTCTTTTCCTTTTTCATCCAATTTTACAACCTTCCATTGAAGATCCCACATGCCTTTGACCAATTCATCTAAGACATCTTGACTGGCCAAAGACCAAGCCACTTTTACCCAGGTCAACAAGCCAACTCCTAAGAGTTGTTGCACTAAACAGGTGATTGTTGCTACTAACAATGCTAATTTGGTTTAGTCTTCCATTAATTGCATGACATTTTGTTTGTAGTAGTCCAACTATAAATATCTAAACTCTAGTAAACATACTTAATCTCATACTTCGCTTCTTTTCAACTTTTACAGTTAGATTTTTATATTGGGCACTAAAACACTTAACCTAGGATAACTACAGTTTCCCTCCATCTTTCAGGAGTGGCTTCTCATAAATTTCTCCTGCCAACTAGTGGCGGTTTATCCAGGAAGTTTTAATATTTGGCTTTAAGAAGTTTGTTTCATATAACAGATCCCTTGGATCTATTTAAATATCTCCATTTAAGTTCCTTTGTATATTTATCTTCTTCAACTGATTAAAATTATTTCATTTTATTTATTTGATTAACAACAAACATTCAAATCAAAACAATCCAACATTCTAAAAACCCATAACTTTTATCCCTTGGTAAACTTCTTCCCACTTCGTACCGCAATTTCGTCGTTGCTTATTAGTATTTAAGTACTTAATTCATTTTACGAATAAAACGTCCTTTTCTTCTTTTTCTTCACTAAATACAAATCAGGACTAAACCAGGTACTTTCCACACTCTAACGAAATCACATACATAGTTTATTTTACATTCCCATATTCCCTGTTAATTTATAAATAAGTCTTAGTAGCCCTTCACTCTTCCTTGCAATCATCAGATGATTTCTTTTTAATATGAACAAAATATAAATCTTAAATTTGGATGCTGAGGCTTTCCCTCATGCCATCAAACAATTACTTTATTACGTTTTCCAATATTTGTAATCTGAATTTAAAGTTATAATTTTCTTATCATCAGCAAATATCATAAAATACTATTACATCTCTCAAAATTTTTTACCCATCCCCATGTTATTGAATAGTACATCACGTATCGTTTTACTTACTTAAAATAAAAACACCATGTTTATGAAAAAAAATGTTTTTTCGATAGAATATAATTAAACTGATGTTTCTTTTCATCTTAAAGCTTACAAAAATTCATCAGCAATCAAGAATTGTCTTTTCAGCTTCCATGTAAAGATTCCATATTTTTATTGATAGAGAACATTTTTTTATTTAAGTGAAAACTGCTATTTTACTTTGAACATAACTAGTTTTGAATTTTTTAAATACGTTAAACCATCTCTAAAAATTTTGATAAAAATTCAGTTAATTTTTTGAGTCATAACCTTTGTAGAAAAAATGTCACAACTTATAAATTTTCAATCAGCCATTTTATAAAAATTTATTTGAGTCATTTTTAAGCATTTTCGACTATTTTCTATTTCTAATAAATAAAACAAGTCCACATAAATGCAAACAACCATTCAACATAGAAAAACAAGTTTCAAAACATTTTTTAAAAATACTAAACTAAACATTTACTGATAATATATCATTCATTTTAGATAAATAGTTTAAGCATATACTTGTAAATCCCACTGATCGTTGTCGCTTCTTTGAAAACCGTGTTCTCTTGCAGTCCAACCAAGAAGAGTCTTGTATCCCGCCAGTCGTTGCAATCGTCAACTTGTCAATTTTTCTCTCCCTCTCCGACTCTCACACGACTTTTGCTCTATGATAATAGGAATGCCCCTTTTTGTTTCTTAAGTTTTAAGTTAACTCTTAATTAAGAGTTAATTGAAACTCTAGCTATGGTTTTGAATTGAAGAAGGCGTCGACTCTCAATTGGCCAAGGAGACTATTGCAATATCTTTCTGATCTGTCTACCAAATCCTACGCGAGCCCAGGCGATAGAACGAGAAGAAAATCTTCATCCAGCCTACCACTTCAGATTAGGCAAGTATATTGAAGCTCCAAATTCACATAGAGAGAGGAAGAAGGCGATGATCTTGAATGACCTGCATTAGCTTCATTTTTCTTCTATTGCTCCTCTTAATTGCCATTCCAATCAGTTCCAGGGTATTGATTATACTCTGGAACTCTTGATTCCTCCCCCTTTACTCAGGTCGCAACTTCATGAAGGCGCCCTATCTCCTGCTACGCCCGGATGGGTACAGTCGCATACGCTAGAGGCTTCTCAATTTTTTCTTCTTTCCAATTCTCCATGGTGGTTTCCCCCCCCCCCCCCCCCCCCCCCCTCCCTCTTGGCTGAGTCAAGCTTGCGAGCAGCAGCAAGAGGCCCAAAGAATGAATTTCCAAACTTCTTTTAGTTCTAGTTATGAAGGGCTTAGTGGGAGCAGAAAGGAGACGGAAAAGGTAGTCGTTGGGGCTGCCCATCTTGTGGGTGAGAAGCTGATGCAGAAAGGTGCCATCGCCACAGCGTGCTGTTACTCAATCCTTCGCGCCTCGTCATTTTTTATCTGCCGCTTCATCCTCGTCTCCCTTCCCCCGCTCTCCAATTCGCAGACAAGCGCTGAAACTTTTTCCACAGTTTTTTTTTTCTCGATAGAGAGATAGATGCCACGAGAATGTAACTGCCCTCCCCTTGATGAGAGAGCCCACATAGAGTAATATAAGCACCTTTGCACCCTTTGGAACCACACAAAGATAAATGCACATATGACATAGTGTGTCCTTATAACCTTTAACTCTTGGCACACACAAAGGACCAATTGTTTACAATTGAGAACCCACTTACATCCTTGATTGAAGTCAAATGCCTTAGCACATGTCATATGATTACAAAGATTTGAGAATGAAACATGTCAAAAAAAACATAATGATTTCATTTATCATTGGTTCACCAAAAGACTCCTCCATAAGCTTGTCCAAAATCATGCTTGCCAAGAGTACATCCTAGGTGGTACATCCAATCTTCCTTTTGCCCTTAAGTCCCTTTAGATCACATCATCCTTGCCAAGAGTCATCCTCTTGAATCTAATATTCAACACCTCCCCAAAGAAATCTCCATAATAATCACCAATGATCTAATGATCACCCCTTGATCATCATTGCAGTATTACTGTAGACAATAATCACAATCATAATGCTATGTATTCTTCATAAAGAATTTCATCATTAGGAGGTAGCATAACTAATGAAATCCCCCATCCCTGAGATTAATACTAAGATATCCTATCAACTTGTCAAGACCTTGTGGTTTGTTTGAAATTCCCCTTAAAACTCCTAATTTATAACAAGGTCCTATCTCCTCTAAATAATACTAATCCCTACAGGAAAATTTTAAACAGTCATAGCTGAGATTCACTAAATAGACCTATCAAATTTTTATCTAAAACTCCAGCTCCCTCTCGTACAAAAACTTTCTCGTACCAACATCTCCTAGCTAGACTGCAAGGACACAGCCTCCAAAGACAACAACAACGAACACCGCATCTGCATTAAATTCATGTAAAAATTTAGTAAAAAGGTATCAATTGTATACAGTTTTGCCAAAAAATTGTTGCAATAAATGGCATGTTTTTTTAGGTGTTGCTCTCTAGACTGCATACTTGCAATTTATTACAGCAAGCAGTTATTGGTGGACTGAGGTGTACTTTTCATGCTGAAATATCCTAATTTGGTGTACCGCACCTAGTACTAAGTGGGCAGCAACTTTTGGCACACTTTGCTCGCCCTTTGGACCCCGTTTTGGTCTTTTTTGGGCAGTTTCTACAGTAAAACAGCAAGCAGTTTTGGACTGTTTGGGCATTTCCAGCCTGCATAATGGCGTCATCTTCACATGATAGTGCCATCTTTAACATTACAAAGTTGGATGGTACCAACTACTCTTATTGGAAGAGTCAAATTTGGCAGGTCTTGGTGCAGAAATCTCAGATTAAGCCACTTTGGTTGAGTGGGGAGCAGCCTGAAACTATGGACAATGACGACTGGCTTGAACTTGATGAGCTATGCAAGTCCACGATTGTATTGTCTCTCACTGAACAGGTACATTATAATGTATTTGAGGAAGCATAGAGTGCATGGGATCTATGGAATAAGATAAAAAATCTTTATGATAAGAAAAGTCTGGCAAGTTAGATGTACTGGTTGAAGCAGCTTATGGATCTGCGCATGAAGGATAATGCAACTATGTCTGCTCACTTGAGCCAGTTCCATGCTATACTGAAGAACCTAACTTCGCAGGATATCACCTTTGGAGAGGAAGTAACTCCTCTTTTCTTGCTTGGGACTCTGAATGAGTCATGGGATGTATTCGGCACTGCCCTATGTGCCTCTAGTGCTACTCTAAAATTGGCAGATGTTGAGAGTGCTCTTCTTCAGGAAGAGATGAATCGCAAAAACTTGGATGCCTCTCGTGGTAGTCATGCTTTGACAGTTAGAGGCAGGAATGACAGGTATGACCATGGTAATGGCCGAGGCCGTACTCGTAGAAGGGTTGGTCTAAATCTCGTGGTGGCAAGTCGCGTAGTAAGTCGCGTGGGCGCAATGCAAATGTCACTTGTCATCATTGTGGGAAAAAGGGCCATATTAGACCACAGTGTCATGAGTTGCACAATGAGAAGCGCAAGGATAAGGGGAAAGATAAAGTACAGGAGAAGTCCTCTGATCGCAGCATACTACCTACGAAGTCCAGCGTCAAGATTGAGGAAATTAATGTCACGCAGACTGAGGAGTCCGATGGTGGTGATGAGTTTATACTTGCAGCTAGTTCTTATGATGCTTCACACTTGACTGAGACACCTAGTATGTATGCACAGTGCTGGTTATTGGATTCAGGTGCGTCCTTCCATGTGACACCTTACTGTGAGTGGTTTCACTCTTACCGTACTGTATCTGTATCAGTCAGACTTGGAGATGACAGGTCTCTTGATATTGTGGGCTGTGGAGATATTCAGTTGCAGTTTTCCACTGGCAGTTCCTTTTTGCTAAGGGATGTACGTCATGTACCTGCGCTTACGCGCAGTCTTATGTCTGCAGGACAGTTGGATGATGCAAGGTTTCATGTCTGTTTTGGGGATTCTGCCTGGAAGATCACCAAAGGCAGACTTGTGCTTGCTAGAGGCGCCAAGGCTGGTAGCCTCTATCCTCTTGTTGTATCTGGGTCTTCTATAGACCATGTTTTGGCAGTGAGCTCTATCCCACATGTATCACTTTGGCATGCCCGTTTGGGGCATATGTCTTTAAAGGGAATGAAAATGTTATCTGGTTTGCAGTATCTTCCGCCTTTGGATTATGCATGTTTTGACTCGTGTGATCATTGTCTTTATGGTAAGCAGAATAGGTCTACGCATAAGAAATCGGGTAGGCCACGCATGAGTGAGCCCTTGGCATTGGTGCATTCCGATGTTTGTGGGCCTATGCCTTGCATGTCTATGGGTGGCGCGAAGTACTTCGTTACCTTCATCGATGATTTTTCTAGGAAAGTGTGGGCTTATCCCATAAAGCAGAAGTCCGATGTCTTGGTAGTTTTTCAGAGATGGCTTGCTCTTGTTGAGAACCAGACTGGGTATAGGCTGAAATGCCTTAGGACTGACAATGGGGGAGAATATGTCTCACGTGCTTTTGAGCAGTTTTGTGATGACAGGGGTATTAAGCGTCAGTTGACCGCCCCTTACACCCCACCCCAGAATGGTTTGGCTGAGCGCATGAACATGACTATTCAGGAGCATGTGCACTCTATGCTTAGCCATGCAAGCCTACCCCAGAGTTTTTGGGCTGAGGCAGTTAGTACGGTAGTGCATGTCATAAACCGATCGCCTTCCAGTGGATTAGATTTCCAGGTTGCAGAGGAAGTTTGGGCTTGTAAGCCACCCTCTTATGCGCATCTCTGTGTCTTTGGATGTGAGGCATTCTACCATGTGCCCAAGGACAAGAGGAGTAAATTGGATCCAAAGAGCATTAAATGCATATTCCTTGGCTATGGTGAGTCAGGAGAGATGGGCTATCACCTATGGGATCCGCAGGCGCGGAAAATAGTACACAGCCATGATGTCGTCTTCCATGAAGACAAGATGCACAGGCAGCCTGAGAAGGTGGTTGAGATCCGCAGAGTGATCTTTCAGGAGGAGCCTAGAGCTCCAGCACAGCCAGTAGTACAGCCTGCAGCAGTTCCTCCACAAGGCCAGGGTGTTGGACAGGTAGTTAGACAGGCAGCAGAGCCTACGGTGAGACGGTCTGCTAGAGACAGACGTCCACCTGACAGATTTCAGCCCTCTATGCATTATGTTTTGGTTACAGATGCAGGAGAGCCTTTCACTTATGATGAGGCTATGCGCAGGGGTGACAATCACTCCTGGGAGAGGGCTACGCAGTCTGAGATAGACTCCCTGCATAAGAATGAGACTTGGGATTTGGTTGCCTTGCCTAAGGGCAAGAAGGCTTTGCCATGCAAGTGGGTGTACAAGCTGAAAAGTACCCCTGGACACCCCAAGCTGGCATACAAGGCTAGATTGGTAGCAAAGGGTTTTAAGCATGAACATGGTGTGGACTTTGATGAGGTCTTCTCTCCTGTGGTTAAGATGACCACCCTGCACTTAGTCTTGGCTTTGGTTGCACAGCTTGACTTAGATCTATATCAGATGGATGTCAAGACGGCTTTTCTACATGGGAACTTGCATGATGAGATCTATATGGATCAGCCTAAGGGCTTTGCAGAACCTGGCAGGGAGCACCTAGTGTGCAAGTTGAAGAAGAGCTTGTATGGCTTGAAGCAGGCACCTAGGGAATGGTATCATAAGTTTGATGCCTTTATGCAGTCACAGGGCTATAGCAGGAGTGCTATGGATCCGTGTCTTTACACGAAGAAAGCCCGTGATGGTAGTTTGCTTATCTTGGTACTCTATGTTGATGATATGTTGATAGCAGGGAAAGCTCATGATGAGCTAGATGCTCTTAAATCTCAGCTTAAGAAGAGCTTTGAGATGAAGGATTTGGGACAGGCCTCACATATACTTGGGATGCGCATTAAGTGCGATAGGCATTAGGGGCTTTTGTATCTCTCACAGCGAGAGTACATTCATAAAGTCCTTGAGCGCTTCCGCATGCAGGACGTAAAGCCTATTGGCTGTCCATTACCTTCTTATGTGAAGGTATCACAGGCTGATTGTCCGTAGACAGATGAGCAGAGGGCCGAGATGGTCAAGATCCCTTATGCTTCAGTCGTGGGCAGTTTGATGTATGCCATGATAGCCACTCGTCCAGATATTGCGCATGCAGTTGGTGTTGTGGCACACTATATGGCTACACCTGGCAGCAGACATTGGGATGACATGAAGGGTATCATGAGGTACCTGAAGGGCACAGCAGATATGTGTATTTGCTATGGCAGCCAGGATACAGGGGTCGTGGGGTACACTGACTCCGATTATGCAGGTCATGCAGATAGTAGGAAGTCACTTCTGGCTATGTATTCATCTATGCTGGAGGGGCTGTCTCTTGGATGTCCAGGGTTCAGAAGTGTACGGCTTTGTCTACCACTGAGGCCAAGTATGTTGCAGCCACTGAGGCTTGCAAGGAGGCCATATGGTTAGGCCGTCTAGTTGCTGACCTTGGGATTGATGCTACACCTACACTGCATTTGGATTCTATGAGTGCCATTCAGTTGGCTAAGAATCCGGTCTTCCATGCGAAGACAAAACACATTGAGGTGAGGTATCACTTCATACGTGGTGTCGTGGAGGACAAGTCTATTGACCTTGTCAAGATCTCCACTGATGAGAATCCTGCAGATCTACTCACGAAGAGCCTCACTACTGAGCGCTTTGCCTTCCTCAGGAGGTTGATGGGCGTTGGATGAGATGTCGCCTTTCCTCATCCCTTGTACCTATGTACATTTGTACTGTCTTTTCTTTTTTCTTTTCTCTCTCACTAGGGCAGATTCACCTTTAAGTGGGAGGTTGTTGGGGGTAAAGGCGCCTCCGCCGTGCCGCCCCATGTATTACTACACTAATAGTACCCGCCACTGCACACTGCAGGTGGCGGGCGCCCGTCACGTCACTTTATTCTTTATTCTTTTAGTGACAGTTTGAATAAAGGAAGGCCCGGTCACACATTGTGACTGTTGGAGTTCCCATTTCTTGTCTCTCTCTTTCTTGCTCTTGCTCTCCCGGCATAGCTCGCGTGCAAGCTTCGATCCTTCTCACCTTTCAAAATATTTATTTTTAATCTTTGACTCTTTGATAGAAATAGTTGTAAATCTATATCTCATCTTCTTTGGATCCCTCAAGTTTTATGTTGAGAAGCCAATCTTATCTATTCCTCACTATCAAGAGGCAATGGCATTGCAACTAGTTTCACTTTCTTGTCCCACTCTCTTATATTTTGTATCCACCTTAACTTTAGCCCTAGCATCCAAACATAACTCATGAGATCAACAATAACATGAAACATATCCAAAGAATTCACATGTATCATGCTAGGTATTTGTGGAATAAAAAACACATTTGGCCTATAGTGATAGGCCAGAGCTTTTCCCTCTTAGGACCACCATATATCTCACCTGATGCTGGTACTCATTGAAAGCCCAAATATTTGAACTCCTTTGTATCGGGTGGCAATGGGTACTCTCTCATAATATCTCTATTCCTAGCATGATGTACTCACCATGTATCATAGTCTATGATTGCTCTCCAAAAGACCTTCTTTCTTTTAATAATATCTATTATGTCCTCATGAAACTCCCTCTTCGTGGCCTTTCCCTAAAAGTTAATCATAAATATATGTGTGTATCACATGGTTCAACATAAGGGATTTTTAAAATACAATTTTTACACATTTTTTACATCTAGAAGAGTCCCATATAAAGTGATTACTTACAAATTGAATAGAAAAGGGCTATGCTTTATTAAGGAAAGTTTAATAGATAAGGATATGTATAAATAGGCCTTTAAGGCACATGATATAGAGGGTATGACATATATTGAATTATCTGGTCTTGGTGATGTCAAGTATTTCTCTTAGAGTTGGTTTAACTTTATTATTCAGGATAGGATCCTCGAAAACCTTCTTCAAAACTATGGTAGTCTCTATGTCAGAAAGCATATTGTAAACTTGTTGTTTGCCCTTGAGCTTTTATTCTTTCCTTTCTTTGTTTTTCTCTTTTTGAACATAATCCATGACATGTTTTGTTTTAGGTGTAGTAAGAGGTGTAGACCGCTTAGAATTAGTTCTACCAACCCCTTTAATTACCCTCTTGGAAGTCCCTAGATTGCCATCTTACCTTTTTCTCTTGTTCTTATTAATAATAACTTATGTGTTCTATACCTTTGCTAAATCGGCATAGGATAAATAAGAAGCCATAGGTGAATGCCATCTAGTCTTTTCTTTGAGATTCCTTCATATATTATTCAACTCTATTTTAAGTATCTTTTCCTTACCCACAACTTGTTAGATAGGATAACCGATTTAAGCTTTCATGCCTCAACTAGCAATATTATTGGAATCTTTTTCTATCCATCGGTTGTAGCATCCACTGCTACATAGGCATTCCACATAACTAAATCATCAAGAATTTTTTGCATATCTCCCTTTTTGAATTTTGTAACAAGGGGGAATGGGGTGATAGTGATGGCCATTTATGATGCAAAATAGCAGTGTCACTATATGTGTTTCTATTAGCATTGCTATGAGAGAGAGAGAGAGAGAGAGAGAGAGAGAGAGAGAGAGAGAGAGAGAGAGAGAGAGAGAGAGAGAGAGAGAGAGAGAGAGAGAGAGAGAGAGAGAGAGAGAGAGAGAGAGAGAGAGAGAGAGAGAGAGAGAGAGAGAGAGAGAGAGAGAGAGAGAGAGATGAAGGGGGGAATGAAAGAAAGGGAAAGAGAGAGAGAAAGATGGGTGGGGAGAGAAATCAAGAGGAGAATAGATAAAAGTAGATAAAGCTAAAGAGAGGGGTAGAGAAAATGAATGGAGAGATGTACAGAGATGGGGAAGAGAAAGAAACAAATAGAGGGAGAGAGGGAGAGGGGAGAGAGGAACAAAGAGAGATGAAGGGAGGCAAATAAAGAAAGAGAAAGAGAGAGAGAGAAAGAGGGATGAGGAGAGAAATAAAGAGGGGGAGAGAAAAGAAATGGAGGGAAATATAAAAATAGAGAGTGAGAAAGATAAGCAGAGACTAAAATGGAGGAAGAGCAACAATGAAAGAAATAAAAGCATATTGTCTCTATCGTAACATAGACCAACTAGACAACGATGATGATCGTGGCATCCAAGATCGTGAGGTATATCTTAATCAGCATGTCCTGTGTCATTGCACTCAATACAAGCTAGCAATTAGATGAAAGCATTGCTTGTTTATAGACCATGTGTAATGCTTCAATGAGTTTCAATAAGAGATCATTAACCAAGCAATCTCGGACTTTGAGTAAATGGCAAGAAAAGTATGTATCAATCATGCTTTACATTTCCAAATATCATATACAATAATATTAGATGTATCCTAAAAATATATACAAAGAGGTAACGCACTATCCTAAGCAATGCACCTATTGCAACTTGTCACAAGAGTTTGTGGATGTGCAATGGATGGAGTCTCTAGGCCAATAAACCCATTAGAGGGCATGCCACTAACTACACCCTCGATACCACAAGAGATGGTGGATCTTTCAGACCTTCCTCCAATCTTGGAGCTTGAGATGTAAGCAACTATCGATACATTACTACCCATGGATGCTAAGTCATCTGATCCACTAAGAGAGAAGTCATCCATACCATTGTATGATGGGTGCTGAGTATCTCCCTTAAAGATGCTACTTGTGCTCCTAAGTATGCAGGCAAAGTATGGAGGGAGCAATGCGAGTTTGATTGAGTTGTTTAGGTACATTCTATGCTCCTTTGTTTTTTAATCCATTATAAAAATACATTTTATGCTCTTCAAAGGTGCTTGATTTTTTCAAAGATTATTAAAATATCACATATTTCCATCTAAAAACATGATACATGAGTCCTGTGATGATGCACAATTGGTCTTACAAAAGCTTGGAATGGACTACAACAGCATCCATGCGTGTGTCAAGGATTGTGTACTATTTTGAGGAGGCTATGGGACTAGGGAGACATGTCCGAAGAGTAGTGCTCACAGATATCGACAAGACTTGCAAGAGAAAACTGACTCTTAGAAGATTCTCAAACACTTTTCACTTATATCGCATATACATTACATGTTTCATACATCATGCATGGCAAGTTTGATAGCGTGGCATGCACAAAATAGATCCATAGATGGAGTCCAATGAATATTAGCAGATTCATATGCATTGAGCCACATTGATTCCACCTTTCCAGGCTCTATACGAGAGCTAAGGAATCTTTGGGTCCATCTTGCTATGGATGGCATAAATATATTTGGTCTCCACTGAACTTCTTACAATGTGTGGCCTATAGTCCTTGTAAACTACAATATCTGGCCATGGCTTCCTACAAAGAAAGGATACTTGATCCTTAGCTTGCTCATTCTTGGATGCCACAACGTCAAGAACATGGATATCTACCACTGTTCATTAGTTAATTATCTCAACATTTTGTGTGAGAAGGGGGTCACTGTGGAAGATATGAGCAAGCGTGATGGTTGGCGGTATGCTAATATTCGAGCCATTCTCATGTGGAGCATGCATGTTTTTTTGGGATTTAGGGAGTGCTCATATAAGTGGGCTTCTTTTGTTAATATCTAACATGGCTCATTTAAATTTGTGTTCATTAGATAGGGATATTGTGACAAGTCTAGTTACCTCAAGTTATTATGCATGTTTATTGTGTGGGCCACAATTAGACTTCCAAAGGTCACATACCATGAAAAAGATGACACATAAGGGACATGCCCTTTCTTGTTGGAGGGTTCTAAAATAAGGGAAGGTTTTCTTGGAAGACCTCAAGCACGAATGAATGCCCAAAGCTAGTGTGAGTTGAAAATGTACCATGAGGAGTCACATCCAAGCGGTATGCGAAGATTTTCCATGTTGGACCCACTTTCACAAATCAATCATTTGTAGGATCCCATGCATATTTTCAAGAATCTGGGCAACTTATTATGGGACCATATCAGTCAGACTTGGAGATGACAAGTCTCTTGATATTGTGGGCTGTGGAGATATTCAGTTGCAGTTTTCCACTGGCAGTTTCTTTTTGCTAAGGGATGTACGTCATGTACCTACGCTTACGCGCAGTCTTATGTCTGCAGGACAGTTGGATGATGCAGGGTTTCATGTCTGTTTTGGGGATTCTGCCTGGAAGATCACCAAAGGCAGACTTGTGCTTGCTAGAGGCGCCAAGGCTGGCAGCCTCTATCCTCTTGTTGTATCTGGGTCTTCTGTAGACCATGTTTTGACAGTGGGCTCTATCCCACATGTATCACTTTGGCATGCCCGTTTGGGGCATATGTCTTTAAAGGGAATGAAAATGTTATCTGGTTTGCAGTATCTTCCGCCTTTGGATTATGCATGTTTTGACTCGTGTGATCATTGTCTTTATGGTAAGCAGAATAGGTCTACGCATAAGAAATCGGGTAGGCCACGCATGAGTGAGCCCTTGGCATTGGTGCATTCCGATTTTTTGTGGGCCTATGGCTTGCATGTCTATGGGTGGCGCGAAGGACTTCGTTACCTTCATCGATGATTTTTCTAGGAAAGTGTGGGCTTATCCCATAAAGCAGAAGTCCGATGTCTTGGTAGTTTTTCAGAGATGGCTTGCTCTTGTTGAGAACCAGACTGGGTATAGGCTGAAATGCCTTAGGACTGACAATGGGGGAGAATATGTCTCACGTGCTTTTGAGCAGTTTTGTGATGACAGGGGTATTAAGCGTCAGTTGATCGCCCCTTACACCCCACCCCAGAATGGTTTGGCTGAGCGCATGAACATGACTATTCAGGAGCGTGTGCACTCTATGCTTAGCCATGCAGGCCTACCCCAGAGTTTTTGGGCTGAGGCAATTAGTACGGCAGTGCATGTCATAAACCGATCGCCTTCCAGTGGATTGGATTTCCAGGTTGCAGAGGAAGTTTGGGCTTGTAAGCCACCCTCTTATGCGCATCTCCGTGTCTTTGGATGTGAGGCATTCTACCATGTGCCCAAGGACAAGAGGAGTAAATTGGATCCAAAGAGCATTAAATGCATATTCCTTGGCTATGGTGAGTCAAGAGAGATGGGCTATCGCCTATGGGATCCACAAGCGCGGAAAATAGTACGCAGCCATGATGTCGTCTTCCATGAAGACAAGATGCATAGGCAGCCTAAGAAGGTGGTTGAGATCCGCAAAGTGATCTTTCAGGAGGAGCCTAGAGCTCCAGCACAGCCAGTAGTACAGCCTGCAGTAGTTCCTCCATAGGGCCAGGGTGTTGGACAGGTAGTTAGACAGGCAGCAGAGCCTACGGTGAGACGGTCTGCTAGAGACAGACGTCCACCTGACAGATTTCAGCCCTCTATGCATTATGTTTTGGTTACAGATGCAGGAGAGCCTTTCACTTATGATGAGGCTATGCGCAGGGGTGACAGTCACTCCTGGGAGAGGGCTATGCAGTCTGAGATAGACTCCCTGCATAAGAATGAGACTTGGGATTTGGTTGCCTTGCCTAAGGGCAAGAAGGCTTTGCCATGCAAGTGGGTGTACAAGCTGAAAAGTACCCCTGGACACCCCAAGCCGGCATACAAGGCTAGATTGGTAGCAAAGGGTTTTAAGCATGAACATGGTGTGGACTTTGATGAGGTCTTCTCTCCTGTGGTTAAGATGACCACCCTGCACTTAGTCTTGGCTTTGGTTGTACAGCTTGACTTAGATCTATATCAGATGGATGTCAAGACGGCTTTTCTACATGGGAACTTGCATGATGAGATCTATATGGATCAGCCTAAGGGCTTTGCAGAACCTGGCAGGGAGCACCTAGTGTGCAAGTTGAAGAAGAGCTTGTATGGCTTGAAGCAGGCACCTAAGGAATGGTATCATAAGTTTGATGCCTTTATGCAGTCACAGGGCTATAGCAGGAGTGCTATGGATCCGTGTCTTTACACGAAGAAAGCCCGTGATGGTAGTTTGCTTATCTTGGTACTCTATGTTGATGATATGCTGATAGCAGGGAAAGCTCATGATGAGCTAGATGCTCTTAAATCTCAGCTAAAGAAGAGCTTTGAGATGAAGGATTTGGGACAGGCCTCACATATACTTGGGATGCGCATTAAGCGCGATAGGCATCAGGGGCTTTTGTATCTCTCACAGCGAGAGTACATTCATAAAGTCCTTGAACGCTTCCGCATGCAGGACGTAAAGCCTATTGGCTGTCCATTACCTTCTTATGTGAAGGTATCACAGGCCGATTGTCCGCAGACAGATGAGCAGAGGGCCGAGATGGTCAAGATCCCTTATGCTTCAGTCGTGGGCAGTTTGATGTATGCCATGATAGCCACTCGTCCAGATATTGCGCATGCAGTTGGTGTTGTGGCACACTATATGGCTACACCTGGCAGCAAACATTGGGATGCCGTGAAGGGTATCATGAGGTACCTGAAGGGAACAGCAGATATGTGTATTTGCTATGGCAGCTAGGATACAGGGGTCGTGGGGTACACTGACTCCGATTATGCAGGACATGCAGATAGTAGGAAGTCCACTTCTGGCTATGTATTCACCTATGCTGGAGGGGCTGTCTCTTGGATGTCTAGGGTTCAGAAGTGTACGGCTTTGTCTACCACTGAGGTCGAGTATGTTGCAACCATTGAGGCTTGCAAGGAGGCCATATGGTTAGGCCGTCTAGTTGCTGACCTTGGGATTGATGCTACACCTACACTGCATTCGGATTCTATGAGTGCCATTCAGTTGGCTAAGAATCCGGTCTTCCATGCGAAGACAAAACACATTGAGGTGAGGTATCACTTCATACGTGGTGTCGTGGAGGACAAGTCTGTTGACCTTGTCAAGATCTCCACTGACGAGAATCCTGCAGCTCTACTCACGAAGAGCCTCACTACTGAGCGCTTTGCCTTCCTCAGGAGGTTGATGGGCGTTGGATGAGATGTCGCCTTTCCTCATCCCTTGTACCTATGTACATTTGTACTGTCTTTTCTTTTTTCTTTTCTCTCTCACTAGGGCAGATTCACCTTTAAGTGGGAGGTTGTTGGGGGTAAAGGCGCCTCCGCCGTACCGCCCCATGTATTACTACACTGACAGTACCCGCCACTGCACACTGCAGGTGGCGGGCGCCCGTCACGTCACTTTATTCTTTATTCTTTTAGTGACAATTTGAATAAAGGAAGGCCCGGTCACACATTGTGACTGTTGGAGTTTCCATTTCTTGTCTCTCTCTTTCTTGCTCTTGCTCTCCCGCCATAGCTCGCGTGCAAGCTTCGATCCTTCTCACCTTTCAAAATATTTATTTTTAATCTTTGACTCTTTGATAGAAATAGTTGTAAATCTATATCTCAACTTCTTTGGATCCCTCAAGTTTTATGTTGAGAAGCCAATCTTATCTATTCCTCACTATCAAGAGGCAATGGCATTGCAACTAGTTTCACTTTCTTGTCCCACTCTCTTATATTTTGTATCCACCTTAACTTTAGCCCTAGCATCCAAACATAACTCGTGAGATCAACAATAACATGAATCATATCCAAAGAATTCACATGTATCATGCTAGGTATTTGTGGAATAAAAAACACATTTGGCCTATAGTGATAGGCCAAAGCTTTTCCCTCTTAGGACCACCATATATCTCACCTGATGCTGGTACTCATTGAAAGCCCAAATATTTGAACTCCTTTGTATCGGGTGGCAATGGGTACTCTCTCATAATATCTCTATTCCTAGCATGATGTACTCACCCTGTATCATAGTCTATGATTGCTCTCCAAAAGACCTTCTTTCTTTTAATAATATCTATTATGTCCTCATGAAACTCCCTCTTCGTGGCCTTTCCCTAAAAGTTAATCATAAATATATGTGTGTATCACATGGTTCAACATAAGGGATTTTTAAAATACAATTTTTACACATTTTTTACATCTAGAAGAGTCCCATATAAAGTGATTACTTACAAATTGAATAGAAAAGGGCTATGCTTTATTAAGGAAAGTTTAATAGATAAGGATATGTATAAATAGGCCTTGAAGGCACATGATATAGAGGGTATGACATATATTGAATTATCTGGTCTTGGTGATGTCAAGTATTTCTCTTAGAGTTGGTTTAACTTTATTATTCAGGATAGGATCCTCGAAAACCTTCTTCAAAACTATGGTAGTCTCTATGTCAGAAAGCATATTGTAAACTTGTTGTTTGCCCTTGAGCTTTTATTCTTTCCTTTCTTTGTTTTTCTCTTTTTGAACATAATCCATGACATGTTTTGTTTTAGGTGTAGTAAGAGGTGTAGACCGCTTAGAATTAGTTCTACCAACCCCTTTAATTACCCTCTTGGAAGTCCCTAGATTGCCATCTTACCTTTTTCTCTTGTTCTTATTAATAATAACTTATGTGTTCTATACCTTTGCTAAATTGGCATAGGATAAATAAGAGCCATAGGTGAATGCCATCTAGTCTTTTCTTTGAGATTCCTTCATATATTATTCAACTCTATTTTAAGTATCTTTTCCTTACCCACAACTTGTTAGATAGGATAACCGATTTAAGCTTTCATGCCTCAACTAGCAATATTATTGGAATCTTTTTCTATCCATCGGTTGTAGCATCCACTGCTACATAGGCATTCCACATAACTAAATCATCAAGAATTTTTTGCATATCTCCCTTTTTGAATTTTGTAACAAGGGGGAATGGGGTGATAGTGATGGCCATTTATGATGCAAAATAGCAGTGTCACTATATGTGTTTCTATTAGCATTGCTATGAGAGAGAGAGAGAGAGAGAGAGAGAGAGAGAGAGAGAGAGAGAGAGAGAGAGAGAGAGAGAGAGAGAGAGAGAGAGAGAGAGAGAGAGAGAGAGAGAGAGAGAGAGATGAAGGGGGGAATGAAAGAAAGGGAAAGAGAGAGAGAAAGATGGGTGGGGAGAGAAATCAAGAGGATAATAGATAAAAGTAGATAAAGCTAAAGAGAGGGGGAGAGAAAATGAATGGAGAGATGTACAGAGATGGGGAAGAGAAAGAAACAAATAGAGGGAGAGAGGGAGAGGGGAGAGAGGAACAAAGAGAGATGAAGGGAGGCAAATAAAGAAAGAGAAAGAGAGAGAGAGAAAGAGGGATGAGGAGAGAAATAAAGAGGGGGAGAGAAAAGAAATGGAGGGAAATATAAAAATAGAGAGTGAGAAAGATAAGCAGAGACTAAAATGGAGGAAGAGCAACAATGAAAGAAATAAAAGCATATTGTCTCTATCATAACATAGACCAACTAGACAACGATGATGATCGTGGCATCCAAGATCGTGAGGTATATCTTAATCAGCATGTCCTGTGTCATTGCACTCAATACAAGCTAGCAATTAGATGAAAGCATTGCTTGTTTATAGACCATGTGTAATGCTTCAATGAGTTTCAATAAGAGATCATTAACCAAGCAATCTCAGACTTTGAGTAAATGGCAAGAAAAGTATGTATCAATCATGCTTTACATTTCCAAATATCATATACAATAATATTAGATGTATCCTAAAAATATATACAAAGAGGTAACTCACTATCCTAAGCAATGCACCTATTGCAACTTGTCACAAGAGTTTGTGGATGTGCAATGGATGGAGTCTCTAGGCCAATAAACCCATTAGAGGGCATGCCACTAACTACACCCTCGATACCACAAGAGATGGTGGATCTTTTAGACCTTCCTCCAATCTTGGAGCTTGAGATGTAAGCAACTATCGATACATTACTACCCATGGATGCTAAGTCATCTGATCCACTAAGAGAGAAGTCATCCATACCATTGTATGATGGGTGCCGAGTATTTCCCTTAAACATGCTACTTGTGCTCCTAAGTATGCAGGCAAAGTATGGAGGGAGCAATGCGAGTTTGATTGAGTTGTTTAGGTACATTCTATGCTCCTTTGTTTTTTAATCCATTATAAAAATACCTTTTATGCTCTTCAAAGGTGCTTGATTTTTTCAAAGATTATTAAAATATCACATATTTCCATCTAAAAACATGATACATGAGTCCTGTGATGATGCACAATTGGTCTTACAAAAGCTTGGCATGGACTACAACAGCATCCATGCGTGTGTCAAGGATTGTGTACTATTTTGAGGAGGCTATGGGACTAGGGAGACATGTCCGAAGAGTAGTGCTCACAGATATCGACAAGACTTGCAAGAGAAAATTGACTCTTAGAAGATTCTCAAACACTTTTCACTTATATCGCATATACATTACATGTTTCATACATCATGCATGGCAAGTTTGACAGCGTGGCATGCACAAAATAGATCCATAGATGGAGTCCAATGAATATTAGCAGATTCATATGCATTGAAACACATTGATTCCACCTTTCCAGGCTCTATACGAGAGCCAAGGAATCTTTGGGTCCGTCTTGCTATGGATGGCATAAATATATTTGGTCTCCACTGAACTTCTTACAATGTGTGGCCTATAGTCCTTGTAAACTACAATATCTGGCCATGGCTTCCTACAAAGAAAGGATACTTGATCCTTAGCTTGCTCATTCTTGGATGCCACAACGTTAAGAACATGGATATCTACCACTGTTCATTAGTTAATTATCTCAACATTTTGTGTGAGAAGGGGGTCACTGTGGAAGATATGAGCAAGCGTGATGGTTGGCGGTATGCTAATATACGAGCCATTCTCATGTGGAGCATGCATGTTTTTTTGGGATTCAGGGAGTGCTCATATAAGTGGGCTTCTTTTGTTAATATCTAACATGGCTCATTTAAATTTGTGTTGATTAGATAGGGATATTGTGACAAGTCTAGTTACCTCAAGTTATTATGCATGTTTATTGTGTGGGCCACAATTAGACTTCCAAAGGTCACATACCATGAAAAAGATGACACATAAGGGACATGCCCTTTCTTGTTGGAGGGTTCTAAAATAAGGGAAGGTTTTCTTGGAAGACCTCAAGCACGAATGAATGCCCAAAGCTAGTGTGAGTTGAAAATGTACCATGAGGAGTCACATCCAAGCGGTATGCGAAGATTTTCCATGTTGGACCCACTTTCACAAATCAACCATTTGTAGGATCCCATGCATATTTTCAAGAATCTGGGCAACTTATTATGGGACCATATCACAGGAAAGAGAGACATTGTAGAGGCACAAATGGATTTGAAGGAGGTAGACAAGATGGAGGCAGTTTGGCCACACTATCCTTGATGGTCACTTAAAGTACCTCATGCTCCTTGGATCCTATTCGCTAAAGAAGAGCACATATGGTGAAGCAAATTATCGGGTCCTTATCTATAGTCCTCCACAGGTATGATGCATTTTCTTATGTCTATTTTTGCTAAAGATGACCAACTATCAGGGCTAAAATCCCATGATTGGCACAAGAAATGCCAGGTTTGTCCTGGCCTTGATAACAAGTAACCTCAATATTTTACTATTTTGTGTTGATTTGATGTTTGTAATGCTTTAAATTTCTAGCGGTTTGTACAACCAACCACGATGATGCAAGATGTCTCACTCTTGAATTATGCTCAACAATTTATAAGTTGTTGAATTTAGTACAATGGATCTCACAAGAGGAGATAAAGACATCCTCTATTGAATCCATAAGAGAGGGAGTAGTAGAGATGATCTGTCTCTTTGAGAAGTACTTGTGCATAAGCATACTCACGATACAAAGTCACCTCCTAGTACATCTTGTAGATTAAGTGGAGATTGCAAGACCTGTCCATATGCGATGGACGTTCTTCTTAGAGAACTTCATGAAAACCCTAAAGGGCTTTATGCAACAACGAGCTTGGCCAAAAGAGAGCATGGATGAAGGTTTGCTAGTATCAAAGGTATTAGTGCATATTTCAGAGTGGCGATTAATGATGGATTCAGACAACAGTATGGTATGGATATTGAATGATGATGATAGATTGATCAAAGATGTGATGATTGAAAATGGGATAGAAAAAAGGATGGATGGTGCCATGGAGAAGAAAATGAATTATTTTGGTATGTTACATCATGCATCCATAAAGAATTGGCCTGGTAGGTATGAGTAGGACCTAGAAGAGAGCGGAAGGAAGTGTGATTAAAATTTTGATGCAATACTACACACCATTGATTGGGATGTGCAAAGGGATAGAGGTCTCTACAGAGGAGTGGGAATTCTCGAGGGGATATAGTTCAAAGGTGTCCATATACTTTCTTTCTTGTTATATCTAGATTTTATGCACAACAACTAACCTAAGTGTTTCGGTGTATAGTATAAAAGCTACAGCTCAGCATGGTTGTGCATGGGACATTTTTGAGTTAAGTGCATCGACAAGCTCCATAGTAGATTGTGGTGTCATGGCAAAGTTTGACCAAGAGAGCCGACAAAAAACTATGGATCCAAATACTCTATTAGATGAGATAGAGTATTTTGGCAACTTACAAAGTGTTATCTCAATGAATTGCCGTAGTTTCTTCATGATCATATTTGATGTATAGTGTTTAAAGTGGTATTGGAAGAAGCTAGAACAATTGTTCGATGAGGTCCATTTGGATTTTTAGAGGTAGATTTCAAGAAAATTTGGAACAATTTGCATGATATATTTGTCTTGTCGAGTTATTGTAAAGTGGTGCATGATATTTTCTGTTAATTTTTCCATGATATGTAACAATCACAAATGTTGATTGACTCTTTGCGACACACTTATATGTGATATTAAATAGGTAATTTTCTATCCAAATCCCCGGAAACCTCAATGGCAGTATGTTATGTTTCTTATACCTTGGACTGGATGAATATATGATGAAAGTAATGTCCCTAGCATTGACGAGGAGAGTATGCAAACAAAGGATTAAATGTTGTGGGGGGTGGAGGGTGAAAAGGACTTGGAGCATATGGAGAAGATATGCACGGGTAACATAGATGAAGAGACACGAGACCATGAATTTTTTGACAATGAAGTGAACTTCTCTTTCATGGAGACCTATGTATAGACCTTCTAGTATGTGTACGTCAAGCTATGGATCCATAGGCCTAGTCGTATTTGCATCTGCTTGCTCAATTTGTTGAAGGATACTTTAGTATATGTGTTTTAATTAGCAACATTTTTTACACAATTATGGTATCATATTTTACTAAATGCCTTATATTGATTATGCTAACATCATTTTCTATTTGTATAGGTTACCTTTGTTGATATCCAGAGAAGATGAACTAGCGATGATATATGAGAAGGTGTAGAAGCTCTTCACACATATGTCTCTAGATCAGATGTCCCATTTTAGAGATATGGTGGACCAAGAGTTGTCACAATCATCATTTGGCTATTCTGTGAGGTCTACTTCAGTACACTCCAATGCTTCGATCTCTAGTAGGAAGATTCGATGCTTTAAATTTTCCCCAGATGGAGGGAGTGATTTTGGGAGGTGCTATGACGATATAGATGCAATGAGTTCATGACTGGTTGGTCCTTGCTCTCATACTGGTTCTAGAGAGGGTGGCTCAAGTGGATGTTGTGGAGACATTGATATGTATTATCTCTCTCTCAAGTGGATATTGTGGAGACATTGATATGTATTATCTCTCTCTCATCAATTTGGTGGGAACACTTGTCACCTCTAGGGTTTGTCAAACTTGTAAGGATGTCTACTCCTGTGACTCTAGGTTTCGCTCACTCGACCACACCCCTATGGGTGCTATTCTGAGAGATGCCACCCCCGTAGGTACGCCAAATATATAGAGGTCTCCTGGTTATGCTTAGGATCATGATCAAATATGTGGAAGAGGCCACATCTTAAACATATCCAAGTAGGGTACGGATACCTCATAGATGAGAAAATAGGTGCTATAATCATGAATGATGAGGGGAGGAGGGTGTTGGCTTGCATGCGAGAGTTGTGCCAACAAGTATTTAGGTATAACATTTTATACCATTGGAATTATATACCAGAGAGAGCAAGGACTATGTAGTGGTGTCTTTTCATGAGGAGTTTTGGGTACTTACGGTGACATAGAGAGATTTCACTAGGTGGATCATGGATTGTATGTGTGTACACATGTCACATAGATGACTAGATGCAAGCAAGGCAATCAAGAGTGGCACCTCAAAGCCCAAGTGATTAGATGTAGAGGATTGGCATAGACTTAGGAAGGAGTCCACAAGACTCTCCAAGACGATGGCAGTAGTAGTAGGAGGCAACGAGGGCACGATTGGAGATAGGGATCATGTATCATTTGGGGAGTGGTAGCCATAGGATTTATTTGGAGGACTTTGTAAGTTTTCTTTTGGTTCTTCTCACTTTCTTATTTGGAATATTACTTGTACTAACAACCTTATTTCTAACAATGCTACTTTATTTTCATTGCAAAACTTAATCTCACAAACTACGATCCTATTAGTTTGGAGACTCGATATGTAGAGAGACACAATCTCATTGCACTTATCAATAGATTGTATGTGCGTGGCAGTCTAGTAAGTCAATCCTCTTTCTTGTTTCTAGTCATTAGTTTTTTTGGGATGCATTATGTATTGTGGACTAATGTCTGGTTGTTTTTTTGTAGAGTTTGTTGAACGCTCCATTGTGTTGGGATGAGCTTTCAAATAGCAAGGAGCTATACCATACGCTTGGATTCCTGGAGCACACATCATTTTCTTTTTTGGTCGTGTGACCCATGCAAGCTTCTTCCATGTAGCATTTCTTAGATATATTTCTCATCCTTGGTATAAAATCATATTTTGTGATATTTATAGATACATTTCTATGTTTGTTTTGGACTCTGCTCTCCATGGTTCCATGTATTTTTATGAGTTGTGTCCATTAGTCTTGTACGTATTTTATGCATTTTCAATCTTGTACTTTTATACAAATTTTGCATCAGTATCGATGATGATGGTATATCAATTTTTTTTTCACTGTCCATCACTATTTGTGTCACTAATTTACTACATAGGTCATTATTTCAGTCAGTATATGCATCAAAAAGCATTGCTATTTGCATCACTATCTACGTAGCATTGGAGATAGGGATGCAAGTAGCGACGTAGATAGCGACATATCAATAGAGATGTCTATACCGACCCTTTTAGAGATGACAAGGGCAAAATTTTTATGAAAAATTGTATTGCTTTAAACGTCGATATGTGGCCTATATCTTGTAGTGCTTCCTTCCAAAAAATGAGATTCTTGCACAAAGCCTCTCTTTATGAATCACAATATCTTTCATCATGATCCAAACTATCACACCAAATATCTTTGCATATCAATCCTTCCCTAGATGGAGTCTTTAGAGCTTTTGGTCTTCTTGGATCTTCAAGCTTTGCAAGCTGAGCTTATAAATCTTGCATATTCTTGACAAGATCATCAATAGTGAAGCTGTATAAAGATTGAAGTAAAGATTCTTTGCAAGTTATATAGGATTTAATTTAATTTCTCTATTGCATACTTCTCTTGTTTGTAGTTTCTTTTATCTCTATTTCTAAACTTATAATCTTAGGACCCAATAGTTTTAGGCATGAACTTTATCCCCTCCCTAATATTTGGTGCATCCAACATGAAAAGCCAACTTTAGAAGTGAGAGATAGGAGACCAGACTGAAGAGGGTGTCATAAGAAATATTATAGTTTTATGCGAAATTATAAGATGATGAAACGTGAAGAGGAAATTAGCAAAGATTTGCAGGATGTGATTGCAGATATGAAGAGATTTGATGGAAGGAATGTATCTAGGTTTCTACATATCTATGCAGAGAAACTAGAGATTTGGATATGAGATACCACAATATTTCAATAGGATTGTGGCTCATGAGCTATGGATGTGAATGAATGCAATTCACACAGAGCATGGACGGACCTAGACCTATTTCAAGAAAACTCAAAAATATGAGTATTGCATTGATGATGCTGACAGGGTCTTAAAAATGTCTTTTCTTGAGTGGGTTACAAAACTTGCCAAAGGGCTTTTTGCTCAGAAACTACAAGGGGAATTTGAATAGTATTATGAACAATTGGGTAGTACTATATAACAACTTACGTTAGAGACAAAGAAGATTATTTTAATTTTGTAGGATATAGATCTACCATTATAGATTGAATCGAAAAAACTCATGGAAGAGTATAGAGTAGAGCAAGATCTTAAGACTAAGTGGAAGGATGATTGGGAAGCAATAATTTCTAAATTAGTAAAAAGATAAAGAAGAAGGGAGTACAATTGCAAATAGTATCTTTTGTTGTTCCATCAAAAGATGATATAACATTGTTAGACTTACAATTTTGTGACCAAGATGATAGCTCAACTAAATAATACTTCTAAGATAATATCTTAAACATAAGCACTTCAGTCCAAAAGCTTTAGTGATAGTAATATAGTAATCTTTGCACAAATAATGTATCTAGAATCTTAAAATAGACCAAATATATCCTTGTGAAACACTTGAAAAAAAGCATCACAAAAATTGTGAATTTCTTAAGTAAAATCCTAAAAACCCTTCAATTTTTAGCATAAAATCCCTCCACTCTTTCATCTATAGCAGTAGGAAAAGAGAGATCCAAACCTGTCCACAAAAACCCTCTTTCTAGCTATTTAACTTGTAAGAGATAGCACTCGAATCAAGGCAAAATCCTCTATAAACTCTAAATTCAACACTTCGACCCTACAAATCTCTACATAACAACATTCTAATAGTACAAAATCTTACCCAAATCTGTCTCATAAACATGCATCCACAAGTATCTATCAATCGACTCCTATGTGTACCTTGCTTTCCCTCCTTCTTTCTTGATTTTTAGTATGATAAAAAGCATGCTTTCCTTTCCACTTGCCCTACCCTATAGGCACTCTTACGCAGCCCATAGATTGCTCTAGAAAAAATAGGGCTACTCCTAGAGATAGTGGACACATCATACAACACTAAAACTTTGGTCCTGAAGTATTAAAATGGCCACTTAGATGACTAACATGGTGTACATAACATACTTTGTTCCAATTGAAATTTGAACTAACTATAGAGCTCCTAACATACACTGGTAGATCGATTATAACTCTTTTAGACATTGTTAGACACATCCTATAGACATACACATGAAATCCAAGGTAAGGTTTCAATCTGTAGATAAGAAGTGTCATGACAATACACAATCAAATGTGCATGTTGGTTGTCATAATGTCCAATGATCTATATGAACTTTAAATGGAAAGAGACTATCTCTCTTCATCCATATGTGCATGGCATGTGAGTTTCTAACTTGATCCTAATGGGAGACTATTTAATGGGTATGTTAGGGATAGGTTAATCCATTGTGGAAATGAATCCACTTCTATGAAAGGGGTTAAATTTAGTTCGAAATCTAAAAATCTACTGCTAATGGAAATCTCTAACTAAGTGGGATAGTTACTCTTCCTACACCATTGATGGATATAAATTATGAAAAAGAAAGAGGTTGGTGCATATGCCTAGAGTGGATAAAAGAGAGAAGCTCCATACCCTTCCTAATTTATAATTTTTTGTATGTCCTATGGTCTTCATAAAGAAGATATACTAATGCATGTGAAGGAGTATGATCTCACATATCTTGCTAGTGAGTTTGACAATACCAACCATTTGTTATGGTTCTCTAGTACTCTTAAGGTTGAAACCCTAAGATGGTATATATTTTATCTAGAGGAATTATATGCTAAATACAATAGATCTAATACACACCATTTGTTATAAATCTCTACTCTTAAGGGTGAAGATCTAAGATGGTATATATATTGTTGAGAGTCAGTAGAAACAAGCAACAGGAATCTCTATAGACATTTATCCATACAAATAACCATTGAGCCATGGAAACCAAAGCTCATGAACTATCCAAAATCCAAAAATTTGCATAATTTACCATGAAAATTTTCTTGTACACCTCTTATTCTTCATTTAGTACAAAGCATGTGCAATGAAATGTGCACATTTCTAACATCTTTCAAAACTTGTACATGACAGGGTATCTTTAACAAGAGGTTCTTAAAGGGAAAACTTCTCTTTTGAAAGACTTACACACCATATACCACATCTAGTAGTTCTTCCAAAATCCTTACAGTCTCAATACAAAGAGGAAATTCTTGAATCAAAGTCCACTCATATGAAAAAGGTCATGAAATCACCTCTATGCTTGGGCATCCATACATACTCATAGCCGAAACTATGGAAGCAAGATCTAGAAGTACGTAAGGGGTCGTGCCATCAAAGAGACTTGAAGGAATTACAATGTGAGCAAAGGTTCTGATTGAAATGTGAGCAAAGTTCATGCCATTAGAGAGACTTGAATGAATTAGAATGTAAGAGAAGATTTTAATTATAATGAACCTATTGGCAGAAGAATAAGTTTCAAAGAAAATCTCAAAGTAGATGCCCTTAACATGTACATTATTCTGGACCCATCACTCTAACCACACCTCATAGAAAATGAAATTTTATTTTTGAAAAATCAATGTGTTGTGAAGAGATCATATTGCTCAGATCTTGTAGTGACACAACAAGCCTTTGAGCTTTTTGTTGTGAGAATAAAACTTGCCACATAATACTACTTCAAAGTGAAATCCACCCCCTAAAGCCACCATCATAGATGAAAATTAGGGTTAAGCATGAATATCTTGCTTCACCCCCAAAAAAGAGTAAGTGGATGTAACAACAAAAGAAAATTTTCATTTTACAATAATCCTTAGAAGGCATATGCTTCAAACCATACTTATGGGCCTTGACATGATCGATCGTCCCATCCTTAAGTGTGCACTGCTTTGTAAGAAGGCCTCGAAAGGGTTACTTTTTTCCCCAAGGTTTGACATAAAGATGAGTATGAAATACAAAATATATTTTTAAGTTTTTTTGTATCTCTTTGCCACTCTAAGAGCCAGCACCAAAACAATTGTTAAGCATGTAAGGCATCTACTCATTGTTCTAGTTTTCAAGCCTCTTCTAAACTTACTAACTTGGAGTCACCAGGCCCTCAAAAGGAATATTTTATTATTCTTAATTAATTCAAATACATTTCAGCCCATATCCATATTCATGCCTTCCACTTAGTATATATTATCATAATATAGCCTCACCGAGGCTTTTAGGGGCAGCTCTTGTGGAGGTAAGTAGGGGGTCTACTTTGAAATCTATCAAACAAGAAAGAAATAAGAGAGACTCAAACCATTGGTAAGAGAGAGATTTGGAGCTCTATTATTCATTGCCCATCTTTGTGTGTCCTCAATCTACTCAATGGAATCTAGAACAACCTTGTGACCTCCTGCAATTTGCATTGTTTCTTCACGACTCATGTCCATGATTTCATTCCATTTTATCTAAATTCTCCCTTACTAAAATCTTAACCACTAAGGTTTAAAAATATCTCAAATATACTCCCTTTCACGCTGCATCCCTCAAACAAATTTCTTTTAGGCCTTCTTCACATTGGCCCAATCTAGGGACCATTTCAAGTAAAACTATATTCACATTATGTGATGTCTTGAACTAATTTAAATACTTTGTAAGTTACACTTGCATGGAAATAGGTTTTTGTCTATAAAAGACCATTTTTATGAAGGTTATTTATCTTTGCAAGATTGAACTTGTCCTTATTGTAAATTTTCACTCTTTTATACTAGAGCTAGACATTGTCATGGTAAAAATATGTCAGTAAGTCCCCTCTAGCAAGCTCATGTGCATGTAAGGATGACAAACTACAAATACAATGAGTTATCCCCAAAAATGTGTGCTATTTTAAAAAGCAATGTATGCCATGAGTCCATCAAGTCCAAATAGATTTACAAAAACAATGTAATCTATGGAGCCAATGAGTCAAACCTTTGTACTTTCAAAATACATTACGTACAAAAGAAGTGGAAAAATAAGGTTTGGCTTTCAGAAATGAATGCAAAAGCAAACTCAAACGAGAAGAAATTCTTGAAGACAAACAAGTTCAAGGTAATAAAAAAGAGCAAGGATACCATGAAGGTCAATATGAAGCTTACCAAAGAATGCTAAATGAAGTTACAAGATTGAAAGTGGAGCAAAAGTCCAAATTCAAAGACAAAGAGAAACAAGGAAACAAATAAGACCAAGGAATCAAAAACCATAAGCACCAAATATTTGTAAGTCCACCATTAGCACTGATGATGTAGCCAAGGGGACAAAAGTCCTATTCAATCCAATGTCCTTTGCTTACATCCTATTTTAGTCACACCAAATACTTATGAGTATGGTAGGGGACTCAAGGGGGAAATTTTATTTTGTAGTCACATCCCTAATGACACTAGCAATTGGTAACCACCAACCAGGTATCTTGATGACTTCATACTCGTCTTCTTCGACGACACTTTAGTCTATTCTAAACAAGAAGAAGTTCATGAACCCCAACTTCGGATTGTCCTTGAGACAATGAGGTCACATAAGCTGTATGCAAAGATGAAGAAATGTGCATTCTTCATCTATCAGATTGAATATTTGGGATTCAAAGTATTAGCAGAAGGAATCTCAGTGGACCCGGCCAAGGTCAGATATGTGCTAGAATGGCCAATACCAACATCTGTCAAAGAAATACGCAGCTTTCTTGGATTGACAGGATGGTATAGGGTCTTCATAAAAAACTATGCTTTGATTGCAGCACCTCTAACAGACTTACTGAAGAAGCAAACATCCATTGCATGGTCAACTCCCGAACAAACTAGCTTCGACATATTGAAGCAAAGTTTGGTATCAGCACCTATCCTAAAACTTCCAGACCTCAGTAAGGAGTTTGAGGTAGTAACTGATGCTAGCGCACTTGCCTTAGGATGTGTGCTCATGCAGAAAGGTCATCCTATAGCTTACTCTTCAAGGAAATTGAAGAGTCATGAGAAGAATTATGCTACGCATGATCTGGAATTGTTAGCTGTCATCCATGCTCTCAAGCTTTGGAGACACTACCTACTGGGTAACAAGTTTACTCTAGTGACTGATCATAAGAGTCTCAAGTGGATCTTTACCCAGAACGAGCTCAACATGAGGCAACGGCGGTGGATTGAAGTGCTGAAAGAGTATGACTTTGAAATCAAGTACCAACCAGGAAAAGAAAATGTAGTTGCCGATGCACTTAGTCGCAAGGCATTCCTTAATTTCCTAATCTTGCAGAATCCATGAACAACTAGATCTCTAACTACAAAACTATCCATGCCAAACAATCCAATACTTGAGTTAGCTAGAGAGGATGCATGCCAAACAATCAGAACCAAAAGCTGCACGCTAAGTATCATGAATTCTCTATCAATAGTGGACTTGCCTACTATAGAATGAGGCTGTGTATACTGGCAAGTCAGTCACTTAAGTAGAAGATATTGTGGGAAGCTCATGATTCCCCTTTTTCAGGACATCCTGGCTATGCCAAGACTCTCAATGCAGTTAGAAAGAGCTACCATTGGGAGAGGATTAAAGGTGATGTTCTCAAATATGTCATCGAGTGTTTGTCTTGTCAACGTATCAAAGCCAAACATGTCAAGATGCCAGGGAAGCTGCAACCGCTTGACATTCCCCAAATGAAATGGGAATTCATCGGTATGGACTTTGTTGTTGGCCTACCCCAAGTTCAGGGAGGATACAACTCCATCATAGTTGTGGTTGACATGCTAACTAAGGCTGCACACCTTATTCCGGTAAAGACAAACTATAAAGCCTCGGACATTGCAAGATTGTTTATCAGGGAGATATTCAAGATACATGGGCTACCCAGAAGAATCAGTAGTGATTGTGATTCTCTCTTCACATCACACTTCTGGAGAGCTATCTTTGAAGCCATTGGGACTCAACTCTGTTTTAGCACAGCTTACCATCCCCAAACGAATGGCCAAACAGAGCGAGCCAATCGAATCATCGAGGATATGCTTAGGGCATACTGCTGTCGTGAGCCGAAAAGGTGGATTCAATACTTGCCTTTGGTTGAATTTGCCTACAATGCTTCTTACCAACAAAGCATTCAGATGACCCCTTTCCAAGCATTGTACGGTCATGACTGTCAAAGCCCCTAAACTTCTTAGATCTAACCTTGAGGGTTGAAGCTTCAAGGCAGATGTTGGAAGAGATGGATGACCAAATAAAGTCAATAAGATAGGACACCCAAGTTGCCAAGGATAGACAGAAGGCATACCGGATTTGCAGCGACAAGATAGAGCCTTCGAAGAAGGAGACTTAGTCTTCATTCGCGTATGCCCTAAGAAGAGTTCCCTATCCTTAGGAGATTGCAAGAAGCTTAGTCCAAGGTATTGTGGACCATACAAGATCCTCAAGTGCCTAGGGCCTAATGCTTATAGATTGCAACTCCCTAAGAACCTAAAAGTTCATAATGTATTCCATATCAGCCTATTGAAGAAGTATGTACCTAATCCTAACCATGTACTTGATGACCAACAAGTTGTAATGCCTAGTTAAGGAGTCCTTGACTAAGGCTTGACAGGATCTTAGATGTTAGGGAGAGACAACTAAGATCCAAAACCTTGAGAGAATGCCTCGTCTAGTGGAAAGATTATCCCGAAGGGGATGCCACTTGGATAGATGAAGGCACTCTCAACCATCAATATCCCCAGCTTATCTCGAGATGAGGACATCTCGATTCCTCCAAGGGGGAGAGAATGTAACAACTCTGAAATAATAATACAAAATTTGCATATGAATGCCCTCTTAGGTTAGGATAAATTTTAGGGATAATATTTTTTTTGAATAGGGCAAATTCTTTTTATTCCCTCCTTCCCCCAGCCGATTATCGAGCTGGGGGAGAGGGAGGGAAGGGTGGACACTAAGCTCCTTGCTACAGCTTGAGGGGGGGGAGACCCATGCGCATCGATGCGTGGGGGAGGGAGGATCTTATCCCCTCCCCTAATTAAGCCTATGCCATGGGATGTGAAAGGGGTGCGCAAACTGAGTGAAGACACTACCGTAGTGATGCCACTTCGCCATCGTGAGCTGAGGGTCGTTAGGATTGCCTTATTATTGCTCGGCTACTGTGTGGTCATGAAGGTGAGGAAGGAGGAGCCGCCCTGCACAAACACTGCCATGAAGGGAAGAAGGGAGAGTCCCAGCTGCCACAGCAGTGCCACCCACACTATACTTCGCCTGTCCGTTGGCACGCCGCCATAGTCACTTCGAGCCATTGTAACGCCACCTGGGAGTCGTTTCCCCCCCACCCCCCCCCACATGCCCTTTGTGAAGTTCTTGGAAGCCCCTTGGAAGCTTCCAAGGGTGGGCTTCCTAAGCCCCCCCTCCTGTGGCCTTTAAGACAACCCACTCCCCCCACCCCCCGACTTTTGCCGTGAAGGGCCCTCATATGTACCCTTAAGTTTTTTCCCCACCCTCGCAATAATTCCCTCCTAAGGGCTTCCTTAGGCCCCTCTTTCCCCCCTGATTTGCCATTGAAGGACCTTTAAGTGGTCCTTAAGCCCCTTTTTCTCCCCCATGCAAAAAAAAAAAATCCTTCTTTAGCCCTTTTATATCTTTGTTTTCCCCCGCCACATAAAACGTAAAGACCCCTCTTTAAGCCCACACAAAATCCACTGTTCGGGGTTTTTGACACCTTCTTCTCCCATACAAAAACCCTCGTAAGGGTCTTTTACAACTTTTATCTTCCCCTTTTCTGTGGGTCCTTAGAAAGCCATTAAGCCCTTCCCGTGGCTTTAATGGGCTTTACTCGCGGAGGTTTTCAAAACACCCCCCCTTCCCACGTTTTAAACCCTTTCCATGGTTTCTTCCCTCCTCCACAAGTATCCCTTCAAAGAGCTTCTATGAAAGGAAGGAACAGAAGACTCATAAAGGACTGTGGTATTTCAAAAGGGAGTTTGCAAAGCCGCATCCAAGATGGAAAGGCTGCATTCGCGATGGCTCCTAAGAAAGCCCAAGGCACAACCGCACGAGGATCGTCTCCTAGCATCCACGTGGACATCTCACCATAAGTCCAGGTTTTCCTTCCTAATTTTTATTTTATGTTATTATAATTCAATCCTGCGATGGATGATTTTTTTTTTTTAAGGATGCATTTTTCATACTTAGGTTAATTTTGAAATAATTAGCTCAGGAGAGACAGAAAATACGGTCATTAGTATTTTTTAAAAAATGAAGAAAATAAAGTGAGCAAAAAATTGATATGCATTTCTAGCAAGTAGTTTTATGCATTGCAATGAACTGAACTTAGATTAATGTCCACAATTACAAAACGGAATTAAGATAGTGCACCCCTTTAAGACATGGAAGTATAAATTTCATGTCTCATTATTTGGACGTATCTTCGCAATGAGTCATTAAGGAAAGTGCTAATAATTCATACGAAAAAAACAAGGCATGAAATGGTTCTTAAGTTGCATAACTCTAGTCAATTACCATTTTCAACTGCATAATTATTAGTAAAAGGATTCTTCTTTTAGCATGAATCTTGTTCGCAAGTTATAGGATGATTAATTGGAATTAGGCTATAACCTAACCTATGCTTGATCTTAAACCGAAGAGTTAGGGTTTGAAAATCAACTTACACATAGATAATAAGTCATGTGGTTATGAAAATGATAGCGCAAGTATCTTCAAAAATAGATAGGTTAAATTGGCATAAACCTAAACACCTAAACCCGTGGAGTACTCGTTTAGAAAAGGGTTAATTCAATGCAACGTATCCCAAGGAACTGACTAGGGTTGGCACGTTGGAGACATTACCTAGTCGCTCGTTTTACCAAAGTTAAAACCCCGATACCCTAAAGACTTGCCCACATTCAGGAAATGTAGGGACAGTCAGACCTACTTGCGAGAAGTGATCTAGGGTTTGTCCCTAAGAATCTTTCGCTAAAAAGATGGAACTTGGAGCCCTAGGACTGACAATGTCAGCCTAAAGTAATTAGGAACAGATTCTTAGTGACTCTTTTCGAAGGGTAAATAGTCCCATAGCTTGATGCGACACGTGTGCAACAAGTAGTAGAGTCGCACGATCTTGTAAATTGATCGCAAGGAAATGGCCAAATTCCTCGAAATGAGGTTGGCAGATTTTTACGCAAGTTATCTTACAAGAGGATGAATAATCATCCTAACATAGTATCTTTCTTGGGTAAAGAATTGAAAGAAAAAGACCAACCAATAAATTGGAATAACTTATGAACTTAAGGTATTGACCAAGTCAGGTTAATAGGGTACGGCCCTAATCCCAGGATATAAGGAATCTTTCCAAGTCGGAAGTTCCCGGATTTAGTGATGTGTGCATTCGGAAAGAAGAATTCACTCCTTAGCAGTTGGCCAACAATAACAACCAATGGAAATGATTGTGCTTGTTACAGATTTAGGAGCACTGTTTTACTTTTTTTAATCAAAGGATTAAAGGATAAAGGGATATCTATTGCTTCAGGTTGAAGGCCTGAAGGGAGAGGCAGCTTCAATTACCCTCGCCTGCCTGCCTGACCCTAACCAAGGGGGTTGTTAACTACGCTGGGAAGGTGGACCGAACCTGCCGTGAGAGGTCTCTCCGTTAAGCACTACTTGGAGTAGGAGGACGCTTGGTCCTAGGGGGGGCTTTGGTCGTAAATCCCTCGCCTTTCGGGCCCTGCACAAGAGGCTAACGTGACTCACGATTGTGTAATAATTTTGGATGGATAAACCCTTTTTATAAAATAAAGGTAAATTTTTTTAAATTTCCCCTCTCCTCCAGCCGATAGACGAGCTGGAGGAAGAGGGGGATTAGTAAGTAGGCAAGCTTCTTGTTGGAGCTTGCCAAGGCAATAATACATGCCTGATGACACGCAAGGGGGGGGGAGGATCTTATCCCCTCCCCTATATAATCGAGGACAGGGGCAGAAAAAAAAAGGGAGGAGACGGAAAGGCTGCACCTACTGTTGCCGTGAGGTAAGAGAGACAAAAGACGAGTGAGGGCCGCCATTCTGAAACACGGAGGGAGAGAGAGAGCTTGATGGAGGGTTAAGCCAAACGCCGCTGCCGCCTCCGCATGGACGAGGGCTGATGAACGCCGTTGCCACTTCTGCCAGTCGAGGGCTGCCAAATCTTGCCGCTGCCATCTTCATCTGCCGTCAACACACGGCCTTATTACCCTCTCCCCCCCCCCCCCGGTGGAAAGTCTGGAAGCTCAAAAGCTTCCAAGGGGGGGGGGGGCTCTCTTAAGCCCCTTTCACCCCCCTTCTTGTGCCTTTTCAAAACCCTTCCACGACACCCCCCCCCCCTCCCCTCCCTCCCCGTGTTTTATCCCTTAAGCCTTTCCCTTGGCTTAAAAACCTTTCATCCCCCCCGTGTTTAAACCCGCATAAGCCCCTTTATCTCCTAATTTGCCTAAGGGTCCTTAGACCCTTACTTATAACCTTTACGATTACTATTTTCCCTTGGAGTTTTTCCCTTAGGGTTTTCCCCCATAAAAGATTACTCAAATAACCTTTTCTTTTTTCCCATGTTCTGTTAAAAACTCCCCCCTTAGACCATGCAAATATAACCCTTGGAGCTCTCCCGCACCTTGTTTCTTTTCCACACCTTTCTATTCCCTGTTGTGCGAGTCTACAAAGGCCATTAAGCCTTCCCCATGGCTTCAATGGATCTTAGTCATGAGAAATTTTGAGGCACCCCCTTCTGAAATCCCTACTTCAAGGAGGGAGCCTTCTAGATCTACTTTTTAGGACGGTGCAAGGGAGCGACGATGGAATTCCAAAGAGGAGTTGTAAAAATGCTTCCACGTCTGAAAGACTATAATTGCGATGCCTCCTAAGAAAGTCCAAGGCGCAGCTGCGGGAGGGTCATCTCCGAGCATCCACGTGGACATCTCACCCCAATCCCAGGTTTTCCTTCCTAATTTTTAAATGTTGAAATTCAATCATGCAAGGTTAATTGTTGGATATAGGATATATTTTTGTCCTAGATGTTCACGACAAAGGAACTTAGTCACTAATACTTTTATTGAATCATGCAAAATAAAGAAAGCATAAATGCATTTTTGGCAAATAGCTTTTGCATTGAAATGAATTATAAGACTAGATTATTACCCATTAAAATAGTATACTTCGGTTAAGCCTAGAAGTATAAATTGCATCTCGCACTCTTAACCCATATCGCAATGAATCATCATGGAAAGTGCAAAGCATGAAATGATTCTTACGATGCATAAACTCTATGAAATTATCATTGTCAACTGCATAAATTAGCAAGAAAAAGGTTGCTTGTTAGCATGAATTTTATTCGCATGATTATAGGAAGGTTAGTTGGAATTAACCTAACCTATGCCTGACCTCAAACCGATAAGTTAGGGTTGAAAAATCCATTTATGCATAGACAACGAATCATGTCGAAGTAATCTCGAAATTATCTTCTAGAGTTAACCAAATTGGCATAAACCTAAAACACCTAAGTTGCGGAGTACTCGTTCGGAATAAGTTAAATTCCAAGAAATGCCAATACCTTAAATACTTGCCCACATTCATCGAATGTAGAGACAATGAAACATATTTGGAAAGTGAACTAGGGTTTGTCCCTAAGAATCTTACAAGATGAAACTTGGAAACCCTAGGTCTAATGACATCAGCCTAGTAACCTGAAATAGATTGTTTCATGACTCCATTGTCGCATAATTCGATGCAGCACTTGCGCAATAAGTGCGGAGTTATATGATCTTGTGATTGGATCACAAGGGGATGGCCAAGTTCTCGCAATGAAGTTGGCATGTCCTTACGCAAGTTATCTTGCAAGAGGATGAATAATCATCCTAATTTAGTGGTCTTCTTGAGTAAAGAAGATTCATTGGAAACTAAAGACCAGCCGATAAACTGAAGTACCCAATGAACTTAAGGTTTGACCAAGTTGCGTTAATAGGGTATGCCCTAACCCATGATATAGGGGATCTTGCCAAGTTGCAAGTCATCCCGGATCGAGTGCTGGATGCATTCGAAAGGAAGGATTCATTCCTTAGCAGTTGCCAACAAAAACGATCAATGGAAATGTTTGTGCTTGCTACAGATTTTAGAGCATTGTTTGGATTTGTTTGATCAATGAATTAAAAGATAAATGGATATCTATACTTCAGGTTGAAGTCCTGAAGGGAGAGGCAGCTTCAGTTACCCTCGACTGCCTGCCTAACCCTACCAAGGGGATTGTTGACCGCGCCAGGAAAGTGGACCGAACCCACCGCGAGAGGTCTCTCCGTTGAGCGCTACTTGGAGCAAGAGGACGCTTGGGTGCTGGGGGGGCTATGGCCATAAATCCCTCGCCTTTCGGGCCCTGCACAAGAGGATAACGTGACTCGGGATTGGATCTCGAGGCCCGCATACTAGTCTATGGACGAAAACTTGGAATAGTGATCCCTATGGATTGCTGGATAGCCTTCGGGTGGATTGTGGATAAGCCTACGGGCTAGACTCTTTGTATTTCAAAGATAAATATGATAACCTGTTAATAAAGAACTTGTCTGATATTATTTTTCTATGTCAAGTGATAAGATTACGTGAAGGAACCAGTGCCTAACAGATTAATTAAAGAAGTTGGTTGTTACATGTCCAACTAATGTGTTAGGTAATTAAATAACTAAAACAACCCGAGGAAAGTGCAGAGGATGGGCCATAGGTCCATCCTACGGATGGGTGGTCCCGGTTGGCCGAAAACTTTTCTCAAATCACGATGGACAGCAGGAAGATGGTCAAAGAACAGGAACAAAAAAAGCGTTGACCTAGAGTTATGATTAAATCTGATTTACGCTGTTTTAGGGGAACAGAATGGGACTATGCCTTATGGTAGAGAGGTTGAGCTTTGCATCCCTCTCGTTTCCCATTCTCCTTGAACCAAGTGCAGCGTGAATCCGCTTCAGACCTGGCATTTCTGCGTAAAGTAGTTTGCTTGGGTCCGGTGCTAGTTGCTGTTAGGAAATGACCAATCAGGAAAACCCTAATTCAGGTCGATCCTAAGTGGGAACGGTCGGAATACTTCTGTTATTTGGCAGATGCGGAAATCCCTAGATCGCAAACCCCGTAACATTCCATGGGAGTGCCGGGCGGAGCTTTCTAGACATCCTTTCCGATTGACTGCTAAGAGTGTCCTGAAGATGCAAGTGGACACGTTTCAGTTGGTATCAGAGCCGACCAACAATAGAATTATTTTTATGAAATCTTAATAAGTTGAAGTAAAGCAAATGTTGCTGTCCAAACATTTCCTTACCTTCAATGTTGTCTTGCAAAATTACGAAGCGTGGAACAAGTTCTTAGTATTTCGAATCATGTTTATGACTGCAATGCATTCTCCGCATTATCGAAAAAGGGTTGAGATGATGAACATCTCAGAGCAGATCCATAATCCATCACCTTTGTACATGGAACGAAGATAGACGGGTGCTTCAGGAATCTAGTATATAGCCACCCACCGGTTTGCTTATCTACAAACCAACCTAAAGAGGTTCAAGTGGTTAAAAGACCTGAAAGTCGTGAAGCTGTTCATTTTTGTGGAAGCTCATGTAAACTCAACTTTACATATTAGAGGTCGGAGGGTTGAGATGAACTCATATGTACATGAGGAAGTAACCCTGTAATCCCCGCCGACAGGATTAAAGTGTTGGGCCGCCATGAGAAGTATGGATTCCAATGGAAAGGATATCTTGAACTTCCAATGACTTACCGATTCCTAAAGATCCATAACCCGAAACCATACTATTATACAGTTCCTGTAGATAAATTTAATACAACGTTGTTCTCCCCAAATTAAATGTAATAGTTGGCTTATCATCGCAAGAAATGTTGTATTCGAAAGGGCTATGGCCACATAAATACAAATAAAGACATCTTTTTATCAATGTCTGATTGTGCATAAGAGTTGATAAAAAGTTAAGTAGCTACATTGTTTACGTGATAGCTGAATTAGGGGAACAGAATGGGACTATGCCTTATGGCAAGGAGGTTGAGCTTGGCATCCATCTCGTTTCCCATTCTCCTTGAACCAAGTGCAACGTGAATCCGCTTCGGACCTAGCGTTTCTGCGTAAAGTAGTTCGCTTGGGTTCGACGCTAGTTGCCGTTAGGAAATGACCAATAAGAAAAACCCTAATTCAGGTCGGTCGTAAGTGGGAACGGCCGGAATACTTCCGCTACGTGGCAGACATGGAAAGCCCTAGATTGCAAACCCCGTAATATTCCATGGGAGTGCGGGGCGGAGCTTTCTAGACATCCTTTCCGATGGACTGCCAAGACGTGTCATGAAGATAACATGTGGACACGTTACACTTAGGTACATTATTTGATCTCTTTTCTCAAGGAACTAATTCAAGGAAAAACACTTAATGCTTCAGGTTAAAAGCCTGGAGGGAGAGGCAGGAACAGTTACCTCCGACTGTCTGCCTAACCCTATCCAAGGGAATTGTTGGCCGCATAGGGTATATGGACCTAACCTACCATGAGAGGTCTCTCCGTTGGTGCTACTTAGAGTAGGAGGATGTTTGGGTACCAGGGGAGGCTCTGGTTATAAATCCCTTGCCTTCGGATCCCGCACAAAAGACCGATGTGACTGGAGATGGGATCTCGAGGCTCGTGTACTAGTCTATGAGTGGAACTTGGAGGAGCAATCCTGTAGATTGCTAGGATAGCCTTCGGGCATGATATTGGATGTACTCCGGAATTATGATAAATAAAGAATAGATATTTGAGGAAAAGGAATTTGCTTGACATTGTTTTTGTGTCAATGCCTAAGTTTACGTGAAAAAACCCGTGATTAATTTGATTAATTAAGGAAGCTGCTTTTGCATGTCAAACGTAATGTGGTAGGTAATTAGATAACTAAAGCAAATTGAAGAAAGTGCAGTGGACGTGACTTAGGTCCATCCTACAGAAGGGTGGTCTCGGTTAGTTGGGAACTTTTCTCAAAAAATGAGATAACGAGACTATGAAGACCTAGCATCAGTAGGGCTAGAATCCTGATTTATGCAGTTTTAGGGGAAAGGAATGGGACTACGCCTTATGGCAGAGAGGTTGAGCTTTGCATCCCTCTTGTTTCTCATTCTCCATGAACCAAGTGCAGCATGAATCCACTTCGACTCTATTGTTCCTACGCAAAGTGATTCATCTGGAGCTCGACGCCAGTGGAGACCTTGCTGATAGAAAAGGAACCCTGACTTCAGGTCGATCCAAAGTGCGAATGGGTGGACACTTCCGCTTGGGGCAGACTTGGGAAGACCTAGATTGCAAACCCTGTGACATTCCTTGCGGGTTCTAGGCAGAGCTTTCTAGACCCTCTTCTCAATGGGCTACTAAGATGTGTCCCACGAGTAGACGAGCGGACACGTTACAGTTGGTATTAGAGTAAACCAATAGAATCTAAGATTACAAGGGAACTTAATGGAGGAAAATAAAGGGAATAAGGAGACAATTAGGGGAAGGTGAGTGGAATAGAGCAGTGTTTTCTATTGAAAACATTTCTTTACTCACTTATGGATGCTGGGTTGCAGAGTCATGAAGCATGGAGCAAGTTCTTGGTGTTCCAGGTCATGTTCATGACTGTAATGCGTGCTTTGGATTATTGTTAGAGGATAGGCATGATGAATAATCTGGACCGCATCTATAATCCTTCACCCCTGTATGTGAAACGGAGATGGACAGGAGAATCAAGAATATACTACATAGCAGCCCACTAACTCGCGTACCTTCAAAACAACTTGAAGAGAATTAAGTGGATGGAGGATTTAAAGATCGTGAAGCTGTTCATCTTTGTCGAAGCTCATGCAAACAAAAATTTGCATGTTAGCGGTTGGCAAGACAAGTTGAACAAGTACGTCTATGAAGAAGTGACCTGGGTGATCCCTGCTGATGACAGGATCAAAGGTTAGGGTGCTATGAGAAGAACGAGTATCAAAGGAAGGGATACCCCAAGCTTCCTATGACTTATCGTTTCCTAAAAATCCATGACCCCACTCCATTATTACTCCGTCCCTATAGCCAATTGTAACACAATCCTATTTTCCCCAAACTGATGTATCAATCAGCTTGTCTTGCTTATCCAAAAATAAATGTACTCATAGGATTATGCCCTCATGAATGAATAAGACTTTTTACTATCGTCTATCTTGATTGTAAATGTTAGCTAAGGTGTTAAGTGATTAAATCACTTGGCTAAAAGTTGTGCTAGTTGTATTAACGTAATATGGAGAACGCTTGATAAGATGTTAACATAAAGAATCTTATTGTCCAGACACAACCCCAAGCATAGGTTCCAAGTTCAACTCCTGCTCTAAGTATAGCTATGGTTCAAGAGAAGAAGTTCCTTCTCAAAAAAATTAAGCCACCCGAGTTTGATGGCAAGGGAAGGACTATTCAAGTTGATGCCGAGATCTGGATTGAGTCCATGGAGGACTATTTTGAGGCATCAGGAACTGCACCTGCTAACCAAGCCATGCTCGCCAAACTTAAGCTTACAAGCGAAGCGAGACTTTGGTGGAAACAGTGGTGCAGAGACCAAGCGATCTCGGAGGGGACAATCACTTGGGAGAAGATTAAGGAAGTTGTGCGAGGGAGGTATCTGCCACCTGCCTACCGCACACAAAAGATGAATGAATTCTATGACTTGAAGCAGCTAGGATTATCCCTTGATGCATATTATTCAAAGTTCGTTTCACTTCTAAAGTACGCACCTCCAATGGATATGACACAATAGGAGTCAAAATTCTGTGCTGGGTTGAATCCACTCATAAACACCTGATTGGAATCAATGCGCCCAACGGACCTACAAGATGTACTCATTCGAGCTGCTCCAATAATACAGGAAGTATAGACCAAACCAAGGAACAACAGGACTTGGCCTTACAGAGATCAGAATAAGGGTATGTCTAGGGCTCAGACTAAGAGAGTGCAGGGTAGAATTAGGGCCAAAGAAAGAAAGCTAGGGCCAATGCTGTCAACAAATTTGTTTCTACACAAAGTAATGACTGCAACCCACATTGCTTCCATTACAACGAGCCCGGACACTTCAAGAGGCAGTGTCCCAAGCTTAGCAGAGGACATCGCCAAGGGCAATTCCAAGGTCAAAATAGAGCCGCTCATGGCCAAGAAACCATCATTATGGCCAGAGGAAGAGCCTCCAGTGTTTCCAACAAGGAGATGGACAATGAAGAAGATCCATCCATGGATGCTAACATTGAGAGGGAAACGGTTCACGCTGCTCTTCACAAGAAGGGTCCGAATTGCCAATTCTTGGTGATTCAAACTCCATCAGATTATGAAGGTAAAAGCTTCAAGACCCTCATTGACTGTGGCAGTACACATTCCTTTATTTTAGCAATCTGTGCAAAAAGATTAGGGATAGCCACAATAGACACATTCCTTCATTTCACCAATCTGTGCAAAAAGATTAAGGATAGCCACAATAGACACACCTACTTTACTTATGGAGTTAGTAAATGGTCATGAGGTATCTTGTACTATGCAAACTACTAAGTTGAAATTCCTACTGGGTGGGAAGTCAACTTTGGCAAGATTCAGGATAATGAACCTAGGTGTCCACGAATGTTTACTCGGAATGGATTGGCTAATACCCAATGATGCCCACATCCACCGTGGGAAGGGCCAAGTCTCCTTCCAAAATTCTAAAGGGGAACTAGTCATGACTCAAGGAGAGGCTAGTAAGCCAAAAATACAGCTGGCAAAAGCAACACGGATAATAAAAGGTGTTAGAAAGGGCCTACCTGTCTATCTGATTAAACTGAATAAGCTAGATTAGAATCAGGAATCTGGGGAAGAACCTTCATGGTTAAAGGAATATGCAGACGTATTTCCTGAAGATCTGACAGAACTTCCTCCTCAAAGGGAAGTCGACCACGAAATCAAACTGGCACCAAGAGCTGCACCAGTCGCAAAGAGGCCATATAAGATGTCCATTCCAGAACTGAAAGAGAAACTCAAGCAATTGTTAGACCAAGGCTATATCTATCCTAGAAGTTCACCATGGGGAGCTCCAGTGCTGTTCCAAAAGAAGAAAGATGGAACACTTCGTCTATGCATTGACTATAGAGGATTGAATCAATCAACCATAAAAAATAAATACCCCATTCCAAGAATAGATGAATTACTTGACCGTCTTCAAGGAGCGAAGATCTTCTCTAAGATAGATCTCAGATCTGGATATTATCAGATAAGGATCAAGGAAGAAGATATCCCGAAGACTGCATTCAGCACAAGGTATGGACACTTTGAATTCCTAGTAATGCCATTCGGGCTAACGAATGCTCCTGCTACCTTCAACAAGTTAATGTAAGATATCTTTAGGCCCTATCTTGATGACTTCGTACTCATCTTCTTTGACGATACCCTAGTCTACTCTAAATAGGAAAAAGATCATGAACCCCAGCTTTGCATTGTTCTTGAAACAATGAGAGCACACAAGCTTTATGCCAAGAAGAAGAAGTGCGCATTTTTCAAGCGACAGATTGAATATCTGGGATTCATTGTATCAGCGAAAGGAATTTGAGTAGATCCAGCTAAGGTCAGAGATGTTCTGGAATGGCCAACACCAACTTCTGTCAAAGAAATACATAGTTTTCTTGGGTTGACAGGATGGTATAGGATTTTCATCATAGATTATGCTTTGATTGCAGCACCTCTGACTGATCTACTAAAGAAGCAAGTAGCAATTGTATGGTCACTTGTCGAATAGACCAGCTTTGACAAACTAAAGAAAAGCTTAGTATCAACACCTATCCTGAAACCTCCTGATCTTAGTAAGGATTTTGAAGTGGTAACTGATGCTAGCACACTTGCTTTAGGATATGTACTTATTCAAGAAGGTCATCCCGTAGTATATTCTTCAAGGAAATTGAAGAGCCATGAAAGGAATTATGCTACCCACGATCTGGAGCTGTTGGCTGTCATCCATGTCCTCAAACTTTGGAGGCATTACTTGCTAGGTAACAAATTTTCCTTAGTGGACCACAAGAGTCTTAAATGGATCTTCACCCAGAATGAGCTCAATATGAGAAAACGTCGATGGATCGAAGTGCTAGAAGAATATGATTTTGAAATCAAATACAGGCCTGGAAAAGAGAATATAGTTGCCGATGCACTCAGTCGCAAGGCATTTCTAAACTCTCTTATTTTGCAAGATCCATCAACAGCAAGGTCGCTAGCCACAAAGGTATCAATGCCAAACTACCCGATTCTTGAGCTAGCAAAAGAAGGAGCATATCATGATCCAGTCTATCAGAAAATGCCAAGGGAGATCTCCATCAAGGATCAAGACCCAAAGCTAAAGATGAAGTATCAAGAATTCTCTGTCAGTAGTAGACGTCTACTTTAGGACAAGATTATGTATCCCTGCAAGCCAAACTCTCAAGTGGAAGATACTTTGGGAAGCCCATGACTCCCCTTTCTCAGGACATCCTGGCTATGCCAAGACCACAAATTGCAATCTGACATAGAATTTGCAACTGATCTCAAACGAGCTCTAGAGGAACGAATTTTGGGAAGTAAAATTGAGTTCATCTTAGGTGAAATTCTCAGAATTGCCAAATGTGAAAATCATGATGCAATTATTAAGGTAATCAAAAGAAAAAGACAATATGTTGGTGATGAAGCTGAAAAAACAGTGCATGCTTTTTTACAAGTTCTTCGAGTTTTTGTGTAGGATGAAGATAAATTGACTTCACAAGGAATTCATCTTGAAGCAGTTAAAGAATTAATTGTAGCAATTGAAGCTGAAAATAAAGAAAGCATGAATGTAAAAATTAAAGAAGTGAAAGCTGAAAATATAATGGTCGACTGGTCCAAACTAGTTGGATAGCCCACCTCTCAAAAAGAAGGTCGTCTACAACACATGCATGAGGAGGAAGAGGCTCGATTCATTCCAAGCAGTCACTACTCCTGTACACATTGGGCAAGAGCAACAACGAAGACAATCATCCAAATTCGAGAAAAAGAAACACCATGTATTGCACTATTAGACCATGGCTCGGAGATAAACGTCATGGCAAGGAGTCTCTATGAAAGTGGAGAATAGCCCATAGATGTTGATCCAGGTTGGTGAATGAGAGCTACAAACAACTCTTTTAGAGAGTTATATGCTGCATGTCCTAATGTGAAGGTAACTATTGGAGACATAAAAGACAATTTTTACTTTTTTATTCAAGACTCTTGTAGTTACCCTATCATTCTTAGGAAACCTTACATTTCTAAAGCCCACTTGGAAACAAAAGCTCTTGATGATGATTCTTCCTATGCTGGAATCGGAAGCAAGGATAATGAATGAGCTGTCCAATTTCTTACTGTGTGTGTTAACCATCATCAAAACAGAGATCGACTGCATGATTATCATGTGCCTCCTAATGCCCAAGAATTCAAGGGTTTTCGGGCTACATTGCTGTAAAGGGAGGCTATGGCAGTGCGTCATGTAAAAAGATTGAACCTCCTTATGCTTCAAAAACTGCGTCTCTAGGAAATATGTATGTATGTACAGCCAATAGTATGGGTTGTTATAAGTCTCTTCTAGCCATGATTAAAGCTAAAAGAAAATATTTATGTCATATAAAAAGGGACCTGAAAACTTATGACATGATGGCTGAAAATGAAGATATTTTAGGCATTTTTTTGGATTGATTACCACTCACACATTGTTTGAAATATATGCAGCTGTTCATACAGAGAATCAGGCTGAAAATCAATCCATAGAAGTATGTACATTGGATTTTTATCAAACAATTCAAGAATTTGTTGAACAGGAAGACATTGGTTTACTCAACAAAGCTGAAGCGCAAGTGGAGACAAAATACAAGACGGTGGATAAGAAAGTCAAGCTTGTGGCAGTCCCACTACCTCTTAAGAGTGAAGGGCTGGCTGATAAGGTAGTAAATCAGCCAAGTCTTCGTGATCCTTCCAACATTGGTCACAAGTTTACATCTGAAAGTATAAAAGAGCTCAAAATAGGTGAAAATGCTTTCCTTTCGTCGACTGAAAAACACTCTTTTATGCAAATGCTAATGAAACATGGAAAATATTTTGCATTTTATCCAAGTAAAATAGGCTATGTGGATCCAAATATTGTGGCTCCGATGGTCATTTTTACAATCCCACATGTGCCTTGGAACCTCAAGCCCATTCCCATTCCAAGGGCACATTTGCCCAAATTATTGGAACTTCTAAATAAGAATATCAGAATGAAGATTTTCGAACCTTCTTCAGCACCTTACTCAAATAAATAGGTTAGGTTATAGCCTAATTCCAATTAATCATCCTATAACTTGCGAACAAGATTCATGCTAAAAGAAGAATCCTTTTACTAATAATTATGCAGTTGAAAATGGTAATTGACTAGAGTTATGCAACTTAAGAACCATTTCATGCCTTGTTTTTTTCGTATGAATTATTAGCACTTTCCTTAATGACTCATTGCGAAGAAGATACGTCCAAATAATGAGACATGAAATTTATACTTCCATGTCTTAAAGGGGTGCACTATCTTAATTCCGTTTTGTAATTGTGGACATTAATCTAAGTTCAGTTCATTGCAATGCATAAAACTACTTGCTAGAAATGCATATCAATTTTTTGCTCACTTTATTTTCTTCATTTTTTTTAAAATACTAATGACTGTATTTTCTGTCTCTCCTGAGCTAATTATTTCAAAATTAACCTAAGTATGAAAAATGCATCCTTTAAAAAAAAAAAAATCATCCATCGCAGGATTGAATTATAATAACATAAAATAAAAATTAGGAAGGAAAACCTGGACTTATGGTGAGATGTCCACGTGGATGCTAGGAGACGATCCTCGTGCGGTTGTGCCTTGGGCTTTCTTAGGAGCCATCGCGAATGCAGCCTTTCCATCTTGGATGCGGCTTTGCAAACTCCCTTTTGAAATACCACAGTCCTTTATGAGTCTTCTGTTCCTTCCTTTCATAGAAGCTCTTTGGAGGGAAGAAACCATGGAAAGGGTTTAAAACGTGGGAAGGGGGGGGTGTTTTGAAAACCTCCGCGAGTAAAGCCCATTAAAGCCACGGGAAGGGCTTAATGGCTTTCTAAGGACCCACAGGAAAGGGGAAGATAAAAGTTGTAAAAGACCCTTACGAGGGTTTTTGTATGGGAGAAGAAGGTGTCAAAAACCCCGAACAGTGGATTTTGTGTGGGCTTAAAGAGGGGTCTTTACGTTTTATGTGGCGGGGGAAAACAAAGATATAAAAGGGCTAAAGAAGGATTTTTTTTTTTACATGGGGGAGAAAAAGGGGCTTAAGGACCACTTAAAGTTCCTTCAATGGCAAATCAGGGGGGAAAGAGGGGCCTAAGGAAGCCCTTAGGAGGGAATTATTGCGAGGGTGGGGAAAAAACTTAAGGGTACATATGAGGGCCCTTCACGGCAAAAGTCGGGGGGTGGGGGGAGTGGGTTGTCTTAAAGGCCACAGGAGGGGGGGCTTAGGAAGCCCACCCTTGGAAGCTTCCAAGGGGCTTCCAAGAACTTCACAAAGGGCATGTGGGGGGGGTGGGGGGGAAACGACTCCCAGGTGGCGTTACAATGGCTCGAAGTGACTATGGCGGCGTGCCAACGGACAGGCAAAGTACAGTGTGGGTGGCACTGCTGTGGCAGCTGGGACTCTCCCTTCTTCCCTTCATGGCAGTGTTTGTGCAGGGCGGCTCCTCCTTCCTCACCTTCATGACCACACAGTAGCCGAGCAATAATAAGGCAATCCTAACGACCCTCAGCTCACGATGGCGAAGTGGCATCACTACGGTAGTGTCTTCACTCAGTTTGCGCACCCCTTTCACATCCCATGGCATAGGCTTAATTAGGGGAGGGGATAAGATCCTCCCTCCCCCACGCATCGATGCGCATGGGTCTCCCCCCCCTCAAGCTGTAGCAAGGAGCTTAGTGTCCACCCTTCCCTCCCTCTCCCCCAGCTCGATAATCGGCTGGGGGAAGGAGGGAATAAAAAGAATTTGCCCTATTCAAAAAAAATATTATCCCTAAAATTTATCCTAACCTAAGAGGGCATTCATATGCAAATTTTGTATTATTATTTCAGAGTTGTTACATTCTCTCCCCCTTGGAGGAATCGAGATGTCCTCATCTCGAGATAAGCTGGGGATATTGATGGTTGAGAGTGCCTTCATCTATCCAAGTGGCATCCCCTTCGGGATAATCTTTCCACTAGACGAGGCATTCTCTCAAGGTTTTGGATCTTTGTTGTCTCTCCCTAACATCTAAGATCCTGTCAAGCCTTAGTCAAGGACTCCTTAACTAGGCATTACAACTTGTTGGTCATCAAGTACATGGTTAGGATTAGGTACATACTTCTTCAATAGGCTGATATGGAATACATTATGAACTTTTAGGTTCTTAGGGAGTTGCAATCTATAAGCATTAGGCCCTAGGCACTTGAGGATCTTGTATGGTCCACAATACCTTGGACTAAGCTTCTTGCAATCTCCTAAGGATAGGGAACTCTTCTTAGGGCATACGCGAATGAAGACTAAGTCTCCTTCTTCGAAGGCTCTATCTTGTCGCTGCAAATCCGGTATGCCTTCTGTCTATCCTTGGCAACTTGGATGTCCTATCTTGTTGACTTTATTTGGTCATCCATCTCTTCCAACATCTGCCTTGAAGCTTCAACCCTCAAGGTTAGATCTGAGAAGTTTAGGGGCTTTGACAGTCATGACCGTACAATGCTTGGAAAGGGGTCATCTGAATGCTTTGTTGGTAAGAAGCATTGTAGGCAAATTCAACCAAAGGCAAGTATTGAATCCACCTTTTCGGCTCACGACAACAGTATGCCCTAAGCATATCCTCGATGATTCGATTGGCTCGCTCTATTTGGCCATTCGTTTGGGGATGGTAAGCTGTGCTAAAACAGAGTTGAGTCCCAATGGCTTCAAAGATAGCTCTCCAGAAGTGTGATGTGAAGAGAGAATCACAATCACTACTGATTCTTCTGGGTAGCCCATGTATCTTGAATATCTCCTTGATAAACAATCTTGCAATGTCCGAGGCTTTATAGTTTGTCTTTACCGGAATAAGGCGTGCAGCCTTAGTTAGCATGTCAACCACAACTATGATGGAGTTGTATCCTCCCTGAACTTGGGGTAGGCCAACAACAAAGTCCATACTGATGAATTCCCATTTCATTTGGGGAATGTCAAGCGGTTGCAGCTTCCCTGGCATCTTGACATGTTTGGCTTTGATACGTTGACAAGACAAACACTCGATGACATATTTGAGAACATCACCTTTAATCCTCTCCCAATGGTAGCTCTTCCTAACTGCATTGAGAGTCTTGGCATAGCCAGGATGTCCTGAAAAAGTGGAATCATGAGCTTCCCACAATATCTTCTACTTAAGTGACTGACTTTCCAGTATACACAGCCTCATTCTATAGTAGGCAAGTCCACTATTGATAGAGAATTCATGATACTTAGCCTGCAGCTTTTGGTTCTGATTGTTTGGCATGCATCCTCTCTAGCTAACTCAAGTATTGGATTGTTTGGCATGGATAGTTTTGTAGTTAGAGATCTAGTTGTTCATGGATTCTGCAAGATTAGGAAATTAAGGAATGCCTTGCGACTAAGTGCATCGGCAACTACATTTTCTTTTCCTGGTTGGTACTTGATTTCAAAGTCATACTCTTCCAGCACTTCAATCCACCGCCGTTGCCTCATGTTGAGCTCGTTCTGGGTAAAGATCCACTTGAGACTCTTATGATCAGTCACTAGAGTAAACTTGTTACCCAGTAGGTAGTGTCTCCAAAGCTTGAGAGCATGGATGACAGCTAACAATTCCAGATCATGAGTAGCATAATTCTTCTCATGACTCTTCAATTTCCTTGAAGAGTAAGCTATAGGATGACCTTTCTGCATGAGCACACATCCTAAGGCAAGTGCGCTAGCATCAGTTACTACCTCGAACTCCTTACTGAGGTCTGGAAGTTTTAGGATAGGTGCTGATACCAAACTTTGCTTCAATCTGTTGAAGCTAGTTTGTTCGGGAGTTGACCATGCAATGGATGTTTGCTTCTTCAGTAAGTCTGTCAGAGGTGCTGCAATCAAAGCATAGTTTTTTTATGAAGACCCTATACCATCCTGTCAATCCAAGAAAGCTGCGTATTTCTTTGACAGATGTTGGTATTGGCCATTCTAGCACATATCTGACCTTGGCCGGGTCCACTAAGATTCCTTCTGCTAATACTTTGAATCCCAAATATTCAATCTGATAGATGAAGAACGCACATTTCTTCATCTTTGCATACAGCTTATGTGACCTCATTGTCTCAAGGACAATCCGAAGTTGGGGTTCATGAACTTCTTCTTGTTTAGAATAGACTAAAGTGTCGTCGAAGAAGACGAGTACGAAGTCATCAAGATACCTGGTTGGTGGTTACCAATTGCTAGTGTCATTAGGGATGTGACTACAAAATAAAATTGCCCCCTTGAGTCCCCTACCATACTCATAAGTATTTGGTGTGACTAAAATAGGATGTAAGCAAAGGACATTGGATTGAATAGGACTTTTGTCCCCTTGGCTACATCATCAGTGCTAATGGTGGACTTACAAATATTTGGTGCTTATGGTTTTTGATTCCTTGGTCTTGTTTGTTTCCTTGTTTCTCTTTGTCTTTGAATTTGGACTTTTGCTCCACTTTCAATCTTGTAACTTCATTTAGCATTCTTTGGTAAGCTTCATATTGACCTTCATGGTATCCTTGCTCTTTTTTATTACCTTGAACTTGTTTGTCCTCAAGAATTTCTTCTTGTTTGAGTTTGCTTTTGCATTCATTTCTGAAAGCCAAACCTTATTTTTCCACTTCTTTTGTACGTAATGTATTTTGAAAGTACAAAGGTTTGACTCATTGGCTCCATAGATTACATTGTTTTTGTAAATCTATTTGGACTTGATGGACTCATGGCATACATTGCTTTTTAAAATAGCACACATTTTTGGGGATAACTCATTGTATTTGTAGTTTGTCATCCTTACATGCACATGAGCTTGCTAGAGGGGACTTACTGACATATTTTTACCATGACAATGTCTAGCTCTAGTATAAAAGAGTGAAAATTTACAATAAGGACAAGTTCAATCTTGCAAAGATAAATAACCTTCATAAAAATGGTCTTTTATAGACAAAAACCTATTTCCATGCAAGTGTAACTTACAAAGTATTTAAATTAGTTCAGGACATCACATAATGTGAATATAGTTTTACTTGAAATGGTCCCTAGATTGGGCCAATGTGAAGAAGGCCTAAAAGAAATTTGTTTGAGGGATGCAGTGTGAAAGGGAGTATATTTGAGATACTTTTAAACCTTAGTGGATAAGATTTTAGTAAGGGAGAGTTGAGATAAAATGGAATGAAATCATGGACATGAGTCGTGAAGAAACAATGCAAATTGCACGAGGTCACAAGGTTGTTCTAGATTCCATTGAGTAGATTGAGGACACACAAAGATGGGAAATGAATAATAGAGCTCCAAATCTCTCTCTTACCAATGGTTTGAGTCTCTCTTCTTTCTTTCTTGTTTGATAGACTTCAAAGTAGACCCCCTACTTACCTCCACAAGAGCTGCCCCTAAAAGCCTCGGTGAGGCTATATTATGATAATATATACTAAGTGGAAGGCATGAATATGGATATGGGCTGAAATGTATTTGAATTAATTAAGAATAATAAAATATTCCTTTTGAGGGCCTGGTGACTCCAAGTTAGTAAGTTTAGAAGAGGCTTGAAAACTAAAACAATGAGTAGATGCCTTACATGCTTAACAATTGTTTTGGTGCTGGCTCTTAGAGTGGCAAAGAGATACAAAAAAACTTAAAAATATATTTTGTATTTCATACTCATCTTTATGTCAAACCTTGGGGAAAAAAGTAACCCTTTCGAGGCCTTCTTACAAAGCAGTGCACACTTAAGGATGGGACGATCGATCATGTCAAGGCCCATAAGTATGGTTTGAAGCATATGCCCTCTAAGGATTATTGTAAAATGAAAATTTTCTTTTGTTGTTACATCCACTTACTCTTTTTTGGGGGTGAAGCAAGATATTCATGCTTAACCCTAATTTTCATCTATGATGGTGGCTTTAGGGGGTGGATTTCACTTTGAAGTAGTATTATGTGGCAAGTTTTCTTCTCACAACAAAAAGCTCAAAGGCTTGTTGTGTCACTACAAGATCTGAGCAATATGATCTCTTCACAACACATTGATTTTTCAAAAATAAAATTTCATTTTCTATGAGGTGTGGTTAGAGTGATGGGTCCAGAATAATGTACATGTTAAGGGCATCTACTTTGAGATTTTCTTTGAAACTTGTTCTTCTGACAATAGGTTCATTATAATTAAAATCTTCTCTTACATTCTAATTCATTCAAGTCTCTCTAATGGCATGAACTTTGCTCACATTGTAATTCCTTCAAGTCTCTTTGATGGCACAACCCCTTACGTACTTCTAGATCTTGCTTCCATAGTTTCGGCTATGAGTATGTATGGATGCCCAAGCATAGAGGTGATTTCATGACCTTTTTCATATGAGTGGACTTTGATTCAAGAATTTCCTCTTTGTATTGAGACTGTAAGGATTTTGGAAGAACTACTAGATGTGGTATATAGTGTGTAAGTCTTTCAAAAGAGAAGTTTTCCCTTTAAGAACCTCTTGTTAAAGATACCCTGTCATGTACAAGTTTTGAAAGATGTTAGAAATGTGCACATTTCATTGCACATGCTTTGTACTAAATGAAGAATAAGAGGTGTACAAGAAAATTTTCATGGTAAATTATGCAAATTTTTGGATTTTGGATAGTTCATGAGCTTTGGTTTCCATGGCTCAATGGTTATTTGTATGGATAAATGTCTATAGAGATTCCTGTTGCTTGTTTCTACTGACTCTCAACAATATATATACCATCTTAGATCTTCACCCTTAAGAGTAGAGATTTATAAAAAATGGTGTGTATTAGATCTATTGTATTTAGCATATAATTCCTCTAGATAAAATATATACCATCTTAGGGTTTCAACCTTAAGAGTACTAGAGAACCATAACAAATGGTTGGTATTGTCAAACTCACTAGCAAGATATGTGAGATCATACTCCTTCACATGCATTAGTATATCTTCTTTATGAAGACCATAGGACATACAAAAAATTATAAATTAGGAAGGGTATGGAGCTTCTCTCTTTTATCCACTCTAGGCATATGCACCAACCTCTTTCTTTTTCATAATTTATATCCATCAATGGTGTAGGAAGAGTAACTATCCCACTTAGTTAGAGCTTTCCATTAGTAGTAGATTTTTAGATTTCGAACTAAATTTAACCCCTTTCATAGAAGTGGATTCATTTCCACAATGGATTAACCTATCCCTAACATACCCATTAAATAGTCTCCCATTAGGATCAAGTTAGAAACTCACATGCCATGCACATATGGATGAAGAGAGATAGTCTCTTTCCATTTAAAGTTCATATAGATCATTGGACATTATGACAACCAACATGCACATTTGATTGTGTATTGTCATGACACTTCTTATCTACAGATTGAAACCTTACCTTGGATTTCATGTGTATGTCTATAGGATGTGTCTAACAATGTCTAAAAGAGTTATAATCGATCTACCAGTGTATGTTAGGAGCTCTATAGTTAGTTCAAATTTCAATTGGAACAAAGTATGTTATGTACACCATGTTAGTCATCTAAGTGGCCATTTTAATACTTCAGGACCAAAGTTTTAGTGTTGTATGATGTGTCCACTATCTCTAGGAGTAGCCCTATTTTTTCTAGAGCAATCTATGGGCTGCGTAAGAGTGCCTATAGGGTAGGGCAAGTGGAAAGGAAAGCATGCTTTTTATCATACTAAAAATCAAGAAAGAAGGAGGGAAAGCAAGGTACACATAGGAGTCGATTGATAGATACTTGTGGATGCATGTTTATGAGACAGATTTGGGTAAGATTTTGTACTATTAGAATGTTGTTATGTAGAGATTTGTAGGGTGGATGTGTTGAATTTAGAGTTTATAGAGGATTTTGCCTTGATTCGAGTGCTATCTCTTATAAGTTAAATAGCTAGAAAGAGGGTTTTTGTGGACAGGTTTGGATCTCTCTTTTCCTACTGCTATAGATGAAAGAGTGGAGGGATTTTATGCTAAAAATTGAAGGGTTTTTAGGATTTTACTTAAGAAATTCACAATTTTTGTGATGCTTTTTTTCAAGTGTTTCACAAGGATATATTTGGTCTATTTTAAGATTCTAGATACATTATTTGTGCAAAGATTACTATATTACTATCACTAAAGCTTTTGGACTGAAGTGCTTATGTTTAAGCTATTATCTTAGAAGTATTATTTAGTTGAGCTATCATCTTGGTCACAAAATTGTAAGTCTAACAATGTTATATCATCTTTTGATGGAACAACAAAAGATACTATTTGCAATTGTACTCCCTTCTTCTTTATCTTTTTACTAATTTAGAAATTATTGCTTCCCAATCATCCTTCCACTTAGTCTTAAGATCTTGCTCTACTCTATACTCTTCCATGAGTTTTTTCGATTCAATCTATAATGGTAGATCTATATCCTACAAAATTAAAATAATCTTCTTTGTCTCTAACGTAAGTTGTTATATAGTACTACCCAATTGTTCATAATACTATTCAAATTCCCCTTGTAGTTTCTGAGCAAAAATCCCTTTGGCAAGTTTTGTAACCCACTCAAGAAAAGACATTTTTAAGACCCTGTCAGCATCATCAATGCAATACTCATATTTTTGAGTTTTCTTGAAATAGGTCTAGGTCCGTCCATGCTCTGTGTGAATTGCATTCATTCACATCCATAGCTCATGAGCCACAATCCTATTGAAATATTGTGGTATCTCATATCCAAATCTCTAGTTTCTCTGCATAGATATGTAGAAATCTAGATACATTCCTTCCATCAAATCTCTTCATATCTGCAATCACATCCTGCAAATCTTTGCTAATTTCCTCTTCACGTTTCATCATCTTATAATTTCGCATAAAACTATAATATTTCTTATGACACCCTCTTCAGTCTGGTCTCCTATCTTTCACTTCTAAAGTTGGCTTTTCATGTTGGGTGCACCAAATATTAGGGAGGGGATAAAGTTCATGCCTAAAACTATTGGGTCCTAAGATTATAAGTTTAGAAATAGAGATAAAAGAAACTACAAACAAGAGAAGTATGCAATAGAGAAATTAAATTAAATCCTATATAACTTGCAAAGAATCTTTACTTCAATCTTTATATAGCTTCACTATTGATGATCTTGTCAAGAATATGCAAGATTTATAAGCTCAGCTTGCAAAGCTTGAAGATCCAAGAAGACCAGAAGCTCTAAAGACTCCATCTAGGGAAGGATTGATATGCAAAGATATTTGGTGTGATAGTTTGGATCATGATGAAAGATATTGTGATTCAGAAAGAGAGGCTTTGTGCAATAATCTCATTTTTTGGAAGGAAGCACTACAAGATATAGGCCACATATCGACGTTTAAAGCAATACAATTTTTCATAAAAATTTTGCCCTTGTCATCTCTAAAAGGGTCGGTATAGACATCTCTATTGATATGTCGCTATCTACGTCGCTACTTGCATCCCTATCTCCAATGCTACATAGATAGTGATGCAAATAGCGATGCTTTTTGATGCATATACTGACTGAAATAACGACCTATGTAGTAAATTAGTGACACAAATAGCGATGGACAGTGAAAAAAAAATTGATATACCATCATCATCGATACTGATGCAAAATTTGTATAAAAGTACAAGATTGAAAATGCATGAAATACGTACAAGACTAATGGACACAACTCATAAAAATACATGGAACCATGGAGAGTAGAGTCCAAAACAAACATAGAAATGTATCTATAAATATCGCAAAATATGATTTTATACCAAGGATGAGAAATATATCTAAGAAATGCTACATGGAAGAAGCTTGCATGGGTCACACGACCAAAAAAGAAAATGATGTGTGCTCCAGGAATCCAAGGGTATGGTATAGCTCCCTGCTATTTGAAAGCTCATCCCAACACAATGGAGCGTTCAACAAACTCTACAAAAAAACAATCAGACATTAGTCCACAATACATAATGCATCCCAAAAAAACTAATGACTACAAACAAGAAAGAGGATTGACTTACTAGACTGCCACGCACATACAATATATTGATAAGTGCAATGAGATTGTGTCTCTCTACATATCGAGTCTCCAAACTAATAGGATCGTAGTTTGTGAGATGAAGTTTTGCAATGAAAATAAAGTAGCATTGTTAGAAATAAGGTTGTTAGTACAAGTAATATTCCAAATAAGAAAGTGAGAAGAACCAAAAGAAAACTTACAAAGTCCTCCAAATAAATCCTATGGCTACCACTCCCCAAATGATACATGATCCCTATCTCCAATCGTGCCCTCGTTGCCTCCTACTACTACTGCCATCGTCTTGGAGAGTCTTGTGGACTCCTTCCTAAGTCTATGCCAATCCTCTACATCTAATCACTTGGGCTTTGAGGTGCCACTCTTGATTGCCTTGCCTGCATCTAGTCATCTATGTGACATGTGTACACACATACAATCCATGATCCACCTAGTGAAATCTCTCTATGTCACCATAAGTACCCAAAACTCCTCATGAAAAGACACCACTACATAGTCCTTGCTCTCTCTGGTATATAATTCCAATGGTATAAAATGTTATACCTAAATACTTGTTGGCACAACTCTCGCATGCAAGCCAACACCCTCCTCCCCTCATCATTCATGATTATAGCACCTATTTTCTCATCTATGAGGTATCCGTACCCTACTTGGATATGTTTAAGATGTGGCCTCTTCCACATATTTGATCATGATCCTAAGCATAACCAGGAGACCTCTATATATTTGGTGTACCTACGGGGGTGGCATCTCTCAGAATAGCACCCATAGGGGTGTGGTCGAGTGAGCGAAACCTAGAGTCACAGGAGTAGACGTCCTTACAAGTTTGACAAACCCTAGAGGTGACAAGTATTTCCACCAAATTGATGAGAGAGAGATAATACATATCAATGTCTCCACAACATCCACTTGAGCCACCCTCTCTAGAACCAGTATGAGAGCAAGGACTAACCAGTCATGAACTCATAGCATCTATATCTTCATAGCACCTCCCAAAATCACTCCCTCCATCTGGGGAAAATTTAAAGCATCGAATCTTCCTACTAGAGATCAAAGCATTGGAGTGTACTGAAGTAGACCTCACAGAATAGCCAAATGATGATTGTGACAACTCTTGGTCCACCATATCTCTAAAATGGGACATCTGATCTAGAGACATATGTGTGAAGAGCTTCTACACCTTCTCATATATCATCGCTAGTTCATCTTCTCTGGATATCAAAAAAGGTAACCTATACAAATAGAAAATGATGTTAGCATAATCAATATAAGGCATTTAGTAAAATATGATACCATAACTGTGTAAAAAATGTTGCTAATTAAAACACATATACTAAAGTATCCTTCAACAAATTGAGCAAGCAGATGCAAATACGACTAGGCCTATGGATCCATAGCTTGACGTACACATACTAGAAGGTCTATACATAGGTCTCCATGAAAGAGAAGTTCACTTCATTGTCAAAAAATTCATGGTCTCGTGTCTCTTCATCTATGTTACCCGTGCATATCTTCTCCGTATGCTCCAAGTCCTTTTCACCCTCCACCCCCCACAACATTTAATCCTTTGTTTGCATACTCTCCTCGTCAATGCTAGGGACATTACTTTCATCATATATTCATCCAGTCCGAGGTATAAGAAACATAACATACTGCCATTGAGGTTTTCGGGGATTTGGATAGAAAATTACCTATTTAATATCACATATAAGTGTGTCGCAAATAGTCAATCAACATTTGTGATTGTTACATATCAAGGAAAAATTAACAGAAAATATCATGCACCACTTTACAATAACTCGACAAGACAAATATATCATGCAAATTGTTCCAAATTTTCTTGAAATCTACCTCTAAAAATTCAAATGGACCTCATCGAACAATTGTTCTAGCTTCTTCCAATACCACTTTAAACACTATACATCAAATATGATCATGAAGAAACTACGGCAATTCATTGAGATAACACTTTGTAAGTTGCCAAAATACTCTATCTCATCTAATAGAGTATTTGGATCCATAGTTTTTTGTCGGCTCTCTTGGTCAAACTTTGCCATGACACCACAATCTACTATGGAGCTTGTCGATGCACTTAACTCAAAATGTCCCATGCACAACCATGCCGAGCTGTAGCTTTTATACTATACACCGAAACACTTAGGTTAGTTGTTGTGCATAAAATCTAGATATAACAAGAAAGAAAGTATATGGACACCTTTGAACTATATCCCCTCGAGAATTCCCACTCCTCTGTAGAGACCTCTATCCCTTTGCACAACCCAATCAATGGTGTGTAGTATTGCATCAAAATTTTAATCACACTTCCTTTCGCTCTCTTCTAGGTCCTACTCATACCTACCAGGCCAATTCTTTATGGATGCATGATGTAACATACCAAAATAATTCATTTTCTTCTCCATGGCACCATCCATCCTTTTTTCTATCCCATTTTCAATCATCACATCTTTGATCAATCTATCATCATCATTCAATATCCATACCATACTGTTGTCTGAATCCATCATTAATAGCCACTCTGACATATGAACTAATACCTTTGATACTAGCAAACCTTCATCCATGCTCTCTTTTGGCCAAGCTCGTTGTCGCATAAAGCCCTTTAGGGTTTTCATGAAGTTCTCTAAGAAGAACGTCCATCGCATATGGACAGGTCTTGCAATCTCCACTTAATCTACAAGATGTACTAGGAGGTGACTTTGTATCGTGAGTATGCTTATGCGCAAGTACTTCTCAAAGAGACAGATCATCTCTACTGCTCCCTCTCTTATGGATTCAATAGAGGATGTCTTGATCTCCTCTTGTGAGATCCATTGTACTAAATTCAACAACTTATAAATTGTTGAGCATAATTCAAGAGTGAGACATCTTGCATCATCGTGGTTGGTTGTACAAACCGCTAGAAATTTAAAGCATTACAAACATCAAATCAACACAAAATAGCAAAATATTGAGGTTACTTGTTATCAAGGCCAGGACAAACCTGGCATTTCTTGTGCCAATCATGGGATTTTAGCCCTGATAGTTGGTCATCTTTAGCAAAAATAGACATAAGAAAATGCATCATACCTGTGGAGGACTATAGATAAGGACCCGATAATTTGCTTCACCATATGTGCTCTTCTTTAGTGAATAGGATCCAAGGAGCATGAGGTAGTTTTAAGTGACCATCAAGGATAGTGTGGCCAAAGTGCCTCCATCTTGTCTACCTCCTTCAAATCCATTTGTGCCTCTACAATGTCTCTCTTTTCCAATAACCAGCACTGTGCATACATACTAGGTGTCTCAGTCAAGTGTGAAGCATTAGAAGAACTAGCTGCAAGTATAAACTCATCACCACCATCGGACTCCTCAGTCTGCGTGACATTAATTTCCTCAATCTTGATGCTGGACTTCGTAGGTACTATGCTGCGATCAGAGGACTTCTCCTGTACTTTATCTTTCCCCTTATCCTTGCGCTTCTCATTGCGCAACTCATGACACTGTGGTCTAATATGGCCCTTTTTCCCACAATGATGACAAGTGACATTTGCATTGCGCCCACGCGACTTACTACGCGACTTGCCACCACGAGATTTAGACCGACCCTTCTGCGAGTCACGGCCTCGGCCATTACCACGATCATACCTGTCATTCCTGCCTCTAACTGTCAAAGCATGACTACCACGAGAGGCATCCAAGTTTTTGCGATTCATCTCTTCTTGAAGAAGAGCACTCTCAACATCTGCCAATTTTAGAGTAGCACTAGAGGCACATAGGGCAGTGCCGAATACATCCCATGACTCATTCAGAGTCCCAAGCAAGAAAAGAGGAGTTACTTCCTCTCCAAAGGTGATATCCTGCGAAGTTAGGTTCTTCAGTATAGCATGGAACTAGCTCAAGTGAGCAGACATAGTCGCATTATCCTTCATGCGCAGATCCATAAGCTGCTTCAACCAGTACATCTAACTTGCCGGACTTTTCTTATCATAAAGATTTTTTATCTTATTCCACAGATCCCATGCACTCTATGCTTCCTCAAATACATTATAATGTACCTGTTCAGTGAGAGACAATACAATCGTGGACTTGCATAGCTCATCAAGTTCAAGCCAGTCGTCATTGTCCATAGTTTCAGGCTGCTCCCCACTCAACCGAAGTGGCTTAATCTGAGATTTCTGCACCAAGACCTGCCAAATTTGACTCTTCCAATAAGAGTAGTTGGTACCATCCAACTTTGTAATGTTAAAGATGGCACTATCATGCGAAGATGACGCCATTATGCAGGCTGGAAATGCCCAAACAGTCCAAAACTGCTTGCTGTTTTACTGTAGAAACTGCCCAAAAAAGACTAAAACGGGGTCCAAAGGGCGAGCAAAGTGTGCCAAAAGTTGCTGCCCACTTAGTACTAGGTGCGGTACACCAAATCAGGATATTTCAGCATGAAAAGTACACCTCAGTCCACCAATAACTGCTTGCTGTAATAAATTGCAGGTATGCAATCTAGAGAGCAAACTGTCCCAAAATAGGATCCAATGTCAAGCAAACAATGCTAGGTCCAAAGCCGGCATGAAACGGACATAAGCAAGGCCAATGACAGTGAAAAGAACATGAGCTCAACACCGAAGCATGTCAAAATAACATCTGCTAGTGAAAGGCACACCCCCAGACACTCTAGGCAAAGTGTTCCTGTAACTGCCAAAACTTGACACAAATAGGTGTCTGCTCAAAGAGAAAGATCCAAATATGAGACTTGGCTCATAAGCATCCTGTGAACCAAGAGTACATCAATGCATATCCATAAATATCGGAGTATGATCCCAAAGTCTCAATGCGTATGTAGCCGCTCAAGACATAAACTGCTCCAAATACATGTAAGTGCTCCAATAGCATGCAACTGTCAAAGGTCAAGCAAGCATGTAAAATGCTCCCATTGGCACAAAAGGTGTACAAAGCGAGCTCAGAAGCTCAAACAACCCAAGAGAAAGCACCAGTGATAAGTGACCCTGTCAATGCATCAAGTGCATCCAAGAGAGCATGACATACATGAAGCACCGGTCGTATTAACCATGAAGCAATATATAAGCCTAAATAAGCTCTCGGTCAACTCAATGACATCCAAATAGCAACCAAGATCAGTGATCAAGTAAGCCGGGAATGCTCAAATACATCCAAATCCAAGCTCCAAATGTCGGTATGGCATACACGAACCAAATAGCATATGTCACGAACCAAAGCATGTAATGCAAAAGCCTAACTATCAAGCAGAGACATGAGGCATAGGCGGTCCACGAGCATGCCAAGTCGGTCCAAATGCCAGTGAAGACGGTGCTAATGTGAAGCTCAAATGCATCCCATAATCTCATACATATGCTCCAAGTCCTCCTCAAATGTCAGAGACATCATGCCAAAGCTCAAAGCATACATCCGGTATCGGTAGGTAACTGCCAAAGCCTGTAAAGTACCTTCAGCCCACTGTTATTCCAGCATGTATTTACTATTCTAAATAGTAGATTTCAGCCCCGAATTCAAGTCAAAATCATGGTCAAACTAAATGCATACATCCCCAATACATTCGAGTAGGAAGTAGACCGTATACGGGCATCAAATAGGTAACCGGAGTAGAGTATAAGCATCAAATGCCAATGCCAAGAGTGGCTGCCCTGTTTCCAGCACTGTATAACAGTAAATAACAGTCCCAAATCAGCCAATATTTTAGGCCAAAATCATGGCATAATCATGTGCATACATTCCCAAGGCACTAGGCATCATGTAGACCGCATACGGGCATCAAATAGCACAACCGGAATGGAGTATAAGCAACAAATGCTAATGCCAATGGTGCTGCCCTGTTTTCAGCCTATTATGATAGTTTATGAAAGTCCCAAATCTGAAGAAATCAGCCCCGAATGATCAAGACCAATGCCCAAAGCTTGAATGACATCAAACATGAAGTCTATAGCCCTCTTGATCAAGGTAGAGAGCAAGAAGCAATGGCCAAGTGTGGAGCTGAAGTAGATGAGTGCTCACAGCCTGGAAAAAAGTGATGCAATCTGCCCTGTTGGTGCTGAACTTGCTGCTGCTCCACATGGGCTGAAAAGGGGTTAATGGGGGGCTCAAGAAGGGCCTATCAAGGGCCTATGACAAGCCTCTTTGAGCCTTGATAGGTGTAAGGCACAATATGAGGGGAATAAGCTTCAAGGGTTTGAAGCCATGGCTGCCCTTGCTATTTGCAACCTGTAGATTGAAATAAAACCCTGAAAGAATGATCAAATACCTCAGTATCAATGCCTTGAAGGTGCCTCAATAGGTTGGGAAGGTGCTCGGGAAGCCGGGGAGTGACGGGAGCTTGGGGAGATCGGATATGGCTGCCGGGATGGAGACCCAATGCGTGAAGTGAGTCAATGCGAAGGTCGGGAAGCACCGAGTCAAGCTCGAGCAAGAGAATGCCAAGCTTTGATACCAGTTGAAAGGTGAGAAGGATCGAAGCTTGCACGCGAGCTATGGTGGGAGAGCAAGAGCAAGAAAGAGAGAGACAAGAAATGGGAACTCCAACAGTCACAATGTGTGACCTGGCCTTCCTTTATTCAAACTGTCACTAAAAGAATAAAGAATAAAGTGACGTGATGGGCGCCCGCCACCTGCAGTGTGCAGTGGCGGGTACTGTCAGTGTAGTAATACATGGGGCGGCACGGCGGAGGCGCCTTTACCCCCAACATATTTTGGGTTACCATGGAAAATAGATAGTAATTTGAGGATATGCTATCCAAACAAGGCAGCCTTTGCATTTCAACTACATGAGATACATCATGTTGATCGAAGACTTGTTGCCCATGGTTATCTTTATAGTTCTAGATATACCCTAGAACTTACAATCTATTCTAGTTTTAAGGATACAAATTTCTAAACTAATAGATATGTCAAATGATAAGACAAGGATGGGAATTACTCTCTTTTGCTCCATATTCCAATAAGTGGTTCACATTGCAGAAGAAGAGTGGGACCGAGAGATTTATACAGGATATGCAACTAGTGAGCAAGGTGACAATCAAGAATGTGGGAGTAAGACTAGTTGTAGATGAGTTTGCCAAATCTTTTATAAGAAAAGCCACATATTCATTTGGAGATTTGTATTTAGGGTATGACAAGTTTGGCTTCACACCTTAGAGCAAAGATCTTACCACAATGAAGACTCCATTGGGTTTGGCTCATATGTGTACTTCACCACAAGGTGTTACACACTTTGTGGTCCATATGATGGTACCATGAACAAAGTTCTTAGATATTATATCTGACATTTGACTATGCCTTTCTTGGATTATGTACGTATCAAATGGTGTGTAGAAGATGAGACAATGATGAATTGGATGACCAAAGATACAAGAAGTTTGTAGCAACTCAAATTGCTAACCATAAAAAGATATTTACTAGGGTTGAGGAAGTGAATCTCATACTTTTGGGTTATATATGACTTCTTAGAGTAAATGAAGTACTAATAATTGGTCAAATGTATGGACCTTATGGAGGAAAACCATCCCTAGCAAAAGTGAATGACATAGAGAATATTGAGGAGAATTTTTCTTATGTGTTTGAAGTGAGAATGTTTTTAGGTGCTTGTGTGTTTTAATTGATTTCAATACCCCATTTTGGTCATATTATAGATAATCTATATCAACTATTGAGAAAGGGATAGAAATTCCATTAGGACAAGATACAAAAGAAAGCCATGAGAAAGCTAAAGAAGGTATTTAGGATTGCGTCCACTCTAAGGAAAGTAGAATACATAGGGATAAGACCTATTATTGTTACAATTGATACTAGTCCAATTGACATTGTTTGGGCTATTGAAGAAGGTGATGATGAGTATAACAAGTATACAGTCACATCTGGAGAAAAAGTATTGAATGAGAGATAGAGAAGATACCCACAGATTAAGAGAGCATTGTGGGGAGTTTTGATGGCCCTAAAGTGTGATAAAGAATATTTAGTCGGAGCACTAGTGATAATGGAGATGGATTGTTTACCTTTATTAGGGATAATTGCTAGTTGTTTTACTTCAAATAGAGCTATATTGAGATGGGTTGCATACATAAAATCAATGAATCAAAAGTTTCAAAATATCATAGAAAAAGAAAATCCAATGGTAGACATGTTATCCAAAGCAAGGTATGAGAATGAAGAGAATTTATTAGCAGATGATTATGAGACTTAAGTTTTAGCCACTTTAATTAATCATGAGTGTCACATATCTTCAATGGATAACTTTGTAGAAGACCTATATGAAGGAGAATGGTTAGAGATTGGCTACTATTTGAACATTTGGCTAAAAGAGATGATTGGACAAATATAAAATTTAAAATAACTAAAAGGAAAGCATATGGCTATTTCTTGAAGAATGACTTTCTATGGAGGTATCCAAAGAAAAAGAGGAGTTTCCCTCTGCAAGTAGTTTGTGGCAAAGCTACACAACTACAAATTATGAAGGACTTTCATGAAAGATCATGGGTTGGTCAAGGGGTGTAAGGAAAACTTTTGAGAAGATCAAGGAGCGTTATTGGTGGAAGGCTATGTAGAAGGATGTATCTCAATTTGTAGAGTTTTACATGATATGCTAGGTATACTCTTTAGTGAGACATTGAGACAATTTGCATACATATCCTCTTTTTATGCATTATAAGTGGGTTGTTGATCTTCTGACTATGCTTGTAGATTTTTGGTAGATGAACAAAAACCATAAGTGTAGTTTGCAAATTTCTTCTAGAGGATGTATTTTGGAAGTATAGATGCATTGGAAAGTCACTAAAAATAGAGAAGAGCTTGGTGTTGATGAAGCTAGAGATTTCTTCCCTAGATTGGGGATTAAATTGGCATTGACATGAGCATGTAACCCAGAAGGAAATTGTAAAAGTGAAAGAGGAAATCCCTCCATTTTCAAAGCTTTGCCAAAGGCATGAGGAGGTAGAGTATAAGAGTGTCCACAATGTTTCCTTATGCTTTATGGGATGATAAGACTACACATTGTGCTCCTACACTATATATATGAGAAAATCTTATGTATGAAAAAAAGCCAATTATGCCTATAGAGAAAGTGACTACTATATGGAGTGTTTTGCAATGGCAGGAAGGAATGAGTAGGAAGACCTCTTAGCTCTTAGAATCTACTAGTTAGAAAGAGGACCTGAAGACATAGAGATTATATTATAGAGATTGAATGCATATGATATAGAGGATATATGTATAGTAAACCCCCTGGAGACATTGTGACACTCCACATCTATAGAGTGAAGCCTTTCAAGATCTCCATTCCTTTGAGGATTTGATGTGTATATCTATGGGATGTGTTGGACATTTTCCAAGAGAGTTGTACTTGATCTTTGAGTTTATTTTGGAGTTTTATAGTCAGCTTACATGTCATTTGGAATAATGTATATTCCTTGTTGGACATGTATGCGTCCACTTCAATGCACAAGACCAAAGTCTTGGTGTTGTATGATATGTCCATGTCTCTAGAAGTAGCCACACATTTTTCTATGCAATTTATGGGTTGCATGTAGGTGCCTACAGGGCAAGGAAATTTGGTAGGAAGAGCATGCTTTTTATCATGTTGAAACTCAAATAAAGAAGAAGGGAAAGCAAGGCACACATAGGAGTAGAGAGATAGATGCTTGTAGATACATGTTTGCAATAGATCTAGGTCAAATTTGAGACTATTATGTTATTTTTATGTAAAGATTTGCAAGGCTAAAGTGCTAAACTTGAAGTTCATAGAGGATTTTGCCTTGATTTGAGTGCTATCTCTTGGATATTGAATAGCTAGAAAGAGGGTTTTTGTGGAAAAATTTGGATCTCTCTTTTCCTACTATCATAATGAAAGAGTACATATATGTTATGATTAAATTTTTAAGGATGTGAGGATTTTGCTCACAAAATTGATAGTTCTCTATTATGTTCTATTTTAAGTGTGTCATAGGGATATACCAAGCTTGTTTTAAGGTCATACAAATTGTCTATCATGTAGAGATTTGATGTATTACTATCACCAAATTTTTTGCTATGAAGTATTTTATAGGTCTAAGCTATCATCTCATAAGTATTATTCGGCTGAGCTATCATCTTGGTCATAGGGTTGTAAGTTTGAAAGTGATACTAGTAAAGTTGTACAAAGATTGAAACAAAGGTTGCTTGAAAGCTATACAAGATACAATTTGATTTCTCTTATGCAAACTTCTCTTGCCTAGAGTTTCTTTTGTGTCTCATCTACAAATTGATAACCTCAAGACCCCTGGTGGCTTTAGGATTGACACTTTACCCTCTCCCCAATCAATGTTAATTATCTTTGTATGAGAATTGGGGGAAACTTAAGCCTCTGGGGGTGACCCATACTTAATACGGACTTAATATTGGATGACATGTTGTATTAATATAGAAGGGTGTAATATAAAGGGGTTATTTATAGATTGAATAGAAAAGGGTTATGTTTTATTTAACAAAAAATCACAAATAAGGATATTTATAAATAGACCTTGAACGCACATGATGTAGAGGATATACATATAGTAACTTCTCCGAGATTAACAAGCTATATTAAGATCTTTTTAGATCATTTGGAATAAAAAACACAATATATATCTATGTAGGGATTTAAAGAAAGAGCTACTATTTTTTTAAAAGGTTGAGTATAAGCATGATAAGATAATCAAGTCCGCAATGCATTGTATACACATCATTTAAGCCACAAAAGTTTTGGCCACATTCAATCTCAAATCTAAATATGTCTCATTGTAAATCATGTACACTCATAAGTATATATCCCATCATTACTACTACTAAAACCTATTTAGCATTTGTGAGAGCATTGGATGAGACCTACTTTCATTAGATTTTCTACTTCCTTCATGAGGGCCTAGTATTGAAATACTCCTAATCTCCATAATCTCCAAATTGTTGGTACATAATCCTCCTTATGGTCAATATGATCCTCTAATCCTTTAGTTTCTCTTAGCTTATTGAACTCTAATGTAGAAAACTTTGAGTGATTATCACACATGATCACATATTCTTGCTTTTATATAATCCTCTATTAGATATTCTCCTATTAGTGAGTTCTTCACATATATTCCAATATTATTAGTATGCACTTCATGTCTTCTCATGAATAGTCTCTATAATCTCCAATGGATTTGGGTCACAATAGGAAATGTATCATCATTCAAGTATTTAGTATTTGAGTTACAATATTTCTCTGTGATACTTCTAGGAAGCTATGTAATGCATGGCAAAGCTAGACTTTCAAAAGTCAATAGCCTATGATCTCATTGAACATAATATAAAATGCACAAGTTAATAATTTGAGAATGAATAGAGAGAAAGAAGCAATGGCAAGGGTACAATGAGCTTATAAGTGCAACGTCCGAGATTGACCACTATAACCCTTTCAAATTGAGTCTACATGAAGGTAATACTAAGCATTGTAACTCTTGAGGACTTACATACATGATCATGTTCTATAAGAAGGCCCAATACATAAAATCCTCACTAATTAAAGCTTTGAATAGACCCCATGTTGGTAAAGCTCATAACTATTAACAAGATTACAAGGCACACCTGTCTCACTAAATTGATTGCTTATGATGCATTCTCTATTTAATAAAGGTCAATAAATTAATGACTCACTTTTCTTTAAAGTGTTGATGATGATCTAGCATGGCCATCATACCATTTAGAGACCAATATTCCTAGTGCATCACTTAATGGGGTGATCAAAGCACTGTGACGGAGATATTTGGTATAGGCAGTACAAGTTATGAAGGGGAAAAGATGTGTTTGCCAAGTGTAAGAGTGTACAAAAGAACCAAGGAGTTACACATAAATGAAGATAGATTAATTTCTAAGAAGAGGAAGTCCATTAGCATTGTGTATATGTATTTATGTGTGCATCCGAGGACACCTAGGAACGTTTACTTATGTGTAATGAGCATTGCATTCATTTGGGGTCATCCTCTCCCTTACAAGTCAAGGTTTAAGGTATTTTCTTTCATTAAGAAAGACAAGAGAGGTAATTCTCTCACTAAGAAAGACAAGAGACGTGATCCTTTGGAAGTGAGGAGAGAAGTGATTTTCTCTTTCTAAGGTCTAAAAGGACACAAGCTTTTGTGTGAAAGTTAATCTTAAGGTTGAGGCCCAAGGAAATTTAATGAACTCTCCTTAAGATGGTTGCATGGACCACAAGTTAAGAGTACAGTTTGAGAAGCTGTTCTTTTTAAAAAAGACATGGTGAATCCATTTTTAAAATATACCGCGATAGGAAGACGATCTCTAAAAACAGGCCACCTAGTTTATCGGAAACAACGAGATCTACAACTTTCCTATTGGACGTTTTTTCATCCGAACAACGCATAGAGATATATCTCGAAATTAGTGCTCCAGAGTAGGTCCTGGAACAACCACATCTTGCATGAAGATCAACTCAAGTCTCTCTCCAAGAAGAGAAGATATTGAAAGCCTATAAAAGAGGAGGCTCTCATTGGGTGTGGGAGAGGTAAAGGAAGCATCACTTTGAATGCATCCAAGAGGAGAAGAGAAGGTGCAAGTGCTGCGGAAGCTCTACTAAAATCAAGTTCCAAGAGAAGAAGAGAAGGTGCAAGTGTTGTTGAAGCTCTGCTGAAATCAAGCACCAAGAGGAGAGCTGTGTAGGAGAGAAGGAGACTTAAGAAGGATCAGAAGGTGCCAACTTCCAAGTTGTGCAAGTGTTAGCCAATTGTATACCGTGCAAGGAACCGTGATCTTGTTTCCAAGATCTGCAAGTAAGAACTAGCTTATGTGTAACAGAGGAGCTTGATCCTTGTCAATAATATAACTCCACAAGGAGGGGCATTGGCCCATCTTCTAGTCCCTAGTGTGTTGCCGATTTCTCTACCTCTCTCTCTCTCTCTACATATTTCTTTTCTCTAATCCATTCTCCTTCTGTGCTAGCATAATATTCGCCATATATATTTTAAGTATATAAGAAAGTCGAGCATGTATCTCGGATATTATAACAGTGGTATCAGAGTAGGTCTCTTTGCTTTTCTCAAAGTAAAGGAGATCCTTGCAAGAAGGTAAAGATGGCAACTAATAAAGTGCCTACAAGTGAGCAATTACATGCTCAATTGACAAAGTATCGTAGCTTGTTGGAAATTTCTGAAGTACGTCAATTGATTGACAACTTAAGGGCAAGGGAAAAAGCTACTTATGAAGGACAGAATCCTCCAAAAGATGGTGATATTGGAAGAAACACCATTGCACCAATTGATGGTGAAGGTGCAAAGCATCCAATTGTTGAGAAGCGTCCTAGAAGGAAGAAGGACTCTCGGGTCAAGAAGAGTAAAAAGACCTCACCCCGAGTGAGACGGATAAGGATGGAGTCGTATCCCTCAGCAACCAACTACTCCCCTGATTACTCAAGTTCCTCCTCCTCGTCATCAACTTTTAGTTTCTACTCTCTTGGTTCTATGTCTCATATAATCCACAAACGGACAAAGAGGGACCATAAGAGGAGCAAGCTTAAGAAGATTAATACTTTCAAGTTTGGGGATAAGGACATAAATTTTGACTCTTACTCCAATAAGAGAGATCCTGCTAAGTCGTTAGCCTTTGTCAGACAATTTGAAGTTGCTTTTTCTTATGGTAATTTCTCAAAAAAGTCTAAGCTAAGGCTTGTAGGCATGCACTTAAAAGATACTGCTAATAATTGGTGGTTGACTCTCATTTTGGAGGAAAGGAAACCCACGACTTGGGAAAAGTTCAAGAAGAAGTTTTATGCTCAGTTCTTGCCTCCTGATTTTGAGAATGATGTCAAGAAGGAGTGGGATTGACTAGGCCAGAAAGAGCATGAGAGGTCACTACTTATGTGGACAAGTTTTGGTCTACTCTTCTCAAGGTTACTCCTTTCATGGAGATCAGCGAGATGAAGAGAAGAAAAGGAAGTTTGAAGCTTGCCCACTTCCTCATTTACAGAGAACCATGAAGGTGTATCCACATGAAACCTTATCTCACATGATGGAGTCTGCCATCATAGCTGAAAGTTTGCATACAGCTGGTACATCTCCAAAGTTGGGGATGAGTTCTTATAGAGCTAGACAAGAGTAGCTCTATGATCAACCAAGAGATAGGACTAATCTAAGAAGACCTACCTTTACCCGTGACCAATATTCAAAGCCAAAGGGTAACAAGAAGAAGTGCAAGTATCTCTCACTCTCTGAGATACAAAAGTACAAAGAGGAAGGAATGTGCTTTCTTTATGGTGAGTTAGGGCATATGAAGCCTGATTGTCCTCATAAAAGGAAGGAAGCAAACGTGGTCAAAGATCCTCCTCCACTATCCTCAAACCATCCTCAAATTCTATTCCGGACGTGCAAGCTAACACTCATTCAAATGAGAAGCAAAGACAACTCTTAAAGGGTTGGGGGACCCTCAACTCAGGGGGTTCACCATATATAAATTCTCTATATAATGTGCGTTCATGGCCTATTTATAAATATCCTAATCTGTGAATTTTTCTTGAATAAAATACAACCCTTTTCTATTCAATCTGTAAGTAACCCCTTTACATGACACCTTTTTGTATGTAAAAAAAGTATAAAAATGGTGTTTTAAAAATCCATTATTTTGAACTCACGTTATATATACATATATTCATGAGTGACCCCCTCCCCCCCCCCCCCCCCCGCAGAGACCCTCAACAATCAACGAGTTTTGATACTCTTTGATCCGAGATCCACATATAATTTTATATCAACGGTTAAAAGGCTAAAAATTCCACCAGATTGATTGGGAATACCAATTGGATCAACTTCGGCATTTAAAGGACTTATAATCGATTCTACTCCTATCCAAGGGAAGTTGAATCTTAGAATTGGGGATTACCATGACAAGAATCTTTCCTACTTGCGCCCATTGGTAACTGAGATGTTATCTTAGGCATGCCTTGGCATTACAAGATTAGGCCTCTTCCTGATTTTGTTAAGAAGACCCTTGCCTTTCAATTCAAGGGTCGGAACATAGTATGCATTGCTGATCCTAGAGATAGGCATGTGCCAATGGTTAGTCATGTTAGCACTTCTAAAGAAATGAAGAAAGCTATTTTTGTGTACATGATTTTTGTGAGAGAGTCAAAAGAAGCTAATGATTCAAGGGCACTTGATGCCTCTAATGAACACACAATACCAACTAATGCTTCTAAATTTCAAACTTTAAAAGAACCCCTCTATTTAATTGATCAAGCCAGATGTGATTTTGTTAAACAATATAAAGATTGTTTTAGTGATTCACTCCCAGGAGAGTTACCTCCTAAGCACCCGAAAGATCACACAATTGATCTTATACCCGACAGTTCACCACCTAACCAACCTCCTTACTGAGTAAGTGCAAGTCAGCAAGAGGAGATCCTAAAACAAGTAAACGAACTGTTGGAAAAAGGGTTAGTTCAACCTAGCTCTTCTCCATACTACTCTCCATTCTTACTTGTTCAAAAGAAAGATGATTATTTTTGTATGTGCATAGATTAGATATCTTTGAACAAGATCACAATCAAGAATCGTTTTCTTATCCCACGGATAGATGATATCTTGGATAAGTTGCAAGGGGCTAGTATCTTTAGTCGCATTGATCTCAAGAGTGGCTATCACAGCACCTGATGAAGATGTTCATAAGACAACTTTTCGTACAAAAGTTTGACTATACGAGTTTCTAATCATGCCATTTGGTTTGACTAATGCACCCACCACATTTAATCGAATGATGGAGAGAATTTTCAGACCTCACTTAAAGTTCACATGTGTCTTCTTTGATGACATTCCAATATTTTCACGGTCTGAAGAAGAGCATAGAAAACATCTATCTACTGTTTTTCAAGAGCTTCGCAAGCATAGACTACAAGTCAATGCTAAGAAGAGTGAATTCTTCATTTCAAAAATTAATTACTTGGGCCATATTGCTTCTCACAATTTGGTGAGAAGGGATCCTGAGAAGATTCGAGCCATTATTGAATGGCCTACACCTACTTCTGTACATGAAGTTAGAAGTTTATTGGGCCTATGTTCATACTATAGGAGGTTCATACGAGATTTTGCGTATGGTGCATCTCCTCTACATGACCTTACTAAGAAGCGAATGCCTTTTCGCTAGGGATCAAGGCAACTACAAGGCTTTGAAAGAATTAAGTTTCTTGTGACTCAAAAACTAGTTCTTATAGTTCTGGATCTTCAAAAACCTTTTGAAGTTTACTGGGATGCTTCTAGGGATTGCATTGGAGTTGTGCTTAACCAAGAGCATCATGCAGTAGCATTTGAGAGCCGAGGCCTCAAGGATCATGAGCTACATGCTCCTGTATACACTACAAGATATAGACCTTATAGCGACGTTTAAAGCGACGAAAATACAAACAACAAAATTTGCCCCCGTCATCGCAAAAAGCGTCGTTATTGACGACGCCATAGAATCGTCGCTATAACCGTCGCTATATGCGTCGCATTTGCGACGTAAATAGCGACGCATATAGCGACGGTTACACAGAATTTGCGACGTTGATAGCGACGCGTGTAGAATTTGCGATGCAAATAGCGACGGTAATAGATAAATTTTTTTTTTTGTGGCAGGGCAGCTGTGTGCTGTATGAGAGCCATACAAAATAGTTTCTGCACTGCTGCATACAAAGCGTTTGCAAACAAAAAGAATATATACTGAAATCATAAAACTGATGGATGAAATAAATACATGATATCGCATAAAATGCGATTGGTACAATCATAAAACAATATCACTAATACATAGAAAATGTCTACATAGATCGGGCGCCTAAAAACTAAAGGTATGTGAGCTCTAAGGATCCAAGGGCGAGCTACAAATCGTCGTCCCCCGAAAGCTCTTCCCGCTGTAAAGGAGCATCAAACGGATTCTGCAAAAAAAGAAACAACATATCAATCCACCCAACAAAATTTTGCATTCAAATATCTCATGGTAACTACGGACAAGAAAGATGAGTGACTTACTGGGCCGCCACGCCTATACAATCGGTCGACAATGATCTGAGACCGTGCCTCTCCGCATATCGAGTCTCAAGGCCTTGCGGATCACGATTTGTAATGGAGTGCTGCAAAGAAAACAAAATGCTAACTGTTAGAAACATGATTGTCAGTACAAAGAATATCTCAAAAAAACAAATAAGCAAAACAAAAGAGAAACTTACAAAGTCCTCCAAATATGTCCTGTGGCCGCCACTCCCAAGATGATGTACTGATCCGGCCTCGATTCGTGCCCTCGCCGCCTCCCGCTGCTGACTCCAACGTCCTGGCAAATTTGTAGCCTCCTCCCTCAGTCGATGCCAGTCGTCTACATCTAACCACTCGGGCTTTGGAGCCCCACTCTTGATTGCCTTGTGTGCGTCGGATCGTCTATGTGACATGTATGCACGCATGCAATCCATCATCCAGCCCGTAGAGAATCTATCCACTGCGGCTGGCACCGGGAACTCCTCGTGCAAGGATGCTACTATGTACTCCTTGCTCCCCTCCAGTATGTTCCTCCAATGATCTAGGACGTTGTGCCGAAAAACTTGTTGGCACAACTCCCTCATGCGAGCCATCACCCTCCTCCCCTCATCATTCATGATGATGGCTCCTGACCTACTATCCACTAGGTATCCATAATCCCTAGGAGTGTGCCTTGTATGGGCCCTCTCCCATCTCCATCCACGCTCCTGGGCATATCCAAGAGACCCCTGAACATCTGGTGTACCGACGAGGGTACCCTCTCTCGGAGTGCAACTCAAAGGGGTGCCACCAGAGGGTGTGCCACCAAAAGGAGTGCCACCAAAAGGCGTGACATCTGCCGACGGCTGCGCAAAAGCCGGAGTAACTGGAGTGGATGTCCCCACAGGTGTGACAAATCCTGGAGGTGACCGAGCTCCAGCTGAACGACGAGACGGAGACACCGCGTCCCTGTCTCCATAGCAGCACCCCCCTGATCCTCCTGCACTCGCAGTCCCTCTCTCTAGCCCAAGTCGCGAGCGTCGAGATCGTCTGCTCGAAGCTGAAGCATTTGATCGCGCTGAAGCTGATCTAGCAGAGCGCCCTAACGAAGAACGAGACAGCTCCTGATCTGCTATCTCTCTGAATCTCGTGAGCTGATCTGGAGACATACGTGCCATCATCTCCTGAAACTCCTCATCGCTCATCCCTCGACTCATCCTGAAAATGTCGATACCTACACAGATAAAAAATAATGTTAGAATAATCAATTTAAACTATACAAAGCACATTACAATTAGCAAGCAAATGCCTAGTTGTACCTGTTCACAATGGGCCGGCAACACAAAGGTGTCGCGCAAATCCATCCATTTTTTTTCGGAATCTATTTCGAGAAATCCAGATGGACCTCGTCGAACTGTTGCGCCAGCTCCTCCAAGTACCACTTTGAACCACTGCATGTCGAATATTATCATGGAGAAGCTACGGTAATCCACCGTAATAATACTTTGCAAATTTCCAAAATACTTCATCTCATCCACAACCATGTTCGGATCCGTTGCTCGTCGCCGGCTCTCTTGCTCAAACCTTGCCATGACACCACAGTCCATTGTGGAGCGCATTTTGTCAATACGCTCCACCCGAAAATGCCGTCTGCGTGACCACGCTGCACTATATATTTTGTACTGCACATTGAAACACTCAAATTAGATGTAGCAAGCAAATTTAGATATGACACATTCTAAACCCCTCATTACCTTTGGACTACATCCCCTCGAGAACTCCCACTCCTCCATTGAGACCTCAGTCCCTCCGCTGGATGCTGCGGTCAAGGCTCCATGCAACCATCGTGTTGACATAAACTGCGTCATCTTCTCCATGCCTTCGGGATATCGAATCGGTCGGTGACGCGTACTGCGTCGGAATTCAGCTCGCGCTTCCTCTTGATCTTGCCTTGCAATCTGGTACTTTGCGAGCCACGTCTCCATGGAGGCATGGTGCAACATACAAAAGCGATTCACCTTCTCTTCCATTGAGGCATCCATTCTTTTTTCTACCCCATTTCCAACCACCACATCTCAAGTCAACCTGTCATCGTCCTTTAGCGTCCATAGCATTTCATTGTCTGGTTCCACCGTTGGTAGCCATTGTGAGATATGCACTAACACCTCTGACACCAACCAACCTTCCGCCATGCTACCTTCCGGACGAGCTCGTTGTCGCACAAAGCCTTTAAGGGTTTTCATGAAGCGCTCCAGGAAGAACATCCATCGCGTATGGACAGGTCCAGCAATCTCCACTTCATCCACAAGATGCACAAGAAGGTGAACTTGTATCGTGAGCATACTAGTGGGGAGGTATTTCTCAAAGAGACAGACCGTCTCAACTGCTCCCCGCCTTGCGGATTCAATAGAGGACGTCTTAATCTCCTTCTGTGAGATCCATTACACCAAAGTCGACAGCTTGTAAATGGCCCCGCGAATTTCTGGAGTTAGGCATCCCGCGATCGCGATCGGTAGGACAAACTGTCACAAATGAGAAAGCATTAAGAATAATGGTCACTTTTCAAATTTCAAAATGTCCATGCTAATTAAAATCCATTCTGTTCACAAACCTGACATATCTTATGCCAATCATGGAATTTTAGCCCAGAAATCTGGTCATCTTTAGAAAATGCGGACCTGAGAGAACGCATCATACCCATCGGAGTGCGGATAGACTTGATTACTTGCTTCACAATGCGCTCTTCTTTGGTAGACAAAACCCAGGGAGCGCGAGGAAGCTGCACTCCCCCTTCAGCACTCGACTGCGGCCAAAGCGCCTCCATCTTACCTACCTCCTTTAAATCCATTCGTGACCCTATAGTGTCTCTCTTTCTTGTGATGTGGTCCCATAGCAAGCTGCCCACATTTTTTAAAATATGCATGGGATCCAACAAGTGGTTGACCTGCAAGTGGGTCCAATATGGCAACTCGTAGAAAACTGAGAACCGTCGCATTCCATTTGGATGTGAATCCGGGTTTACCATTTTCAGCTCGTACCAGCTTGCAGCGTTCATACGTGCTGGAGGTCGTCCAAGAAAACCTTCCCTGAGTTCATGATCCTCCGGCAAGAAAGCGGCGTGTCCTTGATATACCATCTTCTTCATGGTTCGTGACCTTCGGGAGTCTAACTGTGGCCCACACAATGGACATGCATGATAACCTGAGGTAACGAGACCTACAAGGCGATCCACGACCTAGTGAATACTTGATTGAATGAAATAAAATATAGATATTACCGACGAGAACAAAGGTCTGCTCACCTGAACACTCTCCCAATCCTGGAAAGTCATGCATCGTCCACATGAGAATGGCTCGAATGTTGGCTGACCACCGACCATCGCGCCTGCTCATATCTTGCACCATGACCCCCTCCTCCCACAAAATCTTAAGCTCATCGACTAATGGACGAAGATACACGTCCATATTTTTTACTTTGTAGCGGCCCGGGACGAGCAAGCTAAGGATGAGATGTTCTTTCTTCGTAGAAAGCCATGGAGGAATGTTGTAGTTGACAAGCACTATAGGCCACACACTATAAGAAGTCGAGTGCAGACCGAATGGGTTCACACCATCCATGGCGAGACCGAGCCGAAGATTCCTTGGCTCTCGTGCAAAGCCTGGGAAGGTAGAGTCAATGTGGCTCCATGCGCGCGAATCTGTTGATATTCGTTACACTCCATCCGTGGACCTATTCTGCACATGCCACGTTGTCAAGCTTGCCATGGCAGACGTGCGAAACATGTGGTTTATGCGGGGGATGAGCGGAAAGTGTCTGAGGACTTTTTGAGGGATGGTCTACCCTTGCAAGTCCTGTCGATACCTGTGAGCACCACGCTTTGGACATGTCTCCATAGTCTCGTATTCATCTCGAAACAATATGCAAAGCACATTACAATTAGCAAGCAAATGCCTAGTTGTACCTGTTCACAATGGGCCAGCAACACAAAGGTGTCCCGCAAATCCATTAATTTTTTTTCGGAATCTATTTCGAGAAATCCAGATGGACCTCGTCGAACTGTTGCGCCAGCTCCTCCAAGTACCACTTTGAACCATTGCACGTCGTATATTATCATGGAGAAGCTACGGTAATCCACCGTAATAATACTTTGCAAATTTCCAAAATACTCCATCTCATCCACAACCGTGTTTGGATCCGTTGCTCGTCGCCGGCTCTCTTGCTCAAACCTTGCCATGACACCACAGTCCATTGTGGAGCGCATTTTGTCAATACGCTCCACCCGAAAATGACATCGACGTGACCATGCTGCACTATATATTTTGTACTGCACATTGAAACACTCAAATTAGATGTAGCAAGCAAATTTAGATACGACACATTCTAAACCCCTCATTACCTTTGGACTACATCCCCTCGAGAACTCCCACTCCTCCATTGAGACCTCTGTCCCTTCGCTGGATGCTGCGGTCAAGGCTCCATGCAACCATCGTGTTGATATAAACCGCGGCATCTCCTCCATGCCTTCGGGATATCGAATCGGTCGGTGACGCGTACTGCGTTGGAATTCAGCTCGCACTTCCTCTCGATCTTGCCTTGCAATCTGGTACTTGGCGAGCCACGTCTCCATGGAGGCATGGTGCAACATACAAAAGCGATTCACCTTCTCTTCCATTGAGGCATCCATTCTTTTTTCTACCCCATTTCCAACCACCACATCTCCAGTCAGCCTATCATCGTCCTTCAGCGTCCATAGCATTTCATTGTCTGGTTCCACCGTTGGTAGCCATTGTGAGATATGCACTAATGCCTCTGACACCAACCAACCTTCCGCCATGCTACCTTCCGGATGAGCTCCTTGTCGCACAAAGCCTTTAAGGGTTTTCATGAAGCGCTCCAGGAAGAACATCCATCGCGTATGGACATGTCCAGCAATCTCCACTTCATCCACAAGATGCACAAGAAGGTGAACTTGTATCGTGAGCATGCTAGTGGGCAGGTATTTTTCAAAGAGACAGACCGTCTCAACTGCTCCCTGCCTTGCGGATTCAATAGAGGACATCTTAATCTCCTTCTGTGAGATCCATTGCACCAAAGTCGACAGCTTGTAAATGGCCCCGCGAATTTCTGGAGTTAGGCATCCCGCGATCGCGATCGGTAGGACAAACTGTCACAAATGAGAAAGCATTAAGAATAATGGTCACTTTTCAAATTTCAAAATGTCCACGCTAATTAAAATCCATTCTGTTCATAAACCTGACATATCTTATGCCAATCATGGGATTTTAGCCCAGAAATCTGGTCATCTTTAGAAAATGCGGACCTAAGAGAACGCATCATACCCGTCGGAGTGCGGATAGACTTGATTACTTACTTCACAATGCGCTCTTCTTTGGTAGACAAAACCCAGGGAGCGCAAGGAAGCTGCACTCCCCCTTCAGCACTCGATTGCGGCCAAAGCGCCTCCATCTTACCTACCTCCTTTAAATCCATTCGTGACCCTATAGTGTCTCTCTTTCCTCTGATGTGGTCCCATAGCAAGCTGCCCACATTTTTGAAAATATGCATGGGATCCAACAAGTGGTTGACCTGTAAGTGGGTCCAATATGGCAACTCATAGAAAACTGAGAACCGTCGCATTCCATTTGGATGTGAATCCGGGTTTACCATTTTCAGCTCGTACCAGCTTGCAGCGTTCATACGTGCTGGAGGTCGTCCAAGAAAACCTTCCCTGAGTTCATGATCCTCCGGCAAGAAAGCGGCGTGTCCTTGATATACCATCTTCTTCATGGTTCGTGACCTTCGGGAGTCTAACTGTGGCCCACACAATGGACATGCATGATAACCTGAGGTAACAAGACCTGCAAGGCGATCCACGACCTAGTGAATACTTGATTGAATGAAATAAAATATAGATATTACCGGCGAGAACAAAGGTCTGCTCACCTGAACACTCTCCCAATCCCGAAAAGTCATGCATCGTCCACATGAGAATGGCTCGAATGTTGGCTGACCGCCGACCATCGCGCCTGCTCATATCTTGCACTGTGACCCCCTCTTCCCACAAAATCTTAAGCTCATCGACTAATGGACGAAGAAACACGTCCATATTTTTTACTTTGTAGCGGCCCGGGACGAGCGAGCTAAGGATGAGATGTCCTTTCTTCGTAGAAAGCCATGGAGGAATGTTGTAGTTGACAAGCACTATAGGCCACACACTATAAGAAGTCGAGCGCAGACCGAATGGGTTCACACCATCCATGGCGAGACCGAGCCGAAGATTCCTTGGCTCTCGCGCAAAGCCTGGGAAGGTAGAGTCAATGTGGCTCCATGCGCGCGAATCTGCTGATATTCATTGCACTCCATCCGTGGACCTATTCTGCACATGCCACGTTATCAAGCTTGCCATGGCAGACGTGCGAAACATGTGGTTTATGCGGGGGATGAGCGAAAAGTGTCTGAGGACTTTTTGAGGGATGGTCTGCCCTTGCAAGTCCTGTCGATACCTGTGAGCACCACACTTTGGACATGTCTCCATAGTCTCGTAATCATCTCGAAACAATATGCAGTCGTTGATACATGCATTGATGTTATTGTAGTCCATGCCAAGCTTCCGTAAAACATGTCGTGCATCATCACGAGACTCAGGCATGGTGTTTGCGGGTGGCAATATATGATATTTCAATAACCTGAAAAAATCATAAAACACCTTGAAAAATCCATCCATGTTTGCAATAATACTGTTAAAAATAAAAAACAATGAAGTCTGTGTGCAAGGTACCTGAATAACTCAGTCACACTCGTATCACTCCAACCGTATTTTGCTTGCACACTTAAGAGTGCAAGCAATGTCTTCAACCGAGATACTCGACACCCATCATATAATGGTATGGATGCTTCCTCTCTAAGCGGGTCAGATGTCTCAACATCCATGGGAATCAATGCATCAATCATTGCCTCCATCTCAGGCTCCAAGATTATAGGCAAGTCGGGAATCTCTATCTCTCTTTCTCTCTCATTTCCTAAACAAGCAAAAAATAAAGTGATTTAAACATCCTCCAAGCAAAAGGGAGAGGGAGAGATACAATGCACTCTCCCTCTCTTTCTCTTTCTATCCCTCTCTCATCTCCTTCCCCTTCCTCTCCCTCTCACTCTCTTTCTCTCTCATTTCCTCTCCTAAACAAGCAAAAAATAAAGTGATTCAAACATTAAACAAGCAAAAGGGAGAGGGAGGGAGAGAGAGAATGCACTCTCTCTCCTTCTCCCTCTCTTTCTCTTTCTCTCCCTCTTCTATTTCCTCCCCCTCCCTCTCCCTCTCCCTCTATTTCTCTTTCTCTTTCTTTCCCTCTCCCTCTCTTTCTCTCTTACTCTCTCGTTTCCTCTCCTAAACAAGCAAAGAAGAAAGTAATTTAAACATTAAACAAGCAAAAGGGAGAGAGAGAGAGAGAATGTACTCTCCCTCTCCCTCTCTTTCTCTCCATCTCTCTCCCTCTCCCTCTCCTTCTCTTTCATTTCCTCTCCTAAACAAACAAAAGAGAACAATTTAAACCTTCAACAAGTAAAAGAAAGAGAGAGGGAGACTCACCAATGAGATATGGCGAGTGTGGGCGGCTTCTCTTTGCAACGAGGGCTCCTCCTCTCCTTCGCGAACAACGACGGTGGCGGTGGCGGCGGCGGTGGCGGCAGCAAGTCCCTTCCTCCTCTTCTCTCACAAAGCCTTGGCTCTCTCCCTCACTCTCGCTCTCAAAAGGCGAAGAAAAGAAAATGAAAACGACGCTCTGGTTTCGGCCGCACTTTTTTTCCCTGTGGCGTCGCATCTAGCGTCGCTATATGCGTCGCTATTTGCGACGCATATAGCGACGCCGATTGCGACGCCGATATCCGCCGTCGCTAATCGGCGTCGCTATTGCCCCATTCCCTTGTAGTGATATGAGAAAGAGCTTATTGTAGTGGTAGATGCTCTTCAAGTATGGAAACATCACTTACTTAGTGCAAATTTTGTTATTAAAATGGATCACCAAAGTCTAAGATACCTCCTCACTCAGAAGAAGCTCTGAGAGAAATAGATGTGCTGGGCAAATTTCTTATCTATGTTTCATTTTCAAATCCTTTATACATCTGAAACTAAGAATGTGGTAGCATATGCTCTTTCATGGCAACCTCAAGTAAATGCAATCACAACTGTTTACCATAACGAGTTTATGGATTTACCCAAAATATATTCAACTGATTCTGATTTCTCAACCATATGGGATCAGCTTACCTATTCCCAATGAGCCTTGGGAAAGTATAGCCATGGACTTTATCATGGAGCTTCCTCGCACATAAGTAGGAAACGATGCAATCTGGATTATCATTGATAGATTCACTAAGCAAGCTCACTTTGTACCTGTGCGAAAAACAATCAAAGCCGATCATATGGCTAAGCTATTCATTGCTCATATTTTCAAACATCATGGCATGCCTAAGTCCATTATAAGTGATCGAGATTCCCTCATGACCAGTCTCTTTTGGCAAGCTCTCTTCAAGAACCTCAAAATAAAGTTAAAGTTTTCATCCTCTTATCATCCTCAAATAGATGGGCAGAGTGAAAGTGCAAAATCTACTGTTCTGGACCTTTTGAAATCCTATATCTCTGATAATCAAACAGAATGGGAAAAGCATTTGCCTTTAGTAGATTTTGCATACAATAATACATTGCACTCTAGTACCGGTGTCATAGAGTTCGTGCAAGAGTTGCAGAACACGGGGTTCAAGGTACAGCAAGGAAAGAGGCTAACATGAAGATCTCAATAACTCAATATTTGATGCCAAAGATCACTATACTGCTTGTCAAGTACATTACAAAAGAAGAGTCAAAATAAATGACAAAGCATGTCAATCTGTCCACTGCTTTACAATAAGCGTATGAGGTTGGTTTTCAGGGCACCAAATAATTCAACCAGATTCAGGGCATAGTCATAAACCGCTTGATCAAACTCCAGGTCCAACGGATAAAGCATCTGATAAGTGCATGCATAGGCTCCAGACATGTGTACTGCTCAGGTCATCAGAGCTGAAACCTATTGCAGAGAGATGCATCCCATAATGGCATATAGGGCACACTCTTACATCCACTGCATCAAAACTTGTATCCATTTTCCTTGTTTGTATAGTATTCGCTATCCTGAAACGTCTAACACGTTCCAAATCCACTCGATTCTTTAATACTTTCAACACAATCCCATACTGAGCAAGGAGCTCTTGCCACACATTATCAACTGCATCATTCCTGTCTTGTAGACCATGGCATGCACTCCTTAGAGCTTGCTTCACAGCCTCTAATAGAAGCTTATCATGTGAAACAGAGCTTTTAGGTCTGTGTTCTTTGTATAGCTTTATTGCATTCTACCCAAAGGGTAGCCAGTCGATAGGTGCAACATTCACAGCCTCCGCACAGTTGAAGTCACATTATAAACCAGCATGTTAAGCTCTGGGAAATGTCACAACAAATTCACCAGCCCTTTGCACTGTTCTATAAATTGGAACACCTGTTACCCTCAAAATAGATGGTGATAGCAGGGTCACCAGCTTATGAAGAAGATCAGGTTGTTCTTTGAAAAGATGTGGCAAGTGATGCTTCATAGCTTCCTCAAAGATAGGAGCACCACTGCTTGGCACACCATACTATGCCTTTGGAGAGCCAAAGTGCATATAATTCAAGGAATAGAAATAATTATCCTCCATAGCCACATGTTCAGAAATTCCACCTTTTTAGCACCTATTTGGCACAGTTCCTCTGCTGATTTGCTCTGTGAAGGAAACTCACAGTCGTCTTCCTCTGTCAAGACCTTGATTTGCTGTTTCCAGTCTTCAATACATGCAACAGGATCACAGAGCACCGTAGAAGATGATTTGATTGAATTCTTTGATCTTCTAGAGCAGCCAGTCTCTAGACCCATTAGACCATCCTCACCATTCAAAAATCAATGACTGTCTGGACCTCTGAGTACCTGAGATCACAACATCTCAAGGGCAGAGGTGCTATGCCTCCTTTGTCTCACTTGTTTTTCCTCCTCTTCCTCTTCTGCTGATTCCTCCTTTTTCAGTGATGAGTCTTGGATTTTAGGGGTAGTTCTGTCGATCCAGTAGGGAGGGTAGTCGTGATGTGGATCGTGACTACTCCAGGCATTCAGACATAGTCTAAACATAACCAACAGATATGGAGCTCATACCCGAGATAGCTATGATGGAGATGATTATGAATTTGAATATGATGATGAATATGACGATAGACATAGTGTTTACAGCAATAGAAGAGATGGAAGCATCAACGACGACTGTATATCATGCCCGTGATTGTGCTTTGCAACCGTCACCAATTGTAGACTAGGATATGAGACAAGATCCAGGAGCATTCTGATTGGTTTGTGCAGCACAAAAGCCACAATGTATCTTCAAACATCTTGTGCAATCCCAAGAAGAATTGATAGCTTTTTGATAGTCAGGACAAGTATAGCTAGCATTCTGGAATGACAAGGTTTTATCTGTTGAGGGAGAGCCATGTGATGTGACATGAAATGCAGCAGTCAAAACAACAAGGGCCACAATTACACCAGCCACACTGCTTATCACCAAAGGACGTCTTCCAGCTCCACCTCCAGCTCCTCACACAGAAGGCACCTGTTTTTTTATGAATCACTGCCTAATATTACTGGTTGAGATCGCCAAACGAGAGTGTTCTTCTTACTAGCTTTTTCCGTTGATTATATGAGAGAGAGACAACTCGTTCTAAGAAAAAACCAATAAACTAAACATTTCTCGTGTCTGACCTATTCTGGTCCATGACATCAACAATGACAACCAGCTTTTTGCTCGCTTGTCCCTCTGCTCCTCTCTGTCAATCACCTTCTCCTTATCTTCCGCACTCTGATAAATTTAACTGTAGCGATTCAAATTTAGAAAAGAGAGTGTTATATTTCATCTTCAGATGTGAATATTCCTCATCTTTCCTGTTAAGTCTTTTAGCTTGCAGTATTGTTTCCTCTTCAGCATATGATGCCTTCATACGTTCAAGGAGCAATGCTTCCTGTAAATTTGCAATAGTCAAACCCATTTCGTTGGCTTGAGACTCACATATAACTAATTGATTACACACAGCCTGAAGATCTAATTCAAGTGAAGATGAACGGATCATCAGACTTCTATTAGCTTCTTTCTATAGGAAAAGTTACTCTGTTAGAGAAGATACAAGTTCCTCCTTTTCTAGAACAGTTTGCCTCAACATTTCAATGTTGTCCTGTATCATTTTCTCTTCCTCCAAAAACCTTAAAATCTTGTTCTCATTGCACTGCAGATCTTGCTCCAGCTGCTCAATCTTTTTCTTCTCTGTGTCAAATTCCCTTTCCATTATAGAAAGCTGAGTAAGAGTTCTTTCCAGTGCACTGGAAAGCTCTTTCTGTTTATTCTCTGCTTCAACCCGAAGCTTCCTTTCTGAGAGTAAATTGTTCTGTACATCATCCAAATGTTCCCTCTGGCTGTCAGAGCACTGTTTCCTTTTAATGATTCCTTAAGAACTAAATGAACTTCAACATGGTCTTGTAGAGAGAGATCATTCATTTCTTTAATAGTTTTGTCTGCTTCAGCATGATCTGAATTCAAGCCACGCTTAGCTGCTTGAAGATCAGCTTCCATGAGAACCCTCTCCTCTTCATACTGAATCAAAGCCTCAACATGTTGTTCATTTTCAGCTTGAAGTTCACCCTTTGCTTCTTCTAGCCTTGCCTGTAGCCACATGACCTCTTCTTCAAGTTCTGCTATTCTTCTTAATGAGGCTTCTTCAAGGCTTCCTTTGATTCCACGATATTCTGCACTTTTCTTGGAGTTCATCATTGAAATTAACAACATAATATTACTCTTTGGCATCAGTTTTTTATATTTTTCTGACTCACACACAACATGCATACAAACTGAAACACACACAAACACAAACACACAAGTGGAGTATATACATTGGATGCGGGTACTGAAAAGGATGGAAAGATAATGCAGCAATCACACACAATGAAACACACGTGAAAAGATAACACAGATGCACAACAAAAATGGAGGTGTTTACGGCTCGAATGCGCAGCAGCACGACACCGGTAAGGTACCTTTTGAGATCATCTATGGTAAGCCTCATTTACCACCCATCCTTCTTACAAAGGATAAGATCTTTGCAGTAGATGAGTTTGTTAGAGACATCGATACAACTTTCACTTAAGTAAAAGCTTTTATCCAAAGAACACAAGAGAAGTAGAAACTCGAAGCAGATAAGCATCGTCGTAAGTTAGATCTCAATTTGGGACAACATGTTCTTCTTAAGTTTGAGAAGGCTCGCTTAAAGAAGCAGAAAGGTCAAAAGGGTAAAGTGGTTAAGCTTTCTAATTGCTATTATGGCCCTTTCGAGATCACAGATAAGATAAACGATGTGACTTTTTGTTTGGATCTACCAAGTCATTGGAACATTCATAATGATTTCCATATAAGTTTGCTATGTCCTTATATTGGAGAATCTCCAATGGAACCAATGAAGGAAGATTTACCTGACATAGAAGAAAAATAAGAGTTCCTTATGCTTGAAAGAATTTTACACCATCAGGACAATACTTTAAGGTCAGGTAAGGTATTACGAAAGTATGTGGTTAAGTTTGAGAATTATCCCCCATGTGACACTCAAATTATGACTGAGAGAGAACTACAACGCTTTCCAAATCTTCTTAAGGACTATGTATCCCCTCTACAGTTGAGGTCAACTGTTTAGAAGCTAGAGGGATGTCACTAAATTGATTGCTTATTACACATTCTCTATTTAATAAATTCATGTCAATAAACTAATGACTCACTTTTCTTTAAAGTGTTGATGATGATCTAGCATGGCCATTAGACCATTTAAAGACCAATATTCTTAGTGCATCACTTAATGGGGTGATAAGAGTACTGAGATGAGGATATCTGGTACAAGCAGTACAAGTTATGAAAGGGGAAAGAAGTGTCTGCCAAGTGTAAGAGTGTACACACGCCCTCAAAAGTTGAAGGGCACTTCACACTGAGTATCCAATTGACTTGTGCTACATGCCTAGCACCAAGCACAAAAACACATAAAATGGGGAGAGGAGAGTTGAGAAAGTGCAAATGCTTGTAAGAAGTAGGCTAAAGCACATTAAAAAGGCGATGCCAAGAATGAGTGCAGGGCGGCATGTGGACACATGGGTTTGCAAGGAGGCTAAAAGGAATTGGATTTCTTCAACAAGGATTAAATGATAATCCTTCTCCCATTGCATCCATGTGGCAGGTACATAATGTATGTTGGCGGTAGAAGGTAGGCGTTGTTGTTGTGATCGAGGGCCAACGTTAGGGCAGTACTGCTGATAACTTTTCCTGCTTGTTATCTCCAACATGCGTGCCCTCAATGTGTTCATGTCTGCATCTACGAGACTGAACGTGGGAAACTGACGATCATTTGTGGGTTCATCCCCTGCAAAACTCAAAAAGGTGGGGCATTAAGTAAGCTTGGTCGCATCTCTAACAAGCTTAAATAATAGCACTACGATCGATCACAAAAGCACATTCTTATTCTCTTAAATCTAAGCCTGCAATGGAAAGCTTATATATGGTGGGCTTAATGCAGCAGAAACAATCACAATATAGGTCAGTCTCGCAGATGTCGGATTAACTTACTGTTGAAATCTTCCATACTGCTGCTGCATAATTTCCATGGACGAGCACGAACAGGCGCTGCAAGTTGGTGGCATGGCGGGCGAGATGGGTTCCGGAGATCAGGCGTGGGATGTGGTGCATATAAGAGAGGGCGGCTAAGGGCAGGAATAGGCATACGTAAGTAGGTAGAGAGAGAGAGAGAGAGAGGTTTAATGTTTGAGTTTGTGAGCCTGCAAACTGTGTCGTCAATAGCTTGCAGATGAAGCACACACCCTATATAGAGTCTTATTTATGTGCAGCGAAGGTAGGATTATGTTGGATTATTACGGTGAATGCAGATGATCATAGAAATCTTGGTCGAGTGGCTGGATAGACAGCACACGCATGTATAGCGGTCGCGTTGTATCCAGCTAAGGTAGAGATGAGGACAGAGACGATGATATATCATTTCCTTTCATTATTATTATTATTATTATTATTGATATTGATATTGGTAAGATGATGTTATGGAGCGAGTGAGGACAGAGACGACGATGGAACGAGCTCCACATGGAAGACGAGGGCGGGCGTCTTGTTTTCCTGTCGATGCGATCGGGAAGCAGCACACACGTTTTGCCTGGCGCCCTCTTTTGACTATTTCTTTTGTGTCTTTTGACCATCCTTTTACATAAGTCCTTAACATTTCCTAATGGAGCTTTCCGCACTTTGTATCTCGGCCTACCCACATTTAAGACATTCTCATACTTGCTACGCTTCAACCATCTTTCCCTACGAGCAGCTTCACTTTATTAAACCCTGGCTTTTTATTTCTAGCTCTCACCAAGTACATTATATGTAGATTCACAACCATGATTCATTAAACCTTGATTTTATGTGCTCCAAAAGTTCAATTCCACAAGATTTGTTGCAAACATTGATAATCATATGCAAATGTTGTATATCGTGCAAGTTTCTTGGACGCTAGGGTGGGCAGCATCTTTAATGGCATTAAGGATCTTGATCTTCAACAATAGGACCAATTCAAGCCTCTTTAGTGCATTGATCCTGTTACGACTTCTTGGCACTTGCATGTTTGGCAAAATGAATCGATAAGCAATCTGCCAAACAAAATTCAATTTTAGTCCTAAAAAATATTTTGATATGTATGACATGCATTCCCATTAAAAGATTTGCAGTTCAATAAAACTTCCAATGTAGTTGAGTGCTATTAATTTGACCCATTTTTATGCACATTTGAAAATTAAACTTTCATAAATAACGAGTTACCACTTAAAAGTTACTCCAAACCTTCTATTCTATATCTAGTAGTATAGGTAAGTTCCCATTCAATTTAGGTATCATATGCACATGTTATTTCAAATATAGTCAACTAGGACATGAGCCAATTAAGTTCATTCTTCATAGAAATAGCATATAAGTACTAACTTCATTCATGTGACTTGATTTATAGCGAAACAAAAACATTGTCTCAAAGAAACGACTTTTTCTATAGAAATAAACATTCATGTTCTAGTTGTGCATGAATGAAGTTAGTACTCACCTTATTATCTTAGTATTTCTCTAGCTTAGCATTTTAGTCTAAGTTTGTACTATTTTAGTATATATGTGGTCATGTTCAATCAAGTTAGTGGATTCAAATCATTTAAGCAGCCCAACACGATCTTTGATGCATAGAGGCATTGCAAAGAGAAGAAGTTTGAAATTTCCTCAAAAGGAACATAGTCCCAATATAGAAAAGTGTATATCCATTTGTATAAGGTACAGGGTTGGATCTACAAGAGGATTTGGGATTTCATGTGTATATCTATCACTACAAGATATAGGCCTTATACCGACATTAAAAGCAGAGAAAATGTAAATAAAGAAATTTGGCCCCCTCGTCACAAAAAGCGTCATTATTGGCGATGCCATAGAACAATCGGTATTAGCGTCGTTATCAGCGTCGCTATTTGCGTCATATCAAATGCGATGCTGATATCGATGCAAATAGCGACGCTGATAACAAACGACGCTTTGCGATGCTAATAACGACGCCAATAATGACGCCTCCAAGTAAATTTGCAACGCTAATAGCGATGGTAATAGGGAAAAAAAACTTGTGGGCAGCAGCCTTGCCACATATAGCACTATGTACTTTATTTGGGCCATATAAAATAGTTTCTACACTGTGTACAATGCTCGTGTAAATAAAGACAAAGTGTACTTAGATCATAACACTGATACATGAAATAAATACATGATCGCATAATGAAAGCAACTGGTACAATCATGGCAAGATATCACTACTTTATAGAAAATTTCTACATAGATCATGTGACCAAAAAAGAAGGGTGTGTGAGCTCTAGGGATCAAAGGGCGAGCTATAGATCATCGTCATTCGAAAGCTCGTCCCGCTGCAAAGGAGTATCGAACGGACTCTGCAAAAAAAGAAACAACTATACATCACACTACAAGATATAGACCTTATAGCGATGAAAATACAAACAACAAAATTTGCCCCCGTCGTCGCAAAAAGCGTCGTTATTGACGACACCATAGAATCGTCGCTATATGCGTCGACGCATATAGCGACGCATATAGCGACTGTTATAGAGAATTTGCGATGCTTATAGCGACGACAATAGCGACGTGTGCAGTAAATTTGCGACGCAAATAGCGACGGTAACAGAGATTTTTTTTTTGTAGCAGGGCAACTTAGTTTCTGCACTGCTGCATACAAAGCGTTTGCAAATAAAAAGAATGTATACTGAAATCATAAAACTGATAGATGAAATAAATACATGATATCACATAAAATGCGATTGGTACAATCATAAAATAATATCACTAATACATGGAAAATGTCTACATAGATCGAGCGACTAAAAACTAAAGGTATGTGAGCTCTAAGGATCCAAGGGCGAGCTACAAATCCTCGTCCCCCGAAATCTCTTCCCGCTGCAAAGGAGCATCAAACGGATTCTGCAGAAAAAGAAACAACATATCAATCCACCATACAATAATGCATTCAAGTATCTCATGGTAACTACGGACAAGAAAGATGAGTGACTTACTGGGCCGCCGCGTCTATACAATCGGTCGATCAATGATCTGAGACCGTGCCTCTCTGCATATCGAGTCTCAAGGCCTTGCGGATCGCGATTTGTAATGGAGTGCTACAAAGAAAACAAAATGCTAACTGTTAGAAACATGATTGTCAGTACAAAGAATATCTCAAAAAAACAAATAAGAAAAACAAAAGAGAAACTTACAAAGTCCTCCAAATATGTCCTGTGGCCGCCACTCCCAAGATGATGTACCGATCCGGCCTCGATTCGTGCTCTCGCCGCCTCCCGCTGCTGACTCCAACGTCCTGGCGAATTTGTAGCCCCCTCCCTCAGTCGGCGCCAGTCGTCTGTATCTAACCACTCGGGCTTTGGAGCCCCACTCTTGATTGCCTTGCGTGCGTCGGATCGTCTATGTGACATGTATGCACGCATGCAATCCATCATCCAGCCCGTAGAGAATCTATCCACTGCGGCTGGCACCGGGAACTCCTCGTGCAAGGATGCTACTATGTACTCCTTGCTCCCGTCCAGTATGTTCCTCCAATGATCCAGGACGTTGTGCCAAAAAACTTGTTGGCACAACTCCCTCATGCGAGCCATCACCCTCCTCCCCTCATCATTCATGATGATGGCTCCTGACCTGCTATCCACTAGGTATCCATAATCCCTAGGAGTGTGCCTTGTATGGGCCCTCTCCCATCTCCGTCCACGCTCCTGGGCATATCCAGGAGACCCCTGTACATCCAGTGTACCGACGGGGGTACCCTCTCCCGGAGTGCCACTCAAAGGGGTGCCACCAAAAGGAGTGCCACCAAAAGGCGTGCCATCTGCCGATGGCTGCACAAAAGCCGGAGTAACTAGAGTGGACATCCCCACAGGCGTGACAAATCCTGGAGGTGACCGAGCTCTAGCTGAACGACGAGACGAAGACACCGCATCCGTGTCTCCATAGCAGCACCCCCCTGATCCTCCTGCAGTCGCAGTCCCTCCCTCTGGCCCAAGTCGTGAGCGTCGAGATCGTCTGCTTGAAGTTGAAGCATCTGATCGCGCTGAAGCTGATCTAGCAGAGCGCCCTGACGAAGAATGAGACAGCTCCTGATCTGCCATCTCTCTGAATCTTGCGAGTTGATCTGGAGACATGCGTGCCATCATCTCCTAAAACTCCTCATCGCTCATCCCTCGACTCATCCTGAAAATGTCGATACCTGCACAGATAAAAAATGATGTTAGAATAATCAATTTAAACTATACAAAGCACATTAATATAAATCATTTTTGAAAAATCCCTCTTAAAATGCATATCTTATCTACCTTTATGGAAGATCTAAACAACGAATTGAGTAATACAATTCTCCAAGAATGAAGTATTCTATAGTCCCATGTTCATCTCCTGACACGACTCTGCATACACTAGAAGGTCGATAGACATGTCACCACAAAAGAACGAGTCTGCCTCGTTCTCAAAAAATTCTACGACTTCTATATTTCCATCATTGTTAACCGATGCGGGCTCCAAGCTTGCGGTGGCCTCCACCCCTTGTAATTTCGATCCCTCTATTTGCATATTTTCTTCATCTATGCCTGGAACATTGCTTTGATCGTATACTCTCGCACCTCGAGGAGTTGAAGGTATAACATACCACCATCGAGGTTGTCGGGGATTTGGATAGAAGATTACCTATTCACAAACACTTACAAAGCGGCTTCAAACCATTGTGACATAAACCATGTCGTATTACAATTAGCAAGCAAATGACTAGTTGTACATGTTCACAATGGGCCGGCAACACAAAGGTGTCGCGCAAATCCATCCATTTTTTTTCGGAATCTATTTCGAGAAATCCAGATGGACCTCGTCGACTGTTGCGCCAGCTCCTCCAAGTACCACTTTGAACCACTGCACATCGAATATTATCATGGAGAAGCTACGGTAATCCACCGTAATAATACTTTGCAAGTTCCCAAAATACTCCATCTCATCCACAACCATGTTCGGATCCGTTGCTCGTCACCGGCTCTCTTGCTCAAACCTTGCCATGACACCGTAGTCCATTGTGGAGCGTATTTGGTCAATACGCTCCACCCGAAAATGCCGTCCGCGCGACCACGCTGCACTATATATTTTGTACTGCACATTGAAACACTCAAATTAGATGTAGCAAGCAAATTTAGATACGACACATTCTAAACCCCTCATTACCTTTGGACTACATCCCCTTGAGAACTCCCACTCCTCCATTGAGACCTCTGTCCCTTCGCTGAATGCTGCGGTCAAGGCTCCGTGCAACCATCGTGTTGACATAAACCGCGGCATCTCCTCCATCCCTTCGGGATATCGAATCGGTCGGTGACGCGTACTGCGTCGAAATTCAGCTCGCGCTTCCTCTCGATCTTACCTTGCAATCTAGTACTTGGCGAGCCACGTCTCCATGGAGGCATGGTGCAACATATAAAAGCGATTCACCTTCTCTTCCATTGAGGCATCCATTCTTTTTTCTACCCCATTTCCAACCACCACATCTCTAGTCAGCCTGTCATCGTCCTTCAGCGTCCATAGCATTTCATTGTCTGGTTCCACCGTTGGTAGCCATTGTGAGATATGCACTAACGCCTCTGACACCAACCAACCTTCCGCCATGCTACCTTCCGGACGAGCTCGTTGTCGCACAAAGCCTTTCAGGGTTTTCATGAAGCACTCCAAGAACAACATCCATCGCGTATGGACAGGTCCAGCAATCTCCACTTCGTCCACAAGATGCATAAGAAGGTGAACTTGTATCGTGAGCATGCTAGTGGGCAGGTATTTCTCAAAGAGACAGACCATCTCAACTGCTTCCCGCCTTGCGGATTCAATAGAGGACGTCTTAATCTCTTTCTGTGAGATCCATTGCACCAAAGTCGACAACTTGTAAATGGCCCCGCGAATTTCTGGAGTTAGGCATCCCGCGATCGCGATCGGTAGGACAAACTGCCACAAATGAGAAAGCATTAAGAATAATGGTCACTTTTCAAATTTCAAAATGTCCACGCTAATTAAAATCCATTCTTTCACAAACCTAACATATCTTATGCCAATGATGGGATTTTAGCACAGACATTTGGTCATCTTTAGAAAATGCGGACCTGAGAGAACGCATCATACCCGTTGGAGTGCGGATAGACTTGATTACTTGCTTCACAATGCGGTCTTCTTTGGTAGACAAAACCCAGGGAGCGCGAGGAAGCTGCACTCCCCCTTCAGCACTCGTCTGCGGCGGCCAAAGCGCCTCCATCTTACCTACCTCCTTTAAATCCATTCGTGACCCTATAGTGTCTCTCTTTCTTGTGATGTGGTCCCATAGCAAGCTGCCCACATTTTTGAAAATATGCATGGGATCCAACAAGTGGTTGACCTGTAAGTGGGTCCAATATGGCAACTCGTAGAAAACTGAGAACCGTCGCATTCCATTTGGATGTGATTCCGGGTTTACCATTTTCAGCTCGTACCAGCTTACAACGTTCATACGTGCTGGAGGTCGTCCAAGAAAACCTTCCCTGAGTTCATGATCCTCCGGCAAGAAAGCGGCATCGTCCACATGAGAATGGCTCGAATGTTGGCTGACCACGGACCATCGCACCTGCTCATATCTTGCACCGTGACCCCCTCTTCCCACAAAATCTTAAGCTCATCGACTAATGGACGAAGAAACACGTCCATATTTTTTACTTTGTAGCGGCCCGGGACGAGCAAGCTAAGGATGAGATGTCCTTTCTTCGTAGAAAGCCATGGAGGAATGTTGTAGTTGACAAGCACTATAGGCCACACACTATAAGAAGTCGAGCGCAGACCGAATGGGTTCACACCATCCATGGCAAGACCGAGCCGAAGATTCCTTGGCTCTTGCACAAAGCCTGGGAAGGTAGAGTCAATGTGGCTCCATGTGCGCGAATCTGCTGATATTCGTTGCATTCCATTCGTGGACCTATTCTGCACATGCCACGTTGTCAAGCTTGTCATGGCAGACATGCGAAACATGTGGTTTATGCGGGGGATGAGCGGAAAGTGTCTGAGGACTTTTTGAGAGATGGTCTGCCCTTGCAAGTCCTGTCGATACCTGTGAGCACCACACTTTGGACATGTCTCCATAGTCTCGTATTCATCTCGAAATAATATGCAGTCGTTGATACATGCATGGATGTTATTGTAGTCCATGCCAAGCTTCCATAAAACATGTCGTGCATCATCACGAGACTCAGGCATGGTGTTTGCGGGTGGCAATATATGATATTTCAATAACCTGAAAAAATCATAAAACACCTTGAAAAATCCATCCATGTTTGCAATAATACTGTTTAAAAAAAAAACAATGAAGTCTGTGTGCAAGGTACCTGAATAACTCAGTCACACTCGTATCGCTCCAACCGTATTTTGCTTGCACACTTAAGAGTGCAAGCAATGTCTTCAACTGAGATACTCGGCACCCATCATATAATGGTATGGATGCTTCCTCTCTAAGCGGGTCAGATGTCTCAACATCCATGGGAATCAATGCATCGATCATTGCCTCCATCTCAGGCTCCAAGATTGTAGGCAAGTCGGGAAGGTTGTCTGTCTCCTCTGGCATTGACAGTATAGATGGGCCTTGCGAGTGGTCGATTGGCTCCTGCAATCCATCCATCGCACATCCACGAACTCTTCTAATTGGCCGCAAAGGGTGCACTCCCTCTTGGGTCAAGACATCAGCCCCCTGGATACAAAATTTGCCAACAAGACCCAATCTTATTGTGTATGGTTTTGAATTAGCTTGAGAGTACAATGCATGAAAAATACTAACTTCAAATTACCATTTGCTGAAAATCTGCAATCGCCTGATCAATGATCTCAGATTGAAACTCGCCAAATCGTCGTACGTGTTCTATAGACAATCAGCGTTTTCGTCTAATTGCCAACTTGCATTGAGAGCAAGGACATGGGACACGTTGATTAAGATACGACTCGCGGTCTTGAACAATAAGACCTTCTTCGTTTGCAATCTTATCTACATTACAGCAAACGAGGCTTAAATGGATAGCTTTATGGAGATGTACGTCAAGTTGCAAGTTGACCATAAACCTTGCATTGTATATAGTAGTCGAGAGATTTTCCGATGTTATATCTCGGCCTTGTATCATGCTCAACGATTTGTTTGTCCCGGTAGATAATTTTTTGTTATATCTCGGCTTTGAGTATAAGTAATCCATTTTAAAATTAATGCGCGCCATCTATGAAATTTTATAACTATAGTAATAAAATTTATTTTAATCAATTCTACTCATAGTCATAAGACCTGAGAGAAATTATCCTATACTCAATTTAAGGGTTTTTTCTTCTATAACAATAATTTTGGGTTCATTTTGATGAAGTACGTGGCCGTATGCAAAGCACATTGCATACCATTATCAATACGTATATTATCTTAAATTTCCTTCCCCTCCCTCTCCCTCTCTTTCTCTCCCTCTCCCTCTCTTCCTCTCTTTCTCTCACCCTCTCCCTCTCCCTCTCGTTCTCTTTCTCTCCCTCTCTCATTTCCTCCCTCCCCCTCCCTCTCCCTCTCCCTCCCTCTCCCTCCCTCTCCCTCTTTCTCTCCCTCTCTCATTTCCTTCCCCTCCCTCTCCCTCTCCCTCTCCCTCTCTTTCTCTTTTTTTCCCTCTCCCTCTCTATCTCTCTTTCTCTCTCATTTCCTAAACAAGCAAAAAATAAAGTGATTTAAACATCCTCCAAGCAAAAGGGAGAGGGAGAGATACAATGCACTCTCCCTCTCTTTCTCTTTCTATCCCTCTCTCATTTCCTTTCCCTTCCTCTCCCTCTCACTCTCTTTCTCTTTCATTTCCTCTCCTAAACAAGCAAAAAATAAAGCGATTCAAACATTAATCAAGCAAAAGGGAGAGGGAGGGAGAGAGAGAATGCACTCTCCCTCCTTCTCCCTCTCTTTCTCTTTCTCTCCCTCTCCTATTTCCTCCCCCTCCCTCTCCCTCTCCCTCTATTTCTATTTCTCTTTCTTTGTCTTTCTCTTTCTTTCCCTCTCCCTCTCCCTCTCCCTCTCCCTCTCTTGCTCTCTCATTTCCTCTCCTAAACAAGCAAAAAAGAAAGTAATTTAAACATTAAACAAGCAAAAGGGAGAGAGAGAGAGAGAATGCACTCTCCCTCTCTTTCTCTCCCTCTCCCTCTCTTTCTCTCCCTCTCTCTCCCTCTCCCTCTCCTTCTCTTTCATTTCCTCTCCTAAACAAACAAAAGAGAACGATTTAAACCTTCAACAAGTAAAAGAAAGAGAGAGGGAGACTCACCAATGAGACATGGCGAGCGTGGGCGGCTTCTCTTTGCAACGAGGGCTCCTCCTCTCCTTCGCGAACAACGGCAGTGGCAGTGGCGGTGGCGGCGGCGGCGGCAGCAAGTCTCTTCCTCTTCTTCTCTCACAAAGCCTTGGCTCTCTCCCTCGCTGTCTCCCTCACTCTCGCTCTCAAAAGGCGAAGAAAAGAAAATGAAAACGGCGCTTTGGTTTCGGCCGCGCTTTTTTTCCCTGCGGCGTCGCTATTGGCGTTGCTATTTGCGCGACGCAAATAGCGATGCCAATAGCGACACCGATATCCGCCGTCGCTAATCGGCGTCACTATTGCCCCATTCCCTTGTAGTGTCAATCCACCATACAATAATACATTCTAATTAAACATGGTAACTACGGACAAGAAAGTTGAGTGACTTACAAGGCCGTTGCATCCATACAATCTGTCAATCAATGTAGTGAGACCATACATCTCTGCATATCGAGTCTCAAGGCCGATCAGATTGCGATTTGTAATGGAGTGCTACAAAGGAAACAAAATACTAACTGTTAGAAACACAATTGTCAGTACAAAGGATATTGCAAAAAAATAAGCAAGCAAAAAAAAAAGAAAAACCTACAAACTCCTCCAGATATATCCTGTGGCCGCCACTCCCAAGATGATGGACCACTCCAGTCTCTAGTCGTCTCCTTGCCGTCTCACGCTGCTGTCTCTAACATCCTGGAGAATCTGTAGCCTCTTTCCTCAATCAGCCCGTCTATCCACTCAGGCTTTGAAGCTCCACTCTTGAGTGCCTTGCATGCGTCTGATCGTGTGTGTGACATATATGCATGCCTACACTCTATCATCCAGCCTGTAGAAAACCTATCTATTGCAAATGGTACCAAAAACTCCTCATGCAAGGATGCTACTATGTAGTCCTTGCTCCCCTTCGGTATGTTTTTCCAATGATCCAAGATGTGCCGAAAAACTTTTTGGCACAACTCTCTCATACGAGCCATCACCCTCCTCCCCTCATCATTCATGATGATAGCTCTTGACCTATCATCTACAAGGTAGGCATACCCCTTTGGGCTATGCCTAAGCTGGATCCCCTCCCACCTGCGACCACACTCGTGGATATATCTAGGAGATCCTTGTACATTTGGTGTACCGACAGGGGTAGTATCTATCAGAGTAGCACCCATAGGGGTGCCACCTGTGGACGGTTGAGAAAAAGCCGGAGTGATTGAAGTAGACGTCCCCATAGGTGTGGCAAATCCCAGAGGTGACGCAACTCCAGTAGAACGACAAGACGGAGACACCGCGTCCGTGCCTCCACAACAACCACCTGAGCCATGCTCTCTAGAACCGCCAGGAGAGCGAGAAGTAGCACCTATATCCCAAGCCGACCGCGGACTCATTGCATTCGTATCTCTGCAACACCCCCTTGACCCTAAAGCACTCCCTCCGTGTGGCACAATTCAGGAGCGTCGACCTCGTCTACTCAAAACTGAAGCATCTGATCACGCCGAAGTAGATCTAATAGAGCGGCCCGACGATGTCCGAGACAGCTGCTGGTCTGCCATGTCTTTGAATCTCACCATTTGATCTAGAGACATGCATGTGAAGATATCCTACAACTCCTCATCACTCATCCCTCGACTCATCTTGATGATCTAAGTATCCACAAAGGTCACCTACACAGACAAAAAATGATGTTAACATAATCAATTTAAATCATACAAAGCACGGTAATATAAATCTTAAAAAAATGATATTACTTATAATGCATATCTTGTGTACTATTATAAGCGATTAGTCAATGAATTGAGTAAGTAAATGCTCCAAGTATGAAGTATTCTATGGTCCCATGTCAATCTCTTGACACAACTCGGCATAAACTAGAAGGTCGATAGACATGTCACCACAAAAGGATGAGACCACCTCGTTCTCAAAGAATTCTTGGACTCCTATATTTCCATCATTATTACCTGATGCTGGCTCCTCTACATGCTCCAAGCTTTCGGTGGCCTCCACCCCTTGCAATATCGACCCCTCTATTTGCATATTGTCCTCATCTATGGTCGGAATATTGCTTTGATCATATACTCTCACACTTCAGGGAGCTGAAGGTATAATATACCACCATTGAGGTTGTCGGGGGTTTGGATAGAAGATTACATGTTCACAAACACGTATAAGAGATATTTAACTATTGTGACATGTATCATGTCGTAATACAATTAACAAACAAATGAGTTCATGCATCTGTTCACAATGGGCCGGCAACACAAAGGTGTCATGCAAATCTGTCCATTTTTTTTTAGATTCTATTTCGAGAAATCGAGATGGACCTCGTCGAACTGTTGCTTCAGCTCCTTCAAGTACCACCTTGAACCACTGCACATCGAATAGTATCATGGAGAAGCTACCGTAATCCACCGTAATAATACTTTGCAAGTTTCCAAAATACTCCATCTCATCTATAACCGTGTTTGGATCCATTGCTCGTCGTTGGCTCTCTTGCTCGAACCTTGCCATGATATCATAGTCTATTGTGGAGTGCATTTTGTCGATACACTCCATGCGGAAATGTTGTCTGCACAACCACGCTGCACTATATATTTTGTACTATACATTGAAACACTCAATGACTTGTCACATATAAAATATAGATACGACAGACCCTAAACACGTCATCACCTTTGACTACATCCCCTTGAGAATTTCCACTCCTCGGTTGAGACCTCCGCCCCTTCGCAAGACGCTGCAGTCAAGGCTCCATGCAACCATCACGTTGACATAAACCGCGGCACCTCCTCCATGCCCTCGGGATATCGAATTGGTCAATGGCATGCACTATGTGGAAATCCAAATTGCGCTTCCTCTCAATCTTGCCTAACTTGCTGGTACCTGGCGAGCCATGTTTCCATAGAGGCATGGTGCAACATACAAAAGCGATTCACTTTCTCCTCCACCATTGCAGCATCCATTCTTTTTCTACCCCATTTTCAACCACCACATCTGCAGTCAGTCTATCATTGTCCTTCAGGGACCATATCATAGTGTTGCCTGGATCCACCGTTGGTAGCCATTGTGAAATATGCACTAGCACCTCAGACACCAACTAACCTTCAGCCATGCTACCTTCTGGACGAGCTCGTTGTCGTACAAAGTTTTTCAGGGTTTTCATGAAGCGCTCCAAGAAGAACATCCATCGCGTAAGGATAGGTCCAGCAATCTCCACTTCATTTACAAGATGCACAAGAAGGTCGATTTGTATTGTGAGCATGCTGGTAGGTAGGTATTTCTCAAAGAGACAGACCGTCTCCACTGCTCCTCCCCGCCTCGCGGATTCAACAGAGAACGTCTTAATCTCCTTCTATGAGATCCATTGCACTAAGGTCGACAACCTATAAATGGCCCCGCGTATTTTTAAAGTAAGGCATCTTGTGATTGCGATCGGTAGAACAAACTACCACAAATAAGAAAGCATTATGAACAATGACTACACTCCAAATAGCAAAATGCGTAGGCCACTTACAATCCATTTGTAGTACAAACCTGACATATCTTATGCAAATCATGGGATTTTAGCCCTGATAATTGGTCGTCTTTAGAAGACGGAGACCTGAGAGAATGCATCATACCCGTCGGAGTGTGGATAGACTTGACTACTTGCTTCACAATGCGCTCTTCTTTAGTGGACAAAACCCAAGGAGCGTGAGGTAGCTGTACGCAACCATTAGCACTCGTTTGTGGCCAAAGCACCTCCATCTTGCCTACCTCCTTCAAATCCATTCGTTGTCGAAGGTTTTTCAAAAGCAAAGTCGTGACCACAGAGGTCCTTGAGAAATTCCAAGATAGAAGATCAATCAAGCAAATGAGCAAGATGAGAAAATGATGTCAAGTCTCTGTTTTTATTTCTGCCAATAACTAAAGACGAATAGAAAGCCAAATTAGCTTGTAGTGGCAACCTCCACAATATATTCTCCACTCTCTAAAGTCCCCAGATTAAGCTGTACAATTGAACCTTATATTGCATGAAACAGATCAATAGCCATAGCTTAAGGCAAGTTTTTGATCTCTGTAATAGAATTATAGGTTGCAGACCTGTTATGACTCTAATGATCTGTGAAGACACTGTCTGACTTTCCTATTGTAGAAGGCAATGTCATTCTGGTATAATAAGGAAGCTTCTGGATTTGCAAGGCTTGCAGGATTCGGATCCGTCAAGAGAGACTGAATAGAAGTGAGAATGGTGATCAGTGTAGCCCTACACAGCTTCAATGCATGACAGCAGAGTCGTTAGCCACCGTTGGAGCATTCATAGTCGTTGCCTTCTCATCTGTGACAATTTTTACCCTCCCTGTTTTGATTTGAATGGGGTTAGTTGAATTTTATCCACAGCCTCACGTAGCTTCTAAGAATTCTGAACCCAATCTGGGACAACAATGTAAGTCTCAGCCCTCAGAATAGCTGCAGCAGCAATAAAAGACAAGTACAAAGGATCCTTAGAGGTGTATTCAAGAGGTTTAGAGAACCGTTTCAGTGCAGACCAAAATAATGCCCTAGTACTGTATAGTATGATGGCATTGGCTCCAATCCTACGTGTGGTATCCCACCAATCGGTTTGAGAAGCTTTAAACATGTTGTGGACATTTTTGTACTATAAAGTATGATGACATGCTGCTTCAAACCTTCATAATGGTAACCCAATAGTCTGTGTATGAGACTCCACTCTCTATTCTAGACCCATAATCCCAAAAGAGATGCAATCACAAGCATGGACACACTAGGTGGCAATCACTTGTCATCATTCTGTTGAATACGTGTAGTCTGATTCGAGGAGCCACTTGATGGAAAAACAAAAGACCCATGACTTGGATCAGTTGTGCTCACCATGGCAATACCTCCAAAATCACATGTATCGGCACCTTTGGCATAGTACAAGGCCGCTTGGAGGGTGGAGTCATCTGCGGTCTACTTGGTTACGCACTAGGACGATGTTGGTGACACACCGGTCTGGGTGCTGCTGCCTTGTTTGTCCTCTGCCGTAGCATTTCCATTCGCGCTGGGCATCACGGAGGAGTCCGACGAAGATCATCAACGAAGATCAATCGGCCCATGTTGCTTCTCTGCTTGATCTTCAGACAACTTGTCTGCAATAGCAGCCTTTCCTTTCTCTATTTCACGTTCAAACAACCCCCTTTTTGCATGTTCCAGACCTGCTACCTCATTTCCAGGATCCTTACGTTATTTAATGTGGAACTCTTCTCTGCTCATCAACTCCATAGGACTATTATGCTGACTGAATTTCCTTGTTCTAACACAATTACCATCATGCTGGTCATTCCAAGTGTAGCGACATCAGAGTACTGCTGGAACAAACCGCCATATCTGTGGGAAACCTATGAAGTCAAGAGGCAGAAAATGCTTCCTCTTGTTCTTCAATTGTGCCTCTTGAGCAAGTCGTGCCCTTTCCAATTCCTTCCTAGCTCTCTCCAGTTCTTCAATCTGAGTGTTGGCAGCAGATTTCTTCACCTTAGTAGGAGTACACTATTTTTTTCTAATCTTCATTACGAGAGGCTAAGAATCAGAACTCATCCCACTTATCAACAGCTTGCTTTTTCTGCACCAATTTCTATGATCGAATTTGCTCTTCTTCAACCAAAATCTGCCTCTCCTCTTTTTTTCTGCTTTTTCATTCTACTCTCGATATGTTGCCCCCAAAAGAATCATGAGCTCCCCCTTTGTTAAACACAGCTCCCTCCATCTTTAGCTTTTTGCAAAATTCTTGGCCACATCTATTAAAGAAATACAATTTCATTGCTCGTCCTTTTTCACATAAAGAGATGAGAAATGTCGTATTTGACATTAAAAGCTCATCCATCCCATACCTGCCCTTTCACAGGCTCGTTCCCATTCCAAAAAACATATGTCTGTATTACATTTGCTCCCCATCTTTGGAATCACATTGCTTTTTCTCCTTAAGCCCTGCTTCTGTCTTACATGGCCACTGCCCTTCCCAAAACACATTCAACATGCCCGCAAAAAGCAGTGTGTTCCGAAAAAACTTCCTTTTAGTCCCGAAAAAGCTCATTTCTATTCAAGCTTTGTTAGAAGCTTGTAGAAGCTTCTTCTCTCCAATCATTATTTATCCCCTTTCATACAAAGCATATTTGATTTTGATCAAGAAAGGGCTTCTGCATTCACTAAAGTGCGGGTTTCTCGACCTTGATCGAATACACACACATTCACATGCAATCATGCACACATAGGCTAAAGAAAATACGGGTACTTCTCGAATAGGTACAAAAAAATATAGGGAAAAAACATCACACACATAGGAAAATGCAAACACAACGACTAGGTATGCACAAAACACAAATGTCACACACACAAAAATTTTGGTAGATTCCACACCTCGGATGCGTAGCAACACGACATCCACCCCCTCTGATCCTGCGCATCCTCTAGATGGGCCAACTACCCATGATAATTGTTGTCAAGATCCACGATCACATCAATCTCTTCATTGTCTATTTCTAGTATATTAGCAATATTATTTGTCATATCATCTGTCTCTTCTATTGGAGTTTCTTCTCGTTGCTCCTCTTGCAAATTCTTCGAATGCATAATCCTCCTCATCTCTTTTCTTGAAAATCTTGATTCTTTTTCCTGCAATGGGCACTCTAAGCATTGTCCCATCCAATTCTGTCAGCTCATATGTTGCATTGTCAAAGACATGTCTGACTATGTATAGCCCAAACCATCTTTTCACCATCTTCCGAAGTGCAGTATGCTGATTTTCAAGGTTGCTATCAAAGACTAATACCCAGTTTCCCTCTTCTATTGCTCTAGGCCTCAAGCAATGCCTGCTGTCAAACCTGTCCTTATTTCTAAGTGTAGCAACCTTCAACTTGTCAATAGCTAGCTGAATATCCTTTGGCCTTCTCTCCAACTGCCGGATCCGAAGAGCTAAGAGCTCCTCTCTTGTCAAATCCTCCTGCCAAGGTAAAATTAACAAAGTCAAAGCACAAGTCTCAGTCGGCATAACTGGTTTCTGACCATACATCAACTCTGCGGGCATATATCCTGTGGTAACACTGTGAGTCGTACGATCAGCCCACTCGGCCATTCTCCAATCCGTCCTCTGCATGCTTTGGCTAATGCTTTCACTATCAACGGATGCCCTCTTTCACTCTTTCCATTTCCCTCTAGATTGTATGTTGTGGTTAGAGCCAACTTGATTCATATTTGAGAGAAAAACTCCCTAACTTCATCTGCATCTAATTCACAGCAATCTGCAGTGATCTTACCCACATAGCCATACTTGCAGAAAATTTCTTCCAATAAGAACTTACACACTGCACTAGTGGTCTTCGTTCTCAAAGGTCTGCCCTCAATACGATTGGTAAGATCCTCTCTAGCAAAACAATATATCTCATCTGCCATAGACCCATCGGCATAGTAACCAAGTCAACTACCCACTTATAATGAATGCATAGCGGATAGGTCGGGTGAAGCTCATCTCGATGACGCACTACGGAATACATCTAACAGTCTCTACAAGTCTCTACAAAGCGAGAGACATCTCTATACATGCTTTTCCACCAATATTTTTCCTTGATTTTCTCATAAGTAGCCCACACTCCTCTATGACTAGCCCAAGGATCCTCATGAAACTCTCTCATCACCTGTAACTGGGTCTCTTTATTGCAGACAACCCGCAAGGGTAATCCACCTCTTTTCTTCGGGTGCTTCCAAAGAAATCCCTCCTTGAGAAAATAACCATAGGCTTTTCTTATGATCTTCTTGAACTCTTTATTTGTCCATTCATCTCTTTTGCTTAGTGTACTAAGGTACTTGCCAATCTGCAACCAATATCCAACATAGAGTTCTTCTATGAAAGCCACAATATCATAGACATGACAAACATGATCAACCATAGCAGCTGAAATTTTTGCATCATCCTCTTCTGCAAGTAGTGTCTCCTCATCATCATATTTGGCTCTAGATAGCATATCCACCACTGGATTATCCTTCCCTGCTATGTGTTTAAATTTTGGATTTAATGACTTCATGTATGCGATCCATCTCAGCATAGCTATATCCGGAGTAGAGCAACTCGTAATCATACCTATCAATGGCAAGCAATCTGTCTCTACCATAACTGGGGCTCCAATAAAATACTCCTTGTCACATTTGAGAGCCGTAACAATTCCCAGTAATTCCCTCTTGATTTGCGGATACCTCCTCTATCTATCATTTAGGACTTTCGCCCCAAACCAAATAGCGTACCTGTTTCCATCTGCATCATCTTGACCCACATCCCAACTTATGCCAATTGGACTAGTGTCAACTGTCAATACAATAGGCCTTCCACAATTATAATATGCTTTCCTGAGAGTAGGAGAAATCTGCAATAACTTCTTCAATTTCCGCATGGCTCTAATGTGGCTCTCATCCCAATAAAATTTCTGCCCCTTTCGAAGCAGCTGATATAAACAATCTGCTATGTGTGCAAAATGGGGTATCCAAATCATGTAAAACACATAGGCTTCAATGAATCTCTGTACCTCTGAAGTGGTAGAGCAATACTCCGTAATCTTTCCTATAGCATCCACCTTTGCAGGTGAAGGTTTCCTACCATAATACCCACACATATGTCCAACAATGACAACCTCATTTACTCCAAAAACAGATTTCTCCCTGATAGTGTCAAGTTCACTTCTTCTAACCTAGCCAAAATCTTTTCACAAGCTGCAATATGATCAGCCATAAAGTATCTCCATCCCTGGTCATTTAGACTCTCATCTTCTCTTCTTCTGCACACCCCTTAATGGGCACATCATCCAAGAAAGGCATGGTAAGCTGAGGTATATACTCACGAAGGACCTTATGCATGGCATTCATCATATGCGCAACAGAATTAGTGGTAGCTTGAGGCAAGGTACACATCCTGACAAGCCCATTAGGAATTCTCATAGTGGTTATGTCCCTGCTTTCTGAGGCCAGCTGAAACTGATCATATCCCGAATACAAGTCACCTAAAGAATAAATGGCATGTCCAACAAATGCTTTTGCAAACTCATCCACAACTGGACCTATACCAACATTCCTGATAGTAACTCCGTTTACTGGCTGCATGTCCTGTATAGATCGGAGAGTACTATATTTCTTTGGAACCGTAAACCACCTAATTGAGTATGGTGCAAATGATGGCTCTAGGATTCCCATCCTGATTTTCTCATTCAACAAGTCAACTAGCTTTGGTAGGTGTGCCCTAGGCACTGGAATAGGTCGGAGGTTCCATGGAATATGAGGAATAGTAAAGATCACCATAGGGGCAACAATATCCGGATTCACACATCCAATCTCATGTGAGAAGAAAGCAAACCCCCTTCCATGTCGCTCAAGCATATCCTGAAAGCACTGCCTCTTTGAGGGTAGTAAGAGATCACCATTTCCAATTTTTAATTCAGCAAGAGTTTTATGGCCTATATGCTCTGGGTTCCTCAAAATTGGCTGCTTGGCAGCTCTCTCTCTTTGTTGATCACTGTCAGGTGGAGGTGGTCTAGCTACCGACTTCACCTTCTTATCCACAATCTTGTATTTTGTGTCAACCCTGGCTTCATTATGATCCTCTGGATTACTTAAATCTTGCTATAAATTAGCAATTCTGCCCTCTGGTTGGCTGAATATCCTCAGCCCTCTACTCTATGGATTACATAGGAACAACCCTAAACTCTGGATGATGAAATATTTCAGCAGTAAACTCTATTGGCTGAAAGTTTTCAGCCCTTTGTATCTCTGTAGGTTGATCATAATTAGCCGGAAACTCTGTTTGTTGAATTTCTTCAGCTCTCAACACTTTTTGCTGGGTTACCTCAGCCTTTGACTCTATCTATGACACAAAATCTGAAATTTCATGAAACATCTCCAGGGACTGCACTGATACATTACTGAGACAACTCTGCATATCAGCTTTCAGCATATTTTCCATCTCTGTCATTGTATCTGCACAAACCATACTATCATACATCCCATCTATATGCTCATCATCCTCTAAAATACCTGCATTTTTCAAATCTTTCTCCTTCCTGCATATGTACTGCCTGGCAGCTCTAGGCAACTTAGAAATCTTCTGATAACTCATCGAACTGTTTGCTAAAATTCCAACAAAATTGGAGGAGAAAACACTACTGCCAGGAGGCGAGAACTCCAATCTCCTCTACTCTGTACCACCGTCGTCTCGCGGAACAACGGTACCTAATGAAAATTGGAATCCCTCACAGTGGGCAAAGGTGCATCTCAAAGAGTATCCCTGTTTCTAGCATGATTTACACACACAGTCATAAACTGGACTGCTTAGCTTTAATAAGAAAAGCTACAAGATTTTTTGCAACTGCATTCTAAAGTGGATCTGTGACGTTTTGAGGAGAGAAGGATAACTAATTAGGCCAGCATGGCTTCTGCCAGGAGGGGAGATGACAAGCCTGAGAGGAAGGGTTGAGTAGGGGCCATAAACAAAGGAGAGCAGTGAGCTAGAAAGGAGGAGATTCTTTCCTTTTGTGTTCATGAAGAGGGACGAGAATTTTGAGCACTGTGATCATGGCCAGGAAGGGAAAGCTCTAAGATAGGATACGGAAAGAAAGCCATCAGTTGGCCGATAGAGGTTGCTCCGTGCCGATAGAGCTTAGCAAAGGCATTCCATGAAGCTTGAGAAGTTCGACTATGGCGACAGGCAATAATCAACGGTAGGTGCTCAACAAGAAGGAGATGATGACGAGGCCAGCATGGCTTCTGCCAGGAGGGAAGACAACATTCCTGCCCACGAAGTTGGGATTTTCATGCAGGAAAGAGCTCTCAATTAAACTACAAGATCGACAATAGTTAAAATATTGTCGGGGAAGTTGCTATCTAACCAAGGATTATGGTATTGATCAGAGGGTGGCCAAGATTTAGAGGCAGCAGAGATTCACAAACGCAACACTCACACCAATATTGATGGTCTGTGTCCTAGTCAAAGGGATTGAAGTAACTGCATCTCCGAGCGGGAAGGGGGGTGTGCTTTTATCACTGCTAACATACAGATCAAAGGATATATTGATGTTGCTAATCCAAAGGCCTTGTCTTCATAGCATCAATTGTTATCATTGAAGCTATATATGCTTTGATACTCTTAAAAATGATCACCCATCAATCTTGAATTCCTTGTTCTTTAAGCCAAAGCATGAGAAGCCTTAGAAGGATCCAATGCACATAAATCAATCACGTACGCCTCCAATGGTTCACTATGCCTTTCTTGGATGAGATATCTTTCATAGGGTGTGTAGAAGAAGAGAAGGTGGATTACTAGGGAAACACGAAGTTTGTAGTAGCTCATATTGCTAACCATGAAAAGATATTGACCAAGATTGAGGAAGTGAATTTGATGTTATCCACTAGTTAGAAAAAGAATTTCGAAGTAAATGAAGATATTGACCAAGATTGAGGAAGTGAATTTTGATGTTATCCACTAGTTAGAAAAAGAATTTCGGAGTAAATGAAGGATTGATAGTTAGTCATATGTGGGGGCTTTATAGAAGAAGACCATACTTAGAAAAAGTGAATGCCATAGAGAAGATTGAGAAGACTTGTTCTTTTTTATTTGAAGTGAGAAGGTTTCTAGATGCTTGTATGTTTTACATGATTTGGAAACCCCATTTTTCTCATATTGCAAATGATTTATACTAGTTGGTGAGAAAGGGATACAAATTCTATTAGGATAAGAAACATAGATAGGCCATGAGAAAATCGAAGAAGTTATTGAGGATTGCACTTACTCTAGGGAAAGAAGAATACATAGGTGGAAGACCTACTATTAAAACTATTTTTATTAGCATCGATTAGACTACTAGACAATATGATGATGGGGGTAATAGGTATGGAGTCTGGTTTGGAGTAAAAATAATGAATGAGAAATACAGAGTTGAGGGTAGTTGTGATAGTCCTAAAGTGTGATAAATCATATTTCACTAGAGTAAAAGCAATATTGGACATGGTTAGCTTACCTCTATTCATGATCATTATTAGTTGTTAGACTTCAAACATAGCTATGCTGAGATGGATTGCATATATCAAATCAACGAATCTAGAGTTTTGACACATTGTAGGAAAGGAAAATCCATAGCACATATTATTAAGAGCCAAGTATGAGGATAAAGAGAGTTTGTAAGCCATTAGCAGAGATTTGGACTCATTATTGGGCCATTTAAGCTATTTGCCATTGTAGGGAATATTTAATAACAAGGAGACAAATAATGGTGAGGCTATCGTTACAAAACTTTTTTGGTTACTTTTTGGTAGAAAGGCCATAACTTGATCATATAGAGTCCAAATTTGTTAGAGGCTAGTGTGTTAGAATCCTCTCATCAAGACCTTCCCAATGATATGTTATGTGATATAGTTTTGAGGTACAATGGATGTACTTATCCATGGGCCCAAGGGTGAGTCTAAATCTCTCCTACCGACATTATGATGAGGTTGAGATTTTAGCCACTTCCATGGATCATGAGTATAATGTATCTTTAGTAGTGCAAACCTTTGCAAAAGAACTATATGAAGAAAAATCATTATAGATTGGCTAGTATTTGGACACTTTGGCTAAAAAAGAGATAACTAGATAGATGCATAGTTTAAAAGAATTAGAAGAAAAGTGTATGGTTATTTATTAAAGAATGGTTTTTTGTGGAAGCATCCAAAGAAGAAGAGAAATTTCCCACTATAGGAAGTTTGTGATAGGGCTATGGAAGTGTAGATTATGAAGGACATTTGTGAAAGCGTATGGGCTAGTCATATGTCTATAACTTTTGAGAAGATGAAGGAGCATTATTAGTGGAAGGCTATGCATAAGGATGTATCTCAATTTGTGGAGTCTTGTAGGATGTGCCAAATGTACTCTTCAATGAGGCATAGAGACAATTTGCATCCGATATATCCTCTTTCTATGCATTATAAGTGAGATTCTGATCTTGCAACTATGCTTATAGGTTTGTGGCAGATGATAGAGTGCTTGCACAAGAGGACCAAACTAAGAAAGTTGAAGGCCAAGCTTTAAGAATAAAAACCATCAATGTAGTTTGCAAGTTTCTTTAGAGGATGTAATTTTCAAGTATGGATGCATTGGGAAAGTCACTACAGGGATAGAGCAAAACTTGATGCTGATGAAGTTAGGACCCTTCTCTAGATTGGTGACTAAATTAGCATTGATATTAGCATATATTCTAGAAGGAAATAATAAAAGTGAAAGAGGGTATCCTTCCATTGTCAAATCTTTGGCAAAGGCATGCATAGGCAGAGTATGAGAGTGAGCATGTTTGCTTCCTTATTCTTTATGAGGTGATCAAACTTTACACAATGGTATTATAGGATATATGCTAGTAGAGCTTATGTATGGACAAAAGTTGGTTATGCCTAGAGAGATAGTGGCTACTACATGGAGTTTTTTTCCTCAGGAGAAAGTGATTAGCAAGAAAGAGCTCTCACCTCTTAGAAGCTACTAGTTAGAAAGAAGACTTGAAGACATAGCGATTGCAGTACAAAGATTGAAAGGGGCTAGACTCCACAATAAAGAAAGGTTTGATGGAAGACATAGATTAAGACCTATAACCCTTGAGAAATGTGACTAGATACAAGTGTATAATAGGATTCTTCATAATTAGCATAGTACCATTAAAAAGGTTTCCAAAATATGGTTCGAACCATATGTTGTGAAGCAAGTTTATGATAATGCCACATATGCTCTATATGAATTGGATGGGACATATCTAAAGATACATGTGCAGGGAAGAGGATCAACTTGTTCAAAAGAAGAGAATCAAAGACCTACGAGGACAAGGAGCTTGAAGAAGAGTCTACACTTGAAATCATTGAGAGAGGATAAGGATGATGATCTTGTCGAAGAGATTAGGAACATCTTGAGCCTACAAAAGAGTAATATAGGGGGGCACATGCCAGAGGATGTGTAAGTTTAGAGGGGTGGATGTTGTGATACTATGTCTAAGGATTGAAACCTTACAATATCTCTAGTCCTTTCAAGATTTCATGTGCACATCTATGGGAGGTGTATAACATTGTCCACAAGAGTTGTATTTGGTCTAGCAGTGTATGTTAAGAGTTTTATGGTTAGTTCACATGTCATTTGGAATAAAAGATGCTATGTACCCCTTGTCACACATCTAACTAGCCATTTTTATGTCATGAACCAAAGTTCTAGTGCTATATAGACACCTACAAGGAAGGGCAAAGAAGAAAGGAAAGCATGTTTTTTGTCATGTTGAAACTCAAGGAAGAAGAAGGGAAATGAGGGCACACACAATAGTAGACTGATAGATGCTTGTGGATGCATTTTTGTAACAAATCTAGGTGAGATCTAGGATTGTTATTCTACTTCAATGTAGTGATTGATAGGGCTAAAGTGCTAGGATTGGAGTCTATAGAGGATTTTGCATTGATTCAAGTGATATCTCTTGTATGTTGAATAGTGAAAAAGAGGGTTCTTGTGGTAAACTTTAGATCTCTTTTTTTTAAAATTGTAGGTGAAAAGAGAAAAAAATTTATGCTAAAAATTGAAGGTATTTGAGGGTGCTTTTATTTGGGAATTTCATAGTTCTTTGGGATACCTGCTTGCAAGTGTGTTCTAGGGATATATTAGGCTTGTTATAAGACTCTACATACATTGTTTATGTGGATATTGATGTACTAATTTCACTAAAGCTTTTGGACTAAAGTATTTAGGTCCAACCTATTGTCTCACAAGTGTTATTTGGCTGAACCATGGTCATAGTGATAGATGACAAGGTAGTATGTGATAATTTGGTTGCTAGAAAGGCTTCTAAGGGACCAATTCTAAAAGATCAAGCATTAGCAACATCCAGGGTACAAGGAAGAGGAAACCTAGAAGTTGAAAGGAAAAGTGCATTGACCTTGTTCATTTTGTGTGGCCAAAATTACCAAAAATGTACCCTAAAGGTCATAAAACCATATTGGGGAATGTGGGAATTTCCCATAAGTTTGGGACATGTGGTCAAATCTTTGGATTTATCATAACTTGAACACTATAACTCAAAATTGAGCTCTCTATAGCTCAATAGATTCCATTTTTCAAGCACTTTCCAATGATAGGTCACATCATATGGTTTTAAGAAGCTTTTGGGCATGTTATCTGGGTGCCACCTTTTTAGTATCCAAAAAATGGGAATTGGGAGATTCCCAAACTCACTAATATTGTGTTTCATGGGGAAGGTGGAGTAAATTGTAGATGAAATGAGCACACCTTGAATGAATTAAGATAGGGATGAAACTCATTATTTTCATGTGTAGGGAGCCACCATGATTTTAGGCTTCACCCACTCATTTTTCCGTTTTTTCAATAAATTATTCACATGTGATACATGGGAGAGATATTAAACAATAGAGTATTTATCCTCATTACCCTATTGTAGTGATCTATATGAACATATCATGCTATAATGAAGTAAACAACATTTCAATAGCTTTCTCATTTCATCACATCCCTCTCTTGCTATGACATGGCCTTTGCTTATGTTAGAATGTATTGCATGCAAACCAATGCAATGGGAAACTGGAAGATGCATGGAACAATGTACAAGTGGACACAAGGGAGTCAAAAAGGATTGCCAATACTTCATAAACAATGTTTGTGGCTACTGTGATGCCTCTTAGCAAGGTTCATACTCACTTCTTCATGAAAATGCAAGTAGTCCTCGTTTTTAGTAGTTTTGTGAGTAATTACGCTTTTCTTTTTATCGATTTGAAAGTTTGTTTTAATTATTTAGATTAATAAGAAAAAATGTGAAAAGATGCCAAGGAAAGAGGAATCCTTGGAAAAATCAATTTCATTGCAAGTAGATATTTGGATTAAGGTAAAATACACTCAAAACATATCAAAACCAACTAGTGAAAATAGCTTTTAAACTCAACAAGTGGAACCTAAAAAGGTTATTGAACAAACAACATATCTAGAGACCATTGTAACAAGGAGAGGCACTTAGATAAGACAAGCAAAGAATTGAATTAAATCATATGAAGATTGGAAAATTATCATGTAGAAGCAAGAACCCCATCCATTAATTGCTCTCAACAAGAACAAAGACACATTTATGTAACTTACAACATGAGTAGTGATGTGAAGGTACAAATCTTGCAAGTGAAGCACAAAGGCTTGTGAATCAACAAGGTCTAAGAATGTGCCGATGTTTTCAAACAAAGAAAGTTTAACTTTTGATCATCCAAACACATAATCCATAACTGTGTCTCCAAAAGGGTGTCACTTCCTTGAAGTAATCATCATCACATCCTTGGTCAATTTAAGTGGAAATATTGTAGACCAAGGAAAATCTAGGAGGATGGCAAACCATAGCAAACATGAGATACAAACTATTCAAGTATCTCAAAGATAAATTTCATGAGTGGTTTAATTTTATCATTAGGGTGCTTACAAGAAAAATGCTCAAAAAATGGCACTTGATATGATGCCTAGGATCAAGAACCATAGTAAATCGAACAAAGAACTCCCTCAAAAAATCATAAAATGGAGCATACAATAGCAAAGACCAAGAATAAGCTAGGGAAGGGGGTAGAAAACATCAGAACAAGAACACCATGGCTAGAGTAACTAACACATATATGGATATGAGTAGTGATCTCTTAACATAAAGCCATACAACCCTAGAAACCTAGGCATATAGGACATAGGAATGAAACAACAAAACAAAATCTCCTAGTGGTCAAGTGATTGGAGAAGTATAGGGTAGGTGATAATTCTTATAGTGTTTCATAGTAGTTTGAACACAGTGTGAGAGGCCAATGGCCTTATTGCGTAACTTAACACAAGAATAATGTGAAGGACTGAACCTTGTAAGTGAAGCACAAAGGCCTATGAGACAACAAGGGCTAAGAATGTACCTATATTTTCACACAAAGAAATGTTAACATTTGATCACCCAAATAGATAAACCATAATGGTATCTCCTAAAGAGTATCACTTCATTGAAGTAGTTCTAATCCCATTCTTGGTTGATTTAATTGGAAATCTTGTAGACCAAGAAGAATATGGTAGGATGAAAAACTAGGATCAACCCTAGAGACAAACTACTCAATCATCTAAATGAGAAATTTCATGAGTGCTTTAATATCACCAATGCTATGTTTACAAAAAAAAGAACTGAGTAAAATCCTCAGATCTACAATTGGTTTTTATCTTCACAAAGTGAATTCATAAACGTGTACATAACTAAACAATGAGTTTTGTGACTGTGTATAGATAATACCAAAAAAGTGAAGCCAGCACACACACAAGCAATGATAATCAAGCGTAGGTGATATGCATTGAAGTCAATGCTATGCGATTCAAATAAGTGATGTCTCTTTGAAAGTTGCACCTATTCATTATGGTTGAAGCATATGACTTGCATGTACTCTCATGAGTTGCCAAGTGAATGCAAGATGACACAGGTCTCTGTACGAAAGCACTCAATGTCCAAATCACCACAAGACCACCAACCCTACAAAGAACCATTATGGAAAAAGCAACAAAAATGCCAAGAACAAAAAGCCATGACGGAATCCCCATGGGAAGAGAAAATCACCCCTGCAGAAATCACACATTGCATTTGAGCATGGACCAAAGCATAATCATCGACTACTCTCTCTTTCCTGGCCAAACTCTACATCTGGGTAGGAGCCACGCTCTCAGCAATGACAAACATTTCTTTATCAAACCAAGATTCAATTTGCTAGATGCTTTGTTCCTTGTCCATGCATAGCTCACTCTAGTTGCTACCTCAATTGTACCAATGTCTCACATATTACAAAGAGGCATGCAAAATCTCAAGTGTATCTCTCCATCTCAACAATTGTTCCTCTAGCATCGAGGCCAGTTACATAATCATCTTTGTAATATCCATTTTGCATGACCTTTGGATCTCGACATTTTTCATCCAAATGAAAGGCTAATAGACTCAATATATTGTATTGATTGTATTCATTTTATCTTTAAAAAAGAAAAAAAAGAGAAAAATAAAACAAAATATAAAGAAAAGAAAAGAAGCACTCACGATCATAGCACAACACTTAGGGGTCCTCAAATTAGGTACGTCTAGTGACCTTGGTCGGTTGGCTGCATCCCTAGTCCCTAGACCTTTACACATCCCCCACAATTGTTCAGGGCACATCAAGGGCAGGACATACCTAGGGAGCTTCTCTCTCACCAATGGTAAGACCTGTCATCACCGTAACCCATTTGCACGATTCTTTTTCACACTCCATCTTAGTACCATTGCAATCAATAGTGGTGAGCAAGGCACAAAAGACCATGGAAAGTACACCATACTCTTCAAACAATACATGTAGCCACCAGCTATACCAAAAGCTTAGGCATCAATGAGCTCAATTATGCTACATCGTGTTATCAAAATCACAAATGATGCCTCAAGAAGCCTTCGAGTGTACTTCTCCTCAACAACGATAAATTTTTCCACCCCATTGAACCCTTGCTTCATCCACACATTGCTATGAGGAACCAGACTAGAAGTCTTCTAATTACGTAATATTTAAGTATGCACGTGCACTCACATAATATTTGCACCACAATCTATACACAGTTTGGGTCCTCAAGTGCAAGGCACTACTCTCGGCTCACCTCGTGCCTAGAGTTCAACCTGTCTCCCAAACTAATCAAACCACGTCTTGTGCACGATGAGAAGACTAGCACTACCCCTAGGGAGAGACCACATATGAGAGGTTTTTCAATTGCATGTATTGAAGACTCCAGCAAAAGTATCGTCAGCTCTTCATCAACACTCAACTTTGAATTCTTATCCTTTATCATCCTGTAAGCCCGTCTCCTGGAGACTCCCCAGAACATCAACACCTATGCCAACCCATGAGTGAAACTCCCTAAGAAAACAAGCCCTATCACCAACTTCAACAACCTTATCACCAACCAATCAGGCCAACAAAGTGCCACCAACCACCTTCATCTGCACCACCACCAAAACTCCTCCAAGACAAACCACAACATCCCCTTCCATCCACATCTTGGAGGACTGCTACCTAGGACGGTGAGTGCTATGGGATTGGCACTCGTCTAGAAGGGGGGTAATATTAACCCTCAGAAAAACAAGGTGGAAAATCCAAAAAATCTAAAGCAGAAGAAAAGGCTAGGGAAAAAGTGAAACAGAAGATGAAGGTGCACCAAGAAAAATATGGAAACACAAGAAGTACAGAAAAGTCCTAGATCAAGGAGAAAGGTACACAAGAAAAATTGCAATTCAATACTTTGTAAAAGAGCACAAGGCACACCATGATTTATTTTAAGACCGTTGGGCTCTCACCCGTACAAATTGTAAAGGTAGATGGGCAGTAGGAAGGAAGCTAGAAATATAGGAGGACAATGGAAAAAAGGGCCTCGGCCACATAGAAAAGGGGATAAGGGGATGACCACCTAAAATGGATTTACGATTTTGTATATAAAGTTGAAAAGTGAATGAGAAGCTCATTCTTTGTGTGTGGCAAAAAGCTTCTTATCTTCTTCTTGCCTTCTCGTGTACGCTTGAGTGAGGACGTGAGAGAGTGAGGGAGTGAGTTTGTGAGACTGAGAGATCGAGGAGAATAAGCTCCCCATATCCTCTCTTCATCATCTTCTTCTCTTCTCTTCTCTTGTGTCGTATGGCTATGGAGGATGGAGCTTGATGGAGAGGGATTGAGGTTGCTTGAGCTTGCATCGAGGATCCTGGAGCTACTACTGTGCACGAGAGAGGAGGGTACTTGATTGGGCATCATTAACGTAAGCTCAATACACCCCATAGGTAGGGAGAGCATGTCGGCTATGGGAGAGGTAGCCATGGCCGCTTGGCTTGAAATGCTTAAACAATAAGCGGTTCATAGGTCTCAAGGGTTGAGCGAGAGGTCTCCCTTCAAGTTTATCTTTGATATTGCTAGTGTCTTTTTGGTCTCAAATTTTGGGCTTTGAAACTCTTTTGAAAACGTTGGTTTCTACTAATTTAAGGCATTTTCCCAACTTCATAAAACCACTCTCTAAAGACTTGAACCTTTATTCACCAAACATGTCTTTAAAATTAGGCCAACAAGGTCCCTTATTGGGTAGATTGGACACAATACATCTTGTCCTTTACTAGCAATGGATTTATTTTTGCATTTTGATTCCCCCACAATTTTCCTCATTGTATTTTTGTAATAGAAGGTTTTCTATTATATCTCAATCAAAAGTCTCAACTTGATATGATGGTATCTCCAACCAGTCACACAAGTTGAGGTCTTAAAAGAGTATTCATGAGTCACTTATTCATATTCCTTTCATAGCAACATTATGGACTTGTTTAGGTCTAGTCCTCTCTACCCATTGATCCGCTAACAAAAGATGGACCTTGTGGACCCCTAACATCTTTGACACATGTATTTCAAGATTGACCACAATGCCCCATAACTTATAAATATCTATGGGATTGCATAAGAATCATATCCCTTGCTTAGAGGTTTTATAACGTAGGATCCCATCATCGATTCTAGACTCATCGTTGCATACCCCCTTTGCAATAGACTTTGAAGTTATTTATAAGCCTTTGTCTAGTGGGAAATACTCTAAAAGTTGTCCCAACACTCTTTCATATGATTATCATATTGGATTTCGCGGGTCTAGACCTCATTTATGGTCTTATGATACCTCAAGGTAACACATACACTTGAATCAAAGTCCAACCCATTGATTAAAATCTCTCATAACAAGTCACAGGGCAAAGGGGTGAGCTTCCCTAGTCAAAAGTTCTAATAGTCATCAAATGTTGCTATATAGAACTTAGTATCACTGAATGTATGCCTTTGAGAGTCAAAACCCTCCAAAGAACCCAGTCTATGGGTAAACACATTTTGAACCAATCTAGGCATAGCTCATAGAGCTTGAGGAAGAGTTTACAATTCCTTTAGATAATTTCCATCTTAGAGCTTCACCCATAAGGTTTCTATAGAGTAATAGAAAATTATGTGCATTAAAGCTCTTGTATTTAACTTATGACTCCTCTAGATAAAACTCTAAACCATCTTAGGATTTCACCGTTAGGGGAATAGAGAACCCATACTAAATGGTGGGTGTCGCCAAATCTAGTAGCAAGTTATGTGATATCATACTCCTTCACATGCATCACTATATATTCTATAGGAAAATTCAGGGGACATCATTGTAACCAAAATCATTGCTTGTAGATGGTGATGCTCCTTGTTGACTTGCTTATGTCAGTTCCATACTATTCCATCCTTTTTTTCCACTCTCCCATTACACATGATGAAACCCATTCTCATAGAAATGGGACCTATATCATAAGAATAGAGATGAGAGAGAATTAGGAGAAAAAATAAAACATTGGTATTTTGATTATAGCATGAGTGGATAGTATACATCACTAGAAGGATGAGGAACCTTGTGTTTAGTTCGTCTTTCATGCACCAATGTGACGAATTCATGAATATAAGAGAAAAATAGGGGTTGCACTATAAATAAAAAAGATGGGCTTCATTTCAATGCTACTTTATCTAAGGTGAATTTCATTTCAGCTATAGGTGGCTCCACTCTCCCCTCAAGCTTAGGTGCATTTTTGCAACTTTGGGTGATACAAATGTGAAGAATACTAGTACACTTTGCTTTCGCCAAATTCCATTAAAAGAATTGGTAAGGAAAGGTAAGTGTAAAGTAAGGGAAAAGTGGCCTTGTCCATTTCTATTTTATTTGATTTAGAATATTAAGAGGATTTGAAAATGTTTCATTTTCTTGATTCTATGAATGTCTTGTAGAATGTAGGAAAATCTTTGTGTAAAAACTTCTTAGCTAAAGATTTTTGCAGTTCAAGATTCCTAGGCTATAGTGGTTGATAGGTCTAGCACACTATGGTCACACAATGCTAAAGAAAACACAATGCATGGTTCACATTATCCCAAAGAAAACAACACAATCCATTTGAAATATGATACATTGGTTTTCCAATCCCATGCAAAAAGAAAATACCTAGATCCATGCAACTAATTTCGTGTGGTTGAAATGTAAAAGCTCTATCATGTCTAGATAAAATACCCATAAACCATTGCTTTTTTGTAGGTGAAAGAACCTATACTTCCTTGAGAGACTCTGCTCTAAATTGATACCCAATATTCTTCAACTCTCTCAAATGTAGTTATCAAGAATCCAATTCAATCTTCTCCTCATTATCTTGAGGTAGTGGTACTACAATTGGTTTAACTTTTATTCACCATCTTATAGTTTATATCAACATTTACTTTAGCCCTTTTATCTAAGCATATATAGTTCTTCTTCACAAAATCTCCAATCCCCTAGTCCATATCCAACAAGCATACTTGTACCATGTTATTTTCATATTTCAACTTAGAATCTAGTATGACTAAAAGTTCATCCATAGTATTAGTCTAAGACAACCCATAATACATTCTTGACATACATTCTTCAACTTCTAATAATCCATGTCGCTTCACGTCTTGCTTTGCCTTATGAACATACTATTTTCTAGCCTTATTCATACTTTTAACCCTTTGGAAACATACTATGTTAGTTACTAAAAATTCAATAAAACTTATAGAAAAAGTGTTTGAATCTACAACATGAGGTGAGAGCATTTCCTATCTTGCACCATTATAGTCTTGCTTTATTGCTAAAACCCCATTGTTTTGTGAGAATCATTGAAATTTCTCATATTGGGAGGCAAAGGATAGTCTCTCAAACTATTATGATTTCTTGCATGATTAGCACAACTAGTAAGAAACTATTTCGGTATCATGGCTGATGCCAGGAGGCATATTTCACGGTGGATTCCGTGCCACGGTGGATTCTGTGAGGTTTTACGGTGGATTCCGTAAACTTTGTTGACCAAGGCTCATACACAAAGTGGATTCTTTGTGCGAGAAGTTGATGGGGATGCCTATCCTTTTCAAGCGTTTCATTAATTTAGTGTGTACATGGGTGATTCCATAACGGGTGATTCCGCAAAATACATATTAAATTAATAAACATTTATGAGTTTAGAGTGCGCACTCGTGATAAATTAAGGTTAGGATTGATTTCTAACCAGTTGATTTATTTATGTAGCTGAAGATTGCTAGGTATTCACTTTTGTCGGTTTAATTGTATTATTTTACTAACGATTGTGAATGCTTCAGTTGATGTGTAGAGATAGTAGCAGTGGCGGAGGAAAGCATTGGAGGATAGCGTGTATTCGAGTTATCACTTATATTTTGATGGGCGCATACCTTAGGCATGGCGCCTATATTTTGTCCCGCCTATTTATTGAGGCGTTGGATATTTATTTATTATTTTGTATGCACATGGACGCACTATTATGATATTTGTATTTGGACATTGTATTGGGTATGCCTGACTCTTTGGGCGCTTGCCCATTAGCTTTATTTCTATTTTGTGCTAAAGCAAACTCAAAAGCCAAAAGCGTGCTATTTTGTAATTTGGGCTATTATTTGAGCTTGAAGATGATTAATACATAAAATACATGCTTTGTGGAGGGCTCACACAAGGCATGGGGGCAGATTGCACCCAATTGGTCTCTTGTTCATGTCGTTCATGCTTTCTACCTTGAGTTTTGTGCAAAAAGTAGAGTTTTCTTATTCTTGGGGACCTTCCGGCATTCACTACGCAAGCATACATCATCCGATCTACGCACCACTGGTATCAAAGTGAAGCTGAGATCAAGAGCTTCCAATTGCTACCCATCTTGTGCGAAGGCGGAGCTCTTGGAACGATCGAGCCCTACGGTCAGTCTCATCGCTAACGGTCGATACGGGTGGATTCCTGGCGGTCAAGAACCTCTGTTTACAGCTTCTGATTGCGAAGGACCAGCCTGCAATGGCGGAGGACCACTCCTACATCCTCTTCTCCAAGTCATTTTTTCACAGTCAAACAGATAAGCCTCCATATCTTTAAAAGTTCAAGCTTGAGTTTAAAGCTTATAAAGCTTAATAAGAAGCTTATTAAGCTTCAAATTTTCAAAACGGTGGCAGGGTGGCCCTTCTCCGTGATTTCCGCATTAGAAAAATGCCCCCCCCCCCCCTAAAATTCGACGTTTTTAGCATACTAAGCTTAAAGCTTAGTCAATCAAGTCCTAAATCACATAAAGTTCCAAAGCTCTGCAAGTCTTCAAAATTCATCAAGTTTCGTAAGTTCCGCAACTTCGTAAGTCTTGCAAGTCACCAGAAGTCAGAACTGACTTGTGCCCAAAACTCCCATAAGGACTGTTCCTGCGCAGAAGCACCGAATTGCAAAGTTGTTCCCTGGAAGACTCTGTTCGCATACGCAGACTTGCTGAACCATTTTTAGCACATGCAGAAGGACAAACACAAATTTTACGAAGGTTTCAAATCCTGCAATTGCCAAAGACGAAGACTGTGAAAGCCAAACAAAAATATATAAGCCTTGTACACCCGATCTTGAGCTACGCTCATCCTGCTAATTGTATTTTGAGAGTGTGAGGTCTTTTGAACTTTTGCAAGATGACGTAACAAAATATGGATGATTTAATGGCTGAAGGCGATCTTCCTGAACCTATGGTGGAACAAAAGTTGGATTTAATTATGATGCAGTTGGACAAAGAACGAAGAGCCCGGCAAGCATTGCAAGTTCAATTGGCCAATTTAGAAAGATCGACTACCGACAAAGAGGAACCACAATCTGAAGATCTTATCTGCCGAACCATTGATGCGACTCTCGAAGCTCAATCCATCCGCAAAGAAACAAAGATAAGTAAAAGAAATTTCAAATTCTGTACTTTCAATGGCACTCGAGATGGAAAAACTATTATTGCATTCATTAGTCAGTTTGATGATTACTTTCATGAGGAAACATACACTGAAAAAGATAAAGTCAAGTGTGTCACTAATCATTTAGTGGATAAAGAATCTCTTTGGTGGACCGTGGTTCGTAAGAGTATAGATTGTCCCACTACCTGGGAGAGTTTCAAGAAGAAGTTTATGCAAAATTTTCTTCCTCCAAAATTCCATGAAAAAGCCATAAAGCAATGGGACCTTCTTCAGCAAAGAGATCGTGAGTCTATTTCCCAGTACACCGAATGCTTTTGGAATGTCCTACTGCAACTATGCATGCTTGAAGACGTACCTGAAGCGACTCACAAGCGCAAGTATATGCATGCTTGGAGAGTTTCAAGAAGAGGTAGTGGTACTACAATTGGTTTAACTTTTATTCACCATCTTATAGTTTATATCAACATTTACTTTAGCCCTTTTATCTAAGCATATATAGTTCTTCTTCACAAAATCTCCAATCCCCTAGTCCGTATCCAACAAGCATACTTGTACCATGTTATTTTCATATTTCAACTTAGAATCTAGTATGACTAAAAGTTCATCCATAGTATTAGTCTAAGACAATCCATAATACATTCTTGACGTACATTCTTCAACTTCTAATAATCCATGTCACTTCATGTCTTGAATCCATGTCGCTTCATGTCTTGCTTTGCCTTATGAACATACTATTTTCTAGCCTTATTCATACTTTTAACCCTTTGGAAACATACTATGTTAGTTACTAAAAATTCAATAAAACTTATAGAAAAAGTGTTTGAATCTACAACATGAGGTGAGAGCATTTTCTACCTTGCACCATTATAGTCTTGCTTTATTGCTAAAACCCCATTGTTTTGTGAGAATCATTGAAATTTTTCATATTGGGAGGCAAAGGATAGTCTCTCAAACTATTATGATTTCTTGCATGATTAGCACAACTAGTAAGAAACTATTTCGGTATCATGGCTAATGCCAGGAGGCATATTTCACGGTGGATTCCGTGCCACGGTGGATTCCGTGAGGTTTTACGGTGGATTCCGTAAACTTTGTTGACCAAGGCTCATACACAAAGTGGATTCTTTGTGCGAGAAGTTGATGGGGATGCCTATCCTTTTCGAGCGTTTCATTAATTTAGTGTGTACATGGGTGATTCCATAGCGGGTGATTCCGCAAAATACATATTAAATTAATAAACGTTTATGAGTTTAGAGTGCGCACTCGTGATAAATTAAGGTTAGGATTGATTTCTAACCAGTTGATTTATTTATGTAGCTGAAGACTGCTAGGTATTCACTTTTGTCGGTTTAATTGTATTATTTTACTAACGATTGTGAATGCTTCAGTTGATGTGTAGAGATAGTAGCAGTGGCGGAGGAAAGCATTGGAGGATAGCGTGTATTCGAGTTATCACTTATATTTTGATGGGCGCATACCTTAGGCATGGCGCCTATATTTTGTCGCGCCTATTTATTGAGGCATTGGATATTTATTTATTATTTTGTACGCACATGGGCGCACTATTATGATATTTGTATTTGGACATTGTATTGGGTATGCCTGACTCTTTGGGCGCTTGCCTATTAGCTTTATTTCGATTTTGTGCTAAAGCAAACTCAAAAGCCAAAAGCGTGCTATTTTGTAATTTGGGCTATTATTTGAGCTTGAAGATGATTAATACATAAAATACATGCTTTGTGGAGCGCTCACACAAGGCATGGGGGCAGATTGCACCCAATTGGTCTCTTGTTCATGTCGTGCATGCTTTCTACCTTGAGTTTTGTGCAAAAAGTAGAGTTCTTTTGTTCTTGGGGACCTTCTGGCATTCACTACGCGAGCATACATAATCCGATCTACGCACCACTGGTATCAGAGCGAAGCTGAGATCAAGAGCTTCCAATTGCTACCCATCTTGTGCGAAGGCGGAGCTCCTCGAACGATCGAGCTCTACGGTCAGTCTCATTGCGAACGGTCAATACAGGTGGATTCGTGGCGGTCAAGAACCTCTGTTTAGAGCTTCTGATTGCGAAGGACCGGCCTGCAATGGCGGAGGACCACTCCTACATCCTCTTCTCCAAGTCGTTTTTCCACAGTCAAACAGATAAGCCTCCATATCTTTAAAAGTTCAAGCTTGAGTTTAAAGCTTATAAAGCTTAATAAGAAGCTTATTAAGCTTCAAATTTTCAAAACGGCGGCAGGGCGGCCCTTCTCCGTGATTTCCGCGTCAGAAAAATGCCCCCCCCCCCTAAAATTTGACATTTTTAGCATACTAAGCTTAAAGCTTAGTCAATCAAGTCCTAAATCACATAAAGTTCCAAAGCTCTACAAGTCTTCAAAATTCATCAAGTTTCGTAAGTTCCGCAACTTCGTAAGTCTTGCAAGTCACTAGAGTCAGAACTGACTTGTGCCCAAAACTCCCATAAGGACTGTTCCTGCGCAGAAGCACCGAATTGCAAAGTTGTTCCCTGGAAGACTCTGTTCGCATACGCAGACTTGCTGAACCATTTTTAGCACACGCAAAAGGACAAACACAAATTTTACAAAAATTTCAAATCCCGCAATTGCCAAAGACGAAGACTGTGAAAGCCAAACAAAAATATATAAGCCTTGTACACCCGATCTTGAGCTACGCTCATCCTGCTAATTGTATTTTGAGAGTGTGAGGTCTTTTGAAATTTTGCAAGATGACGGAAGAAAATATGGATGATTTAATGGCTGAAGGCGATCTTCCTGAACCTACGGTGGAACAAAAGTTGGATTTAATTATGATGCAGTTGGACAAAGAACGAAGAGCCCGGCAAGCATTGCAAGTTCAATTGGCCAATTTACAAAGATCAACTACCGACAAAGAGGAACCACAATCTGAAGATCTTATCTGACGAACCATTGATGCGACTCTCGAAGCTCAATCCATCCGCAAAGAAACAAAGATAAGTAAAAGAAATTTCAAATTCCGTACTTTCAATGGCACTCGAGATGGAAAAACTATTATTGCATTCATTAGTCAGTTTGATGATTACTTTCATGAGGAAACATACGCTGAAAAAGATAAAGTCAAGTGTGTCACTAATCATTTAGTGGATAGAGCATCTCTTTGGTGGACCGTGGTTCGTAAGAGTATAGATTGTCCCACTACCTGGGAGAGTTTCAAGAAGAAGTTTATGCAGAATTTCCTTCCTCCAAAATTCCATGAAAAAGCCATAAAGCAATGGGACCTTCTTCAGCAAAGAGATCGTGAGTCTATTTCCCAGTACACCGAATGCTTTTGGAATGTCCCACTGCAACTATGCATGCTTGAAGACGTACCTGAAGCGACTCACAAGCGCAAGTATATGTCTGGATTACTTGGGCATTACTACGATGAAGTCAATATGTTCAAGCCTGCAACTCTTGAAGATGCAATTTCTTTAGCTCATGACACTGAAGACAAGATTCGAGGAAGAGAGAAACGTCCACAACAATTTTAAGCAAATGGTAACTATGGTTCTAAGCAATTCAATTCAAATTTTAGAAGATTCAATCAAAGTCGATTTCCTTTATCATCTTTCGGTAAGTCTTGGACAAAACCACCTACTTTGCCATCAAATAGCAATCAAAACCCTAAGCCATCTTCACAGCCAAATCCTAATACTCCTAGATTTCCTGCCATTGCAAACAATGTATCTAAAGCCAAACCTATAGTGTGTTACAAATTCCATCAACCTGGACATCTAGTAGTCAATTGCTAATCGAAGAAGCCACCTGTCCATATCAACTATCTTGGAGCAATGGAAGATAAAGAACATGAGAGAATTCCTGACTTTACGGAAGATGAGGACGACATTACTACTCCTTCGGATACTTTACCAGGTATGACAACTCCACATTCTTTGTTGACAATAAAATGTTTAGTGCATGGAAAAGAAAAGATTATTTTGCATGATGATGGTAGTACACATGATTTTATATCTGCAAAGTTAGTGAAAGAATTGAAATTACAAACTGTTCCTACGCATTATCGCATTAAAGCAGCATTCTTAGGCACAAGGTATAATGGAACACAAGAGGTCCATGATTTAGAAATTCAAATTGGTGAATACACTAAAAGAAGGAATTTTCTAGTTGTACCATTACAGTCCATTGATATTATCTTAGGTATGTCTTGGCATCATCAGCATAATCCTGATATAGATTATTCCATGCATTCAATTAACATTCATTTTCAAGGAAAACACATTACATTGTATGGTATGCACGCATCTAATGCTTTTCCACTACTTACTCATACTCAAGCTAAATGTGCATTACGTAAAAGTAGTAAATCTTATCTAATTTGGGTGAATGGACTGCAAGTTAAAGAAAAACATATGCACCCTAGGCATAAAGAATTCCTTGTACAATTTAAAGATTGTTTTGCTGAAGATCTACCACCTGGATTACCTCCTTCACGTCCTGAAGACCACAAAATAGATTTAATTCCTGGTACACAACCACCTTGTAAAGCACCATATAGGCATAACCAGATAGAGCAGAAAGAAATTCAAACTCAAGTTGAGGAATTATTAAATAGAGGATTAATTAGACCTAGTAGTTCTCCATTTGGTGCACCTATTTTGATGGTAAAGAAGAATAATAATACTTATCATATGTGCATTGATTATCGTGCCCTAAATAAGATTACTATAAAGAATAGATATCCAATTCCTAGGGTCGATGATCTTATGGACAAACTACAAGGTTTTGCTATATTTAGTAAAATAGATCTTAAATTTGGTTATCATCAGGTGAGATTAGATAAATCTGACATATTCAGGATGGCATTTAGAACACAATTTGGTCATTATAAATTTTTAGTGATGCCTTTTGAATTGACTAACGCACCTGCTACATTTAGTAGAATGATGAACCGCATATTTTTGAAATATCAGCATTGTGTTATAGTATTCTTTGATGATATCTTAGTATTTAGTAAAAATGAGAAAGAACATTTTAAACGTCTGTCTTTGGTTTTCAAGTTCTTGAAAGGTAATCAATTGTATGCTAATCCGGAAAAGAGTGAGTTCTTTCAAATAGAAATTGAATATTTAGGTCATATTGTGTCATCAAATGGTATTAAAGTTGACCCTAAGAAGATAGAAGCAATATTAAACTGGCCAATACCTATAAATGTGCATGAGTTACATTCTTTCCTAGGTCTTGCTAGTTTTTACAGGAAATTTGTGCGAAATTTTTCATTACTTGCTTTGCCTTTGACTAAAATTTTAAAGAAAGGTATTGTTTATCATTGGTCTGATAATCAACAGAAATCTTTTGATTTATTGAAACATGCATTAACCCGTGCTCATGTATTACAACTACGTGATTTTAATAGACCATTCTTTTTAGTAGTTACTGATGCTAGCAGATTTGGAATAGGAGCCGTACTTATGCAAGATAATCATCCCATAGCCTATTCTAGTTGTAAACTGAAACCCTCTGAACTTAAGTATTCCACATATGATAAAGAATTATTAGCTGTGGTACAAGCTTTAAGACAATGGAAACATTACTTAATGGGTTCTGAGTTTATGATTAAGATTGATCAACACTTAGTCAACCCCAAATATCTGACCGACATATCAAATGGGCAAATGTAGTGACCAACATATCAAATGGGCAAATGTAGTGGCCGATGCATTAAGTAGAAGACCGACCATTCATAATATTTCTATTATATCATTTGATTCTTTAATCCCTATGAAATATCATATAATCAGGATATTACTTTTCATGCTGATTGGAATAAATTAGTAGGAAATAATTGGATTCCTATTGATTCACTGTCTTACAATGATGGATTCATGTTTTATGAAAAGAGATTATGTGTTACAATCCCATTTAGATCTTTTGTTTTGAATGAGATTCATTGTCCTCCATATCAAGGTCATGGAGGTGTCATATCTACTTTGCGTATATTGACTGAAGATTTTTATTGGCCACATATGGACACTGATGTATCTAACTTTGTTTCTGAATGTTTGGTTTGTCAAAGAGTTAAGAGACATCATGGTAAACAGTATGGATTAATTATGCCTTTATCTATTCCATCAAGACCATGGGAACAGATTTCTATGGATTTTATTACTGGTTTAACTAATACTAAAGCTAACCATGATATGATTTTTACTGTAGTAGATAGGTTTAGTAAACAAGCATATTTCATTCCATGTAAGAAAACTTTAACAGCATCTCAGGTAGCACAATTATTTTTGAAAATTATTTTCACTAATCATGGATTACCAAAAGTTATTATTTCTAATCGTGATTCTAGATTTTGTAACAACTTTTGGATTACTTTGTTTGCTAACCTAGGAACAAAGATTGATTTTTCATCTGCATTTCATCCTAAAACTAATGGACAAACAGAAGCCACTAACAGTACTATTTTAGATCTTTTACGTGCTTACACTATTTCTAAACCACAGACATGGGACACGCATTTGCATTTACTGCAGTTTGTATATAACAATCTACCACACACATCTACAAAGAAAGCACCATTTGAAGTGATTTATGGTTATAGATTGTCTACACCTGTTGCATCTTTATCAAATAGAATTCAGAGTGCTGATGATATTACTAATATGCACGCTACTATTTTTGATGAGGTTAAAGACATGATTGCCAAAGCCCAGCAATCGTATACAGAACAAGCCAATAAGGAAAGACAGGCCATGAATTTCAAAGTTGATGACTATGTTTGGTTGAGAATAGAAAAACATAGATTACAAAGTGTAGATAAACACCCAGTTGTGAAATTAGCACCTAGATTCTATGGACCATTTAAGATCATTCACAAAATCAATGACAATGCATTCAAGTTAGAATTACCACCTCACTGGAAAATTCACAACACATTTCACATTAGTTTATTACGACCCTTTACAGGCCAATTACCTATACACCCTGTTTGTAACATATCTAGGTGAGATCTAGGATTGTTATTCTACTTCAATGTAGTGATTGATAGGGCTAAAGTGCTAGGATTGGAGTCTATAGAGGATTTTGCATTGATTCAAGTGATATCTCTTGTATGTTGAATAGTGAAAAAGAGGGTTCTTGTGGTAAACTTTAGATCTCTTTTTTTTAAAATTGCAGGTAAAAAGAGAAAAAAAATTATGCTAAAATTGAAGGTATTTGAGGGTGCTTTTATTTGGGGAATTCATAGTTCTTTGGGATACCTGCTTGCAAGTGTGTTACAGGGATATATTAGGCTTGTTATAAGACTCTACATACATTGTTTATGTGGATATTGATGTACTAATTTCACTAAAGCTTTTGGACTAAAGTATTTAGGTCCAACCTATTGTCTCACAAGTGTTATTTGGCTAAACCATGGTCATAGTGATAGATGAAGAGTTAGTATGTGATAATTTGGTTGCTAGAAAGGCTTCTAAGGGACCAATTCTAAAAGATCAAGCATTAGCAACATCCAGGGTACAAGGAAGAGGAAACCTAGAAGTTGAAAGGAAAAGTGCATTGACCTTGTTCATTTTGTGTGGCCAAAACTACCAAAAATGTACCCTAAAGGTCATAAAACCATATTGGGGAATGTGGGAATTTCCCATAAGTTTGGGACATGTGGTCAAATCTTTGGATTTATCATAACTTGAACACTATAACTCAAAATTGAGCTCTCTATAGCTCAATAGATTCCATTTTTCAAGCACTTTCCAATGATAGGTCACATCATATGGTTTTAAGAAGCTTTTGGGCATGTTATCTGGGTGCCACCTTTTTAGTATCCAAAAAATGGGAATTGGGAGATTCCCAAACTCACTAATATTGTGTTTCATGGGAAAGGTGGAGTGAATTGTAGATGAAATGAGCACACCTTGAATGAATTAAGATAGGGATGAAACTCATTATTTTCATGTGTGGGGAGCCACCATGATTTTAGGCTTCACGCACTCATTTTTCCTTTTTTTCAATAAATTATTCACATGTGATACATGGGAGAGATATTAAACAATAGAGTATTTATCCTCATTACCCTATTGTAGTGATCTATATGAACATATCATGCTATAATGAAGTAAACAACATTTCAATATCTTTCTCGTTTCATCACATCCCTCTCTTGCTATGACATGGCCTTTGCTTATGTTAGAATGTATTACATGCAAACCAATGCAATGGGAAATTGGAAGATGCATGGAACAATGTATAAGTGGACACAAGGGAGTAAAAAGGGTTGCCAATACTTCATAAACAATGTTTGTGGCTACTGTGATGCCTCTTAGCAAGGTTCATACTCACTTCTTCATGAAAATGTAAGTAGTCCTAGTTTTTAGTGGTTTTGTGAGTAACTACGCTTTTCTTTTTATCGATTTGAAAGTTTGTTTTAATTATTTATCTTAATAAGAAAAAATATGAAAAGATGCCAAGGAAAGAGGAATCCTTGGAAAAATCAATTTCATTGCAAGTAGATATTTTGGATTAAGGTAAAATACACTCAAAACATATCAAAACCAACTAGTGAAAATAGCTTTTAAACTCAACAAGTGGAACCTAAAAAGGTTATTGAACAAACAACATATATAGAGACCATTGTAACAAGGAGAGGCACTTAGATAAGACAAGCAAAGAATTGAATTAAATCATATGAAGATTGGAAAATTATCATGTAGAAGCAAAAACCCCATCCATTAATTGCTCTCAACAAGAACAAAGACACATTTATGTAACTTACAACATGAGTAGTGATGTGAAGGTACAAATCTTGCAAGTGAAGCACAAAGGCTTGTGAATCAACAAGGTCTAAGAATGTACTGATGTTTTCAAACAAAGAAAGATTAACTTTTGATCATCCAAACACATAATCCATAAGTGTGTCTCCATAAGGGTGTCACTTCCTTGAAGTAATCATCATCACATCCTTGGTCAATTTAAGTGGAAATATTGTAGACCAAGGAAAATCTAGGAGGATGGCAAACCATAGCAAACATGAGATACAAACTATTCAAGTATCTCAAAGATAAATTTCATGAGTGGTTTAATGTTATCATTAGGGTGCTTACAAGAAAAATGCTCAGAAAATGGCACTTGATATGATGCCTAGGATCAAGAACCATAGTAAATCGAACAAAGAACTCCATCAAAAAATCATAAAATGGAGCATACAATAGCAAAGACCAAGAGTAAGCTAGGGAAGGGGGTAGAAAACATCAGAACAAGAACACCATGGCTAGAGTAACTAACACATATATGGATATGAGTAGTGATCTCTTAACACAAAGCCATACAACCCTAGAAACCTAGGCATATAGGACATAGGAATGAAACAACAAAACAAAATCTCCTAGTGGTCAAGTGATTGGAGAAGTATAGGGTAGGTGATAATTCTTATAGTGTTTCATAATAGTTTGAACACAGTGTGAGAGGCCAATGGCCTTATTGCGTAACTTAACACAAGAATAATGTGAAGGACTGAACCTTGTAAGTGAAGCACAAAGGCCTATGAGACAACAAAGGCTAAGAATGTACCTATATTTTCACACAAAGAAATGTTAACATTTGATCACCCAAATAGATAAACCATAATGGTATCTCCTAAAGAGTATCACTTCATTGAAGTAGTCCTCATCCCATTCTTGGTTGATTTAATTGGAAATCTTGTAGACCAAGAAGAATATGGTGGGATGAAAAACTAGGATCAACCCTAGAGACAAACTACTCAATCATCTAAATGAGAAATTTCATGAGTGCTTTAATATCACCAATGCTATGTTTACAAGAAAAAGAACTGAGTAAAATCCTCAGTTCTACAATTGGTTTTTATCTTCACAAAGTGAATTCATAAACGTGTACATAAATAAACAATGAGTTTTGTGACTGTGTATAGATAATATCAAAAAAGCGAAGCCAGCACACACACAAGCAATGATAATCAAGCGTAGGTGATATGCATTGAAGTCAATGCTATGCGATTCAAATAAGTGATGTCTCTTTGAAAGTTGCACCTATTCATTATGGTTGAAGCATATGACTTGCATGTACTCTCATGAGTTGCCAAGTGAATGCAAGATGACACAGGTCTCTGTACGAAAGCACTCAATGTCCAAATCACCACAAGACCACCAACCCTACAAAGAACCATTATGGAAAAAGCAACAAAAATGCCAAGAACAAAAAGCCATGACGGAATCCCCATGGGAAGAGAAAATCACCCCTGCAGAAATCACACATTGCATTTGAGCATGGACCAAAGCATAATCATCGACTACTCTCTCTTTCCTGGCCAAACTCTACATCTGGGTAGGAGCCACGCTCTCAGCAATGACAAACATTTCTTTATCAAACCAAGATTCAATTTGCTAGATGCTTTGTTCCTTGTCCATGCATAGCTCACTCCAGTTGCTACCTCAATTGTACCAATGTCCCACATATTACAAAGAGGCTTGCAAAATCTCAAGTGTATCTGTCCATCTCAACAATTGTTCCTCTAGCATCGAGGCCAGTTACACAATCATCTTTGTAATATCCATTTTTCATGACCTTTGGATCTCGACATTTCTCATCCAAATGAAAGGCTGATAGACTCAATATATTGTATTGGTTGTATTCCTTTTATCTTTAAAAAAGAAAAAAAAGAGAAAAATAAAAAAAAATATAAAGAAAAGAAAAGAAGCACTCACGATCACAGCACAACACTTAGGGGTCCTCAAATTAGGTATGTCTAGTGACCTTGGTCGGTTGGCTGCATCCCTAGTCCCTAGACCTTTACACATCCCCCACAATTGTTCAGGGCACATCAAGGGCAGGACATACCTAGGGAGCTTCTCTCTCACCTATGGTAAGACCTGTCATCACCGTAACCCATTTGCACGATTCTTTTTCACACTCCATCTTAGTACCATTGCAATCAATAGTGGTGAGCAAGGCATAAAAGACCATGGAAAGTACACCATACTCTTCAAAAAATACATGTAGCCACCAACTATACGAAAAGCTTAGGCATCAATGAGCTCAATTATGCTACATCGTGTTATCAAAATCACAAATGATGCCTCAAGAAGCCTTTGAGTGTACTTCTCCTCAACAACGATAATTTTTTCCACCCCATTGAACCCTTGCTTCATCCACACATTGCTATGAGGAACCGGACTAGCAGTCTTCTAATTACGTGATATTTAAGTATGCACGTGCACTCACATAATATTTGCACCACAATCTATACACAGTTTGGGTCCTCAAGTGCAAGGCACTACTCTCGGCTCACCTCGTGCCTAGAGTTCAACCTGTCTCCCAAACTAATCAAACCACATCTTGTGCATGATGAGAAGACTAGCACTACCCCCAGGGAGAGACCACATATGAGAGGTTTTTCAATTGCATGTATTGAAGACTCCAGCAAAAGTATCGTCAACTCTTCATCAACACTCAACTTTGAATTCTTATCCTTTATCATCCTGTAAGCCCGTCTCCTGGAGACTCCCTAGAACATCAACACCTATGCCAACCCATGAGTGAAACTCCCTAAGAAAACAAGCCCTATCACCAACTTCAACAACCTTATCACCAACCAATCAGGCCAACAAAGTGCCACCAACCACCTTCATCTGCACCACCACCAAAACTCCTCCAAGACAAACCACAACATCCCCTTCCATCCACATCTTGGAGGACTGCTACCTAGGACGGTGAGTGCTATGGGATTGGCACTCATCTAGAAGGGGGGTAATATTAACCCTTAGAAAAACAAGGTGGAAAATCCAAAAAATCTAAAGCAGAAGAAAAGGCTAGGGAAAAAGTGAAACAGAAGATGAAGGTGCACCAAGAAAAATATGGAAACACAAGAAGTACAGAAAAGTCCTAGATCAAGGAGAAAGGTACACAAGAAAAAGTGCAATTCAATACTTTGTAAAAGAGCACAAGGCACACCATGATTTATTTTAAGACCGTTGGGCTCTCACCCATACAAATTGTAAAGGTAGATGGGCAGTAGGAAGGAAGCTAGAAATATAGTGTAAAAGTCCACGTGGGAAAATAATTGATTGGGCTTTTGAAAAAATTTTATTATTATTTCCCCCCCCTTATCCCTCCAGCCGACTGACGAGCTGGAGGGGGGGAGGGGAATAGAAGGAGTTACGAAGCTCCTTGGTGGAGCTTGTGGAGGGAGGGAGGGCATGCGTGTCGACACGCAGGAGGAGAAGATCCCCCTCCCTCCACTATTTAAACGAGGGGAGGGGAGGGGCCGCAGGATGGAGAATGCTGGGGGGGGAACCGTGAGAAGAATCGAACGTTGCTGCCGAAGATCATAACGCTGTGAGAGAGAGGGGAAGGGATGCCGTTGATTGACCGCCAGGGCAGCAGATAGGAGCCGCCTCCAATTCTCCGTCAGGTCGGACGGCCATAACCACCCCCCCAAAGCTTCTGGAAGCTTGGAAGCTTCCAAAGGAGGGGGCCTCTTTAAACCCCCTTCCTATACCCTACTACCCCCTTTGTTATTTTTTTCCCCGGGTTTAAAATCCCTTAAGCCCCCTTTCATTTTCCCCTCCCCTGTGCTAAAACCCTTTCCCCTGGATTTCAAAAATTTTCACCCCGTCCTTGTTCATTATGAAGCCCTTTTAACCCCCATATCTAAAACCCCTTTCCTTGGGTATTATAACCCCCTCTGCCGGGTTTTAAAAAATCCCTTAAGTCCCCTTTCACCCTCGTACTAAAGCCCCTTTCCTTTCACTTGGAGTCACTTTCCCCCCATGAGCACAAAGGCCTTAAGGGTCTTATTACTTCTTTACCTGTGTATAATCCCTAAAAGACCTATCCCCTTGGCTTTGGAATCACCCCCTTCCTATGGCCTCTTAAAACCACTTCTCCCGTGATTACCCCTTAAGCCTTTACCTTGGCATCAAAAACCTTTCACCCTCCCCCATGTGTAAGCCCCCATAAGCCCTTTTTCTCCAAGTTTGACCTAAGGGTCCTTAGACCCTTACTTGTAATCTTTACAGCTATTATTTTTCCTTAAAGCTCTCCTACACCTTGTGTCTTCTCCACACCTTGTTATTTCCGTTCGTGCAAGCTTACAAAGACCATTAAGCCTTCCCCATGGCTTCAATGGGTCTTAGTTGTAAAAGTTTCTAAAAATACCCTTTTCAATTCCCGAATTCAAGGAGGGAAACCTTCCAAAAACTACCTTGACGAACGGTACAAGGAGCGACGGTGGAGTTCTAAGGAGAAGTTGTAAAGCTGCTTCCAAGTTCGACGGACCACACTTGCGATGCCTCCTAAGAAAGTCCAAGGCGTAGCCGCAGGAGGGTCATCTCTCGGTATCCATGTGGATATCTCACCTCAAAGCCAGGTTGTCTTCTTGATGTTAATTCGGGTTTTAGTCAATCATGCAAAGAAAAATTGTTAAGGAAATATATATATTTGATCAAATTAATTCTAACGAAGGAGTTAGCTTATGAATGACAATGTATTCAAATTAGCTTTCTTCAAATTGCATCAAGCATTATAAAATAATAGGCAATACTATCCGTTTACTATAGTATTATAGTCCTAAAATGAAGAAATTATATCTTGCTCCATTAGTCTTATTCTTTTCGCAACGGATCATGGCAAAATGGCTAAATTCATGAAAGGTTTCTTTCGATGCTCAAATTACCAGAGAGTTATCTTTGCTAGTTGCAAGGCAACTGTTGTTATTTGGCATGAGTTCATCTTTAAAGAAAACGGAAGTTAAATGTTAGAAATTAACAAGTATAAAAATTAGACATACGAAATCATTTGGAAAGAAAATGTAATGGGGAATTGCTGGATGATACTCTATTAACACTTTTCCCCTGCAAATTGAGGACTTGGAACAAATAAAGTGTGTATTCACCAATTCCTTAGCTAGGTCTTTGTCCCAAGGAGTATCGTCACTCTTTGTATCATCATGGTATTATGCTATATGCCAAATTAAACTGTATTGATTGAGAAAGTAATCAAAGATAGTAAAACCGTGACAAGACGAGTAAGATTACCTTCCAAAAGCTGACCAAACCAATCTTTCCAAAAGATAACCGGACCAATCTAAACAATAGAAACATTCATACCCTAAAACACTGGACTACTTACCTTACTGCAAGGACAATAAATTCATAAAGATAAGAAATTAGGGTTCGTCCCTAAGGTTCTTAAATGAAGAAACCCTAGGCCTGACATACGTCAGATTAAGGAGTCTAAACAGATTATTCCATCGTCTGACTTGCACAACATGTATGAAATAATTTTGTGATTGATTCACAATGAGAAAAAGGAAAAACCCTCTACAAGGACGACAGATCCTTACGCAATTATCTTGCAAAAATACATAGTTTTGGATATCCTTCTAAATAAGGAAAGTTGTAACATGGAAACTAGCATATCTAAGGTACCTTAGGGTTAACCAAATTGGGTATACCCTGTAAAATATTACACAGCGCAGCGAACAGAATCTGAGAAAGAGATAGAGAGTACACAACAGATAAGAGGAGAATCAGTAAAATTCTTTAACTCCAAACAACTGATACAAAGATGGCTCTGTCCACCCGTGCGCTTCCACTGAGTGAAGCTTAGATGGCGATCTAGACAGAAGATAGGCGAAGAGCTTAAGGCTAGCTGGAACAACAACTCTGACTGGGTGAAAGATGAGTGAATGATGGCCGCGAAGGGGTTTAGCTTTTATAGCCCGTGAAGGTCGTTAGGTCGGCCTGCTGACCGACCTACCATATGAGCCTCCACTAGTCGGCCAGGGAATATTCCAGGGAATATTCCCTTTACCATCGGGCCGGGGGCGCTGCCCCCGGACCCCCGCCAGGGGGGCCGCTGGCCCCCCTGGGACCCCCCAGCCAGGGGCCGCTTCCGCGGCCCTCGGACCCCACAATAGGGGCCCCTTTTAACTCCCTTACCACGCAACTCAATGCAATGTGCCTCGAGTTGCTACCAGCTTAACCACTCTGTCTAACCCAAAGATTAGACCCACAACAGTCACCTTTTTGCCATCCGATCACATAGACCTCATCTGATATACAAGTCAGGACTCAACCAATGTCCGGGCTCACATTTGGCTTCTCCTCATAATGGGGGCCTTACAACTTTGAGCACCATGGATCATTGGTAGCACCTAATGAGGGTGGGGCATTGATCATATCTAACACCCCCCCTCAATGTCCACCCATAGGTGAACTATCTCCTCGGCCCAATGCCGAGTCTCTGAAGATGAACTTGAAGCAGATCCTTCGTAAGTGCTTTGGTGAAGATATCTGCTCCATTCTCCTCTGTTGGACAGTAGACCAATTCCACTATCCCATCCTCCATCAAATCACGCACATAGTGATACTGGATCTCTATATGTTTGGTGCGTGCATGAAACACTGGATTTTTGGCAATGGCGATGCAACTCTGATTGTCACATCTCAGCACAGTTGGTTCTTCATCCTGCACTCCCATATGCCATAGAATCCTTCTCAACCATACGGCCTCACATGCAGCAAAACAAGCTGCCTTGTACTCTGCTTCGGTAGAAGACAATGCCACTGTTGGTTGCTTCTTACTAATCCAAGAGAAAATTCCTGAACCCAAAGAGAAACAATAACCAGAAACTGACTTCCTGGAATCAATGTCTCCTGCCCAATCTGAGTCACAGTTCCCCACAAGAGAAGTTCCGAAACTGTATGTGATACCATAGTCAAGAGTTTTCTTCAAGTATCTGAGCACCCGCATCCCAGCCTTCCAATGACTCTCATGAGGTTTGTTTGAGAACCTGCTCAAAACACCAACAGCAAAACTGATATCTGGTCTGGTGTTACACAAGTAGATCAGACTGCCGACCAACCTCCTATACCTCCCAATGTCTGCTAATGCTGATGTATCCTCGACGGATAACTTTGCATTCACCTCCATAGGTGTAGCTATCTCCTTGCACTCGGTCATGCCAAATGCCTTCAAGATCTCCCATGCATACTTCTTCTGAGAGATGAAGATCTTTCCTGGCTCTTGCCAGACTTCAATCCCCAAACAATAGTGCAGCAAGCCCAAGTCTGTCATTTCAAACTCAGAACTCAAAGCCTTTCGAGTTTGGTTGATCATATCTTCATAGTCACCTGTAATAAGAAGGTCGTCCACATATAGGACAATCACTACAGACTTTTTACCATCCCTGTAAACATACAAGTTAGCATCTGAGGCACATCTTTTGAAGTTTAGGTTTAAAAAGAACCTATCTATCCGCTGGTACCATGCTCTGGGGGCTTGTTTCAGCCCATACAATGCCTTCTTCAGTTTACACACTTTGTTCTCAGAATGGGGGGCCTCAAACCCTGGTGGCTGAGCCACGTACACCTCCTCCTTGAGGTCACCATTTAAGAACGCTGACTTAACATCCATTTGGTACACTGGCCACTTCTTGTGGGCAGCCACTGCAAGTACCGTGCGAATAGTGGTCATTCTGGCAGTTGGGGCAAATGACTCTTGAAAATCAAACCCTTCAACTTGTGAAAATCCTTGGGCAACCAGTCTAGCTTTGTACTTTTCTAAGGTACCATCAGCCTTGTACTTTAACTTCCAGATCCACTTGGTGCCAATAATCTTCCGCTTTGCTGGCCGATCCACTAGCTCCCAAGTGTCATTCTTCATTATGCTGTCATACTCCGCCTGCATAGCAGCCTTCCATGATGGATCTGCAAGTGCTTCTTCTAAGTCAGTTGGCTCCTTTACTTCTCTCATAATCTCAACCATCAAGGCCATGTTGACTATGTGAGCAGAAGCCCTCCTTTGCTCCTCTATTCTCTGAGACCTCCTTGGTCCGTCTGCCTTCTCCTCAACAGATGCAGGCATAGGATTATTGTGGTCATAGAGCTGCTTCACCCAGCGCGGCAATGGCTTTTCCAGTGGGGTGATGTCAGGTTGGTGAACTTTTTCCTCATCATCTGAAGATGATGCTTCCTCCTCCTTAAGGATAGGGATAGCTCTCGGGACAGGTTCATAGTGGACTACTTCTTCGCTTGATGATAAAGTGGAAGACCTTGCCTTCTCCTCCTCCACTGTATGCGGCTCCTCCTTGAACACCACATCACGGCTCGCGATGATCTTCTTTGCCTCTTGGTCATATAACTTGTAAGCCTTCTGCTCATCACTATAACCCAAGAAGATACATTTTCTGCTTTTTGGTTGTAACTTGTTTCTCTTCTCATCTGGAACATGTGCATAACATTCACATCCAAAAATTCTGAAATGTGAAACAGATGGTTTCTTACCAGTGTAAGCCTCATGAGGTGTTTTTCCCTTGAGAGCCTTTGTGTAGCTCCGATTTAGAATGTAGACTGCAGTATTAACAGCTTCAGCCCAAAAATGGTTAGGCAATCCCTTGCCCTTTAGCATGCATCTTGCCATCTCCACAATGGTACGATTCCTGCGTTCCACAACACCATTCTGCTGAGGTGTGTGAGGCGTCGTCAATTGACGCTTGATCCCTTTGCTCTTGCAAAAGCCTTCAAACTCCTTTGAGTTGAACTCACCACCACCATCTGTTCTAAATTTCTTCACACTTTTCCCTGTTTCATTCTCAACAAGTATTAGCCATTCTTTAAACTTACCAAAAGTTTGAGCCTTATCACGAAGGAAGTACACCCACATCTTCCTACTGTAGTCATCGACAATCAACATAAAATAAGAAGATCCCCCCAAGGCCTGTGTAGGCATCTTACCACACAAGTCAGCATGCACCAACTCTAGAGGAGCATGTGCTCTATTCTTGCTTTCTTGTGGAAATGCCTTTCTCTGTTGCTTGCCCATCATACAAGCTTCACATGGTTCCTTCAATTCAGTTATTGTAGGTAGGTGAGCAACCATACCTTGCTTTTGCATCTCCTTCAATACTGCAAATCCGATGTGTCCAAACCTTTCATGCCAAAGCTTACTTGTGCCCACTCCAGCGGTGGCTGTAAGAGCACTTAGCTCATACAGGTTGTTCCTTCTTTCTCCTTTTCCAACAATTGTGCCAGCACTATCAATAATTTCTGCACCTGTCTTCTTGAACCTCACTTCATGACCAAGATCAGTTATGGCAGCAACTGATAAGAGATTTCTCCTGATTTCGGGAACATACAACACATTTGAAAGCTTTTTGACTTCACCATTTGCAGCAACAAAAGAAATAGTACCTGTGCCCGCAGCAGGGCATTTAGCATCATTTCCAACCGTCACAGTGATGGATTCTTGTAGAGGCTGCATAGAACTGTATAGACCTTTCTTGTTGGTCATGTGACGGGAGGCCCCACTATCCAACACCCAAGAGTCAGTGGTAGATTCTTCTTGCGCCGAGGAGCACACTTCCTCAATGGTCGCCATGAATAATTCCAACTCTGCTTCAGCCGTATTGGCTGTCTCTTTCCCTTTAGTTTTAAGGGTACCATTCTTTTCATCTGCCTTCTTGACACGACAATCTGCAATTGCATGTCCTTTCTTCTTACAGTAGAAGCACTCTCCTTGAAACCTCTTCTTGCCGCCCTTTTTCTTTTTGTCACCATCATTTTTGGTGGAGGAAACACCTTTGCCTTTTGCATTGGCAGAGAATGCAGCATCTCCATTGTTGCTTCCTTCTCGGGCTTTCAGCCTCAACTCCTCCTCCATTAATAATGCACAAAACTCCTCAAAAGTCAAAGCTTGAGGTCTCACCTGAGTATTAAGGGCAGTTACTAGTCCATCAAACTTTTGTGGACAAATCCGAAGACACCTCCGAGCTAGCTCTTCGCTAGTCTTTTGTATCCCAGCGCCAGCCATCTGGTCGCGCAGATTCTTAATCCGAGTGATGAATGCTTCAACCGTCTCTCCTTCAGCAAACTTCTCCGCTGCTAGTTGATTCTCCAAGTTTTGAATCCTTGTTTGGTTTCGTGTTTCATACTGACTCCTTAGTACATTCCAAGCCTCTGACGCTTTGGTTGTATGCTGAATCAGAGTCAAAACACTGTCAGAACAGCTTGTAACTAAGGCACACAATGCATCTGCATTCCTTCGTTTCCAAGCTCGTAGAAGATCTGCATTCGGAGGAATCATCACACTAGGATTTGATGGGTCGGGGATAGGCTGTGGTTCTGCGTCAGTCCCCAGCACAGTCTCCAGAAGCTCATAAGAATCAAGGATAGTTGTAATTTTGAACTTCCACAAGGTGTAGTTTGTACCATCTAACTTGCCTTCGCTGAAGGTTGGTGGACGAATCCTCAGTGTTTGAATAGCCGGTACAGCAGCACCACCTCCTGCACCGCTTCCTGATGCGCCAGAACTGCTTCCCGGAGTCGACATCGTTTCTCTTTGCTGTTGAAGCCTTTGCCTCTTGCACGCTCTCCGATCTCTAGAGCCCCCTGGGCTCTGATACCATGTAAAATATTACACGGCGCAGCGAACAGAATCTGAGAAAGAGATAGAGAGTACACAACAGATAAGAGGAGAATCAGTAAAATTCTTTAACTCCAAACAACTGATACAAAGATGGCTCTGTCCACCCGTGCGCTTCCACTGAGTGAAGCTTAGATGGCGATCTAGACAGAAGATAGGCGAAGAGCTTAAGGCTAGCTGGAACAACAACTCTGACTGGGTGAAAGATGAGTGAATGATGGCCGCGAAGGGGTTTAGCTTTTATAGCCCGTGAAGGTCGTTAGGTCGGCCTGCTGACCGACCTACCATATGAGCCTCCACTAGTCGGCCAGGGAATATTCCAGGGAATATTCCCTTTACCATCGGGACCCCACAATAGGGGCCCCTTTTAACTCCCTTACCACGCAACTCAATGCAATGTGCCTCGAGTTGCTACCAGCTTAACCACTCTGTCTAACCCAAAGATTAGACCCACAACAGTCACCTTTTTGCCATCCGATCACATAGACCTCATCTGATATACAAGTCAGGACTCAACCAATGTCCGGGCTCACATTTGGCTTCTCCTCATAATGGGGGCCTTACAACTTTGAGCACCATGGATCATTGGTAGCACCTAATGAGGGTGGGGCATTGATCATATCTAACATACCCTACACCCGAATATAAGGGATCTTGCCAAGTTTGCAAGACATCTTGAGAACGACTGCTGATACACTCAAAAAAAAAGAAGAAGAACACTTCCTTAGCAGTTTGCCATACAACTGGGTTGATTAATGGAAATTTTTGTGCTTGCTAGAGATTTTAGGGCTCTGTTTGAATTATGAATTATAAATTAAACAAGTACCTATACTTCAGGTTAAAGGCCTGAAGGGAGAGGCAGCTTCAGTTACCCCTGACTGCCTGCCTGACCCTAACCAAGGGGGTTGTTGACCGTGCCGGGAATGTGGACCGAACCCGCCGCGAGAGGTCTCTCCGTTGAGTTCTACTTGGAGCAGGAGGACGCTTGGGTGCGAGGGGGGGCTCTGGCCGTAAATTCCTCGCTTTCTGGGTCCTGCACAAGAGGCTAACGTGACTCGGGACTAGATCCCGAGGCCCGCATACTAGTTGACGGGCAAAAGCTTGGAATAGTGATCCTTGGAGATTACTTGTTAGCCTCCGGGCAGATTATGGATAAGCCTATGGGCGGAACTTCTTGTAATTCAAAAATAAAATGATGAGATGTTAAAAGAGCTTGCTTGATATTGTTTTTATATGTCACGTGATAAGATTACGTGAAGGAACCAGTGCTTAAACAAGATTAATTAAAGAAGCTCATTGTTATATGTCAAATTAATGTGTTAGATAATTACATAACTAAAATAAACCGAGGAAAGTGCGGAGGATGGGCCATGGGTCTGTCCTACGGTTGGGTGGTCCCGGTTAGCCGGGAACTTTTCTCAAAAATCTCGAGGAATAGCGGAATAATCATCATTATCAAAAAAAAAAAACGAGAATGATGACCTAGAGTTACGTCTTACCCGATTTACATTGTTTTAGGGGAACGGAATGGGACTATGTCTTATGGCAGAGAGGTTGAGCTTTGCATCCCTCTCATTTTCCATTCTCCTTGAACCAAGTGCAGCGTGAATCCGCTTCGGACCTGGCGTTTTTGCGTGAAGAAGTTCGCTCGGGTCTGACGCTAGTTGCTGTTAGCTAGTGACCCATTAGGAAAACCCTAATTCTAATCGATCCTAAGTGGGAACGGCCAAGATACTTCCGCTACATGGCAGACGCGGAAAGAACTAGATCGCAAAACCCATAACATTCCATGGGAGTGTCGGGTGGAGCTTTCTAGACATCCTTTCCGATGGACTGCTAAGACGTGTCCTGAATGATACTAGGGGACACGTTACAGATAGGAGGACAATGAGAAAAAGGGCCTCGGCCATGTAGAAAAGGGGATAAGGGGATGACCACCCAAAATGGATTTACGATTTTGTATATAAAGTTGAAAAGTGAATGAGAAGCTCATTCTTGGTGTGTGGCAAAAAGCTTCTTATCTTCTTCTTGCCTTCTCGTGTACGCTTGAGTGAGGACGTGAGAGAGTGAGGGAGTGAGTTTGTGAGACTGAGGGATCGAGGAGAATAAGCTCCCCATATCCTCTCTTCATCATCTTCTTCTCTTCTCTTCTCTTGTGTCGTACGGCTATGGAGGATGGAGCTTGATGGAGAGGGATTGAGGTTGCTTGAGCTCACATCGAGGATCCTGGAGCTACTACTGTGCACGAGAGAGGAGGGTACTTGATTGGGCATCATTAACATAAGCTCAATACACCCCATAGGTAGGGAGAGCATGTCGGCTATGGGAGAGGTAGCCATGGCCGCTTGGCTTGAAATGCTTAAACAATAAGCGGTTCATATGTCTCAAGGGTTGAGCGAGAGGGCTCCCTTCAAGTTTATCTTTGATATTGCTAGTGTCTTTTTGGTCTCAAATTTTGAGCTTTGAAACTCTTTTAAAAACGTTGGTTTCTACTAATTTAAGGCATTTTTCCAACTTAATAAAACCACTCTCTAAAGACTTGAACCTTTATTCACCAAACATGTCTTTAAAATTAGGCCAACAAAGTCCCTTATTGGGTAGACTGGACACAATACATCTTGTCCTTTACTAGCAATGGATTTATTTTTGCATTTTGATTCCCCCACAATTTTCCTCATTGTATTTTTGTAATAGAAGGTTTTCTATTATATCTCAATCAAAAGTCTCAACTTGATATGATGGTATCTCCAACCAGTCACACAAGTTGAGGTCTTAAAAGAGTATTCATGAGTCACTTATTCATATTCCTTTCATAACAACATTATGGACTTGTTTAGGTCTAGTCCTCTCTACCCATTGATCCACTAACAAAAGATGGACCTTGTGGACCCCTAACATCTTTGACACATGTATTTCAAGATTGACTACAATGCCCCATAACTTATAAATATCTATGGGATTGCATAAGAATCATATCCCTTGCTTAGAGGTTTTATAACGTAGGATCCCATCATAGATTCTAGACTCATCGTTGCATACCCCCTTTGCAATAGACTTTGAAGTTATTTATAAGCCTTTATCTAGTGGGAAATACTCTAAAAGTTGTCCCAACACTCTTTCATATGATTATCATATTGGATTTCGCGGGTCTAGACCTCATTTATGGTCTTATGATACCTCAAGGTAACATATACACTTGAATCAAAGTCCAACCCATTGATTAAAATCTCTCATAACAAGTCACAGGGCAAAGGGGTGAGCTTCCCTAGTCAAAAGTTCTAATAGTCATCAAATGTTGCTATATAGAACTTAGTATCACTGAATGTATGCCTTTGAGAGTCAAAAACCTCCAAAGAACCCAGTCTATGGGTAAACACATTTTGAACCAATCTAGGCATAGCTCATAGAGCTTGAGGAAGAGTTTACAATTCCTTTAGATAATTTCCATCTTAGAGCTTCACCCATAAGGTTTCTATAGAGTAATAGAAAATTATGTGCATTAAAGCTCTTGTATTTAACTTATGACTCCTCTAGATAAAACTCTAAACCATCTTAGGATTTCACCATTAGGGGAATAGAGAACCCATACTAAATGGTGGGTGTCGCCAAATCTGGTAGCAAGTTATGTGATATCATACTCCTTCACATGCATCACTATATATTCTATAGGAAAATTTAGGGGACATCATGGTAACCAAAATCATTGCTTGTAGATGGTGGTGCTCCTTGTTGACTTGCTTATGTCAGTTCCATACTATTCCATCCATTTTTTCCACTCTCCCATTACACATGATGAAACCCATTCTCATAGAAATGGGACCTATATCATAAGAATAGAGATGAGAGAGAATTAGGAGAAAAAATAAAACATTGGTATTTTGATTATAGCATGAGTGGATAGTATACATCACTAGAAGGATGAGGAACCTTGTGTTTAGTTCGTCTTTCATGCACCAATGTGACGAATTCATGAATATAAGAGAAAAATAGGGGTTGCACTATAAATAAAAAAGATGGGCTTCATTTCAATGCTACTTTATCTAAGGTGAATTTCATTTCAGCTATAGGTGGCTCCACTCTCCCCTCAAGCTTAGGTGCATTTTTGCAACTTTGGGTGATACAAATGTGAAGAATACTAGTACACTTTGCTTTAGCCAAATTCCATTAAAAGAATTGGTAAGGAAAGGTAAGTGTAAAATAAGGGAAAAGTGGCCTTGTCCATTTCTATTTTATTTGATTTAGAATATTAAGAGGATTTGAAAATGTTTCATTTTCTTGATTCTATGAATGTCTTGTAGAATGTAGGAAAAGCTTTGTGTAAAAACTTCTTAGCTAAAGATTTTTGCAGTTCAAGATTCCTAGGCTATAGTGGTTGATAGGTCTAGCACACTATGGTCACACAATGCTAAAGAAAACACAATGCATGGTTCACATTATCCCAAAGAAAACAACACAATCCATTTGAAATATGATACATTGGTTTTCCAATCCCATGCAAAAAGAAAATACCTAGATCCATGCAACTAATCTCGTGTGGTTGAAATGTAAAAGCTCTACATGTCTAGATAAAATACCCATAAACCATTGCTTTTTTGTAGGTGAAAGAACCTATACTTCCTTGAGAGACTCTGCTCTAAATTGATACCCAATATTCTTCAACTCTCTCAAATGTAGGTATCAAGAATCCAATTCAATCTTCTCCTCATTATCTTGAGGTAGTGGTACTACAATTGGTTTAACTTTTATTCACCATCTTATAGTTTATATCAACATTTACTTTAGCCCTTTTATCTAAGCATATATAGTTCTTCTTCACAAAATCTCCAATCCCCTAGTCCGTATCCAACAAGCATACTTGTACCATGTTATTTTCATATTTCAATTTAGAATCTAGTATGACTAAAAGTTCATCCATAGTATTAGTCTAAGACAATCCATAATACATTCTTGACGTACATTCTTCAACTTCTAATAATCCATGTCACTTCATGTCTTGAATCCATGTCGCTTCATGTCTTTCTTTGCCTTATGAACATACTATTTTCTAGCCTTATTCATACTTTTAACCCTTTGGAAACATACTATGTTAGTTACTAAAAATTCAATAAAACTTATAGAAAAAGTGTTTGAATCTACAACATGAGGTGAGAGCATTCTCTACCTTGCACCATTATAGTCTTGCTTTATTGCTAAAACCCCATTGTTTTGTGAGAATCATTGAAATTTCTCATATTGGGAGGCAAAGGATAGTCTCTCAAACTATTATGATTTCTTGCATGATTAGCACAACTAGTAAGAAACTATTTCGGTATCATGGCTGATGCCAGGAGGCATAATTCACGGTGGATTCCGTGCCACGGTGGATTCTGTGAGGTTTTACGGTGGATTCCGTAAACTTTGTTGACCAAGGCTCATACACAAAGTGGATTCTTTGTGCGAGAAGTTGATGGGGATGCCTATCCTTTTCGAGCATTTCATTAATTTAGTGTGTACATGGGTGATTCCATAGCTGGTGATTCCGCAAAATACATATTAAATTAATAAACGTTTATGAGTTTAGAGTGCGCACTCGTGATAAATTAAGGTTAGGATTGATTTCTAACCAGTTGATTTATTTATGTAGCTGAAGACTGCTAGGTATTCACTTTTGTCGGTTTAATTGTATTATTTTACTAACGATTGTGAATGCTTCAGTTGATGTGTAGAGATAGTAGCAATGGTGGAGGAAAGCATTGGAGGATAGCGTGTATTCGAGTTATCACTTATATTTTGATGGGCGCATACCTTAGGCATGACGCCTATATTTTGTCGCGCCTATTTATTGAGGCGTTGGATATTTATTTATTATTTTGTATGCACATGGGCGCACTATTATGATATTTGTATTTGGACATTGTATTGGGTATGCCTGACTCTTTGGGCGCTTGCCCATTAGCTTTATTTCTATTTTGTGCTAAAGCAAACTCAAAAGCCAAAAGCGTGCTATTTTGTAATTTGGGCTATTATTTGAGCTTGAAGATGATTAATACATAAAATACATGCTTTGTGGAGCGCTCACACAAGGCATGGGGGCAGATTGCACCCAATTGGTCTCTTGTTCATGTCGTTCATGCTTTCTACCTTGAGTTTTGTGCAAAAAGTAGAGTTTTCTTATTCTTGGGGACCTTCCGGCATTCACTATGCAAGCATACATCATCCAATCTACGCACCACTGGTATCAGAGTGAAGCTGAGATCAAGAGCTTCCAATTGCTACTCATCTTGTGCGAAGGCGGAGCTCTTGGAACGATCGAGCCCTACGGTCAGTCTCATTGCGAACGGTCGATACGGGTGGATTCCTGGCGGTCAAGAACCTGTGTTTACAGCTTCTGATTGCGAAGGACCGGCCTGCAATGGTGGAGGACCACTCCTACATCCTCTTCTCCAAGTCGTTTTTCCACAGTCAAACAAATAAGCCTCCATATCTTTAAAAGTTCAAGCTTGAGTTTAAAGCTTATAAAGCTTAATAAGAAGCTTATTAAGCTTCAAATTTTCAAAACGGTGGCAGGGCAGCCCTTCTCCATGATTTCCGCGTCAGAAAAAAGCCCCCCCCCTAAAATTCGACGTTTTTAGCATACTAAGCTTAAAGCTTAGTCAATCAAGTCCTAAATCACGTAAAGTTCCAAAGCTCTGCAAGTCTTCAAAGTTCATCAAGTTTCGTAAGTTCTGCAACTTCGTAAGTCTTGCAAGTCACCAGAAGTCAGAACTGACTTGTGCCCAAAACTCCCATAAGGACTGTTCCTGCGCAGAAGCACCAAATTGCAAAGTTATTCCCTGGAACACTCTGTTCGTATACACAGACTTGCTAAACCATTTTTAGCACACGCAGAAGGACAAACACAAATTTTACAAAGGTTTCAAATCCTGCAATTGCCAAAGACGAAGACTGTGAAAGCCAAACAAAAATATATAAGCCTTGTACACCCGATCTTGAGCTACGCTCATCCTGCTAATTGTATTTTGAGAGTGTGAGGTCTTTTGAACTTTTGCAAGATGACGTAACAAAATATGGATGATTTAATGGTTGAAGGCGATCTTCCTGAACCTACGGTGGAACAAAAGTTGGATTTAATTATGATGCAGTTGGACAAAGAATGAAGAGCCCGGCAAGCATTGCAAGTTCAATTGGCCAATTTACAAAGATCGACTACCGACAAAGAGAAACTACAATCTGAAGATCTTATCTGACAAACCATTGATGCGACTCTCGAAGCTCAATCCATCCGCAAAGAAACAAAGATAAGTAAAAGAAATTTCAAATTCCGTACTTTCAATGGCACTCGAGATGGAAAAACTATTATTGCATTCATTAGTCAGTTTGATGATTACTTTCATGAGGAAACATACACTAAAAAAGATAAAGTCAAGTGTGTCACTAATCATTTAGTGGATAGAGAATCTCTTTGGTGGACCGTGGTTCGTAAGAGTATAGATTGTCCCACTACCTGGGAGAGTTTCAAGAAGAAGTTTATGCAGAATTTCCTTCCTCCAAAATTCCATGAAAAAGCCATAAAGCAATGGGACCTTCTTCAGCAAAGAGATCGTGAGTCTATTTCCCAGTACACCGAATGCTTTTGGAATGTCCTATTGCAACTATGCATGCTTGAAGATGTACCTGAAGCAACTCACAAGCGCAAGTATATGTCTAGATTACTTGGGCATTACTACGATGAAGTCAATATGTTCAAGCCTGCAACTCTTGAAGATGCAATTTCTTTAGCTCATGACACTGAAGACAAGATTCGAGGAACAGACAAACATCCACAACAATTTTAAGCAAATGGTAACTATGGTTCTAAGCAATTCAATTCAAATTTTAGAAGATTCAATCAAAGTCGATTTCCTTTATCATCTTTCGGTAAGTCTTTGACAAAACCACCTACTTTGCCATCAAATACCAATCAAAACCCTAAGCCATCTTCACAACCAAATCCTAATACTCCTAGATTTCTTGCCATTGCAAACAATGTATCTAAAGCCAAACCTATAGTGTGTTACAAATGCCATCAACCTGGACATCTAGTAGTCAATTGCTAATCGAAGAAGCCACCTGTCCATATCAACTATCTTGGAGCAATGGAAGATGAAGAACATGAGGAAATTCCTGACTTTACGGAAGATGAGGACGACATTACTACTCCTTCGGATACTTTACCAGGTATGACAACTCCACATTCTTTGTTGACAATGAAATGTTTAGTGCATGGAAAAGAAAAGATTATTTTGCATGATGATGGTAGTACACATGATTTTATATCTGCAAAGTTAGTGAAAGAATTGAAATTACAAACTATTCCTACGCATTATCGCATTAAAGCAGCATTTTTAGGCACAAGGTATAATGGAGCACAAGAGGTCCATGATTTAGAAATTCAAATTGGTGAATACACTAAAAGAAGGAATTTTCTAGTTGTACCATTACAGTCCATTGATATTATCTTAGGTATGCCTTGGCGTCATCAGCATAATCCTGATATAGATTATTCCATGCATTCAATTAACATTCATTTTCAAGGAAAACACATTACATTGTATGGTATGCACGCATCTAATGCTTTTCCACTACTTACTCATACTCAAGCTAAATGTGCATTATGCAAAAGTAGTAAATCTTATCTAATTTGGGTGAATGGACTGCAAGTTAAAGAAAAACATATGCACCCTAGGCATAAAGAATTCCTTGTACAATTTAAAGATTGTTTTGCTGAAGATCTACCTCCTAGATTACCTCCTTCACGTCCTAAAGTCCACAAAATAGATTTAATTCCTAGTACACAACCACCTTGTAAAGCACCATATAGGCATAAGCAGATAGAGCAGAAAGAAATTCAAACTCAAGTTGAGGAATTATTAAATAGAGGATTAATTAGACCTAGTAGTTCTCCATTTGGTGCACCTATTTTGTTAGTAAAGAAGAAGAATAATACTTATCATATGTGCATTGATTATCATGGCCTAAATAAGATTACTATAAATAATAGATATCCAATTCCTAGGGTCGATGATCTTATGGATAAACTACAAGGTTCTGCTATATTTAGTAAAATAGATCTTAAATTTGGTTATCATCAGGTGAGATTAGATAAATCTGACATATTCAAGATGGCATTTAGAACACAATTTGGTCATTATGAATTTTCAGTGATGCCTTTTGGATTGACTAACGCACCTGCTACATTTAGTAGAATGATGAACCGCATATTTTTGAAATATCAGCATTGTGTTATAGTATTCTTTGATGATATCTTAGTATTCAATAAAAATGAGAAAGAACATTATGAAGGTCTGTCTTTGGTTTTCAAGTTGTTGAAAGATAATCAATTGTATGCTAATCCGGAAAAGAGTGAGTTCTTTCAAATAGAAATTGAATATTTAGGTCATATTGTGTCATCAAATGGTATTAAAGTTGACCCTAAGAAGATAGAAGCAATATTAAACTGGCCAATACCTATAAATGTGCATGAGTTACATTCTTTCCTAGGTCTAGCTAGTTTTTAGAGGAAATTTGTGCGAAATTTTTCATTACTTGCTTTGCCTTTGACTAAAATTTTAAAGAAAGGTATTGTTTATCATTGGTCTGATAATCAACAGAAATCTTTTGATTTATTGAAACATGCATTAACCCATGCTCATATATTACAACTACCTGATTTTAATAGACCATTCTTTTTAGTAGTTACTGATGCTAGCGGATTTGGAATAGGAGCCGTACTTATGCAAGATAATTATCCCATAGCCTATTCTAGTTGTAAACTGAAACCCTCCGAACTTAAATATTCCACATATGATAAAGAATTATTAGCTGTGGTACAAGCTTTAAGACAATGGAAACATTACTTAATGGGTTTTGAGTTTATGATTAAGACTGATCAACACTTAGTCAACCCCAAATATCTGACCGACATATCAAATGGGCAAATGTAGTGACCGACATATCAAATGGGCAAATGTAGTGGCCGATACATTAAGTAGAAGACCGACCATTCATAATATTTCTATTATATCATTTGATTATTTAATCCCTATGAAATATCATATAATCAGGACATTACTTTTCATGCTGATTGGAATAAATTAGTAGGAAATAATTGGATTCCTATTGATTCACTGTCTTACAATGATGGATTCATGTTTTATGAAAAGAGATTATGTGTTACAGTCCCATTTAGATCTTTTGTTTTGAATGAGATTCATTGTCCTCCATATCAAGGTCATAGAGGTGTCATATCTACTTTGCGTATATTGACTGAAGATTTTTATTGGCCACATATGGACACTGATGTATCTAACTTTGTTTCTGAATGTTTGGTTTGTCAAAGAGTTAAGAGACATCATGGTAAACAGTATGGATTACTTATGCCTTTATCTATTCCATCAAGACCATGGGAACAGATTTCTATGGATTTTATGACTGGTTTAACTAATACTAAAGCTAACCATGATATGATTTTTACTGTAGTAGATAGGTTTAGTAAACAAGCATATTTCATTCCATGTAAGAAAACTTTAACAGCATCTCAGGTAGCACAATTGTTTTTGAAAATTATTTTCACTAATCATGGATTACCAAAAGTTATTATTTCTAATCGTGATTCTAGATTTTGTAACAACTTTTGGATTACTTTGTTTGCTAACCTAAGAACAAAGATTGATTTTTCATCTGCATTTCATCCTAAAACTAATGGACAAACAGAAGCCACTAACAGTACTATTTTAGATCTTTTACGTGCTTACACTATTTCTAAACCACAGACATGGGACACGCATTTGCATTTACTGCAGTTTGCATATAACAATCTACCACACACATCTACAAAGAAAGCACCATTTGAAGTGATTTATGGTGATAGATTGTCTACACCTGTTGCATCTTTATCAAATAGAATTCAGAGTGCTGATGATATTGCTAATATGCACGTTACTATTTTTGATGAGGTTAAAGACATGATTGCCAAAGCCCAGCAATCGTATACAAAACAAGCCAATAAGGAAAGACAGGCCATGAATTTCAAAGTTGATGACTATGTTTGGTTGAGAATAGAAAAACGTAGATTACAAAGTGTAGATAAACACCCAGTTGTGAAATTAGCACCTAGATTCTATGGACCATTTAAGATCATTCACAAAATCAATGACAATGCATTCAAGTTAGAATTACCACCTCACTGGAAAATTCACAACACATTTCACATTAGTTTATTACGACCCTTTACCGGCCAATTATCTGTATACCTAGTTTATGAAAACCCACCTTTGTTAGATGAAGAGACTGAAATACTTGAACCTGAAGCTATCATAGATACTAATTTCATGACCACTAGAACTGGACATAGATATTCTAGATATTTAGTCAAGTTGAAAAACTATCCTGTTGGAGGAAGCCCAATGGATACACACTAGAGACTTAAATGCTTTCCCCACTCTGTTAGCTCGACATTGAGCTAGTAGCAATTGAGGACAATTGCTATCCCACCCCAAGGGTATGATGCCAGGAGGCATATTTCACAGTGGATTCCGTGCCAGGGTGGATTCCTTGAGGTTTTATGGTGGATTTCGTAAACTTTGTTGACCGGGGCTCATACACAAAGTAGATTCTTTGTGTGAGAAGTTGATGGGGATACCTATCCTTTTTCCGCGTTTCATTAATTTAGTGTGTACATGGGTGATTCCATAGTGGGTGATTCCGCAAAATACATATTAAATTAATAAACGTTTATGAGTTTAGAGTGCGCACTCGTGATAAATTAAGGTTAGGATTGATTTCTAACTAGTTGATTTATTTATGTAGCTGAAGATTGCTAGGTATTCACTTTTGTCAGTTTAATTGTATTATTTTACTAACGATTGTGAATGCTTCAGTTGATGTATAGAGATAGCAGCAGTGACGGAGGAAAGCATTGGAGGATAGCGTGTATCCAAGTTATCACTTATATTTTGATGGGCGCATATCTTAGGCATGGCGCCTATATTTTGTCGCACCTATTTATTGAGGCGTTGGATATTTATTTATTATTTTTTATGCGCATGGACGCACGATTACGATATTTGTATTTGGACATTGTATTGGGTATGCCTGACTCTTTGAGCGCCCGCCCATTAGCTTTATTTTTATTTTGTGCTAAAGCAAACTCAAAAGCCAAATGCGTGCTATTTTGTAATTTGGGCTATTATTTGAGCTTGAAGATGATTAATACATAAAATACATGCTTTGTGGAGCGCTCACACAAGGCATGGGGGGAGATTGCACCCAATTGGTCTCGTGTTCATATCGTGCATGCTTTCTACCTTGAGTTTTGTGCAAAAAGTAGAGTTCTTTTGTTCTTGGGGACCTTCCGGCATTCACTACGCGAGCATACAGCATTCGATCTGTGCACCAATGGCTTCTAATTCTTGCATATACTAAAACATAATCTAACCTTTATCCCCATGCATAGTATTGTAATGTCACTATCCAAGGATGATAGGATATGAAGAGGGATCTTGAACAATGAAGTGTCGTTCATCCTCTTGAGGGAGGGGGGAGTCACTTATGAATATATGTGTGTATCATGTAAGTTCAAAATAAGGGATTTTTAAAATACTATTATTGTACATTATTTACATATAAAAGGATGTCATATAAAGGAGTTATATACATATTGAAAAGAAAATGGATTTTTTAGTTTAGGAAGAATTCATAGATAAGTGTATTTACAAATAGGCTTTGAATGCATGTCATATAGAGGATATATATATTGTAAACCCCTTGAGTGTATCCTACACAACTAATAGTAAGCTTTAGATAGAGAAAAGATGCATAGAAATTCCTATTAGGATCATTAATAGTAGCATGTACCTCAAGGGTGTGAGACAAAATGATTTAGAGAGAGTGAGATAGGAAAGAAGATGAAGAAAGAGAATTCAAAAATTGGAAGAGTCAAATGAATTATATTGAGGTGCAACCATGAGACTTTGATGCTTATGGCTTAGTAGAGTAATCTCTAACACATCTAATTTATATGCCCAAGGCAAAGGTACACACACAAACTTGGAACGATAGCTCAAGTCTATGGCTCAGCATATACCTTGTTACAAAGAGAATCTATATTATACAGATATCACAATTATTTTGTGGCACCTCAAAATTCGCATGCATACATTGAGATTATCATGATGGTTGATGGGTAACATCCACTATACGCAATACCTATCAATAGATAGCATCAAAACCTATGTTTACCCTCAATGGGCCTTCAAAGTCCACTTCAAATCTATATGACAATTTTATTATGTCAAGAAGAAAACAATCCTTGCTATCCATAAATCCAATGGAAACTCAATCATTTATGTTTATACAATGGATATCAATGCTAGAGAGCAAGTATCAAGTATCTGAGCACTTGAAAATCCCTGTTTGAGCATCCAAAATCCATGAACAACTTACTACCATATTTTTTCCTATTGTAAATAGTTTAAAATAGATTACATACAGCTCTCTTCTTCCTCCAATGTATGAATCACAAGAACACTTACTATCATTAGATGTAAGAGAGTATGTTTTTCCTCTTTCTTTCTTTAGTTGTATACCATCCATCTCCTACAAACAAGACATGTATACAGCAGTCAAGTTAGCTCAGACGGTGTTGAAAAATATGTTGGCTAACCTTTATAGTTGTACCACACACTTCATTCCCCTTCACACTCTTCCCTTGGTCACTTAAGTGGCCTTGCAAGTCTTTATTCCAAGTCCCACACCAAGAAGCTTCCTAAACTCCAACTTACATAATTAAATGAACTCTCCTACAAGTAAGTTATAAGTCAAATTTGAAGGAAGACCAACACTACCTTGAATAAATGCAAAAAGCTTCAACATGTTCACTCTCATACTTTGTCATGCCTTCCCTTGATTCAAGAATGCATAATGTGCTCTTTTTAGTCTTGACTTTCAATTCTATAGGGCATCTATTTTCTACCCCTATTTTGCACAAAAATTGTGAGACTAGCCTCTAGAGCATTCATCGTTGTTATCTTCTTCAAATTCTTGCTCAAGGTCACTTAATGCATCCAAAGATCCTCCCAAAATAAGTACTTGATCATTTTTACTCTATCTTACTTGTAAACATCACTTTAGCTTTATGAGTGAGACGTATAAATAGTACGCATTTAGCATGAGCACTAGTAGAGCAATCCCATTGGCACACAGATACAATACGATAACAATCAAACATCTTGTAAGTTTTCGACTACTTGACATAGAGCCACATGACATCCACTCCCTCTTAACATGCACATCCTCCTCCATGTGCCATTTATCTTACTCTTCATCATGATGAAGATATTCTACTTCATCTTCATTATCTAACTAATCCTCTTCTTCTATGCTATCCTTAGCAGTTTCAATGCCATCCCCTTCATCTTTGAAAGTGGAAGAACCTCTTCCTTGTGTGTTTTTGAGCTATGGGTATCTTCAACTTTGCCCCATCTAGTTCAAAGAGAATATGTAGCATTATCATATGCATTTCTCATTATGTAAGGAGCAAACTATCTCTTTGAGACCATCCTAATGGTACTTTGTTGGCAATCCAAACTACTATCATACACAAGTATCCAACCTCCTCAAAAGCTCCAAGTTGAAGTTTGTGCCGCTTATCAAACCTATCTTTATTTTGTAGCCTAGATTCTTTCAATCTTTGAGCTACAAGATCTTTATCTTTTGGTCTACTCTCCAACGGATGAATTGTGAGAGCTCATGGCTCTCCTCTACACATTTCTTCATCTCATGGTAGTACATTTCATGTAGTACCGTCTCCTCTGTTGGCATGATCTACCTTTTCCCATAAATTAACTTTGCAAGCATATATCCTATCATAGCACTCTAACTAGTGTGATTAGCCCCATAAAGGATATGGAAGTAAATGTGGCCATTCTCACAATTTTCCACTATATGCCTTAACAATTCGTGCACGATCCCTTTCACTTTTTTCATTCCCTTTAGGATTATATGTTGATGTAAGTGCAAGCTTGATTCCCAACCTAGAGAGGAAATCTGTAGCATCATCGGTATCTAGCTCTACTTTGTTAGTTGTAAACTTGTCCACACAATCATAACACTCTCACAAAAGGATACATCTAATATACACTGCAAGTTTCAAGAAACTGTAAGACATCCCTATACATTTATTTCCACCAATATCTCTCGTAGTCTAAAATTCTCTATAACCAACCCATAGACCCTGATAAAATTCATGCGTAATTTGCAACAAAATTGAGCAGCCCTATCACACACTACTCTCAAAAAATCCATTCTTAAGAAAATAGCCATATGACTTTCTTCTAATCCTCTTGAATTCATCAACACTTGATCATCCATCTCTTCTTGTCAAGGGATTGAGATACTGCCCAATTTGTAGCCATTCTCCGTCATATAACTCCTCTAAAAAAAGGCTCTACAAAAGAGATAGAACATTTATGATCAAGTGTAACTGTAATAAGAGGGATACACATCGACTAGGGTTTAGACACCCCGTCACACTGATCGGGGTATTTAAGGTGTAAGAGCCCAAGATTAGGGCAATCAGTTATTATCAAGATCACACTCTTCACCTTTATCTCCAGCTTCCATGGCTTCCTTCTCCCTTCTCTCCTCTTTTCTCTCTTTCTCTCCCCTCTTCTAGTCTTCTTCCTTCTTCTTGTTCTCTTTCTCTCTCCTCAGCTCTCCTTCTCTCTCCCCTCATCTTCTTTCATTACAAATGGTATCAGAGCTTCAGGCTTTGGTCCTTTTCCTCTTTCCCCTTTCTCCCTTTTCAAATCCCAAAAACCCTAGTTACTCAGCTTACAGGTATCGGTACAACAAGAAGGAGTGCAGTTAACTTCAGCTTTTTGGAGTAAACAGGAGCTATGGCTGGAGACTCAGATATATCTGGAGGTAAAACGGTTAAAATAGCAGGTCGTCACTTATTTTCATGCAAATTTTAAGGGTTCCAGGCCAAGTTTAGAGTCCCAGGATTTGGAAGAGGGTAAAACCTCAGCTACTTTTTGCCTCAGCCCTCTTTCTCTCTCTTCTCCTGCAAGCTGCCATGGCTCCCATCCCAAACAAACCCCAAGAAATCTGACCTGAGGGTGATCTCCGATATCAACCAGCCCCACGACTTCTTCCTTGACCTCCCAAGCTCCTGATCAAGGGGTGGACTGGGAGGATTTGCTGTCCAAGAGGCCTACATGATAGCCCCGCAATTTTTAGTGCATTTTGCGCTGGCTGTCCTGCTCCTCCCCATCCCTCCTGCCACTTCTCCTCTTGCTGCCCTCCCCTCCCTGCCACTCCGGCGCACTGTTCCAACACTTTGGCCTTTCCCCTTTGGTACCTTTGCTCCCGAGAATCAACTCCCATGGTGGACAGCAGTTGGGACTGTTTGAAACACTTTGGGGTAGCCATGGATTCTCCTAATTGAAGCTTTCTTTGACCTGGAGAGCTCAACTCCACAACCCCTTCACCCCGTGAAGGATTCCTCTTGCCCGGATGAAGCCATTGAGCTCAGCATGCATGGGAGCTTTGCGGGCAGCCATGAAAGCTTCACTTGAAGTTTCCCATTCTTGAAGCTCAAGCTCGAGGATAAGCTTGGAAGCCTTCTTCATCAGTAAGAGCATCAAATGCTGAAGCACTCTTCCACGGATGCCTAACCAACAACCGGACTTGATCAATGGAGCAAGTGGCATCTTGATGATTCGAGCTTCAACGGTCATCACAAGCATTAAAGAGGTATGCCACTCTAATCTTAATCTCTCAATTTAGCCACTTGATGAGCTTAATCCATTGTTGGAGAGATTCAAGATTGCATACAAGCATCATATCTCTTCTCGAATTTCATTGTAATGGCTAACATTAACCCCTACTTTGTCTTATGATCTTGGATGAATATTAGCCATTATAAATTTGATAAGTAGCAGCCAATGAGTCACTGGACTGCCAAGGTAACCCCTACCCCAACCTTCATTATTCCTTGCATCTCATGAAAAGGCCCAATGTCTTCTTTTCAATGCATCTCATGCTGATTGCTAATTAAAAATGTCTACCATGTATACTCCGGCGGTTGAGGAAAAAGGCCAATGCCAGGCGAGGTGGTAAGACAAAAGAGAGGTGACCCTCCCTTACCACTTAAGACCCTGAAGGGGTGCACAACCCGGCCCAGGGGGAACTTTGCCCACTTCCCGGCGATCCAAAGTCCAATACTTGTTTGCAGGTGTAGGTACTTCCATAAGCCCCACTTCCCTACCCCAATGATCCCTCTTGGATACCCCGCAATACTAATGGCACCCATGTATGCCACTTGAGGTACATGCAGTCAATGGAGATGTATGGCAATGAATGTACTTATGCATGCATGGAAAATTTGATGGGTATACAATGATGCTCAAGATTATGTTTAGTATGCTCAAGATGCTATTGATGTGGCAGATCAGGCCCCTTGATCTATGCTCTACCCATATAAGACATTGGCACTAAGGGACATGCAGTGTTTTTGGTCACAGTCCTGCACGACTATCACAAAGATCCCATTGCAAAAAATTATGTCCTAAATTTGGGGGTAAATCCTATAGCTCATCTCGAATAGGGCTTTTCCCCCTCCGATTTGAATCAGAAATCTCCCCAATCGGAGTTACGGTGTGAAAGTTAGGCCCATTTTTGTGCACTAGGGTCACTGTGGACAGGTTGCAGACCACTCTAGGACAAGCACTGTAAAACCTCTATAGAAAATTATGATCATTTTCTGTCATAAAGGTTAATATCTCATCTTGAAGAGGCCGTTGTTCCCTCCGACTTGAGCCCAAAACCTCAACAATCAGAGTTTCCTACTAATAGTTACACCCTTTTTACTAACAGCAGGTCCTGTGGACTACATCCAGATGGCTAGCTAGAAAGGCAAAAGCAAGGCCCAATAGGAACTCCAGAGGGAGATTAGAGACTTCGGGACCTCCATGAATGAGGAACCAAGCTTAGCGGAAATGGACTCGTATGCCCTTCTTAATCACACCCTCTATCAACATGAGCTCCGTCATATGGAACGTCACAATGATATGGTCACCAACCAGCGCCAGATGATGTCCAAGTTTGATGAAGCAATCGAGCACATGGCTATCTCAAACTCAAAGACCCAACAAACCTTGGAGCAGCTCATTGCTCTTGTTGCTCAGTTAGCGACCGCTTCATCCCAAGAGAAGATCAATGACTCTAGACATGAGTCTAGACACCTCCCACATCAAGAACCGTCGCATGGTCCACAGGGTATACTTGGCACTAAGGAAATTTCCCCTTCTACTTATGAGATTGGGGAACCCTCTCATATGCATGATGAGCCCTATTGAATTCCCATGTCCACCATGCTGGCAACATTCACTTGAGGCCTTCTCCAACCTTGGGTCGAATTTCACCTGCTCTACCTAGGAGCCCCCATGCACCACATATGAATCAACCCCATCAAGGACCATATGGTAAAAATGGCCAGCCTCGCAATCATGGACATCATGGCTATAATGGACAACATGGGCTAAATGCACTACAAGGGATGTATGGATAGCATGGCATGGATGGCCACCACGGAATGCATGGACAGCAAGAATTTCATGGGCAGCATGGCCCCTATGATTTGCGTGACAAGGTCATTCTCACAAAGTACAATGGGCAATCCCCCTCACCATCTGACCTAGAAGAATGGACGTCCAAGTTGGAGTCCTACTTCAACATCTACCCCCGCACTGATGATCAGAAAATCATTTTTGCTTCTCGCCACTTGGAAGGTTTTGCCCACACTTGGTGGCGCTTTATCAATCGGGAGAATCAATAGTTCATTGATTGGGAAGATTTCAAAATGCATACGGTCCAAGTTTTTGTGTCCCCTATGAAAAAAGAACGGTTGGAAAGAAGATGGTACACTCTTGACCAACGTAACCTCACTGTATGTGACTACACCAATCAATTCACGAACTTGACCATGTATGTGGAAAGCATTAGTGACGATGCTAAATTGCACAAGTACATCTATGGGTTGGAACTGAGTATATCGGCTAATGTCATGGCCCAAAAACCCACTACACTATTTGATGCAATCGAACTGGCTGAGAGATATGTAAGAAAGTACTGTAAGAATGAGCATTTTCAGCAAGGTATTGGACCTCCCCGCATCCCTTCAGGATCAGCCCCATACATAGGTTGTTTTCGAGGTTCTTCCATGCCTAATAACAGCCCCAAAGTACCCACTTACCCCGCCTTCCATGCTGAAAGAAAAATGGGCACTTTTGGGACAACATCGGGCTCTATTGCTGAAAATTGGTATGCTAAAAATAAACAGTCCATTGTATCACCTTCCTATGGATCCAGTAGTCAACGGTTCATCTCCCTAGATGTTGTCAAGGAATGGAAAGAATAGGGCCTATGCTTTAAATGTGGAGATAAGTACACTGCTGATCATGCCTCCAAATGCCCGTACAAGACAACTAAGGTCAAAGTTCATAGCATGTATGTCATGGAAGATTGCCACAATGAGGAGGATGACCTGGCCATTGACCAGACTAAGCCCATGGAGGATGTAGGTCATGAGCAGTTCTATGACCTAGAGGATGGGTTTTCCTTTGACTCGGGCAGTGTGCCCTCACAGATACTTGATTTAACATCCCACCCACCTCCCACTTTCCTTTGCTTGATCTCCTTGGATGCTTGGACAGATTCCCGCAACCCCAGTACCCTTTGCATTCAAGGCAGTATCAATGGGAAGCATGTTTTTATCATTGTGGATAGTGGAAGCACTCACAGTTTTGTCAATACATCAGCCATTGATTGGTTGAAATGTACCCCTATGGCATTACATCACCCCTTGAAGGTCCAAGTAGCAAACGGAGAAGAAGAAATTAGCACACATGTATGTCCTGTAGTTCCCTTATGCTTGGCTGAAAATTATGTGGCATTGGTTGATCTGATTGCCCTAGATATGTGCCCCATTGATGTTGTCTTGGGATGTGATTGACTAAAACAATTGGGAAAAATTGCTATGGACATCTCTAAGCTTTACATGGAGTCTATGATGCATGGATAGCATGGACAGCCTATCCACCTAGAGGAAGTTTGAGATCATGCTAACTTTTAGCTCATTACAGCAAAGCAACTCAAATGGGAGTTCAAGAAATGCTCACAGATCTTTGTTTTGCAATTGAATAAGGAAACTTCTGATCAGCGCTCCATAGTATCACATGACTCTGCTTTGCAGGCCTTACTTGATGAATACAATGACTTGTTTCAGATGCCTACATCTCTCCCTCCAAAGAGACAAGTGGACCACCCACTTGACCTAGAGCCCCATTCCAAGCCAGTGAAACAAACCCCCGTATAGACTCTCCAAGTGTGAGTGTGAAGAGGTTGTGAAGCAAATCAACGAGTTGTTGGAGATGGGTTTCATTGAACCGAGTTCTTCCCCCTATGCATCCCCTGTCTTCTTAGTCAAAAGAAAAGATGGCTCCTTTTGCATGTGTATTGACTACAGAGATTTGAACAAAATTACAGTGAAGAACCGCTACCCCATCCCATGGATTGATGATTTGCTATATGAGTTAAAAGGGGCATGCTTTTTCACTAAGATTGACTTATGCTTTGGCTACCATCAGATTCGTATGGGGCAAGAGATGAGGTCAAAACGGCCTTTAGGACTCATCATGGCCTTTACCATTTTCTAGTAATGCCTTTTGGGTTGACTAACGCCCTGCCACCTTTCAAAGCCTCATGAACAAAATCCTGTAGCCCTTTCTGTTCAAGTTCGTGCTTGTCTTCTTTGATGACATCCTTATTTACAGCAAGTCATCTAGGGAGCACTTGACACACATTTGGAGGGTGTTTGATATATTGAGAGAGCATCAACTCTTTGCTAAAGAGAGCAAATGTATATTCATGCAGACATCTGTGGAGTACTTGGGACACATTGTGAGCAAAAATGGTATACAGGCTGACCCCAAAAAGGTGCCATGTGTTAAGGATTGGCCCACTCCTTCCACCACCACTTCCTTGCGTGGCTTCCTTGGTCTCTCTTCATTCTACAGATGCTTCACTAAGCACTATGCCATCATTGCAGCAACTTTGACTGATCGCTTGAAAAAAGAGTCATTCTTTTGGGATGCCACTGCAGATCATAGCTTCAAACAGTTAAAGGACGTGCTTACTTCAGTCCCCCATCCTTGTTTACCGTGACTTCTCTAAGCTCTTTACCATTCATTGTGATGCCAGTGGCCGGATATTGGTGCAGTATTGTTGCAAGAGCATGGTGTGATTGCATTCAAAAGCTACAAGCTTGATGAGGAGATGAAAATGAATGTATACGGCCAAGAGATGTTGGCCATCCTCCATGCCATCAAGAAATGGCACCACTATTTTTATGGTGGCTGCTTCCAAGTGAAAAGCGATCACCGAGTCCTCCAATACTTCCTAACTCAGTCTACTTTGACTCCTAAGCAAAGGCGATGGGTGGCAACCTTACATAACTATGACTTTGACATTTCTCACACATGGGGCAAGGATAATATCGTGGCTAACTCTCCCTCTCGAATATGGGCATGCAGAGTGTCATCTATCTTAGAATTGCACACTGATTGGGTTGAAGAGCTCGAAGAGGCTTACTTGTTAGATGATCATTTCAGCCACATATTTTAGAAATTACAGCATGGGGTTATGGCTGAAAACTCCCAATATCAGCTCAAGCATGGCCTTATTTGGTCCCATGGCAAGATTGTCATCCCACCACTTCCCCCTTCACGCAAAAGATCATAGAAGAAATGCATTTTTGCCCCACTGCCGGTCACTTGGGTGTTTTCAAAACATATGATAGGATTGCCAAGAGATCATGGAAGAAATGCATTCTTGCCCCACTGCCGGTCACTTGGGTGTTTTCAAAACATATGACAGGATTGCCAAGAGCTTTTATTGGAAAGGCTTATGGAGGGACGTCAAGGACTTTGTGACTAAATGTGTTCGTGCCAAGAGAACAAGGATAGTACACTCAGGCCCGCTGGCCTCTTGCAGCCTCTCCCTATCCCTGAAGGGGAATGGACTCACATCACAATGGACTTTATCACTGGCCTTCCCGTGACTAAGAAAGGGTGGAACAGTATCTATGTGGTAGTTGATCGCCTCACCAAAGCTGCCCACTTTATCCCCACTAAGGTTCAATACACTGCCTCTCAGGTGGCCACTCAGTTTATGGAAAATGTCTTCAAGTTTCATGGCTTATTACAAGTCATAGTACATGATCGAGATGCAAAGTTTATGAGCAACTTCTGGTAGATAATTTTCACCTCCATGGGGACCAAGCTTGCTCCATCCGCTGCATACCACCCTTAAACTTATGGCCAAACTGAGAGAGTGAACAAATGGCTTGAGACATATTTGAGGCACTTTTGCCATGATGTACAACATAGTTGGGATACGTGGCTTCACTTGGCTAAGTTTGCATATAATAACTCCACACACTCTAGCATTGGAGTTTCTCCTTTTGAGGCCTTATATGGGTATAAGGTTCCCCTTCCTACAGTCTTATTTACTATTAAGATCAATCCTCGGACTCAAGCTAAATTGGATCACATGCAAACTTTACTTCAGTAATGCAAAATGAATCTTCAGAAGGCCCAAACATAGATGAAATTCTATGCTGATGAAAAACGCAGGGATTTGGAATTCCAAGAGGGGGAATTGGTCCTTTTGAAAGTGCCTAAGTCCCGCTACTCCATTCTCAAAGAGGGCATCAGTAACAAGCTAGCCCACCGCTTCTATGTCCCATACCGCATTCCTGAAGAGAGTTGGCGACTTGGCCTACTGCTCAGAACTCCCCCCTACCACCAAAATCCACAATGTGTTTCATGTCAGTCAGCTGAAACCCTTTGTAGGCTCCTCAGTGGACTATGTGGAAGAACTTCCCTCCATAGATGAAGAGATCATCACTCAATATGTTCTTGAAGCAATCATTGGGCAGTGAGATAAGCACTTACGATCCCGATCCATCAAAGAATACCTCATCCAATGGCAAGGCCTACCCTTGGAAGAAGCCTCTTGGCGCCTGTCAAGGAGAGGGACTGGGAGAGAGAAAGAAGAGAGAGAAGATTTCAGAGAAGAAGAAGAAGAAGAGCAGAAGAGAGAGAAAGACAGTTACGAGGAGAGAGAAAGACTAGAAGAGAGGGAGAGAAGACATGGAAGCTTGGAGAGCAAGGTAAAGGAGAAAGAAGACTTATATAATTATCTGATAATGAAAAATTAAGTCTCTCTCACCTTATATACCAGCCAGTATAGCTAGTATTTCCTTGTTATTAAATCCCCCTCTCTTACATTCCATCCCCACCCGAAGGTTTTTTCCCTCAAAAACACTTTGGGCACGTGTGGTAACTGGGAGGGGCCGATCAGAGTACTACTCCTGTGGCATTATTACAAGGGTATACTAATGAATGAAGAGGTATTATTGTGTATGATGGGCCATGGGGTATGTACAATACATGGGCCTTATTGGAGAGTTATAAACATGAGTTTTTGACCCAAATATCTGGAGTAAATGTGGGTTGCAGATAGTGGACACGATGTTGTTTTCTACAGGACCTTGCTGTAGTGAATCTATCATAACTTCGTGGGGAGGCTCTAAACGGGGTGTGCTATACATCAAAACGGAGCTCTTGAGAAGTACTTTCAGCCCATGTATGGTGTGCATTACTGTCCATAGTGCATAATAAAATCTGCTTTGAAACAGAGTGCTGTCTACAGTCTGTTTGGGGGAAAACAAGGCCATAGTTAGCTAGATTTCAGCCAAATCTGCTTCTAAAAGGTATGGGAACTCTTTCAAAACTGAATCTGGCCTCTAAGAAGCTTCATCGAGTGGTAAACCTTGCCACTTAATCAAGTGTTCCATGATCGAGCGAGAGCGAAGCCTCTTTTCCCTTTGTCCTATGACTTTTTCGGGTATGTATTGAATGATGCATTCTTCATCTATCGGTGGGAGTTCCTCAACATGGTCCACTGCTGAGCCAATGAAGGGCTTCAACTGACTCACATGGAAGACATTATGGATCTTCATAGATGGGGGTAATGCCAATCGATATGCCAATCTCCCACTCTCTTGATAATCCGGTATGGTTCATAGAACCTGTGTGCCAACTTATTGCTGGACCCATCTTTAAGGGAGGCATATCTAGACTTAAGCACTTTCAAGAGCACCAAATCCCCTTCTTAGAACTCCACATCCCATCTTTTGTCATCAGCATAAAGCTTCATTTGATCTTGGGGTCTCCTCAAGTTAGCTTTACACTTCTTAAGTAAAGCCTACATTCTATCTAATTCTTCCTTGCTTTGTGGATTCATTTTATCATTGAAGATAACCACAGGAAGGGGCACCTTGTAGCCATACAAGGCCTCAAAATGTGAAACTCTAATGCTAGCATGTGTAGAGTTATTATAGGCAAACTCAGCCAAATGCAACCATGAGTCCCAAGCATGTTGTACATCATGACAGAAATGCCTCAAGTAAATTTCCAGCCATTTATTAACCCTTTCTATCTGACCATCTGTCTATGGATGGTAAGCAGTGGAAGGGGCTAATTGAGTGCCCATAGAGCTAAAAACTGCCCGCCAAAAGTTACTCATAAGCTTAGCATCTCGGTCATGCACAATGACCTATGGTAAGCCATGTAATTTGAAAACATATTCCATGAATTGGTTGGCTACTTGAGAAGCATTATACTAAGTCTTTGTGGGAATGAAATGGGATGCCTTTGTGAGTCTATCCACAACTACATAGATGTTGTCCCAACCTTTCTTGGTCACCGGTAGGCCGGTAATGAAGTCCATAGTGATGTGTGTCCACTTGCCTTCAGGCATAGGCAATGGCTGAAGTAAACCAATTGGTTTTAAGGTGCTGTCCCTGTTTCGCTGACAAGGCACGTAACCCAAGACAAAGTCTTTCACATCTCTCCAAAGGCCCTTCCAGTAAAAGCTTTTAGCAATTTTGTCATAGGTCTTAAAGACTCCCAAATGACCAGCTATAGGGGCTAAATGCATCTCCTGCATGATTTTCTGCTTGAATGGGGAGGTATGAGGGATGGCAATTCGGCTATTATACCATAAAAGCCCATTTTTTAGCTGATACAAAGAGTTTTGCACACATTGTCCTTGCTGTAATTTTTGAAATACATTGCTGAAATCAGTGTCTAACAAGTAAGCCTCCTAAAGCTCATGTATCCAATCACTGTGTAACTCCATGATAGCAGAGACTTTACATGCCCACATCCTAGACAGGGAATCAACCACTACATTGTCCTTCCCATGAGTGTGGGTGATGTTAAAGTCATAGTTCTATAAGGTGGCTACCCATCTCCTCTGCTTCAGAGTCATATTTGACTGAGACAAGAAGTACTTGAGTACTCTATTGTCGCTTTTCACTCTAAACCGACTGCCATACAAATAATGATGCCATTTCTTGATGGAATGAAGGATGGCCAGCATTTCCTGATCATAGACATTCATAACCCTCTCATTTTCAGCCAGCTTTCGGCTCTCAAAAGCTATGACCCCATGTTCTTGAAGCAAGGCTGTACCAATTCCTCTCCCACTGGCATCACATTGAATGGCGAATTTCTTAGAAAAATCAGGGCATACCAAGATAGGGGCTGAAGTAAGCAAATCTTTCAGAGCTGATTAAAGCTTCTATCTGCCAATGCATCCTAGAAAAATGCTTCTTTCTTCAGCCTATCAATGAGAGGGGCTGTAATAGTGGCATAGTGCCGAATGAATTTGCGGTAAATTGAGGAGAGACCCAAGAATCCTCTCAAAGAGGTAGTATTTGCATGTGTGGGCCAATCTCTAACACACTGCACTTTCTTTGGGTCAGCTCTAATGCCTACCTCACTGACAATGTGTCCTAAGTACTCAACCTCAGTCTGCATGAACGAACACTTTATCTCCTTATCAAAGAGTCTATGTTGTTTAAGTATATTAAATATCTGCCTCACGTGCATAAGGTGAGCTTCCTTTGAGCGACTATAAATGAGGATGTCATCAAAAAATACCAATACAAATTTGAATAAGTAAGGCTAAAGTATTTTATTCATGAGGCTCTGAAACGTGGCTGGTACATTAGTCAAGCCAAAGGTCATGACTAAGAAGTGATAGAGCCCATGATCAGTCCTGAATGCAGCCTTTATCTCATCCCCTTCGTGCATGCGTATCTGATGGTAGCATGATCTCAAATCAATCTTTCTGAAATACTTAGCTCCCTTCAACTCATCTAATAGGTCGTCCACCCTAGGAATAGGGTATCTATTCTTGATAGTGATCTTATTCAGATCTCTATAATCAATGCACATCCTTAAAGTGCCATCTTTCTTTTGACCACTAGTAAGACAGGTGATGCAAAAGGGGATGAGCTAGGCTCAGTGAATCCCATATCTACTAAATCTTTGACCTACTTGGCCACTTCTTCTCTTTCACATTTAGACAACCTGTAAGGGGGTTTATTGACCGGCTTGGAGTGGAGCTCCAAATCAATGGGATGATCAACTGCTCTCTTGGGAGGTAATGCTGTAGGTAACTGAAACAAGTCACCATACTCCGCAAGTAGAGCCTTAAGGGCTGAATTATCATGCATTTTTCGGGACTGATCTGCATTTTCCTTGTTTAATTGTAGCACAAAAACCTGGGAGCATTTCTTGAACTCTTTCTTGAGCTGTTTGGCTGTAATAAGCTGAAATTCATTGCTGTTTTTGATTCTCTACAGGTGAACAAGTTGTCCAGCCCTGAAAAACTGCATGTACAACAATGAAAAATCCATGGAAATGGTGCCCAAAGTTTTCAGCCAATTGCAGCCCAACACAATGTCTATCGGCCCCATATTAAGTGCAATCATATCCACTTTCTGCTCATAATTTTCAGCAAGATTAATAGGTACAACTGGGCATACATGAGTACTAATTTTCTCACTCCCATTGGCCACTTGCACCCTCATTGGTTGCTATAAATCAGAGACAAAACATTTCAGCCTGTCCATGACTACTCTATTTATGAAACTGTGTATGCTACCACTATCTACCAAGACAAATACATCTTTCCCGTGAATCTTGCCTTGAAGATGAAGAGTGTTAGGGCTCTTAGATCCTGTCCAAGCATCCACGGAGATAGTACAAACAGTGGCAGCAGCATGTGAACCATTCTTATCACCCGTATTTACATCTACATGACTGTCGGGGTCAAATGGGAAGGTGTCAGTTGGGTCAAAGAATTCTTCTTGCCCACATTCCTCTTCAACCTTATCATTTTTGGCCGTGATTGCAAAGGCACTTGCATCCTCATGATCCTCATCAGATTCATCAAAGACCAACATGCTATGTACCCTTGCTTTTGCATTCCTATAAGCACATTTAGATGCATGCTCGGCTGTATACTTTTCCCCGCATTTGAAGCAAAGTCCTTTTTCTTTCCTCTCTTTGTAGAGGTCCATCGGGATAGAGCATTTACCACCAAAAGCTGAAGCATTTTTACCCCTGTTGTCCCCTTGTCTATTATCAGCTCTTCCTTGGTTTGCAGTCCTGAAATTACTGTTTTGCCTAGAGGTATTAAAGGTGGGATATGTGGGAATCTTTGGGGTACTGAATGGCATATTTCCACCACCGTAACCTACCCCAAACTGCCCGGGCCTTACAGCACTTCTTTGCTGCCCAAAATGTGACTGCATAGGTCCTCTTTGTTGCCCAAACGGTGGCTGAGACGTCCCTCTTTGCTATCCATGTTGAAATGAAGCATCTCGGCGGTACTTACGAGAGTACCTCTCAGCCAACTCAATAGCTTTGAACAAATCTGATGGGCTTTGGGCTGAAACATCAGGTGAGAGTTGGGGATCCAAACCATAAATGTACTTGTGAAGCTTTGCATCGTCACTAATGGACTCAACATATATTGTGAGATTGAGGAATTGGTTTGTCACGCACCACCATCCCACGTTGCTCTAAACCATTCCATTGCCTTGCAAGCTTCTCCTTCTCAACCGGAGATACAAAGACTTGAATCATAAGGGCTTTGAATGCCTCCCAAGTGTTAACAAGCTGCTGATTTTCCCTCTTTATGTACCGCCACCATGTGTGGGCAAAGCCCTCTAAGTGTATCGTGGCAAAGTGTATCTTTTGATCGTCATTTCTTGGCATTATGTCAAGGTAGTCTTCACGCTTCGAGAGCCATTCTTCTAATTCAGTCGGGGAGGACGACTGGCCATTGAACTTTGAGAAAATGATTTTGTCTCTCAACTCCCTTTCATCATTGGGGGGCTGTCCCATATACCCAAAGTGGGGCTGATCCATTGGGCTGCCAAGAAATGACCCATTGTTTGAGTGATTCCTTCCAAAAGACAGTTGAGTACGCATAGGTGGCATGGGCACGGGTGGTGGCTGAGAGTTACTCCTCATCCCATTGTTTATGAGCTCCTCATGCCTTTGTGAGGGATCTCCTTGCTCAAAGCTGATGTTGGGAATGCCCGTTCTTCCCAAAATACCTTGGGTACTTGCATAGGTTGCATTCACGGATGGGATGGTCACTCTTTCAGTTTGCATGCTTGGTCTATCCTCTTTTTCCTTGCCTTTCATTTGGGAATCCATCCACATTAAGAACTTGGCTGCAAGTGCTTCCATGGTAGAGGTCATTTGGCGCATCTCCGTCACTATTTGAGCTTGACCTTCCATTACTTCCCTATGCCTCTCCAGATGTCTAGTCTCATGTGAACTGAGGGTATGATTGAGTGCACTAAGACTTCCCATGAAGTGAGAGAGGTCTTCCTCTTCAACCTCAAAGTTGGTGTCATCCCTCAGGGTGCGCGCATCCCTTATCTGTTTGCTAAACATCTTCATTTGATTTGTTTTTCCCCCTGTTACCCACCATATCTAGGTGCAATCCCGTGAGACCACCTATCACTGTTTTGGCTATAACTAGAGCCAGAAAACTCCGATTGACTTATTTTTTTGTTCAAAACGGAGGCAGCAATGCCCTCTTCAAGGTGAGCATAGGCACGCGTTCCCAAGTTTTATGCAGAAATTTCTGTAATCAGAAATGTGGGATCCTTCCATTACTTCCCTATGCCTCTCCAGATGTCTAGTCTCATGTGAACTGAGGGTATGATTGAGTGCACTAAGACTTCCCATGAAGTGAGAGAGGTCTTTCTCTTCAACCTCAAAGTTGGTGTCATCCCTCAAGGTGCGCGCATCCCTTATCTGTTTGCTGAACATCTTCATTTGCTTTGTTTTCCCCCTGTTACCCGCCATATCTAGGTGCAATCCTGTGAGACCACCTATCACTGTTTTGGCTATAACTAGAGCCAAAAAACTCCGATTGACTTATTTTTTTGTTCAAAACGGAGGCAGCAATGCCCTCTTCAAGATGAGCATAGGCACGCGTTCCCAAGTTTTATGCAGAAATTTTTGTAATCAGAAATGTGGGATTGTTCTATGTAGTCCAACACCCTGTCCACACCTAGGAAAGGCTTGTTTTGGGCTGTAGGTATTTGGTATGCTCCAAGTGGGTATCCAAAACTGAGTGGGGTTCTTGGCAAGGCCTGAAGTTAATATCCAAGGTTGGCACCTCAATTCTTGGGAGTGGAAACACCTCTGCAATTGCAAACAGTTTCTCTACAACACCTTGAAACAATCACAAGAGGGCTGAATTTGGGTTTCCCCTTCTACAGCACTATGGGATTCACTATTTGCTTGGCATCATGCATCACTTGAGCATCCCTTAGCATGTTTGCCATCACTTTAGCATTATGGAGCATAAGAATAAGCATTCCCATGACCATATCAAACAAGATAGGCTCTCATACATGCATAATCACTGCCATTACTATATATATGACTGCATAGGTGTATCCAATGATACATACATCTATCTTCAACCCAAGTAAGGCAATGCATTACCATACATCACTGCATACATAGCTGCATGTGTATCTAAAGATACATTTGTTGAGGTACATCCATACATCCCATGCACACAAGAGTGTGTCATGCCATAGTCATCAAAATTCCATCATGCCAAGTCAATTTCTCAATTTCCCAAGAAATACCTGCACCTGCAAATGAGTTTTGGGCTCCGAATCACCGGGAGGTGGGCAAAGTTCCCCGTAGGCCAGGTTGTGCACCCCTTCAGGTCTTTGATGGCAAGGGGAGGTCACCCCTCTTTTTTCTTGCCACCTCGCCTGGCATCGGGCTTTTCCTCACTCGGAATATACATGGTAGACATTTATTAATTAAACACCCAGCATGAGATGCATTTTAGGAATGGAAATTTTGGGCTTTTCATGAAGTGCATGGAATTGGAATTGGGAATAGGGATAGAGAGCTTACCGGCAGTGGCTCACTGCCTACTCACCCTTATACAATGGATTTCTTAATCAATTCTTAGCTCAACCCATTCACAAGAAGCCAAACGGGTTATGGGTAAGCAAAAATATAATCTCAATGAAGCTTCAGCATGAATAAAATCCATTCCAATTCCATAAGATCAAATGGGAATGACTGAGATTAATATTCAGCATGCATCCAATATTTGGGACTCCTATTACCTACTTGGACTTATGCATCCTCTCAAACAAGTGGATAGGATTCATCAAGAGGCTTAATGGGAGAGAATGAGAGCCAAGAATCGGTTACCTTGTGTTGTTTGATGAAGATTATAGCCATTAATGCCACTTTAGCCCTTCATGAGAGCTCCGACATATAGTGCGCCCTACTTGGAGCAGCCTATCAAAAGTTATGACCAGTTTACTTTAGCAGACCGGTTCAGGATTGCATGCTGTCCCTAGTCTCTCCACACCTATTCATCATTGTCAAAGGGCTCTGAGTAGTACTCTGCAAACCTCTCTTAGCCCACCCATCTCTCCCCTATGTTTCTCCTTGTTTTTTAGGGCAAAAACCTTTCTAGTGGGAATGGATTGTAATAAGCGGGATACACACCGACTAGGGTTTAGACACCCCGTCACACTGACTAGGGTATTTAAGGTGTAAGAGCCCCAGATTAGGGCATCCAGTTATTATCAAGATCACACTCTTCACCTTCATCTCTAGCTTCCATGGTTTCCTTCTCCCTTCTCTCCTCTTTTCTCTCTTTCTCTCTTTCTCTCTCCTCTTCTAGTCTTCTTCCTTCTTCTTCTTGTTGAAGTTCTTTCGCTACTATCCTCAACTACACTATTGCCTTCATTATTGCATAGTTGTCATATATTTAATTGACACTTATTGTCTCCAATGTGTGCTACCCCACATGTGATCTTGAGGGCTTCACTATAGATGTTGTATGGTATCACATGACTGTAAGGGAGGGGGGTTTTGGAAGGGGACACTTAAGCATATACATTAGAGGTAGACCCCTCTTAATTTCCTATATTGAACTTCAATTTAAGGAGGGGATAGAGGGAAAAAAGAAGGGGGGGGATGCATTTGATCACCTTTCTCCATAGATTGGTTTCTCCATAGCACACAAGAGACTTTGACAAGGTTAAAACCCTAATCCCTCACATAGTAGGGTTATTGAATTAATCATAGTGTGGGAGGGGAGAGTTGGCACTCTCCCATGGTTTTGGTAGAGAGATTCAACTCCCCTTCTTCCAAAGAGAGCTTGGTGTCCGCTTGGTATAGTCACTTTAAGTATAAAGGGGTTCGATCCCCCTACTCTCTCTCCTCATGTGGTAAGGGGGTACGGGCACTCAAAAACATTGTGACACATGCTTCGATGGTATCCAAGTGCCACTACATAAATCACTTTGTGATATGACCATTTTGATACTTTTAATTTCTTAGGATAATTCCAACTTTTAAAAAGAAAGTTAGTATATGTTCTATGAAGACTTACATTTAAGAAAGGGGATACATAAAAAGTCATACATGTATATATCTTATAAGCTTAAATAGGGGGATATATTAGTCTTACAAGCTTCATAAATAGGGGTTTTTTTAGAAGTCCTTGCACGCAGGTGACATGTCTTCTTTACTATGAGTGAACCCCCCGTGCTTGTGATACATGGCATGCATGATGGACTTGAACCCATAGGAGTTAATCATCGATGGCTCCTATGTCTTCGGGAGTGGGGGTGTTGGTGGTTGTGCTAGTGTGAAGGGCAGACATGTTTGAGTAGAGTTGGAAATAGTGGATATTGAGGAGAAGGAAAAGTAGGAGGAGGAGGCCATGGGCAAAGGTCATAGGCAAGGAGGCCATGGGCAAGAACTAGAGGTTCTACTGGTAGGGGTGGAAGCAGATTGTAGTTTCGAGCATGATGTTGGAGCTAGAGATGTGGTTCTAGTGCAACAGCTAAGAACTGCTGACTAAGAGATCAAAGAAGTCTTGGGTAGGGTGGTTTTGTAGTGCTTCATCATCATTGAGAGGGATGGGCTCCCCTTTGAGCACTTCCTTCCCTTTACGAGATGATACGAACATCACGATTTTCCCTCCCTGTGCCTTGGATTTTTCCAAGCATGCTTCTTCTCCACTTGAGTTTGATCTTTGCGGTTTAAGATAGACTTTAGGCCCACCCTACCATGAGATGCAATATGTGTGGCAACCAAAATGTACATTGGAGTTGTTGTTGCCTTACCATGCACTAAGGGAAAATCTTGGCAAACAAAGGTGGTGGTGGGGACATTAGCCTCCCACTAGAGTTGGCCACTAGACCTATTGCATAAGGAGAGGCAACAAGGGCTAAAGAAGAGGGATCACCTTACCTCGGGAGTGGTCAGCTAGGAAAAGGAAACCAATGTTAGCTAAACTAATGTTAGCTACTACTGACAGCCTCCTTGCACTCGAGGAGCAATGGTGTTACCCTTGTGAGGTAAAGGTGGGAAATAAACATGGCTGACAGTAGTGATAAATTGTCAATGTGAAGGACAAGGAAAAATGACCAAAGTGCATCGAAAGCATGAAATGGCAATGATAAGAATAGCAAACACAATAGGGTGAAAGATAATCAATATATTACTTTTGAGGGGCATTGAAGCATGTTAAATGCAAGAAGTACACAGCATGTAAAGTGCAAACAAGCACGAGAAGGAGCCTAAATTATTGACAAGAGCCTTTGGATTATTAATCAAATACAATGAGCGTGAAGCACATGTATTTTCTAATTGCCAAAAGGTTACAATAGTTATATTAATTAATCATGTAGATATGCAAGAAGTCAGGCATAATCCCGCGTGCAAGATGATAATATAGGGTCTCGTGGAAAAACTACAAAGCTTCTAGTTCATTCTTACCATAGGAAAAGCATGTAATAGGAGATGACGAGTCTTGAGGCCCTAAATTGGCCTAGATGCCTAAGAGGGATGGGGAACCCCTAACCCTAGAAATCATGTATAAAAAGGATGAGAATGAATACAGCAAGCCATTCATGTGTGTGCAAACTTTGTGCACTTGCCTTCTCACTTTCATTGTGAAAGACTAAGTGAGGGTGAGAGTGAGAGATTGAGAGCAAGAGAGTGAGGGTGAGGGACCCAGAGGGTGAACCTCTACTCATCTTTTCTCCAAGCACTCTCTCTTGCCATGCCCATGCTTATCTTTTCTATGTAGAGGTCGTAGAGGGTTGAGAGTTGAAGGGGGAGTACTCACTTGGATTGTGGATTGTGCAAAGCATATATTTCATCAAATTGAAAGAAGGCCATGCCACTCACCACAAATAAATGATTACATTTGTGTGTGAGAGACTATGTGAGAAGTAGTCATTTGATTCTCATGTGTCAAAGCTCTTAAAGGAATAATAGTCAGTCCAAAGTCCCACTATGTTGAGCTCGTGTAACACAATATTTTAGTTCTGTTATCAGGACCAAGGACACATGAAGGCACTCGTGCATTGCACATGTGGAATAGGAGGGGTGCGAAAGTGCCAACTCCAAAATGTAAGTGCTTAGTTAGGATTTTGCATTCATAATGAAGGGATAAATTTTGTTGGTAAGTAGATTGAAGTATTTTGTTAGCTAGAATGATCTACTTTTACTCTTTTTGTTTTTTTAAATTTATTTTCTTTTCACATAGGCATTTTAAATTTATAAATTTCAAAAATAAAATAAAATATATTGGGATAGTTTGTGATTTTGGTTGTGGTTAAGGTTGTGTTTTTGTAACGATGATGGATTAACCTTAATAGGTGCTTGCATTTTGCGAAAGAAGGAAATACGATTGCATTGACTCCAAGTGTCATTCGCATTTTGTAAGGAATAGGAGGAAACATGGGTTCATCGACTCTAGGTGTTGTTCATATCTGGCAGGCAAGACGAAGAAGAAGAGGAAGAAGAAGAAAAAGAAAAAGAAAAAGAAAAAGGAGAGAAGAAGAAGAGCAAGAAAAGAAGAAAAAGAAGAGAAGGAAAAAGAACAAGAAGAGGAGAGGAAAGAAGAAGAAGAAGAAGAGGGGGAAGAAAGAGGAGGACGGGGGAGGCCGGTCCACCACACCCCACCCGAAAAAAAAAAAGAGGGAGGTTTTGCCTTTCTCTGCGCTGCCCTGTGAGGAAGCTGCGGCCTCCCGTCCCCTCCTCCTTTTCGCCAGGGCCGTCGTCCTCCATCCCCGCCCCCTCCCGACTCACTTGTGGCTAGGAGCCACCACCTGAGTCGTTGCCTGTGCAGCCATTTTCACCCACTGGGCAGCCCAACATGTTGCATTTTGCCACATGGCGTCCTCTGGTCCGCCAACGCCGCCGGCTCTTCTGCCACCTACCACGTTCACAGCCTCACCGATGACTCTGCACACTCCTGTCTCTAGCCACCTTCGCCCTCATCTTCGTCTCCTGTCCCGAGCCCTGCCACCCCGCTGCTACCTTTGGCCACAAATGGGCTGCCGCCAACCCACCTCCTCCCAACCGAACTGCCGCGCCACTTCTCCCCGTGTCGCCATGCACCCCAACACCACCACTGCAAAACCACTACGCACATCCACCGCACACATAAATATCCATACACACACACACCCCCCTTAACTCACCCACATGCATACACAACACTATTCTCACCTAACACAGACATGGACTACACACACACCCACATAAATCACACCCCATCTACAAAACACACAACCCCTCATCCAAAATGAACCTCACCCCTCATAAACACACCACACACACACCCACCACACAATACACACATACACACACAACACTATAAAACACACACACACATGAACTCCACCTCACACAACAAACTCTACAAATATGCATGCACACCTACACATAGGCACACACATATAGACACAAAGATACACACACATATGCACAACTAGTAGACACACCCACCCACATACATACATTAACACGCATACTTAGAGTAACCACACTGCACAACTCATGCGCACACACATAATCACAATACAACACATATAAACGCACATTATACCAACCCTAAACTCACCTTAGACACACACACTCGCTACACACGTATTCACCACACACACATGCATCTACTAGACAACTACATGCACATATACACACCACCACACTCACATGTATGTGCTACACATGCACATAAACACACCACCATACTCACATGTATGTGCCACACACAGACACACCAAGGCCCCAATTCCTTTTCCCGACCCACATCCAACTTGTTGGATGGGAGGATTGTAGGAAGTAAGAAAGAGTTAGGTGGCTTGGTGTTACACTACTGTGGTGGATGTATATGCTCCACCATACATGCAACTAGACACATTGTGATGCTCATCCCCACATAGCAACACATACTAATTACACACTCACATACTCATCACACTAGACTAGTCATTTCTTATGCATATACCCACTACCCTACTCACACATGACACAAATATCCTCACATGCACACGGGCTCCACATGCATTGCACACATATAAACGCATGTAGACTAACATAGACGCATATGCACTAAGTCCCACAAACACACTACTAACATCATTTTATGTACCTTGCACACCCTCACGTTAAACATTAGTGCCTTATATGCAAGTGCACTCACAACTCCCTACTCTAAGTGTGCACATATGCACCACTGTGTGTAGTACTGCAAATGGTGCATCCACTTGTGGCACATGGTGCATCCTCATGGAACTAAGTGCATACACTTTTGTATCTCCCTTTGCATTGTATCCCACCACTTTAGAAGTGTGCATTTGTGCATCCACGTGTGCATCCAACCGCACACATGTGTATCCACTTGCATTTTAGTGCATTCAATAACACTCCATCAGCCACTCATACATCTGTCACCCTACATAGTGCCTCCTTACATTCTTGTGCATCCATAGTTTGTATCATATTTCAGTGCATCCACGTATGCGTCCAACCATACTGCATTTCATGTAGCAATCACATCTAGGCAACTATGTAGTTGACCACACACTATGTGTAGACGATGGAATATAGGCAATTGTCTATAGTCGATTGCACATTGTGTGTAGGTGAGTACACAATCTGACTACATGTAGCCGATCACACATAATCGACCACATGCAAGTAACCACATGAAGTTGATCTCACATTGTGTGTAGCCGATCCACTGCATGCTGCATGTAATTGTTCGTATGCATAGCATATTCGATCACATCACTAGTGGGGGGATTTAGCGTCATATGCGACGCCCAAACGTTGTCATGCACATCACTACATGCGCATCCCATTGTGACGCTCTTAAGGACGCAATATGCGACATTTTTGCATCCCTTATATGACATATTATGCATCGCATATGCCATAGCGAGCGTCACTTAAGCGACTTAAAAAAAGCATTGCTTAAGCGATGCTCTGAAACATTTTTTTAAATGTGCGTGGTGCTCCTCACTCCCTCTCACTCACACACATACCTACTCTCTCTCTCTCACTCACACACACATGTTTGGTCTCTCTTTCTCTTATATACATATACACTTACACACACACACACTCTCTCTCTCTCACTCACACACATACTTGCTCTCTCACTCTCTCTTGCCCTTACACACACATACACTTATTCTCTCTCACTCACACTCTCTCTCTCACTTACACACACACACACACACACACACACACACACACACACACACTCTCTCTCTCTCTCTCTCTCTCTCTCTCTCTCTCTCTTATGTGCATGCGAACACAATGTTGAGTATAAAACAGACTTGCTCTCATACAGAACAACACATACATCGATCAGTTAACGCAAGACATAACATGGATCATGGTACATACTTTCTTTTTTCTCTACTAATCAAGGATTTAAAAAAAAAACACTTTATCAAACATGGGACGATTCACAAAACTTTAAAAAACACTTTATCAAACATGAAAGGATTCACAAGACCAAAACTAACCAGATATATATAAATCAATATATATACAATGTCATGGGCATGTCATGGAATGTGTTATTTGAGTATGATCAAGTATGTGGGAAAGAGTGGGAGAGGGGAGCTAGTGATCAAATGTGATATCCGATGTGCTCTCTGCATCTCCATGGGGGCTCAATGGCTCCAGAGGTACTCGCACCATAGCAGTTCGCTCATCATCTATCCTCCTATCCTTTGCCTCCTCTCGGGGGCAACAACATCCATATCTGTCTCACCATGAATCTCCTACATCAATATAGATCAATTATTGACACAATTAACAAATTGAACTATTTAAAAAATAATTGAAATATACATATAAAAGTAATAGAATGGATACTCACAAAAGGGTGTGCCGGAGGAAGCCTCCTCTCTGAAGAGCTTAGTACCCCTCAAAAATCGCTGCCTGAATCTCTACTGATGTCGAGGGACGACTATAATCTTTGGTATGTTCAAAAACAGATCCAAGGTTAGATTATTTTGGTTATTTTTCTTTCTTCTATGCTTCTAATTGCATAAACAATAAAAACCTATGGCATATACTTACAAAAGAAGCAACAAAACCATCTCTCCCCATGCGACCTAGGTGAGATGTATGTTCGCTCGAGACTCTAACCGCTCATGCCTCCTATATCAATTCATTGAAATCAAAGGACAAATTATATTATACAGTTTTAACTATATACGAATTTTGAAGTCAAAATACTTCAATAAAGTGATAAAAAAACATACTCTCAACTGTGGAAATGTCACTCGTAAACGGTACACCCAACGGAAGTATGTCCACAACTCCTCGAGAAATTGAATAGGCCTCTTGTTGTTGGAAATGTCACTCGTAAACGGTACACCCAACGGAAGTATGTCCACAACTCCTCAAGAAATTGAATAGGCCTCTTGTTGTTGGGATCATGTGCATACCTCCTGGTTATGTTTAAAAAAAGAGTGTCAGTATACTATTTCGATTTTATATTTCTCACACTAGCACAAGCACTCTATTTGTGAGTCAATAAATAAAAAAGATCAGCATCAAGTTTAATATCTTTTATATCTATTTATGCATATTCGGATTCCTCTCATACATCATCACCTCCGCATTACATTTGTGGTGGTCATATGACATTCGTAATTCTAGAGAGTGCTCCTTCACATGAATTAGAGTCTTCATCTTATTATGAGGAGGAGTGAATTCTATATTGGTGTGATAGATGTTGAGGCTCGTATCGGAGGCCGCGATGCCACACTACAACAGAAATGAGGCATAGACGCGCAAAGTCGGGCGCGTCTATCACAGCGTCTATAGGCACGTCTAAACGTGCGTGTAAATAGACGTGACTTTTGCGTCTATATATCCGTGCAAATAGACGCGCTTATACACGCAAAAATAGACGCACACATCAAAATTCAAATCATACTTAAATCATTTCTTTTCAAACTACGCCTTTCCTTTCCTACGTTTTTTGCAGTTTTGAAGCTTGAGTTTAGCCGACATGCAGTCTCTTCATGCCTCACCTAGTCTTTTCATGCCTCATCTCCTCATGACTCACCTCTTCTTTCATTGCAAACACACAAGAAGGGAAAAAGGAAAGCCAAGGAGAGGAAGAAAGAGAGAACAAGAGAGAGGAGAACAATAAGAAGCAGCAAGCAAGGAAGCAAGCATCAAGGGAGGGTAACTTACCAAGGAGAGGAAGAAGGAGAAGGAAGAAGCGCCACCACCCGCCACACTTAACACCTAAGGTGACTCTCTCTCTCTCTCTCTCTCTCTCTCTCTCTCTCTCTCTCTCTCTCTCTCTTTCTATCTTCCTCTCTCTGCTCTATTTGTGTATTTAGGATTTGTGATTCCATTATGTAGTGTATTTTGTAAATCAATAATGGCGGTCGTCTGCTAAAATCAGCCGACCAAGCGCGTCTGATAGCGCATCTACATCTCAGTGTAGACGCAGATATAGATGCGGAAAATGTTTCTGGGGGCGTGTCTTTGAGTGCGTGTGCGGGTGTGTGTGCTCTGCAGTGTACACGTGAGGATACACGCGCTGACAGACGCCCATAGAGACGCAGGTATAGACGTGCACAGAGACGTAGGTATAGACGATGTATGTAATATGTTTTATCTACACAGGGTAATATGATTTTTCTTGTGTAGATGTGGAATCTTGGATCCTCCAGCACCCCATTCAACAAGGAGCAATTCATGGGGAAGATGACCAATTATCTTGGTCGCCCTCCCACTGTAGATGAGATTTTCAGTGTGATGTCTGGGACACCTATCACATCTTTGCCTTCACAAGGATCAGCTGAGGTACATGGATCGACCGAAGCACGTACATCTGCAAAGGCATGTGTATCGAGTGAGGTAGAGGGTAGTGCACGTCAAGGGAGGAGGGAGAGTGGTGCGGGAGGACAAGGAGGTCGAGGGCTTTGTGGGGGTTGCCTAGGTGGTGGCTCTCGATCACCCTCACCGGAAAATGAGAGAGGTGAGCCTCCACAAATGTACTACTCTATCACTGATGTTGGTGGTATCTTGCATGAATTCGAGGGGAGGGAAGTGATAGCCTACTTGAGGAGTGTCGTGCATGCCACATACAAAGATTGAATGATTCCCTTCAAGCACCAAAAAAATGGTTTGTGGCAAGAGGTGCTGTGGGCAGTACATAAAAGGTACCCTAATCCTGAGAATTCACGATTCTTAGATGATTGGGGATGGTCAAAGGTGAGAGATGCGCTTCATAACAAGAGGTTTCACCTTATGACGCGCGCCAAGGAGTCATTGCGGAGACAAGAGCAGGGGCACCTTGGATATGGTCAACCACCCAATTGCCACCGCAAGGAGTGGAAAGAGGCCAAGAAGAGAGCAACATAGAAAATGACAAGTTGCCAGCATGTAGAGGCGCAACATATCCAGATGGCAACCATGGGATTGTCGCATTATGGATCGGGTGGCAGGGAGTCATGGGAGGCTGAGTTTGTAAGTATTATTTGATTTCTTTTTTTAAATTAAATTTTGTAATTTGTTTCACTTCATTATGTAGTGTGTTTTAATACATTGTATGTTCAAATTGTTTTATAGTTCCATATCGTTGGTAGGATGCCTACTCCTAGAGAGGTAGGCTACCATCGAGGTCATAACCGGGCATCCACTTGGCAGCATTTCTACAAGGAGGGACTCATCACGGAGGAGCAATATAATCGCGCCATGAGGATTCCAGCACTAGAAGAGGTATGTTTTGGTTTTTACATGAAAAGTATAGATCAATATGATTTATTGTTTGTAATGGTATTTATATACTTTAATCCTTTGTGTAGGGGAACCCTAATGCAGTTGAGGATAGCGAAGGGGGGACTAGCAGTAGCGGTGGTGGCAACGGCAGCGGCAGCGGCACAGGCAGCGGTGGTGGTAGCGATGATGATGCCTCTTCTGAGGAGATATAGAGGAGCCCCATGCATGCATGCCTCCCCTTGGCTTGTAATTTTTATTTTTGATATGTATTACTTTCAGCTAGTGCTTGCAATCATGACGTTACAAGCACTAGAACTCATAATGTAAAAATGTTTCATTTATATATATGAAATTTCGTGTGCTACATACATTGTTTTGTTTTCAGTATCCAATCTTCGAAATAATCTTTCTCTGTTTTCCCTAAGTATACAATTTGATGTTGATGGGGGGGAAAAAAACTAGATAGCATGTGGCCTACAAAGCCACATGCTCTCTGGTTTTTTTCTCATACCTCTATTTTGCGTGTCTATCAGCACGTCTAAATTGTAAGATAAATGCACGTCTATTCTCGTCAAAAACTTTCACAGTAAGCACGATTTTAGATGCGTAGATACATGTGTGTATAGATGCACAATATGAATATATCCACTTTTTTATAAATATAATTATGTATTTACGTAGCGCATTTATACGCGCGTCTATAAGTGCATCTAAGTGTGCATCTAATTCTGACTATAAGCACGCTTTTAGACGTGATTTTGTAGATGCGAAAATAGACGCGTTAATAAACACGCCCGACTTTTTTTTTCACAATTCAAATATTGTGTCCACAAGCGTGTCTATGGAGCCTTTTTGTTGTAGTGCCAGAGTCATTCCCATGACTCAAAATATGGTGTTTTTGTTCATGCACTAGTGCAAGCACAATGACATCGGCCTATGGTTAGTGTTCTTTACATCCTATTTACATTATTTTCATTTTTGTCGAAGGTACATATTAGTAATCATCACAATACACATAAAGGAATATGCAACTTCATTTGATGGTGAAGATTACATCTATGGCTGAGATGCTCATCATTCTTGTACACGCTTGGTCAGGCAATCCAATAGCTACAAAGTCATATCTTGTGACAGCCCCTACCTCCTACCTCCTAGCCTTGAGAGCAAGATGTCTCGTGATTATGGATTACCTGATCATCTACAATCTCTTGTGCAGATGTACAATTGTAGGCTCTATGGAGGATGGCAAGGAGGATCACTTCCTAGAGATGGAGAGACTTTTAGCTTTTGGGGCTCTCGCTACATGATAGCTTCTTCTAGTATTCCAGATGGAGGATGTGGCACACTTATATGCTTTTGTGGACCCATATATGGATGGGGTCCATGGCACCAACTAGTGCGGTATACTTTGATCATGAGCACTTATGGTATGTCCCTCAATGTAGCCTCTCTTTCAGATAGAGGCATTACTCATGCTCAAGACTTCATGTAGATGGGAGACTATACACACAAGGAAACATAGCATGTCATATTAATAGCAGTCAATGAAGAAATACAATAATCAATTGCACATTTTTGGAATGTGAAAATGGTCATGAACTAGGATACATGAGTAGAGATGTTCCAAGATATATTCTTGTCAATGCCATTAGATCATTGGGTGCCAGTGGTGAATTGGTGAACTATGGATTTTGCAGACTTGCAAGAGCATCTCCACCTTTGGATTGAAGTTTAGATTATTTACTTCTCTTAGGATGGTCCTCTTCCTTGGATCATCCCTTTCTATGTATACTCATTCCTAAGATGCATGAATACAACATCACTTTTCCTTGCCAAATGCAAAATCTAGTTTGTTGAGCATGAGCACTTCGTTGTATTCAATTTTTTCTGAAGGAATATAATTAGCCACACTTTATTTGCAAAAAAAAAAAACTCGTTTAACTCTCTATAAATGGAAGCATGAATTGTGTTCTTTGTTTTTTCTAGCTTCCTCAATCTTTACATATATATTTGATAATAATGAGATCATTGTTTAATCAGATTGTCTCCTTGCTTAATGATGAATATAGAGAATAATGTGACAGGTTCCAGCTTATGATATAGAGAATGATGTGTGTCTATCCTCTCATGGCACCTCTCGAATGCCAAATGAGTACATGAGACTCCTTCGTAAGAGTGATCCAAAAAGTTATGATAGTTTGAAGAAACTTTATGACAAGGATTTTTGAAAAGCGCATGAAGACTTCAACAATGATGATGACATGGATGAGTTTACTAATGATTGATATGAAGAAGGTGAAGCATGTGAGGATGAAAGCTCTCTTAGAGCTAAAGCACTTCAGCAAATCTACGAAGGCTCAAAATTGTCACGATTAAGTACTTGACTTATCTTGAACCTCCAAAGTCATTATGGTTGGAGTAACGCATCCATTTCAGAACTATTAAAGGAAGCCACTTCTCCCATGTCAATGTTGAGTGCGTTATTTAACAAAATCTAAGAGTTATGTATGCTTGAAATGTTGCACGCTACTATCACAACTCCAAATCTTGGGTTTTTAATTTAAAAAAGGGGTAGTGGGAGATTTAAAAAAAGTGACAATGAATAGTACACAAAATTTGAGTTTCTCTTATCTCGTATTTCCCCCCCTTTCTTGAAGAATTTTCAATTTTAGTTTTTTTCCCTCTCACAAAATCAGTTTGACCCAAAAGTTGAGCAATAGACCACTTTCCCTCTCTTCTCTACATGCGTGAATTTTCGTCTCCATTGAAGCTCCTTGTTGAGAGTAATTAGGGTTTTGAGTGTTCTGCTTACCTCTCCACTTTCTTCTCCATGCAACTCTAGATTTTGGGCAAAACATAGGTGCCCATATCTCTTTGCATTTTCTCTTGTTTGATTTTTTTCAATAGGGTTTGATGTCGTTTCTTACCATTATTGTTGTTTTATTGTAGAGGTTGTTTTGGGCAAGAGACAGAGGTGCTCATCTCTCTCTCTCTCTCTCTCCCTCCTTTCTTTCCCCCCTCTCTCTATGTGTTGTTTCTCTTTTATGTTGTGTTTTCAATAGAATTTAATGTTGGTTCTAATTGTTGTTTTCTTGTAGTGTTTATTTGGAGCAAGAGACAAAGGTGTTAATCTCTCTCTATTTGGTTTTTTTTTTTGCTATCTTTTCAACACAACATGATGTTAGTTCTAATCCTTGTTGTTGTTTTATTGCAGAGATGATTTTGGGTGACATTGCATAAGCGATATCTCTCTCTCCCTTTCTCTTTCTCTCTCTATGTTTCCTCTTTTCTACTGTTTTTTCAGTATACGTTCATGTAAATACTAACTCTTACTAATGTCTTTTGTAGAGATCAATTTGAGCAAGATTAGATAGGTGCTCATTTCTTTCTCTCTTCTGCGTACTCACACACACACACTCTTTCTTCCTCTCTACATTATCCCTTTTCTAATATATTTACAATAGGGTTTGATGTTAGTTCTAACTTAAGGATCAATTGTTGTTGTAGCACTTAACACAAGGTAGATAGAGATTCTATAGCTCAATTTACAGGTAAATCTGCCATATTTTGTGGTGTCAAAATGTATTCATTTAATTCTCTGTGTTTATGCAACCTACATTTAATAGAGTGAATTACTTACACCCTCCTTTTGCTTAGCACATTTGTGTGCCTCTTTGTGCATCTCTACTCTATCTCCTGTGACAATCAAGTAGGCTCCCCATTTCTATTAATAGTAAAATGAATACAGGAAAGAAGGAGTTTCATATTGAGATGGGGATTGAATACGTCCCATTACTCAAAAGAACCAAGTGTACCAGTGTCAATCCTCAGGTTTTGCAGAGCTACAGACAAATGGGATTAAAATACATGGACTTGTGGGTTGATGGGGGAATCTACCCAATTGACCCCTTAAACAATAGACCTCCAACTTTCTCAAGAATCACAAATTTTCTAAAGTATGTGTGCAAGGGTGAAAATGGATTGCTCGGTTACACTAGGCGGCTCAATGATCATGCGCTCAATGTATTTACAACTTGTTAAGCAACCACAAAAATTTGTCAGGATGTGATTGTTGCATATCAACTTCATATACAACAGCTCATAGGACAAGTGGTACAGCTAAATGACACTATAATTCAATAAAAAATCCAAATTATTTCAATGTAGGACACTATCCATGACATTGGTATCTCATATGAGGAGGCAAAGGCACAATCGGACGACCTGAGAAAGATCAATAACAAACTAACACACGAGCACAAATGAAAGAAGAAGCCAATCAATGAGTTAATTGTGAATAGCGGCCAGTGGAAGCAATGTATTAAAGCATGTAAGGTAGCTCAGAAAGAGAACCTAGGTAAGGGTGAGGTTGGATCGTGTATTAGTAGATTGTTGAAGGCAAGTACATTGGAAAACCCTTTGAGTAATCCTAAGTTTAAGGCTGTGAAGGAAAAGGTGATTGAGTGCACATTAAAAGATGTGTCAGATGAGTTCTCAGCTGTGGATGCACAATCCATTTGTGACAGGGTTGGTATTAGCACAATGACTTACTTAAAGATATTCAAATATGTGAAGGTTCGGTTTGGTCATGTGCTGAAGAGAAATAGAATCGTGTCTCTTTCTCAATCTTCAAAGTTAATAAAGGCTTGAAGGCAACTTCATACAAAGGTTTTGGAGTTGATAGGAGATCCCATGCATATTCAATGCATGGAAACACTAAAGGTTGGGACCAAAAATGCATATGAGGTGAAGTTCACCAAACTCAACAATAACTATTAAGATTTGTGTGGTGGCTCACTGCATTTGAAATTCCTAAGAAAACATTTTAGGTGCTACAATTATTCTTTATGCACAAAAGCATTCCAAGCATCATCGATCGTCTCATGAACATGGTGAGACACTCTCAGTTGAAGGGTATGGTCAATACTTAGTTGAATGGCATCTTGCAAGAGACTTGAAAACTTTAAAATGCATGTGTGGAATCTCCAATGGTACAAATACAAAGAATCCATGCCTATATTGCTTGACAGAGAGGGTGGAAGGAAAGGACGGAAAGAAGAACTGGCAAAGGGTGACAAGTGATGCACCGATATGCAATAGAGAAGATCCCACTTGGAAGCCCATCTTCAACATTCCATTGGATCATATTCACATTTTTTCATTGCATGCTTTTGTTAAAATCATGGAGAAACTTATATATAAATACATTTGCTTTGCTTATAGGATGCAACCAGAAAAAGAAGCCATTGCAACGTGTAGGAATGTGAAGCGAGTGCTATAAAAAATTGGGCTACACAAGCATCAAGTGACAATTGAAAAAGATAAGAAGAGATTAAGAAAATCTGATAACTTGCCAAAAAAGGCTTGCTTTGGAGGAGCAAAGGCCAGGAAGTTTCTCTCAACACCCATCAATGAGGAAGGGAGTGTCATGGTTCGTAGGCCACAAGAATATGATGCGTGGAAAAAGTTACATTTTGCAGTTCCTGATCAAAGTAATGGAGGAAAAACAAGGTTAGCCAAAGCTAAGGTTTGGATAAGTCTTAACAAATTGGCTCCCTTACTTTGCAAGATGGTTTTTAACAATGAAGATAAGCAAGAATTTATCGATATTATGCATAGCTTCTATGAAAACATGGTGGAAGCATGGGACAAAATCTCTATTACACATTACATGGTGCATACTAAGTCAATATTTTAAATTTGTATGAATTGTATAAACTATTGAGCATGGTTTTACTCATGTGTGATATATTTCTTTGTAGCATATCCTTGAGGCACATGGGCCATACTTTGCAAAAAAGGGAAGCATCGAAATTTGGTCCACACAAGGGATGGAAAATTCACATTGGATAGTGTGTGGTGCATACTAAAGAAAAATCGATCATGGTGGAGGGGTGAATGGTAGCAATCCAATGATCCAATTGCTATCTTGGTGGTATAGGATTATAGTAGCGGATGAAGCTAAAATCTTGCAAAAGAGAGCAAATGAAAGTGTTAATGAATTAGCAGGAGATGGTTTTTGGCAGAAGGTTAGGATACACCTGATCGCTTCACAAAAGAATGTCTTCATGCTCTACAATGTGTTGTAGAGACCTTTTTAGTTGACTTGATGATTGATACTCAGCATTGTGCAATACATGCAAAGCGCATCACTGTAACTCCCAAGGACTTCCAACTTGTAATAAATCTTCAAGCAATGAAGGATGCATTTGTTCCAATGGAATCTTGGGTAAGTGACTCATGAATATATGTGTGCATCACGTGGGTTTAAAATAAGGTATTTTTAAAATACTATTTTTATACATTTTTTACATACAGAAGGGTATAATATAAAGGGATTATTTACAGATTGAATAGAAAAGGGTTTTTTTTCCAAGAAAATTTTACGGATAAGGATATTTATAAATAGGCCTTGAATGCACGTGATGTAGATAATATGCATATAGTAACTTCCCTCAGAATGGAATGAACACAATTTGTAATGTTATCTTTTTTGGCATAGTGTTCTCCTCCTACATTGGACATATGACAATGTATGAGTACAAAACTATTGCACACATCCTTAAAATATGAATTAAATTTTTACTCTTGTCATTTGCTCTCAACTTTGACTATGCATCTTCGTTGTATTTTCAATTCTTACGTACAGTTTTTTCTAGCACTGTCAATTTCAATAGGAAAAACATGTTAAAGATTATAATTTCTTATTTCGGACTTTACTCCTGATGCCTCTGTATAGTCTATATGGTGTGAAGTTTCTAAGGGCCACAGTAGTCACGATGTTGATTTCTCAATTATCAATCCATCTATAATTTTGATGTGGGATAAATTTTAAAATACTAAACTGAATCGAAATGCAACGAAACTTCACATGTGCACTCATTAGGTAGCCAAGAGCCCTTTTTTTTTTTGAAAAAACAAAGCATGTAGACCCTGGTCCGAAATCTGGCATTAAACTTTACACGTGCACTCGTTAGAAGCCAAAATTTGGACCAAGGGTTTGCAAGAATTTTTTTTCATAAAAAAAATAATTGGGCTCTTAGCCACCTAATGAGTGCATGCATGAAGTTTTGTTTCATTCCGATAAAAGGTTATGGACTTACGATCACACGATGAACAATACATATGAAGCTGCATTAACCCGATTTTGGGGTTTAAATGGATTAAAAGTTCATTCTTCTTTTCATTTTCACACCTTGTTTTCTTTGTGTCCTCCATTCCCACACCCCCAACCTCTGTCTCTTCTTCATCTTGCCCTCCTCGAGCTTGCGTGGCATGCACCAAGCAAGCATGGCACTGTTTTGGCCCCGAGAAGACCTCACGGCAAGGCCTGCCACTCGGAGCACAAGGTGGAGTCTCCCCTAGTGTAAAAGCAGGTGCTCCCCATAGAGCACAATAACCACCACAAAAGAAGAGGAGATGGAAACCGAGCATTATCACCCTTCGGGAGATAAGGAGAATCCACACAGATACGAGCTTCTCATCCCGAAAAGTTCTTTTCATAAGGTTGTTCGGGAAGTCATGCAAGACTTGGAGCTAAGAGGGATGGAAAGATTTTGGGCGCCAGTGCGGGATGGCCAACCAGTAGGAAGATGGACTGTTGTAGCTATGGAGGCCCTAAACAACTGCAGAGGGGTTTCTCATCGACTTGTTTAATGATACATAGCTAGCGGTCATCCATGCAAAGCGTGTCACAATCACGAATAAAACATGAAATTTATTGTTCGGCTTCGACACGGAAAGGGGACTTCTCCATAGGTTATGAGATTAATGATGCAAGATTTTGTAATGAGTGCTATAGCACCATAGCATCTTGCAAGGCCAAAAAATTTTGTATACTCTGTCACATTGGAATATTTATTTATATATACATAATATCGCATGTGATGTGTACTGAATTCAAATAATTGAGAAAAGTTTTTTTGTTTTTTTAAAAAAATGCATGACTCTTAATTTTTGTTTAACATACAAACGCATCGAAAGTAGTAATACGTACGAATATGAGTTATGTTATTGCTTATGCACAATCGTAAGTGTAGTACTATGCATTGCCACAATTAAAGTGGATTACGTTAATGTATGCGAATGCATAATTCACGTACCACACATTATCGTCAAACTTACATGAACCACACATTTATTCAATAAATATTTATTTATAGGGACAAAGTAAAATATCTTATATTCATTAAGAAAAATACATGCGATGTGAAGGATCTATCACGACGTGCATTTTCTCTCCACACTATTTGGGGGGGGGGTTGCGGAGAGGGAAAATACCATGCATGATTTAAAGAACCATTTGTAGCTAAATTTTAAACTACTTGCTCTAGATTTCAGCTCGGTGATAGATCTATGATGTGCTTTTGCTTTTGGCTCTATATGGTCTCTGGGTCGGTTTCAGGGCTTAGATGTGTCAAATTGGTATTCTATTCACCTGTCTAATTTTAACAGTTTTCTGTCCAATTCTCAAAGATTTGATTCTCAGGAGTCTGATTATTAGAATCAGATGTCCAATTCTGGGTTTTGAGTGGTCCCAATCTGTGGTCCCGGTTTGACTGAGGTGATCCAATTCAAGTGGTTCGATTATGGTTTGGTCCAATTTTCGTGCGTTGGATTCTGGGAGTCGAATGTCAGATTTGACATGTGTCCGATTTGAAGTGTTTGATTCTGGATGGTCTGATTTTCGTGTTCGATTATGGGATGTCCGATTTTCAAAATCGGATAGGATATGTTTGATCGGACAGGATGGATTGGTTCGAGTCCAAAAATGGAACCGTTCGAGTTGGATTCTAGGAATCGAACTCTGGTAATAATGCTAGTGTCCAATTCTTGTGTATGAGTTTCCAGGGATGACAAAAATCAACTTGATTCTAATGATTTGGGTTATGAGGGGTCACACAAACTTCCAGAATGTAAGAACTCGGGTAAGTTATTCATGAATATATGTGTGTATCATGTGGGTTCAAAATAATGTATTTTTAAAATACAATTTTTATATATTTTTTACATACTAAAAGATGTAATATAAAAGGGTTATTTACAGATTGAATAGAAAAGGATTATGTTTTGTGTAGTAAAAATTCATAGATAAGGATATTTATAAATAGGCCTTGAATGCACGTGATGTAGAGAATATACATATAGTAACTTTCTCGAGTGTAAGAATAGACCCTAATGAAGAATTGTATATTCCTGGAATAGCAAATAAACTCCAAAATACAAATCGTCAAGCAAATCAAAACCCTCTTGCCGTGTTGTGATAGCAGAAACGCTAATGCTTGTTTTTCTTTTTCTCTTTGTTTTCTTTCTATCCTAATGCATCCAAATCACAAAGTAAATACCTACACTGCTCCAATCTACCTTTCCAAATTAAAAAAATCAAAAACTTACTTGCTAAGGAGATCGAATACCTCTTCAAACTCCCTTGCTTCCTACCTATCTACCTCAAGCACCAGTTCGGGGAAAATCCTAGTTCTATACTCGATTCGAAGAGCGCAAGCACTCAAGGCTTGAATCCGTTGGTCTTGAAAATGGAATCAAAATTAAGGGAGCTCTCTCGCTCAACCCCCAAGACACCTAGGGACCACTTATTATTGGTCAAGTGTTTCAAGCTGAGCGGCCATGGCTACCTCTCACATAGCTGACGTGATCTCCCTACCTCTGGGGTGTAGTGAGCTTACCTTGATGCCCGATCAAATATCCTCCTCTCCCGTGCACACCGATAGCTCCACGATCCTTGATGCAAGATTGAGCAACCTCAATCACTCTCCATCAAGCTCCATTCTCCATAGCCGCGCGAGACAAGAGAAGACAAGAGAAGAGAAGATGATGATGAAGAGAGGAGATGGGGAGCTTCTTCTCCTCAATCCCTCACTCTCACAAAATCACTCCCTGACTCTCTCACACTCCCTCACTCAAGTGCACATGAGAAGGCAATAAGAAGAAAAGAAGAAGAAGAAGAAGCTTTTTGCCACACATCAAGAATGAACTTCTCATTCACTTTTCATCTTTATATGCAAAACGCTAAATCCCTTTTGGGCGGTCATCCCCCTTATCCCCTTTTTTACATGGCTGGCCCTTTTTTCCATTGTCCTCCTATCTTCCTAGCCTCCTTCCTACCGCTCGTCTACCATGGTATTAGCTTTAGAAGTTCTTTAGCTATGGGGTCCTAGCTAGCACCAATATTTTGATACCCTAAAATCTCTTAACACATGCACATATACTTTAATTGCTAGATTTTTTCCATCCTTTCTTTGTAGTGGGTATTTATACTAGGGAGTCTCTCATAGGCATAGTCTTTATGCAAAACGATCACCTTATTGTCTATGAAAGACAAAAATTAAAACCTTATATAAAAATAATAGTACACTACAAGATATAGGCCTTATACCAACGTTTAAAGCGATGAAAATGTTCATAAAGAAATTTTCCCTTGTCGTCGCAAAAAAATGTCGTTATTGGAGACACCATAGAACAATCAGTATCATCATCATTATCAATGTCGCTATTTGCGTCCGTATCAACTGATACCGACGCAAATAGCGACACTGATAATGACGTTTTGTGACGTTGATAATGATACATGTAGTAAATTTGCGATGCTAATAGCGATGATAATAGGGAAAAAAATTGTGGCAGGGTAGCAAGCTGTCCTGCCACATATAGCACTATGTGCTTTATTTGGGCCATACAAAATAGTTTCAATAATGTGTATAATGCTCATGTAAATAAAGGCAAAGTGTACTTGAATCATAACACTGATACATGAAATAAATACATGATCGCGTAATGAAAGTGACCAGTACAATCATGGCAAGATGCTACTACTACATAGAAAATGTCTACACAAATCACATGACCAAAAAATAAGAGTATGTGAGCTCCAAGGATCTAAGGGCGAGCTATAGATCCTCGCCATTCGAAACTTTGTCCCACTGCAAAGGAGCATCGAACGGACTCTGCAAAAAAAGAAAAAAATACACATCAGTCCACTATACAATAATGCATTTTAATTAAACTTAGTAACTACGGACAAGAAAGATAAGTGACTTATAGGGCCGCCGCGTCCATATAATCAGTCGATTAATGTAGTGAGACCGTGCCTCTCTGCATATCGAGTCTCTAGGCCGGTGGGATCGCGGTTTGTAATGGAGTACTACAAAGAAAATAAAGTACAAGTGGTAGCAAGACAATTGTCCATACAAGGGATATTGCAAAAAAATAAGCAAGCAGAACAAAAGAAAAACTTACAAAGTCCTCGAGATATATCATGTGGCCGCCACTCCCAAGATGATGGACCACTCTGGCCTCTAGTCGTGCCCTCGCCGCCTCGCGCTACTGTCTCCAACGTCGTGGAGAATCTATAGCCTCCTCCCTGAGTCGGCGCTAATAGTTCGCATCTAGCCACTTGGGCTTTGAAGCCCCACTCTTGAGTGCCTTACATGCGTCTGATTGTCTGTGTGACATGTACACATGCATGCACTACATCATCTAGCCTATGGAAAACCTATATGTTGCGGCTGGTACCGAAAACCTATCTGTTGCGGCGCCGCTAATTTATGTCGGAAACCGCCGTCGCTATGCACCTATATCCTTGTAGTAGTAGTATGATAAGGAGCTACTAGCTATTGCACACACTTCATATATATGGAAGCAATATCTTATGGGGTCTCAAACTCTTTTCTAAATGGATCCAAAAGCAATTAAACATTTTCTTTCTCAATTTTCAATATCTCATATGCATATTAAATTTCCTTCCATTATACAAAATTTCCATCCTATGATCTAATATCACCATGGTCATATTAATGTTATTTTCAATGCGCTTAGTCGAAGACCTCATGAAAATATTTCATTACATCATACACTTCAATTTGATAAGACCATCTACTCGAATCACATTTCCATTATTGATATTCAAACTAATTCCATGATTCCTATGTATGCATTGTTGAGATATCGAGCTCCACTCATGATATGCCAGGGTGACCGTTGTGCATTTATGTCACCAACTTGTCGGTTGTTGCAGATGCGGTTGGTACACCGCCCATGAATAATAGCTAGATGATAGCTATCCTTATCTACTCTAGTTCGTGGCTCAGTTAGTATGCCACCTTAGTTAGTTGAATTTGGTTTGAGACCCATATATAGGGTTCTTCTATTTCTATGTACTAGAGTTCTTTTTGGCTTACACAACTAAGAAGAGGAAAATTGTTTTTCAGCCTCCACTCTTGTGTGTATTCCCCCATTGTGCAAGCAAGAAAGCTACAAGTGAGACTCCTTCCTTCTCTCCCACAATCTTGACATGGTATCAGAGCCTTGTTCGTGGTAAGGAGCTCAAGAAAACAAGCCAAGTTCGCGGTGTTTTGGTAAGAGGACCAGTGTTGCTTTCATTTTTCTGTTTTGGGAGCAAGTCTCTGCAGGTAGCATAGCCGGAAAGTGCAAGAGTACATTGTCTTAGATTGAGACGCCCTTCGCGGTGTAGCAAGAGAACAGTATATACTGCGGGCTAGGGCTTTAGCCCTAGATTGCTCTATTTTTTTTATTTGAGGCCATTTCGGGGCCTGTTTTGGAGGCGAAAGTTTTCTGCACGCACTCAAGAAAAGGCCATGTTTTATGCTGTGTGACCACTATTCTACAGGTCGGTGAAAAGTTACCACAGAAATTTCATCGTATGCACATTGGGAGTTATAGAATCATCCTTGTTTCCTGTTTATGCAAAATCGTCACTAGGAAGTGACTGTGTAGTCAAATACCACTTTTGCTAGTTTTGCAGATTTGTCGTTGTGAGGGTGAAGCTGTGTTTTTTGCAGTGATAGATTTTTTTGCAGTGTTCTGTAATGGCGTCTGATTCTCTTTCACAGATTGTAACTGAAAAGCTTGACAAGAATAACTTCCAAGCATGGAAGTTTAGAATAATGAATTTCCTTATGGGAAAAGGATATTGGGAATTTGTTGCAGGAAATGAAGAAGAACCAGTTCAATCAACAGCAAATGCAGGCATTTAAAGCATGGCATAAGAGAGCCAGGAAAGTTATGTACTGGCTGTCTATCAGTATTTCAAACTCTATGATTGTGCATATTCAGGATGCAAGTACGCCAAAGGAGGCATGGGATACTTTGTCAAAAATGTATAGCACAAATATGCAAGCCAGGAAAATGCAGCTCAAGCAAGAGTTGCATAATGTGCAAAGAGAAAGTATGAGCATCAATGACTACCACATGAAGATGAAGAAGATTGCAGATGCACTTGCTTCCATTGGGTCGCCAGTGGAAGATGATGATTTAGTTTCTGTAACCTTGAATGGTCTAGGAAAGGATTATGCACAGTTTCGGACATCCATTTCAGTTCATGAAATATTTCCTGATTTTGAGGAGTTGATTGCTCTTCTAATTTCTGAGGAGCAGAGAAATGGTGGTGCATCTTCTTCAGGAGGAACTTCAAAAGAAACTGTCTTCTACTCAAATGCTGGAAGAGGTAGAGGCAGAGGTAGAGGAGGCCGATCTGGAGGCCGTGGTAGAAATCAAAATATGCAGCAGACTCAAGAAAACCAATCCTATGGAGGAGGACGTGGTAACTCTAGAGGCAGGGTAGCCAAAGAGGTCGTGGTGGATGGCAAAGAGGCCAAAATGCAAACAGCAATGTTGAATGCTACTACTGTGGTAAAATGGGTCATATGGCTAAAGACTGCTATAAAAAGTAGAATGACATCATGAATGGAAAATTACAACAAGGAAATTATGCATCTTCTAGTAGACAGGGTGATGACAGAAATGAGCATTTGTTTATGGTGCAGCACATGAATAATTCTATGACAAGTGCAGAAGAAAGCAACGAAGTGTGGCATGTTGACTCAGGTGCATCAAACCACATGACAGGTCATGCACAATGGATGCAGGGTGCAATAAAAATGGAAAAAACAAGATTTTTGGAGATTGGTGATGATACTGCACATCCTATTGTGCAGATTGGAAAAATTTCTTTGTCTATGCAGGATGGGAAAAAGAAATACCTGTTAGATGTATTTCATATCCTGAATATCACCAAGAATCTGATTTTTGTTGGTCAAATGGTTGAGTAGGGCTTGCAGGTCAGATTTAATCCTCATGGATGCTTTGTTGAGGATATGAAAAATAAAGGTTGCTTGATAGCAAAAGGAAATAAGAAGGGCAGAATGTTTATATTGGATACAGACATGCCTAAATTGAGTGCAGCAATGTTTGCACATGGGACCGGTGTAGTTGCAGATATTGATATCTGGCATAAACGCATTGGTCATGTTAATGTACAGCCACTTAAATCAATGCAGGCCCAAAATATTGTTGCAGGATTGCCTAAATTCAAGATTCCAGAAATACATAAGGTATGTGAAGCCTGTCAGTTTGGAAAACAGGCAAGGAAACCATTTCCTAGACATGTTCAAGAGAGTAAGAAGCCATTGGAATTAATCCACTCTGATGTGTGGACTACTAAAGATGTATCTCTTGGAGACTGTCATTATTTTATCACTTTTATTGATGACTATAGCAGAAAAGTTTGGGTGTATTTTATGAAAATGAAAAGTGAAGTTTTTGGACATTTCAAAACTCTTAAAGCTATGGTTGAAAAAGAAACAGGCCTGCAAATAAAATGCCTAAGGTCAGATGGAGGGGGAGAGTACCTCTCAAATTAGTTTTCAAGGTTCCTGCAGGAGCATGGCATAAAGCAGCAATATTCATGCAGTCATACCCCACAACAAAATGGAATTGGAGAAAGGAAAAACAGGCATATTGGAGAGGTATCTCGTGCCATGCTCAATGAAAAAGACCTGCCAGATTTTTATTTGGCTGAGGTAGTTGCTACAGCAGTCTACATAATGAACAGGACTCCCACTGCAGCAATACATAGGATGACTCCAGAGGAGAGGTATACTGGTAGGAAACCAGATATTTCTCATTTGAAAATTTTTGGTTGCATTGCCTATGTTCATGTGCCAGATGAGTTGAGATCCAAGTTGGATCCAAAAGCTGAGAAGTGCATCTTTATTGGTTACTCTTTGCAGTAGAAAGGGTATAGATGCTATAATCCTTCTACTCGTAAGTTTACAGTGAGCAGAGATGTTGTTTTTTATGAGATGAGTAGCTGGTATAAACCAGTAAATGTGATTGATAATGTAGATGCACAAAATGGTAATGCTGCACAGAATTCACAGTAGCAGTCACAAGATATTAGTGGACCTGGAGCGTCCTCTAGTAGTGGTTCACATTCTTCGCCATGGACAGGCAGACTGAGATAAGGAGAATCTTCTCAAAGCAATGCAGATAGTGGTATGCAGGTATCACGAAAAGGAAAAGAGAAGGTAGATTAGCCCATGTTTGATGTGAATGTAGGTCACTCTTATGTGGATGGTGAATCCAGTGGCTCAGAACAGAGCATTGATGATGAGTTGGGTATTCCTTCTATTGTTACACCTAGAGTAAGAAAGACCAGGGATGTTTTGAGAGCACCTGAAAGTGAGCCTACTTTGCGTAGGTCTACCAGAGCTAGGTATCCTGTGGATAGGCTGAAATATGATGGATTTACAGCCATTCACTATGCATATATAGTCAAAGTGATACAGGAACCAGAACCCACTTCTTTTGAGCAAGCCATGGGAAAAGAGAAATGGGAGAAAGCCATGGATGAAGAAATGGATGCCTTGGAAGCAAATGCTACATGGGAGTTGTTATCTTTGCCTAAAGATAAGAATGCAATTGGCTATAAGTGGGTTTATAAGGTGAAGCACAACGCAGATGGTTCTGTGAATAGATACAAGGCAAGATTAGTAGTCAATGGGTATGCACAAACATATGGCATTGACTATGAAGAAACATTCAGTCCGGTTGCAAGGATGGCAACCGTAAGAGCAGTCATTGCTATGGCTGCATCAAAGGGATGGTCTTTACATCAGATGGATGTAAAGAATGCCTTCTTGCATGGTGATTTGCAAGAAGAGGTCTATATGGAGCAGCCACCAGGTTATGTGCATGCTGTTCATCCTGAGTTTGTTTGCAGGTTGAAGAAATCCTTGTATGGCTTGAAGCAAGCACCTAGAGCATGGTCTGACAAGATAGGACAGTATCTTGTCACTATTGGCTTTCAGATTTCCAAGGCAGATTTCTCACTTTATGTGAGAAAAACAGAGAAATGTATTATGCTCCTTGTCATTTATGTTGATGATTTGATTATCACAGGTGATAGTGATGAATATATCCTTCATGTGAAAATGCTATTAAAGCAAAAGTTTGAGATGAAGGATTTGGGAGAGCTGCATTATTTCTTAGGCATTGAGGTGATTAGATCACCAAATGGGATATGGCTCTTGCAGAGGTAGTATGGATTGGACATGCTGTCCAAATATGGGAAGACAGGCTGTAAGCCTATTTCAATTCCTTTGGAGCAGAATGTGAAGTTGAGCGCAGATGTAGGTGAGCTTCTCGAAGACCCTACTATGTATAGACGCACAGTAGGAAGTTTGATTTATATGACTATTACCAGGCCAAATTTGAGCTATGCTGTTGGATTGGTAAGTCAGTTTATGCAGGCTCCAAGGAAACCACATTTGGATGTGGCTAGACGCATACTCAGATATGTGAAGTACACATTGTAGTATGGACTATTTTATGAGACTGGGGTTCAGACACAGCTACATGGATACACTAATGCTAATTGGGCTGGTAGTATTTCTGATAGACGATCTACCAGTGGATATGTGTTCTCTTTTGGGAGTGCTGCAGTCACTTGGAGCAGCAAGAAACAGCTTACAGTTGCCTTGTCGAGCATAGAGGCTGAGTACAGGGGTGCAACAATGGCTGCATGTGAGGTAGCTTGGTTGCATAAGCTACTTTATGATATGCATCAGCCTACAGATGGGCCACTTGTCATTTATTGTGACAACATGAGTAGTATACACTTGGCAAATAAACCAGTCTATCATGCTAGAACAAAGCACATTGAGGTGCATTATCACTATGTGTGGAGAGGGTTTTACTAGGTCTTATTGATCTAGTTTATGTCAGCATAGAGGATCAGGTAGCTGACATATTCACGAAGGCATTGGGTGCAGAGAAGCTGCGCAAGTTCAGGGACCTGCTTGGTGTACAGGAATTGGGATTGAGCTCGAGGGGGAGTGTTGAGATATCGAGCTCCACTCATGATATGCCAGGGTGACCGTTGTGCATTTATGTCACCGACTTGTCAGTTGCAGATGCGGTTGGTACACCGCCCATGAATAATAGCTAGATGACAGCTATCCTTATCTACTCTAGTTTGTGGCTCAGTTAGTATGCCACCTTAGTTAGTTGAGTTTGGTTTGAGACCCATATATAGGGTTCTTCTATTTCTATGCTTACACAACTAAGAAGAGGAAAATTGTTTTTCAGCCTCCACTCTTGTGCGTATTCCCCCATTGTGCAAGCAAGAAAGCTACAAGTGAGACTCCTTCCTTCTCTCCCACAATCTTGACATGCATCTGACAATGATTTTGTTCTTGTGTAGCAACAATTTCAAAATTCAAATGTTTCCATCTTTAAAAAGATACATATATGTAAATGGATTTCTATATTATCAACAGAAATTGTGCATCACTACACTTTACAAAGCCCTTCATAGGGAAGAAATAGATGCACCAATGTGCATGGGATATAAATGTATTTAATCTACATTAGCTGCATCTAAAGAACATTTTTATGTGCGCGATTTAAAACATGATGTTGCTAAGCATGTCTCTGAATGTACTTTTTATGTTGTAACATATCAAATTTCATCATGCTAAATCTCATGGTTGCTTGAATCATTGCCTATACCTAATGGCTTGTGTAAACAAGTCTCAATGGATTTCATAACTCGTTTACTTATTACTATATCATCCCACAATGACATGATTTGGACAATTGTTGATAAATTTAGGAAACAAGCTTATTATATATCTTGTAAAAAGAACTCGGGCCACCTCTTAAGTTGCTAAACTATTCAATCATACCATCTTTCCTCATCATGATTTTCTAATAAGATATTCTTATTGACCAAGTTGATCATTTTTGTAATCATTTTTTGGTTGCTCTCTTCAAAAATCTAGGCATAAAAACCTCTAATTTTCATCCTAAGACCGATGGCCAAACTAAAGTAGCAAATAGTACTATTCTCGGTCTTCTTAGGTCCTACGTTGTTGGTCATCCAATTAATTGGGATCAACATCTTTCCATCCTTCAATTTTCCTATAATAATATCTCTCCATTCAACTACTAGTCATGCACCTTTTGGAGATATATGGTAACAAATTGACTATAACCATGTGCCATCTTGACTACATGAAAACATTTAATGAACTCCTTGGTAAGATTAGGAAATCACAAGTATGGTATGTGACTGAAAAATATTATCATCATAAAGCTATCATATTTAAATATGTTAATTTTACATAAACTTGAATTATTGAGAAAATAAGATTAAAATCAGTTGAACAACATCCTAGGATTAAACTTGTTCCAAGATATTATGGAGATTTTAGAAATTTTCACAAGATTAGTGATAATTTTTTTTGTTTAAGGGTCACATCTCATTGGAAAATACACAATCAATTCATATTAGTGTACTAAAACCCTTTAAAGCACTCCATCTACCACTCTAGTAGTTGATGGTCCACCACTTCTTGAGAAAGATAGTAAGGTGTTAGCAGTAGAGATTATTCTTGAGCATGATAAGACTATGATATGAATTGTTCATGAGTATCATTATTATTCATTCAAATATAAGCACCATTTAATCAAAGAAACTCAACAAAATTCAAAGACCTCACTTCTTCAACTTAGGTGATGATCTAATTTCTATCTACCACTCATAAACACATTGAAAGCACTAATGTGTCATACTAGGCAATTTTTGTTGTGCATGGTCAATTTAATTTGTGCTAATTCACTATTGGAGGTAGCACATTTTCATTAGTGTTACTATTACCTCTTGGATAACTAATGTAGATCTACCGCATGAGGTAGTACTTATATTTGGTTGATCATCCTTATTTTTTCTGATTTGTCAACTAGGGATAATCACTTCTCTACCCCCCCTGGTATTGTTATGTTATGAATATCAATTTGTAGGTGAATATTCATTATTGATTTATAATGGCTAAAAAAAGTGATTGGATTTTTATATCTTACATGCATTTTATGTTTTGTTGATTCAGTGCATAATCATGAATTATTACACATGTGAATATGTAGCACCTATCACATTATGCAAGGTGGACATTAAAAGGATTAATGTATTTTGTGACGTTGTTAACTAGATATTTACATTGAGAAAAATGGAGAAGGCCTTAGGATTTATGAAGCACTAGATGGAGTGTGAACAATTAGCCTTGGTAAAATAATATGTTTATATGCATGAAGCATTAGCCATTTTAATAATACACATGTAGCATATAGGACTATACATTTTTGTATGCTTCTAAGGTTGGGCAATATTATTTTTTTGAGCCCAAGATATTGTATAACTTTGAGATATTGTCTAGATATCAGAAATAGGAGAGCCATATATAGAAGGAGAGTAACACATCGATGCAATATAGTATTTTGGGCATAATAGCAATAGAATCCTATAAATACATACATTGAAGAGAGATCTCCTAATGCATGGGAGGGACAATATTTGCGCCTAATTTCTATAGTGCTCTTCTTTATATATTTGTCTCTCCACTTTTCACGTGCTCTATTTCCATTGAAATTATCTATAAATTTCCAATCATGGTGAATTGTTAATGACATACATAACCTCTAAGTAGGTAAATTTTTAGCCATTTTCAATCTGAAACCTAAATAACAATCATGATTATAAATCATGTGCACTCATAACTAACTATCAAATCACTACTGCTACTTTAGTATTTGTGAGAGCATCAAATGAAGCCTATTCAACAACTTTTTTACTTCTTTCATGAGGACTTCATGTTGCATTACTCCTAAACTCCTCAATCTCTAGATTGTCGGCCCATTATCAAAATTATGGTAAATATGATCCTCTAATCATTTAGTTCTTATTAGCTTATTGCACTCTCATGAAACAACCTTTGAGTGCTTAGCACACATGGTCACATATTCTTTCTTTTATATAATCCTATCTTAGATCTTCTCCTAGAAAATTCTTCTCATCAATGTCAATGGATATTGTCTACTCCAATGGCTTGGGGTTACAATAGGAAATGTATCATCATTCTTGTGATTAGACTCATGATTGTTTGAGTAAGAATATTCATGGCATAAAATCCTCACTCCTTAAAGCTTTGGATAAAGCCCACGTTGTTAAAGCTTATAATTGTTACCAAGATTATAAGGCATGCATGCACATGAGAGAGAGAGAGAGAGAGAGCGAGAGAGAGAGAGTGTGTGTGTGTGTGTATGCGCACGTGAATATGTGTATGTGAGATATAAACTATTAGAGTTTTCATGTCATAAGGTCTAGATGAGAACTAAAGTTGAATGACGTGCAAGTGGAAAGATGCTTGGCATCATGATCGTAGTAAGTGGTCTGATTTTTGAGTATGAAACTTTGAAAGAGTATTTTGTCAACATTGCAAAAAGTGTATCATATCAATGTTGAGAAAAGTATGATAATAGATTTGAATAGGTATATGTGGTGCTTAGTATTACTAATATTCACATTTTGGTGAGGGCTTTAACCCATTTTAAGGCCAATGCTTGGTAGATACTCACTCATCACATCTATTTATGCCAATTATTCATAGTGAGGATGCCTTCAATAATGATCCACATGGAGAAGGAAACCCATCTATGCATTACACATTGATAACCATGAGTGCACGAACCATTGACAAATCTTATCAATGCCTTTTTCTATAATCACTAAGTTGTGATGGTTATAGTTTTGGAGGTTGAAAGAAAGTGGATGCTTGCATTTCATCTTGCTCATATTAGAAAGAATATTTTGGTCCTCAAATGTTGAATGATACTTATGATCCACCTATAAACTGTTTATTCAATTGATTTGTGCTATGTGCCCAGCACAAAGCATAAAAAGCCCATAAATTGGAGAGAGGAGAGTGGACACAATATAAAAGCTTGTAACAAATAGGCTGAAACATAGAAGAAAAGTGAGGCCAAGAATGAGTGCAGGGCGGCATGTGGAGACATGGTTTTGCAAGGAGGTTAAATAGAATTGGATCTCTTCAACAAGGATCGAGTGATATTCCTTCTCCCATTTCATCCACGTGGGAGGTACAAAATGCATGATATAGGTGGGAGAAGGTAGGGCTCGCTGTTGTGGAGGACCGATGTTAGGGCAGTAGGGTTGATAACTTGTCCTGCTTGTTATCTCGAACATGCGTGCCCTCAATGTGCTCATGTCTGCATCTACGAGACTAACCGTGGAGAACCGACGATCGTTTATGCATTCATCCCCTGCTTAAGACTCAAAAAGGTAGGACATTAAGTAAGCTTGGCCGCATCTCTAACAAACTTATAAACGTTAGCACTACGATCGATCACAATGCCGCATGTATTCGTTGGAGTACGTAGGTGGACGTGCAAAAGCACATTCTTAATTCAATGGATTATATCCACTTAAAACGTCTAAGCGTGGAATGGAAAGGTTATTATACAACGCAGCAGAGATCATTACAATCTGGGTCAGTCTCACAGATGTCGGAACTTACTGTTGGGATCTTCCATGCTGCTGCTGCATAATGCCCATGGACGAGCTCGAACAGGCGGCGCAGCAAGGTGGCGAGGCGGGCGAGATGGATTTTGGAGAGGCGTGGGGGGCACTGTATAGAAAGGGCGGCTGAGAGCAGGAATAGGCATACGTAGGGAGTGGGTAAGCGTACGCTGGTAGAGAGAGAGAGAGAGAGAGAGAGAGAGAGAGAGAGAGAGAGAGGTTTAATATTTTTGGAGTTTGTGAGCGTGCTTCTGTCGTCGATAGCTTGCAGATGCTTGAGTCTTATTTATAAGTAGCTACGGTAGAGTCAGTGTATGTTCGAGTGGAGGGATGGACATGTATGTCTTTGTCGAGTGGATGGATGGACGTGCGCCATCCAGCTACGGTCTCTAGAGTTGTGGACAGAGACGATGATAGATATCATTGTTATTACCGATGCAATGACGTGAGGACAGAGACGACGATGGAACGAGCAGCGAGCTCGCTCCACGTGGAAGACGAGGGCATCCTGTTTTCCTGTCGATGCGATCGTGATGCGGCACACATTTGCCTCTGATGCCCTCTTTTGACTATTTCTTTGCTGCCCTTTGACTATTCTCTTACGTACGGTCTTAGCATTTCATAATGGGATTTTTTCTACGCCTTGTATCTCCGCCTACGTCCTACCCACATTTAAAATATTTCATACTTTCTACACTTAACCATCTTTGCCTACGTGTCCAAGCCTACCCTTTCCTTTCTAGCTCATCCAATTCTCACTAGCTATATTATATGTACATTCATAATCATGGTTCATTAAACTTTGGTTGTGCCTATTGCAAAGGCCTTGCTACACAACCTCTAATATATTGTGCAAGTTTCTTGTAGCAAGTTACTTCCTGCACTCTGTACTGCGTTACACTTCTACACTTCTAATGAAAATCACCCTTTGGATTTCAAATTAATGTCCCTTTATCAATTCACACACAAAAGAGGCATCAACAAGAACTAAGTATTTCTTGTTAGATTATCGAATGAAGAATACAGCCATGGCATGAATCCCAAAGTATCATTAGGAGAAATATGGAGTGTCTTTTTTGCCCCTTAAGGGGTTTCTCTCACCTCTCTCTCTCTCAAAAGAGATTCCAAAATAATATTATAAAAAGAGATCTTCTACAATCAAGCAAATTTCGTTTGTGTGTTTTCAATAGATTTCACCTATTATTTTATTCCCAAACTGCAGGATAAGGTCACTTTTTCTCAAAATTCTCATAACTAAAAAAATACAATTCTATTTTTTCTAAAAACGCAGCCAATCAATGATACATGACTCTTTAATGCCCTCATGACTTTTCAACATTAAAATATATTAGAATCATTCTCATTCTCACTTCTTAAAAGGGCAAAAGTTAAAAAACGATATAAAATGACGTACACATCATATTTTAAGATTATTTTTTACCCAGAGACACCTTTTTGACTCGAGAGTTTCCTTGTAAATTTTCATCTTTTTTGGACAAGTATATACCTATTTCTGGGCATTTTTTCATTCCCTCGGAAAGCTCTAGTTTTGTCCCAAATTTTGTGCATTCTTCTCTTTCCCTCCAGAATATGGCTTGTATACGAGTTCTTCTGAACCAGCATTGAGGAGTAGTTTTGATACCATTTGTTGAAATCAAATAATCTCTATCTACAATACACTCTACCTTGCTACAAGCCATCTTCCTCTTCAGAAATATGCAGTAAGAAATCTCCGTCTTCAACAGTCTATACTACAAGCAATCGAGTGATAATGGAGGTATCTTTATTTTTTTCATCTTTGTGATGTTATTATTCTTCACAGTTGTTGTTCAGTCCTTAAGCATCAATTCATAGGGAGAGAGAGAGGGGGGGAGAGAGAGAGAGAGAGGAGGGGAGAAGGGGGGGACAGAGAGGATTGTGTGAGATGAACAAAGAAAATAAGTGATAGAGTGACAGATAGTAAATTAGGGCAGAAGATAAGATGATGTAATTGTTTTCCACTAGCCAAGCTTCGGTATGAATGTGTTTAGGGTTTCCTTGATGAATTTTTGTTGAGAGAGAGAGAGAGAGAGAGAGAGAGAGAGAGAGAGAGAGAGAATATTTTGGATAGAACAGAAGATAAGATTTGATGCTAATTAGAGGTAGATTAAAAGCCAAGATTACAGGCTGATTAGGGGTTGATTAGGGTCTATCAAGACTGAAAGCAAGAGACAGAGACAAGAACCAACTGGGTTTAAAAAAAAACACAGATATAGTGAATCAAAGGGGTGTAGTCTTGCGATTTGAATGTTAATCCAAGTTAACATTTGCATACTTTTTTTTTTGCGAAATGCAGGTGCAGGATGTACCAAGAGAAAGAGAGATATTCACTTTCAATTGGAGGATGAATATGCACCAATGTTCAAAAGAACTGTGGAAAGAGATGATGCAATAAGATGCAGGATGCAACAAGAAAGAAATGCAGGGAAAAAAATGTGGACCTTTGGGTTGATGGGTGCATTTATCCACCCGATCCACTCACTCGAAGGCCACTACAATTTGAAGGGCTTACATCATTTGTAAAGTTTGCTTGTGAAGGCAATGAAGGATTGTATGGATACACATGCAGACTTGTCACACAAGGATTAGCAGGGGCTCATCAAACCTTGACAAATATGCAGACAAGATTACAAGGGAATATGCAGTTTTTGATGGAAAAGGATAGATTATTAGTTGAGAAGGATAGAGAGAACCAGAACCTACAACAAGCAATGTCTGTCATTGAAGATGCTATGCATTCTACACACGTGCAGAATATGGAGTTACAGTCTAAAGTCAATGACTTGGAGAAGGAGAATCGAAACATAGAGAGGAAGCTCACAAAAACTTTGGAGATTGGGCCCACTTTAAAAACCAAAGAGGCACGTCGGCGCATCCGATCCGTTAAACCAATTCACCAATTAGCCAAAGGAAGTGGACAATATCATAGATGGATATATGCTCAATCTACTACAATGAGAAATATGTTTCCTCATGCAGAGAATGATACTATTGCCAAAGTCCTTAGCAAGGATATGGTAAAAAATTCATTGGAAAAGCGTAAATTCAGGGACATTGTGGATGGTGTTGCTAGTGAACGTCTTAGGGATGTGAGCAACTTATTTACTGCTACAGATGCTCAGGGATTATGTGACAAGGTGGGAATGAGTTCTGAGTCATATAGTATGCTCTATCAACAATTGGATATAGGTTTTAAGCAAGTCTTCAATACTAAGCGAGTAATGCCTCTGCCAAAACCATTTCACATGAAGAAGGCTCGAAAACAACTAAATGAGAAAGTTTTAGAACTAATTGGTGAGCCTACGCATCTAGAACACACACACATATTGAAGTATGGTTCCAAAGAAGTTGCCTTTGTATTGAATGCATCCAACAACTTTGTATTGGATATATCTAGGGTTCAGATTGCTATGGTCAAGTTCTACAATATGTCTATGGAAGAATGTAGAGGCAAGCTTAAGTTTGTCCTCAAACTTGATGAGAGTGAGATTATCAAGGGGCAAAAACTTGAGCGTGTGAGTATAACACTTATGAATCGAGCATTAGATCCCAACATCGATGAAAAACATCCTTTATACTTCAGTGTACAATCGGAGAATGAAATATGGTGGCTTGCAGCATTTGAAGTACCAAAGGAGGACCATGAAGTACTTAAAGTTTTTTTTAACCTCACTAATATACCTAGTGTTATTCAACAACAAAATAATGGAGCAGTTTTACATGTTGAGGGGTTTGGGGACTATCAAGTTGAATGGCATCTTGCAGGTGATTTAAAAACATTGAAGTGTATGTTTGGTTTATCAAATGCAGCCAATGCAAAATTTACGTGCATATACTGCATGCAAACTAGGAAGAAAGGGAAAGATGGAAAGAAAGAATGGCTTGCCAAGGCAGGACAACAGGGTGCTCCGACACGTGATCAGAAAGTCATGAGAAATGGAACACTAATTCCAGTGGATCCAAAGTGGCGCCCTATTTTGGAAACACCACTAACAAGGGTTCACTTTTGCACATTGCATTGTTTGGTTAGAATAATTGAGAAGCTAGTATATGAATATATATGCTTTGCATACAAGATGCAGCCCGTGTCAGAATCTGATGCTACATACAAGAAGGTAGAACAAGTCCTCTCTGAAGTTGGATTGCACAGAGGCCAAGTAGAAATAAAAAAGGACGAGAAAAAATCGGGGAAGAGTGGAAATGTTCCTTGTAAACCATGCTTTGGCGGACCCAAGGCTAGGAAGTTTTTATCTCCACCTCGAGATGAGGAAGGCAATATACTAGTAAAACAACCAGAGAAGTACGAAGCATGGAAAAAGTTGCACCTTGCTGTTTCAGATTGGAGCAATGGGGGACGAACGAGGATTGCGAAGGCAGAAGTGTGGATATACCTAGATAGATTAGTAGCTCTCTTACAGAAGTTGAGGTTTATGGATGGTGATGCCAATGCATTTAAAGAGACAGCTGCTAAATTTCATAAGTCCATGGTGGAGGCATGGACTACAAATAGCATAACACACTACATGGTCAGTATTATCACCATTGCAAAAAAAATATCATCATTTCGAATTACTTTGTGTTTCTAATCTCTTTTCTTGTGCAGCATATACTTGAAGCACATAGTCCATACTTTGCAGATCAAGGAAGTTTGGCAATATGGTCAACTCAAGGCATGGAAAGATCTCACTGGCAAGCTCGCTGTGCTTTTCAAAAGGCAACTGATCATGGAGGTGGCATCAACTATTCCAATTCTATGAGGCAATTATTCCAATGGTGGTATAGGAGACTAGAGATACGATACGAGGAAAAAGAAAAGAAGTCCAAAACATCTCAAGGAGAATCTATAAGTAGGGCAATATATGAAGTGAGAAAAGCAAGATATGAAAACAGCACAGCTAGACAACGGCACGCAGAATGGTTGGCAACCCAAGAGAGAGATGGCAAAAAATGGAGACCTAGATAAATATAATAATTTTGATGCATTTAGAGTCCACAAGAGAGCACAAGTCCCAAGGATATAACACATCAATACTCATATCTCTAACATGAGATGTCTTATAAATTTTCTTTAAAATTTCAAAGGTTTGTCACTATGTTTTTCAAAGTCGATTTCGAACTTTGTTTTTTAATTATGAAAAGTCGATTTTGAAATCCTAAGACAAAGATATGAAAATTCCAAGCATTGGAACATTCATTGGCCTAGAGAGAGAGGGGGGGCATGAGGGGCGTGTCAGGAGATAGGGAGAGGTAGGGATGGGGTGGAGAAATCAAATGAAATGATAAATTTAAAATTCATTTACACCATAGTAAGTTTGAAAGTTTCGTATTTAAGTCGTCTCTCCTTTCATTTTTTCCCATTGCTCTCCACTCTACCCTCCACCTTTCTATCCTTCATCATCACAGCCATGACACGTTCCAAGCTTCCTATCAAAAAGGTGCCTACAAGAGCAAGAGCTCAACACTCTTCCGAATCTAGTGAGCGTACTGTGAGTGACAAAGATCCCCTGGTGACCGATAACGGTGGCCCTACTGTAGCCAATAATGGTGGCGCTACTGTGGCCAACAATGGTGGCCCTAGTGTAGTCGATAATGATGGTTTGCCATTGTCCAGAAATGGTGGTCCACATGCTCCAGCTGCTCCACCTCCCACTACTGCTCCAGCTCGTAATACACTCCCTCCAACATATAAAAAGCAAAGATGGAGACCAGGCACAGCTGCGCTACGCGAGATAAGGAAATTCCAGAAGAGTGCTGACTTGATTATTCCTAAGGCACCATTCTCCAGGTTGGTGTGAGAAATACTGCAAGATCTACAATCAGGGCATTATCACAAGTTCTTTACGAGGAACCAGGCAAGGAATATGGGGCGATGGTCAAGTCAAGCCTTGCTTGCTCTCCAAGAAGCAGCTGAAAGCTACTTGATTGATCTAATGAGTGATGGTCAACTTTTAGCCATTCATGCCCGACGTATCACTATAATTAAGCCCATAGATCTGGTTCTTGTTCGCAGGATCCGCAATAACAAGGATACATTTAATCTTAATGTCAACAATATGCTTTGAGAAGCTACCTTGTAATTGGATCTATGTTTTTAGCTCAGGTTTGGTTGTAGATTGTAAGGAGCTTAGTTTTGGGTTATCTTTCCAGTAGACCTTCAAGTATTTGATAGTAGTGGCCTGCAAAATGGAGCTAAATTTTCCCTAGATCTAGTTGTACTTGGTGCGATGCACTATCTACAGTGTATTTCATACTTTCGCAATGCTAAATCCAATATGTGATATTCTATTTTGACCATGTTTCGCATTGTGTGAATTTTCAAGTTTCCAATTTTGTAAGTAGTTTTCTTGAGGATAAATTCAATGTGCAACCAGGTACACGTCGGTGATCAGTTGTACATGGGCCGATGCACTATATCCTTACTATATTTAGTGGTTTGGCAATAGTATATCCGATATGCGATATTCCATTTTACCCATGATTTATTTTTTGTCAATTTTTAAGTTTCCAATGTTTCGTGTTGCGAGGTTGAAAATACGTTTAATCTGCAGTTGCGCACACTCATTACAGTACATTTAATCTACACTTGCAAGGTTGACAATACATTTAATCTACGCATTTTCAAAAAAAGATTGAACCATCAAATTTATAAATCAGAATCTAGTGAAACTTCACCCTCATGCTGGGCATTAGAAAAACTCATATACATTAAAAATTTGGCCCCATCAGAAGCCTCTGGGTCACCTTTCCAGAGGCTCGCGTTTGGGGCCCTGAATCTGGGGATCTAGGGCCCCAGACGCGAGCCTCCGGACAGGTGATCCAGAGGCTTCTGTTGGGGCCAAATTTTTTTTGGGTGGTTGATGTGTCCTTGAGGAGTCTACAGGTAAAATTTCATGTGAATCGGAGCACTGGTGATACTTTTCCAAAGCGTGGATTCATTAATTAAAATTTTAGGGTTTTTGAAAAGTTTGGCTATAAGTTTAAAGTTTCAGCTCATTTTACACATTTCACTTTTGAGTTCTGAGTTCTCTCTCCTAGAAGACATGGTACGCACCAAGCAAGTGGCCCAGAGATACCCCCCTGGAAATTCCATACGGCAGCCACTACTAGAAGACCACTCACCTCCTGATACTGAAGGCTCCATTCCAGAAGTTGGTGCGGGAGATCATGGAGGGCATACTGATCAGGAACAACAGGACCCAGTTTCCAGATACATTACGCGCGAAACAACCGGATCGCTGGATTGCCCAGGCCCTCCTCGCACTACAAGAAGCTGCTGAAGCCTACCTCATCGACTTATTTGGAGACTTAGTCTATGCAGCGGTGCATGCAAGGAGGGTCACCGTCACCGATAGGGATCTGCAGGATAGTCAGGTTCTTTCGGCGATGGAAAGATAGTCCTCGCGGAGGTCAGCAAGGATAGAGGTGTACAACTCAAAAGCACATGGAATGTAGCTTCTGAAGACATTTTGTAAAGCCTTGGTTGTAATGGACCCCATGTAAAATTGTTATTAATACAAATACAAAGTTTTTGGCGCGTCTTATTTTTGTTTAGTCGCTTGATATTTATTTTATTTACGTCGTTGAGTTATCATTACATGCGTTCGAACAAATACATGTTGCGCACGAATTCCATAAAGCACTATGTATTAAATTTAGTGTACGAATCGTGTTATGTATAAATTCGACAAATAAACGTAATATTCAAGTAAAAAACAACAGTAAATGACACGTATCACAAACTACATTGCACGCGAATCCAACAAACATTGGTTTTCATTACTTGAAGAGAAGATTACAAAGTGCAGTACATCAATGATGCGATATCAGTAGGCAATAAGTACATCTATTCTCTCCTAGGCTTCTTCGAGCTAGGCTCCCCATGGTCAGAGCTATTCTTGATCATAAGCAACAATACATTTTGCCCCAATAGTTCCTGTCTAATGACAGTGGGGTCTTCAACACCGGCAACCATGCCACGGGCCACCATGGAGAAAAGTGGGCCAGACCTAGTACTCGTGAATAAGTAGAGTAGCTTCGAACGTTGAAGCAACACTACTTTCTCCAGGCTGGAGTTGGTCGTGATGGTCTTGAAGGACCGAGCCTTTGTTAGTGCCCTCAACTTCAAGAAGTTCTCGACAAAAGCAAGGGAGCATGTCTTATGAAATACAATAATGTCGTTGACAAGCTGCCCAATGTACTCCTTCAATGCCGAGTCTTGCACCCTTTCTTGGCTACCAGATCAGCCACCCTGCCTAGATGAAAACTCATCTATATAGACAATCTCCTGCAACACACAAGTTCACTATCAGACTCACTATGCATGGAGTATGCTGAAGATATATAAATCATATTTATATAAAACTTAACTAGTAGGGCCTCTAGGGCATCGGGAGCGCACACATGTGTTTTTATCGGGATCGGGCCCCCAGATGTGCCCTGGCCAGAGGCTCGCATCTGGGGGCCTGAATCTGCACATGTGTTTTTGTCGGGATCGGGCCCCTAGACCAGGGCACATCTGGGGGCCCGATCCCGACAAAAACACATGTGTGTGCAGATTCAGGCCCCCAGACGCGAGCCTCTGGCCAGGGCACATCTGGGGGCCCGATCCCGATAAAAACACATGTGTGTGTAGATTCAGGCCCCCAGACACGAGCCTCCGGCCAGGGCACATCTGGGGGCTCAATCCCGACAAAAACACATGTGTGCGCTCCTGATGCCCTAGAGGCCCTACTGGTTAAGTTTCATAGGAAACCGGGAACATTACCTTCTCTGCATCATCTATCTGCCGTTGTAATGGAGCATCCAGGTTTGCTCCTGCCAGTGGGCCGCCCTCGTCTCTCTCCTAGGTAGGCACTGCATAGTCGGGTCGAGGAACAAAAAGGGTTTCATGCATCCGCTCGAACTCCTCATTAGAGATCTGATACTGTGGCACCGGATCCTCAATCTGCTTCTGGATGCTCACAATGGCAGAGATGTCATCGATGCTCGTGCCATCATAACGAGCCACCTCATCAACATGTGGTGGGGCATCCTATAAATCAAAATCTATGAAATCACTAGGTGCATCACACACCATGATACAGTATAGTTCTTCTTCCCTAAGCTCCAAAAACTCTAGCACATCCTGCATGAGTAGATATTCCACCCCCTTGATGGTGATAGCATGGAGAGAAGAGAGGGGTGGCTCTTCGCTCGTGGGCATCTCATCAGGGTAGGGAGGTGGGTGCACAATGGATAAGCTCTATGCTGCCTCAACACTCAGATCGAGAGTGATCTCCTTAGGCTCCCTCTCAAAGTACTCTAATAGTGGACGAGAGGGTGCGTCGATGTCCTCGTCACTGTCCTCTTGCACCTCAGTGCACGTAACATATATGGCAAAGGCGGCATCCCTCTCAATGAGATCCATCGTGACGTAGTCCTGTGACGAGGTGGGCACTACTCTAGCACAGAGATGTTGCCCCACATGCACCAGGGCTCGACTTATCACCTTTGCATGGCTGGATCCGGCACGGAAACTATACAAAAAATCCATGGGAACCCACCTGAGAGTGGAGTCAGGAATAGAGCAAGTGAGAGGGTTCACTGCATCACAAAACGATGCTAGTATACTAGAGTCAGGGTCTACAGCGGAAAGCGAGCTCTCTAGACTCAAGGTCACGCAAAACCTAGGGTATATCTGGTCCCCTATGTGCGCGTAGCATGTGGAGCTGATCCATGCGGCGAAGGAGGGAGTGGTAGCCATGGCACACAAAGAGAGAAGGAAGGAGAGCACAAGTGTAGGGAAGTGGAGAATGAAAGTGAAAATGAGTTTGGAGTTATAGCTTTTATGTGTCTAGGGTTTTAAATAAAGGTTCTTTATAAAGTTATTAACTCTAAAGTTTCAAATTAAAACTCTTACCTTAGTTTCTTTATTTCAGTACTTTAAAGTCACTGTTAAAATTACTCATACAGACAAATGCTTCGTTCTACATTATTATATCCTCGAATATGTTTGGGTCGCTGAGTATATTCAAGTCTAACGAGAGAAAATATATAATTTTTTAAAGAAAATAAATCTAAAAGGCCTTGAAATTCCCTTTGGATCCAATTTAATATTAAAATTTAAGAAACGAGCAGCAGAGATGCGCTACAATATATCATTGTGCAAAGACAATATTCTATAGATTATAGACCTCTAACCTGCAATTTAATTATGATTTTTAACTGCACGATTGAGTAATTACATTATGTATTATCGCACGCTTGGATCACAGTAGACTAAAATTTAAAGTACTCAAAAGTTCAAAAAAGGTATGTATTTGCTCTTTCTAAAATTTTTTTACAAGGATTCCACTATCTCAAGGATATGCGGAGAAGCACATTGTTTGCATGTCATGGATTGCTCACTACGATCCCTGACTTTTCTATTATCTAACTTGAAATAGAAGTTGTATAGGGGCTCACTGGACATTAATTGGATTTCTTGTCTCAGAAAATAAATGGGCCAATGACTCTCTGCGCTGACTACGAAAGGATTATGACCACTCCACAAGATTACCACATCTACGAGCGTTGTATGTGTGTCATCTCGGATATCTTGATCCAAGCTGATCCACTCCCCTCGGAAAAGTCACCATCTTCTATATCGAAAGTGAACGCACAAAGTTTGTCTAGCAATGAAATACATGTAATAAAAACAAAAATAATGGTAAGTGAATGCGACTAACATAACAATTCATCTAAGCGAGACCTATATTGTCAATTAAATCAAGGTATGCAAAGTAGTAAAAAAGTTTTACCTGAATGTAATATCAGATTGGTTGACCCTGCACTCAATCGTCTCATCAAAATGTGTTCTTTTTGACTTGCCAAGACTCACCCAATAGCTGACTCATCCATTCCTCGGATGGACACTTGCATTGATAAGTAATCTTTGTTTCATTCAAAACATCACATGAACCAAACAAATGTGCAAACAATGAGAATGGAATAAACCAACTAAGATGCACATCTTTGGAGCCTGTGGTGGGTTTCATAGCACTATTGATGTCAAATTTTATCTTCGACTTGCAAGCTCCTGACAACTCCAAGCTACCAATGAACCATTCACCACTAGACAGTGGCGACAATGGGACATGCTGCAATCTATGGCTTTCTACCACATACAATGAATTATAAAAAAAGATATTTTGAGTGGCAAGTTGACTTGTAGAGGTATTATCATAGATCAAAGAACCTATCTCTTCATGCCAAACATGTATCTTGCTGCTTAAACATTCCACATTCTGCCATTCATGCAAAGTCGATGGATATAGAGCTGTCAATCAAACAAGACTGAATTAGAATACTGCAAAGACTTTAAAAAAAAACTCTGATACAAAAGAATAATCAATGATAAAATTTAACAACTTACTGTTTTGTTTATAATTTGCAATGTTTTTCTCGTCATGTACAGAGATTTGTTTATGCGTATAAACATGTTGAATCAACACTTCTGTTACTGCACTTGTGCCATAAAACACTTTTCTGAACTCTAGAATTCTACCTTTCCAATGTTTGCTAGGGTTTGCAACATCCTTGCACTTGACCTTGAAACTCCCTCGAGTACTTGGGTGCATCAAAATCCAATCCAACTTATAATACTTATCACAAATCCAATTACCGCCATTATCTTTCCTGTTGAAGACCTCCACTGCAAGTATGCTACTGATACTTTTTCTCCGTGAAGACATCTGTAACAACCAAATACAAAAGTTACCTATCAACATGTGTATAATTTGCAAATGTTCTCTCCAAATGAAATTAAATTTAAAAAGATCAATTTAAAAAAGAAACATTGTACGTGTAATTTCTTTCATAAAGATCCCTAGATATGTTGAACAAGAAGTTGACTTATAGCAAGACCATTGTTCCTTCACTGACAGATTCCTGCAGTACAAAAACAAAAGAAATCTTGGGTCAACGCAAACATATAACTTATATAGGCTTTGTCCAAATGCGTTGAAATTTAACCATGGAATAGCAGTAAAAAATGGCAATATACCTGTGGCTTTCTCTGCAAAAAATCCCAAAGATAGTGTAGAAGTTGAGTTCTTAATAAATCATTGTTCTTCACCCTCGGAGATTCTTGGAGTAAAAAAACAAAGGAAAGCTCAGTATGCATGTAACTTGTATACATTTTGTCTAAACAAGATAAAATTTAACAGTGGAGCAACAAAAAAACAAGACAATATACCTGTAACTTTGTTTACAAAGAAACCCTAAGATGTTGAAGAAGAAGTTGAGTGTTCAAAATATCACTATTCTTGACTGTAAGAGACTCCTAAAGCATCAAGACAAAAGAAATTACATGTCAGAGAATGCACATAACTTGCATAGGTTTTCTCCAAACGAGATAAAACTTTACCATAGAACATCTATGGAAAAGAAAAATATACCTGTAGAGTTTTGTGAAGAGAATCTTAGGGCTTTGGTAAAACAAGCTCTGCTCTCATAAAACACATGAAAATCTCTCTGTGCTTGTGCAAAGCAAATGAAATTTTAGAGGGTTACAGATAGGGCAAGCAACAGTGAGGCTGTAAAATTTCGTCAGGAAAGAAGAAGCGGGGAAAGAGATATGACAAATTTGAGTTCCGTCTAAGAAAGAGGGGGAAACTGAAAAGGGGAGAAAAGAAAAGTCAAACGTAAAAAATAAGAAAATGAAAATTCGAGGCACAAACTTCCAAGAAGTAATAGCATTGTAGTCCCCACATTTCCCCTTATTTTATTGCTAATGGAAGATTTGGTCTAAGATATGGCTAGAAGATTCATGTTACATGAATCTAGAATCCCAACTCTCTCATTGGTTAGGCCTATATTTGTTTATTCACTCCTTAAGGGGCAAAAAAGAGAGTCCATATTTCTCCTAATGTTAGTAGGGTTAAAGGCATAACAACCATTTTAAGCGTTGAACAATACATTCACAATTGGCATAATGTTTCAGAAATACTTTCTCCATGAATATTGAAGTATCCATGAATGTTGAAATTCATTCACAATTGGCATAATGTTTAAGAAATACTTTCTCCGTGAATATTGAAGTATCCAAAGCTCAAGTGCTACAAAGGTAAGCTCAAGTAGGTGCCAAGTTTGACATTTGAATGCTAGGGTGATAGTCTTTTTCTAAGTCCTTGGTTATTGATTCTTATTTTCATCCATCCAAGAATTGAAAGCTCTAAAAAAAAGTGAGGTTTTCTTAAGTAGAAATCCTAAAGGGATGATAGCATTAGTGGAGTCCAAGTTTACCATCGCGTTGAGATCTACATGTTTGTACTTGCTCACTTTGGCTCTTTGTGGTATGTAACCATGTCCTTAAGATGATGTCAAGTGGGTCTCATATTCTTCAACTATCCCATTAGTTAGAATTAGGTCTTCCAAAGGCATTTGGACCTATTGAAATTGATCGTGGCATTGTACATAATAATTGAGAATTGGTGTCTAGCTCCAATCTAGCTCCACTATATGGTCTTCATACTCCTACTAAGTGTCATTCACCCAATCGTTTACTTTCTTGATCGAGACCTTCATTGTTCCTTGGGGTCAAGTTACTCATCTACCATTGCATACTCTTTCTGGTTGGTTTTAGGGGCTAAGGTTGACATCTTTCATTTATGACTACTCTTCCAAAGGAAGAAGATTCCCACTTCTCCATTGAGACCTTTGTCCCTTCGCGAGATGCTGCGGTCAAGGCTCCATGCAACCATCATGTTGACATAAACCGCGGCATCTCCTCCATGCCTTTGGGATATTGAATCAGTCGATGACGCGTATTACGTCGGAATTCAGCTCGCACTTCCTCTCGATCTTGCCTAGTAATCTGGTACTTGGCGAGCCACGTCTCCATAGAGGCATGGTGCAACATACAAAAGCGATTCACCTTCTCTTCCATTGAGGCATCCATTCTTTTTTCTACCCCATTTCCAACCACCACATCTCTAGTCAGTCTATCATTGTCCTTCAACAACCATAGCATTTCATTGTCTGGTTCCACAATTGGTAGCCATTGTGAAATATACACTAGCGCCTCAGATACCAACGAACCTTCAACCATGCTACCTTTTGGCCGAGCTCGTTGTCGCACAAAGCCTTTCAGGGTTTTCATGAAGCGCTCCAAGAAGAACATCCATCACGTATGGACAGGTCCAGCAATCTCCACTTTATCCACAAGATGCACAAGAAGGTGGATTTGTATCATGAGTATGCTGGTGGGCAGGTATTTCTCAAAGAGACAGATTGTCTCCACTGCTCCCCGCCTTGCGGATTGAATAGAGGACATCTTAATCTCCTTCTGTGAGATCCATTGCACCAAAGACGATAACCTGTAAATGGCCCGCGTATTTCTGGAGTAAGACATCCTATGATTGCAATCGGTAGTACAAACTGCCACAAATGAGAAAGCATTATGAATAATGGCTACATTCCAAATAGCAAAATGCCCATGCTAATTACTATCCATTCGTAGTACAAACCTCATATATCTTATGCCAGTCATGGGATTTTAGCCCTGATAATTGGTCGTCTTTAGAAAATGCGGACCAGAGAGAATGCATCATACCCGTTGGAGTGTGGATAGACTTAATTACTTGCTTCACAATGCACTCTTCTTTAGTGGACAAAACCTAAGGAGCGCAAGGAATCTACACGCGACCATCAGCACTCAACTGCGGCCAACGAGCTCGGCCAGAAGTTTTCATAAAGCGATGGATGTTCTTGTTGGAGCGCTTTATGAAAACATTGAAAGGCTTTGTGCGACACCGAGCTCAGCCAGAAGGTAGCATGGCCGAAGGTTGGTTGGTGTCTAAGGTGCTAGTGCATATTTCACAATAGCTACCAATGGTGGAACCAGACAATGAAATGCTATGGTCGCTGAAGGACAATGATAGACTGACTAGAGATGTGGTGGTTGGAAATGGGGTAGAAAAAAGAATGGATGCCTCAATGGAAGAGAAGGTGAATCGCTTTTGTATGTTGCACCATGCCTCTATGGAGACGTGGCTCGCCAAGTACCAGATTGCTAGGCAAGATCGAGAGGAAGCGCGAGCTGAATTCCGACGTAGTACGCGTCATCGACTAATTCAATATCCCAAAGGCATGGAGGAGATGCCACAGTTTATGTCAACACGATGGTTGCATGGAGCCTTGACCGCAGCGTCTCGCGAAGGGACAGAGGTCTCAATGGAGAAGTGGGAATTCTAGAGGGAATGTAGTCCAAAGGTAATGAGGGGTTTAGAATCTGTCGTATCTAAATTTTATATGTGACATCTAATTTGAGTGTTTCAATGTACAATACAAAATATATAGTGCAGCGTGGTCGTGCGGATGAGATTTTTGCGTGGAGCGTATTGACAAAATGCGTTCCACAATGGACAGTCGTATCATGGCAAGGTTTGAGTAAGAGAGCCGACGACGAGCAACGGATCCAAACACGGTTGTGGATGAGATGGAGTATTTTGGAAACTTGTAAAGTATTGTTATGGTGGATTATCATAGCTTCTCCATGATAATATTCGATGTGCAGTGGTTTAAAGTGGTACTTGGAGGAGCTAGAGTAACAATTCGATGAGGTCCATCTGGATTTCTCGAAATAGATTCCGAAAAAAAATGGACGGATTTTTGCAACACCTTTGTGTTACCGGCCCATTGTGAACACGTGCATGGAGTCATTTGCTTGCTAATTGTATTAGACATGGTTTATGTCACAATGGTTTATCCAAAACCTCGACCACCTCAATGGTGGTATGTTATACCTTCAACTCCCTAAAGTGCGAGAGTATATGATTAAAGCGATGTTCTGAGCATAGATGAAGATAATATGCAAATAGAGGGGTCGATATTGCAAGGGGTGGAGGCCGTCAAAAGCTTAGAGCCAGCATCGGCTAACAACGATGGAAATACAAGAGTCGAAGGTTTCTTTGAGAATGAGGCAGACTCATTCTTTTGTGGTGACATGTCTATCGACCTTCCAGTGTATGCGGAGTTGTGTTAGGAGATTAACATGGGACCATATGATACTTCATACTTGGAGCATCCACTTACTCATTTCGTTGACCAATCGCTTATAAGGATACATAAGATATGCATTTTAAGTGAGATTTTCTTTAGATGATTTATATTATTGTGCTTTGTATGATTTAAATTGATTATTCTAATATCATTTTTTGTCTATGCAGGTGACATTTTCAGGATGAGTCGAGGGATGAGCGATGAGGAGTTACAGGACATCTTCGCACGCATGTCTCCAGATTAGATCGCCAGATTCAGAGAGATGGCAGACCAGGAGCTATGTTGGTCTTCGTTAGGGCGCTCTGCTAGATCTGCTTTAGCGTGATCGGATGCTTCGGCTTTGAGCAGACGATCTCGATACTCACGACTTGGGCCAAAGAGAGGGAGTGCATCAGGATCAGGGGGATGCTGCAGAGATACAGAGGCAGTGAGCCCGCGGTCGACACGGGATATAGGTGTGACTCCTCGCTCTCGTGGCTCAGGTGGATGCTGTGGAGACACGGACGCAGTGTCTCCGTCTCATCATTTAGCCGAAGCTGCATCACCTCCACGATTTGTCACACATGTGGGGGCGTCTACTCCAGTTACTTCGGCTTTTGTGTAGCCGTCAGCAAGTGGCACCCCTGTGGGTGCCACTTCGGTCGATATTACCCCCGTCGATACACCGGATGCACAAGGGTCTCGTGGATATGCCCAGGAGCGTGGACGCAGACGGGAGAGGACCCATCTTAGGTAGACTCCTGCGGGTTATGGATATCTAGTCAATAGTAGGTTAGGAGCCATCATCATGAATGATGAGGGAAGGAGGGTGATGGCTCGTATGAGAGAGTTGTGCCAACAAGTTTTTCGACACAACGTCTTAGATCATTGGAAGAACATACTAGAGGGGAGCAAGGACTACATAGTAGCATCCTTGCACAAGGAGTTTCCGGTGCTAGCCGCAGTAGATAGATTCTCTACGGGATGGATGATGGATTGCATGGGTATATAAATGTCACATAGACGATCCGACGCACGCAAGGCAATCAAGAGTGGGGCTGCAAAGCCCTAGTGATTAGATGCAGACGATTGGTGCCGACTGAGGGAGGAGGCTACAGATTCTCTAGGACGTTGGAGTCAGCAGCGTGAGGCGGTGAGGGCACAACTCGAGGTCAGAGTGGTCCATCATCTTGGGAGTGGCGGCCACATGACATATTTGGAGGACTTTGTAAGTTTCTCTTTTGTTTTTCTTGTTTATTTTTTTGAAATATTCTTTGAACTGACAATCATGTTTCTAACAATTATCATTTTGTTTTCTTTATAGCACTCTGTTACAAATCACGATCCGACTGGCTTTGAGACTCAATATGCAGAGAGGCACAGTCTCAGGGCATTAGTCGACTGATTGTATAGACGCGGCGGCCCTGTAAGTCACTCATCTTTCTTGTCCGTAGTTACCATGAGATATTTGAATGCATTATTGTATGGTGGACTAATGTGTTGTTTCTTTTTTTGTAGAGTCCATTGGATGCTCCTTTGCAACGGGACGAGCTTTCGAGAGACGCGGATGCGTAGCTCGCCCTTGGATCCTTGGAGCTCACACAGCTTTATTTTTGAGTTGCCTGATCTGTAGACATATTCTATGTATTAGTGATATCCTGTCATGATTGTACAAATCGTTTTTTATGCGATCATGTATTTATTTCATGTATCAGTTTTATGATTTCGGTATACATTGTTTTTTTTTGCAAGCACATTGTACAAAATAGTGTAGAAACTATTTTGTATGGCTCTCATAAAGCACACACTGCTATATCTGCCACACCACAAATTTTCTTTTTCCTGTTATCGTGGCTATTAGCATCGCAAATTTTACTGCTCGCGTCGCTATTGTCGTCGCTATGCACGTCGCAAACCGTCGCTATCAGCGTCGGTATTGGTGTCGCTATCAGCGTCGCAAATCGGTATTGGCGTCGCTATCTGATAGCGACGGTTTGCGATGTGCATAGCGACGCCAATAGTGATGCTGATAGCGAAGCCAATACCGACGATTTTATGGCGTTGTTAATAACGATGCTTTTTGCGATGACGGGGGAAAATTTTGTTGTTTGTATTTTCGTCACTTTAAATGTCGGTATAAGGCCTATATCTTGTAGTGAAAGAGTTAAAGATTGAGAGAGAAGATTTTTTATTAGCAACAAAGAGACAATGCTATCCAAGCATCGTAAGGCTTTTTTTATTTCAACCACGTGAGATAGGTTGTGTCGATCCAAGAGTTGTTGCACCCATGGTTCTCTTTACAATTCCACATATAACCTAGAACTTAGGGTCTATTCTAGTTTCAAGAGCCCACTTTCCTAAACTAATAGATCTATTGAATGAGAAGATAAGGATGGAAATTTTAGAGCCCTCTTCTACTCCATATTCCAATAGGTGGTTCACATTACTAAAGAAGAATGGGATGTTGAGATTTATATAGTATATACATCTACTGAACAAGGTGACCCTCAAGAATGTGGGAGCAAGGCCAATGGTACATGAGTTTGCTCAAGCTTTTTCATGGAAAGCCACATATTCATTGGGAGATTTGTATTTGAGCTATGACCAATTTCAATTTTGGTAGTTGAGAGTATAGATTTTACCATGATGAAGACTCCATTGGCTTTGGTTTGTATGTGCACTTTTCCATAAGGGGCTATAAACCCTGAGAAGTCCACCTTATAGAATAAGTAAGATACCATGTAAGTTCAAAAGAAAGCATACTATATTTAGTAAAATTGCAATATTATATTTACAAAAGAGGTTTTTTAATTACAATCGTAAGTATAGTAAAGTAAAAGGGATCATTTTAAGGCCTTATAGCATGTAAAAAAAGGGTATTTTTTAATATCCTTTGAATGCATGTTATATAGATGATTTCTTTTAGGTAGACTCCTTGGGCTACAAACTCTACTATAGTAATCTATCGGTTAGAAAGAAAATGTAACTTGGGTTTTTGTCCTTTGGCTTTTGTTCCTTGTTTTTCCCCTTTCGCTCTTTCTGAATATCCTCCATTACACATACTGTTGTAAGCCTAGCAAGAGGTATAGACTTCTCAAGTTCAATCAAGACAGCCCCTCTAGTTGCCCTCTTGTAAGTCCTTTGATGGCCATTTCCCCTTCTAGTCTCATTTTCAGTAATAATATATGTGTTCTATACCTTTTCTAAATATAGATAAAGTGAATAAGAATCCAGATGTGAATGCCATTCTTTTCCTTGATATTTCTCCTTGCATTATTCAACTTTATTTTAGGGATCTTTTTGTTACTTGTATTTTGCATAATAGGAGCCCTAATTTCATCTTTCTTTCCTAAACTAGCATTATTGTGTGGGAGCTTCTTCTATTAAGAGTCCATAGATTGTAGTGTTAACTATTGCATGGCATTCAACATAGATAAGCCATCAATATTTTTTTTCATATCTCCCTTCCCAAAATTTGAAGCAAGTGTCAATCCTATCTAATTGGCATAAATCTTGCATTCCTTTCAAAAAATTATATTCCTGCATAAAGCCACTATGTGCAAATCAAAATCGGTGTGATCATGATTTCAACTATCATATGTAGATAAATCCTTTCCTAAGTGAAGTCTTTGGAGCTTATGGTCTTCTTGGATCTTCAAGATCTGCAAGATTAATTTGTAAATCCTGCATATCCTTGACAAGATCACAAATTACATGATCATTTGATAGATTGGTTGTGATAGGCAAGCAATAGTTCTAGCCATAGTTAACCACTTCCTTGTTCTTTGTCTTTTCACTAATTTAGAAACAACTTCCAAAACATCATTCCACTCTCTCTTAAGACCTTACTCCATTATATCATCTTCGAAGAGTTTTTCCAATTCAATTCATAATGTTAGATCTACATCTTATAGGATGATCTTGTCTATCTCTAGAGTAAGCTATTCTACAGCACTCAAATTGTCATAATATTGTTCAAATTTCATCTGCAATTGTAAAGTAGAAAGCCATTCGGTAGGTTTTGTAACCCACTCAAGAAAATATATTTTTGTAACCTTATCAGCATTTTTAATATAATACTCATCTTTTATATATTTCTTAAAATCAATCCAGATCCATCCACACTCTATGTAAATTACATTCGTTAGGGTCCATAGCTCATGATCAACAATCTTGTTAAAATATTGTAGCATCACATCAAATAAAACACTAGCCATATTTAGTTTCTTTGCATGGATATATAGAAACATGAATACATTCCTTCCATCAAATTTCCTCATCTCTAAATCACTCCCTATAAAGATTTGGTAACTTCCTCTTCATGTTTGATCATCTCATACGTGGGCATGAAATCCCTAATGTTTGTTGCTTTGAGAACCTCTTTAATTTGATCTCCCATCTTTTACTTTAAGAGTCAGCTTTTTACATCAATTTCATCAAATGTCGGGGGGGGGGGGGGGGGGGGGAGACGAGGGAGGGAGGATAAAGTGTCATGCCTAAAATCATTGGGGTTCCTAAGATTATGAGTTTACAAATCAAAGTCAAAGGATTTGTAGGCAAGATAAAAATTAAGCTCTATTCTGAATTACTTGCAAACAACATTTGCTTCATCTCTATACAACTTTACTATTACTTTTAGACTTACAATCCCATGACCAAGATGATATCTCAACCGAATGACACTTTTGATATGATAGCTCAAGACTAAATGTCTCATTCCAAAAGGTTTAGTGGTAGTAATACATCAATCATGCATGTAGAGGCTTAAAACAAACCTGGCATATACCTATGATTACAATCGAAACAAAACAACACCAACAACCATGAATTCCCCAAGCAAAAGCTTCAAAACCTTTCAATTTTGAACATAAAGTCCCTACACTCTTTCAACTCGAGCAATAGAAAAAGAGAGATCCAAATTTATCCATGAAAATTCTCTTTCAGGCTAGTATTTAACATAAAGAGATAGCACCCGAATTAATGAAAAATCCTTTGTAAACTCCAAGCTTAACAATTCAGCCCTACAAATCTCTAGATAATAGTAGTATAGCAATCCCAAATCTCACCTTGATCTATAACAAACATGCATCCATAAGCATGTGTTAATCTACTCTTGTGTGTGCTCTACTTTTAATTCTTTTTTCTTGAGTTTCAATATGACAAAAAGCACTCTTTCCTTGCCACTTTGCCCTTCCTTGTAGGCACCCACATGCAGCCTACAAATTGCACTAGAAAAAACAAGGCTACTCTTGGAGATAGTGGACATATCATACAACACTAAAAATTTAGTTGTGGACATTAAAATGGTCACAAAAGGGGTACATAACATACTTTATTCCAACTAACATGTGAACTAAATGTCAAACTCTTGACATACACTAGTAGATCAAGTACAACTCTTTTGAACATTATTAGCCACATCCCATACACTACAAGGATGTGGAGGTATAGTGACGGCGCTTTGCGACACAAAATAGTGGCATTACTATTTGTATCGCAAATAGCGACGGTACTCATACGAAAAAAACGTGGGCCAAAACCTGAGCGTGTTATTTTGTGCGCATACACAAAAGAGAGAGCGAAAGGGAGAGGGAACATCTTGCATTTGAGAGGGAGAGGAAGAGAAAGAGGGAGAAGGAAAGCTTCTCACCAATGCTGCCGCTGTTTGCGAAGAAAAGGAGGAAGTGTACAGAGGGCGAAGAGGAGCCGCCGAACCCTTCTTCGAGTCTTTACAGTGAGTGTGTTGTTCCTTCTTGCTTTGTTTTTGTGTTTTCTCTTTCTCTTTTATCTTTTCTTGTTAAAATTCATCTGTATTGAGAGAGGGAGAGGAAATGAGAGAGAAAGAGAGGGAGAGGGAGAGGGAGGGAGAGGAAATGAGAGAGGGAGAGGAAGAGGGAGAGGGAGAGGGAGGGAGAGGAAAGAGGGGGAGAGGAAGAGAGGAAAACATTAAACATAATAGGGAAAGAGAGAAAGAGAGGGAGAGGGAGAGAGAGGGAGAGGAAAGAGAGGGAAACATTAAACATAATAGGGAAAGAGAGAAAGTGAGAGAGAGGGAGAGGGAGGGAGAGGAAATGAGAGAGGGAGAGGAAGAGAGAAAAAGAAATGAGAGAGGGAGAGAAAGTGATGCCAGGAGGCATATTCCACGGTGGATTCCGTGAGGTTTTACGGTGGATTCCGTAAACTTAGATGACCGGGGCTCATACGCAAAGAGGATTCTTTGTGCGAGAAGTTGATGGGGACGCCTGTCCTTTTCGGGCGTTTCATTAATTTAGTGTGTACATGGGTGATTCCATAGCGGGTGATTCCGCAAAATGCATATTAAATTAATAAACGTTTATGAGTTTAGAGTGCGCACTCGTAATAAATTAAGGTTAGGATTTATTTCTAACCAGTTGATTTATTTATGTAGCTGAAGACTGCTAGGTATTCACTTTTGTCGGTTTAATTGTGTTATTTTACTAACGATTGTGAATGCTTCAGTTGATGTGTAGAGATAGCAGCAGTGGCGGAGGAAAGCATTGGAGTCTAGCGGGTTTCCGATCTTTCGACTATATTTTGATAGGCGCCACGCCTATATTTTGATTATGTCTATAGAGACATCGACTATTTATTATTATTTTGTATGCGCTTATGCGCCTGGATATGTTATTTTTATTTGAACATTGAGATTGGGCGTGCCAGACTCTTTGGGCACCGTCCATTAGCTTTATTTTCCTATTTTTGGTAGAAAGCAAACTCAAAAGCTAAAAGCTTGTCATATTTTTGTAATTGGGCTATTTTTGAGCAAAAAGATTGAAAATATATATTAAATACATGCTTTGTGAAGCGCTCACACAAGGCATGGGGGAGATTCAACCCAATTTGTCTCTTGTCTCATGTCGTGCTTGTTTTTACATTGGTCTTTGTGCTAAAAAGTAGAGTATTTTGTTCTTGGGGACCTTTGGGAATTCACTACGTGAGCTACCTGCGTCCGATCTGCGCACCAGTGGTATCAGAGCGGAGCAGAGATCAAGGGCTTCCAATCGCTACCAATCTCGGGCGAAGGCGGAGCTTCAGGAACAAACGACCTCTACAGTCAATCTCGTCGCGAACCGTCGATACAGGCAGACTTCTGGCGATCAAGAACCCCTGTTTCCACTCTCAGATCGCGAAGGACCACTCTCTGTCGGCGGAGGACCACTCAAACACTTCCTTCATGAAGTCGTGGAGTTACAGATAAGATCTTTCCTAATCAAGTTTAGTTTGAGCTTAAAGCTTAGTCTTAAGCTTAAGAAACTTTAAAAAAGTTTCAAATCGTCAATCGACTGGCAAGAAGATACCTCCGAAAAATCCGCGCGGAATCAAAAACGGCCCCCCCCCCCCCACGATTGAAAAACGGCGGCCTATTTCTCCATTACTTAAGCTTATTAAGCTTAAGCTTAACTAATTAAGCTTAAGTTACCTCTATACTCTGCAAGTCAGTGAAGGCAGATAAGTCTGCAAACTCTCGGTCACGCACTCCAGAAGACAAGTTTCGCAAGTCGACACTAATCAAGTACTGCAAGTCCTGCAAGTCAGCTAAGTTCAGCAAGTTCACAACCCTGCAAGTCTGTTAAGTCTGCAACTCTGCAAGTCAGACTAAATCCGAACTGATTAACGCTTGAAACTCCTAGAAGACTTGTTCGTTTGCAAAAACTCAGAACTGGAAAGTTGTTCGCAGCAAGCTGTTTTACCTATCTGCAAGTTCGTCGAAGTACTTTCAGCAAACGGAGACAGAAATATTTCAGAATTTCTGAAAATTGAAGAAGAAAATACCCAAAAATACATAGCCTTGTAACCCCAAATTTGAGCTACGCTCATCCCGCTAACTGATTTTGAGTGAGAAAGGTTTGTTGAGTTTTACAGGATGACTTCCCCACATATGGATGATCCTATGGCTGAAGACGACCTACCCGAGCCTACCATGGAGCAAAAGCTGGATCTTATCATGTTACAATTGGACGAAGAGCGAAGAGCTAGGCAAGCCTTGCAAGCGCAATTGACAAAGCTACAAGGAGCGTCCACTGATAAAGAAGAACCTCAAGCTGAAGATTTGATACGCCGTACCATCGACGCCACTCTTGAAGCACAAACCATTCGCAAGGAATCCAAGATAAGTAAACGAAGTTTCAAGTTTCGCACTTTCAATGGCATAAGGGAAGGAAAGACTGTTTTATCATTCATTAGCCAGTTTGATGACTATTTCCATGAGGAAACTTATCCTGAGAAAGATAAAATCAAGTGTGTTACTAATCATCTGATAGATAGAGCATCACTTTGGTGGACTGTCGTCCGCAAGAGCATAGAATGTCCTGCTACATGGGAAGATTTCAAGAAGAAGTTTATGCAAAATTTCCTTCCACCGCAATTTCATGAGAAGGCAATCAAGCAATGGGATTTACTCCAACAACGCGACCGTGAGCCTATTCCACAGTATACAGAGCGTTTTTGGAATGCACTCCTACAGCTACGCATGCTTGAAGACGTACCAGAGACGACACATAAGCGGAAGTATATGTCTGGACTTCTTGGACATTACTACGCTGAGGTGAATATGTTCAAGCCTGCTACTCTTGAAGATGCCATCTCCTTAGCTCACGACACTGAAGATAAGTTACGTGGAAGAGATCGACGACCACAGCCATTCCAAGCAAACGGTAATTATGGATCTAAACAATTCAATTCAAATTTCAGAAGGTTTAATCCAGGACGTTTTTCATCACCATCTTTCCGCAAGAATTGGCCTAAACCACCTGCATTACCATCCACTGTCAATCCAAATCCTAAGCCTATCCAACAAGCAAATCCAAATATACCCAGACTCCCAGCCATTGCAAATAATGTGACCAAAGCCAAGCCCATCGTATGTTACAAGTGTCACCAGCCAGGCCATCTCGCAGCAAATTGTCATTCAAAGAAGCCATCAGCACATATCAACTACCTTGGAGCTATGGACGAAGACGAGCATGAGGATATGCCGGATTTCACTGAAGAAGAAGATGATCCTACTACTACTTCCGACACTTTACCAGGTATGCCTACTTCACATTCATTGTTGACTATGAAATGTATGGTGCATGGAAAAGAAAGAACTGTATTGCATGATGACGGTAGTACGCATGACTTTATTTCAGCAAAATTGGTAAAGGAATTGAAATTGCATACAGTACCTACGCATTATCGCATAAAAGCTGCATTTTTAGGTACTAGGTACAATGGCACACAAGAAGTTCAAAATTTAGAAATTCAAATTGGTCCATATATTGAAAGAAGAAATTTCTTAGTTGTCCCATTACAGTCTAGCGACATTATCCTAGGAATGCCATGGAGACACCAACATAATCCCAATATAGATTATTCCACACACACAATGAATATTAATTTTCAAGGAAAATCTATTACATTATTTGGTATGCATGCATCTCATATGTTTCCACTGCTTTCGCATACTCAAGCAAAACGTGCACTATGCAAGAATACTAAATCATATCTCATTTGGGTGAATGAATTGCACGCAAAAGAAACTCATATGCACCCTAGGCATAAGGAATTTCTTGCATATTTTAAGGACTGTTTTGCAGAAGACCTACCACCAGGTTTACCTCCATCACGTCCAGAAGACCATAAGATTGACCTAATACCTGGCACACAACCACCTTGCAAAGCCCCATATAGGCACAATCAAATAGAGCAAAAAGAAATCCAGAGTCAAGTAGAAGAATTACTAAATAGAGGTTTAATTCGACCTAGCAGTTCTCCATTCGGTGCACCTATGCTCTTAGTCAAGAAAAAGAATAATACTTATCGGATGTGTATTGACTACCGAGCATTAAACAAGATCACTGTAAAGAATAGGTATCCTATACCTAGAGTTGATGACCTTATGGACAAACTGCAAGGATCTTCTATATTTAGTAAAATTGACCTTAAATCTGGATATCATCAGGTGAGGTTAGATAGATCCGACATATTTAAGACTGCATTCAGGACACAGTTTGGCCATTACGAATTCTTAGTTATGCCATTCGGATTAACTAATGCACCTGCTACTTTCAGTAGAATGATGAACCGTATTTTTCTAAAATATCAATATTGTGTGATTGTTTTCTTTGATGATATTTTAGTGTTCAGTCAAAGTGAAAAAGAGCATTATGAGCATTTATCATTAGTTTTTCAATTACTGAAAGAAAATCAATTGTTTGCAAATCCTGACAAGAGTGAATTCTTTAAGACAGAAATAGAATATCTAGGTCATATTGTATCAAAAGAAGGAATAAAAGTTGATCCTAAGAAAATTGACGCAATATTGCATTGGCCTATTCCTAAAAATGTACATGAATTACGCTCATTCCTTGGTCTTGCTAGTTTCTATAGGAAGTTTGTACGTAATTTCTCATTACTTGCTTTACCACTGACCAAACTTCTTAAGAAAGGCATTATTTATCAATGGACTCAAAACCAGCAGAAATCCTTTGATTTACTTAAATGTGCATTGACCAATGCCCCTGTCCTACAATTGCCTGACTTTAACAGACCATTCTTTTTAGTTGTGACTGATGCTAGCGGATCAGGAATAGGAGCCGTGTTAATGCAAGATAACCATCCAATAGCATATTCTAGTACTAAGTTGAAACCCTCTGAGCTTAAATATTCCACTTATGACAAGGAACTCTTAGCAGTTGTACAAGCATTGAAACAATGGAAGCATTATTTAATGGGTTCAGAATTCATGATAAAGACCGACCAGCAAAGCATTAGACATCTACTTAGTCAGCCCCAAATTTCTGACCGCCATATCAAATGGGCTTCATTCATTCAAAGTTTCCATCCTATCATTCAATACCAACCTGGAAAAGAAAATGTAGTTGCTGATGCATTGAGTAGAAGACCTGCAATTCATAACATTTCTATCATATCTTTTGATTCTTTGATTGCTATGAAAGACACATATCACCAGGATATTACCTTTCATTCTGATTGGCAAAAATTAGTTCAAAATAATTTCATTCCTGTTGATTCATTGTCATATAATGATGGATTCATGTTCTTTGAAAAGAGACTGTGTGTTACTATTCCATTCCGATCTTTTGTTTTGAATGAAATTCATTGTCCCCCATATCAAGGTCATAGAGGTATCATTTCTACATTACGCATGTTAACTGAAGATTTTTATTGGCCGCATATGGATGCAGATGTGTCTAATTTTGTTTCTGAATGTCTGATTTGTCAAAGAATAAAAAGACATCATGGTAAACAGTATGGGTTATTAATGCCTTTATCTATTCCATCTAAACCTTGGGAACATATATCTATGGATTTCATTACTGGCTTACCAAATACTAAATCTAACCATGACATGATTTGGACAATTGTAGATAGATTTAGTAAGCAAGCATATTTCATTGCATGTAAGAAAACTTTAACAGCATCACAAGCAGCACAGTTATTTTTGAAAACTATTTTTACTAACCATGGATTGCCGAAAGTGATTATTTCAGATAGAGATTCTAGATTTTGTAATAATTTCTGGATTACACTGTTTGCAAATCTAGGCACAAAGATTGATTTCTCATCTGCATTTCATCCAGAAACAAATGGACAAACAGAAGCCACAAATAGCACTATTTTAGATCTTTTACGTGCATACACTATCTCTAAACCTCAGACATGGGATACTCATTTACATTTATTACAATTTACATATAATAATACACCGCACACATCTACAAAGAAAGCACCTTTTGAAGTTATTTATGGACATAGATTATCTACACCTGTTGCATCTTTGTCTAATAGAATACAAAGTGCCGATGATATTGCTGTTATGCATAATACTATTTTTGATGAAGTAAAGGATATGATTGCTAAAGCCCAACAATCATATACCAAACAAGCCAACAAGAAAAGACAAGCCAAGAATTTCAAAGTTGATGATTATGTTTGGCTTAGAATAGAGAAACGTAGACTGCAAAGTGTAGATAGACATCCAGTTGTCAAATTAGCCCCTAGATTCTACGGACCATTTAGAATCATTCATAAGATTAATGACAATGCATTCAAGTTAGAACTGCCATCTCATTGGAAAATTCATAATACCTTTCATATTAGTTTATTGAGACCATTTAGAGGACAATTACCTATCCACCCTGTCTATGAAAACCCACCTTTACTAGAAGAAGAGACTGAAATACTTGAACCAGAAGCCATCATAGACACTGATTACATGACCACTAGAACTGGCCGAAGGTACTCTAGATATCTCGTGAAATTTAAGAACCATCCTGTAGAAGAAGCTGATGCCAGGAGGCATATTCCACGGTGGATTCCGTGAGGTTTTACGGTGGATTCCGTAAACTTAGATGACCGGGGCTCATACGCAAAGAGGATTCTTTGTGCGAGAAGTTGATGGGGACGCCTGTCCTTTTCGGGCGTTTCATTAATTTAGTGTGTACATGGGTGATTCCATAGCGGGTGATTCCGCAAAATGCATATTAAATTAATAAACGTTTATGAGTTTAGAGTGCGCACTCATAATAAATTAAGGTTAGGATTTATTTCTAACCAGTTGATTTATTTATGTAGCTGAAGACTGCTAGGTATTCACTTTTGTCGGTTTAATTGTGTTATTTTACTAACGATTGTGAATGCTTCAGTTGATGTGTAGAGATAGCAGCAGTGGCGGAGGAAAGCATTGGAGTCTAGCGGGTTTCCGACCTTTGGATATATTTTGATAGGCGCCACGCCTATATTTTGATTATGTCTATAGAGACATCGACTATTTATTATTATTTTGTATGCGCTTATGTGCCTGGATATGTTATTTTTATTTGGACATTGAGATTGGGCGTGCCAGACTCTTTGGGCACCGTCCATTAGCTTTATTTTCCTATTTTTGGTAGAAAGTAAACTCAAAAGCTAAAAGCTTGTATATTTTTGCAATTGGGCTATTTTTGAGCAAAAAGATTGAAAATATATATTAAATACATGCTTTGTGAAGCGCTCACACAAGGCATGGGGGAGATTCAACCCAATTTGTCTCTTGTCTCATGTCGTGCTTGTTTTTACATTGGTCTTTGTGCTAAAAAGTAGAGTGCTTTGTTCTTGGGGACCTTTGGGAATTCACTACGTGAGCTACCTGCGTCCGATCTGCGCACCAGTGGTATCAGAGCGGAGCAGAGATCAAGGGCTTCCAATCGCTACCAATCTCGGGCGAAGGCGGAGCTCCAGGAACAAACGGCCTCTACAGTCAATCTCGTCGCGAACCGTCGATACAGGCAGACTTCTGGCGATCAAGAACCCCTGTTTCCACTCTCAGATCGCGAAGGACCACTCTCTGTCGGCGGAGGACCACTCATCAATTCTCTTCATCAAATCGTGGTTAACAGACAAAAAGAGTAATTCTTTTTCTTCATTAAGCTTCAAAGCTTAAAGTTATCACTTACTAAGCTTAGTATAAGCTTAAGAAAGCTTAAAAAAACAACGATTCGATTATCGGCGGCGTGAGGCTGTTCTGGGCGGCGCAAATCCGTCAAGGACATATTCTTGTCCTCAAAATCCACGACGGATTAAGAAGCTTAAGCTTCTTAATCCACTAAGTCCAACAAAGCTTCTAAGCTTTCTGCAAGTCAGCTAAGGCAGACAAGTCTGCAAACTCCGGGTCACGCACTCCAGAAGACAAGTTTCGCAAGTCGACATTAATCAAGTACTGCAAGTCCTGCAAATCGGCTAAGTCCAGCAAGTTCACAACCCTGCAAGTCTGTTAAGTCTGCAACTCTGCAAGTCAGACTAAATCAGAACTGACTATTGCTTAAAACTCCTAGAAGACTTGTTCGTTTGTAAAAACTCTGAACTGGAAAGTTGTTCGCAGCAAGCTAGTTTACCTATCTGCAACTTCGTTGAAGTACTTTCAGCAAACAGAGACAGAAATATTTCAGAATTTCTGAAAATTGAAGAAGAAAATACCCAAAAATACATAGCCTTGTAACCCCAAATTTGAGCTACGCTCATCCCGCTAACTGATTTTGAGTGAGAAAGGTTTGTTAAGTTTTACAGGATGACTACCCCACACATGGATGATCCTATGACTGAAGACGACCTACCCGAGCCTACCATGGAACAAAAGCTGGATCTTATCATGCTTCAATTGGACGAAGAGCGAAGAGCTAGGCAAGCCTTGCAAGCGCAATTGACAAAGCTACAAGGAGCGTCCACTGATAAAGAAGAACCTCAAGCTGAAGATTTGATATGCCGTACCATCGACGCCACTCTTGAAGCACAAACCATTCGCAAGGAATCCAAGATAAGTAAACGAAGTTTCAAGTTTCGCACTTTCAATGGCATAAGAGAAGGAAAGACTGTTTTATCATTCATTAGCCAGTTTGATGACTATTTCCATGAGGAAACTTATCCTGAGAAAGATAAAATCAAGTGTGTTACTAATCATCTGATAGATAGAGCTTCACTTTGGTGGACTGTCGTCCGCAAGAGCATAGAATGTCCTGCTACATGGGAAGATTTCAAGAACAAGTTCATGCAAAATTTCCTTCCACCGCAATTTCATGAGAAGGCAATCAAGCAATGGGATTTACTGCAACAACGCGACCATGAGCCTATTCCACAGTATACAGAGCGTTTTTGGAATGCACTCCTACAGCTACGCATGCTTGAAGACGTACCAGAGACGACCCATAAGCGGAAGTACATGTCTGGACTTCTTGGACATTACTACGCTGAGGTGAACATGTTCAAGCCTGCTACCCTTGAAGACGCTATCTCCTTAGCTCACGACACTGAAGATAAATTACGTGGAAGAGATCGACGACCACAGCCATTCCAAGCAAATGGTAATTATGGATCTAAACAATTCAATTCAAATTTCAGAAGATTTAATCCAGGTCGTTTTTCATCACCATCTTTCCGCAAGAATTGGCCTAAACCACCTGCATTACCATCCACTGTCAATCCAAATCCTAAGCCTATCCAACAAGCAAATCCAAATATACCCAGACTCCCAGCCATTGCAAATAATGTGACCAAAGCCAAGCCCATCGTATGCTACAAGTGTCACCAGCCAGGCCATCTCGCAGCAAATTGTCATGCAAAGAAGCCATCAGCACATATCAACTACCTTGGAGCTATGGACGAAGACGAGCATGAGGATATGCCGGACTTCACTGAAGAAGAAGATGATCCTACTACTACTTCCGACACTTTACCAGGTATGCCTACTTTACATTCATTGTTGACTATGAAATGTATGGTGCATGGAAAAGAAAGAACTGTATTGCATGATGACGGTAGTACGCATGATTTTATTTCAGCAAAATTGGTAAAGGAATTGAAATTGCATACAGTACCTACGCACTATCGCATAAAAGCTGCATTTTTAGGCACTAGGTACAATGGCACACAAGAAGTTCAAAATTTAGAAATTCAAATTGGTCCATATATTGAAAGAAGAAATTTCTTAGTTGTCCCATTACAGTCTAGCGACATTATTCTAGGAATGCCATGGAGACACCAACATAATCCCAATATAGATTATTCCACACACACAATGAATATTAATTTTCAGGGAAAATCTATTACATTATTTGGTATGCATGCATCTCATATGTTTCCACTGCTTTCGCATACTCAAGCAAAACGTGCACTACGCAAGAATACTAAATCATATCTCATTTGGGTGAATGAATTGCACGCAAAAGAAACTCATATGCACCCTAGACATAAGGAATTTCTTGCATATTTTAAGGACTGTTTTGCAGAAGATCTACCACCAGGTTTACCTCCATCACGTCCAGAAGACCATAAGATTGACCTAATACCTGGCACACAACCACCTTGCAAAGCCCCATATAGGCACAATCAAATAGAGCAAAAAGAAATCCAGACTCAAGTAGAAGAATTACTAAATAGAGGTTTAATTCGACCTAGCAGTTCTCCATTCGGTGCACCTGTGCTCCTAGTCAAGAAAAAGAATAATACTTATCGGATGTGTATTGACTACCGAGCATTAAATAAGATCACTGTAAAGAATAGGTATCCTATACCTAGAGTTGACGACCTTATGGACAAACTGCAAGGATCTTCTATATTTAGTAAAATTGACCTTAAATCTGGATATCATCAGGTGAGGCTAGATAGATCTGACATATTTAAGACTGCATTCAGGACACAGTTTGGCCATTACGAATTCTTAGTTATGCCATTCGGATTAACTAATGCACCTGCTACTTTCAGTAGAATGATGAATCGTATTTTTCTAAAATATCAGTATTGTGTGATTGTTTTCTTTGATGATATTTTAGTATTCAGTCAAAGTGAAAAAGAGCATTATGAGCATTTATCATTAGTTTTTCAATTACTGAAAGAAAATCAATTGTTTGCAAATCCTGACAAGAGTGAATTCTTTAAGACAGAAATAGAATATCTAGGTCATATTGTATCAGAAGAAGGAATAAAAGTTGATCCTAAGAAAATTGACGCAATATTGCATTGGCCTATTCCTAAAAATGTACATGAATTACGTTCATTCCTTGGTCTTGCTAGTTTCTATAGGAAGTTTGTACGTAATTTCTCATTACTTGCTTTACCACTGACCAAACTTCTTAAGAAAGGCATTGTTTATCAATGGACTGAAAACCAGCAGAAATCCTTTGATTTACTTAAACGTGCATTGACCAATGCCCCTGTCCTACAATTGCCTGACTTTAACAGACCATTCTTTTTAGTTGTGACCGATGCTAGCGGATCAGGAATAGGAGCTGTGTTAATGCAAGATAACCATCCAATAGCATATTCTAGTTCAAAGCTGAAACCCTCTGAGCTCAAATATTCCACTTATGACAAGGAACTCTTAGCAGTTGTACAAGCATTGAAACAATGGAAGCATTATTTAATGGGTTCAGAATTCATGATAAAGACCGACCAGCAAAGCATTAGACATCTACTTAGCCAACCCCAAATTTCTGACCGTCATATCAAATGGGCTTCATTCATTCAAAGTTTCCATCCTATCATTCAATACCAACCTGGAAAAGAAAATGTAGTTGCTAATGCATTAAGTAGAAGACCTGCAATTCATAACATTTCTATCATATCTTTTGATTCTTTGATTGCTATGAAAGACACATATCACCAGGATATTACTTTTCATTCTGATTGGCAAAAATTAGTTCAAAATAATTTCATTCCTGTTGATTCATTGTCATATAATGATGGATTCATGTTCTTTGAAAAGAGACTGTGTGTTACTATTCCATTCCGATCTTTTGTTTTAAATGAAATTCATTGTCCCCCATATCAAGATACCCCGGGGGTATGATGCCAGGAGGCATATTCCACGGTGGATTCCGTGAGGTTTTACGGTGGATTCCGTAAACTTAGATGACCGGGGCTCATACGCAAAGAGGATTCTTTGTGCGAGAAGTTGATGGGGACGCCTGTCCTTTTCGGGCGTTTCATTAATTTAGTGTGTACATGGGTGATTCCATAGCGGGTGATTCCGCAAAATGCATATTAAATTAATAAACGTTTATGAGTTTAGAGTGCGCACTCGTAATAAATTAAGGTTAGGATTTATTTCTAACCAGTTGATTTATTTATGTAGCTGAAGACTGCTAGGTATTCACTTTTGTCGGTTTAATTGTGTTATTTTACTAACGATTGTGAATGCTTCAGTTGATGTGTAGAGATAGCAGCAGTGGCGGAGGAAAGCATTGGAGTCTAGCGGGTTTCCGACCTTTGGATATATTTTGATAGGCGCCACGCCTATATTTTGATTATGTCTATAGAGACATCGACTATTTATTATTATTTTGTATGCGCTTATGCGCCTGGATATGTTATTTTTATTTGGACATTGAGATTGGGCGTGCCAGACTCTTTGGGCACCGTCCATTAGCTTTATTTTCCTATTTTTGGTAGAAAGCAAACTCAAAAGCTAAAAGCTTGTATATTTTTGCAATTGGGCTATTTTTGAGCAAAAAGATTGAAAATATATATTAAATACATGCTTTGTGAAGCGCTCACACAAGGCATGGGGGAGATTCAACCCAATTTGTCTCTTGTCTCATGTCGTGCTTGTTTTTACATTGGTCTTTGTGCTAAAAAGTAGAGTGCTTTGTTCTTGGGGACCTTTGGGAATTCACTACGTGAGCTACCTGCGTCCGATCTGCGCACCAGAAGCACAATGGATGCACGCTAGAGACCTAAATGCTTTCCCCACTCTGTTAGCTCCACATTGAGCTAATAGCAATTGAGGTCAATTGCTATCCCACCCCGGGGGTATGATGCCAGGAGGCATATTCCACGGTGGATTCCGTGAGGTTTTACGGTGGATTCCGTAAACTTAGATGACCGGGGCTCATACGCAAAGAGGATTCTTTGTGCGAGAAGTTGATGGGGACGCCTGTCCTTTTCGGGCGTTTCATTAATTTAGTGTGTACATGGGTGATTCCATAGCGGGTGATTCCGCAAAATGCATATTAAATTAATAAACGTTTATGAGTTTAGAGTGCGCACTCGTAATAAATTAAGGTTAGGATTTATTTCTAACCAGTTGATTTATTTATGTAGCTGAAGACTGCTAGGTATTCACTTTTGTCGGTTTAATTGTGTTATTTTACTAACGATTGTGAATGCTTCAGTTGATGTGTAGAGATAGCAGCAGTGGCGGAGGAAAGCATTGGAGTCTAGCGGGTTTCCGATCTTTCGACTATATTTTGATAGGCGCCACGCCTATATTTTGATTATGTCTATAGAGACATCGACTATTTATTATTATTTTGTATGCGCTTATGCGCCTGGATATGTTATTTTTATTTGAACATTGAGATTGGGCGTGCCAGACTCTTTGGGCACCGTCCATTAGCTTTATTTTCCTATTTTTGGTAGAAAGCAAACTCAAAAGCTAAAAGCTTGTCATATTTTTGTAATTGGGCTATTTTTGAGCAAAAAGATTGAAAATATGTATTAAATACATGCTTTGTGAAGCGCTCACACAAGGCATGGGGGAGATTCAACCCAATTTGTCTCTTGTCTCATGTCGTGCTTGTTTTTACATTGGTCTTTGTGCTAAAAAGTAGAGTATTTTGTTCTTGGGGACCTTTGGGAATTCACTACGTGAGCTACCTGCGTCCGATCTGCGCACCAGAAAGTGAGAAAAAACATTAAACCTAATAGGAAAAGGGAGAAAGAGAGGGAGAGGGGGAGGGAGAGGAAGAGAGAAAAGGAAATGAAAGAGGGAGAGGAAGAGAGAAAAAAATTAAACATATAGGGAAAGAGAGAAAGAGAGGGAGAGGGTGAGGGAGGGAGAGGAAATGAGACAGGGAGAGGAAGAGAGAAAAGAAAATGAGAGAGGGAGAGGCAAGAGAGGGAAACATTAAACATACTAGGGAAAGAGAGAGGGAGAGGAAGTGAGAAAAAACATTAAACATAATAGGGAAAGAGAGGGTGAGGGTGATTGAGAGAGAGAAAATGAGAGAGGGAGGGAGAGGTTGTTGTTTTCTTGTTTGTTGTAATAGTAGTTTTTTTCCTTTTCTTGTTTATCGTTGTTTAGTTTTCTTGTTTTGTAGTAGTAGTAGTAGTAGTAGTTTTTTCTTCTTTTCTTGTTTATTATTATTGTAGTAGTAGTAGTAGTTGTTGTTGTTGTTTTTTCTTCTTTTCTTGTTTATTATAGTGGTAGTGGTCGTGGCCGTAGTCGTGCTTGTAGTCATAGTTATCGTAGTCATGGTTGTAGTAGTAGTGGTGGTTTTCTTGTTTGTTGTTGTTGTTGTTGTAGTAATAGTTTTTTTTGTTTTCATGTTTATTGTTGTCTAGTTTTCTTATTTGATGTTGTTGTTGTAGTAGTGGTAGTAGTAGTAGTTTTTTCTTCTTTTCTAATTTATTATAGTGGTGGTGGTGGTGGTGGTCGTAGTCGTAGTCATAGTCGTGGTGGTGGTGGTGGTCATAGTCGTAGTTATAGTCATAGTCGTGGTTGTAGTAGTAGTAGTGATTTTCTTGTTTGTTGTTGTTGTTGTTATTGTTGTAGTAGTAGTAATAGTTTTTTTTTGTTTTCTTGTTTATTGTTGTCTAGTTTTCTTATTTGTTGTTGTTGTAGTAATAGTAGTTTTTTTTATTTTCTTGTTTGTAATAGTAGTAGTAGTTGTTGTTGTTGTTATAGAGAGAGATATATATTTTGTTAAAGAAAATGAGAGAGGGGGAGGAAGAGAAAAAGGAAGAAGGAATGAGAGAGAGGGTATAAATATACAACATAATAAAGAAAGAGAAAGAGAGAGAGAGAGATGGAAGGGAAGGAAATAATGAATGGATAAAAAACAAAGAGAGAGTGGTGGTGAGGTCCGGTGCAACAACAAGAGACACTCCGACATACGTTGGTTTATGGGTGGGTGGGTGGAGACTTTACATACATAAATTTTTGCTGAGTTACAAGAGAAGAAATCCCTTCTCAAATAATTTAAGAAAAAAGAAGAATGATAACAAAAACAAATTGTTTGTCGTAACGTAGACAAAATAAAAATTGATGAAGGTCTTGATGGTCAAGATCGTGAGGCGTATCTTAATCAGCGTGTCCCATGTCCTTGCTCTCAATGTAAGCTAGCAATTAGACGAAAAATTCGATTGTCTATAGAACACATACCACGCTTCGATAAGTTTCAATTTGAGATTATTGATCAGACGAACTTGGATTTTCAGAAAACGGTAAGAAAAGTTAATATCAATCATTCACTATTAACGTAAGCTAATTGAATACCATATACAAAAAGATTGGGTGTGTCTGGCAAATTTTCTATCCAGGGAGGTGACGTCTTGTCCCAAGGAGGAGTGCACCCTTTGCGGCCAATTAATAGAGTTCGTGGGCATGCGATGGATGGAGTGCCTAAGCCAATCCACCACTTCGAAGGTACTACCCAATCTATACCGTAAATACCAGAGGAGACATACAGCCTTCGTGACTTACCTACAATCTTGGAGCCTAAGATGGAGGCAATGATTGATGCATTGATTCCCATGGATGTTGAGACTTCTAATCCGCTTAGAGAGAAAGCATCCATACCATTATATGATGGGTGCCGAGTATCTTGCTTGAAGACATGCTTGCACTCCTAAGTGTGCAAGCAAAATAAAGGTGGAGCAATGTAAGTGTGACCGAGTTAATCATGTACCTTGTACGTATGCTTCGTTGATTTCTTTTCAGCACTATCATTAAAAACATTTGTACTTTTTCAAGGTATTTTATGATTTTTTTCAGATTATTGAAGTATCATATATTACCACTTGCAGATACCATGCCTAAGTCTCGTGATGATGCACGACATGTTTTATGAAATCTTGGCATGGACTACAACAGCATCCATCCATGTATCAATGATTGTATACTGTTTCGAGGAGAATACGAGACTATGGAGACATGCCCAAAGTGTGATTCTCATAGGTATCGATAGGACTTGCAAGGGAAAACGATATCTTAAAAAGTTCTTAGACACTTTTCACTTATCCTCGGCATAAACCATATGTTTTGTACATCTGGCATGGCGAGCTTAACAATGTGGCATGTGCAGAATAGGTCCACAAATGGAGTTCAATGAATATCAGCGGATTCACGCGCATGGAGCCACATTGACCCTACCTTCCCAAGCTCTGCCCAAGAGCTAAGGAATCTTTGGCTTGGTATTGCAATGAATGGCATGAATCCATTCGGTCTGCACTCAACTTCTTACGGTGTGTGGCCTATAGTCCTTATCAACTATAATATCCCTCTATGGATTTCTAGGAAGAAATGACATCTTATCCTTAGCTTACTCTTCCCCGGCTCAGGTAAATAGGCTTCTCTTCTTGTTGGTAATATCTATCATAGCTCATTCAACTTTGTGTTCACTAGATAAAGGTGTTGGGACAGGTCTGGTTACCTCAAGTTATCATGCATATCCTTTGTGCGACAGTTAGACTCCTGAAGGTCACAAACCATGAAAAAGATGGAATGTCAAGGACATGCCGCTTTCTTGCTAGAGAGTCATGAACTCAGGGAAGGTTTTCTTGGATGACCTCCAACACGTATGAATGCCCAAAGCTGGTACGAGTTGAAAATGGTTCACGCGGAGTCACATCCAAATGGAATGCGACAGTTCTCAGTTTTCTACGAGTTGCCATATTGGACCCACTTATAGATCAACCACTTATTAGATTCCATGCATATTTTCAAGAACATGGGCAGCTTGCTATGGGACCACATCACAAGAAAGAGAGACACTATAGGGGCACGAATGGATTTGAAGGAGGTAGGAAAGATAGAGACGCTTTGGTCACAATCGAGTGCTGATGGTTGGGTGCAGCTATCTCACGCTCATTGGGTTTTGTCTATAAAGAAGAGCGCATTGTGAAGCAAATAGTAAAGTCTATCCGCACTCCAATGGATATGATGCATTCTCTCAAGTCTGTGTTTTCTAAAGATGACAAATTATTAGGGCTAAAATCTCATGATTTTCATAAGATATGTTAGGTTTATACTACGAGTGGATTGTAAGTGACCTACGCATTTTGCTATTTGGAGTGTAGTCATTGTTTATAATGCTTTCTCATTTGTGGCAGTTTGTACTACCGATCGTGATCATAGGATGCTTTACTCTAGAAATATGCGGGGCCATTTACAGGTTGTGGACTTTAGTGCAATGGATCTCATAAAAGGAGATTGAGATGTCCTCTATTGAATCCACGAGATGGGGAGCAGTGGAGACGGTTTGTCTCTTTGAGAAATACTTGCCTGCCAGCATGCTCACGATACAAATCCACCTTCTTGTGCATCTTGTAGATGAAGTGGAGATTGTTGGACCTATCCATACGCGATGGATGTTCTTCTTAGAGCGCTTCATGAAAACCTTGAAAGGCTTTGTGCGACAACAAGCTCAACCAGAAGGTAGCATGGCTGAAGGTTGGTTTGTGTCTGAGGCACTAGTGCATATTTCACAATGGCTACCAGCAGTGGATCCAGACAACAGTATGCTATGGTCGCTGAAGGATGATGATAGACTGACCGGAGATGTGGTGGCTGGAAATGGGGTAGAAAAAAAAATAGATGCTGCAATGGAGGAGAAAGTGAATCGCTTTTGTATGTTGCACCATGCTTCTATGGAGACGTGGCTTGCTAGGTACTAGCAAGCTAGGCAAGATCAAGAGGAAGCACGATTTGAATTTCCACATAGTGCGCGCCATCAACCGATTCGATATCTTGAGGGCATGGAGGAGATACCACGGTTTATGTCAATGCGATGGTTGCATGGAGCTTTGACCGTAGTGTCTCGCAAAGGAGTGGAGGCCTCAATCAAAGAGTGGGAATTCTCGAGGGGATGTAGTCCAAAGGTGATGATGTGTTTAGGGTTTGTCGTATCTATATTTTATATACGACAACTAATTGAGTGTTTTAATGTATAGTACAAAATATATAGTGTAGTGTGGTCGCACAGATGGCATTTTTGCGTGGAGTGTATTGACAAAATGAGCTCCACAACAGACTGTGATATCATGGCAAGATTTGAGCAAGAGAGCCGACGACGAGCAAGGATCCAAACACGACTATAAATGAGATGGAGTATTTCGGGAACGTGCAAAGTATTGTTACGGTGGATTACTGTAGCTTCTCCATGATACTATTCGATGTGCAGTGGTTCAAAGTGGTACTTGAAGGAGCTAGAGCAACAGTTCAATGAGGTCCATCTAGATTTCTTGAAATAAATTCCGAAAAAAAAATGGAAGTATTTATGCGACATCTTTGTGTTGCCGGCTCATTGTGAATAGGTGCATGAACTCATTTGTTTGTTAATTGTATTGTAACATGGTACATGTCACAATAGTTAAATCTCTCTTGTACGTGTTTGTGAACATGCAGTCTTCTATCCAAACCCCCAACAACCTCGATGGTGGTATGTTATACCTTCAGCTTCCAGAAGTGCGAGAGTATATGATCAAAGCGATGTTCTGAGCATAGATGAGGACAATATGCAAATAGAGGGATCGATATTGCAAGGGGTGGAGGCCACCGAAAGCTTGGAGCATGTAGAGGAGCTAGCATCGGGTAACAATGATGGAAATATAGGAGTCCAAGAATTCTTTGAGAACGAGGTGGACTCATACTTTTGTGGTGACATGTTTATCGACCTTCCAGTTTATGTCGGGAGATTGACATGGGACCATAGGATACTTCATACTTGGAGCATCCACTTACTCAATTCATTGACTAATCGCTTATAAGGGTACATAAGGTATGCATTTTAAGTAAGGTAATTTTGAAGATTTATATTACCATGCTTTGTATGATTTAAATTGATTATGCTAATATCATTGTTAGTCTGTGCAGGTGACCTTTGTGGATACTTAGATCATCAGGATGAGTCAGGGATGAGCGATGATGAGTTGCATGATATTTTTACATGCATATCTCCAGATTAGATAGCGAGATTCAGAGACATGGTAGGCCAAGAGCTGTCTCGGACATCATCAGGCCGTTCTATTAGATCTAGTTCGGTGGGATCAGATGCTTCAGTTTCGAGCAGACGAGGTCGACGCTTCAGACTTGGGCCAGACAGAGGGAATGCTTCAGGGTCAAGGGGGTGCTGCAGAGATACGGATGTAGTGAGTGCGGTCGGCTTGGGATACAGGTACTACTCATTGCTCGCATGGCAGTTCTAAAGAGCATAACTCGCGTGGTTACTATGCAGGCACGGACGAGGTGTTTCCATCTCGTCATTCTGCTGGAGTTGCGTCACCTTCGAGATTTGTCACACCTGTGGGGACGTCTACTCCAGTCACTCCGGCTTTTGCTCAGTCGTCCGTAGGTGGCACCCCCATGGGTGTTACTCTGATGCCAACAAGTTTTTTGGCACAACATCTTGGATCATTGGAAAAACATACTAGAGGGGAGCAAGGACTACATAGTAGCATCCTTGCATGAGGAGTTTCCGGTACCAGCCATAGCAGATAGGTTTTCTACGGGCTAGATGATGGAGTGTATGCGTGCATATATATTACACAGACAATCGAACACATGCAAGGCACTTAAGAGTGGGGCTGCAAAGCCTGAGTGGCTAGACGCGGACGAGTGGCGCCGATTGAGGGAGGAGACTACATATTCTCCAAGACGTTGGAGACAGCAACGTGAGACGACGAGGGTACGACTAGAGGCTGGAGTGGTCCATCATCTTGGGAGTGGCGGCCACATGACATATTTGGAGGACTTTGTAAGTTTTTCTTTTGTTTTGCTTGCTTAATTTTTTGCAATATCCTTTGTACTGACAATTGTGTTTCTAACAGTTAGTATTTTGCTTCCTTTGTAGCACTCCATTACAAATTGCGATTCAACCGGCCTTGAGACTTGATATGCAGAGAGGCACAGTCTCATTGCATTGATCGATCGATTGTATGGACGCGGGGGTCATGTAAATCACTCATCTTTCTTGTCCGTAGTTACCATGTTTAATTAAAATGCATTATTGTATGATGGACTGATGTATAGTTGTTTCTTTTTTTGCAGAGTTCGTTCGATGCTCCTTTGCAGCGGGACGAGCTTTCGGATGGCGATGATTTATAGCTTGCCCTTGGATCCCTGGAGCTCACACACCCTTCTTTTTTGGTCACGTGATCTGTGTAGACATTTTCTATGTAGTAGTGATATCTTGCCATGATTGTACCAACCACTTTCATTATGCGATCATGTATTTATTTTATGTATCAGTATTATGATTTAAGTACACTTTGTCTTTATTTACACGAGCATTGTACACAGTGTAGAAACTATTTTGTATGGCCCAAATAAAGTACATAGTGCTATATGTGCTGCCCTGCCACAAATATTTTTTTTCCTGTTACCATCGCTATTAACGTCGCAAATTTGCCTGCACGCGTGGTTATTGGTGTCGTTATTAGCGTCGCAAAGTGTCGTTATCAGCGTCGCTATTTGCATCGGTATCATCGTCACATTTGATACCGATGCAAATAGCAACGCTGATAACGACGCTAATACCGACTGTTCTATGGCGTCGCCAATAACGACGCTTTTTGTGATGACGGGGGAAAATTTCTTTATTTACATTTTCGTCGCTTTTAATGTCAGTATAAGGCCTATATCTTGTAGTGATAGATATACACATGAAATCCCAAATCCTCTTGTAGATCCAACCCCGTACCTTATAGAAATGGATATACACTTTTCTATATTGGGACTATATTCCTTTTGAGGAAATTTCAAACTTCTTCTCTTTGCAATGCCTCTATGCATCAAAGATCTTGTTGGGCTGCTTAAATGATTTGAATCCACTAACTTGATTGAACATGACCACATATATACTAAAGTAGTACAAACTTAGAATGAAATGCTAAGCTAGAGAAATACTAAGATAATAAGGGAAAAAAGTCGTTTCTTTGAGACAATGTTTTTGTTTCGTTATAAATCAAGTCACATAAATGAAGTTAGTACTTATATGCTATTTCTATGAAGAATGAACTTAATTGGCTCATGCCCTAGTTGACTATATTTGAATAACATGTGCATATGATACCCAAATTGAATGGGAATTTACCTATACCGCTAGATATAGAATAGAAGGTTTGGAGTAACTTTTAAGTGGTAACTCGTTATTTATGAAAGTTTAATTTTTAAATGTGCATAAAAATGGGTCAAAATAGCACTCAACTACATTGGAAGTTTTATTGAACTGCAAATCTTTTAATGGGAATGCATGTCATATATATCAAAATATTTTTTAGGACTAAAATTGGATTTTGTTAATTGGCAGATTGCTTATCGATTCATTTTGCCAAACATGCAAGTGCCAAGAAGTCGCAACAAGATCAATGCACTAAAGAGGCTTGAATTGGTCCTATTGTTGAAGATCAAGATCCTTAATGCCATTAAAGATGCTGCCCACCCTAGCGTCCAAGAAACTTGCACGATATACAACATTTGCATATGATTATCAATGTTTGCAACAAATCTTGTGGAATTGAACTTTTGGAGCACATAAAATCAAGGTTTAATGAATCATGGTTGTGAATCTACATATAATGTACTTGGTGAGAGCTAGAAATAAAAAGGCAGGGTTTAAAGAAGTGAAGCTGCTCGTAGGCAAAGATGGTTGAAGCGTAGCAAGTATGAGAATGTCTTAAATGTGGGTAGGCCGAGATACAAAGTGCAGAAAGCTCCATTAGGAAATGTTAAGGACTTATGTAAAAGGATGGTCAAAAGACACAAAAGAAATAGTCAAAAGAGGGCGCCAGGCAAAACGTGTGTGCTGCTTCCCGATCGCATCGACAGGAAAACAAGACGCCCGCCCTCGTCTTCCATGTGGAGCTCGTTCCATCGTCGTCTCTGTCCTCACTCGCACCATAACATCATCTTACCAATATCAATATCAATAATAATAATGAAAGGAAATGATATATCATCGTCTCTGTCATCATCTCTACCTTAGCTGGATACAACGCGACCGCTATACATGCGTGTGCTGTCCATCCAGCCACTCGACCAAGATTTCTATGATCATCTACATTCACCGTAATAATACAGCAAGACTCTATATAGGGTGTGTGCACATAAATAAGACTCTATATAGGGTGTGTGCTTCATCTGCAAGGTATTGACGACACAGTTTGCAGGCTCACAAACTCGAACATTAAACCTCTCTCTCTCTCTCCCTACTTACGTATGCCTATTCCTGCCCTTAGCCGCCCTCTCTTATATGCACCGCATCCCACGCCTGATCTCTGGAACCAATCTCGCCCGCCATGCCACCACCTTGCAGCGCCTGTTCGTGCTCGTCCATGGAAATTATGCAGCAGCAGTATGGAAGATCTCAACAGTAAGTTAATCCGACATCTGCGAGACTGACTTATATTGTGATTGTTTCTGCTGCATTAAGCCCACCATATATAAGCTTTCCAGAATGTGCTTTTGCGCCGATCGATCGTAATGCTATTATTTAAACTTGTTAGAGATGCGACCAAGCTTACTTAATGCCCCACCTTTTTGAGTTTTGCAGGGGATGAACCCACAAATGATCGTCAGTTTCCCACGTTCAGTCTCGTAGATGCAGACATGAACACATTGAGGGCACGCATGTTGGAGATAACAAGCAGGAAAAGTTGTCAGCAGTACTGCCCTAACGTTGGCCCTCGATCACAACAACAACGTCTACCTTCTACCGCCAACATACATTATGTACCTGCCACATGGATGCAATGGGAGAAAGATTATCATTTAATCCTTGTTGAAGAAATCCAATTCCTTTTAGCCTCCTTGCAAACCCATGTGTCCACATGCCGCCCTGCACTCATTCTTGGCCTCGCCTTTTTAATGTGCTTTAGCCTACTTCTTACAAGCATTTGCACTTTCTCAACTCTCCTCTCCCCATTTTATGCGTTTTTGTGCTTGGTGTTAGGCACGTAGCACAAGTCAATTGGATACTCAGTGTGAAGTGCCCTTCAACTTTTGAGGACGTGTCTACACTCTTACACTTGGCAGACAATACTTCTTTCCCCCCTTCATAACTTGTACTACCTGTATCAGATATCCTCGTCACAGTGCTCTGATCAACTCATTAAGTGATGCACTAGGAATATTGGTCTCTAAATGGTTTGATGGCCATGCTAGATCATCATGAACACTTTAAAGAAAAGTGAGTCATTAATTTATTGACATGAATTTATTAAATAGAGAATGCGTAATAAGCAATCAATTTAGTGACATCCCTCTGGCTTCTAAACAGTTGACCTCAACTGTAGAGGGGATACATAGTCCTTAAGAAGATTTGGAAAGTGTTGTAGTTCTCTCTCAGCTATAATTTGAGCGTCCAATGGGAGATAATTCTAAAACTTAACCAGATACTTTCGTAATACCTTACCTGACCTTAAAGTATTGTCCTGATGGTGTAAAATTATTTCAGGCACAAGGAACTCTTCTTTTTCTTCTATGTCAGGTAAATCTTCCTTCATTGGTTCCATTGGAAGTTCTCCAATATAGGAACGTAGCAAACTTATATAGAAAGCATTATGAATGTTCCAATGACTTGGTAGATCCAAACAAAAAGTCAAATCGTTTATCTTATCTGTGAACTTGAAAGGGCTATAATAGCGATTAGAAAGCTTAACCACTTTACCCTTTTGACCTTTCTGCTTCTTTAAGCGAGCCTTCTCAAACTTAAGAAGAACATGTTGTCCCAAATTGAGATCTAACTTACGACGATGCCTATCTGCTTTACATTTCTACTTCTCTTGTCTTCTTTGGATAATAGCTTTTACTTAAGTGAAAGCTGTATCAATGTCTCTAACAAACTTATCTACTGCAAAGATCTTATCCTTCGTAAGAAGGATGGGTGGTAAATGAGACTTACCATAGATGATCTCAAAAGGTGCCTTACCAGTACTAGAGTGCACCATATTATTGTATGCAAACTCTACTAAAGGCAAATACTTTTCCCATTTTCTCTGATTATCAAAGATATAGGATTTCAAAAGATCCAGAACATTAGAATTTTCACTTTCACTCTACCCATCCATTTGAGGATGATAAGAGGATGAAAACTTTAACTTTGTCCCAAGGTTCTCGAAGAGAGCTTGCCAAAAGAGGCTGGTCATTCGGGGATCTCGATCACTTATAATGGACTTAGGCATGCCATGATGTTTGAAAATATGAGCAATGAATAGCTTAGCCATATGATCGGCTTTGATTGTTTTTCACACAGGTATAAAGTGAGGTTGTCTAGTGAATCTATCAATGATAGTCCAGATTGCATCGTTGCCTACTTATGTGCGAGGAAGCTCCATGATAATGTCCATGGCTATACTTTCCCAAGGCTCATTGGGAATAGGTAAGTTGATTCCAAATGGTTGATAAGTCAGAATCAGTTGCATACATTTTGGGTAAATCCATAAACTCGTTATGGTAAACAGTTATGATTGCATTTACTCGAGTTGTCGTGATAGAGCATCTGCTACCACATTCTTAGTTCTAGATGTATGAAAGATTTGAAAATGAAACATAGATAAGAAATTTGCCTAGTGCATCTCTGAGAGCTTCTTCTAAGTGAGGAGGTATCTTGGACTTTGGTGATCTATTTTAATAACAAAATCTACACCAAGCAAGTGGTGTTTCCATACTTGAAGAGCATGTACCACTACCATAAGCTCTTTCTCATATACTGGTGCATGTAGCTCATGATCCTTGAGGCATCGGCTCTCAAATGCTACTGCATGATGCTCTTGGTTAAGCACAACTCCAATGCAATCCCCAGAAGCATCCCAGTGAACTTCAAAAGGTTTTTGAAGATCCAAAACTATGAGAACTAGTTCTTGAGTTACAAGAAACTTAATTCTTTCAAAGGCTTGTAGTTGCCTTGATCGCCAGCGAAAAGGTATTCGCTTCTTAGTAAGGTCATGTGGAGGAGATGTAACATACACAAAATCTCGTATGAAACTCCTGTAGTATGAACATAGGCCCAAGAAACTTCTAACTTCATGTACAGAAGTAGGTGTAGGCCATTCAATAATGGCTCAAATCTTCTCACGATCCTTTCTCACCAAATTGTGAGAAACAATATGGCCCAAGTAATGAATTTTCGAAAGGAAGAATTCACTCTTCTTAGCATTGACTTGTAGTCTATGCTTGTGAAGCTCTTGAAAAATAGTAGATAGATGTTTTCTATGCTCTTCTTCAGACCGTGAAAATATTGGAATGTCATCAAAGAAGACACCTGTGAACTTTAAGTGAGGTCTGAAAATTCTCTCCATCATTCGATTGAATGTGGTGGGTGCATTAGTCAAACCAAATGACATGACTAGAAACTCGTAAAGTCCAAATGTTGTACAAAAAGCTATCTTATGAATATCTTCAGGTGCTATTCGTATCTAATGATAGCCGCTCTTGAGATCAATGTGACTAAAGATACTAGCCCCTTGCAACTTATCCAAGATATCATCTATCCTTGGGATAAGAAAATGATTCTTGATTGTGATCTTGTTCAAAGATCTTTAGTCTATGGATATACAAAAATAACCATCTTTCTTTTGAACAAGTAAGAATGGAGAGCAGTATGGAGAAGAGCTAGGTTGAACTAACCCTTTTTCCAACAATTTGTTTACTTGTTTTAGAATCTCCTTTTGCTGACTTGCACTTACTCGGTAAGGTGGTTGGTTAAGTGGTGAACTGCCTAGGATAAGATCAATTGTGTGATCTTTCGGGCACTTAGGAGGTAACTCTCCTGGGAGTGAATCACTAAAAAAATCTTCATATTGGTTAACAAAATCATATCTGGCTTGATCAATTAAAGAGAGGGGTTCTTTTAAAGTCTAAAATTTAGAAGCATTAGTTGATATTTTGTGTTCATTAGAGGCATCAAGTGCCCTTGAATCATTAGCTTCTTTTGACTCTCTCACAAAAATCATGTACACAGAAATAACTTTATTCATTTCTTTAGAAATGCTAACATGACTAACCATTGGCACATGCCAATCTCCAGCATTAACTATGCATACTATGTTCTGACCCTTGAATTAAAATGCAAGGGTTTTCTTAACAAAATCGGGAAGAGGTCTAATCTTGTAATGCCAAGGCATGCCTAAGATAACATCACAGTTACCAGTGGGGGCAAGTAGGAAAGATTCTTGGTCGTGGTAATCCCCAATTCTAAGATTCAACTTCCCTTGGATAGGAGTAGAACCGGTTGTAAGTCCTTTAAATGCCGAACTTGATCCAATTGGTGTTCCCAATTGATCTGATGGAATTTGTAGCCTTTGTCTAATCTTGTAATGCCAAGGCATGCCTAAGATAACATCACAGTTACCAGTGGGGGCAAGTAGGAAAGATTCTTGGTCGTGGTAATCCCCAATTCTAAGATTCAACTTCCCTTGGATAGGAGTAGAACTGGTTGTAAGTCCTTTAAATGCCGAACTTGATCCAATCGGTGTTCCCAATTGATCTGATGGAATTTGTAGCCTTTCAGCAGTATCCATTGACAAAAAATTATATGTGGATCCTGGATCAAAGAGTATCAAAACTCATTGATTGTTGAGGGTCCCCCAACCCTTTAAGAGTCATCTTTGCTTCTCATTTGAATGAGTGTTAGCTTGCACATTCGGAAGAGAATTTGAGGATGGTGGAGGAGGATCTTTAACCACATTTTCTTCCTTCCTTTTGTGAGGACAATTAGGCTTCATATGCCCTAACTCACCACAAAGAAATCACCTTCCTTCCTCTTTGTACTTTTGTATCTTAGAGGGTGAGAGATACTTGCGCTTCTTTTTGTTACCCTCTGACTTTGAATATTGGTCATGGATAAAGGTAGGTCTTCTTTGATTAGTCCTATATCTTGGTTGATCATAGAGCTGCTCTTGTCTAGCTCTATAAGAACTCATCCCCAACTTTGGAGATGTACCAGGTGTATACAAACTTTCAGCTATGATGGCAGACTCCATCATGTGAGATAAGGTTTCATGTGAATACACCTTAATGGTTCTCTTTAAATGAGGGAGTGGGCCAGCTTCAAACTTCCTTTTCTTCTCTTCATCGCTGATCTCCATGAAATGAGTAGCCTTGAGAAGAGTAGACTAAAACTTGTCCACATAAGTAGTGACCTTTTCATGCTCTTTCTGGCCTTGTCAATCCCACTCCTTCTTGACATCATTCTCAAAATCAGGAGGCAAGAACTGTGCATAAAAATTCTTCTTGAACTTTTCCCAAGTCGTGGGTTTCCTTTTCTCCAAAATGATAGTCAACCACCAATTGCTAGCAGTGTCTTTCAAGCGCATGCCTACATGCCTTAGCTTGGACTTTTCTGAGAAATTACCATCAGAAAAAGTAACTTCAAATTGCCTGACAAAGGCTAACGACTTAGCAGGATCTCTCTTACTGGAGTAAAAGTCAAACTTGATGTCCTTATCCCTAAACTTGAAAGTCTTAGTCTTCTTAAGCTTGCTTCTCTTATGGTTCCTCTTGCCAGTTTGCGGATTATAGGAGACTTAAAACCAAGAGAGTAGAAACTAGAAGTTGATGATGAGGAGGAGGAACTTGAGTAATCAGGGGAGTAGTTGGTTGCTGAGGGAGATGACTCCATCCTTATCCACCTCACTTGAGGTAAGGTCTTTTTACTCTTCTTGACCCGAGAGTCCTTCTTCCTTCTAGGACGCTTCTGAACAATTGGATGCTTTGCACCTTCACCATCAATTGGTGCAATGGTGTTTCTTCCAGTATCACCATCTTTTGGAGGATTCAGTCCTTCATAAGCAACTTTTTCCCTTGCCCTTAAGTTGTCAATCAATTGACATACTTTGGAAATTTCCAAAAAAGCTATGATACTCTATCAATTGAGTCTGTAATTGCTCACTTGTAGGCACTTCATCGCTTGCCATCTTTACTTTCTTGCAAGGATCGCCTTTACTTTGAGAAAAGCAAAGAGACTTGCTCTAATACCACTATTATAAGATCCAAGATACTTGCTCGACTTTCTTATATACTTGAAATATATATGGCGAATATTATGCTGGCATAGAGGGAGAATAGATTAGAGAAAAGAAAGATGTAGAGAGAGAGAGAGAGGTAGAGAAATTGGCAACACACTAGGGATTGGAAGATGGGCCAATCCCCCTCCTTGTGGAGTTATATTATTGACAAGGAGCAAGCTCCTCTGTACTTGTAGTTCTTGGAAACAAGATCATGATTCCTTGCACGATATACAACCAGCTAACACTTGCACAACTTGAAAGTTGGCACCTTTTGATCCTTCTTGAGTCTCCTTCTCTCCTACACAATATGTGTAGAACTCTCCTCTTGGTGCTTGATTTTAGCAGAGCTTCTGCAACACTTGCATCTTCTCTTCTTCTCTTGGAACTTGATTTCAGCAGAGCTTTTGTAGTACTTGCACCTTCTCTTCTCCTCTTGGATGCATTCAAAGTGATGCTTTCTTTACCTCTCCCATACCCAATGAGAGCCTCCTCTTTTATAGACTTTCAAGAGCTTCTCTTCTTGGAGAGAGACTTGAGTTGATCTTCATGCAAGATGCGGTTGTTCCAAGACCTACTCTGGAGCAATAATTTTGAGATATCTCTATGTGTTATTCGGATGAAAAAACGTCCAACATGAGAGTTGTAGATCTCGTTGTTTTTTATAACCTACGCAGCCTGTTTTTAGAGATCATCTTCCTATCGCGAGATATTTTAAAAATGAATTCACCATGTCTTTGTTTAAAAGAACAGCTTCTCAAAACTGTACTCTTAACTTGTGGTCCATGCAACCATCTTAAGGAGACTTCATTAAATTGCCTTGGGCCTCAACCTTAAGGTTGACTTCCACACAAAATCTTGTGTCTTTTTAGACCTTAGAAAGAGAAAATCACTTCTCTCCTCACTTCAAGAAGATCATATCTCTTGTCTTTCTTAGTGAGAGAATTACCTCTCTTCTCTTTCTTAATGAAAGAAAAAACCTTAAACCTTAACTTGTAAGGGAGAGGATGACCCCAAATGAATGTAATGCTACTAATACACAAGTAAACGTTCCCAGGCATCCCCGAATGCCCACATAAATACATATACACAATGCTAATGGATTTCCTCTTCTTAGAACTTAATCCATCTTCATTTATGTGTAACTTCTTGGTTCTTGTATACACTCTTACACTTGGCAGACACATATTTCTCCCTTCATAACTTGTATTGCCTATACCAGATATCCCCATCACAGTGCTCTGATCACCCCATTAAGTGATGCACTAGGAATATTGGTCTCTAAATGGTTCGATGGCCATGGTAGATCATCATCAACACTTTAAAGAAAAGTGAGCCATTAATTTATTGACATGAATTTATTAAATAGAGAATGCGTAATAAGTAATCAATTTAATGACAAGTGTGCCTTGTAATCTTGTTAATAGTTATGAGCTTTACCAACATGGGGTCTATTCAAAGCTTTAATTAGTGAGGATTTTATGTCTTGGGCCTTCTTATAGAACATGATCATGTATGTAAGTCCTCAAGAGTAACAACACTTAGTATTACCTTCATGTAGACTCAATTTGAAAGGGTTATAGTGGTCAATCTCGGATGTTGCACTTATAATCTCATTGTATCCTTGCCATTGATTCTTTCTCTCTATTCATTCTCAAGCTATTAACTTGTGCATTTTATATTATGTTTAATGAGATCGTAGATTGTTGACTTTTCAAAAGATAGGATTGCCATGCATTACATAGCTTCCTAGAAGTATCATAGAGATAATTGTAACTCAAATACTAAATACTTGAATGATGATACAATTCCTATTGTGACCCCAATCCATTGGGGATTATAGAGACTGTTCATGAGAAGACATGAAGTGCACACTAATAGTATTGGAATATATGGGAAGAACTCACTAATGGGAGAAGATTCAATAGAGGATTATATAAAAGCAAGAATATGTGATCATGTGTGCTAATCACTCAAAGGTTTCTATATTAGAGTTCAATAAGCTAAGAGAAACTAAAGGATTAGAGGATCATATTGACCATAAGGAGGATTATGTACCAACAATTTGGAGATTATGAAGATTAGGAGTATTTCAATACTAGGCCCTCATGAAGGAAGTAGAAAATCTAATGAAAGTAGGTCTCATCCAATGCCCTCGCAAATGCTAAATAGGTTTTAGTAGTAGTAGTGATGGGATATATACTTATGAGTGTACTTGATTTACAATCAGACATATTTAGATTTGAGATTGAATGTGGCCAAAAATTTTGTGGCTTAAGTGATGTGTATACAATGCATTACTGACTTGATTATCGTATCATGCTTATACTCAACCTAAAAAACAAATAGTAGCTTTTTCTTTTAATCCCTACATAGATATATATTGTGTTTTTTCTTCCAAATGATCTAAAAAGATCTAAATATAGCTTAATAATCTCGGGGAAGTTACTATATGTATATCCTCTACATCATGTGCGTTCAAGGTCTATTTATAAATATCCTTATTTGTGATTTTTTCTTAAATAAAACATAACCCTTTTCTATTCAATCTGTAAATAACCCCTTTATATTACACCCTTCTATATGTAAAAAATGGTATTTTAAAAATACCTTATTTTGAACCCACGTGATGCACACATATATTCATGAGTAACTTACCCAAGTTGTTAATACAACATGTCATCCAATATTAAGTTTGTATTAAGTATGGGTCACCCCTAGAGGCTTAAGTTTCCCCCAATTCTCATAGAAAGATAATTAACATTGATTGGGGAGAGGGTAAAGTGTCAAGCCTAAAGCCACTAGGGGTCTTGAGGTTATCAATTTGTAGATGAGAGACAAAAGAAACTCTAGGCAAGAGAAGTATGCATGAGAGAAATCAAATTGTATCTTGTATAGCTTTCAAAGAACCTTTGTTTCAATATTTGTACAACTTTACTATCACTTTCAAACTTACAACCCTATGACCAAGATGATAGCTCAGCCAAATAATACTTATGAGATGATAGCTTAGACCTATAAAATACTTCATGGCAAAAACTTTGGTGATAGTAATACGTCAATCTCTACATAGAAAATTTGTACGACCTTAAAACAAGCTTGGCATATCCCTATGACACACTTAAAATAGAACATAATAGAGAACTATCAATTTTGTGAGCAAAATCCTAGCATCCTTAAAAATTTCATCATAACATATATGTACTCTTTCATTATGATAGTAGGAAAAGAGAGATCCAAATCTCTCCACAAAAACCCTCTTTCTAGCTATTCAATATCCAAGAGATAGCACTCAAATCAAGGCAAAATCCTCTATGAACTTCAAGTTTAGCACTTTAGCCTTGCAAATCTTTACATAAAAATAACATAATAGTCTCAAATTTGACCTAGATCTATTACAAACATGTATCCACAAGCATCTATCTCTCTACTCCTATGTGTGCCTTCCTTTCCCTTCTTCTTTATTTGAGTTTCAACATGATAAAAAGCATGCTCTTCCTGCCAATTTTCCTTGCCCTGTATAAGGCACCTACATGCAGCCCATAAAGTGCATTAAAAAAAGTATGGCTACTTCTAGAGACATGGACACATCATACAACACCAAGACTTTGGTCTTGTGCATTGAAATGGACACATACATGTCCAACAAGGAATATACATTGTTCCAAATGACATGTAAGTTGACTATAAAACTCCAGACATAAACTCAAAGATCAAGTACAACTCTCTTGGAAAATGTCCAACACATCCTATAGATATACACATGAAATCCTCAAAGGAATGGAGATCTTGTAAGGCTTCACTCTATAGATGTGGAGTGTCACAATGTCTCCAAGGGGTTTACTATACATATATCCTCTATATCATATGCATTCAATCTCTATAATATAATCTCTATGTCTTCATGTCCTCTTTCTAACTAGTAGATTCTAAGAGCTAAGAGGTCTTCCTACTCATTCCTTCCTACCATTGCAAAACACTCCATATAGCTTTCTCTAAAGGCATATTTGGCTTTTGTTCATACATAGGCTCTGTTCATATGTATAGTGTAGGAGCACAATGTGTAGTCTTATCATCCCACAAAGCATAAGGAAGCATTGTGGACACTCTTATACTCTACCTCCTCATGCCTTTGCCAAAGCTTTGAAAATGGAGGGATGTCCTCTTTCACTTTTACAATTTCCTTCTGGGTTACATGCTCATTTCAATGCCAATTTAATCCCCAATCTAGGGAAGAAGTCTCTAGCTTCATCAATACCAAGCTCTTCTCTACTTTTAGTGACTTTCCAATGCATCCATACTTGCAAAATACATCCTCTAGAAGAAATTTGCAAACTACACTTATGGTTTTTGTTCATCTACCAAAAATCTACAAGCATAGTCACAAGATCAACAACCCACTTATAATGCATAAAAAGAGGATATGTATGCAAATTGCCTCAATGTCTCACTAAAGAGTACACCTAGCACATCATGTAAGACTCTACAAATTGAGATACATCCTTCTACATAGCCTTCCACCAATAACGCTCCTTGATCTTCTCAAAAAATTTCCTTACACCCCTTGACCAATCCATGATCTTTCATGAAAGTCCTTCATAATTTGTAGTTGTGTAGCTTTGTCACAAACTACTTGCAAAGGGAAACCCCTCTTTTTCTTTGGATACCTCCATGGAAAATCATTCTTCAAGAAATAGCCATATGCTTTCCTTTTAGTTATTTTAAATTTTATATTTGTCCAATCATCTCTTTTAGCCAAATATTCAAATAGTAGCCAATCTCTAACCATTCTCCTTCATATAGGTCTTCTACAAAGTTCTCCATTGAAGATATATGACACTCATGATTAATTAAAGTGGTTGAAATGTAAGTCTCATAATCATCTGCTAATAAATTCTCTTCATTCTCATACCTTGCTTTGGATAACATGTCCGCCATTGGATTTTCTTTTTCTATGATATTTTGAAACTTTTAATTCATTGATTTTATGTATGCAACCCATCTCAATATAGCTCTATTTGAAGTCAAACAACTAGCAATCATCCCTAATAAAGGCAAGCAATCCATCTCCATTATCACTAGTGCTCCAACAAAATATTCCTTATCACACTTTAGGGCCATCAAAACTCCCCACAATGATCTCTTAATCTTTGGGTATCTTCTCTATCTCTCATTCAATACTTTTTCTCCAGATGTGACTGTATACTTGTTATACTCATCATCGCCTTCTTCAATAGCCCAAATAATGTCAATTGGACTAGTATCAATAGTAACAATAATAGGTCTTATCTCTATGTATTCTACTTTCCTTAGAGTGGACACAATCCTAAATACCTTCTTTATCTTTCTCATGGCTTTCTTTTGTTTCTTGTCCTAATGGAATTTCTATCCCTTTCTCAATAACTGATATAGATGATCTATAATATGACCAAAATGGGTTATCCAAATCAAGTAAAACACACAAGCACCTAAAAACATTCTCACTTCAAACACACAAGAAAAATTCTCCTCCATATTCTCTATCAGCATTCACTTTTGCTAGGGATGGCTTTCCTCCATAAGGTCCATACATTTGACCAATTATTAGTACTTCTTTTACTCTAAGAACTCATATATAACCCAAAAGTATGAGATTCACTTCCTCAACCCTAGTCAATATCTTTTTATGGTTAGCAATTTGAGCTGCTACAAACTTCTTATATCTTTGGTCATCCAATCCATCATTGTCTCATCTTCTACACACCATTTGATACGTACATAATCCAAGAAAGGCATAGTCAAATGTTAGATATAATATCTAAGCACTTTGTTCATGGCACCATCATATGGGCCACAAAGTGTGTAACACCTTTGTGGTGAAGTACACATATAAGCCAAACCCAATGGAGTCTTCATTGTGGTAAGATCTTTGCTCTAAGGTGTGAACCCAAACTTGTCATACCCTAAATACAAATCTCCAAATGAATATGTTGTTTTTCTTATAAAAGATTTGGCAAACTCATCTACAACTAGTATTACTCCCACATTCTTGATTGTCACCTTGCTCACTAGCTGCATATCCTGTATAAATCTCTGGATCCCACTCTTCTTCTACAATGTGCACCTCTTATTGAAATATGGAGCAAAAGAGAGTAATTCCCATCCTTGTCTTCTCATTTGACATATCTATCAGTTTAGAAATTTGTATCCTCAAAACTAGAATAGACTGTAAGTTCTAGGGTATATCTAGAACTATAAAGATAACCATGGGAAACAACTCTTCCATGAAATCAACAATAACATGAAACATATCCAAAGAATTTACATGTATCATGCTAGGTATTTGTGGAAAATCCTAAAAACCTTGAATAAAAAGCACATTTGGCCTATAGTGATAGGCAAGAGCTTTTCCCTCTTAGGACCACCATATATCTCACATGATGCTGGTCCTCATTGAAAGCCCATATATTTGAACTCCTTTGTATTGGGTGGCAATGGGTACTCTCTTGTAATATCTCTATTCCTAGCATGATTTACTCACCCTGTATCATAGTCTATGATTGCTCTCCAAAAGACCTTGTTTCTTTTAATAATATCTATTATGTCCGCATGAAACTCCCTCTTGGTGGCCTTCCCTGGGAAGTTAATCATAAATATATGTATGTATCACATGGTTCAACATAAGGGATTTTTAAAATACCATTTTCACACATTTTTGACATCTAGAAGAGTCCCATATAAAGCGACTACTTACAAATTGAATAGAAAAGGGCTATGCTTTATTAAGGAAAATTTAACAGATAAGGATATTTATAAATAGGCATTGAAGGCACATGATATAGAGGGTATAACATATATTGAATTATCTGGGCTTGGTGATATCAAGTATTTCTCTTAGACTTGATTTAACTTTATTATTCAGGATAGGATCCTCTAAAACCTTCTTCAAAACTATGGTAGTCTCTATGTCAGAAAACATATTGTAAAATAGTTGTTTGCCCTTGAGCTTTTATTCTTTCCTTTATTTGTTTTTCTATTTTTGAACATAATCCATGACATGTTTTGTTTTAGGTGTAGTAGGAGGTGTAGACTGCTTAGAATTAGTCCTACCAACCCCTTTAATTACCCTCTTGGAAGTCCCTAGATTGCCGTCTTACCTTTTTCTCTTGTTCTTATTAATAATAACTTATGTGTTCTATACCTTTGCCAAATAATAAGAATCCATAGGTGAATGCCATCTAGTCTTTTCTTTGATATTCCTTCATATATTATTCAACTCTATTTTAAGTATCTTTTCCTTACCCACAATTTGTTAGATAGGATAACCAATTTAAGCTTTCATGCCTCAACTAGCAATATTATTGGAAGCTTTTTCTATCCATCGATTGTAGCATCCACTGCTACATAGGCATTCCATATAACTAAATCATCAAGAATTTTTTGCATATCTCCCTTTTTGGATTTTGTAACAAGGGGAAATCCTATGTTACTGGCATGAATCTCGCCTTCACTAGAAGGAAATGGGGTGATAGTGATGGCCATTTGTGATGCAAAATAGCGGTGTCACTATATGTGTTTCTATTACCATTGCTATGTGAGAGAGAGAGAGAGAGAGAGAGAGAGAGATGAAGGGGGGCAATGAAAGAAAGGGAAAGAGAGAGAGAAAGATGGGTGGGGAGAGAAATCAAGAGGGGAATAGATAAAAGTAAATAAAGCTAAAGAGAGGGGGAGAGAAAATGAATGGAGAGATGTACAGAGATGGGGAAGAGAAAGAAAAAAAGAGAGGGAGAGAGGGAGAGGGGAGACGGAAACAAAGAGAGATGAAGGGAGGCAAACAAAGAAAGAGAAAGAGAGAGAAAAAGAGGGATGGGGACAGAAATAAAGAGGGGGAGAGAAAAGAAATGGAGGGAAATATAAAAAAGAGAGTGAGAAAGATAAGTAGAGACTAAAATGGAGGAAGAGAAACAATGAGAGAAATAAAAACATATTGTCTCTATCGTAACATAGACTAACTAGACAATGATGAGGATCGTGACATCCAAGATCGTGAGGTATATCTTAATCAGCGTGTCCTGTGTCATTGCACTAAGTATAAGCTAGCAATTAGATGAAAGCATTGCTTGTTTATAGACCATGTGCAATGCTTCAATGAGTTTCAATCAGAGATCATTAACCATGCAATCTAAGACTTTGAGTGAATGGCAAGAAAAGTATGTATCAATCATGCTTTACATTCCCAAATATCATATACAATAATATTGGATGTATCCTAAAAATATATACAAAGAGGTAACGCTCCATCCTAAGCAATGCACCTATTGCAACTTGTCACAAGAGTTCATGGACATGTGATGGATGGAGTGTTTGAGCCGATAAACCCATTAGAGGGCATGCCACTAACTGCACCCTCAATACCACAAGAGATGGTGGATCTTTCAAACCTTCCTCCAATCTTGGAGCTTGAGATGTAAGCAATGATCGATGCATTACTATGCATGGATGTTGAGTCATCTGATCCACTAAGAGAGAAGGAATCCATACCATTGTATGATGGGTAATGAGTATCTCCCTTAAAGATGCTACTTGTGCTCCTAAGTATGCAGGCAAAGTATGGAGGGAGCGATGCGAGTGATTGAGTTTTTTAGGTACATTCTATGCTCCTTTGTTTTTGAATCCATTATAAAAATACTTTTTATGATCTTCAAAGGTGCTTGATTTTTTCAAAGGTTATTAAAATATCACATATTGCCATCTAAAAACATGATACATGAGTCCTGTGATGATGCACAATTGGTCTTACAAAAGCTTGGCATGGACTACAACAACATCCATGCATGTGTCAAGGATTGTGTACTATTTTGAGGAGGCTATGGGACTAGGGAGACATGTCCGAAGTGTAGTGCTCATAGGTATCGACAAGACTTGCAAGAGAAAATTGACTCTCAAAAGATTCTCAAACACTTTTCACTTATATCGCATATACATCACATGTTTCATACATCATGCATGGCAAGTTTGACAGCGTGGCATGCAACAAATAGATCCATAGATGGAGTCCAATGAATATTAGCAGATACATCACTTATATCGCATATACATCACATGTTTCATACATCATGCATGGCAAGTTTGACAGCGTGGCATGCAACAAATAGATCCATAGATGGAGTCCAATGAATATTAGCAGATTCACATGCATTGAGCCACATTGATTCCTCGGGGAAGTTACTATATGTATATCCTCTACATCACGTGCGTTCAAGGCCTATTTACAAATATCCTTATCTCTGAATTTTTCATGAATAAAACATAACCCTTTTCTATTCAATCTATAAAAAACCTCTTTATATTACACCCTTCTGTATGTAAACAGCATATAAAAAATGTATTTTAAAAATACCTTATTTTGAACCCACGTGATGCACACATATATTCATGAGTAACTTACCCGAGATTGATTCCACCTTTCTAGGCTATGTACGAGAGCCAAGGAATATTTGGCTCCATCTTGCTATGGATGGCATAAATCTATTTGGTCTCCACTGAACTTCTTACAATGTGTGGCATATAGTCCTTGTAAACTACAACATCTGGCCATGGCTTCCTACAAAGAAAGGATACTTGATCCTTAGCTTGCTCATTCTTGGGTGCCACAACGTCAAGAACATGGATATCTACCACTGTTCATTAGTTAATTAGCTCAAGATTTTGTGCGAGGAGGGGGTTACTGTGGAAGATATGAGCAAGCATGATGGTTGGCGGTATGTTAATATCTTGGGGGGTTCACTATATATATATTCTCTATATAACCTGCATTCATGGCCTATTTATACATATCCTAATCTGTGAAATTTTCTTGAGCAAAAAAACCCTTTTCTACTCAATCTGTAAGTAACCCCTTTATATGACACCCTTCTGTATGTAAAAAATGTATAAAAATGGTCTTTTAAAAACCCCTTATTTTGAACTCACGTTATATATACATATATTCATGAGTGACCCCCCTAAGGTTAATATACGAGCCATTCTCATGTGGAGCATGCATGATTTTTTGGGATTCGGGGAGTGCTCAAGTAAGTGGGCTTCTTTTGTTAATATCTAACATGGCTCATTTAAATTTGTGTTGATTAGATAGGGATATTGTGACAAGTCTCGTTACCTCAAGTTATTATGCATGTCTACTGTGTGGGCCATAGTTAGACGTCCGAAGGTCACATACCATGAAAAAGATGACACATCAGGGACATGCCCTTTCTTGTTGGAGGGTTCTAAACTAAGGGAATGTTTTCTTGGAAGACCTCGAGCACAAATGAATGCCCAAAGCTAGTGTGAGTTGAAAATGGTCCATGAGGAGTCACATCCAAGCGGGATGCAACGATTTTCAATTTTCTATGGATTGCCATATTAGACCCACTTTTACAGATTAGCCATTTGTAGGATCCCATGCATATTTTCAAGAATTTGGGCAACTTATTATGGGACCATATCACAGGAAAGAGAGACATTGTAGAGGCATAAATGGATTTGAAGGAGGCAAACAAGATGGAGGCACTTTGGCCACACTATCCCTAATGGTCACTTAAAACTACCTCATGCTTCTTGGATCCTATTCACTAAAGAAGAGCACATATGGTGAAACAAATTATCGGGTCCTTATCTATAGTCCTCCACAGGTATGATGCATTTCCTTGGGTCTATTTTTGCTAAAAATGACCAACTATTAGGACTAAAATCCCATGATTGGCATAAGAAATGCTAGGTTTGTCTTGTCCTTGATAACAAGTAACCTCAATATTTTACTATTTTGTGTTGATTTGATGTTTTTAATGCTTTAAAATTCTAGCAATTTGTACAACCAACCGTGATGATGCAGGATGTCTCACTCTAGAATTATGCTCAACAATTTATAAGTTGTTGAATTTAGTACAATGGATCTCACAAGAGGAGATCAAGACATCCTCTATTGAATCCATAAGGCAGGGAGCAGTAGAGATGATCTGTCTCTTTGAGAAGCACTTGCCCATAAGCATGCTCACGATACAAAGTCACCTCCTAGTATATCTCGTAGATTAAGTGGAGATTGCAAGACCTGTCCATATGCGATGGATGTTCTTCTTAGAGCACTACATGAAAACCCTGAAGGGCTTTATGCGACAATGAGCTTGGCCAAAAGAGAGCATGGATGAAGGTTGGCTAGTATCAAAGGTATTAGTGCATATTTCAAAGTGGCTACTAATGATGGATTCATACAACAATATGGTATGGATGCTGAATGATGATGATAGATTGATCAAAGATGTGATGATTGAAAATGGGATAGAAAAAAGGATGGATGGTGCCATGGAGAAGAAAATGAATTATTTTGGTATGTTTCATCATGCATCCATAAATAATTGGCTTGGTAGGTATGAGTAGGACCTAGAAGAGAGTGGAAGGAAGTGTGATTAAAATTTGATGCAATACTACACACCATTGACCGGGTCGTGCAAAGGGATAGAGGTCTCTACAGAGAAGTGGAAAATCTCGAGGGGATATAGTTCAAAGGTAACCATATACTTTCTTTCTTGTTATATCTAGATTTTATGCACAACAGCTAACCTAAGCTTTTTGGTGTATAGAATAAAATCTACAGCTCGGCATGGTTGCGCATGAGACACTTTTGAGTTAAGTGCATCGACAAAATAAGCTCCATAGTAGATTGTGGAGTCATGGTAAAGTTTTACCAAGAGAGCCGACGAAAAACTATGGATCCAGATACTCTATTAGATGAGATAGAGTATTTTTCCAACTTACAAAGTGTTATCTCAATGGATTGCCATAGTTTTTTCATGATCATATTTGATGTATAGTGTTTAAAGTGGTATTGGAAGAAGCTAGAACAATTGTTCAACAAGGTCCATTTGGATTTTTAGAGGTATATTTCAAGAAAAGTTGGAACGATTTGCATGATATGTTTGTCTTGTCGAGTTATTGTAAAGTGGTGCATGATCTTTTTTGTTAATTTTTCCATAATATGTAACAATCACAAATGTTGATTGTCTCTTTGTGACACACTTATATGTGATAATAAATAGGTAATATTCTATCCAAATCCCTGGAAACCTCAATGGCAGTATGTTATGTTGCTAATACCTCGGAGTGGATGAGTATATGATGAAAGTAATGTCCCTAGCATTGACGAGGAGAGTATGCAAATAAAGGATTAAATGTTGTGGGGGGTGGAGGGTGAAAAGGACTTGGAGCATACGGAGAAGACATGCACGGGTAACGTAGATGAAGAGACATGAGACCATGAATTTTTTGAGAATGAAGTGGACTCCTCTTTCAGTGGAGACCTATGTATAGACCTTCTAGTATGTGTACGCCGAGCTATGGATCCATAGGCCTAGTCGTATTTGCATCTGCTTGCTCAATTCATTGAAGGATACTTTAGTATATGTGTTTTAATTAGCAAATTTTTTTACACAGTTATGCTATCATACTTTACTTAAATCCTTATATTGATTATGCTAACATCATTTTCTATTTGTACAAGTTACCTTTGTTGATATCCGAAGAAGATGCACTAGCGATGATATATGAGAAGGTGTAGAAGCTCTTCACACATATGCCTCTAGATCAGATGGCCCATTTTAGAGATATGGTGGACCAAGAGTTGTCGCAATCATCATTTGGTTGTTCTGTGAGGTCTACTTCAATACACTCCAATGCTTTGATCTCTAGTAGGAAGATTCGATACTTTAGATTGTCCCTGGATGGAGGGAGTGATTTTGGTAGGTGCTCCGAAGATATAGATGCCATGAATTCATGACCGGTTGGTCGTTGCTCTCATACTGGTTCTAGAGAGGGTGGCTCAAGTGGATGTTGTGAAGGCATTGATATGTAGTATCTCTCTCTCATCAATTTGGTGGGGACACTTGTCACCTCTAGGGTTTGTCAAACTTGTAGGGACGTCTACTTCTGTGACTCTAGGTTTCGCTCACTCGGCCATACCCCGATGGGTGCTATTCTGAGAGATGCCACCCTCGTAGGTATGCCAGATATATAGAGGTCTGCTGGTTATGCTTAGGATCATGATCAAAGAGGTGGAAGAAGCCACATCTTAAACATATCCCAATAGGGTATGGATACCTCATAGATGAGACAATAGGTGCTATAATCATGAATGATGAGGGGAGGAGGAGGGTGTTGACTTGCATACGAGAGTTGTGCCAACAAGTATTTAGATATAACATTTTATACCATTGGAATTATATACTAGAGGAGAGCAAGGACTGTGTAGTGGTGTCTTTGCATGAGGAGGTTTGGGTACTTACAGCGACATAGAGAATTTTCACTAGGTGGATCATGGATTGTATGTGTGCATATATGTCACATTGATGACTAGATGCATCCAAGGCAATCAAGAGTGGCACCTCAAAGCCCAAGTGATTAGATGTAGAGGATTGGCATAGACTTAGGAAGGAGGCCAGAAGACTCTCGAAGACAATGGCGGTAGTAATAGGAGGCAACAAGGGCACGATTGGAGACAGGGGTCATGCATCATTTAGGGAGTGGCAGCCATAGGATTTATTTGGAGGACTTTGTAAGTTTTCTTTTGGTTCTTCTCACTTTCTTATTTGGAATATTACTTGTACTAGCAACCTTATTTCTAACAATGCTACTTTATTTTCATTGCAACACTTCATCTCACAAACTACGATCCTATTATTTTGGAGACTCGATATGTAGAGAGACACAGTCTCATTGCACTTATCAATAGATTGTATGCGTGTGGTAGTCTAGTAAGTCAATCCTCTTTCTTGTTTGTAGTCATTAGTTTTTTTGGGATGCATTATGTATTATGTACTAATGTCTGGTTGTTTATTTTGTAGAGTTTGTTCAATGCTCCGTTGTGTTGGGATGAGCTTTCGAATAGCAAGGAGCTATACCATACGCTTGGATTCCTGGAGCGCACATCGTTTCCTTTTTTGGTCGTGTGATCCATGCAAGCTTCTTCCATGTAGCATTTCTTAGATATATTTCTCATCCTTGGTATAAAATCATATTTTGCGATATTTATAAATACATTTCTATGTTTGTTTTGGACTTTTCTCTCCATGGTTCCATGTATTTTTATGAGTTGTTGCCATTAGTCTTGTACATATTTTATGAGTTATTAGTCTTGTAATTTTATACAATTTTTGCATCAGTCTCGATAATGATGGTATTTCAATTTTTTTTTCATTGTCCATCGCTCTTCGTGTCACTAATTTACTGCATAGGTCACTATTTGAGTCGGTATATGCATCGAAAAGTATCACTATTTGCATCACTATCTACGTAGCATTGGAGATAGGGATGCAAATAGCGACGTAGATAGCGACATATCAATAGAGATGTCTATACCGACCCTTTTAGAGATGACATGGGAAATTTTTTGATGAAAATTTGTGTTGTTTTGAACGTTGATATGTGGCCTATATCTTGTAGTGCTTCCTTCCAAAAAATGAGATTCTTGCACAAAGCCTCTCTTTATGAATCACAATATCTTTCATCATGATCCAAACTATCACACCAAATATCTTTGTAGATCAATCCTTTCCTAGATGGAGTCTTTGGAGCTTCTGGTCTTCTTGGATCTTCAAGCTTTGCAAGCCAAGCTTATAAATCTTGCATATTCTTGACAAGATCATCAATAGTGAAGCTGTATAGAGATTGAAGTAAAGATTCTTTGCAAGTTATATAGGATTTAATTTAATTTCTCTATTGCATACTTCTCTTGTTTGTAGTTTCTTTTATCTCTATTTCTAAACTCATAATCTTAGGACCCAATAGTTTTAGGCCTGAACTTTATCCCCTTCCTAATATTTGGTGCATCCAACATGAAAAAGCCAACTTTAGAAGTGAAATATAGGAGACCATACTAAAGAGGGTGTCATAAGAGATATTATAGTTTTATGTGCCTTGGGAAAAAGGTAAAAATCAAGCCAAAAAATGCATACATGAATTAATATCAGAGAGTGCATTAATTGGAATGAAGTGCAGGAAGTATGAGAAATGTGCCAAAGAACGTGCCCAACAATCCTATCACATAAGAACACAATTCTGATCAATATAAGATGCATTCACATGGAAAAAACCCAAAAATCATACTCGAAAAGGGATTAGAAAATTAATAGTTAATAATCTGTCCATCGGAATGGAGGGCAGTCAAAAGGACAAATGTCAGGACACAGATGATCATCAGCGCTGGCATATTAGAACTCAGTTCTGATGGGGTGGCGGGGCGGGAAGGTTTGGGGTTGGGGTGGTTGGGAAAGGGAGAGGAGGCGGGTGGTAGTGGAGCTAGCAAGGCGGCGGCGCGAGCGGCAGACCGGACGGCATAGGTGCCTTATAAGTTGATGAAACATGAAGAGGAAATTAGCAAATATTTTTAGGAAGTGATTGCATATGTAAAGAGATTTGATGGAAGGAATGTATCTAGGTTTCTACATATCTATGCAGAGAAACTAGAGATTTGGCTATGAGATACCACAATATTTCAATAGGATTGTGGCTCATGAGCTATGGATGTGAATGAATGCAATTCACACAGGACCTAGACCTATTTCAAGAAAACTCTAAAAGATGAGTATTGCATTGATGATGCTCATAGGGTGTAACGCGCCCGCTCCTCAAATCGTGGGACACGTCTTAGCAGTCCATCGAGAGATATATCTAGAAGATGTTGCTCGGCACTCGCAAGGAATGACACGGGGTTTGCCAACTAGGGTCTCTCGAGTCTGCCCCCACAACGGAACTTATCTGGCCATTCCCACCAGGATCGACCTGAAGTCTGGGTTCCTAGCCAACATTGTCTAAGGTCATAGACCGACTTTTTCCTAACATTTCTCGTTGACATTTCCTTTGAGGAAAGCTCTCGGCTAACCAAAACCACCCTTCTGTACCCATTGGTCACATCCACCATGCTTCCCTCGGGGGTTGATTTAGTTATCTAATTACCTACCACGTTATGTTTGACACATAAAAGCAGCTTCCTTAGTTAACCCGTTAGTCACAGGTTCCTTTACATAATTTAGGGCACAGACACGAAGACAAGATATAACAGGATCAAACACTTCCTTAACTTATCTTCAGATTAATGTTTGTCTCCCACCCATACACGAGAATTAAGTGTTCCTTTTTGCCTCTGTAGAAAAAATCATTCTGTCTCCCGACAACAAAACCTATATGTTTATCCTCCCAAGATTTCACCTTGTAACTAGTATCAAGGCCTCGAGATCCCATCTCGAGTCACGTAGAACACTTGTGTAGGGCCCGAAGGCATTGGAATTTATGGCCAGAGCCCCCACTGGCACCCAAGCATCCTCCTACACCAAGTAATTTCCATGGAGAGACCTCTCGTGGCAGGTTCAGTCCACATTCTCGGCGCAGATTCACAACTCCCTTGGTTAGGGTTTGCTGGTTCGCAAGGGGTAGTTAGCACCATCCTTCCTTAATCATTCCTTTAGGAAATCAACCACAACTGAAGCACCCAGCTTAAAAGCAATCACTAGGGAAAACATCCCTTTTGTTTCCCTGGCAATTAGTCATCTCAGATCTGTCCATGCAATCATCAAACACACCCCACTTGGGTTATCATCAAAAACACATTAATAAATAGTTAAATGTAGAACCTCTTGCTTCAAGGCATCACAATCCCATTGCATGCACAATCAGAATTTAACTTGGATGTATCAAAACACTTGCTCAAGGGATTTACAACCTTTTCAAACAACCAAGTATAACTTGGGTCAACAATCCATTTAGGGTTAGGCCACCAGCTTCAATTAAGCTAGGAGCGTATCCATTTGCGATAGTCCACTGCAAGATCAATAAAACAATTCGCAGGTAATTATACTTATTTCTAATGCACCGAATCTCATGAAGGTCTAGATTTCTATCCATCGGAATCTATCATTTCATGTGTTTCTTTTAGTCATGATCACGAAGCATGATTTCTAAATGACTGCTGAACTAGTTTAAAAGCTATTATTTTATATGAAATAATGAAAAAATCTTATCATTTTATGTGTGTAAAAGCTATCATTTCATGCATATAAACTTATGCGAACTCCATACCCTATCATTTCGCGCATACAACCTAGCGCCTAAGACTCGTCCGTGTTCCATGCACGTAGCTAACCCCTTCATTTCTTTCACGAGAAATAAAACGTAATTAATTACAAAGCTTAAAGAACCTGGGTTTGATTCGTGTTTGTAGGGGCGTTTATTGCATTGGCCGTTCCGCTCGCCTCTCCCGCATTACTGGTACCAACGGTAGCTTTGGCACCTACGTTTTCTGCAATTTTCTTCTTGGGAACCATTCGCCTCGTGGAGATTGGACAATTCGGACCTTGACAGTTTCAGGATGACAGGTTCGGGTAGGAAGATCGCTGGGTGGGGGTCCTTCGCCGAGGGGGAGGTTTGAGTGTGGCTCCTTGAAGTTACTCACGAACTCTTACTCCCTCTCTTCCTTTCTCTCTCTCTCTCTCTTCTTCTTTTACTTCTTTCTCTCTTCTTCTTCTACTTCTTTCTCTCTTCTTCTCCTTCTCTTTTTCTTCTCTCTCTCCTTCTCTTCTTCTCTCCTTCTCCTCTTCCCTTCTCTCTCTCCTTTCCTTTTTCTCTCCCTCCTCTCTTCTCTCTCCCACTCCTTCTTCTTCTCTCCTCCTTCTCTCCCTCTTCTTCTCTTCTCTCTCCCTTCTCTCTCCTTCTCTTCTTCTCTCCCTCTTCTCTTCCTCTTCTTCTTCTTTTCTCTTTTTCTCCTACTCTCTCTCTCTTTCCTTCTCTTCTTCTCTCCTTCTCCTCTTTCCCTTTTCTCTCTCCTTCCCTTTTTCTCTCCCTCCTCTCATCTCTCTCCCACTCCTTCTCATTTTCTCCCTCTTCTTCTCTTCTCTCTCCCTTCTCTCTCTCCTTCTCTTCTTCTCTCTCACTTGTTCTCTTCTTCTCTCCCTCTCCTCTTCCTCTTCTTCTTCTTTTCTCTTTTTCTCCTACTCTCTCTCTCTCTCTCCTTCTCTTCTCCTCCTCTTCCTACCTCTTCTTCTTCTTCTTCTTCTTCCACTTCTTCTCTCTTCTCTCCTTCTACCCCTTCTTCTTCCTCTTCTACTTCTCTCTCTCCTTCCCCTTCTCTCCTTCTCCTTCTCTCCCTCTTCTTCACTTCTTCTCTTCTCTCTCCCTCTCCTCTTCCTTCTTCTCTTCTCCTTCTCTTCTTCTCCTTCCCTTCTCCCTCTTCTCTTCTTCTCCCTCTTCTCTTCTCCTTCTCTTCTTCTCCTTCTCTTCTTCCTCTTCTTCCTCCTCCCCTTCCCCTTCTCTCTCTTTCCCTCTTTCTTCCCTTCTCTCTTTCTCTCCTTCTCTTCTTCCCTCTCTCTCCCTCCTTCCCTTTCTCTCCTTCTCCTTCTTCAAACTTTCCACGTGGGACCGTAGCTTTCAACCGAATGAGGAGGGGGGGCCTGTGGATGTTGGAGGGGGGCTGCTGGATAGGATGATGGGTAGGGGGTGGCGCCTATAGCAATGGGGGGGCGCAGCTATCCGCCACCACCTGGGCTGCTTCCCCCCCTTTCCCCACTTCACTCCCTCTCTCTCTCTCCCCGACATACTATCGGGGGGAAGGAAGAGGGAAATTTTTTTGAAAAAAATAAAAAAAGGGGGGGGAGTTTCTATGGGGGGAGGCACGGGGCACACGGGGGGGGGGGGGGGATGTTACATCCTCTTCCCCTTAGAGGAACTGAGATGTCCTCATCTCGAATGCACTTAAGGTTCATTGATAACAAGTTATCATTGGGTTCTAAAACCTGTGGGTTAGGATCCATCACACTTTCACTACACAACTCTGATTACTCAAATTCTCATCTTAAAATAACAACTTGCCATAACTCATAGGGTTTAATAGAATTTATTTCAAATACAAGACTTATTACCTCAAGAGGATCTTCCTAGGATATCTAGTCATCCTCAAAGGTTACAACCGGCTCCAAGCCTTCATCATCATGTGGTTTATAATATGAGCAAAAAGTGGAGTTTAGACGGCTTTGTTTGACCACACATTCTTGATTCTCAAGGTCCAACTCAAAACAATCTATTTGGATGTGTCCTAGTTCATTGCAGTGGAAACATGGGCAGTTGGGGCATCTCTTACTGATCCTATCTCTCTGCCCTTATGGTACCTCTTGTCTTGATCCTGTGAGTCATCTTCATCATAGTTGCCTGATTTAAGTTCTTGGATGATTTGATTCGCTCAAAGTAATGTGTCTTGCAAGTCTGTTGGGCGCATTGATTCCAACAAGTGTTTATGGGTAGATTCAACCTAGCACAGAACTTTGACATCTGTTGTGTCATATCCATTGGGGGTGCATACTTTAGGAGTGAAACGAACTTTGAATAGTATGCTTCAAGGGATAATCCTAGCTACTTCAAGTCATAAAATTCATTCATCTTTTGTGTGCGATAGGCAGGTGGAAGATACCTTCCTCGCACAGCTTTCTTAAGCTTATCCCAAGTGATTGTCCCCTCCGAGATCACTTGGTCTCTACACCACTGTTTCCACCAAAGTCTCACTTTGCTTGTAAGCTTCAATTTGGCAAGCATGTCTTGGTTAGCAGGTGCAGTTCCTACTGCCTCAAAATAGTCCTCCATGGACTTAATCCAGATCTTGGCGTTAGCTTGAATAGTCCTTCCCCTGCCATCAAACTCGGGTGGCTTAATTTACTTGAGAAGGAACTTCTTCTCTTGCATGTCAGCGTACGTGGGCGCAGAAGGTGCATGATAATCAAGCCATACCACTTAGTTTATTTCTATTTAGGATATGTCCATGAACCGAACATTAATCAATCATGTATCATTATGAAGTTTTGCTCTAATACCAACTGTAACATGCCCGCTCCTCAAATCGCGGGACACATCTTCTAGATATATCTCTCGATGGACTGCTAAGACGTGTCCCACAATTTGAGGAGCGGGCATGTTACGTAGGGTCTTAAAAATGTCTTTTCTTGAGTGGGTTACAAAACTTGCCAAATGGCTTTTTGCTCAGAAATTACAAGGGGAATTTGAATAGTATTATGAAAAATTGGGTAGTACTATATAACAACTTACGTTAGAGACAAAGAAGATTATTTTAATTTTTTAGGATATAGATCTACCATTATATATTGATTTTAAAAAAACTCATGGAAGAATATAGAGTAGAGAAAGATCTTAAGACTGAGTGAAAGGAGGATTGGGAAGCAATAATTTTTAAATTAGTAGAAAGATAAAGAAGAAGGAAGTACAATTGCAAATAGTATATTTTGTTGTTCCATCAAAATATGATATAACATTGTTAGACTTAGAGTTTTGTGACCAAGATGATAGCTCAACTAAATAATATTTCTAAGATAATAGCTTACACTACAAGGATACGGAAACATAGCAATGGTGCTTTCGGATGCAAAATAGCGACGGTGCTCAGATGAAAAAAACACAGGCTGAAATCTGAGTGTGTTATTTTGCGCGAGTAAACGGAAGAGAGTGAAAGCGAGAGTGAAAGAGAGAGCGAACTCCATCTTGCATTTGAGAGGGAGAGGGAGAGAAAGAGAGAAAGAGGGAGAAGGAAATCTTCTTGCCGCCGCCACCGCTGTTTGCGAAGAACAGGAGGAAGTGTACGGAGGGTGAAGAGGAGCTGTTGTCGTGAAGACGAGCCACCGAATCCATCCTCGGGTCCTTACGGTGAGTGCATTGTTCCTTCTTGCTTTGTTTTTGTGTTTTCTCTTTTTCTTTTACTCGTTTTTGCTAAAAATCATGTGTATTGAGAGAGGGAGAGGAAACAAGAGGAAGAGGAAGAGAGAAAAGGAAAAAAGGAACGAGAGAGAGAGAGAGAGAGAGAGAGAGAGAGAGAGAGAGTGTGTGTGTGTGTGTGTGTGTGTGTGTGTGTGTGTGTGTGTGAGGGAGAGAGAGAGAGAGAGGGAGAGAGAGAGAGAGAGAGAACATTAAACATAATAGGTAAAGAGAGAAAGAGAGGGAGAGGGAGAGGGAGGGAGAGGAAATGAGAGAGGAAGAGGAAGAGAGAAAAGGAAAGAAGAAACAAGAGAGAGAGGGAGAAAACATTAAACATAATAGGAAAAGAGAGAAAGAGAGGGAGAGGGAGAGGGAGGGAGAGAGAGGAGGAAGAGGTTGTTGTTATTGTTGTTGTTGTTTTATTTCTTCTTTTCCTTTTTTATTTTTTGTTATTGTTGTGGTGGTAGTGGTAGTGGTAGCGGTAGCGGTAGCGGTAGTGGTAGTTGTTGTTTAATTTCTTATTTTCTTGTTTGTTGTTGTTGTGGTAGTCATAGTAGTAGTAGTATTGGTAGTGGTAGTGATAGTAGTAGTTGTCGTTTAATTTCTTCTCTTCTAGTTTGTTATTGTTGTGGTCATGGTCATAGTCATGGTCGTAGTCGTCGTAGTCGTGATTGTAGTAGTAATACGAATAGTAGTACTAGTAGTAGTAATAGTAGTTTTCGTGTTTGTAGTAGTAGTAGTAGTAGTAGTAGCTTTTTTTTCTTGTTTATTGTTGTTTAGATTTCTTATTTGTTATTGTTGTTGTTGTAGTAGTTTCTTCTTATTTTCTTGTTTATTGTTATTATAGTAGTAGTAGTAGTAGTTGTTGTTGTTGTTATTGTTTTTTCTTCTTTTCTTGTTTATTGTAGTGGTAGTGGTTTGTCGTAGTCGTAGTCGTAGTTATAGTCGTCGTAGTCGTGGATGTAGTAGTAGTAGTAGGGGTGGTTTTCTTGTCTGTTGTTTTTTTTTTCTTTTCTTTTCTTTTCTTGTTTGTTGTTGTTGTTGTAGTTTTTGTTTTTGTTTTTTCTTCTATTCTTGTTTATTGTAGTGGTAATGGTAGTGATAGAGAGAGAGAGAGTTGTTGTGGTGGTCGTAGTCATCATAGTCGTGATTGTAGTAGTAGTACTAGTAGTAGTAATAGTAGTTTTCTTGTTTGTTGTTGTTATAGTAGTAGTAGTTTTTTTTTCTTTTCTTGTTTACTGTTGTTTAGTTTTCTTTTTTTTTTTGTAGTAGTAGTAGTTTTTTCTTCTTTTCTTATTAATTGTTATTGCAGTAGTAGTAGTTTTTTTTTTCCCCCTTCTTTTCTTGTTTATTATAGTAGTAGTGGTAGTGGTAGTGGTTTGTCATAGTCATAGTCGTCGTAGTCATGGTTGTAGTAGTAGTAGTGGTTTTCTTGTTTGTTGTTGTTGTTATTGTAGTAATATTTTTTTTTCTTGTTTATTTTTGTTTGGTTTTATTGGTTTTTTTCGTTGTCGTAGTAGTGGTAGTAGTAGTAGTGTTTTCTTCTTTTCTTATTTGTAGTTGTTGTAATAGTAGTAATAGTTATTATTATTGTTGTTTTTTTTTCTTCTTTTCTTATTTATTGTAGTGGTAGTGATAGTGGTAGTGGTAGAGAGAGAGAGAGAGATGTTTTGTTAAAGGAAATTGGTAGTAGAGAGAGAAATATGTTTTGTTAAAGGAAATGAGAGAGGGGAAGGAAGAGAAAAAGAAAGAAGGAACGAGAGAGTGGGAATAAACATACATCATAATAAAGAAAGAGAAAAAGAGAGAGAGAGATGGAAGGAGAAGAGAGAATGAATGGATAAAAAACAAAGAGAGAGTGGTGGCGAGGTCTAGTGCAATACCACGAGACGGGAAACACTCCGATATACGTTAATTTTTGGGTGGATGGAGATTTTACATACGTTAATTTTTGCTGAGTTACAAGAGAAGAAATCCCTTCTCAAACAATTTAAGAAAAAAAAAAGAATGATTTAAAAAAAATTGTTTGTCGTAACGTAGACAAAATGGAAAACGATGAAGGTTCTAATGTTCAAGATCACGAGGCGTATCTTAATCAGTGTGTCCCATGTCCTTGCTCTCAATGTAAGCTGGCAATTAGATGAAAACGTCGATTGTCTATAGAACATGTGCGACGCTTTGGCGAGTTTCAATCTGAGATCATTGATTGGGTGATCTTAGATTTTGAGCAAACGGTAAGAAAAGTTTATATCAATCATGTATTGTATTCACAAGCTAACTAAATACCATATACAAAAAGATTGGGTGTGACTGGTAAATTTTCTATCCAGGGAGGTGACGTCCTTATCCCAAGGAGAAGTACACCCTTTGCAACCAATTAGAAGAGTTTGTGGGCATGCAATGGATGGAGTGCCTGAACCAATCCACCACTTGGAATGTACTATCCAATTTATACTGTCAATACCATAGGAGACATGCAGCCTTCCAGACTTACCTATAATCTTGGAGCGTGAGATGGAGGCAATGATCAATGCATTGATGCCCATGGATGTCAAGACTTATGATCTGCTTAGAGAGGAAGCATCCATACCATTATATGATGGGTGCCAAGTATCTCGCCTGAAGACACTGCTTGCACTCCTAAGTGTGCAAGAAAAATATGGGTGGAGCGATGCGAGTGTGACCGAGTTGATCAGGTACCTTGTACGTATTCTTTGTTGATTTCATTTCGGCACTATCATTAAAAACATTTTTGCTTTTTCAAGGTATTTTATGATTTTTTCAGGTTACTGAAGTATCATATATTACCACTTACAAATACCATGCCTGAGTCTCATGATGATGCACAACATGTTTTACGAAAGCTTGAACATGGACTACAACACCATCCATGCATATATCAACGATTGCATACTATTTCGAGGAGAATACGAGACTATGGAGACATGTCCAAAGTGTGGTTCTCACAGGTATTGACAGGACTTGCATGAGCAAACCATCCCTCAAAAAGTTCTTAGACACTTTTCACTTATCCCCTGCATAAACTACATGTTTCGTACGTCTAGCATGGAGAGCTTCACAACATGGCATGTGCAGAATAGGTCCACAGATGAAGTTCAACGAATATCAGCAGATTCACGTGCATAGAGCCACATTGAATCTACCTTCCCAAGCTTTTCTCGAGAGCCAAGGAATCTTTGGCTCGGTCTTGCAATGGATGGCATGAACCCATTTGGTCTGCGCTCAACTTCTTATGGTGTGTAGCCTATAGTCCTTGTCAACTATAATATCCCTCCATGGCTTTCTACGAAGAAAGGACATCTCATTCTTAGTTTTCGGCCACTACAAAGTCAAAAATATGGACATGTATCTTCGTCGATTAGTTGATGAGCTTAAGATTTTGTGGGAGGAGGGGGTCACCATGCAAGATATGAGCAAGTGCGATGGTCGACGGTCCGCCAATATTCGAGCCATTCTCATGTGGACGATGCATGACTTTCCGGGATTCAGAGAGTGCTCAGGTAAGTAGGCTTCCATTCTCATTGGTAATATCTATCATAGCTCGTTCAAGTTTGTATCCACTGGATAGAGGTGTTGGGACAGGTCTGGTTACCTCAGGCTATCATGCATGTCCATTGTGCGGGCCACAATTAGACTCCCGACAAAGGTCACGAACCATGAAGAAGATGGTATATCAAGGACACGCCGCTTTCTTGCCAAAGGGTCATGAACTCAGGGAAGGTTTTCTTGGATGACCTCCAACACGTATGAATGTCCAAAGCTGTACGAGCTAAAAATGGTCCACACGGAGTCACATCCAAATGGAATGTGACTGTTCTCAGTTTTCTATGATTTTTTATATTGGACCCACTTACATATCAACCACGTATTGGATCCCATGCATATTTTCAAGAACGTGGGCAGCTTGTTATGGGACCACATCACAGGAAAGAGAGATACTATAGGGGCACGAATGGATTTGAAGGAGGTAGGCAAGATGGAGGTGCTTTGGTGGCAATCGAGTGCTGATGGTCGCTTGTGGCTACCTCGCGCTCCTTAGGTTTTGTCCACTAAAGATGAGCGCATTGTGAAGCAAATAGTCAAGTCTATCTGCACTCCGACAGGTATGATGCATTCTCTTAGATCCGCGTTTTCTAAAGATGACCAATTATTAGGGCTAAATCCCATGATTGGCATAAGATATGTCAAGTTTGTACTACGAATGGATTGTAAGTGGCCTGCGTATTTTGCTATTTGGAGTGTAGTCGTTGTTCATAATGCTTTCTCATTTATGATAGTTTGTACTACCAATCGCGATCACAGGATGTCTTACTCCAAAAATACGTGGGGCAATTTACAAGTTATCAAATTTAGTGCAATGGATCTCACAGAAGGAGATAAAGACGTCCTCTATTGAATCCATGAGGCGGGGAGCAATGGAGACGGTCTGTCTCTTTGAGAAATACCTACCTATTAGTATGCTCACAATACAAATCCACCTTCTTGTGCATCTTGTAGATGAAGTGGAGATTATTGGGCCTGTCCATATGCGATGGATGTTCTTCTTGGAGTGCTTCATGAAAACCCTAAAAGGCTTTGTGCGACAATGAGCTTGGCTAGAAGGTAGCATGGTTGAAGGTTGCTTGGTGTCTGAGAAGGCGCTAGTGCATATTTCACAATGGCTACCAACGGTGGATTCAGACAACAGTATGCTATGCTGAAGGACAATGATAAACTGACCGGAGATGTGGTGGTTGGAAATAGGGTAGAAAAAAGAACAGATGTTGCAATGGAGGAGAAAGTGAATCGCTTTTGTATGTTGCACCATGCCTCTATGGAGACATGGCTCACTAGATACCAACAAGCTAGGAAAGATCGAGAGGAAGCACAATCTGAATTTCGATGTAGTACGCGCCATCGACCAATTTGATATCTCGAGGGCATGGAGGAGATGCCGCGGTTTATGTCAATGTGATGGTTGCATGGAGGTTTGACTGCAGCATCTCGCGAAGGGGCGGAGGTCTCAATTGAGGAGTTGGAATTCTCAAGGGGATGTAGTCCAAAGGTGATGACCTGTTTAGGGTTTGTGGTATCTATATTTTATATGCGACAACTAATTGAGTGTTTCAATATATTACAGTACAAAATATATAGTGCAACATGGTCGCGCAGACGGCATTTCCACGTGGAGCGTATTGAAAAATGCACTCCACAACAAATTGTGGTATCATGTCAAGGTTCGAGCAAGAGAGTCGACAAAGAGCAACGGATCCAAACACGGTTATAGATGAGATGGAGTATTTTGGGAACTTGTAAAGTATTATTACGGTGGATTACTGTAGCTTCTCCATGATCCTATTTGATGTGTAGTGGTTCAAAGTGGTACTTGAAGGAGCTGGAGCAACAGTTCAATGAGGTCCATCTGGATTTCTCAAAATAGATTCTGAAAAACAATGGACGGATTTGCACGACACATTTGTATTGCCAACTCATTGTGAACAGGTGCATGAACTCATTTATTTTTTAATTGTATTACGAGACATGGTACATGTCACAATAGTTAAATCTCTCTTGTATATGATTGTGAACATGTAATCTTCTATCCAAGCCCCCGACAACCTCAATGGTGGTATGTTTTACCTTCAGCTCCCCGAAGTGCGAGAGTATATTATCAAAGCAATGTTCCGAGCATAGATGAGGACAATATAAAAATAGAGGGGTCAATATTGCAAGGGGTGGAGGCCACCAAAAGCTTGGAGCATGTAGAGGAGCCAGCATTGGGTAATAATAATGGAAATACAAGAGTCCAAGAATTCTTTGAGAACAAGGTGGACTCATCCTTTTGTGGTGACATGTCTATCGACCTTCTAGTGTATGCGGAGTTGTGTCAGGAGATTGACATGGGACCATATGATACTTCATGCTTGGAGCATCCACCTACTCAATTTGTTGATGAATCGCTTATAAGGGTACATAAGATATGCATTTTAAGTAAGATCATTTTTTAAAGATTTATATTACCGTGCTTTGTATGATTTAAATTGATTATTCTAACATAATTTTTTGTCTATGGAGGTGACCTTTGTGGATATTTAGATCATCAGGATGAGTCAAGGGATGAGCAATGAGGAGCTACAAGAGATCTTCACATGTATGTCTCTAGATCAGATGGCGAGATTTAGAGACATGGCAGACCAGGAGCTGTCTCGGACACCGTCAGGCCACTCTATTAGATCTACTTCGGCGCGATCTGATGCTTCAGTTTCGAGCAGACAAGGTTGACGCTCCAAACTTGGGCCAAACAGAGAGTGTGGTTCAGGGGGATGCTATAGAGATTCGGATGCAGTGAGCCCACGGTCGGCTCAGGATACAAGTGCTACTCCTTGCTCTCGTGGCGGTTCGAGAGAGCATGGTTCAGGTGGTTGCTGTGGAGACATGGACGCAGTGTCTCTATCTCATCGTTCTACTGGAATTGCATCACCTCCAGGATTTGTCACACATGTGGGGACATCTACTCCACTCACTCCAGCTTTTTCTCAGCTCTCCGTAGGTGGCACCCCTATGGGTGTTACTCTGATAGATACTACCTCGGTTCGTATACCAGATGTACAGGGGTCTCTTGGACATGCCCAAAAGCGTGATCGTAGGTGGGAGAGAACCCATCTTAGGTATACCCCAGAGGGGTATGCCTACCTTATAGATGATAGGTTAGGAGCTATCATCATGAATGAGGAGGGGAGGAGGGTGATGGCTTGCATGAGAGAGCTGTGTCAACGAGTTTTTCGGCATAACGTCTTGGATCATTGGAAGAACATACCAGAGGGGAGCAAGGACTACATAGTAGCATCGTTGAATGAGGAGTTTCCGGTACCATCCATAGCAGATAGGTTTTCTATAGGCAGGATGATGGAGTGCATGCGTGCATATATGTCACACAGACGATCGGACGCATGCAAGGCACTCAAGAGTGGGGCTTCAAATCCCAAGTGGTTAGATGCGGACGACTGGCGCCGACTCAGGGAGGAGGCTATAATTTCTCCAAGATGTTGGAGACAGTAGCGCGAGGTGGCGAGGGCACGACTAGAGGCCGGAGTGGTCCATCATCTTGGGAGTGGCGGCCACAAGTCATATCTGGAGGACTTTGTAAGTTTACTTTGAACTAACAATCGTGTTTCTAATAGTTGTATTTTGTTTTCTTTGCAACACTCCATTACAAATCGCAATCCCACCGGCCTTGAGACTCGATATGCAGAGAGGCACGGTCTCATTGCATTGATCAACCGATTGTATGGACGTGGCGGCCCTGTAATTCACTCATCTTTCTTGTCTGTAGTTACCATGTTTAATTAGAATGCATTATTGTATGGTGGATTGATGTGTAGTTGTTTCTTTTTTTGCAGAGTCCGTTCAATGCTCCTTTTCAGTGGGACGAGGTTTCGAATGGCGATGATCTATAGCTCGCCCTTGGATCCCTAGAGCTCACACACCCTTCTTTTTTGATCACATGATCTGTGTAGATATTTTCTATGTAGTTGTAGTATCTTACCGTGATTGTATCCGTCGCTTTCATTATGCGATCATGTATTTATTTCATGTATCAGTGTTATGATTTAAGTACACTTTGTCTTTATTTACACGAGCATTGTACACATTTTTGAAACTATTTTGTATGGCCCAAATAAAGCACATAGTGCAATATGTGGCATGGTAGCTTGCTACCCTGCCACAATTTTTTTTTCCTTGTTACCGTCGCTATTAATGTCGTAAATTTACTGCATGTATCACTATTAGCGTCATTATCAACGTCATTATTTGCATCGATATCAGCATTGTTGATATCGACGCAAATAGCGACGCTGACAACGATGCTAATACTGACTATTCTATGGCGTCGCCAATAATGACGCTTTTTGCGATGACGGGGGAAATTTTTTATATTAAAATTTTTGTCACTTTTAACGTCGGTATAAGGCTTATATCCCCTCCCTAATATTTGGTGCATCCAGTATGAAAAGTCAACTTTAGAAGTGAAAGATAGGATACCAGATTGAAGAGGGTGTCATAAGAGATATTATAGCTTTATGCGCACTTATAAGATGATGAAACATGAAGAGGAAATTAGCAAAGTTTTGCAAAAAGTGATTGCAGATATGAAGAGATTTGATGGAAGGAATGTATCTAAGTTTCTACATATCTATGCAGATAAACTAGAGATTTAGCTATGAGATACCACAATATTTCAATAGGATTGTGGCTCATGAGCTATGGATGTGAATGAATGCAATTCACACAGAGCATGGATGGACCTAGACCTATTTCAAGAAAACTCTAAAAGACGAGTATTGCATTGATGATGCTGATAGGGTCTTAAAAATGTCTTTTCTTGAGTGGGTTACAAAACTTGCCAAAGGGCTTTTTGCTCAGAAATTACAAGGGGAATTTGAATAGTATTATGAACGATTGGGTAGTACTATATAACAACTTACGTTTAGAGATAAAGAAGATTATTTTAATTTTTTAGGATATAGATCTAGCATTATAGATTGAATCGAAAAAACTCATGGAAGAGTATAGAGTAGAGCAAGATCTTAAGACTGAGTGGAAGGATGATTGGGAAGCAATAATTTCTAAATTAGTAAAAAGATAAAGAAGAAGGGAGTACAATTGCAAATAGTATCTTTTGTTGTTCCATCAAAAGATGATATAACATTGTTAGACTTACAATTTTGTGACCAAGATGATAGCTCAACTAAATAATACTTCTAAGATAATAGCTTAAATATAAGCACTTCAGTCCAAAAGCTTTAGTGATAGTAATATAGTAATCTTTGCACAAATAATGTATCTAGAATCTTAAAATAGACTGGATATATCCTTGTGAAACACTTGAAAAAAAGCATCACAAAAATTGTGAATTTCTTGAGTAAAAGCCTCAAAACCCTTCAATTTTTAGCATAAAATCCCTACACTCTTTCATCTATAACAGTAGGAAAGGAGAGATCCGAACTTGTCCACAAAAACCCTCTTTCTAGCTATTTGACTTGTAAGAGATAGCACTCGAATAAAGGAAAAAACCTCTATAGACTCTAAATTCAACACTTTAACCCTACAAATCTCTACATAACAACATTATAGTAGTACAAAATCTTACCCAAATCTATCTCATAAACATGCATCCACAAGTATCTATCAATCGACTCCTATGTGTACCTTGCTTTCCCTTCTTCTTTCTTGATTTTTAGTATGACAAAAAGCATGCTTTCCTTTCCACTTGCCTTACCCTATAGGAATTCATACGAAGCCCATAAATTGCTCTAGAAAAAATAGGGCTACTCTTGGAGATAGTGGACACATCATACAACACTAAAACTTTGGTCCTGAAGTATTAAAATGGCCACTTAGATGACTAACATGGTGTACATAACATACTTTGTTCTAATTGAAATTTGAACCAACTATAGAACTCCTAACATACATTGGTAGATCGATTATAACTCAGACACTATCAGACACATCCTATAGACAAACACATGAAATCCAAGGTAAGGTTTCAATTTGTAGATAAGAAGTGTCATGACAATACACAATCAAATGTGCATGTTAGTTTTTGTAATGTCCAATGATGTATATGAAGTTTAAATGGAAAGAGACTATCTCTCTTCATCCATATGTGCATGGCATGTGAGTGTCTAACTTGATCCTAATGGGAGACTATTTAATGGGTATGTTAGGCCTAGGTTAATCCATTGTGGAAATGAATCCCCCTCTATGAAAGGGGTTAAATTTAGTTCAAAATCTAAAAATCCATTGTTAATGGAAAGCTCTAACTAAGTGGGATAGTTACTTTTCCTACACCATTAATGGATATAAATTGTGAAAAAGAAAGAGGTTGGTGCATATGCCTAGAGTGGATAAAAGAGAGAAGCTCCATACCCTTCCTAATTTAGAATTTTTTGTATGTCCTATTGTCTTCATAAAGAAGATATACTAATTTATGTGAAGGAGTATGATCTCACATATCTTGCTAGTGAGTTTGACAATACCAACCATTTGTTATGGTTCTCTAGTACTCTTAAGGTTGAAACCCTAAGATGGTATATATTTTATCTAGAGGAATTATATGCTAAATACAATAGATCTAATACACACCATTTGTTATAAATCTCTACTCTTAAGGGTGAAGATCTAAGATGGTATATATATTGTTTGGAGTCAGTAGAAATAAGCAACATGAATCTCTATAGACATTTATCCATACAAAGAACCATTGAGCCATGGAAACCAAAGCTCATGAACTATCCAAAATCCAAAAATTTGCATAATTTACAATGAAAATTTTCTTGCACCTCTTATTCTTCATTTAGTACAAAGAATTTGCAATGAAATGTGCACATGTGACATATCGGACTTCTAACAGTGCATGAACCGCCTCTACAAAGGATATTTGATTTGGATAAATATAGTATCATGACAAAAATTTTAAAATTATTATTTCCCTTATCCCCCCCAACCGACTGTAGAGTTGGAGGGGGAGGGGAATAGAAGGTACGTTCAAGCTCCTCCATGGAGCTTGCAAGAGAAAGGAGGACTTACGTGCTGCCATGCAGGGGAGGGAGGATCCCCCCTCCCCTCACCTATATAAATGGAAGGGGGGGGGTGCAAGTGGAAAAGGGGAATAGCAAGTGAGGCAAGCTCCTTGCTGGAGCTTGCCTAGGAAATGGGGCATGCCCATCAACGCGTGGGGGAGGGAGGATCCTATCCCCTCCCCTATATAAATCATGGCTGCTAGTGGCTATGGGAACTTTTGGAAGAGAAGGATGAAGGAGCTGAGACCCTGTGAGTGTTGTGAGGAAGAGAGAGGACATCCACGCATTGCCGCAACCCTCGGGAGCCGTGAGCTGCTGTGCCAGTCATAGCAGCCGTTGTTCAGCCGCGCCGTCCTCCTACCAGTTGTCTCGGCGCCACCGCCTGGAGCCGCAGGCCACATTGCCTGGCCGTCGTGTCATTTCGGGAAATCATTTTTCCCCCCACGTGTTGAAGCACTGAAGCTTCTAGAAGCTTCTAAGGGGCTTCATAAGCCCCCTTTCCCCCCAAAAGAAGTCTGACCTAAAAGGTCTTATTCTCCCCCCTGTGTCTTAAAACCCTCCTTAGGCCCCCTTCCTGTGGCCTCTTGAACCCCCCCCCCCCCCCCCCTTTTAAACTTCCTCTCTAAGGCTCCCTTAGGGCCTTTCCCCCCCATAAAAGGTTACCCCAAAGGGCCTTTTCCTCCCCCCTGTGTTTTAAATCCCCCTTAGGCCCTTTCCTATAACCTTAAGACTATCCCCCCTGAATTTCCTCCTAAGACCTCCCTAAGCCCTTTTTCTCCCACCCCCTCAAGATCCCTCCCTAAGGGTTCCCTTAGGCCTTTCATGTCCTTTTTTTCTTTTCCCTCCTAGCCGTGGTTCGTGAGGGATTGTCAAAACAACCCCTACCCCCCCTCCCCCCTGAGAATTTCAAAGCCTTCATGTGCCCTTGCATATAGCACCCCATCCACGAAATTTCCTCCCTAAGGACCCTTATACTCCCTTTTGTTTTACACCTTTTATTCCCCGTTCGTGTGAGTCTTTATAAGGCCATTAAGCCTTTCACATGGCTTCAATGGGCCTTATTCGCGAAAGATTTTGAAACACTCCCTTTTCGAAATCCCTACTTCAAGGAGGAAGCTTTCTAAAATTGCTTTCGACGAACAGTGCAAGTTATCGCAAAAGGGAGCCATGGTGGAATTTCAAAAAGGAGTTGTAAAGCTGCATCCACAACGGAAAGACTGCATTCGCGATGCCTCCTAAGAAAGCCCAAGGCGCAGCCGCCCGCAGGAGGGTTGTCTCCTAACTTCCACGTGGACATCTCACCTCAAGTCCAGGTTTTTCTTCCAAATTTTTATTTGGTATTGTTATAATTCAATCGTGCAAGGATAATTGTTGTAAATGGGATGCATTTTTCGTCTTAAATGCTTTCAAAAAATTAGCTCACAACGGAGGAATTTAGTCATTAATATTTTCAATAAAACAAGCAAAATAAAGGGCGCATAACTGCATTTCTAGAAAATAGCTTTATGCATTGCAATGAATTAAAAGATAAATGGATATCTAATGCTTCAGGTTGAAGGCTTGAAGGGAGTGGCAGCTTCAGTTACCCCCGACTGCCTACCTGACCCTAACCAAGGGGATTGTTAACCGCGTCGGGAAAGTGGACCGAACCTGCTGCGAGAGGTCTCTCCATTGAGAACTACTTGGAGTAGGAGGATGCTTGGGTGCCAGGGGGGCTCTGAGCATTAATCCCTCACCTTCCAGGCCCTGCACAAGAGGCTAACGTGACTCGGGATTGGATCTCGAGGCCCGCATACTAGTCTACGGGCGAAAACTTGGATTGGTAATCCCTGTGGATTGCTCGATAGCCTTCGGGTGGATTGTGGATAAGCCTATGGGCTGGACTTTTTGTATTTCAAAGATAAATATGATAACCTGTTAATAAAGTACTTGTTTGACAATGTTTTTCTATGTCAAGTGATATGATTACGTGAAAGAACCAGTGCCTAATGCACTAATTAAAGAAGCTGATTATCACATGTTCAACTAAATGTGTTAGGTAATTAGATAATTAAAACAACCCGAGGAAAGTGCGGTGGATGTGGCCATAGGTCCATCCTACGGATGGGTGGTCTTGGTTGGCCGGGAACTTTTCTCAAATCACAATGGGCAGCCAGAAGATCGTCAACAAACACAAACAACAAGAGCATTGACCTAGAATTATGATTGATCCCAATTTACATTCTTTTAGGGAAACGGTATGGGACTATGCCTTATGGCAGAGAGGTTGAGCTTTGCATCCCTCTCATTTCCCATTCTCCTTGAACCAAGTGCAATGTGAATCCGCTTCGGACAAGGCATTTCTGCGTAAAGTAGTTTGCTTGGGTCCGACGCTAGTTGCCATTAGAAAATGACCAATAAGGAAAATCCTAATTCAGGTCGATCCTAAGTGGGAACGGCCAGAATACTTCCGCTACATGGCAGACGCGGAAAGCCCTAGATCGCAAACCCTGTAACATTCCATGGGAGTGCCGGGCGGAGCTTTCTAGACATCCTTTCCGATGGACTGCTAAGACGTGTCCTGAAGATAAAAGTGGACACGTTACAGTTGATATCAGAGCCAACCAAGGAAGGATTTGTTTTTATATAATCTTAATAAGATAAAGTAAAGAAAATGATGCTGTCCAAACATTTCCATTACTTCCAATGCTGTCTTGCAGAATTACGAAGCGTGGAACAAGTTCTTAGTATTCCGAGTCATGTTTATGATTGCGATGCATTCCCCGGATTACCAACAAAGGGTTGAGACGATGAACATCCTAGAGAGAATCTACAATCCATCACCTTTGTACATGGAACGAAGATGGACGGGTGCATCAGGAATCTACTATATAGCTGCCCACCTGTTTTCTTATCTACAAACCAACCTAAAGAGGATCAAGTGGTTGGAAGATCTGAAAGTCATGAAGCTATTCATTTTTGTGGAAGCTCACGTAAACTCAACTTTACATATTCAAGGTCAAAGGGTTGAGATGAACTCATATGTATATGAGGAAGTAACCCATGTGATCCCCGCCGACAGGATTAAAGTGTTGGGGTGCCATGAGAAGAATGGGTTCTAAAGGAAAGGATACCCTGAACTTCCAATGACTTACCGATTCCAGAAGATCCATGACCCGAAACCATACTATTATACAGTTTCTGTAAATAAATGTAATACAATGTTGTTCTCCCCAAACTAAATGTAACAGTTGGCTTATCATCGCAAGAAATGTTGTATTTCGAAAGGGCTATGCCCATATAAATACAAATAAGACTTCTTTTTATCAATGTCTGATTGTGCATGAGAATTGATAAAAAGTTAAGTAGTTACATTGCTTGTGTGATAGCAGAAATGGAGATGTAATATAAATCAATAACGATTATCGTGTAATAACGTTAAGAAACCTTTATCCAGGCACAACCCCAGGTACAGGTTCCAAGTTCGCCTCCTACATCAAGTACTATTGTAATCTAGGAGAAGAAGTTTCTTCTCAAGCAATTTAAGCTGCTCGAATTTGATGGGAGAGGTAGGTCTGTTCAAGCAGATGCTGAAATTTGGATTGAATCCATGGAGGATTACTTCGAAGCAGCCGGTACTGCACCCGCCAATCAAGCTATGCTCGCCAAGCTGAAGCTCACCGGCGAAGCCAGGCTTTGGTGGAAGCAATGGTGCAGGGATCAAGGGATCGCAGAAGGATCCGTTACCTAGGAGAAGCTAAAGAAAGCCGTGCAGGGAAGATACTTACCACCTGCATATTGCACTCAGAAAATGAATGAGTTCTACGAGCTAAAACAGCTAGGGCTCATTCTTGACGCATACTACTCTAAATTCGTCTCACTTCTTAAGTATGCGCCACAGATGGACATGACACAGCAGGTGTCCAAATTTTGTGCTGGTTTAAATCCACCAGTAAATAACTGTCTCAAATCTATGCGTCCATCAGATCTTCAGGACGCACTCATTCGATCTGCGCCTATAACTCAGGAGGTGCAGTCTAGACCAAGGGGTAATAAAACTTGGTCTTATAATGACCCAAACATAGGAGCATTCAGACCTCAAATGAAGAGAGTTCAAGGTCAGAATCAGGGAAAAAGAAAGAAAGCAAGAACTAACAATGTCAACAACTTTATTCCTACTCAAAGCAATGGCCGAAACCTCCGTTGTTTCCACTGCAACGAGCCCGGCCACTTCAAGAGGCAATGTCCCAAACTTGGAGGAGGATATCGCCAAGCACCTTTCCAAGGAATAGGCCATGTTCAAGGAGCCGCTACCCAAGGCAGAGGAAGAACCGCATGTGTTTCCAATAGGAAAATGTGCGAAGAAGAAGACGAAGAAGATCTGACTATGGAAGCAGAGTTTTAAAGGGTGACAGTCCATGCCGCTCTACACAAGAAAGGCCCGAATCGCCAATTCTCGGTGATTCAGACACTGTCGGACTATCAAGGTAAAAGTTTCAAGACCTTGATTGATTGTGGTAGTACACATTCCTTTATCTCACCAGCTTGTGCAAGAAGATTAGGAATAGCCACAATAGAAGCACCTACCTTGCTTGTGGAATTGGCAAATGGTCGTGAGGTTATGTGTACCAGGAAAACTGCTAAGGTGGAATTCTTTCTGGGAGGAAAAACGACTTCGATCAAATTCACAGTCATGAATCTAGGTATCCCTGAGTGCCTACTCAAAATGGATTGGCTTAAGCCTAATGATGCCCACATTCATTGTGGAAAGGGCCAAATTTCCTTTCAAAACTCTTAAAGGGAATTAGTCACAACTCAAGGTGAGGCTGGAGTGCCAAAAATCCAATTGGCCAAAGCATCTCAGATCATGAAAGGAGTCAGGCAAGGATTACCTGTCTACTTGATCAAGCTCAAAAAGTTAGATCAAAAGCAAGAGTCTAGTGAAGGACCTTCTTGGCTAAAGGAATACGCAGACGTATTCCCTAAAGAGTTGATAGAACTCCCGCCTCAAAGAGAAGTGGATCATGAGATTAAGTTAGTACCAGGAGCTACGCCAATTGCAAAGAGACCTTATAGAATGTCCATACCAGAAGCAATTGAGTTGAAGGAGCAACTCACGCAACTGCTAGATCAGGGCTACATTCGTCCTAGTAGTTCACCATGGGGAGCTCCAGTATTGTTCCAGAAAAAGAAAGATGGAACACTTCGACTATGTATTGATTACAGAGGGCTGAATCAATCAACTGTCAAGAACAAGTACCCTATTCCTAGAATAGATGAGCTTCTTGATCGTCTTCAGGGTGCAAAGATCTTCTCCAAGATTGATCTCATGTCGGGTTACTATCAGATAAGGATCAAGGAAGAAGATATCCCAAACAGAGCCTTCAACACAAGATATGGGCACTTTGAGTTCCTAGTTATGTCATTCGGGCTTACGAATGCACCTGCCACTTTCAACAGGTTAATGCAGGATATCTTTAGGCCATATCTTAATGACTTCGTGCTCATCTTCTTCGATGACACTTTAGTCTATTCCAAACAAGAGGAATATCAGGAACCCCAACTTCGGATTGTCCTTGAGACAATGAGAGCGCATAAGCTGTATACTAAGATGAAGAAGTGTGCATTCTTCAAGCGTCAGATTGAATATCTAGGATTCATCGTATCAGCGGAAGGAATCTCAGTGGACCCAGCCAAGGTCTGAGACCAATATCTATCAAAGAAATATGCAGCTTTCTTGGATTGACAGGATGGTATAGGGTCTTCATCAAAAACTATGCTTTGATTGCAACAGCTCTGATGGACTTACTGAGGAAGGAAACTTCCATTGCATGGTCAACTCCCGAACAAAATAGCTTCGATAGATTGAAGCAAAGTTTGGTATCAGCACCTATCCTAAAACTTCCAGACCTCAATAAGGAGTTCGAGGTAGTAACTGATGCTAGCACACTTGCCTTGGGATGTGTGCTCATACAAGAAGGTCACCCGGTAGCTTACTCTTCAAGGAAACTGAAGAGTCATGAGAAGAATTATACTACGCATGATCTAGAATTGCTAGCTGTCATCCATGCTCTAAAGCTTTGGAGACACTACCTATTGGGTAACAAGTTTACTCTAGTAATTGACCATAAGAGTCTCAAATGGATCTTTACCCAGAATGAGCTCAACATGAGGCAGCGTCGGTGGATTGAAGTGCTAAAGGAGTATGACTTTGAAATCAAGTACCGACCAGGAAAAGAGAATGTAGTTGCCGATGCACTTAGTCGCAAGGCATTCCTTAATTCCCTAATCTTGCAGAATCCATCAATAGCCAGATCTCTAACTACAAAAGTATCTATGCCAAACAATCCAATACTTGAGTTAGCTAGAGAGGATGCATGCCATGATCCGGCCCACCAAACAATGCTAAGGGAGATCTCTATCAAGGATCAGAACCAAAAACTGTAGGCTATAAGTATCATGAATTCTCTATCAATAGTGGACTTGTCTACTATAGAATGAGGCTGTGTATATCGGCAAGCCAGTCACTTAAGCAAAAGATATTGTGGGAAGCTCATGATTCCCCTTTTTCAGGACATCCTCGCTATGCCCAGACTCTCAACACAGTTAGGAAGAGCTACCATTGGGAGAGGCTCAAAGGTGACATTCTCAAGTATGTCACTGAGTGTTTGTTTTGCCAACGTATCAAATCTGAACATGTCAAGATGACAGGGAAGCTGCAACCGCTTGACATCCCCCAAATGAAATGGGAATTCATCAGTATGGACTTTGTTGTTGGCCTACCCCACGTTCAGGGAGGATACAACTCCATCATGGTTGTGGTTGACATGCTTACTAAGGTTGCACACCTTATTCCAGTAAAGACAAACTATAAAGCCTCGGACATTGCAAGATTATTTATCAAGGAGATATTCAAGCTACATGGGCTACCAAGAAGAATCATTAGTGATCGTGATTCTCTCTTCACATCACACTTCTGGAGAGCCATCTTTGAAGCCATTGGAACTCAACTCTGTTTTAGCAGAGCTTACCATCCCCAAACAAATGGCCAAACAGAACGAGTAAATCAAGTCATTGAGGATATGCTTACGGCATACTGCTGTTGTGAGCCGAAGAGGTGGATTCAATACTTGCCATTGGCTGAATTTTCCTATAATGCTTCTTACCAACAAAGCTTTCAGATGACCCCTTTCCAAGCATTGTATGGTCATGACTCTCAAAGTCCCCTAAACTTCTCAGATCCAACCTTAAGGGTTGAAGCTTCAAGGCAGATGTTGGAAGAGATGGGTGACCAAATAAAGTCAATAAGACAAGACATCCAAGCCGCCAAGGATACACAGAAGGCATACGCAGATTTAAAGCATCAAGATAGAATCTTTGAAGAAGGAGACATGGCCTTCATTTGTGTACGCCCTAAGAAGAGTTCCCTATCCTTAGGTGATTGCAAGAAGCTAAGTCCAAGGTATTGTGGACCGTACAAGATCCTCAAGTGCCTAGGACCTAATGCTTATAAACTACAAGTCCCTGAGTACCTAAAAGTTCACAATGTATTCCATATCATCCTATTGAAGAAGTATATACCTAATCCTAACCATGTACTTGATGACCAACAAGTTGTAATGCCTAGTCAAGGAGTCCTTGAACTAAGGCATGACAGGATCTTAGATGTTAGAGAAAGACAACTGAGATCTAGAACCTTGAGAGAATGCCTCGTCCAGTGGAAAGATTATCCCGAAGAGGATGCCACTTGGATAGATGAAAGCACTCTCAACCATCAATATCCCCAGTTTATCTCGAGATGAGGACATCTCGATTCCGTCAAGGGAGAGAGAATGTGACATATTGGACTTCTAACAGCGCATGAACCGCCTCTACAAAGGATATTTGATTTGGAGAAATAATAGTATCATGACAAATTTTTTTAAAATTATTATTCCCCTTATCTCCCCCCAGCCGATTGTCGAGCTCGAGGGGGAGGGGAATAGAAGGTACGTTCAAGCTCCTCCATGGAGCTCGCAGGAGAAAGGAGGACTTACGTGCTACCACGCAGGGGAGGGAGGATCCCCCCTCCCCTCACCTATATAAATGCGGGGTGGGGGGGGGGGGGGGGGCAAGCAGAAGAGGGGAATAACAAGTGAGGCAAGCTCCTTGCTGGAGCTTGCCTAGGCAATGGGGCAAGCCCATCGACGCGTGGGGGAGGGAGGATCCTATCTCCTCCCCCTATATAAATCATGGCTACTGTGGCTATGGAAGCTTTTGGAAGAGAAGGACGAAGGAGCTAAGACCCTGTGAGTGTTGCGAGGAAGAGAGAGGACATCGACACACTGCCGCTACCCTAGGGAGCCGTGAGCTGCCGCGCCAGTCAGCAGCCATCATTCAGCCACCGTCCTCCTGCCAGTCGTCTCGGTGCCGCCGCCCAGAGCCACAGGCCATGCTGCCTGGCCATCGTGTCATTTGGGGAAATCATTTTTCCCTCCCAGGTGTTGAAGCACTGAAGCTTCTAGAAGCTTATAGAAGCTTCTAAGGGGCTTCATAAGCCCCCTTTCCCCCCGAAAGAAGTCTGACCTTAAAGGTCTTATTCTCCCCCCCCGTGTCTTAAAACCCTCCTTAGGCCCCCTTCCTGTGGCCTCTTGAAAACCCCCCCCCCCCCCCCTTTAAACTTCCTCTAAGGCTCCTTAGGGCCTTTCCCCCCCATAAAAGGTTACCCCAAAGGGCCTTTTCCTCCCCCCCGTGTTTTAAATCCCCCTTAGGCCCTTTCCTCTAGCCTTAAGACTACCCCCCGTGAATTTCCTCCTAAGACCTTTCTAAGCCCTTTTTCTCCCACCCCCTCAAAATCCCTCCCTAAGGGTTCCCTTAGGTCTTTCATGTCCTTTTTTTCTTTTCCCTCCTAGTCGTGGTTTGTGAGGAATTCTCAAAACAACCCCTACCCCCCCCCCCCCCCCCAGGAATTTCAAAGCCTTCATGTGCCCTTGCATATAACACCCCATCCACGAAATTTCCTCCCTAAGGACCCTTATACTCCCTTTTGTTTTACACCTTTTATTCCACGTTTTTGTGAGTCTTTATAAAGCGATTAAGCCTTTCCCATGGCTTTAATGGGCCTTATTTGCAAAAGATTTTGAAACACCCCCTTTTCAAAATCCCTACTTTAAGGAGGAAGCCTTCTAAAATTACTTTCGACGGATGGTGCAAGTTATCACAAAAGGGAGCCACGGTGGAATTTCAAAAAGGAGTTGTAAAGCTACATCCACGACGGAAAGACTACATTCACGATGCCTCCTAAGAAAGCCCAAGGCACAACCGCAGGAGGGTCGTCTCCTAGCTTCCACGTGGACATCTCACCTCAAGTCCAGGTTTTCCTTCCAAATTTTTATTTGGTATTGTTAAAATTCAATCGTGCAAGGATAATTGTTGGAAATGGGATGCATTTTTCGTCTTAAATGCTTTAGAAAAATTAGCTCACGACGAAGGAATTTAGTCATTAATATTTTCAATAAAACAAGCAAAATAAAGGGTGCATAACTGCATTTCTAGCAAATAGCTTTATGCATTGCAATGAATTAAAAGATAAATGGATATCTAATACTTTAGGTTGAAGGCCTGAAGGGAGTGGAAGCTTCAGTTACCCCCGACTGCGTGCCTAACCCTAACCAAGGGGGTTGTTAACCGTGCCGGGAAAGTGGACCGAGAACCTGTCGCAAGACCCTAACCAAGGGGGTTGTTAACCACGCCGGGAAAGTGGACCGAACCCGTCGCGAGAGGTCTCTCCGTTAAGCACTACTTGGAGCAGGAGGATGCTTGGGTGATAGGGGGGGCTTTGGCCATAAATCCCTCGCCTTCCGGGCCTTGCACAAGAGGCTAACGTGACTCAGGATTGGATCTCGAGGCCCACATACTAGTCTACAAGCGAAAACTTGGATTGGTAATCCCTGTGGATTGCTCGATAGCCTTCGGGTGGATTGTGGATAAGCCTATAGGCTGGACTTTTTGTATTTCAAAGATAAATATGATAACCTATTAATAAAGATTGACATTGTTTTTCTATGTCAAGTGATATGATTACATGAAAGAACTAGTGCCTAACAGGCTTATTAAAGAAGCTGATTGTTACATGTTCAACTAAATGTGTTAGGTAATTAGATAATTAAAACAACCCGAGGAAAGTGCGGTGGATGTGGCCATAGGTCCGTCCTATGGATGGGTGGTCCCAGTTGACCGGGAACTTTTCTCAAATCACGATGGGCAACCAGAAGATCATCAACGAACACAAACAACAAGAGCGTTGACCTAGAATTATGATTGATCCCAATTTACGCTGTTTTAGGGGAACGGAATGGGACTATGCCTTATGGCAGAGAGGTTGAGCTTTGCATCCCTCTCATTTCCCATTCTCCTTGAACCAAGTGCAGCGTGAATCTGCTTCAGACCTGGCGTTTCTGCGTAAAGTAGTTCGCTTGGGTCTGACACTAGTTGCCGTTAGGAAATGACCAATAAGGAAAACCCTAATTCAGGTCGATCCTAAGTGGGAATGGCCGGAATACTTCCGCTACGCGGCAGACGCGGAAAGCCCTAGATCGCAAACCCCGTAACATTCCAGGGGAGTGCCGGGCGGAGCTTTCTAGACATCCTTTCCGATGGACTGCTAAGACGTGTCCTGAAGATACAAGTGGACACATTACGACACATTTCTAACATCTTTGAAAACTTGTACATGACAAGGTATCTTTAACAAGAGGTTCTTAAAGGGAAAACTTCTCTTTTGAAAGACTTACACACCATATACCACATCTAGTAGTTCTTCCAAAATCCTTACACTCTCAACACAAAGAGAAAATTCTTGAATCAAAGTCCACTCATATGAATAAATTCATGAAATCATCTCTATGCTTGGGCATCCATACATACTTATAGCCGAAACTATGGAAGCAAGATCTAGAAGTAGGTAAGGGGTTGTGCCATCAAAGAGACTTGAAGAAATTACAATGTGAGCAAAGGTTCTAATTAAAATGTGAGCAATGTTCATGCCATTAGAGAGACTTGAAATAGAGTCTTTGTCAAGATGATCTCATACAACTCCCACATGTGCTTCAATCAACACTCCATGCATCTCATGCTCAGAAATGAACTTTCTTAATAAGCCATCTTGGTCTAACTGATACAATTTCCCAACAATTAGCGATAGGGTTGCGATTTAATCATGGGGCAACAAAGGTGGTTCTTGATTGGGTAATCGAGTATTCCTTTTTCCAAATACCTAGCAATGACATCTCCCAATATGGGATAAGGTTTACTTTGTAAAGATCCACATTTTTAGAAATTTTAAACAAGTGTACATCTAGAAGATCATCTACAATTCCATTCTCTATAAGTTCTCCATTGGGTATTTGAGACAAGTGGCTAGACATATGGTGCCAATTTACTTTTCTCATGATAATTGAGAAATCAAATTCAATGAGTAAAAGTATTAGCATGTGGGCTATGAAGTCATAGCACATGGCTTGCTCATTATGTACATCAAAGCCTTATGGTCCATGAGAAATATGAAAGGTGTTCATATTAAGTAATGGCAAAACTTCTTGATGGTGGCAAAAACCATCCCTAGTCCTCTTTCAATGGTGGATTAATTCATGTCTCTATTTGTGAGCTATTGGCTAGCGAAACTCACCGAGTAATCCAAAATTTTCTCTCCAAGTTGGCATAACATTGCTCCCACAATAAATTTTAAGGCATCAACGTGCACAAGAAAGGTTACACTCTAGTCTGCGTCTCAAAAAAATGGTTCAAATGTTAGATCATTTTTCAGGGCCTCATAGATACATTGGTATTCATTTGTCCATTTGAAATCAATCAACAAGTTGTATAAAGGGTGTGCAATTAGTGTGTAGCTTAGGATGAAGTGTCAATAATATCTTGAGTATCCATGAGTACTTTCAACCACTTATGGAGCATGTCCTTGAAAATGGTGCACATCAATCGTTGAAAAGTTGTAGGAGCATTAGGACAAAATGGCATCACTATATATGAAAACACTCCATTTAGTTATGAATGCCATGTGGCTACCATTTTGATGAACATATGGCTAGCTATAGCCCAAAACTCCATGAAAGAAATCGTAATATTTCTTTTCAGTAACCTTTTTCCAATATGTATTTTGTGTAGGGTAGCATATAATTATCTCTCTTTACTACATTGATCATTTTGTAATATATGCACACTCTATTTTTCTCATTTTCTTCAACATGATGATGATAGGTGAAGCATAGTCTGTGTGCTTAATTTCACAAATAAATCCTACATGAAGGGTGTTTTCTATTTCCTCTTTGATAGCATATGCATGCTTAGGGTTCATTGCATAGGGGCATTATTTCAATAGTTTCACATTTACTATCATGAGAATATGATGTGTATGATCATGCTAGGATCCATCACTTTGAGCTCTTCTATTAACCAAGCAAATACATCTTTGAATTCCCTCAAGAATTCATGATATTTGTTTCCTCATTCTCAATAAGCTCATTGTTTATAAATAAGGGTCGAGCTTTTTCACCTTCTTTAGCTATATCTACTTCCTTTACTTTGGTAGGTCCCTCTATTGGCTCCTTACTCTATCCTCTTGATGTTTTTCATGTAGGAACACCAATGTCCAATTCTATTTCTTGAACTTTGTGAAACATTTTGGGAGATCTTGGGGTTTTTCCCATCATTCAATATCTCGATTCTTAGGAGTTTTTTTCTTTTCTCCTTAAACCTTCTATGCCATAATTGGATTGGAATTTGTAATATCCCCTTTAGTGCATTGGTCTTAGGCATTGATGGGAATTTCTCAGCCACTACTTAGAGTGACATGTGATTTAGAGATGATTACTTTCATTGCTGGAGGAGAGCATTTCCTTTGCTAGTTGTAGCTCGGATTCGACCCCAACTATATACAATGCCACTAGATCTACTTGTCGAAGTTCTACTTGCCATAGTCCAATAGTTCAAGGTACTCTAGCTAAGGTATATTGAAGTCCATTTTGACTATACTGTCAATGAGCAAGGTATGTGTCTCTCTAGGTTTGGAATGAATAATAATTTTCTCTATTATGTACCCATCAATTTCCTAGTTGATTGTTTCAAGCTCTACAATTGAGGCTTCCTCATGTACTTCAAAACCATTTACATGATGGATTGCTTTGTAAGCATCCTAAGGATAGAGGTGGAATTCCTTTGGGTATAATTTGTGACAAAGCTATGTAGTTGCAAGTTATGCAGCATGAGTTTCATGAAAGTACATGGGTTGGGACATAGAGGATGTCAAGATTGTGGGAGAGAAGGAAGGAGTCTCGCTTGAAGCTTTCTTGCTTGCACAATGGGGGAAGACACACAAGGGTGGAGGCTGAAAACAGTTTTCCTCTTCTTAGTTGTGTAAGCCAAAAGAACTCAAGTACAAAGAAATAGAAGAACCCTATATATGGGTCTCAAACCAAACTCAACTAACTAAGGTGGCATACTAACTGAGCCACGAACTAGAGTAGATAAGGATAGCTATCATGTAGCTATTATTCATGGGCGGTGTACCAACCGCGTCTGCAACTGACAAGTCGGTGACATAAATATACAACGGTCACCCTGGCGTATCACGAGTGGAGCTCGATATCTCAACACTCCCCCTCGAGCTCAATCCCAATTCCTGCACACCAAGCAGGTCTCTGAACTTGCGCAGCTTCTCTGCGCCCAATGCCTTCGTGAATATGTCAGCTACCTGATCCTCTGTGCTGACATAAACTAGATCAATAAGACCTAGTAAAACCCTCTCTCGCACATAGTGATAATGCACCTCAATGTGCTTTGTTCTAGCATGATAGACTGGGTTATTTGCCAAGTGTATACTACTCATGTTGTCACAATAAATGACAACTGGCCCATCTGTAGACTGATGCATATCATAAAGTAGCTTATGCAACCAAGCTACCTCACATGCAGCCATTGCTGCACCCCTGTACTCAGCCTCTGTGCTCGACAAGGCAACTGTAGGCTGTTTCTTGCTGCTCCAAGTGACTGCAGCACTCCCAAAAGAGAATACATATCCACTGGTAGATCGTCTATCAGAAATACTACCAGCCCAATCAGCATCAGTGTATCCATGCAACTGTATCTGAACCCCAGTCTCATAAAATAGTCCATACTGCAATGTGGACTTCACATACCTAAGTATGCGTCTAGCCGCATCCAAATGTGGTTTCCTTGGAGCCTGCATAAACTGACTTACCAATCCAACAGCATAGCTCAAATTTGGCCTGGTAATAGTCATATAAATCAAACTTCCTACTATGCGTCTGTACATAGTAGGGTCTTCTAGAAGCTCACCTGCATCTGTGCTCAGCTTCACATTTTGCTCCAAAGGAACTGAAATAGGCTTACAGCCTGTCATCCCATATTTGGACAGCATGTCCAATCCATACTGCCTCTGCAAGAGCTGTATCCCACTTGGTGATCTAATCACCTCAATGCCCAAGAAATAACGCAGCTCTCCCAAATCCTTCATCTCAAACTTCTGCTTCAATAGCATTTTCACATGAAGGATATCTTCATCACTGTCACCTGTCATAATCAAATCATCAACATAAATGACAAGTAGCATAATACCTTTCTCTGTTTTTCTCACATAAAGTGAGAAATCTGCCTTGGAAATCTGAAAGCCAATAGTGACAAGATACTGTCCTATCTTGTCAGACCATGCTCTAGGTGCTTGCTTCAAGCCATACAAGGCTTTCTTCAACCTGCAAACAAACTCAGGATGAACAGCATGCACATAACCTGGTGGCTGCTCCATATAGACCTCTTCTTGCAAATCACCATGCAAGAAGGCATTCTTTACATCCATCTGATGTAAAGACTATCCCTTTGATGCAGCCATAGCAATGACTGCTCTTACGGTTGCCATCCTTGCAACCGGACTAAATGTTTCTTCATAGTCAATGCCATATGTTTGTGCATACCCCTTGACTACTAATCTTGCCTTGTATCTGTTCACAGAACCATCAGCATTGTGCTTCACCTTATAAACCCACTTACAGCCAATTGCATTCTTACCTTTAGGCAAAGGTACTAACTCCCATGTAGCATTTGCTTCCAAGGCATCCATTTCTTCATCCATGGCTTTCTCCCATTTTTCTTTTCCCATGGCTTGCTCAAAAGATGTGGGTTCTGGTTCCTGTATCACTTTGACCATATATGCATAGTTAATGGCTGTAAATCCATCATATTTCAGCCTATCCACAGGATACCTAGCTCTTGTAGACCTGCGCAAAGTAGGTTCACTCCCAGGTGCTCTCAAAACATCCCTAGTCTTCCTTACTCCAGGTGTAACAATAGAAGGAATACCCAACTCATCATCAATGCTCTGTTCTGAGCCACTGGATTCACCATCCACATAAGAGTGACCTGCATTCACATCAAACATGGGCTGATCAACCTTCTCTTTTCCTTTTCGTGATACCTGCATACCACTATCTGCATTGCTTTGAGAAGATTCTCCTGATCTCAATCTTCCTGTCCATGGCGAAGAATGTGAACCACTGCTAGAGGACGCTCCAGGTCCACTAATATTTTGTGACTGCTGCTGTGAATTCTGTGTAGCATTACCATTTTGTGCATCTTCATCATCAATCACATTTACTGGTTTATACCAGCTACTCATCTCATAAAAAACAACATCTCTGCTCACTGTAAACTTACGAGTAGAAGGGTTATAGCATCTATACCCTTTTTGCTGTAGAGAGTAACCAATAAAGATGCACTTCTCAGCTTTTGGATCCAACTTGGATCTCAGCTCATCTGGCACATGTACATAGGCAATGCGACCAAAAATTTTCAAATGAGAAATATCTGGTTTCCTACCAGTATACCTCTCCTCTGGAGTCATTCCATGTATTGCTGCAGTGGGAGTCCTGTTCATTATGTAGACTGCTGTAGCAACTGCTTCAGCCCAATAAAAATCTGGCAAGTCTTTTTCATTGAGCATGGCACGAGATACCTCTCCAATATGCCTGTTTTTCCTTTCTGCAATTCCATTTTGTTGTGGGGTATAACTGCATGAATATTGCTGCTTTATGCCATGCTCCTGCAAGAACTTTGCAAACTCATTTGAGAGGTACTCTCCCCCTCCATCTGACCTTAGGCATTTTATCTGCAAGCCTATTTCTTTTTCAACCATAGCTTTAAGAGTTTTGAAATGCCCAAAAACTTCACTTTTCTTTTTCATAAAATACACCCAAACTTTTCTGCTATAGTCATCAATAAAACTGACAAAATAATGACAGCCTCCAAGAGATGCAGCTTTAGTTGTCCACACATCAGAGTGAATTAATTCCAATGGCTTCTCACTCTCTTGAACATGTCTAGGAAATGGTTTCCTTGCCTGTTTTCCAAACTGACAGGCTTCACATACCTTATGCATTTCTGCAACCTTGAATTTCGGCAAACCTGCAACAATATTTTGGGCCTGCATTGATTTAAGTCGCTGTACATTAACATGACCAATGCGTTTATGCCAGATATCAATATCTGCAACTACACCGGTCCCATGTGCAAACATTGCTGCACTCAATTCAGACATGTCTGCATCAAACGTAAACATTCTGCCCTTCTTCTTTCCTTTTGCTATCAAGCGACCTTTATTTTTCATATCCTCAACAAAGCATCCATGAGGATTAAATCTGACCTGCAAGCCCTGTTCAACCATTTGACCAACAGAAACCAGATTCTTGGTGATATTCGGGACATGAAATACATCGGACAGGTATTTCTTTTTCCCATCCTGCATAGACAAGGGAATTTTTCCAATCTGCACAATAGGATGTGCAGTATCATCACCAGTCTCCACAAATCCTGGTTTTTCCATTTTCCTTGCATCCTCCATCTATTCTGCATGACCTGTCATGTGGTTTGATGCACCTGAGTCAACATACCATACATCATTGCTTTCTTCTGCACTTATCACAGAATTGTTCATGTGCTGCACCATGAACAAATGCTCATTTCTGTCATCACCCTGTCTACTAGAAGATGCATAATTCCCTTGTTGCAGTTTTCCATTCATGATGTCATTCTGCTTTTTATAGCAGTCTTTAGCCATATGACCCATTTTACCACAGTAGTAGCATTCAACATTACTGTTTGCATTTTGACCTCTTTGCCATCCACCACGACCTCTTTGGCTCCCCCTGCCTCTAGAGTTACCACGTCCTCCTCCATAGGACTGGTTTTCTTGAGTTTGCTGCATATTCTGATTTCTGCCACGGCCTCCAAATCGGCCTCCTCTACCTCTGCCTCTACCTCTTCCAGCATTTGAGTAGAAGACAGCTTCTTTTGAAGTTCCTCCTGAAGAAGATGCACCACCATTTCTCTGTTTCTCAGAAATTAGAAGAGCAATCAACTCCTCAAAATCAGGAAATCTTTCACGAACTGAAATGGATGTCCGAAACTGTGCATAATCCTTTCCTAGACCATTCAAGGTCACGGAAACTAAATCATCATCTTCCACTGGCGACCCAATGGAAGCAAGTGCATCTGCAATCTTCTTCACCTTCATGTGGTAGTCGTTGATGCTCATACTTTCTCTTTGCACATTATGCAACTCTTGCTTGAGCTGCATTTTCCTGGCTTGCGTATTTGTGCTATACATTTTTGACAAAGTATCCCATGCCTCCTTTGGCGTACTTGCATCCTGAATATGCACAATCATAGAGTCTGAAATACTGATAGACAGCCAATACATAACTTTCCTGGCTCTCTCATGCCATGTTTTAAATGCCTGCATTTGTTGTTGATTGGGAACATCAGGAAGAATTGGTTCTTCTTCATTTCCTGCAACAAATTCCCAATATCCTTTTCCCATAAGGAAATTCGTCATTCTAAACTTCCATGCCTGGAAGTTGTTCTTGTCAAGCTTTTCGGTGACAATCTGTGAAAGAGAATCAGACGCCATTACAGAATACTGCAAGAAATTCTGTCACTGCAAAAAACACAGCTTCACCCTCACAAGGGCAAATCTGCAAAACTGGCGAAAGTGGTATTTGACCACACAGTCACTTCCTAGTGACGATTTTGCATAAACAGGAACCAAGGATGATTCTGAAACTCCCAATGTCTCTGCGCACAAGCATACGATGCAATTTCTACAGTAACTTTTCACCGACCTGTAGAACAGTGGTCGCACAGCATAAAACTGAGCCTTTTCCTGAGTGCGTGCAAAAAACTTCCGTCTGCAAAACAGGCCCCGAAATGGCCTCAAATCAAAAAAAGAAGGTCCCCAAGGGCTAAAGCCCTCTCCCGCAACATATACTGCCCTCTTGCTTCACCGCGAAGGGCGTCTCAACCTGAGACAATGCACTCCTGCAATTTCCGGTTGTGCTACCTGCAGAGATCTGCTCCCAAAACAGAAAATGAAAGCAACACTGCTCCTCTTACCAGACCACCGCGAGCTTGGCTTGCTTTCTTGAGCTCCTTACCACGAACAAGGCTCTGATACCATGTCAAGATTGTGGGAGAGAAGGAAGGAGTCTCGCTTGAAGCTTTCTTGCTTGCACAATGGGGGAAGACACACAAGGGTGGAGGCTGAAAACAGTTTTCCTCTTCTTAGTTGTGTAAGCCAAAAGAACTCAAGTACAAAGAAATAGAAGAACCCTATATATGGGTCTCAAACCAAACTCAACTAACTAAGGTGGCATACTAACTGAGCCACGAACTAGAGTAGATAAGGATAGCTATCATGTAGCTATTATTCATGGGCGGTGTACCAACCGCGTCTGCAACTGACAAGTCGGTGACATAAATATACAACGGTCACCCTGGCGTATCACGAGTGGAGCTCGATATCTCAACAGAGGAGTATGGGTAATTATGAGAATATTAAAGAGCACTATTGGTGGAAAGGGATGTATAAGGACATATCAAACTTTATGGAGACATGCATGGATTATTAGTTGTACTCTCTAGTGTGGCATAGGGATAAGTTGCATCCGACGAATCCACTTTGTATGCACTACAAGTGGGTCATGTTGAGATGTCGAGCTTTACATGAGCTGGCAACCATTACGTACCTTGGTGATGTGGCACAATATTATGCATTGGCATGTTAGGTGATTGATGTGAGGATACACTGGTGATTCTATAATTTGACTACACCAATGTAGTCCTTCCCTGGTTATGGAACATTTATTGTGCCAGCTCTTCTTTATTAGCAGGTTTACACTTAGTGACCGCATGTACATATGTTGTGGTACCTTCACGTTAGTTTTTCACTATGTTATAGACTTCGTTCTTTTTCGTGAAAGAAGAAGAAAGAAGAAGATCTTAGTCCTATCTCTATGTGTGCTCAATTCTTCATTGTTTTTGTGTGTATGTATTCTTGGGTGCTTCACCTCTATCCCCTCTTGTTTGTTTTCAAGATGTTGAGTGTTCCACGGTTGCTAGAGCTTGATTCAAGGTTGAGGTAAAGGTGTTGGAGAAAAAAAGCAAGTAAGCAAGAAATGGGTAAGAAGCTCTTCCACCTTGCTTGATTTGCCTTAGATTATAGCTGTAGGAGGCTCCTAAGGCTACTAGGCCTATAATCTCCCATTGCAGGGAAACTTGGTGAGTAAAAAGAACAATCTATATATTGCAAGTATTCCCTTTAGGGTTATCCACTATGATTTTTACCATATGAGTTCATTTTGGCCTCCATTTTGGACCTATAAGTGCTTTCAACAGTAGTTTTTAGGTATGCTACAGTTTCGGCTTATAAAAATTACACGGTGTCATAGTGCGTATAGGGTTGAAAGTCACCACAGGGGTTTGGTAAGAAAATTAGATAAGATAGATAGAGATGTGTCTTCAAGAGATAAGTAGATTATAGTGAATGTTTAAAGGTTCAAGAGATACTTCATGGTCAATCATAGGGGTTTGAGAGGGAAGAATGTATGGGGTTTCAAGAGCTTAGACTCCAGAGATGGTAGAGATAAGAGAAGGGTTGAAGGTTTCAAGCCAAGTTCTTGAACATGTTAATAGAGCTTCCAACTGCACATTCTTAGCAAACATCACAAGAGTATTATCTCATAAGTTCTAACTCAAATCAAGCTTGTTTTCTTGACTATAAGAGATATCACAAATTATAAAATCAAGTACAATATGTTATCATGTATCATAAACAACTATGCATCCCATCATTCATGCATGATTCCATAGCATGAATAAACTAAATTGCATGATTACATTCAATGTAGACTGCTAGGGACAAAAGCTTATGAGTCAATTACAAGGCTTGTAGGGCAAAGAGACTTGCTTCAAGAGAGCTTCAAATTGTGTTCCTAATAAGGATAAGTTACCACAGCCAAGAAATAAGAGAAAAAGCTCCTCTTAATTCAACTCAAAGAATCTATGAATGATCTATAAACATTGCCCTGCCATAGGGGCAAATAATATTTGCATATTTTGACAAGATGACTTCTGTAGAGTAATAAATGAATTAAAATAACAATGTTGTAGCTAATTCTCTGAATATGACTGAAGATTTCGGCCCCAAATTAGCCCAAATATCTTCTCGAATTCACCTCTGATGATAGCATAAACTTCCCCTAACACGGTGTCAGAGCGTTTGGTGTCAAAAGTCCACCACGGGGGTAAGAGACAATAGGGTGAAGGGAGATTCAGGGAAAGGAGTAGAAGAAATGGAAGGGATTTGAAGAAATAGAAGACGTAGAAGAATACTCCCAGAAAGAAATAGAAAATGAAGAAGAATACTAATAGAGATGAAGCCTATCAGTTTATTCCTGTTATGAGAAGATTAAACTCTTGTAGACAAAAACGTGTATAAAATAATACATTCCTCTATGCTACTCACATCGCCAATCTGATGCTTTCATTGGCTTTGAAAGGGGGGTAAAATACTAGCACACCTGACCAGAATTCTATCAAATCACTCCTTCTTCATCTCCCACTTCGAAGTGTTGTTCATTGCTTAAAAACAACAATCGTGCATCGCACAATTTTGCTAATCTTTCTTTTTACATAAAATCCTCTCAAATTGGCTGAAAGCTACATGCTTTCTTTTACATGTCATGCTAATCTAGAAGTTGTCTACAATTTTATGGATTTTTATAAGAGAATATCTAAAATATCAAAAATTGGCTAAAATCTAATATTTTTGAACCATGGACACTAACACTAATGTCTAAAATGGCATTGGCTCTCTAAATCAATAAGAAAGCCACACTCTAGATTTTTTAACACGGTGTGCATGTAGCGGCATAACATCCACCCCTTCCTAACCCACACATCCTTTGGCATGTGCCAAAGTCTTACGGATTTGCAGTGTCAGAAGAAGTATCTTCTGCCATGTCAATGTCTTCATCTTCTGCCTCTTCTTCTTCCTCTATGTCTTCATGCTCTTGTATTATAGCTGAGTCTTCTAATTCATATGTTGAACTTCCTCCTCGTTTGAAGAGCTTGATTCTTTTTTCAGCTATGGGTATCTTTATGCTAGTCCCATCCAATTCAGCCAATGAATATGTGGCATTGTTATGAATGACCTTTACCACATACGGGCCAAACCAACACTTTATCATCTTCTTAGAAGCACTGTATTGATTGTCTAGGCTACTATCATAGATAAGCACCCAGTCATTTTCTTGAATTGCTCTTGGTTGAGATGTCCCTTATCAAATATTCTTTTGTTCTTTAGTTTTGTTGTTTTTAACTTCTTAATAGCTGCTTGAACATCTTCAAGCCTTCTTTCTAGTTGCCAATGTGCAAAGTCAGCAACTCTTCTCTACTGATGCCTTCCTCCCAAGGTAGAAGACTCCATGTGAGAATAGATTCTTCAATTCGCATAATTGGTTGTTGTCCATGCATAAGTTCATCTGGCATATAGCCAGTCACTGTACTATGAGTAGTCCGGTCAGCCTATAATGCAAAAAGGTAGCATTTTAGGCCATTCTTTGATCTTTTCTCTACAAGAATTTGCTAAATCTTTGAGAATAGGTTGATGTCCTCGCTCACTCTTTCCATTGCCTTTAGGATTTTAGGCTAATGTTAAAGCCAACTTGATACCCAATTGAGCAAAGAAGTTAAGTGCCTCATCGGCATCCAATTCTCCTTTATCTACGGATACCTTGCCAACACAGCCATATTTGGAAAATACTTCTTCAAGCAAAAAGTGACAAACAACTTGAGTGGTCTTGGTTGAGCAAAGAAGTTGTGTCCCTCATTGGCATCCAATTCTCCTCTATCTGTGGATACCTTGCCAACACAGCCATATTTGCAAAATACTTCTTCAAGCAAAAAGTGACAAATAGCTTGAGTGGTCTTGGTTGTTAAAGCTTTACCTTCAGCTTGATTGGTTAGATCTTCTCTTGCAAGCTCTAAATTCCACATTTTCCATATCCATATAGGCATGATTACAAGATCAATAACCCATGTATAATGTATAGACAAGGGATAATTCGATTGTAATCCATCTCGATGTTTGACCATAGAATACATCTAACACACATAACACGTTTCAACAAAATGCTCTATATCTCGATACATGTTCTGCCCCACCAATATTTTTCTTTGAATTTAATAAAGGTTCCCCATATACCTCTATGGCCAGCCCACAAGCTTTCATGAAATTCCTTCATTACCTGTAGTTGCAACCTTTTATTACCTAAAACTCGAACATGTGCTCCTTTCTTCTTCTTTGCGTGCTTCCATAGATGCCCATTTTTAAGAAAGAAGCCATAAGCTTTCCTCTTAATATGCTTGAACTCTTCATCAGTCCAAGTCTCTTTCTTCTTCATTGTGCTCAAATATTTGTTGATCTTCAACCAATCTTCTTCAAGGAAATGAACTAGAATTTGAGCAATGTAATGAGCATGCTCGCTTCTAGTTGTCCACCCTTCTTCCATAGATAAATATTTGATCTTTGTTGTTGTATGCTGATTTACAACAGTACATTTTCCTATTCTTACTATACTTAATGTTATACCATTAAAAAGATCAGCTTCACTTGCAAGATTCAACTTTGGGTTTGTATATGCAGCAACTGAAAATGTACTTTTAGTAGCCATGGAATGAAATTCAGTAAGTATAGATTCTTCAGCTTCATCTTCTTCCATTAGCTCTTCTTCATTGTCATATCTTGCACGTGACAACATGTCAACAATTGGATTTTACTTTCTTGCAATATGCTTTAATTCAGGGTTGAGAGATTTAATATATGCAATCCATCTTAGCATAGAAATGTCGGGTGTGGAGCAATTAGCAATCATGCCCAAGAGTGGAAGATAATCAGTTTCTACCACTACAGAAGTACCTATAAAGTATTCACAATCACACTTTAATGTTGTTACAACTCCCCAAAATTCCCCTTTTCCTTATGCATACCTTCTTTGACGTTCATTGAGAACCTTTGCTCCAAAACAAATTGCATACATGTTACCTTCAAGGTCTTCTTGGCCAACAATCCATCCTATCCCAATGGAACTTCTATCCATAGTAAGGATGATTGGTTGACCATTTGAATAATCAACCCTTTTGAGAGTGGGGACTAAAATTAACAACTTCTTTAGTTTGTGTACAATGAGAGTATGCTCTTCCCCCCAAGAGAATCTTTGGCCTTTTCTTAATAATTGATAAAAAAATTTGACAACATGAGAAAAATGTGGTATCCATATGAGATAGAATACACATGTGCCAAGAAATCTTCTCATATCTGAGATATTTGTGTATTTTTCTTGCATTGTGCTGATGGCATCTATCTTGATTGGTGAAGGTTTATGTCCGTAGGAACCACACAGATATCTGACCACTAAGACTTCTTCTACTCCAAAAATCAACTTAGCTCCAGAAAGGGTAAGATGTACCTCTTCCAGCCTTGTGAAAATCCTGTCACAATCATGAATATGGTTAAGTACAAATGTCTTGCAACCATCTTTGTCAAGCTCCTTATTCTTTTCATTGACTTCACATCCCTTGATAGGTACATCATCAAGAAATGGAAGAGTAAGTTGTGGAATAAAGTCCCTTAAGACTTTGTGCATGGCATTCATCATATGGGCTACGGAGTTTGTTGCACCTTGTGGTAGAGTGCACATGCGGACCAATCCAAGAGGTATCTTCATTGTGGTAATGTCTCGACTTTCTGATGAAAGCTAAAATTAGTCATATTTTGAATATAGGTCGCCCATAGAATAAATTGCTCTACCTGCAAAATCTTCAACAAACTCGTCAACAATTAGACTCGAACCTACATTTCGGATTATGACACGATTAACAGGCTGTAGATCTTGGATGAATCGTAAAGATCCTTTTTTCTTGGGTACGGTAAACCGTTGATTTGAGTAAGGTGCTGAAGAAGGTTCTAAAATCTTCATTCTGATATTCTCATTTAGAAGTTCTAATAATTTGGGCAAATGTGCCCTTGGAATGGGAATGGGCTTGAGGTTCCAAGGCACATGTGGGATCGTAAAACTGACCATAGGAGCCACAATATTTGGATCCACATAGCCTATTTCACTTGGCTGAAATGCAAAAGCTTTTCCATGTTTCATTAGCATTTACATAAAAGAGTGTTTTTCAGCTGACGAAAGGAAATAATTTTCACCTATTTTGAGCTCTTTTATACTTTCAAATGTAAACTTGTGACCAATTTTGGAAAGGTAACAAAGACTTGGCTGACTTACTGCCCTATCAGCCAGCCCTTCACTCTCAGGAGGCAGTGGGACTGCCACAAGCTTGACTTTCTTATCCATCATCTTGTATTTTGTCTCCACTTGTGCTTCAGCTTTGTTGAGTAAACCAATGTCTTCCTGCTCAACAAATTCTTGAATTGTTTGATAAAAATCCAATGTACATACTTCTATGGATTGATTTTCAGCCTGATTGTCTGTATGAACAACTACATATATTTCGACCAATGTGTCAGTAGTAATCAGTCCAAAAAAAATACCTAAAATATCTTCATTTTTAGTCATCATGCCATAATTTTTCAACTCCTTTTATACATGACATAAATATTTTCTTTCAGCTTTAATCATGGCTGGAAGAGACTTATAACAACCCATACTATTGGTTGTACATACATACATATTTCCTAGAGACACAGTTTTTGTAGCATAATACCATAGGGGCACATAATACTTGCATATTTTGACAAGATGAATTCTGTAGAGTAAGAAATGAATTAAAAGAACAATGTTGTAGCTAATTCTCTGAATATGGCTAAAGATTTTAGCCCCAAATCAGCCCAAATATCTTTTAGAATTCACCTCTGCTGATAGCATAAAATTCCCCTAACACGGCGTCGGAGTGTTTGGTGTCGAAATTCCACCATGGGGGTAAGAGAAAATAGGGTGAAGGGAGATTCAGAGAGAGGAGTTGACGGAAGAGAAGGGGTTTGAAGAAACAAAAGACGTAGAAGAATACTCTGATAATCGGGAAATTAGTGCAAATATAGGCACAAAAATGTGCTAACATGGAAATAAATTTTTGTAAAATGACTCATTGCAATTGTACCCCTTTGTTAAAAATTCCAAATATGAAGCAATGTAAAATGTGTAGTCCAAAAGGCTCACATTAAAAAATGTTGAAAGGAAAAGGAAAGGTCAAACCCTTTTGTCTCATTCCAAAAATTGAAAGATCCTTAGACCTTAGCCAATGTATGCAAATTTGAATTTCATAATTCAAGAAAGGGAAAGGAGGTGGTTGCATCCATGGGATTTGGGGAGGTGGGAGGTTGAGGTGGTTACACCCTCTCTCTTCCTTTATCTTCTCTTGTCACGGTTCATTTCTCCCTCTCTCATTTTGGCACAACACTTGGCTTCTTGTTCTTGCTTCCCTCTCTTGTGCTTTCATTGCAAGATCTAATGGAGAGTGAGGAAGAGGAAGAGGGTGAGGATGGAAGAATTGTCCAATTTCTTGTGTGCCTTCCTCTTGTGTGTTTGGAGAGCATGGTTCTTGGTAAGAAGAAGGAGAGTTTTCTTGCAGATTTTCATGGCCAACAATGTATTTGCAGCCTCTACCTAGTCGGTTCGTGGTTCGATTTGTGCCGTGGCAGGGTGCTCTTCATTTGGTGCACTGGCCAGGAATGGGGGTGGCTATGGAGCTTGCAAGAAGAAATGGGATTCTACCATTGCGAATTTGAAGCCAAAGACGAATGACACAAAAGTGGTTCTAACGATGAAGAGGATAGAGAAGAAGACATTGATCGTAAAGTGAAAGGTCAAATAGAAGAGGTGAACACGAAGAGTTTAATGTGCCTGCTCCATGGTGTGAGTGTTTTGGCACAACGGAATGAATGTACAAGCCACCAAGGTCATCTCGCCACACAGATCGCTTCCCTTCCTTCAATGGAGCGCTGAACGTGGACATAATGGAGTTTCAGACAAACCTTGTGTTGTACCCACTCATCCACTTCATGCTGTCATCGTACGCACCCATCATCTCAACTGAGAAAGCGTACCATAAGCAATTGTTTGTGGCCGAGATCACCAACAGCACCTTCGAGCCGACGTCCATGATGGCCAAATGTGACCCATGCCACGCTTTACTCATTATACATTGCATATTTCATGGCAGTAAGGATGCAAAGGGCAAGAAATCATTTCGGAAGTCTAAAGAGGTGATTGAAAAGGCTGAGAAGTGATGTTGATGCATTTGCAATTTGTAAGGAAAGGCGGCTAATAACGACTACCCATTTCGCTTCATCCAATCCTCACGACATCGAATCTGTGTCTCTCTCATCTCACTGATGATGTACCACGACAGTCATGAAATTGTGCGATGAAGAGGATAATCTGCCATTCTGCACCTCAATCTCCTCTACTCTCTTCTTTCCACGCAGGATGATTGACGAACCTTATCTCATTCTTCCATTTCTTTTAATGTAACAAAAATTTAAAAACTTTAATAGGAAAGAACCCTTCTTAAAGCTCATTCACCCACCTCCTTTTGACCTTTGCAACATCACTCTTTCTATACACACATAAGTATTACCTATTTTCTATTTCTTTTAGTTTTATTTTTAATAAAACCTACCTTCCTTGTCCTTTCTAAAAAGAACCGGGTGGGAGAACTCTAAATCAATATCTTTTGTAAGGGTGTACTTCATTTATATATCTTTTTCGGGTTTTCTTCATGAGCTTTATAGTGTGGTTATCTTTCATTCTAACTTGAGTGTGACCTTGTTCTTTTTTACAAATTGTTGAAAAGCCCTATCTTTCGGGCATTTTCTTGTAATTTTATTTGGCATGTGTTTAAACCTAGGCTTTAACGTCCTAGTTGTGTGTGTATTTTTTGTGATTATTTTCCTTTCCAAATCCAATGACAATTCAAAGACAATGACGAAAAGAAATGAAGATCGACGACCGACGATGAAGATGAAGATTTGTTCAAGAGGTGATCGTGGTTTTTCTTCAAGTTTGTTTGCGGGGATGCTTCACACTTAAGCGTGGGAGGAAATGATAACCGGGAAATTAGTGCAAATATAGGCACAAAAATGTGCTAACATGGAAACAAATTTTTGTAAAATGACTCATTGCAATTGTACCCCTTTGTTAAAAATTCCAAATATGAAGCAATGTAAAATGTGTAGTCCAAAAGGCTCACATTAAAAAATGTTGAAAGGAAAAGGAAAGGTCAAACCCTTTTGTCTCATTCCAAAAATTGAAAGATCCTTAGACCTTAGCCAATGTATGTAAATTTGAATTTCATAATTCAAGAAAGGGAAAGGAGGTGGTTGCATCCATGGGATTTGGGGAGGTGGGAGGTTGAGGTGGTTACACCCTCTCTCTTCCTTTATCTTCTCTTGTCACGGTTCATTTCTCCCTCTCTCATTTTGGCACAACACTTGCCTTCTTGTTCTTGCTTCCCTCTCTTGTGCTTTCATTGCAAGATCTAATGGAGAGTGAGGAAGAGGAAGAGGGTGAGGATGGAAGAATTATCAATTTCTTGTGTGCCTTCCTCTTGTGTGTTTGGAGAGCATGGTTCTTGGTAAGAAGAAGGAGAGTTTTCTTGCAGATTTTCATGGCCAGCAATGTATTTGCAGCCTCTACCTAGCCGGTTCATGGTTCGATTTGTGACGTGGCAGGGTGCTCTTCATACTCCCAGAAAGAAATAGAAAATGAAGAAGAATACTAAGAGAGATGAAGCCTGTCAGTTTATTCCTACATTATGAGAAGATAAAACTCTTGTAGATAAAAGTGTGTATAGAATAATCAATTTCTCTATGTTGCTCAGATCGCCAATCTGATGCTTCCATTGGCTCTGAAAGGGGGATAAAATACCAGCACACCTGGCCAAAATTCTATCGGATCACTCCTTCTTCATCTCCCACTTCGGAGTGTTGTTCACTGCCTGAAAACAGCGATCGCGCGTCACACAATTTCACTAATATTTCTTTTTACATAAAATCCTCTCAAATTGGCTGAAAGCTACATGCTTTCTTTTACGTGTCATCCTAATCTAGAAGTTATATGCAGTTTTATGGATTTTAACAATAGATAATATCTAAAATATCAAAAAATTGCTAAAATCTAATATTTTTGAACCATGGACACTAACAATAATGTTTAAAGTGGCATTGGCTCTCTAAATCAATAACAAAGCCACACTCTAGATTTTTTTACACGGTGTGCACGTAGCGGTGTCAAAGAGTTTACTGTTCATAATATAAATCATGGGATTCTTATGAACACAAAAGAGCTTCATTGGAAGTTAAATAAGAAATTTGCATACAAAATTTAGACATTGTTATCCAATAACCACCTTAGTTACACAAGTTATTTTGTATTTAGCATATAATTTTCAAGTTATACCATGTATACTTATGAAAAATAAGTCTATGGGAACCTACAACTTGGTCATCTGGAAGAAATTGACAATCTGCAGGATAAATCATATTAATTCAGGTACAAAAATATGGTCAGAATCCAAGAAAGATGCCAAAAATTGCCAAAAGTCCACTAGGTCCACATGGGACCAGGAGTAACAGACTTAAGTGACTAGCAAGTGACCTAGGCTAATCAAAAAGTGACCAGGAACTGAGTAGGGAGCAGCCCGCATTAGCGCAAAATGCGGGCTGCACTATCTGAGGCAAACTAGAGAGAGCTGGAGCTATGGTGCATGAAATGGAGCATGCAAACTGAAGATCAACAGGCCCAACTACTGAAGATGTAAACATGGTGAGAGCTCCACCTCTCTGCCTCATGGTGAGAGCTCCACCTCTCTGCCTCTTTGGTCTGACGAAAATGCATGCTGAAATAGTCTATAAAAGAGGGAAATCTGAGAGAAGAGTATTCAGCCTGCTCTTATGCACGACTTCTCTCATTTTGTTTACCTTATTCTTGGTCCAATGAAGCTCGACTTGTACCCAAGTACTTGAGTGACTTTGGGGCAAGCAAAGGGTGAGGATATTGAAGACTTATGGGCTATTATGGGCTGAAATAACCAGTCATAAATAGGGCAGCCCACTGTTATGGTCCATTTTTATGAGCAAAAATGGGATTTTTATGGTTGTAATGGAAGGAAATGACCTCTTTTCTTCAGGACATTGTTCACGAATGATTAGAAGTGCTTCCTCTTGAGTTTATGCACTCATTTTGAACTTGATTATGGGCTAGAATTTTCTGTTTTAAAACAGCGCTGAAGCTAAAATTATACTTTTTCAAGTCATTTCATGTATCTTTGGCCCAAATCTTGGATGCATTTGAATCTATCAACAATATACTTGAACCAAAGGGTTGAAATCCATCTATGTACTTGAAATAAATGCCATTAGAGCTTGCATTTGACATTCATAAATGAATTGAGAATCTGAAAATATCCTTTATGATATGATGTATGTATCCAGAGGCATTTGATGTAATCAAGATAGACTTATTCCTTCTGTTCATGTATGCTAAGTACATAAATCCCGGATCTTATTAAACCCCAATCCATTTTCCCTTCCCGAATCTTGAATCCTAAACTCTTCTTCAGCACTAAAAGCCCCGGTGGTAGACCTTCAACTCTTAATGCGACGACAGTGGTAAACCCGACGTGAAGGTCCGCTGCGGAAGAAGAAGTCCAATGGGAGAATCATCAAGTACGGGAGGAGATGCTTTGCAACATTTGGTTCATCTAATGCAAGAGAGCCAACAACCACAACTGCAATTTTAGCAGCAATTGTAATTGCAACAATGGAGATAAGAAGAAGAGCGGATTGATGTTGTTGCCATTAAGGCCTTAGAAGCAGTTGGGCATGAGCTCAAGCAATTTAATGGACAAAATGTGTCCTCTTTTATCCGCCTCTACACTGACAAGATGGTCTTCTTTGGAGTTCCTCAACATGCCTGGAGCCGTTACTTTGCTCGCCTGGCTGTGCATGGTCTCTAGGACTGAATTCATGGTCTTTTCCAAAAAGATGTTGGATGGACTATGTTTAAGAAGGCTCTTCAAGAAGAATTTTTCCTTGAAGACTCTGGCCTTATGACAAAGAAAGTCTTCATTGAATGGGTCGAAAGGCCCAATAAGGGTCTAACCGCCACTGCTCTTCATCGAAAATTTGAAAGCAAATTTGCCCAACTAGATCTTGATGACCAACAAGGTATGGAAAGTCAAAAGATTGAACTATTTTTAAAGGCTGCAGATTCTTCTCTTCAGGAGAAATTGACTGACCGACTTGAAGACCCTGACTTTGAGTCGAGATTGAAGACTGCTTGGAGTGATGTCACTAAAGTAGTTAATATGATTGCTCAAAGAGAGCGATTGTGCCTAAGATGGGGATCAACCCCTACAACAACTAAATCAATGAAAGAGCATGTTCTAGTTTCTCGACCTCCTGTCTCAATGGCCAAGCAATCAAGAAATTTTGATGTTCCTTCTCCAAAGAAGGATGTCATGGACGAGCTAATTAAAAGCATGCGGGATCTCCATCTTGTTAGATATGATCAATGCCCCACCCTCATTAGGTGCTACCAATGATCCATGGTGCTCAAAGTTGTAAGGCCCCCATTATGAGGAGAAGCCAAATGTGAGCCCGGACATTGGTTGAGTCCTGACTTGTATATCAGATGAGGTCTATGTGATCGGATGGCAAAAAGGTGACTGTTGTGGGTCTAATCTTTGGGTTAGATGGAGTGGTTAAGTTGGTAGCAACTCGAGGCGCATTGCATCGAGTTGCGGTGTAAGGGAGTTAAAAGGGGTCCCTATTGTGGGGTCCGGGGGCCGCGGAAGCGGCCCATGGCTAGGGGGTCCCAGGGGGGCCAGTGGCCCCCTTGGCGGGGGTTCGGGGGCAGCGCCCCTGGCCCGATGGTAAAGAGAATATTCCCTGGAATATTCCCTGGCCGACTAGTGGAGGCTCATATGGTAGGTCGGTCAGTAGGCCGACCTAACGACCTTGGTGGGCTATAAAAGCTAAACCCCTTCGCAGCCATCTTTCGCCCTTCGCAGCCATCTTTCACCCAGTTAGAGTTGTTATTCCAGCTAGCCTTAAGCTCTTCACCTGTCTTCTGTCTAGATCGCCATCTAAGCTTCACACAGTGGAAGCGCACGGGTGGACAGAGCCATCTTTGTATCAGTTGTTTGGAGTTAAAGAATTTACTGATTCTCCTCTTATCTGTTGTGTACTCTCTATCTCTTTCTCAGATTCTGTTCGCTGCGCCGTGTAATATTTTACACATCTTAATTTAACAGAAATTAATTCTAAAGTAGAAAGGCTTGATGTAAAAGTAGAAGAAAGGGGTCGGTCAACTGCCCAAAGGCCTGCATGAGAAGGCTTCAAAAGACGTTGCATTTGGTGTGATAGCCTTCAGCATGACAAGAGGGAGTGCGGTGCATTCCGTGAAGCTGAAGCACAAAAATTAGTCTTTTGGAAGGATGTAAAATTCATGCAACCGAAACCGGGCTTCCTCTTGAGCCAAACTTCAGCAACGGTGGCATGAAGAAAAGATTGGAGGATTTGGCAACAAGAACGGCCTATGCAGCTGTTGATGCTGCAACTTATGGGTTGCAAATTGAGCCAACTAATGAAATTGTTAAAACATGTAAAACAAATGCAAAATCTAAAGTGTGGACGCAGGCCTTGGAACGCATGGAGCAAGGCAAGGCAAATAAGGATGATTTAACCACTGCCAGTCAATGTATTCGAAGGAGAACCGGATGGTCCGAGCCTGTGGATCATTAGGAGAGTTTTGAGGTCTCGAAAATGCCCTGTAAGAGATCCTAGAGAGAGAAAACAATTTACGAAATAAAATCATTTTATAGAATTTTTAAAAGGTTTATATTTTGGTAAGTTAAAATATCAAAATTCATTAATAAGTCATTGTCGTGATATTCTCGTGGTCACATCAAACCTAGAAATCTAGGTCGCAATAAAGTTGGCAAGGTTGTCATAATGAAGATCTTACCTCTCCTCATTAAAGTGAAAAGTAATATTCAATTTGAATTTTGGTGGATACTTGATTGCCTCCCTCCATCGTTTCTCCATCGTTTCTCTCTTCTTTTTTTCTCCTCCTTATTAGTCTCTTCTTTGTTTTCGTTCTTGCTTCTAATCATATCCTTAGCTATGGATCAATCATCGAATGATCTTTGTAACTCAGCTATGGATCAATCATCTAATGATCTCTGTAGCTCTCATAAAAGACCTCTCTATCATCTTCATATTGAGTTGGACAGTGAGTATGAACCAATAAGAAAGAGAACAAAATCTATCACGGTTACAAAGTCTATGAAACACATACTGAGGTTTAAAGGAAAGAAGAATATTGATCTTTGGTTAGATGGAAAGCTATATCCCAAAGATCCTAGCAGAAATAGCACTCCTCCTTTCTATAATAGCTCGTCATTAATGAGGTTTATTGGTGATGGCTACAATGGATTTTTAGGTTGTACACTTAATCTTGTTGCAAAAAAGGATATCCTTGGACTAGAGAATCATCTTTTGATGAAACACAATATAGAGTTGTTGAAGAAGCTAGAGGATTGTCAACAAAAAATTCATTCATTGGAAAAGCGTATCAAATCTTATCAACAAAAGCAAACTTTATTAGGCCTTCGAAATCAACAAAGAGCTCTTTAAAAAATTGAGAATCTCAAACGAGGAGGAGGAGGCTGTGGTAAAAGAATCCAAGCAGCAAGGTATATTTTTTTTCACTTGAAAAATCTTAAATATGGCTTCATTTAAACTACTTGCATTGATTTGTGATGTTAATTTTGCTTAGATCTCTTCTAAAACCAAATGCAAGTGAAAGAGATTCTTTAAAAGCAGCTCAGTTTTATTATCATCTTCTTCCTTCAGTAGTTTCAAAGGATATTTTGGAGAAGAAGAAATTTAAAAAGGTAAAGAAACAATGCTTGAAGTCATTTGTAAAGGATCATTCTTTGGATTCTGAGTTAGTACAGAAGACACTGGATAGTATTGGTATCAGTCGAGATGCTTATATGCAACTTTTCCAGCTTTTACAATCAAATATGAAGCAAGGACAGGTACACAATTGCATACTTCCGAAGCCATTTGTGGTTAGGACTATCAGACAGAGAGTTAATAACAAAGTGATGGAGATTCTAGGTGAGCCTTTTCATATCAAGGCTAGCTTCAAGGGCAAGAAAAAGGAGGTTACATTCAATGAATTTAACAATATTTTCCTTGACTTGCCCACCCTACAATGCTTAATGATCAAATTTTATGACTTGTTAGTAGCAGAGGCACAGGGAGTGGCTAGATTTGTGATTAAACTTGATGAAATTGAGATTCTGAAATGTAAAAAATTGGAGAGAATCTCTATCACCTTGATGAATAGAGCACTTTCGTCAGGTCATTGCAATCACTCAACATCATTTAATGTTCAATCTGAATATAACATCTGGTGGCTAGGAGCATTTGAGGTAGATACTGAGAATTTTGATATACTATATTGGGTTTTTCATCAAACATCAATACCTAATGTTATTCAAAGGCAATAAGCAAGAGAAGAGCTATTTGTTGAAGGATTTGGGAACTACAGGATTGAGTGGCACATAGTTGGTGACCTAAAGACACTCAAATGTATGTATAATGTATTAAAGGGAGCTAACTCGAGATCTCCTTACTTATACTGCATGTCACCAAGCTGCAAAGTTAAACTCAAGCAATTGGAATAGAGCTCCCTCTAGGCACAATAAGGATCCACAGTTTAAACCAGTCTTGGACATTCCTTTAGTGAATGCCCATATTTGTACACTTCATGCACTTTGTAGGATAATTGAAAAGCTTATTCATCTCTATATAGGATTTGCATGGAAGTTGAAGCCATTATCAACTAGAATAGATGCTATAACAAAGGTTGAAAAAGTTCTCTCTGCAATTGGTTTACATGGTGGCAATGTTGTTATTGAACCAAATATTCAAAAGTCTAAGGATGGTAATTGTGTCCCAAAAAAACCATCTATTGGTGGAGTGAAGGCTAGAAGGTTTCTAGGCTTTCATGGGAGACTTGGCAATATAAACTCGAGAAATGGTGGCTCAACTATTAAATTTAATCAGTGGAAATCCCTACATAATGCAGTTAAGGATCACACTGATAATGGACAAGCTCGAAATAGAAAAGCTAAAGTTTGGGAAACACTAGACAAAGTGTTTTTTTATTGTGATAAGACTGAATGGAATGATGATGATCTCAAAGACTTTAAAAACCAATTGAACCTTTTCAAAAAGGCGATGACAGAAGCTTGGGGTGATCAACACTTTACTCACTATATGGTAAGAAGTTTGTATATGTTTGTTTCTTCATTGTCAAACTCATATAATGTTTTTTAATAACTTTCTTTATTTGTTGACTATGCAGCATATTCTATACAACCATGCTCCATAGTTTATTAAACAATATGGATCTCTATCTATCTGGTCAATCCAAGGTATGGAAAAATCACATTATCAAGCAAGAACAAAATATTTCAGACACACAAGACATGGAGGTGGAAGACACAAAGCCAACAGTTTATTAGAGGTCTTTCAATGGTTCTATCAACAAATTTGGCATAAATTCAAGCTTAAAGATACAACCACATCAAGTAATACATCATCTTTAGCAAGGACTATACAAATTATTACCCAAAGAAGAAAATATAGATATTTAAATTCTTGCGCAAAGCAAAGATTTACAGAATGGTTACAAACCAAACAAAGAGTTGGGAAAAGATGGGTTTCAAGAAACCCTTAATCTTTGGCATCTTCTAGTCTGATTGTGTTGCAGAAGAGTCCTTAGTTTCAGGCACCTCAATAGGGCCTTCAGAGGAGTCCTTGGTTTCAAGTAGCTCGACAGGGCCTCTAGAGGAATCTTTTGTTTCATCCCACTCAATAAGACCTCTGTATTTCAAAAACTCTTGTTTTTGATAGCCTGGAAGAAGCTTCAAATTCTTACTATCTCCTACATAAGAGAGCAAATAGGAGCCAAGAACTCCAAAATATCCAGCTCTAGATCCACTGTATCCAGGCATGAAGCCAAAAACTCTTATGGCTTCTTCCTTCTCCACCAAAATGATCTTGTCCAAACCTCTGTTGAAAACTTGAGATCCAATTACCTTTGAGATAGCTCTCAAAGCCATCATTGGTAGACTTGGAGAGCTTGACAATCTACTATGATATATTACAATTGTTTGATTGTTTAAGTTTCCAATATAATGGCCAAGGCTTTGATTTTTTCCAAGCTTCATTGGCCTAGAGCCCTTGGCCCTTCCAAGAAAGTTGGTGCGCAGATCGGACACTGTATGCTCGCGTAGTGAATGCCGGAAGGTCCCCAAGAACAATGAACTCTACTTTTTGCACAAATTACAAGGTAAAAAGCATGAACGACAAGAGCAAGAGACCAATTGGGTACAATCTCCCCCCATGCCTTATGTGAGCGCTCCACAAAGCATGTATTTTTATGTATATTTCATCTTCATGCTCAAATAATAGCCCAAATTACAAAATAGCAAGCTTTTAGCTTTTGAGTTTGCTTTTACACAAAAATAGGAATAAAGCTAATGGACGGTGCCCAAAGAGTCTAGCACGCCCAATACAATGTTCAAATAGAAATAACATAACCGTGCACTCATGCGCATACAAAATAATAATAAATAATCGATGCCTCAATAAATAGGCATGATAAAATATAGGCGTGGCACCTATCAAAATATAATCCATAAATCGAATACTCGCTATCCTCCAATGCTTTCCTCTGCCACTGTTGCTATCTCTACACATCAACTGAAGCATTCACAATCGTTAGTAAAATAATACAATTAAACCGACAAAAGTGAATACCTAGCACTCTTCAGCTACATAAATAAATCAACTGGTTAAAAATAAATCCTAACCTTAATTTATTGCGAGTGCACACTCTAAACTCATAAACGTTTATTAATTTAATATGCATTTTGCGGAATCACCCGCTATGGAATCACCCATGTACACACTAAATTAATGAAATGCCCGAAAAGGATAGGCGTCCCCATCAACTTCTCGCACAAAGAATCCACTTTGTGTATGAGCCCCGGTCATCAAAGTTTACGGAATCCATCGTAAAACCTCACGGAATCCACCGTGAAATATGCCTCCTGGCATCATACCCCCGGGGTGGGATAGCAATTGACCTCAATTGCTATTAGCTCAATGTGGAGCTAACAGAGTGGGGAAAGCATTTAAGTCTCTAGCGTGCATCCATTGTGCTTCCTCTACAGGATGGTTCTTAAATTTAACTAAATATCTAGAATATCTTCGGCCAGTTCTAGTGGTCATAAAGTCAGTGTCTATGATAGCTTCTGGTTCAAGTATTTCAGTCTCTTCCTCTAACAAAGGTGGCTTTTCATAAACAGGGTGTACAGGTAATTGGCCTCTAAATGGTCTCAATAAACTAATGTGAAATGTGTTGTGAATTTTCCAATGAGGTGGTAATTCTAACTTGAATGCATTGTCATTAATTTTATGAATGATCCTAAATGGTCCATAGAATCTAGGGGCTAATTTCACAACTGGATGTCTATCTACACTTTGTAGTCTACGTTTTTCTATTCTCAACCAAACATAGTCATCAACTTTGAAATTCATTGCTTGTCTTTTCTTGTTGGCTTGTTTGGTATATAATTGCTGGGCTTTGGCAATCATATCTTTAACCTCATTAAAAATAGTATTATGCATACTAGCAATATCATCATCACTTTGAATTCTATTTGACAAAGATGCAACAGGTGTAGATAATCTATATCCATAAATCACTTCAAACGGTGCTTTCTTTGTAGATGTGTGTGGTGTATTGTTATATGCAAACTGTAATAAATGCAAATGTGTGTCCCATGTCTGTGGTTTAGAGATAGTATATGCACATAAAAGATCTAGAATTGTGCTATTAGTGGCTTCTGTTTGTCCATTAGTTTCTGGATGAAATGCAGATGAGAAATCAATCTTTGTGCCTAGGTTAGCAAACAGAGTAATCCAAAAGTTGTTACAAAATCTAGAATCACGATCTGAAATAATAACTTTTGGCAATCCATGGTTAGTAAAAACAGTTTTCAAAAACAATTGTGCTGCTTATGATGCTGTTAAAGTTTTCTCACATGGAATGAAATATGCTTGCTTACTAAATCTATCTACAACTGTCCAAATCATATCATGGTTAGATTTAGTATTAAGTAAACCAGTAATGAAATCCATAGAAATTTTTTCCCAAGGTTTAGATGGAATAGACAAAGGCATAAGTAATCCATACTATTTACCATGATGTCTCTTAACTCTTTGACAAATCAAACATTCAGAAACAAAGTTAGATACATCAGTGTTATGCGGCCAATAAAAATCTTCAGTTAACGTAAGTAAAGTAGATATGATACCTCTATGACCTTGATATGGGGGACAATGAATTTCATTCAAAACAAAAGATCGGAATGGAATTGTAACACACAATCTCTTTTCATAAAACATAAATCCATCATTATATGACAATGAATCAATAGGAATCAAATTATTTTGGACTAATTTATTCCAATCAGCATGAAATGTAATATCCTGATGATAAGTATCTTTCATAGCAATCAAAGAATCAAAAGATATAACAGAAATATTATGAATGGCAAGTCTTCTACTCAATGCATCAGCCACTACATTTTCTTTTCCAGGTTGGTATTGAATGATAGGATGAAAACTTTGAATAAAGGATGCCCATTTGATATGACGGTCAGAGATTTGGGGTTGGCTAAGTAAATGTCTAATACTTTGCTGATCGGTCTTAATCATAAATTCTGAACCCATTAAGTAGTGTTTCCACTATCTTAATGCTTGTACAACTACTAATAGTTCTTTGTCATATGTGGAATATTTCAGTTCAGAAGGTTTCAACTTATAACTAGAATAGGCTATAGGATGGTTGTCTTGCATAAGTACAGCTCCTATTCCTGATCCACTAGCATCGGTCACTACTAGAAAGAATGGTCTATTAAAGTCAGGCAACTGTAGAACAGGGGCATGGGTTAATGCATGTTTCAGTAAGTCAAAGGATTTCTGTTGATTTTCGGACCAATGATAGACAATACCTTTCTTTAGAAGTTTGGTTAATGGTAAAGCAAGTAATGAAAAATTACATACAAACTTCCTATAGAAACTAGCAAGACCAAGGAATGAGTGTAACTCATGCACATTTTTAGGTACAGGCCAATTCAATATTGCATCAATTTTCTTAGGATCAACTTTAATTCCATCAGATGATACAATATTACCTAAATACTCAATTTCTGTTTTAAAGAATTCACTCTTTTCAGGGTTTGCATATAGTTGATTTTCTTTTAATAACTGGAAAACCAATGACAAATGCTCATAATGTTCTTTCTCATTTTGACTAAACACCAAAATATCATCAAAGAAGACAATTACACAATATTGATATTTCAAAAATATACGGTTCATCATTATACTAAATGTAGCAGGTGCATTAGTCAATCCAAATGGCATTACTAAAAATTCGTAATGACCAAACTGTGTCCTAAATGCAGTCTTAAATATGTCAGAATTATCTAGTCTCACCTGATGATAACCAAACTTAAGGTCTATTTTACTAAATATAGCAGATCCTTGCAGTTTGTCCATAAGGTCATCAACTCTAGGAATGGGATATCTATTCTTTACAGTGATCTTATTTAAAGCTCGATAGTCAATGCACATACGATAGGTATTATTCTTTTTCTTGACTCACAGGATAGGTGCACCGAATGGAGAACTGCTAGGTCTAATCAATCCCCTATTTAGTAATTCCTCAACTTGACTCTGAATTTTTTTTTTCTCTATCTGGTTATGCCTATATGGTGCTTTGCAAGGTGGTTGTGTGCCAGGAATCAGATCTATCTTATGGTCTTCTGGACATGAAGGAGGTAAACCAGGTGGTAGGTCTTCTGCAAAACAATCCTTAAAATGTGCAAGAAATTCTTTATGCCTAGGGTGTATATGATTTTCTTTTACTTGCAGTTCATTCACCCAAATGAGATAGGATTTACTACTCTTGCGTAATGCACATTTAGCTTGAGCATGCGAAAGCAGTGGAAAAACATTAGATGCATGCATACCATATAATGTAATAGATTTCCTTGAAAAGTAATATTCATTGAGTGTGTGGAATAATCTATATCTGGGTTATGCTGATGACGCCAAGGCATACCTAAAATAATGTTACTCGACTGTAATGGAACAACTAGGAAATTTCTGCTTTCGGTGTATTGACCAATTTGAATCGCTAAGTCATGCACTTCCTGTGTACCATTATACCTAGTGCCTAAGAATGCAGCTTTGATGCGATAATGCGTAGGTACAGTCTGTAACTTCAATTCCTTTACTAATTTTGCTGAAATAAAATCATGAGTGCTACCGTCATCATGCAAAATAATCTTTTCCTTTCCATGCACCAAAGATTTCATAGTCAATAAAGAATGTGGAGTAGGCATACTTGGTAAAGTATCCGAAGGTGTAATACTGTCATCCTCATCTTCAGTGAAATTAGGCATATCTTCATGTTCGTCCTCGTCCATTGCTCCAAGGTAGTTGATATGGGCAGGTGGCTTCTTTGAATGACAATTTGCTGCTAGATGTCCAGGCTGGTGGCATTTATAGCATACTATTGGCTTGGCTTTGGTTACATTGTTTGCAATGGCAGGAAGTCTAGGTACATTAGGATTTGACTGTGGAATAGGCTTAGGGTTTTGATTGACATTGGATGGGAATGCAGGTGGTTTTGCCCAATTTTTACAGAAAGATAATGAAGAGAAACGACTTGGATTAAATCTTCTAAAATTGGAATTGAATTGCTTAGATCCATAATTACCATTGGCTTGGAATTGCTGTGGACGTCTGTCTCTACCTCGTAGCTTATCTTCAGTGTCATGAGCTAGTGAAATGGCGTCTTCAAGAGTAGCACGCTTGAACATGTTAACTTCAGCGTAGTAATGCCCAAGGAGTCTAGACATATATTTGCGCTTATGTGTCGCTTCAAGTACGTCTTCAAGCATGCGTAGCTGGAGTAATGCATTCCAAAAATGCTCTGTATACTGAGGAATAAGCTCACGATCCCGTTGCTGAAGAAGATCCCATTGCTTAATAGCTTTCTCATGAAATTGTGGTGGAAGGAAATTTTGCATGAACTTCTTCTTGAAATCCTCCCAAGTAGTAGGACAATCTATGCTCTTGCGTACTACAGTCCACCAAAGAGATGCTCTGTCTACTAAATGATTAGTGACACACTTGATTTTATCTTTTTCTGCATAGGTTTCCTCATGGAAATAGTCGTCAAACTGACTAATGAATGCTAGAACAGTTTTTCCTTCTCGTATGCCATTGAAAGTACGGAATTTGAAACTTCTTTTACTTATCTTTGATTCCTTACGGATGGTTTGAGCTTCAAGAGTTGCGTCGATGGTACGTCGAATAAGATCTTCAGCTTGAGATTCTTCTTTGTCGGTAGACGCTCTTTGTAAATTTGCCAGTTGAACTTGCAATGTTTTCCTAGCCCTTCATTCTTCTTCCAATTGCATCATGATTAAGTCCATCTTTTGATCCATCGTAGGCTCAGGTAGGTCGCCTTCAGCCCCATAAGATCATCCATATGTGGTTCTGTCATCCTGCAAAACTCAAAAGACCTTTCTCACTCAAAATCTAGTTAGCGGGATAAGTGTAGCTCAAGTTCGGGAATACAAGGCTTATGTGTTTTTGGGTATGGCTTTCACAATCTTCGAAAAATCTGTGTTTTATCCTTCTTCATATGCTGAAAATGCTTCAACAAACCTGCGTATGGGTAGAGTACCTTCCAATGAACAACTTTGCAGTTCGGAGTTTCTGCGCAGGAACAGTCCTTCTAGGAGTTTTGAGCACAAGTTAATTCTGACTCCAGTTGACTTGTTTGACTTACAGAGTTGCAAACTTATGTGACTTGCAGAGTTGCAGACTTGCAAAACTTAGTCGCTTTACAGAACTTGCTGAACTTGATTGATTGGGTGTGACCTGGAGTTAGTTGTGACCTGCAGGATTGAAGAGCTTTGTGTGACTTGTAACGTAGGAAACTAAGCTTTTAAGCTTAGCTTAAAAATTGTGAAATCGTGGGGGGGGAGCCGTTTTCTGACGCCGCCAAAAAATCCGCGACGTCCTCAGATACCTCGCGGGACCATTTTGAAGCTTTAAAGCTTCTTAAAGCTTATAAGCTTTAGTATTAAGCTTATTAAAAGGAAAAAGCTTTTAAGCTTATTAGCTATGGAGGATTTCTCACTGTTTATCCACGACTTGATGAAGAAGATGTAGGAGTGGTCCTCCGCCTCTGTAGCCCGGTCCTTCGCGATCCAATGACGGAAACAAGGGTTCTTGATCGCCAGAAGTCTGCCTGTATCGACAGTTCGCGACGAGATTGACCGTAGAGCCCGATCGTTCTAGGAGCTCCGCCTTCGCACGAGATGGGTAGCGATTGGAAGCTCTTGATCTCAGCTTTGCTCTGATACCACTGGTCTGCAGATCGGACGCTGTATGCTTGCGTAGTGAATGCCGGAAGGTCCCCAAGAACAATGAACTCTACTTTTTGCACAAATTACAAGGTAAAAAGCATGAACGACAAGAGCAAGAGACCAATTGGGTGCAATCTCCCCCCATGCCTTGTGTGAGCGCTCCACAAAGCATGTATTTTTATGTATATTTCATCTTCATGCTCAAATAATAGCCCAAATTACAAAATAGTAAGCTTTTAGCTTTTGAGTTTGCTTTTACACAAAAATAGGAATAAAGCTAATGGACAGTGCCCAAAGAGTTTGGCATGCCCAATATAATGTCCAAATAGAAATAACATAACCGTGCGCTCATGCGCATACAAAATAATAATAAATAATCGATGCCTCAATAAATAGGCATGACAAAATATAGGCATGGCGCCTATCAAAATATAATCCATAAATCGAATACTCGCTATCCTCCAATGCTTTCCTCCGCCACTGCTGCTATCTCTACACATCAACTGAAGCATTCACAATCGTTAGTAAAATAATACAATTAAACCGACAAAAGTGAATACCTAGCAGCCTTCAGCTACATAAATAAATCAATTGGTTAGAAATAAATCCTAACCTTAATTTATTACGAGTGTGCACTCTAAACTCATAAACATTTATTAATTTAATATGCATTTTGCGGAATCACCCGCTATGGAATCACCCATGTACACACTAAATTAATGAGACACCCAAAAAGAACAGGCATCCCCATCAACTTCTCGCACAAAGAATCCACTTTGTGTATGAGCCCCAATCATCAAAGTTTACGGAATCCATCGTAAAACCTCACGGAATCCACCGTGGCACGGAATCCACCGTGAAATACGCCTCCTGGCATCAAAAGTTGTCCAGATCTTTAATCTCAATCTATAGAGCAAACCACAATAGTACAAGATATAAGATATTTATCTATATCTTGTAAGATATTTATCTATAATGCATAATAAAGTCTAATATAAACTCAATGGGTAACTTCGAATTATATTTCATACCTTAGGGTGTTTTTCTTCTTCAAGAAGACTATCATCATAAAGATTTATTGAACTCTTGGGCTTCTCATCTAATGGAGACTTCAATCTCTCTTCATACCCTACATCATCAATATGAAGTTTCTTCTGGACCTGCAAGAACTCTTCTTCTGTAGGTAGCCCCCCCTTTTCGTATTCTATGATCTGATTAATACATGTATGTAAGGCTATAGAGCTATCTTGGAAATTCTCTCCCTCAACATCAAGACTTGCTAGTGGTTCTTGTTCATAACCTATAAAATTCATGTCATTTTTGCCCCAACCTGCAAGGATTGCTAAAAGCAATAATCTTCTCTAAGATCAAAAAGATGTTGAATATCATTTAGCAACACATATCTCTTCTTGTTGATAAGATAAGTGGGAAATGTTGGAACACATGCAAGAGGACCTTCTTCATCAACCTGTGCACTTGGCTCCATCTCCTTTTCTTCCACCATTGTGATATTGTCACTCTTGAATAAACCTACATCAAAACCTTGGACAAGTTGATTCTCAACATCTTCTTGGAACATCTCCTCCTTCTCTTCGACCTCCTTATCCATACTTGCAATATCCTCTAGCTTTCTCTGTTGGTCTATATTTGGAGAAGAATTTTCCATGTACAGAAGATACACAATAAATCCAACGTCCTTGTGGATCAGAAGGCATTGGTGTTGGTACCTGTGGAAAGGGCAACATGTTTCTTTCTTTCTGAATTCCTCATCAATGAGGTTGAACCTACCTAGCAAAGTTGACCTGGATGTATTGGTGGCTCCCATGATATCAGTATAATGAACAAATCCATTGACTTCCAAACCTTGCACATGTCTATCATAAAAACATCTGTACTCCTTAAGTTTATCATCAAGATCCTCCAATAACTCCTTCAAATCAAAAGGAACATTGAAAATTTCCCTGATATAGCCAAACTTGGAAGAATTTCCAGTGGTGTGTAAGAAATCAAAGAGCCTATCATTAGATGTCTCAATTATCTCCTCCTCATCCATTCCTTCCAGAGATAGCTTCCTCTTTGTCATCTTGACCAGGAAAATATTTATCCCTGAAAAAAAAGCAGAATAGAACCACTATCCAATAAAACAAGATGGAACCATGGAAAGAGGCCCCAAAATTAATTTTCCAAGACAAAAAAATCAAAAAATGAGAAATTTTTTTAGTTGACTGGTGAAACGCGAAAATTAAAGTGTCCAAGGCTAATGCCTATGAAGAAATCGTGTTTCATCGGACACTACCTTGAAGACAAAAATTATTACAATATCTCGCCGGTGAAACACGAGACTTAGCAAAATATCACTAACAGGGACATTGTTTCGTGTTTCACTAGTCAAAAGATGCAAATCAAGAAGAGAAACATGAACTATAAATTAATTCTATGGAAACACAGAAATTGATGATAAAATCCTTTCTGGAAAAGCTATGCTGCTTTTAAAAGATACAAAGCATATAACATCTGTAATTATTCAAGTGTTATTAAAAATTCTTTCTATATTAATCAAATTTATTTTGTTAAAATACTTGTAATAAAAAAAATGTGTTACCTATCAAAGATTATTGAACTGCTCTCCACATAGGAAGCAAGGACCTTGAAGGGAAGTCGAGACGAAATTTCGGCAGAAAAGAAGACAATGTCGGAGAAATGGCTTTGAAATGCTTTTATATTGACCGTTAAGCATGTGGTGATAGTTCCAACAAAAAAGTTTGTGTAATAATGGAAAAATACGTGTACACGTGTCTCACTTAACACACCGTATCAAACTCTTCAAAAGACATGCGCACTCTCTTTTTCCAAAAATACGTCACACGTGTGTTACATAATCCTTTTCCAAGTTAAAAAAAATTTCCGGTAAGCAAAAGTACGTCACACGTGTGTTATTAACACTTTGCCAAGAACGTTGAGTCCATGCAAATTCACCGCCTTCGCCTTTCATCGCATTTCCAGCAAGTAGAAAACATTGCTACTCCACCTTTACCTTTGGTGTTCCTTCCAATCTCCAAGCATTTCACTACTTCCCCAACAAAGGAAACCTTCGAGCATATTGTCGTCATTAGGCTGAGATTGTGAAGAACAAGCTAAAAAGAAGGTATGGTTTCAGCATCTTGCTTTTCAATAACAAGCTCCATTCAATGCATTCTTTTGATACTTTTCCTTAATCCTTTATGTTATTATGAGCTTATCACCACCACAAAAGAATTTTTTCCACAGTGGGAACATTCCTTAATGTTGTCGAGATTTAAGGAAATCTTTAAACTTCTTCCCTAATTCTGTGGATATTTTATGTAATCTTAAAAGCTTTCCTTAGATCAAAGCTCTTTTTTCTTGGTTTTGTCGATTTTTATGCTATTCATGAGTTGTCCGGTGAAACGCTGTCATGCTGCTGCGCATCCGAGTCATATACACCTCCATTTCTTTTGTTGTGCATTTGTGTTATTTTCTGTGTGTGATTCATTGTGTGTGTGATGCATTACGATAATCCGCATCCAATGTATATATTCCCTTAGTGCATGTGTATGATTTTGTTTGGATGCATGATGTGTGTGTGTTAGAAAAATATGAATGACTGATGCCAACGGACATTATCAAGCTGATAATTTTAATGATGAACTCTAAGAAAAGTGCAAGCACCGATGGAATACTTTGCCATCCAATCTTCAAGGCTGAAGTTGCAGTTGTGCGTAGATCACCCATCACAAAGCTGTCTGTTAATGGGGCAATTGATGACTCCAAAAATACCCTAAAAGAAAGGCTCAAAGGTGGATGGTGTTGCAGAAAAAGTAGTAAAAGGGGTCTTGAAGGTTAGCTAAAACTAAGCACTGATCCCCATTTGGATTTTTCAAAGAGCAAACTGGCAGAATTGGAGATTAGCTTAAAAGCTAAAGGTGTAAAAGGTTATTCAAGGAGGAAGAGGGAAAACCTATATTTGGGTTTTAAACTGCTTTTGGAGGGAAAAAAGCAGGCTGTTTTGGGAGAGGCAGAATCACGGGGACTTTTGAGTAGCCGCATGTGCAGAATACGAAGGGGGAGATTCAGGAATCAGAAAAACAAGGGCTCTAATTGACGCCAGACATGGTGCGTGGGGCAGCAAACATGATGAACGGTGAAGACTAAAATGAAGGAAAGCGGTGACGAGAAGAGGAATGATGGTGATGAAGGAAGGAACCGGTGTCTATCATGTCTTCCATAATCGTAGATGGACAACAATTTCTTGTCTTCCAATTTGATAAGTTTCTTTTATGCTTCTTGGGTCTGTCTCGTGCTTGTAGCTCTATCAGTCTAATCTCCTTATCATTGAAGTAACACTTCCTCAAGTGTCTGATTGACTGTTCCAAGTCTCTTCCTGTATTCAACTGAAACGACGATGAAAACATCTGCGAGCACTGAAGAAGACGGCAAGTGATGACGAAGATTGCTGTTTTTTTAAGCTCCTCAAGCTGGATCTTATTATGACCTCTGGGTCAATGGAAAGAAGATAATGTCACCTGATTGATTGGATGTGATTGAGGCAGAAGGAGTTCGATGCCCTGCTGTAGGAGCTTAAGATGAACTACAACCAGACGCATTTCGTCCGAAACGTCAAGTTTAAGAAGGTCGCTGATCAAATCCAGGGTCCTCTCAGGCAAATCTTTGTGGAGTTCCACGTTCCTGCACGGCTGAATTTTTCAGAATCCTCTTATACAGGGAGTTTGATCTGAAAGCCTCGCCCATGTTCTTGTTCCGCCACTATCTATGGACTGTGCCACACTTGATGACGGGCCCGTATCGTTTCATCTCCCATGCTGCTGTTGCACTCTGGCCTATTCTTCCTGGGCGCTTGAGATTTTATTAGTGACTGGACGAGGGATGGAATCAAATCCAGTTTAATCTTTTGAATTTTACAAGGCATGCATATGGCACAAATTATGTAGAAACTCTTCGTGTTCAAGTGCATGCCAATTGTCACATTCGAAGAATCTATTTCTCTAATCAACTATATTCAGAAGAGGAGCTGCCTCCAGAATTCAAGCTGTATCTACCAGTTCAGAAAGCTTAACATTCTTAGAGAGGATGTATACTGTACTTGCATTTTGCACCTCGAAAGACCACTATGGGAGGACAAATCTGTTGAGAGTCTGTTGTCATAAAGGGCATGAGCAAATATACACTGAAATGAAGCAATTCAGAGTAATCTTAAATGGTGATAGTGGCAGGGCATTCCTTGATGGTATGCAACTTGAATGTTGATAGAAATCAGGACTCATGGCTGCTGTTGAGTGCCACCAGGCACAGAAAGTTATGAACTGATCGAAAGGCTTGCATACTATGGTATCACTTCAAATCTTGTCCTATACTTCACAGAGGAGCTGAATTTATAAACAGTTTCTGCAGCCAAAAGTGTGAACATCTGGACTGGGGTCATCACCATATTGCCTAACCTGGGAGCCTTCTTTGCTGATGCATATTGAGGATAATACAACTAAGTCATGAATCTGGATGAATTACGTGATACCCTGAAAAGCAAGCTCTTATGCTTTATTGTGAAGTAATGGACAGATTGTCATGCTTTGTCGTTTATTTTGACTCTTTTCTTGTAATTTACTTGACAAGCAATATAATGATCTTTGGCATCAAAAATTGAAATCTTCTTGTTAGTCTCTTTCCTTGCTATATCTTGAACTCCGTGTTCTACAGTCCTTACACGAAACCTACGACATTTCTGGTGAACCCGACGTGAAAGTGCTACGTCATTTTTTTTCAGCAAGATGGGAGACTCGCAAGAAGAGATGACAGATGATAATGTCATGAAGAACCTGTTTCAGTCATTTACCATGTATATGCAGCAGCAAGCTTACACAAAATGTGACAGTGATGCTATGGATGCCTTGAAAGCTGTCCAACAGGAGATGAAGCAGTTTAATGGCTAGCAAGTGTCAACTTACCTGCATTTGTATGAAGAAAAGATGAAGTTTTTTGGGGTTTCTCAAGATGTTTGGAGCCGCTACTTCTTGCGGATCGTGGTGCGCGCTCTTGAAGGTCGAATTGCAGAAATTCAAGAAGCACATGCAGGTTGGGCTGAATTTAAAAAGGCATTAAAAGATGAATATTTCCTGGAGGATACAGGTCTTATGAATCGCAGGAATTTTTTAGCATGGGTTTCTATGCCTAATAAGGGGCTTTCTGTTACCGCTCTTCTGCGAGAGTTTGAAAGCCGTTATGATCAGTTGGATGGGACTGAACAACAAGCTTTGGAGATGCAGAAAGTGGAGTTATTTTTACAAGTTGCAGATGCTGATTTACAGGAAAAGTTGGATGATCTTTTGGAAGATCAAGATACTGATTCAGGTTTAAAGACTGAGTGGAGACATGTCATTGATGCTGTGAATGCTCTTGTTAAGAAGCAGCGCAGGAGAGTAAGATTGCATCGTAACACAGGATCAGTTCCTGAAAAATCCTTGGAGACTTCTTCTTCTACCCCTGCTGCAACTTCTTTGCCTAAGCCTACTCCTCCTGTTGTGAATCCACCAGTTCCTGCTGCTCCAGTGCCCTTATCTGTAGATGATGTTATTAAAGGCTTGGCGGATTTGACGATTGAAGCTGTCAAAGCTGAAGTTGGTAAGTTAAAGAAGCAACTTATGTCAGTACCTGCCGTAGCACCTGCTCCAGCGACTGCTTTTCCAGCTGGTCAAAGAAAAGGGCGACGATGTATTTGGTGTGATAGTATAGAGCACCAACACTACAGAGATTGTGATGCTTTTCAAGACGCACGTAAGAAGAATGTAGTGTTCTGGGGACAAGATGGGAAGATATGGCTGACAGAAACTGGCGCTCCTCTTGACACAAACTTCGGAAAGGGAGGTATGAAGAAGCTTGTTGATGATATGGCTGCGCGATCAGCTTATGTGAGTGTTAGAGGAGATGCTTCAGCTTTTGGAGTCCAGCTTGAGCAGAAATCTGATGGAGACTCTGCTTTATGGTCCTCTGCCTTGGAGATAGCGAGAAGAGGGAAAGTTCAAGCATCTACTATGACTTGTGTGGGCTCCAACATCAGAGGAGAAACATGATGGGATTCTCTTGTTGACAGGTATTCTATTTTTGCTTATATGGCTAAAACGCAGGGTTTAGATGCCATGGTTGAGGAAAAGAGAAGAAGAGATGAGGAGGGTCCTAGCTCCTCCAAAAAGACTAGAGGGGGTGACTTTGTTTCACCACCTGTTACAGCTCCACCTATGTCAAATTCTCCAGCTCAAACAGGTTTTGATCAACCAATGGGAGACAAGCAGAAAGAAAAGAGGCAACCAAGAAAAGAGCCAGGATTCAAGCTCTTGTCAGACCTTGATATGCAAACGGATATGAATAAGATTTTTCATGAAAGAATTTTGAATAGTGAAGTTACTTTTACTATTGGAGAAGCTCTTGGGATTGCTAGAAGAGAAATACAGGATCAGATGCAGGATCTTTTGCGGAGGAAACGACATGCGATGGAAGGACCTGCTTTACAGGGATTGTGGCATGGAGCTCTTGGGGAAGAGCATGATGATGCAGTGATGGTTGAGAATGCTTCTGTTAATCCGCAATTGGAGAAAATAGTTCAGCCTATGCAGTATGAAGATGATGATACCCCTATTCTCATTCCCCGCAGCCATTTTTCACGAAGTCATTGGGCTAGAGCAACCACTGAGACAGTGGTAAGGATTGGTGAAAAACAAATTCCATTGGTTGCTTTAGTCGACCATGGTTCTGAGATTAATCTTATTGCTCGAGGCGTTTATGAGAGTGGCAAGTGGCCTATGGATGCAGAGCATGGCTGGCGCATGAGAGCCGCCAATAATACTTCTGGTGATATGTATGCTGCTTGTCCGAGTATTAGAATTTCTATTGGTAATGTTGAAGAGGATGACATTGCTTTGTTCAGGATTCATGCTATTATCCAATTATTCTTGGATAGCCTTTCATTACAAAAGCAAGAATGGAAACGAAAGTGATGGATGACGGGTCAGCTTATGCACGGATACGCAGTAAAGATGGTATGCGAGCTGTTCAGTTTATGACTGTTGGGGTAAATCATCCGAGAAACAGGGACTCCTTGCGTGAGGCACCACTACCTGCAAAGGAGTTGGATTTTCATTAGGTACCGCTGTCTTGCGAGACGCTAGTGGTACGGAGCGGAGAAAAGAGGAGATCTCGCCTCCTGGCAGCCAGTCTTTCTCCAATAATTTTGTTGGTTTTTCTTCAGATAGTTCAGTGAGTTATCAGAAAATTTCAGATTTTCCTAGAGCTGCCAGGCAGTACATTGGTCGTAAGGAGAAAGAGTTGAAGAATGCAGGTATTTTGCAAGCAAAAGAGTATGTAGATGGATTGTATGAAGGAATGTCTTATGCAGATACATTGTTTGAGATGAGAGCAATGTTGAAAACTGATGTATGTAAGGGTTCAAAGATCATACCTGTGCAAACCTTGGATATGTTTTCGGAAATTTTTGGTTTTATGCTGCAAACAAAGTTAGAGGTTGAGAAAACTCAGCAAATTGAATTTATGGCTAATCTTGATCAGCTAACAGAATTGCAGAGGGCTAAATCCATTCAACCAACAGAGTTGAATGCAGAAAAATTTCTGCATATAGAGTTTCAGGATGCATCTATGCAGTCCATAGAACCGAGGGCTGAATCCATTCAGCCAACAGAGTTGAATACAGAAAAATTTTTGCATACAGAGTTGCAGGCTGCACCCATGCAGTCCATAGAGCGAAAGGCTGAAATTTTTCAGCCAACAGAGTTGAAAGTTGCTGAAAATTTGCAGAAATTGCAGCAAAGAAAAGAGTGCTTGAATGATGCCAAGGTTGGCACAAAATATAAAACAGTTGATAAGAAGGTTAAGCCGGTTGCAGGCACGCTACCTTCTGATAGTGATGAACAGATTGAAAAAGCTATGAAGCAGCCTATGTTGAGGGACCCTGCAAATATTGGACATAAGTTTACAGCTGAAACTCTTGCAGAATTAGAGATTGGAAATGATGATTTTTTGCTTCCAATGGAAAAAGAATGTTTTAGAGAGATGCTTGGACGTCATGGTAAGGCATTTGCTTTCTTTCCACATGAAATTGGCTTCCTTCTGATAGTGATGAATAGATTGAAAAAGCTATGAAGCAGCCTATGTTGAGGGACCCTGCAAATATTGGACATAAGTTTACAGCTGAAACTCTTGCAGAATTGAAGATTGGAAATGATGATTTTTTGCTTCCTGTGGAAAAAGAATGTTTTAGAGAGATGCTTGGACGTCATGGTAAGGCATTTGCTCTCTTTCCACATGAAATTGGCTGCATTAGTCCCGAATTGGTTGCACCCATGGTCATCTTCACTGTTCCTCATGTACCATGGAATATACGTCCTATACCTGTGCCTAAAGCACACTTGCCAAAGCTGATAGAGTTGCTGAATGAGAAGATTAAAATGGGGATTTTGGAACCCTCTTTTGCACCCTATTCTAACAGGTGGTTTACTGTACCAAAGAAGAATGGTACTTTGAGATTTATTCAGGATATGCAGCCCGTGAACAAAGTGACAATCAGGAATGTGGGAACAGGTCCAGTTGTGGATGAATTTGCTAAGGCTTTTGCAGGACGAGCCATCTATTCTCTAGGTGACTTGTATTCAGGTTATGATCAGTTTCAGCTTGCCTTGGAAAGCAGGGCTATTACTACTATGCGGACACCTATTGGTCTTGTGAGGATGTGTATCTTGCCTCAAGGTGCCACAAACTCAGTTGCTCATATGATGAATGCTATGCATAGAGTTCTACGAGACTATATTCCGCAGTATACCATGCCTTTCTTAGATGATGTGCCTATTAAGGGTTGTGCAGAAGAAGAAAAGAAAGAAAGTCTTGATTTGCGTGGATGTAGACAGTTTGTGGCTGACCACTTGATTGCTTGCGAGCAAATATTGACACGATTAGAGGAGGTAAATTTGACACTTTGAGGGCTGAAATCTATCTTTGGTGTTAATGAAGTCATCATAGTTGGGCGTATGGTTGGATATTATGGCAGGAAGCCTTCTCCTGCAAAGGTGGATGCCATAAATAGGATTGCAGAGTATTGCTCGACTACTTCAGAGGTGCGGAGATTTGTGGGAGCTTGTGTATTTTACATGATTTGGATTCCTCATTTTGCTCATATAGTAGATGTTCTCTATCAGCTGCTTCGAAAGGGGCAGAAATTTCATTGGGATGAGAAGCATTCAAAAGCCATGCGTAAGCTCAAGAAGCTGTTGCAATCAGCTCCTACTCTGCGCAAGGCGGATTATCAGTGTGAACGGCTGATCATGTTGACAGTTGATACTAGCCCTATTGGCATAGGTTGGGCTGTGGGACAGGATCATGCTGATGGAAATAGGTATGCTATCCGCTTTGGAGCTAAAGTTCTTAATGAGCGACAGAGGAGATATCCGCAGATCAAAAGAGAGTTGTGGAGAGTAGTCACTGCACTGAAGTGTGACAAAGGGTATTTTATTGGAGCTTCACTTATTGTGGAAACAGATTGTTTGCCTTTGCTTGGCATGATTACTAGTTGCTCAACTCCAGATATAGCGATGCTTCAGTGGATTGCCTATATCAAATCATTGAGTCCAGAATTTTGACACATAGCAGGGAAAGATAGTTCAGTTGCTGACATGCTATCTAGAGCGAGATATGAGGATGAGGAGTCAATGCTTGCAGAAGATGATGAGACAGAGTTTGCTGCTTCTGTCCTTGTTCATGATTGTCATGTATCTACTGTTGAAGCCTTTATTGAAGAACTTTATGTTGACGAGTGGCTGCAAATTGGACAATATCTAAGTTCATTCACTCGAAGAGCTGATTGGACAGATGATGAATTCAAGAAAATCAGAAGGAAGGCTTATGGGTATTTCTTGAAAGATGGTTTTCTTAGGAAGCATCCAAAGAAGAGAGGAGGCTTGCCCTTGAGAGTAGTTTGTGATGTAGCGATGTAGATACAGATTATGCGAGAGTTTCATGAGAGCTCATGGGCTGGACATAGAGGTGTGTGGGCTACCTATGAGAAAATCAAAGAAAGATACTGGTGGAAAGGAATGTATAAAGATGTTTCTCATTTTGTGGAGACTTGCAGGGATTTCCAACTTTACTCTTTAGTGCGACATCGTGATGAGTTGCATCCAACTTATCCACTATGTATGCATTATAAGTGGGTGGTAGACTTGGTTACTTTGCCAGTGGGACTTTGGAAGATGAGATATCTTGTCTTGGCTAGGGAGGATCTTACAAACTATGTTGAAGGCAGATCTTTGCGGACGAAGACCACCACTACAGTATGTAAATTCTTGTTGGAAGAAATATTTTGCAGGTATGGATGTATAGGCAAGATTGCAGCTGATCGTGGAGAGCTAGATGCAGATGAAGCTAGAGAATTTTTCTCACGGCTTGGGATTAAATTGTCTCTTACTACTGCCTATAATCCAGAGGGAAATGGCAAGAGTGAAAGAGGACATCCGTCGATAGTTAAAGCATTGGCAAAAGCTTGTAGAGGTCGGATTGGGGATTGGCCGAGATTATTACCTTTTGCGTTGTGGGCTGATCGCTCTACACATAGTGTGACTACTGGATACATGCCTGCAGAGTTGATGTATGGACATAAACCTATCATGCCTATAGAAATTTGTGCTCTCACTTGGAGTGTTCTTCCGTGGCATGAGAATTTATCAAGGGAAGAGCTTCTAGCTCTTCGGATTCGTCAACTAGAGAGAATGACAGAAGATGTGCAGCTAGCAGTTGATCGTTTGAAGGCAGCCCGTCTCAGAAATAAGGACAGGTTTGATTTAAGGCATCGCTTGCGCCCTAGAGCCATAAAAGAAGGAGATTGGGTTCTAGTCTACGACAGTAGTCTAGAAAATCAGCATAGTAGCATGAGAAAAATGGTTCAAAGATGGTTTGGACCGTATGAAGTGAAATAGGTTTTTGACAATGGTACCTATGAGTTGGTTGAATTAGATGGAACAGTATTGAAGGTGCCCATTGCTGGAAAACGAGTCAAGATTTTCAAGAGAAGAGAAGATGAAGAATATGCACTTGAAGCGTTGACAGAAGAAGAGCAGATAGAAGAAAGGCAAGCAAAAGAAGCAAAGAATATAGATAATGAAGCTGATGGAGAAACAGGTCTACGAGAAACAGAAGATGGACTTGACCTGTTTGTGGATTTGAATGATCCTGGATAGTTGGCACATCCGGAGGATGCACAGGTTTAGAGGGGGTGGACGTCATGTTGCTGCGCATCTGAGTCGTATACACCTCCATTTCTTTTGTTGTGCATTTGTGTTATTTTCTGTGTGTGATTCATTGTGTGTGTGATGCATTACGATAATCCGCATCCAATGTATATATTCCCTTAGTGCATGTGTATGATTTTGTTTGGATGCATGATGTGTGTGTGTTAGAAAAATATGAATAACTGATGCCAAAGGACATTATCAAGCTGATAATTTTAATGATGAACTCCAAGAAAAGTGCAGGCACCGATGGAATACTTTGCCATCCAATCTTCAAGGCTGAAGTTGCAGTTGTGCGTAGATCACCCATCACAAAGCTGTCTGTTAATGGGGCAATTGATGACTCCAAAAATACCCTAAAAGAAAGGCTCAAAGGTGGATGGTGTTGCAGAAAAAGTAGTAAAAGGGGTCTTGAAGGTTAGCTAAAACTAAGCACTGATCCCCATTTGGATTTTTCAAAGAGCAAACTGGCAGAATTGGAGATTAGCATAAAAGCTAAAGGTGTAAAAGGTTATTCAAGGAGGAAGAGGAAAAACCTATATTTGGGTTTTAAACTGCTTTTGGAGGGAAAAAAGCAGGCTGTTTTGGGAGAGGCAGAATCACGGGGACTTTTGAGTAGCCGCATGTGCAGAATACGAAGGGGGAGATTCAGGAATCAGAAAAACAAGGGCTCTAATTGACGCCAGACATGGTGCGTGGGGCAGCAAACATGATGAACGGTGAAGACTAAAATGAAGGAAAGCGGTGACGAGAAGAGGAATGATGGTGATGAAGGAAGGAACCGGTGTCTATCATGTCTTCCATAATCGTAGATGGACAACAATTTCTTGTCTTCCAATTTGATAAGTTTCTTTTATGCTTCTTGGGTCTGTCTCGTGCTTGTAGCTCTATCAGTCTAATCTCCTTATCATTGAAGTAACACTTCCTCAAGTGTCTGATTGACTGTTCCAAGTCTCTTCCTGTATTCAACTGAAACGACGATGAAAACATCTGCGAGCACTGAAGAAGACGGCAAGTGATGACGAAGATTGCTGTTTTTTTAAGCTCCTCAAGCTGGATCTTATTATGACCTCTGGGTCAATGGAAAGAAGATAATGTCACCTGATTGATTGGATGTGATTGAGGCAGAAGGAGTTCGATGCCCTGCTGTAGGAGCTTAAGATGAACTACAACCAGACGCATTTCGTCCGAAACGTCAAGTTTAAGAAGGTCGCTGATCAAATCCAGGGTCCTCTCAGGCAAATCTTTGTGGAGTTCCACGTTCCTGCACGGCTGAATTTTTCAGAATCCTCTTATACAGGGAGTTTGATCTGAAAGCCTCGCCCATGTTCTTGTTCCGCCACTATCTATGGACTGTGCCACACTTGATGACGGGCCCGTATCGTTTCACCTCCCATGCTGCTGTTGCACTCTGGCCTATTCTTCCTGGGCGCTTGAGATTTTATTAGTGACTGGACGAGGGATGGAATCAAATCCAGTTTAATCTTTTGAATTTTACAAGGCATGCATATGGCACAAATTATGTAGAAACTCTTCGTGTTCAAGTGCATGCCAATTGTCACATTCGAAGAATCTATTTCTCTAATCAACTATATTCAGAAGAGGAGCTGCCTCCAGAATTCAAGCTGTATCTACCAGTTCAGAAAGCTTAACATTCTTAGAGAGGATGTATATTGTACTTGCATTTTGCACCTCGAAAGACCACTGTGGGAGGACAAAATCTGTTGAGAGTCTGTTGTCATAAAGGGCATGAGCAAATATACACTGAAATGAAGCAATTCGGAGTAATCTTAAATGGTGATAGTGGCAGGGCATTCCTTGATGGTATGCAACTTGAATGTTGATAGAAATCAGGACTCATGGCTGCTGTTGAGTGCCACCAGGCACAGAAAGTTATGAACTGATCGAAAGGCTTCCATACTATGGTATCACTTCAAATCTTGTCCTATACTTCACAGAGGAGCTGAATTTATAAACAGTTTCTGCAGCCAAAAGTGTGAACATCTGGACTGGGGTCATCACCATATTGCCTAACCTGGGAGCCTTCTTTGCTGATGCATATTGAGGATAATACAACTAAGTCATGAATCTGGATGAATTACTTGGTACCCTGAAAAGCAAGCTCTTATGCTTTATTGTGAAGTAATGGACACATTGTCATGCTTTGTCATTTATTTTGACTCTTTTCTTGTAATTTAGTTGACAAGCAATATAATGATCTTTGGCATCAAAAATTGAAATCTTCTTGTTAGTCTCTTTCCTTGCTATATCTTGAACTCCGTGTTCTACAGTCCTTACACGAAACCTACGACATTTCTGGTGAACCCGATGTGAAAGTGCTGCGTCATTTTTTTTCAGCAAGATGGGAGACTCGCAAGAAGAGATGACAGATGATAATGTCATGAAGAACCTGTTTCAGTCATTTACCATGTATATGCAGCAGCAAGCTCACGCAAAACGTGACAGTGATGCTACGGATGCCTTGAAAGCTGTCCAACAGGAGATGAAGCAGTTTAATGGCTAGCAAGTGTCAACTTACCTACATTTGTATGAAGAAAAGATGAAGTTTTTTGGGGTTTCTCAAGATGTTTGGAGCCGCTACTTCTTGCGGATCGTGGTGCGCGCTCTTGAAGGTCGAATTGCGGAAATTTAAGAAGCACATGCAGGTTGGGCTGAATTTAAAAAGGCATTAAAATATGAATATTTCCTGGAGGATACAGGTCTTATGAATCGCAGGAATTTTTTAGCATGGGTTTCTATGCCTAATAAGGGGCTTTCTGTTACCGCTCTTCTGCGAGAGTTTGAAAGCCGTTATGATCAGTTGGATGGGACTGAACAACAAGCTTTGGAGATGCAGAAAGTGGAGTTATTTTTACAAGTTGCAGATGCTGATTTACAGGAAAAGTTGGATGATCTTTTGGAAGATCAAGATACTGATTCAGGTTTAAAGACTGAGTGGAGACATGTCATTGATGCTGTGAATTCTCTTGTTAAGAAGCAGCGCAGGAGAGTAAGATTGCATCGTAACACAGGATCAGTTCCTGAAAAATCCTTGGAGACTTCTTCTTCTACCCCTGCTGCAACTTCTTTGCCTAAGCCTACTCCTCCTGCTGTGAATCCACCAGTTCCTGCTGCTCCAGTGCCCTTATCTGTAGATGATGTTATTAAAGACTTGGCGGATTTGACGATTGAAGCTGTCAATGCTGAAGTTGGTAAGTTAAAGGAGCAACTTATGTCAGTACCTGTTGTAGCACCTGCTCCAGCGACTGCTTTTCCAGCTGGTCAAAGAAAAGGGCGACGATGTATTTGGTGTGATAGTATAGAGCACCAACACTACAGAGATTGTGATGCTTTTCAAGACGCACGTAAGAAGAATGTAGTGTTCTGGGGACAAGATGGGAAGATATGGCTGACAGAAACTGGCACTCCTCTTGACACAAACTTCGGAAAGGGAGGTATGAAGAAGCTTGTTGATGATATGGCTGCGCGATCAGCTTATGTGAGTGTTAGAGGAGATGCTTCAGCTTTTGGAGTCCAGCTTGAGCAGAAATCTGATGGAGACTCTGCTTTATGGTCCTCTGCCTTGGAGATAGCAAGAAGAGGGAAAGTTCAAGCATCTACTATGACTTGTGTGGGCTCCAGCATCCGAGGAGAAACAGGATGGGATTCTCTTGTTGACAGGTATTCTATTTTTTCTTATATGGCTAAAACGCAGGGTTTAGATGCCATGGTTGAGGAAAAGAGAAGAAGAGATGAGGAGGGTCCTAGCTCCTCCAAAAAGACTAGAGGGGGTGACTTTGTTTCACCACCTGTTACAACTCCACCTATGTCAAATTCTCGAGCTCAAACAGGTTTTGATCAACCAATGGGAGACAAGCAGAAAGAAAAGAGGCAACCAAGAAAAGAGCCAGGATTCAAGCTCTTGTCAGACCTTGATATGCAAACGGATATGAATAAGATTTTTCATGAAAGAATTTTGAATAGTGAAGTTACTTTTACTATTGGAGAAGCTCTTGGGATTGCTAGAAGAGAAATACAGGATCAGATGCAGGATCTTTTGTGGAGGAAACGACATGCGATGGAAGGACCTGCTTTACAGGAATTGTGGCATGGAGCTCTTGGGGAAGAGCATGATGATGCAGTGATGGTTGAGAATGCTTCTGTTAATCCGCAATTGGAGAAAATAGTTCAGCCTATGCAGTATGAAGATGATGATACCCCTATTCTCATTCCCCGCAGCCATTTTTCACGAAGTCATTGGGCTAGAGCAACCACTGAGACAGTGGTAAGGATTGGTGAAAAACAAATTCCATTGGTTGCTTTAGTCGACCATGGTTCTGAGATTAATCTTATTGCTCGAGGCGTTTATGAGAGTGGCAAGTGGCCTATGGATGCAGAGCATGGCTGGCGCATGAGAGCCGCTAATAATACTTCTGGTGATATGTATGCTGCCTTTCCGAGTATTAGAATTTCTATTGGTAATGTTGAAGAGGATTACATTGCTTTGTTCAGGATTCATGCTATTATCCAATTATTCTTGGACAGCCTTTCATTACAAAAGCAAGAATGGAAACGAAAGTGATGGATGACGGGTCAGCTTATGCACGGATACGCAGTAAAGATGGTATGCGAGCTGTTCAGTTTATGACTGTTGGGGTAAATCATCCGAGAAACAGGGACTCCTTGCGTGAGGCACCACTACCTGCAAGGGAGTTGGATTTTCATTAGGTACTGCTGTCTTGCGAGACGCTAGTGGTACGGAGCGGAGAAAAGAGGAGATCTCGCCTCCTGGCAGCCAGTCTTTCTCCAATAATTTTGTTGGTTTTTCTTTAGATAGTTCAGTGAGTTATCAGAAAATTTCAGATTTGCCTAGAGCTGCCAGGCAGTACATTGGTCGTAAGGAGAAAGAGTTGAAGAATGCAGGTATTTTGCAAGCAGAAGAGTATGTAAATGGATTGTATGAAGGAATGTCTTATGCAGATACATTGTTTGAGATGAGAGCAATGTTGAAAACTGATGTATGTAAGGGTTCAAAGATAATACCTATGCAAACCTTGGATATGTTTCCGGAAATTTCTGGTTTTATGCTGCAAACAATGTTAGAGGCTGAGAAAACTCAGCAAATTGAATTTATGGCTGATCTTGATCAGCTAACAGAATTGCAGAGGGCTAAATCCATTCAGCCAACAGAGTTGAATGCAGAAAAATTTCTGCATATAGAGTTTCAGGATGCATCTATGCAGTCCATAGAACCAAGGGCTGAATCCATTCAGCCAAAAGAGTTGAATGCAGAAAAATTTTTGCATACAGAGTTTCAGGCTGCACCCATGCAGTCCATAGAGCGAAAGGCTGAAATTTTTCAGCCAACAGAGTTGAAAGTTGCTGAAAATTTGCAGAAATTGCAGCAAAGAAAAGAGTGCTTGAATGATGCCAAGGTTGACACAAAATATAAAGCAGTTGATAAGAAGGTTAAGCCGGTTGCAGACCCGCTTCCTTCTGATAGTGATGAACAGATTGAAAAAGCTATGAAGCAGCCTATGTTGAGGGACCCTGCAAATATTGGACATAAGTTTACAGTTGAAACTCTTGCAGAATTGAAGATTGGAAATGATGATTTTTTGCTTCCAGTGGAAAAAGAATGTTTTAGAGAGATGCTTGGACGTCATGGTAAGGCATTTGCTTTCTTTCCACATGAAATTGGCTGCATTAGTCCCGAATTGGTTGCACCCATGGTCATCTTCACTGTTCCTCATGTACCATGGAATATACGTCCTATACCTGTGCCTAAAGCACACTTGCCAAAGCTGATAGACTTGCTGAATGAGAAGATTAAAATGGGGATTTTGGAACCCTCTTCTGCACCCTATTCTAACAGGTGGTTTACTGTACCAAAGAAGAATGGTACTTTGAGATTTATTCAAGATATGCAGCCCGTGAACAAAGTGACAATCAGGAATGTGGAAACAGGTCCAGTTGTGGATGAATTTGCTAAGGCTTTTGCAGGATGAGCCATCTATTCTCTAGGTGACTTGTATTCAGGTTATGATCAGTTTCAACTTGCCTTGGAAAGCAGGGATATTACTACTATGCGGACACCTATTGGTCTTGTGAGGATGTGTACCTTGCCTCAAGGTGCCACAAACTCAGTTGCTCATATGATGAATGCTATGCATAGAGTTCTACGAGACTATATTCCGCAGTATACCATGCCTTTTTTAGATGATGTGCCTATTAAGGGTTGTGCAGAAGAAGAAAAGAAAGAAAGTCTTGATTTGCGTGGATGTAGACAGTTTGTGGCTGACCACTTGATTGCTTGCGAGCAAATATTGACACGATTAGAGGAGGTAAATTTGGCACTTTCAGTGCTGAAATCTGTCTTTGGTGTTAATGAAGTCATCATAGTTGGGCGTATGGTTGGATATTATGGCAGGAAGCCTTCTCTTGCAAAGGTGGATGCCATAAACAGGATTGCAGAGTATTGCTCGACTACTTTAGAGGTGCGGAGATTTGTGGGAGCTTGTGTATTTTACATGATTTGGATTCCTCATTTCGCTCATATAGCAGATGTTCTCTATCAGCTGCTTCGAAAGGGGTAGAAATTTCATTGGGATGAGAAGCATTCAAAAGCCATGCGTAAGCTCAAGAAGCTGTTGCAATCAGCTCCTACTCTACGCAAGGTGGATTATCAGTGTGGATGGCCGATCATGTTGACAGTTGATACTAGCCCTATTGGCATAGGTTGGGCTGTGGGACAGGATGATGCTGATGGAAATAGGTATGCTATCCACTTTGGAGCTAAAGTTCTTAATGAGCGACAGAGGAGATATCCGCAGATCAAAAGAGAGTTGTGGAGAGTAGTCACTGCACTGAAGTGTGACAAAGGGTATTTTATTGGAGCTTCAGTTATTGTGGAAACAGATTGTTTGCCTTTGCTTGGCATGATTACTAGTTGCTCAACTCCAGATATAGCGATGCTTCGGTGGATTGCCTATATCAAATCATTGAGTCCAGAATTTTGACACATAGCAGGGAAAGATAATTCAGTTGCTGACATGCTATCTAGAGCGAGATATGAGGATGAGGAGTCAATGCTTGCAGAAGATGATGAGACAGAGTTTGCTGCTTCTGTCCTTGTTCATGATTGTCATGTATCTACTGTTGAAGCCTTTATTGAAGAACTTTATGTTGACGAGTGGCTGCAAATTGGACAATATCTAAGTTCATTCACTCAAAGAGCTGATTGGACAGATGATGAATTCAAGAAAATCAGAAGGAAGGCTTATGGGTATTTCTTGAAAGATGGTTTTCTTAGGAAGCATCCAAAGAAGAGAGGAGGCTTGCCCTTGAGAGTAGTTTGTGATGTAGCGATGCAGATACAGATTATGCGAGAGTTTCATGAGAGCTCATGGGCTGGACATAGAGGTGTGTGGGCTACCTATGAGAAAATCAAAGAAAGATACTGGTGGAAAGGAATGTATAAAGATGTTTCTCATTTTGTGGAGACTTGCAGGGACTGCCAACTTTACTCTTTAGTGCGACATCGTGATGAGTTGCATCCGACTTATCCACTATGTATGCATTATAAGTGGGTGGTAGACTTGGTTACTTTGCCAGTGGGACTTTGGCAGATGAGATATCTTGTCTTGGCTAGGGAGGATCTTACAAACTATGTTGAAGGCAGATCTTTGCGGACGAAGACCACCACTACAGTATGTAAATTTTTCAAGAGAAGAGAAGATGAAGAATATGCACTTGAAGCGTTGACAGAAGAAGAGCAGATAGAAGAAAGGCAAGCAGAAGAAGCAAAGAATATAGATAATGAAGCTGATGGAGAAACAGGTCTACTAGAAACAGAAGATGGACTTGACCTGTTTGTGGATTTGAATGATCCTGGATAGTTGGCACATCCGGAGGATGCGCAGGTTTAGAGGGGGTGGATGTCGTGCTGTTGCGCATCCGAGTCGTATACACCTCCATTTCTTTTGTTGTTCAATTGTGTTATTTTCTGTGTGTGATTCATTGTGTGTGTGATGCATTACGATAATCCACATCCAATGTATATATTCTCTTAGTGCATGTGTATGATTTTGTTTGGATGCATGATGTGTGTGTGTTAGAAAAATATGAATAACTGATGCCAAAGGACATTATCAAGCTGATAATTTTAATGATGAACTCCAAGAAAAGTGCAGGCACCAATGGAATACTTTGCCATCCAATCTTCAAGGCTGAAGTTGCAGTTGTGCGTAGATCACCCATCATAAAGCTATATGTTAATGGGGCAATTGATGACTCCAACAATACCCTAAAAGAAAGGCTCAAAGGTGGATGGTGTTGCAGAAAAAGTAGTAAAAGGGGTCTTGAAGGTTAGCTAAAACTAAGCACTGATCCCCATTTGGATTTTTCAAAGAGCAAACTGGCAGAATTGGAGATTAGCGTAAAAGCTAAAGGTGTAAAAGGTTATTCAAGGAGGAAGAGGGAAAACCTATATTTGGGTTTTAAACTGCTTTTGGAGGGAAAAAAGCAGGCTGTTTTGGGAGAGGCAGAATCACGGGGACTTTTGAGTAGCCGCATGTGCAGAATACGAAGGAGGAGATTCAGGAATTAGAAAAACAAGGGCTCTAATTGACACCAGACATGGTGCGTGGGGCAGCAAACATGATGAACGGTGAAGACTAAAATGAAGGAAAGCGGTGACGAGAAGAGGAATGATGGTGATGAAGGAAGGAACCGGTGTCTATCATGTCTTCCATAATCGTACATGGACAACAATTTCTTGTCTTCCAATTTGATAAGTTTCTTTTATGCTTCTTGGGTCTGTCTCATGCTTGTAGCTCTATCAGTCTAATCTCCTTATCATTGAAGTAACACTTCCTCAAGTGTCTGATTGACTGTTCCAAGTCTCTTCCTGTATTCAACTGAAACGACGATGAAAACATCTGTGAGCACTGAAGAAGATGGCAAGTGATGACGAAGATTGCTATTTTTTTTAGCTCCTCAAGCTCGATCTTATTATGACCTCTGGGTTGATGGAAAGAAGATAATGTCAGCTGATCGATCGGATGTGATTGAGGCAGAAGGAGTTTGATGCCCTGCTGCAGGAGCTTAAGATGAACTACAACCAGACGCATTTCGTCCGAAACGTCAAGTTTAAGAAGGTCGCTGATCAAATCCAGGGTCCTCTCAGGCAAATCTTTGTGGAGTTTCACGTTCCTGCACGGCTGAATTTTTCGGAATCCTCTTGTATAGGGAGTTTGATTTGAAAGCCTCGCCCATGTTCTTGTTTCGCCACTATCTGTGGACTGTGCCACACTTGATGACGGGCCCGTATCATTTCACCTCCCATGCTGCTGTTGCACTCTGGCCTATTCTTCCTGGGCGCTTGAGATTTTATTAGTGACTGGACGAGGGATGGAATCAAATCCAGTTTAATCTTTTGAATTTTACAAGGCATGCATATGGCACAAATTATGTAGAAACTCTTCGTGTTCAAGTGCATGCCAATTGTCACATTCGAAGAATCTATTTCTCTAATCAACTATATTCAGAAGAGGAGCTGCCTCCAGAATTCAAGCTGTATCTACCAGTTCATAAAGCTTAACATTCTTAGAGAGGATGTATATTGTACTTGCATTTTGCACCTCGAAAGACCACTGTGGGAGGACAAAATCTGTTGAGAGTCTGTTGTCATAAAGGGCATGAGCAAATATACACTGAAATGAAGCAATTCGGAGTAATCTTAAATGGTGATAGTGGCAGGGCATTCCTTGATGGTATGCAACTTGAATGTTGATAGAAATCAGGACTCATGGCTGCTGTTGAGTGCCACCAGGCACAGAAAGTTATGAACTGATCGAAAGGCTTGCATACTATGGTATCACTTCAAATCTTGTCCTATAATTCACAGAGGAGCTGAATTTATAAACAGTTTCTGCAGCCAAAAGTGTGAACATCTGGACTGGGGTCATCACCATATTGCCTAACCTGGGAGCCTTCTTTGCTGATGCATATTGAGGATAATACAACTAAGTCATGAATCTGGATGAATTACTTGGTACCCTGAAAAGCAAGCTCTTATGCTTTATTGTGAAGTAATGGACACATTGTCATGCTTTGTCATTTATTTTGACTCTTTTCTTGTAATTTAGTTGACAAGCAATATAATGATCTTTGGCATCAAAAATTGAAATCTTCTTGTTAGTCTCTTTCCTTGCTATATCTTGAACTCCGTGTTCTACAGTCCTTACACGAAACCTACGACAACGCGAAAATAAGGTGCTTCAAGGAGGTCTCCTGGCTTAAATTCGCGTTTCACTAGACATAATGGACAACAAGTCCGGTGAAACGCGAAAAGAAGCAGCTGCAAGGAGGCGCCTTGCTTGACACTCGTGTTTCACTAGACACGCTCGAGAAAAATTCAGCTGAAACGCGAAAACGCCATGCGGCATGGATACCTCTTGTCTGGGACTCGCGTTTCGTTGGACATGTTTGAGAAGAAGTAACATGTCTTTTTTTGACAAATGGCTAGGACTAAGACAACAGTAAGAAAAGAGAAGATTGATCCTAGGGATTTAGCATCAAAGATTCATCAGTCTTCAAAGCCTCAGAAGCTCTCTAGAAAGTCAAAGCCAAGTAGAAAGTTTTCTCAAAATGTCAGATGCCTAAGGGAGATTAGGAAGGTAGTAAATACTCTTGACAATGCAATTCCAAAGTTGTCTTTTTAGAGGCTTGTCAAGGAAATTTGTGACAGATATAGTTTGGATAGTTTCAGATGGACAAGAATAGCTCTTAATTGTATACAAGAAGCCATAGAGGATTTTTTAGTTGAGTTTTTTCAAGATGCCTACATTTGTGTTGCTTATGCTCATAGGCTCACACTCATGGACAAGGACATGGTAATTCTTAGGAGGCTAAGATATAGATTTTCAAAGGTCCTTGAGCCAATTCCCCTCACTGATATGAAGACATTTAATATCCTTAATGTGCCCCCAGCTAGGAGAAAGAAAGATGATTCTGGTCTCAGGGTTGAGGATGTCACCCATGAGAAGGATACAAGGCAACATGAAAAAGAGGAGAAAGCTAAAGAGGAACATGCAGATAAATGGAGAGAGTATAGGAGGCAAAGGGTTGAAGAAAGGGAAACAAAGCAACTAGAGTCCTTTGAAAATGAGCTAGCCACCCTTCTTGAAGCAGCTAATCCAAAAGGATTCAGTGTGTTTTGTTTCTTACCTGGTGACTTAGGCAAAAGAACTGAGGTTATCTCCTTTGATGCTGCATGTGTTCAGATTCTTAAGGATAAAAGAAGAGAAGTAAATGACAGTATTATTCTTATTGGCCTAAGGTATGTCCATCCATAATTACTTATACTTTTTGATATTTTTTTAACAATAAGATTTTTCTTGTTTATACTCACTATTTCTATGCCTTTTCTAGGTGTATAATGCATGAGTTTGCTTGGGATATACAACAAAAAATTGAGGTTCTTGATCCATCTATCTCATTCTTTATGAGGAATGAGCTTGATACAAGTTTTATTGAGCACTGGCTCAATTTGATTGACTTTGATACTTTGGAGCTCCTTATAATTCCATATAATGAAAAGTAAGTGATTCAATATTCTATTAGAGTTTTTGAGATTTTATCCTACTAATTTTTTGAGATATGATTGCTTTTAGTTCTCATTGGAGCTTGATTGCAATAGACCTTGTGGATAAGCAATGCTTTTTAATCAACTCTATGAAAGGAAGCCATGGAAATGCTAAATTGTAAGTTATATTATCCAAGGGCTCCTTGATATTTCAATTCTTTTTTTTGTAAGTACTCTAAATTTCAACATATTTTATATACAGAGGTGCCAAAAGATTAATTGAAGAGCTAGAGAAAAGACCCCCTATGCCGTTTGATTTGCTTGCAACAATGCAATATAAACAAGTTGCGGTAAGTTATTCATTAAAATAATTGAAACATGAGTTTATTCTATGAACTACCATTCGTCCTCTTTATAGTTTTACTTTGTGTTGGTGGTTATAGTGTCCCCATTAGGATGATAGCCATTCTTGTGGCTGGAGGGTGATTGCAAATGCTAGAAGAATGGTTAACTTTGTTTATCTTAATGATGATAAACATGTAAAGGTAATATGAAAGATGCTAAACTTTAAGATAGATATTAATTGCAAATTGTTCATTGATGATAAAAATATAGTCTATTGTAAGAACAATAATGAACTAAAACTCTTTTTTCTATAAATGTGTGACAGTTTTCGAAGGATTGCTATACATCTGAGCATGTTTGGTACATCAGAGCAAAGCTCTTGAAGTATATAATGGTAAATTGTATACAACCAACAACAGAGATTGGTGGGGATTTGCACCATGAAGGAGATGCGGTGCCTATAACCACGGAAAGCAAATCCACAGCTTCAACACCTTCTATACCCAAGACATCAAAGAAAGGCAAAAGGACTCCTAGAAAGGATAGTTCTCCAAAAAAGAAATAGCTTTGCCATATCGCCTTGTAAGCCTTCATATATAGAAATTTGCTCTTCAACCTTTGTATATCTCATAGAGATGGCAGATAGACATCTGCTACAAAATTTGTACATATATTTTATATTGATAGTAAAGATATCTTTTCTTGAATGTCCTTGCAGTGTATATTATTTTCTCTCCTTTTCGATATCTGCAAAAAATAAATTACAAATGTTTGTTAGTTAGAAAGTGAGATCTTGATATACATCTAAGTAGATATAATATGATGTGAAAACTTACTCGTTTCTTGTCAAATTGGAATACAAAGGAGCATGGTAGTTCAATGTCTTCATTTTGTAAATCCATCCTCACTTGATGTAGCATACATGATTTTCTGATCTTTAAGATTGCAATAATATCCTCGTTGAACCAAATATCAAGATCCACTATAGGATCCTTGCTGAAATCATTAAGATTCTGGTCTAAAGCAACTAGACTACTACCAAAAAAATGCCATCAACTATAGTAAAAGCTAAGGATAAAATTTTGAGTAGAAATCATATATTTACAAGCTATAGATTCTTGATCTATCTTACATATAATTTTTCATTCTGTCCTTGTATCCCATCCTTCATCAACAAATTGTATGATATGATCATATGTTAGTCTCTTCACTGAAAGCATGGTTTTTGTTATTCTTATCTCCATATTAGAGAAGAAATCAATAAATATATTAATAGGCATAAATAAAGTAACTTTGCTTAGCCTACTTGAGATATTAGATTTTAGTGCTTTCTGGATCTCAGAAAATATCTTACATCTATAGCCCTCACTAGTAGCTAGACTTGGCAAAGGCCAGTCAAAGCTTGAAAAATCTGGCAAAGGAAGGAGTTTTATTGATCCCCATTGGCAACGCCGCATAGGAATAACATAAGAATGGTCATAAAAGAATATTCCATTCTCAGAGGCAAGCTCTGTCTTCTTTCTGCCTCTATACATCAATAATAGATTCCACTAGTTGCTATTCCTCAAGATTAGAGGGATAGACATCTACAAGACAAACAAATATTATAATGGAAAAACCTAAACCATGTTTAAGAAAGGAAAAACTTTAAGAATCAAATTCTTACAATTTGGTCTATGCATTGGAAGCTTTGAAGATCCAGGTTTCAAACACAGCTCTCTATGCATGAACACATGTTGCACTATACCTCTTTGATGCTATTCTTATTTACTCCAAGCTTAAAATCTCAGATTCTGCCCTTCCAAGCAGAGATAAATGAGCTCTCATATCTTTGCATTTTTCCACGTTTTGCTTGTTGCATGGTGATCCAACTATCTTTGCTAATGATAGTAGGAATCCATCTTCCATCAGTTTGGAATGAGTTAATTGGAATGAGTTAAACACTGATATGGATGTGATTTGGGAGCTTGGACGCCTTGTTGAAGGTCGAAATTTTGTATCCATGGTAGAAGAGAGAGATACATGCACAAAGAGAGAGAGAGAGAGAGGACTAGGCTACCATAACGGAGGGAAAAACAATAGAGGAATAAAAGAAAGGAGGGAAAAAACTGAGCGCCATGCTTTTCACCAATTTGAATTTCAATTACATCAGTCATTATCATTAATCTAGAAACATCATTAAATAAAAGTAGCCGAGACTCTATGCCATTAATGCAAAAGATGTCATAATCACGAATATAAGAGACTAAAAATATATAATAAAAATACAAATTCGTAATATTATCATATTTATATATTTTTGTAAAATGATTTTTTATTTTTTTAAAATAGAAGTTTCGTTATGGAGGCTTTGCTCTTATTGGTCTAGAGCACTCTCTCTCCACATCCTAAAAGGCATTTTCGAGACCTCAAAACTCCCCTAATGTCATTTTCAGCTTTTGCCCGGTTAGCTAAAATTAATAATTAAGAAGCCATGATAGAAGAAAAGAGAAGAAGAGATGAAGATGTTGCCTGTCCTTCTTTAGGACCGACTAAACGCATAACAAGAAGTAAACCAGACCAACATAAGGCTGCTGAAAATCCGCCGCCACCAGAATTTGACATGGGAGATGCCCCTCAAGCAAAGAAGATAGAAGGAAAAAGAAAAACCAAACATCCCAGTTACAAGTTGTAGTCTAACATAGAGACCGCAACGGATCTTAAATGGATCCTAGAAGAAAGGATTCTTTGAAGTAGAATTGAATTTACATTAGGTGAATTTCTCGGTATTGCAAAACGAGGATTTCATTATGTAATAATTGATGTAATTAAACGAAAAAGACAATATGTTGGTGAGGAAACTGAAGAATCTGTACATGTTTTTTTGCAAGTACTTCATGTATATTTGCAGGATGAAGAGAAGCTGAAAACTCAAGGGATTCGGTTGGAGGCAATCAAAGAATTGATTGCAGCCATAGAAGCCAAAGATGAAGACATTTATGAAGCAGAAGCTAAAGAAGCCAAAATAGTGGAAACTTCTCAATCGAAAGTACAGCCCATGCATAAGAAAGAGACTCTTCTTCATAATATGCAAGAAGAAAGTGAAACTCACTTTATTCCTAGTAGTCACTATTCCCGTACCCATTGGGCAAGGGCGACTACTGAAACTGTTGTTAAAATCGGTGAGAAAGAAACTCCATGCATTGCCCTTATAGATCATGATTCAGAAATTAATGTTATTTCAAGAAGTCTCTATGAGAATGGTGGATGGCCCATTGATATGGACCTAGGATGGCGTATGAAGGCAGCCAATAACTCTTCTGGCGATCTTTATGCAGCATGTCCTTATGTACAAGTTACTATTGGTAATGTAAAGGATGAATTTCATTTCTTTGTTCAAGATTCCTGCAGTTATCCTATCATTCTTGGACAACCATTTATTTCCGAGTCTCATTTAGAGACAAAGGCTCTTGATGATGGTTCATCATATGCTCGGATAAGAAGCAAGGATAATGATAAAACTGTTCAATTCCTAACTGTCTGTGTTAATCACCATCGCAATAGGGATCGATTGAGAGATCATCCTGTTCCTCCTAATGCCCGAGAATTTAAGGGTTTTCGGGTAGCGCTACTATAAGTGCAGGCTATGGCAGTGCATCATGTCACAATAAATTGCCTCCACATATGAAGGAGGCAAGGTCTAAAGCTGATTTGCAGGTTTTTTTAGCCAATGGTGTGGGCTGTTATAAACAATTTTCAGCCATGAACAAGGCTGAAAGAAAGTATTTGAGTCATATGGAGCAAGAGCTGAAGCAAATTGATGTTTTACCTAAAGATGAAGAAATTTCAGGACTATTTTATGGGTTGAATTATAATGATACAATGGCTGAAATTTATACAGCCGTTCATGCTGAAAATCAAGCTGAAAATCAGTCCATACAGGTATGTACATTGGATATGTATGACATAATTCAAGAATTTGCAGATTATGAAGCTTTTGGACAGCCAAACAAGGATGAAGCAAGAGTAGAAACAAAGTATAAAATAGTTGATAAGAAGGTCAAGCCGGTAGCTACTCCTCTTTCAGCTGAAAGCAAAGGACTGGCAGAAAGGGTATCCAAACAACCAAGCCTTCGTGATCCTAAAGATATTGGTCACCAATTTACAGCAGAAAGTCTAAAAAACTGAAAATTGGTGAAGACTCTTTTCTCTTGCCGGGGCTGAAAAGCAAATCTTCATGTAAATGTTAAAGAACCATGGTAAAGCTTTTTCATTTCAGCCACATGAAATTGGCTGTGTGGATCCAAGCATTGTGGCACCTATGGTAATTTTTACGGTCCCACATGTGCCTTGGAATCTTAAACCAATTCCGGTTCCAAGGGCTCATTTCCCTAAGTTAATGGAACTTTTAAATGAAAAGATTAAAATGCGAATATTGACGCCATCTTCAGCTCCATATTCCAACCGTTGGTTTACCGTACCTAAGAAGAATGGATCTTTACGATTCATTCAAGATTTACAACCCGTCAATAAAGTCACTATTAGAAATGTTGGATCAGGACCAATTGTGGATGAGTTTGTTGAAGCTTTTGTAGGTAGGGAAATCTATTCCATGGGAGACTTATATTCAGGCTATGACCTATTTCAGCTTGCTTTGGAAAGCTGTGACATTACCACAATGAAGACGTCTCTTGGCCTAGTCCGCATGTGTACTCTACCTCAAGGGGCTACAAATTCAGTAGCTCACATGATGAATGCTATGCATAAAGTATTGAGGGATTATATTCCTCAATTGACTCTTCCTTTTCTTGACAATGTTCCAATCAAAGGATGTGAAGTTCATGAGAAAAATGAAGAACTCAATGAACTTGGATGTCGAAAGTTTGTCTCTGATCATATTAATGATTGTGCTCAAATCTTGTCTAAATTGGAAGAAGTCCATCTTACTCTTTCAGGAGCTAAATCTATTTTTGGAGTCGAAGAAATCCTTGTGGTCCGACATATGTGTGGTCCATATGGCCGAAAGCCTTCTCCATCCAAAATAGATGCTATCAGCAAAATGCAAGAAGAATGTACAAATGTTTCAGAGGTGAGAAGGTTTCTTGGTGCATGTGTCTTCTACCTTATTTGGATTCCACATTTTTTCCATGTTGCTGAAAGTCTTTATCAGCTTCTAAGAAAGGGCCAAAGGTTTCTATGGACAAAAGAACACACTCAGGCTATTCAGAAACTCAAGAAAATGCTGATTTCAACCCCCACTTTAAAGAGGGCTAACTACTCTAATGGACAGCCATTATACTCACAGTGGACACAAGTCCTATTGGAATAGGATGGGCAATTGGACAAGATGACCTTGAAGGCAAAAGATATGTAATCCGTTTTGGAGCAAAGGTTCTTAATGAATGACAAAGAAGGTATGCTCAAATTAAAAGAGAGCTTTGGGGAGTAGTAATTGCATTAAAATGTGACAGGGAGTACTTCATGGGCGCACATGTTATAGTTGAGACAGATTGCCTTCCACTCTTGGGCATGATCGCCAACTGTTCCACTCTTGACATAGCCATGCTAAGATGGATAGCCTATATTAAATCCTTAAATCCTGATTTGAAACATATTGCAGGTAGAGATAATCCAGTTGCTGACATGTTTTCACGTGCCAGATATATGGATGAAGAAGAAATGATGGATGAAGAAAAATCAGAGTTTATAAATGATGTTGTTAATGCAGCAAGAACAACAGGTTCAGCTATTAAAACAACTTTTACATCAGCAAGGAAGGATGAATCAACCAAAGAAGGACAATGGACAGCTAGTAAACAGCATATTCCATGTTTTGTTATGGTTTGTTTACACTTTAAAGAAGAATATTATGCAGATGATTGGCTAAAAATTGGCCAATTTTTTAGTACTATGACAAAGAAGGAAGGTTGGACTAATGAAGAGTTCAAGAGAATTAAGAGAAAAGCCTATGGTTTTTTTCTTAAAGATGGTTACCTTTGGAGGCATGCGAAAAAGAAAGGAAGGGTGCCTGTTCGTGTCTTAGGAGATAAAAAGACACAAAGACAGGTCATGCAAGAATTCCATGAAAGCCTATTGGCTGGTCATAGAGGCATATGGGGCACTTTTGCTAAAATAAAAGAGAAATTTTGGTGGCAAAACATGTATAAAGACATTGAGCATTTTGTTGAGTCTTGTCATGCTTGTCAAATGTATTCTATGGTAAAGCATAGAGATGGGCTTCAGCCTACCTATCCTTTATCCATTCATTATAGATGGGTTATTGATTTAGTAACCATGCCTACAGGAATTTGGAACATGAGATATCTAGTACTTGCTAGAGAAGATCTCACAAATCAAGTGGAAGGAGTATTTTGCAGGTATCTAGTACTTACTCATGCTGTTTGTAGATTTCTACTTGAAGAAGTATTTTGCAGGTATGGATGTGTTGCTAAAGTAACTGTTGATAGAGGGGAATTGGATGCCGATGAGGCTTGCCATTTCTTTGCTCAATTGGGAATTAAGCTATCTCTTACTTCAGCCTACAATCCTGAAGGCAATGGTAAGAGTGATAGAGGCCATCAACCAATTCTTAAAGCTTTAGCAAAATCATGCAAAGGAAAATTGAGGGAATGGCCTAAAATGCTACCATTCGCATTATGGGCTGATAGAACTACCCATAGTGTAGTGACAGGATATATGCCAGCTGAACTCATGTATGGACAGCCACCCGTTATGCGTATTGAGGAATCCATTGTCACATGGAGTATCTTGCCTTGGGATGAAGGCATGAATAGAGAAGAATTGCTGACTTTACGCATAAGGCAACTTGAAAGAAGACCAGAAGATGTTAAAATAGCCATTGAAAGGCTAAAAACAACAAGATTAAAGAATAAGAAGAGGTTTGACAAGCATCATCGACTTCGTCCAAGAGCTATTCAAGAGAATGACTGGGTTCTTGTCTATGATAGCAGTCTGGACAATCAATATAGTGCTCATAGGAAGTTAGCCAAGCGATGGTTTGGACCATATGTTGTAAAAGTAGTACATAATAATGCTACTTACTCTTTGGCTGAAATGGATAGGATCATGATAAAGATTCCAATAGCTGGGAAACAAATCAAACTCTTCAAACGAAGAGAATCTTCAACTTATGAACTTGACGACTTAGAAATAAGCCCTCTACTTGAAGACATGCAGAAAGAAAAAGACTTAGAGAATGAAGATGAAGATGACGACCCTCCTTGACCTGTAATCTTATGAAATGGCACATGCCGGAGGATGTGCAGGTTAGGAGGGGGTGAATGTCAAAGAGTTTACTGTTCATAATATAAATCATGGGATTCTTATGAACACAAAAGAGCTTCACTGGAAGTTAAATAAGAAATTTGCATACAAAATTTAGACATTGTTATCCAATAACCACCTTAGTTACACAAGTTCTTTTGTATTTAGCATATAATTTTCAAGTTATACCATGTATACTTATGAAAAATAAGTCTATGGGAACCTACAACTTGGTCATCTGGAAGAAATTGACAGTCTGTAGGATAAATCACATTAATTCAGGTACAAAAATATGGTTAGAACCCAAGAAAGATGCCAAAAATTGCCAAAAGTCCACTAGGTCCACATGGGACCAGGAGTAACAGACTTAAGTGACTAGCAAGTGACCTAGGCTGGTCAAAAAGTGACCAGGGATTGAGCAGGGAGCAACCTGCGTTTTCGGCGCAAAATGCGGGCTGCACTGTCTGAGGGAAACTGGAGAGAGCTGGAGCTATGGTGCATGAAATGGAGCATGTAAACTGAAGATCAACAGGCCCAACTACTGAAGATATAAACATGGTGAGAGCTCCACCTCTCTGCCTCTTTGGTCTGACGAAAATGCATGCTGAAACAGTCTATAAAAGAGGGAAATCTGAGAGAAGAGTATTCAGCCTGCTCTTATGTACGACTTCTCTCATTTTGTTTACCTTATTCTTGGTCCAATGAAGCCCGACTTGTACCCAAGTACTTGAGTGACTTTGGGGCAAGCAAAGGGTGAGGATATTGAAGACTTATGGGCTGTTATGGGCTGAAATAACCAGTCATAAACAGGGCAACCCACTGTTATGGTCCATTTTTATAAGCAAAAATGGGATTTTTACGGTTGTAATGGAAGGAAATGACCTGTTTTCTTCAGGACATTGTTCATGAATGATTAGAAGTGCTTCCTCTTGAGTTTATGCACTCATTTTGAACTTGATTATGGGCTAGAATTTTCTGTTTTAAAACAGGGCTGAAGCTGAAATTATACTTTTTCAAGTCATTTCATGTATCTTTGGCCCAAATCTTGGATGCATTTGAATCTATCAACAATATATTTGAACCAAAGGGTTGAAATCCATCTATGTACTTGAAATAAATGCCATTAGAGCTTGCATTTGACATTCATAAATGAATTGAGAATCTGAAAATATCCTTTATGATATGATGTATGTATCCAGAGGCATTTGATGTAATCAAGATAGACTTATTCCTTTTGTTCATGTATGCTACGTACATAAATCCCGGATCTTATTAAATCCCAATCCATTTTCCCTTCCCGAATCTTGAATCCTAAACTCTTCTTCTGCACTAAAAGCCCCGGTGGTAGACCTTCAACTCTTAACGCGACATCAGCAGCATGACAATGGCACAGTGGGATAGAATCTGTGCAAGCAATAGAGAATGCATAGAAAATATGAGAAGAATAGGAAATTCTTTAATTTCAATTGAATTGATACAAAGATGGCTCTATCCACCCATGCACCTCCACTATGAAGCTTAGAAAGCAATCTAAACAGATGAGAGACAAAGAGCTTAAGGATAGCTGGAAAAAAATTGATTGGGTGAAAGATAATTGACAATGGCTTTAGAGAAGTCTAATTTCTCTTTTATAGTCTAGAAAGGTAGTATGGTCAGCATATCCAATCATATTATAAACCTTCCCCAGTCAACCAAATAATATTCACAAAGGTCATCTATTTGCCATCCGATCACATTGACCTCGTTTGACATACAATTCAAGACCCACCCAATATCTATGCTCACATATGGCTTCTCCTCATAATGGGAGACTTACAATTCAGAGCACCATGGATCATTGGTACCACTTTATGAGAATGGGGCATTGAGCATTTCCATGGGGGATTCAATAGTAGTAATAAGGAGACGTCACCTGCATGCAAGAAATATATGAAAATACCCCTTATCTACCCCCTATTTATGGGGCCTTACCTTATAAAATGTACCTTCCTTCCCTTAAATAATCCCCCTCCCTTACACTCATGTGGTACCATATGGTAAACCCTAGTGGACCCTCGAGAGCATATCTATAACACATTTATGACTATCGTTTATAGGTGCACATGTTACTACAGATTTTAAATATGCAAGATTTCATGTGTATACTCGGTTGTAGACACAAAAGGCATTTATATACATATTGAAAATTGTATTTCTTGTTATGTAGTTAGTGAAAAAGTCTTCATAATTAGTTGTGGTTTTTGTTATGTGAGGTCATTTTGGCCTCCATTTTGGATCTATAAGTGGTCTGAATAGTAATTGTTAGGTATACTACAGTTTCAGCTTATCATGGCACAATAGACATAATTTGTGCTAGGAGTAGAGAACACACAACAAATATGAGATGAACAAAAACTTCTTTAATTTCAATCAAATTGATACAAGGATAGATTTGTCCACCTGTGTGCTTCTAGTGTGAAGCTTACATGGCAATCTAGACAGATGATAGGCAAAAAACTTAAGGATACCTGGAAGAAATGTGACTCGATGAAAGATAGATTAATGATGGATTTAGAGGAGTCTTCCTTTTATAGCCTAAAAAGGTGGTTTGTTCGACATGTTTGACCATACTATGAACATTTCCTAGTCGGGCACAATATTAGAAAAGTCACCTATTTGCCATCTGGCTACATTGGTCTTATTTGAGATATAAGTCAAGACCCATCTAATGTCTATGCTCACACAAGGCTTCTCCTCATAATGGGGGCCTTACAACTTAGAGTACCATGGATCATTGGTGGTATCTTATGAGGGTGAGGTATTGAGCATATCTAATACGGTTGTGTCCACCGTTTACAAGTACACATGTTACAAATAACAAATCTATGAGATTTTAGGTATATGCTTGGTTGCAAACACAAAAGGCATTTGTGTACAGATTACAGATTGCATTTCTTATTATGTAGTCAATGAAAAATACTACGTGACTAGTTGTGGTACACCTAATATTAACTTGCTTATAGAATGCATATTTTGGCAAAGTTTTTTAATTTTTGAAAATGTCTAATAACTTCAACTAGATTGTAAGCAAGAAGCTTGATAAGAACAATTATCATGCATGAAAGTTTAGAATGACAATTTTTCTTAAGGGAAAATGAGTTTGGAATTACATTTAAGGAGACATGGCAGTAGCACCTGTAGTTCCTTCATAAAACGCTATTGCAAAATAAAAAAAACTAAGAAAAATTGGGACCAGACTAGAGTAAAGGCATGTATTGGCTGTCTATCTTTCAGTGTCATAGATAGCATGATGGGCTATTTGCATGAATCTAAAATGCCCGCTATTGGAGATAAAAATTTAGTGAGGGTATTCGAAGTAAATACAAAGACCAGAAAACTATAGCTCAAGTCAAGCTGAATCAAGTGAAAAGAGAAAACCTGTCCATTAATAATTATATCTTGAAGATCAAGAGTATGGGAAGCTCTTAGATATCAGTGTAGTAGTTGATGATGATGATATTGTGCATGCATGCTTAGATGGACTTGGAGATGAATACAAGAGCTTCACATTGATGGGTGCATTTCACAACCTTTTATTTTTCCATGTGAACCTCTAATTGGAATCATGCAAGATGTATATAGCTTTTGGATGTGTAGTTTAAGCCATATATAGGAACCAATGTTTATAAAGACTTGCACATTTCTATCATATAAGAGTTATCTACTTTTTCCTTATGAAACTCCTTTCTAGAAGTAATTATCTAGGAATATAAATTTATCTACAATAATTCTAGCATAGGGCTTGAATGGATTCGAAGGTGAGCCACATGACATTAAAAAAACCTTAGAGTGATGTATAAGAGTTCCCTTTTTTTTTAAAGAAATTGTGCCAAGAGCACAAGAAAGTCAACATGAGGACAAAGGGATATCAGGACACCTTCTATAAAAAATTCAAAGTTGTCAGTTACTTGGAGCCAAAATCTTTGAAAATGAAAGGAAGAGGTGGGACCAAGCTTGGACACACATGCCTTTGAGTATTTTATAAAATACTCTAATAACTCTCCCATGTGGTATATATATTCGATTCTCTTTTTCTTCTCTTTTATATTTTTCTCATTTCATGCATCTAACTTTCCCTAGCCTATTAACTATGATATTCTATCTTATAAAATTTGGAGTTTTATAAATGGTGCATGTATAGAAAAAAAATTGGCCACCAAAAGAAGAAAGTGTAATAATATATTAGTGTACAACATCACCTAGTGCATCATCCAATTTGAAAATCTAATCAAACAATATTATACTTGATTAATTAGGATTAGAAAATAATAGAATCAAGACAATTGCCTTAAAAGGAGGCTCATTTGAGCCTTCAAATGAGAGATGCACATTCTCTACTCTACCAACATTTTGACTACCTCTTCTTTCCCACTTCATCACATATACTATCTCCCTCTCCCTCATCCCCTATCCATCTTTTAACTCCATCACTCTCCTTTTCTTGCACTTCATCATATCCCTTCCTCCCCATTCCACTACCCCCAATTTCTTGCGCACCATCATCCTCTCCACCCCCTTCTCCTCTTTCTCTTCCTATATTCTCACCACTATTATCTCTCTACTTATATGTATCTATCCCCCCTCCCTCCCATTTTGGGTTTGGGTACATTAGTTGTAACTCTGAATATTAGCCTCTTCAATTATTTACTTCATATTGCGCGATATCTTCTTCTCTCTTTCTCTTTTACATTATCACCTCTCATTGTGTATAAAAAGTATCCTAATCTACTTCCAATTTGGCTAGATGGTGCCACTTTTTCATTCCTTGGTGTGAGAAGATTTATCCCAATTGTGTACATGCCACAAGTTCTCATTTTCTTCCTCCTCAACATCGTTTCTGAATATGAGGGATGATATCCCTTATTTTGCAAACTTGCTTTCTCTGCTAATACTCGAGGAAAAGAAACTTGACTTGGATTCCTCTTCTTCTCAAAACAAGAACAATTTTGAATAGGTGTTTTACTCTACTAGCAGAGATAGAGGTCATGGTAGAGGCCAAGGTGATGGTTGTGGTTAAGGTTATGAGATACAACAAAATAGACGAGGATAGTCCCAAGAAGGGGAAGCCAAAGAGGATAAGCTATAGATTCTAATAGACTATAGAATTCTGGTGACAAAAAAGAATGTTGACATGGTGGTCAAAAAGGCCACATTTCTAAAATTTTCTCTAAAAAGAAGGCTAAAATTAGAAATGAAAAAAATAGAATGATAATTATGTATCTAGTAGTAGAAACAATGGTGACAAAAGCGAGTAGTTGTTTGTTATGTAGCACTTTATGAATACTATGACTAATGATGATTCATCAAAGAATAATGTATGGTATGCAGATTCAGGTGCCTCTAACCACATGACTTTTCATAGAGAGTGGTTTAGAGAGATGCACAATCTAGAGTCCCCAGGCTATGTGGAGACAGGGGATGATACAACTCACTACATTACTCATGTTGAAAATGCTCATTTGAGTATGCAAGATGGCAAAACTAAGTATTTGGTTGATGTGTTTCATGTACTAGGTATTACAAAAAATCTAATTTCTATTGGTTAGATGGTAGAACAAGGATTTCAAGTTTAGTTCATATTTGATGGTTGTTATGTAGAAGATCTAAAAAATGATTATAGATTTATTAAAAAATGAAAATGTGATGAAAGCTTGTTTACTCTTGATGTAAATCTATGTGAAATTAATGTTGCCATGTTTACACAATGTTCAAGTATTATAGATACTATTGAAATTTGGCATTAGAGAATTGGTCATGTGAATGTGCAGAGGTTGAAAGATACTATTGAAATTTGGCTTCAGAGAATTGGTCATGTGAATGTGCAGTGGTTGAAAGACATGTAGTTAAAATAGATTGTGAATGGCTTGCTTAAGTTTAGAGTTGGTGGGATACACAAAGTATGTGAAGCATGTCAACTTGGAAAGCAAGCAAGATACACATTTCTATATGAAAAGCATGGATTCAAGTAGTCATTTGAATTGATACATTCAAATGTATGCGGTCTTATAAAGACCAACTTTGAGTGATTTTGCAAGTATTATATTTCCTTCATCGATGATCATACAGAGTATGGTTTTTCTTTATGCATGAGAAAAGTAAGGTGTTCACTCACTTTCAAAGCTTTAAGGCTTTGATTAAGAAGAAGACATGGTTGCATATTAAATGTCTAAGATCAGATGAAGGGGAAAAATATCTCTCTAATGAGTTTTCTCATTTTTTATAGAAAAATGGTGTACAAAACCAGTATACATGTAGATATCCTTCGCAACAAGATGGCGTTAGTGAGGGAAAAAATAGGCATATTATATAGGTGGCTCATGCATTGATGTTAGAAAGAAACTTGCTTCCTTATTATTGGGATGAAGTAGTTGCTAATAATATATACATTATGAATAGAACACCCACTACTACTATACATGGCATGACACCTGAAGAGAAATTTAAAGACAGAAAGCCAAATCTATCCCATTTGAAAGTATTTGGTTGTATTGTTTATGTACATATTCATAATGCATTACACAGTACTTTGGATCCCAAAGCAAAAAAATTGTGTATTTATTGGATATTCTCTTGGAGAAAAGAGATATAGATGTTATAACCCTATTGCACATAAGATATAAGAGTTAGTAGAGATATTATTTTTTATGAAATGAGTAGCTAGTATAGTAATGTATAGAATGTAGTTAGGATTGATGAGCATGAGAGTATGGCTGTGCAAAAAAAAGTCAAAAGTCATGGGCATTGAGTGTACCAATTGATGTATGATAGCTAAGCTCATCAATATGCATATATGGATAAGGTTTTGTAGGATATGAAACCCACTTGTTTTGAGGATATAGTGGGTAATGAATATTGGGATCATGCTATGGATGAAGAAATGGTTGCAGTTATGAAGAATGATACATGAGAGTTAGTGCCCTTACTGAAAGACATGAAAGGTATTAGCTGCAAATGGGTTTATAAGGTCAAGCCTAAGTCAAATGGATCTATTAAGCACTATAAGGCACATATGTTTGCCAAAAGATATATGTAGACTCATGGTATTGATTATGAGGAGACTTTTATTCCAATGGCTAAAATGGCCATTACAAGAGCTATCATAGTAGTGGCTAAATCAAAAGGTTGGATTATACATAAAATGGATGTTAAGAATGCCTTATTGCAAGGGGAGTTGCAAGAAGAAGTTTATGTGGAGTAGCCTCTTGGTTATGTGAATGAGAATCATCCAAATTATGTATGCAGGCTTTGTTAGGTCTTGTATGGGTTGAATCAAGCAACTAGGACATGGAATGATAGGATTGTGAAATACCTTATCAACATTGAATTTCGTAGAGCACAAGCTAATCACTGACTCTATGTATATATGTGGATGATTTGATCATTGTAGGTGATATTGAGACAAATATTGGCAATGTGATGAGTCTTCTCAAGGCTGAATTTGAGATGAAAGATTGGGGAGAGCTACATTATTTTCTTGGTATAGAGATAATCAGAACTCCAGAGGGTATATAGTTGTCACAGAGACCGTATGTGCTCGATATGTTGAAGAAGTATAATATGATGGATTGCAAGACTATATCTATATCTTTAGATATTTATGCTAAGCTTAATACATATGAGGGTGACTTGATTAAGGATGCCACTATGTATCAAAAGATTGTGGGTAGCCTTATTCATTTGATGATCACTAGGCTAGACCTAAACTACATGGTTTCTTTGGAAAGTCAATTTATGCAAATTCCATAGAAGCCACATTTTGATGTAGTGTGGTGCACATTGTGCTATGTCAAGTCTCCATTGGACTATGGCTTATTTTATAGTGCAGGTGTACCATTACACTTGCATGGTTACATAGATGGAGATTAGGCTGGCAATATTTTAGACAAGAGATCTACTAGTGGTTTTATGTTTTTATTTCACAATGATGTTATTCCTTAAAGCAACAAGAAATTGCCAACAGTTACCTTGTCCAGTGTATAGAGGCTATACAGAGGCAGAGTACAAAGGTATTGTAATTACAACATGTGAGGTAGCTTGGTTATGCAAGAAACTTGGTGATTTGAGGATGCAGGTGGATAACAAGATTATCATCTATTGTAATAATCTTAATGGCATTCAATTGGCTAGGAACCCAATGTATCATTCACAGACCAAACACATAGAGATCCCTTACCATTTCATTCAAGAGTGGATTCTGGCAGGTGATATTCACTTGGTTTATGTCAACATAAAGTAATAAGTTGCTAACATTTTTACTAAGGCCTTGGGAGCTGAGAATCTTTGATGCTTTAGGACTATGCTTGAGGGGGATTGTTGAGATATCGAGCTCTACATGAGCTAGCATCCACTACGTGCCTTGGTGATGTGGCATCAAATTATTGATTGGTGTGTTAGGTGACCAATGTGATGATATGCCAATGATTTTATAGCTAGACTATAGCCACATGGTCCATTCTTGGTTGTGGAACATTCATTGTGCCACCTCTTCTTTCTTATAGGGTTCACACTTAATAAACATGTGTACATACGTCAATTAGTGAATGTGTGTACATATATTGTGGTACTTTCATATTATTATTTAATCATGTTGTGGACTTACTTCTTTTGTGTGTGGAAGAAGAAGAAAGGAGAAGAAGAAGATTTCAACCCTATCTCTTTGTATGCTCAAGTTCCATTGCTTTTGTGTGTGTGTGTTTGCTCTTGGGTGCTTCACCTCTTTCCCCTCTTATCTGTTTTCAAGTCATTGATTTGATTGATATACTAGTGGGACTTTGAAAAATGCAATATATTGTGCTTGCAAGGAAAGATCTTACCAATTAGGTTGAGCAACAAGAATTAAGAATGAAGACTATTAGTGTCATATGCAAGTTTTTACTTGAGGAGGTATTCTGTAGATATGGTTGTATGGGTAAGATCACTATTAATTGTGGAGAGCTAGATGCAGATGAGGCTAGAGAATGTAGATATGGTTGTATGGGTAAGATCACTACTAATTGTGGAGAGCTAGATGCAGATGAGGCTAGAGAATTCTTCTCTATATATGGCATTAAATTGTCTTTGACTTTTGCATATAATCTGGAAGGAAATGGGAAGATTGAGTGAGATCATTCACCTATAGTGAAGGCTTTAGCCAAAGCATGTGGTGGACGTTGGCCCATGATGTTTTCCGATGCTTTTTGGGTAGATCACACTACTCAGAATATCACTATAGGTTTTATGCCTTTGAAGTTAATGTATGGGCAAAAGCCAGTTATATTGACAATTTTTTGTGCACTTACTTGGAGTGTTTTACCTTGATAAAGAGGATATGTCTAGAGACGAACACTTAGCTCTTTGCATTCGGCAACTTGAGTTAAGAACGAAAGATGTACATAGTGCAAAGCAAAAGCTTAAAGAAGTTAGGTTGTGGAATAAGAAGAGGTTTGATAGCAAGCATAGGTTACAACCTAAACTAATTAAAGAGGGAGATTGAATAGTGATTTATGATAGCAACCTAGACAATTAGCATAACACTATTCGCAAGATGGTAAGAAGAGTAATATAAGTATCTCTTTCAATAATTGAAGAAGAAGATGTTGCTTGAGTCAAGCTTCAGCCATAAAGGTTGATAGACCGTCTTCTTGAATCCAACAAATGATCAAGAGAATAATAGACTCCATAATCCCACACATTAGCTCCAAATATGATCCAAGAAATGATGTCTAGATCAAGTCTTTAGCTCCAGTGAGTAGTATAGATGAAAATACCTTGGATTTGAATCCTCTTTGATGGATATTTCAAAGAAATTCTTCAATTCATGTCATACTTGTAGTTCAAGAGAAGATTGGCCTTTAATCTTGAATGCATTGCTTGGATTCTTCAAGATCTTGAATACTTGAAGTAGAAGAGAGATCCCTGGAGTGATTTAGAGCAAAAGCCCCATGAAATGGAAGAGAATAATCCAAGAATTTGATACCTGAAGCTTGATGTCTTGTTTTGACTCCATAGCCAACTATCCTTGAAGCTTCAAGTCCAAGAATGGTTCAATGTCGGTTGTAGATGCTTGCTTTCCACTTCTTGAAGCTAAAAGAGACCAAGATTGACTTAAAACTTCAAGAAAATGCTGAGATCTTCATGCTATCCACTTTTAACCGTACCTAGGGTTGTGAAGGAAGCTTTAGGGTTGATTAAGAGTGAAAGATCAAGTATCAGAAAGCAAGCACTTCATGTCAGGGCTACCATTAATCACTCAAATGAGGGAGAAGCTTCAATGATGAAGGAAATTGCTTATTTTTCCTAGGAAAAGCAGGGCTGAAAAATGGCGCAAATTGACTGGGTCTCTTCCCGCTCCACGTGATCATTATTTTAATGAATACTCAGTAATAGAGTAGTCTATAGATTGAAGAGAAATGATCATGGTAGAGATAAATAAGAAGAAATATCCATGGAAATTTTCAACAAGAAGCTTGAAAAGACGAAAGAGAAGCTTGCTCCAAAGAGTAACCAAAGTTTAACTCCTGTAATCCCTGTTTAGACTCCAATTAGGGTCAAGGACCTTCAAAATGGACCTCCATTTGATCATGACCTACTATTTTGGTCAAGAACCTCCATCTTCCTCAAGATCTCCTTCAAGAAACCTCCAAAATTAATCTCAACTTGTTGCAAAGAACTCTGACTAGTCATGGTTTGAATTGTACCAAACCTTGTGACCAAATTTTGGTACTCCAGTTACCTGCTACCTGTCCTTATGACTAAATCCTCCATGAAAGTGACTCTCCCCATGGATCAAAGTCCATGCTTTGATACCAATGAAATGAATGTTGCCTCTTCAATAGAAATTACACAAAGACTAACAAGAAATTCTAAGCAACAAGAAATGCTAAGAACCATAGCTTGCCATTTCTTAATTCAAGATGTCTTGCAACCAAGAATTACAAGATATGTTGAAGCCATGGTAGCTTGAGAATCAATTGATGATAGCTGCTACAAGGAACTCACCCCTTACAATGGTGGGGAAGGAATTACCTTCAAGCTCCAAGAAGTGGAGATGTGAAAAATGATTAAAAGATGATTTAGATTGGCACCATCTTGCCTTTTATACTCTAGTTTAAAATAGGCTAATTACTAACTACGATAGCATGAAAATTTTCTTTATTACATTCAATCCCATGAACAACCTTTATTTCTATGCAATAGCAAAATACTCTAGATATTAAGCTACAATTTATGAGAAAATAGATACTTAGACTAGGATCATATGAGCATTATAATCCCATCTTGGCTTTATAATCAAGGGTGGTTTGGGCATTACAAGGTGAGGCATATATATGACAATGCTACTTATGAGTTGATTAAGCTTGATGGGACAGTCTTGAAGACACCTATTGTAGGTAAGTGTATCAAAATCTTCGTGAGAAGAGATGAAAATGTATATCTAATGAAAATTTTTGTACAGTATGCTCCTATGGCTAGAGAGTTGATGAGGATGTAGTGGATAATGTTGTTGAAGATGATGCTGTCTTGGATGTTGAGGATGAGAAACTCAACTGGTTTACAGAGCTCTGAGGAGAAGAGGATGAGTAGATGTGGCTCATCCAAGGTATGAGCAAGTTTAGAGGTGGTGGATATCATAGCATCATGCATTTAACCCCAAAAAACCTAAGATAACCAGTTTGAATAGGAAGGTGCCACTCTTGTGTCTAGTCTGTTCTTTTCCTTTGTTTTCCTCTTCTATAGTAAAGAAGAGTCTTTGGGAGGAAGTAGAGTCTCTATTATTAAAATCTAAAAGATGAAGTAGAGGTTGTTATATGATCGAGAGAGATATATCATTTTATGCTATAGTTAGCAATGTACTCATACAAGAAGCTGAAGTTGATTCACATGTTTATATGGGAAAGTTGATTCACCTATTTGGATGGGATGATCCATAAAGAACCTTGTTGTAGAGGGGTTTGTCTTGTTTTGTGGAGTGGCAATAGTATAACGGAAAGGAGAAATTGAACTCTCTCTTCTGGCTTAGTGTCTAGTGCTTACTAGAGATTCGTGTTTTTTTTATTTATGAATATGCTTACCTGTGCTTTGTTGGAGGGGAAAAAAACGGCTTGTGTGCAAGTCTAGGGTTTGAAAAACATGTCAAACAACAAGACATTGGCCAAGTAGACCTAGTCTTGTTGTACTCTGTCAAGGGGCAGAAACAAAAAATGAAATTCATGGGATTAGGACCTTTCAAGGTTTGTAGCATTTATATTATGAATTGTGTGTATTACTGATAGCTTCCATCTTTTATGTTCAATTCATTGTCTTGTGTGCTCATGTCTTCATCTTGAGATTTACAAGAATTTGTGATGATATTTTCATGCAATATTCTCAATACAATAACTTGCAAAATTTATATGCTCATAGAGAGAATTGTAGTTTTCTCTAATGGTTTCTTTTCTTCATGTGTCAAAACTAGGCTAGCTTTCCAAGAAGACTAAAGCTATAATCTTTGTGGGTTTTCATATGAAAATCGTCAAAATTTAAGGGAATCTTCTAGGAACATGCCCTATGTTTCTCCTAAGATGAAGTACCTTGTGATTGATACTAGGTATGTGGTGGTGTGCACTATAAGACATCTTGAAAGAAATCCTTTAAATCTTAGCCTCGTGGTGCCTTTGTCATATGGCTATAGTAGATGTTCTCATAAGTAACACAAGACCTTTCTATAGCAAGTAATGATGTCATTACAATTTCCTCAAGGTAGACCATTATATAACTAGATCCCACTACATGATTTAGGGGAGATCATAAGGACTTTAAGGAGAGTTATACTCCAATAGATCATTTCTCAATGATTAAACGAAATAGAATGAAATTTTATGTACTTACTATGTTGAATAACCAAGGCCGAAAAATGGAAAAGCATTATCCTTGTCCATGCCAATTTTCTTCCATCTTGCCTTTAAGAATAGCATGGTCAATTGGAAATTTTGGAATTCGATAGATTTAAAGTGTAGTAAAATTATATATGATTGTCATACCATAATTCTGAGAATGTGTACATGATTCTATGTCATAAAAATTGTTGTACAATGTTCTTAAGTGAGCAATTTACATTGTGATATAATATAGCCAATGCTAGCACAACTAGAAATAAAAGGCAAGGACTAACAAAGTGCACATGCAATTCTAGATTATTTTCTTAGGTTTAATGTATTATTCTAAACCCATCTAGATTCTAAATGTTTCTTTAACATTTTCCATAGAGAAATGAGAGATTGGTAATTAGTAACCCAAAATAAGAGAGTATATGCTAGCAAATGATTGGTACGTAATTATTAAACGAGTACAATGACATGAATTAGAAATTTGAGAGTGATCATCTTTTTGACCCTACAATGTAAACACCAATTGGTCTATTATCTCATATTGTTGCAAACTCCAGCATGTAATCAAATTGATCCAAGATTAATCTCATTTTCTTATGAGATCCTAATGATCTTGTCAACAATAGGATAATATCACTAATGTGTCATGGTAGTTGCATGCAAAAGAAGAAGATTTCTTCCTATTTTGTTGTACTTTTTGGCAATATATCAATATTCAAACTTTTTTCAAATGGGAAATAGAATATCACCAAAGGTTTGAAGAGCTTCTTTGCATGAATTTGTAACTATATTCTTTGTTAGAGCATAGAAAGATGGGATTTTCTCTCAAGAAGGAAAATGAGACCATTCAACATTATGTGAATAGTTTTGAATCAAGATTTTAGTAACTTCTATTATATAGTCTCTAGAAGTGAGGAGTTTAGTCTTTACTTACATGGGATTTTGAAAAGATTAGTTGGCAAACTTTAGGCATGTCATACCTTTTGGAAACCATTGCAAACATAGAATAAGAGTACATTAACTTTTTCAGAGTCAATGAATCATTACATGTGTGCACCATTGAGTTGATCCAAGTAGGCATGAAGAGTTAAATCAAAGGCATCTTTGAAGGGTCTTTGTGAGTGTAATCCCAAAGAGTTTGAATTTGGAATCGAAGAGTAAGTAATTCTAGGGATCAACTCTCTCACAACCTTTTGCATGGCTTCACGTTTTTTTACTGGGATGTTAGATAGCGTTTCAAGTACATTGACTCTTTTGGACACGACATCATCTTCATTTATAAAGACAGAATATTCGTAGTTTAAGGGGGGCAAATGCCACAAGTATTGTTCATAGGCCGTGTTTTTAGCAAACACAACTGGTATACAACCGGCCACTAGAGTGTCAAAGAATCCTCTCCTAGTAGCACTATCGCCACCTGGCTGTAAACAAAATGTTGATGTGGCCAATGCATTAATCACTTTGTGATGCTCATAAGAACATTTAATCACATCCATGTTTGTGGGTGATGATTCTATGAGATTGTCATTACAATCTATTGCCCTGCATTTGCTAGTACTTGCAGAGCATTGATCTATAAGTTCAGCCCGCAATTGCTTCATGGTTGGCTCTGAGAATTTCCTTGAGGATGCACCTAGAAAGGTCACTAACATAGGCCTTTCCACCACCTTGATTGCCTCCTATGATGACAAAAACAATCACATTAAACATTGCTCATTTGAACAAAAGCACATCGAATCTTTACAATGGTTCAATGAGCTAATGAGTGCAAATGAACATGACCAAAAGAAAGGCTTGCAATTACCTAATGTGAATGTTTTGTGGTTGAGGATCTATGTGCTACAAGTAATCTAAAGTAGATCAAAAGAATGAGTTAGAGTTTGATGTAATATGATGATGAGGAAGATGTTCTAAAAGGCTACTTAGTTTATGGGGGAGTGCAAACAAGCAAAGGAATTCATAATGTTGTCATGGTTGAATGTAATAATTTGAGGAGATCGGTATAGTAAGAGCCAATGTCTTAGTGTTTTGGATGACTAGAGCGAATCATAACGTTACAATGATTCGATTCATCATGTGAGGATAACTCAGATTCCCGAAGAATATGAAGCCTCCAATGCGTTGACACAAGGGAAGATAAACACATTACTCGGGCGAAGACGGGATGAGTTACCTGCCACGTGCGGATGTCAGCGATGGAGGAAGGGTGGAAGGAAGTGGGGTAAGGGATACCCATGTCGCGGTGGTCCATGAATTTCCTCTCGATGGAGAGGGAGGTGAAGTGCTGCAGGAAGTCGGGCTGACGGAGGAGGGAGGTGCCCCAGTGGCTCACCAGGGGGAGCCGGTCGAAGTCCCAGGCGATGCGGCCCAGGACGAGGAAGTGGTCGGAGGGCCGGCCGGCAGAAGCTGAAGTGCCACGGCGGCGGCGCTGGGCCCGCCGCCACGCTGGCTGGCTGCTGAGCCAGCCCAGCAGGCGCTGGGTCAGCTCGTCGCGCAGCTGCATGTGCGGGCTGAAGAGCGTGAAGGCGAGGTCGACGCCCGCGTAGAAGGGCACGTAGAAGGCGGCGGCCCGCCCGGCGTCGTTCGTCAGGCACTCGTACCCCTTCATCCTCTCGTGAAATATCACCTCCGCCGCGAACTGGTCCGTCTCGTACCACGCCCCGCGTGGCACCAGCTCCACCGCCCCCACCCCCAACCCGCCACCCGCCTCGCTCCTATTGGCCCTTCCCGCCACCACCCTCATCCGTGGGCCCATCCCGTGGTTCTCCCCGAGCCTCTCGCACGGCACGCAGTCCCACTCCTCGCACTGCCTCTCCCTCTTCCTCCTCCTGCATCTCTCCAGCAGCCCGTCGTTGAACTCCCTCGGCAGCTCGTACATGTATATCCACCTCCCTTTGCAGTACTCCCGATCCTCCTCGGCCTCTAGTGATCTCGCCGCATCTAAGGCAACCGCAGACGACGGCAGATCAGACCTCCTGCTCGCCACATCAGGCAATGCATCATTGTTGCAGATCGAGCCCGCCAGCATCGTCCTTTCTAGTGGGTAATACAGCGCCATTGTCAAGAACAGGAAGACGCCCAGGAGCAGGAGTAGCCAAGGAGACATAGCTGGCCTCCACACGACGTTGTTTTGCCCCTTCCCGTGCACTGAATCCATTACATTCAAAAGACCATGCATCTCCAATTTCAACTTGGCACTTCAAAGGCATTATCCAAGCATGTGCGCCCATCCTTAGAAACGAATATCATTAAGCTTTTCTTAGGCACCTTCCATAAATCAATCTTGTTGTATATCAGTTTGAGTATTTACTATCTTCCTACAAGTCTTGACACCCCTTACTCTTGCTCAATTCCAAATTTTAACTTCTTTAGAGTATTGACACGCTTCACATATGTGTGTCACTTAAACCACAAACCCATCAAACATGGCTTTCTTCACAAATACAATCACCCTTTTGGCCAATGGACGTGGCAACACCTGTATACACCTTTCCATGATAAAAGTAATTCACGGATATCGAAACCTTTGTAGAAGAGTTTGAAAGGTTGTTCTTTCTTGACTCAAAAAGAAAAAAGAATACATTTACTCACACATACCACGTTCAATACTACATGTGTTGAGCTCCCTAGTTCCAAAGCTATTCTCAATCCCTAGTGCTGTGCATGCGCTGAATCCATTTATTTGCACTCTTTAAAAAAAAATAACAAATGTTAAGCAATCAATGATGCAAGAAATGTCTATACATGTCCCTTACAACGTAGCTGTCAAACTATTTTGAGCTACCAACTACTTGTCTAAAGACCTTATAACATTTTAAAACGTGTAACATCTCTATATAGATGATTTCAAGATTACAAGCTTCTTTGCGACTAGATCGCATTAAATAAAAACTCAAAATGTACCTTTACAAGTTCAAATGTATGGCATATCTATTTTGGTGGACATCACATGTTGCCATGCAAAATGGTAAACATTACTAAAGTGGACACGATCTTATGTTCTTTGAGCATAATTGAATAAGCAATGAGTAGCTCTGACCACTTATTTTACTATTTTCAAGGGGCCCCAAAGTTCCGGAAAAATATATCAAGCCAACTATTATAAGACAATGAGTATAGATTTGAATCCTACACTAAGTCCAAGTCACCCCTTTTTAATGTTTCTTTCCATATTCTTGTTGGAAAAATGGAAATAGTTTCATTAGAAGTTAAAGCCCTTTAAGTCTTTCCAAGGATGATACATTATGCAACGCCCACACAATGAGGGATCCATTACATACAAACATTAGTGATAGACAAAGAAAGAGCCAATATACCAAATTTATCACATTTTCGAAAGTAAAACATTTGCTCAATTTGAATACATGTTTTCGAAAGTAAAATATTTTTGAATACCCCATGTAGGAAGTAGAAAGTAAAGCATTTGCTCAATTTGAATACACATTTTTGAAAGTAAAATATTTTTAAATACCCCATGTAGGAAGTAGAAAGTAAAGCATTTGCTCAATTTGAATACATATTTTCGAAAGTAAAATATTTTTGAATACCCCATGCAAGAAGTAGCCTCAAGCATTCAAAATAAGTTGTTTAATTTTCAACTAATGTGAAACATGTCATATTTGTGCATGCATGCTTGCATATCTACATAAGTAATGGATGCATATATGCATCATATCTACATATTCAAAGGAACACATAGATGTAGAGATGCACACATAAACACATGTGTATGTACGAATACCCCATGCAGGAAGTAGTCTAAAGCATTCAAAATAAGTTGTGTAATTTTCAACTAATGTGAAACACGTCATATATATGTGCATGCATGCATGCATATCTACATATTCAAAAAAACACATAGATGTAGATATACACACATAAACACATGCATATGTATACACATACATGATGTGCACATAATATACAAATACACATGCATAGATACAAATATACTTTTATATGTGCATGCATACATATATATAGACACAGGGATACATATGCATTTGAACAGATGCCTACATGGGTACATGTATATACATACACATGCATGTACACTTATTTACCTACTTACATGATAGGAACATTGTTCCATGCATATGAAAATTCACTCCTCTAAACATCATACAAATTTATAAGTACATACATGTATACATGCATAGCATCAAATACATAGCATCATATATATACATCTACACATAGTTATGCATACCTACATATACATATAAATGTTTACATATATGTTAGTTGTGTGCCATGGGGGTCAATGAGGGGTCAATACATAAGATCCTACATAATAGCACTTACATAAGATCCTACATAGAGCTTTTTCCTCAAGATTTATTGGTCTTACAATTGAGATTTATGTTTGTTTTTGTTAAGTTGCCAAGTTGGCTAGAGGTGCCAAATAGTATATGTGCAATAAAGAGAAGGAGTTGAGAAAATTAGGGTTGTTGCAAGTTGATGAGTGCATTGATGGGTCTTGTCTTCTACATATATTCTTACAAAGATTAAGGATATGCTGAAATTGAGGTGCAGAGTGGTTCTAGTTTTGTGCAGGTTCATTCCCTGGATATCTACCATGAGATAGGTGATTTTGTGCAACAAAAAAGGATTGGATGCACAGTCTTTTTAGTAAAAAGAGTCATTAGTTGATATATTTCAACAAACTGAAAAGAGAGCTAAATTATTTTAGCCAATAGGGTTGTAGGGGGTGAAGGTATTTTAGCCAAATGAGTTTGATGTTGGTTTTTGTCAACATACATAGTTTGGGGCCATTTGTATGCAATCCAAAGAGAAGAGCACTAATTTATTTTAGTCAATAGTTGGGTGCTATGCATTTGTAACAAGAGATGGGTTTACTAGGGGAAAAGAGTAAAACTAAGGTGCAAACCAAAGATAAAACAATTGAGAAGAAAGTGTCTATTGATGATGCGATGATAAAGTGTGCACATGCTATTGTGCAAGAGGGGGATATATGATGCTATGGTACTTGAGGATGCAAAAGAAATATATACTTTGGGTGAGTGTTTAGTTGTGAAAATGGTTGATTCAACCATGGTTTATATAGGGGAAGTTGTAGGGTATGAGATGTTGCAATGGGATACTATCCTACGAGATGACGATCATATAGGGAGGGAAAAGCTTTCACCTCTTAGTAGCAATATTTTTCTTCTGGATTTATTGGTCTTATAGTTGAGAGTTCTATTTCTTTTCATAAGGTTGCAGAGTTACCTAGAGCTACTAGGGAGTATGTATGCAAGAAAGAGAAAAAGAGTGGAGGAAAGTAGGGTGGTTATAAGTTGATAAGTGTATTGATGGGTTATATAATGGGCTCTCTTGTGCAGATATTGTTGCCAAGATTAAGGAGATTTTGAAAACTAAGGTGTAGAGTGGTTCTGCGGGTTCATTCTTGGATATGTATCATGAGATAGTTGATGTATTTTAGCAAACTCAAAAGAAGGATGAATTATTTTAACCAATAAGGTTATAGGGGGTTGAGTTATTTTAGCCAATAAGGTTTTAGGGGGTTGAGTTATTTTAGCCAATAAGGTTATAGGGGGTTGAGTTATTTTAGCCAAAAGATTCTGATGTTGGTTCATGTCAACATATAGATTTTGAGGTTGTTTGTATATAGTGCAAAGAGAAAACATCAAATTTATTTTAGTCAACATAGTTGGTTATTGTGCACTTGTAGTAAGAGATGGACTTACTAGGGGAAATGAGTGAAGCTAGGGTTCAATGAAAGTATAAAATGGTTGACAAGAAAGTGTCTATTGATGATCTGATGATGAAGTGTGCACATGCTATTGTGCAAGTGGGGGAATGTGCTGTGGTACTTGAGGATGCAAAGGAATATATGCTTTGGAAGAGCATTCACTTGTGATGATGGTTGATCGAACCATGGTTTATGTAGGGAAAGTTGTAGGGTAGAAGATGTTGCAATAGGATTCTAGAATACCATTTAATCTTGGAGGTCCAACAAGTTTGTGGTTTTTGGTTGTAGAGCAATACATGATAGTTGGATATCATCAACTATTGATACCTTATGATTTGGGATTGCTATGCCTTTTTGAGGATGCTTATGATTTGGATTTCTAATCTTGGTGGGAAGATGATTATGTACATGCTTGTTTGGGTAAAGATCATATGGGTACTTGATCCCAATGGGCTACATAATGTGGCACATCTTGGGGATGTGTAGGTTTAGTGGTAGTGAATGTTGTGTGGTTACATGTTCAAGGAAGGAAACATAATAAAAAGACATCCATATACATACTCCATATATATGCATATGAGATCTTTACTCATGATTTTGATAGATTTTCGAGGTTTAGAACTAGTATTTAAAATAGTTTGAACATTTATTATTGAGTTCTATTAACTTAATTATAATTTTGGGTAGATAAAAGCACATGCAATGAATTATCGTGAGGGCTATAGGATGTCTAGACCAAAAAATACAAAAAGTAATGTGTTTTACAAAAAGTGGTTTTTTCAACTATTCTAATATGATTTTTGCACAAATCCACAGAGGATCAAGAGCAAAGCAAGATGAATGATGACACTAAAGTTGCAGCAAGTGAGAGCTTTGGTGAATTGAAGAAGCAAACTCTTCATAGAGATTTCAATTGAGGTTATTAGAAGAAATGTTGCTTAAAGAGAGACTTTGAAACGCCAAGAATTTAGGAGATGTCTAAAAATACTTTAGACAATGAGGAAAGGCCCAAAATTTTGAGTCTCTTGTAGAAGAGATGCACTTTTAGGACACAACTGAGGAGGATTAATTCAACATGACATGTAAAGCCCTTTAAGTAAAAGAGAGTAGTTCACATGAACAAGGGCTCAATATAAGTTTGTTTCGAGTGGTTCACACTAGCTCAAGCAATCAGCTCGAATCTTCTCCTCGAAGGCGTTATGAATAGCAGGATGTAGAGAGAAGGTTTGGCATTCTAATGGTGTAGTCTCTTGCAAAGGAATCCCATCAGGGTGACGGCGACTTCCCTTCAGAACATGGCTTTCTATGGTCACGAGGCCAACGATGCATCAGTCTTGTAAACTTCTGTAACCATTCTCTCAAGGGCTGCCAATCCAATTAATGATTGATCTGGTGAAGTATGGTTGACAAAGCTTTGCTGACTTGCACCATAATCACAGTTGGATGAGAGCTGAAGGTGATCTCTTCAGGATAGTTTGCAGCTCTTACTAATTAGTATGCCTGCTGAAACTCAAGTGGCAATCACTCACGGCCCTGCATCATATAAGCTCCGATGTAGTAGTCAGCTTCAATCATCTTCCAAAGCTCTTGAGATCTCTCGCTTCTGATAGCAGCAATTACTACTCTTCACGGTCAAGGTGATAACATGTCGCTTTCCAGTCGGTCCTTTGTCCTTCATAGCCCGCTGTCACAGTTTGAGCCGCTGTCAAACCTCTCTGCTCTCCTCTTCCCATCATCTCATGTATCGGTCTAAAAAACCAAGGCTGCCATCGTTATCCCTTTCTGAGTTCAAAGTCTCGATGATATGCAGGAGCAGTCATGGTGGTCTCTCTTCAGAGCCATGCAGATCGTCTTTTTTTTCTGGCCGGAGCACTGATCTCTCTGTAAAGATTGCTACTGTTCACCGTCAGCATGATGCTCTACGGAGTTCTTTCCGCTTTCACTCTTCTTGACCTCCTCACGTCACGAGTTGTTCCCTGATTTTTCCAAACATGCAATCCTCCACCGAAACATAACTAGCTAGGACTAGCTAGGCCTCCCCCCCAAAAAAACCACAAGCTAGCCTTAGCAACCAATTTGGCTTATATCTCGGCTTGGGGTGTTTAGATGTACTTTTCAACTTGTACATCCGTTTATCTAGTAAAATATACTTGTCATTAAGCAAAGGAATCAAATCCCACACATAATTTTTCTGTAATGAGTCATACTCTAACTGCATGGCCCTCTCCCAAGAGTGACTATCATCTTTGTGCATGGCTTCATCATAAGTAAGAGGCTCACCAATATTTGTTGCTATAATATAATCCATAGAGGCCTCAAACCACATAGGCTATTATCTATCTCTAATAGATTGCCTCAAGGCTGGGTATGGGGCCTATATATCCCATGGAGCATGAGAGACCTAGGCCATGGGGACATCAATTGTTGCTGCAGGATGTCTAGCTGGCTGTATAATAGCAAGAGGCTCCTCTTAAAATATCACCTTGTGTACCTCAATGAGAGGCTCAGGTTGCTTATGCATTTTCTCCTCATGGAAAGCAACACCATAGCTGTAGATAATCTTCTGAGCCTGCGGATCCCATAGGCGATAGCCCATCTCACCTGCATCTCCATAACCAAGAAAGATGCATTTCCTAGACTTAGGATCCAACTTATTGTGCTTGTCCTTGGGTATATGGCAAAAAGCCTCACAACCAAAGACACGAAAATAAGCATATGAGGGCGGTTTTTTAGATCATACCTCCTCTGCAACTTGATAGTCAAGAGTAGTACATGGGGACCGATTTATCAAGTGTACGATAGTAGTAACTACCTTAGTCTAAAAATGTCACGGTAAGACTACTTGGCTAAGCATACTCCAAACTCGCTCCTAAATTATCTTATTTATGCACTCAGCCACCATACCATTTTGGAGTGGGGTATACAAGGCAGCCAACTGATGCTTAATACTCCTCTCGTCACAAAACTACTCAAAAGAATTAGAGACATACTCACCCCCATTATTTAACCTTAGGCATTTCAGCCTATACACAAACTAGTTGTCAACTAATGCAAGCCAACATTGAAATGTAGCTAGGATTTTTTATTTTTGCTTAATAAGATATGTCCAAATCTTATGCGTATAGTCATCAATGAAAGTAATAAAATACTTTGCAAGAGAGTATTCGACTTAGCACCATGTGCAATGAAAAGATTCCCACATGTAATCTTCCCTAAGAATTCACAAAAGTAAACTACATAGCCTACATCGTCCAAAATGCCAGCGGAGATAAGGCTCTTTGTGAGAGCCAGTACATGACATACACATCATGAAGATAAAACATGCAACCCTAAATGACATCACCTATACCAACTATCCTCAATGCCAAGTCATTACCCAAATAGATAGATCTAGTCATATTACGATAAGAGTGAAAACCACTCTCTATGAGGGGTCACATGAAAGAAAGCCCCTGAATCTATCAGCCAACACTAAGTATACCTTGAAAAAGTATCATTCAACTGTGAAGTATCAAGAGAGAAAGTTGCAAGTATGAAATCATCATCAAAATCATTCTGCACAATAGACTTGCTAGGAACAATGCTATGATAATCATTTCTATCTTATACTTTACCCTTGCCCTTTTCCTTGCACCTCTCTTCCCACATTTTATAGCATTGTAGCCAAATATGTTCTACTTTTCCATAGTAATGATAAGTCAATGAGGACTGACAGCCACGGGACTTACTGTGAGATTGTCCACATGACTAAGAATGAGACTATTGAGAGTCTCTTGCACGACGGCAAGCATTATCACTCCTACTAGTATTGCCTCTAATTATCAAAGCATGAGAGATGTGGGAAGCATCGACATTCCTTTTATTAACCTCTTGAATCAAGAGTGCACCCTCTACATTTTGTAACTATAACCCATCAATAGAGATGTGGGCACATATAGAAGTACAAAAGGTATCCCATGATTCAGATAGTATAACTAAGAGGAACAAGGGAGGAAGAGTGTTTTTGAATTCAATTCCCCATGAAGATAAATGATTAATAGTGGAATAAAACTCATTTAAGTGAGCTAACATAGAAATGCCCTCCTTCATGTGAAGGTCCATGAGTTACTTCAGCAAATATATTTGAAAAGCAAGGCTCTACTTGTCATAGACATTGCAAATATTTTCCATAATTCCCATGCAAACTTTCCATTAGAGACAACATTATAGAACACCTACTCAGCTGAGAGGGACAATAAGATAGTGGCCTTACATAGCTCATCTACTTCAGCTGCAATCCTCTGGATCAAAAGGTTCAGGTTTGATACCCTTACATTTCAAAGACCCAACCTATATTTTGTGCACTAAAACTTGCCAGATTTGGGTCTTCTAATAGCTGTACTTGGTGCTGTCCAACTTGTCAATATTAAAGATAGCACTATCACTTGAGTCACCACCCATAATGAGGGAAAAGACATGATTGTTTGTATAAACAATGTAGTAAGACATCAGTAAGAAATCAATGTGAAAGAGGGGTAATCGGTTATATAAGATAAACTATACCTACCAAGAAATAACTCCAATTAGGAGTAAGTGAATATGTAAGTGGCACCAAGAACTGTCAAATAATTAGTGTGCCCCTTGGTCTCATTGGAAGACCCTTGTAGAGGGGAGCTCAAGCTCATCAACCGCCAAGACCCGCGGACCACTTATTCTTTCAAGCGTTTTAAGCGAGCACCTATGGCTATCTCTCACCTAGCCGACACGCCTTCGATCCTACCGGGGTGTAGTGAGCTTACCTCAATGCCTGAATGAGTTGCCTTCTCTCACAAGAGCACACTGGTAGCTCTACAATTCTTGATGTTGCAAGCTTAAGTGTCCTCAAACCTCTACCTCCAAGCTCCATCCTTCATAGCCATGCATGAGACAAGAGAAGAGAAGAGAAGAGAAGAAGAAGAGAGGAGATGATGAAGAGCTTCAGCTCTAAGATCCCTCACCCTCACACACTCACTGCCTCACACTCTCACACTCCCTCTCTTAAGCACACACAAGCAAGCAAAGAGAAGAGGAGAAGATGAGTCCAATTTTGCCATACACCAAAGAATGAGCTCTCATTTACTTTTTGGATTTTATATACATGCCCTAAAATCCCTTGGGCACCCATCCCTTTTTTACATCATGACTCGCAAGATCCTCTTTTCCATTTGCATTCTACTTGCCCTATTCTTTAGCCTATGCCCACCTACCATTTACATTTTGCACAGGAGGGAGCCTAGTGCTCTTTTACAATAGTTTTTACCTTTGGCTTGATTTTTGAGACTGCCCTTATGCCTTTCTTGTTCTCCTTCTTGCTTCTTCCATTGCATCAGCATTTTACTTCTTTTTCTTCCATCTTGAACTGGGGTTAACATTATCCCCCTCCTAGACGAGTGCCATTCCCATGGCACTTGTTGCGGGTTCTTGGTGATGAGGGCTTGGTTCTTGGAAGGGTGGTTGTCTAGTTGATGATGGGGCCTTGTGTGGATTGTTGTTGGTTGAGAGGCTTTGCAATGATTGCATTGTTGGAGGGCGAGGGTATGTTGAGTGGATGGTGGGGCTTCCGATGTTGGTGGTTTGCAATATTGTGCATTACTTGAAAGGAGAATAAGTGTGCTACCTAGGGGGAGTTTCTACCTTACCATGTGGTGCATTGTGCTCATGCTAGTGGAAATGGGAGTTGGGTCCAAGCCAGGGTGCTTTCCTACACTTGAGGACAACACCACATGCATGCCTAGGTATTGTCCCACACTTGAGGTCCGAGTTTGTGCATAAGTGAGGTGCGGTTCTTGTAGCTTAGGGTGACAGATCTATCAGTGTTACCTCCCTAGGTACGTCCTACCCTTGATGTTCCCTAAGCGCGAAGTGGAGAATCCAAATGAGGCTAGGGGGTTAGGGATGGAGTCAACTAACTGAAACCATCGAATGTACCTAACTTGAGAACCCCTAGGTGCAGTGACTCTGGCCTATGTGGGGTGAATTGCTTTTCGTTGTGATTTCTTCTCTTTTCATCTTTGTTTTCTTTTTGTTTTTTTGTTTCTTTCTCTCTTTTCTTTTCCTCTTTTTTTTGTCTTTTCTTTTTCTTTTTCTTTTGGATTACATAGGCAGGATGAGAGCTAAGCTTCATTGTCCAAGTGGGTGTAGAAGGGAACCTAAGAGATTTATTCAAGAATTGCCAACTCTACAAGTACCCTTTCAGGTTTAGGCGGACTTGCAGAGTGGTAGTAGAGAGAAATGGATGATTGCAATACGTAAAGTTACTATCATTCATATCTTATAGAAGGGATAAACAAAATGAAGGGAGAAGAGCAGGGGCTATCATCAGTTGAGCCATGGTGCAGCTGTCTATGGCATTGGGATCAAAATAGAGGGTTGGAAGGCCGTGTTCTTGTGGGTGGAGTGAAATTTTGCCTAAGTAGTATTCTAAGTAGTCTAAGGTAATTACATGTAGTAATGAATGCAGGGTAGGGGAACGAGGAGAATTCATCTACAAAGTGGACTATGAAGTCATACAAATCTTCTAAGTTGAAGACAAGGGCCTCTTTAGGCTTAGTACAATTCACATTGTAGATTAGAGGAAAGTTGTACAGACCATGGACATTGGGGTTAAAATCCACTCCCATCCTTTGGGGGTATGGCATGAATGTTAGGTTTTTGCGTTCAAATGGGAGGGTGTTGCAGAAAGCCATCCAAGTGTCTATATTTGCATCACAGATATGCCTTCTCCATGTAGGCTGGCACTCATAGCCCGACACTAATCTTAGGACCTCAAAAATCTTATTTTGCTAAAATTTTGCATCCTCTGTGCCCTAGAGGGTGGGGTTATGCTCTCTCTCAACTAGCCATTTCTCCCTGAGCTGGCTGCTTTCAATACTAATCACTTCTTCCACCATCTTGATCAGCAGAACCCTACACAAATTGGCGGGGAATCGGAAGTTAAGATTGGAGGGGCTTTTAGCAGTTTCCTGTTAATCCATATTACCAAATCAGTGTGGAAGCTAGTTGGAAAATTATCCTGGCTCGGTGGAATAGGTGCAGGTGGTACTACTACAAGTCTAGCATTCAATCTTCCCCTTACTTCCTCCACCATTTGTTTTCTCTTTTCCTTAAGTGCAACCCTTTTTTCTTCAAATGTGTCTGCTTGTTTGCTGGTCTTTCAGCCGTGGTGGGGAAGGAGGCTATGGAGCTAGCTCTTCTTCATGAGGCCCCATCTTGAAGCTTATGCCATCCTCATCTCCTTGCTGGGTTTCCTGTTGTACCCCTTCTGTGAACCCTAGTGCATCTATTTCCTATGGTGTCAAGCCTACTAATAGTAGGTATCTTCCTTGCTCTTCAATGGTTAACACTACAAGATATAGGCCTCATATCGACGTTCAAAGCGACGAAAATGTTCAAAAAAAATATTATCCCCATTATCGCTAAACACGTCGGTATTAGCAACGCCATAGAACCATCACTATTTGTGGTGCATAGATCGGTCGCAGTATGCTCACGTAGTGAATCCCGGAAGGTCCCCAAGAACAATGAACTCTACCTTTTTGCACAAAAAACAATGTAAAAAGCATGAACGACAAGAGCAAGAGACCAATTGGGTTCAATCTCCCCCCATGCCTTGTGTGAGCGCTTCATAAAGCATGTATTTTATGTATATTTCCATCTTCATGCTCAATAATAGCCCAATTTACAAAAATATGACAAGCTTTTAGCTTTTGAGTTTTCTTTTACAAAAATAGGAAATAAAGCTAATGGACGGTGCCCATAGAGTCTGGCACGCCCAATCTCAATGTCCAAATAGAAATAACATATCCGTGCGCATAGGCGCATACAAAATAATAATCAATAATCGATGCCTCAATAGACATAACAAAATATAGGCATGGCGCCTATCAAAATATAATCCATAAGTCGAATACTCGCTAGACTCCAATGCTTTCCTCCGCCACTGCTGCTATCTCTACACATCAACTGAAGCATTCACAATCATTAGTAAAATAATACAATAAAACCGACAAAAGTGAATACCTAGCAGTCTTCAGCTACATAAATAAATCAACTGGTTAGAAATAAATCCTATGATGCCAGGAGGCATATTCCACGGTGGATTCCGTAAACTTAGATGACCGGGGCTCATACACAAAGTGGATTCTTTGTGCGAGAAGTTGATGGGGACGCCTGTCCTTTTCATAAAACATAAATCCATCATTATATGACAATGAATCAATAGGAATGAAATTATTTTGTACTAATTTATTCCAATTAGAATGAAAAGTAATATCCTGGTGATATGTATCTTTCATAGCAATCAAAGAATCAAAAGATATGATAGAAATATTATGAATTGCAGGTCTTCTACTCAATGCATCAGCAACTATATTTTCTTTTCCAGGTTGGTATTGAATGATAGGATGAAAACTTTGAATAAAGGAAGCCCATTTGATATGACAGCGGTCAGAAATTTGGGGTTGGCTAAGTAAATGTCTAATGCTTTGCTGGTCGGTCTTTATCATGAATTCTGAACCCATTAAGTAGTGTTTCCACTGTCTTAATGCTTGTACAACTGCTAATAGTTCTTTGTCATATGTGGAATATTTCAGCTCAGAGGGTTTCAGCTTACAACTAGAATATGCTATTGGATGATTGTCTTGCATTAGTACGGCTCCTATTCCTGATCCGCTAGCATCAGTCACAACTAGAAAGAATGGTCTATTAAAGTCAAGCAACTGTAAAACTGGGGCATTGGTTAAGGCATGTTTCAGTAAGTCAAAGGATTTCTGTTGATTTTCAGTCCATTGATAAACAATTCCTTTCTTGAGAAGTTTGGTTAATGATAAAGCAACTAATGAAAAATTACGTACAAACTTCTTATAGAAACTAGCAAGACCAAGGAATGAGCGTAACTCATGCACGTTTTTAGGAACAGGCCGATTCAATATTGCATCAATTTTCTTAGGATCAACTTTAATTCCTTCAGATGATACAATATGACCTAAATACTCAATTTCTGTCTTAAAGAATTCACTCTTTTCAGGATTTGCAAACAATTGATTTTCTTTCAATAATTGAAAAACTAAGGACAAATGCTTATAATGCTCTTTCTCGTTTTGACTAAACACCAAAATATCATCAAAGAAAACAATCACATAATACTGATATTTCAGAAAGATACGGTTCATCATTCTACTGACGGTAGTAGGTGCGTTAGTCAATCCGAATGGCATGACTAAGAATTCGTAATGGCCAAACTGTGTTCTGAATGTAGTCTTAAATATGTCAACTGGTTAGAAATAAATCCTAACCTTAATTTATTACGAGTGCGCACTCTAAACTCATAAACGTTTATTAATTTAATATGCATTTTTACGGAATCACCCGCTATGGAATCACCCATGTACACACTAAATTAATGAAACGACCGAAAAGGACAGGCGTCCCCATCAACTTCTCACACAAAGAATCCACTTTGTGTATGAGCCCCGGTCATCTAAGTTTACGGAATCCACCATAAATCCTCACGGAATCCACCGTGGAATATGCCTCCTGGCATCAATTTGTGATGAAAATAGTGAGAAAATAGCGATGGTTTGTGACGCTAGTAATGATGCATATAGTAAATTTGCATCGCTAATAGCAATGAGAAATGGTGTTTGTTGCCCTGTCACATATAGCACTATGTGTTGTATTTGGGCCATACAAAAGGGGTTACAAAAGGGTTGCATCCACAAGATTGATATATAAAATAAATACAAGATCACTTAATGTAAGTGCTCATGGAATCATGGCAAGATACAAAGGATGATAATAACATAGTGCATAAAAAATGCCTACATAAATTACAGGACCAAGTTGCTTAATGAAAGCGCTCATGGAATCATGGCAAGATACAAAGGATGATAATAACATAGTACATAGAAAATTCCTACATAAATCACAGGACCAAAAAAGAAAAGGATGTGCGCTCCATTGATCCAAGCACAAGCTATAGATCCTCGCCATCCGAAAGCTCGTCCCGTCGCAAAGAAGCATGAAACAGACTCTGCAAAAAAAGAAACAACTACATATCATTCCACCATACAATAATGCATTTAAATTAAAATTAATAACCATGGACAAGAAAGATAAGTGACTTAGTGGGCCGCCCTGTGTATACAATCTATTGATTAATGTAGTGAGATCGTGTCTCTCTGCATATTGAGTCTCTAGGCTGGTAGGATCGCGGTTTGTAATGGAGTGCTACAAAGAAAACAAAATGCAACTATTAGAAACAGATTGTCAGTACAAGTGGTATTGTAAAAAAATAAGTGAGACGAACAAAAGAAAAACTTACAAAGTCCTCCAAATAAGCCTATGGCTGCCACTCCCAAGATTATGGACCACTCCTACCTCCAGTCGTACCCTCGGTGCCTCACACAGCTATCTCCAACTTCTTGGAGAATCTGTAGCCTCCTCCTTGAGTCGGCACCAGTCATCTACATCTAGCCACTTGGGCTTTGAGGCCCCACTCTTAAGTGCCTTGTGTACGTCTGATCGTCTATGTAGCATGTATGCACGGATGCACTCCATCATCCAGCCTGTGGAAAACTTATCTATTGCAATAGGTATCGCAAACTCCTCATACAAGGATGCTACTATTTAGTCCTTGCTTCCCTTTGATATGTTCTTCCAATGATCTAAGACATTGTGCTAAAAAACTGGTTGGCACAACTCTCTCATACGAGTCATCACCCTCCTCCCCTCATCATTCATCATGACGGCTCCTGTCATATCAAATACAAGGTATGCATATCCCTCTGAGATATGTATAAGATGTATCCTCTTCCACTTGCAATTGTGCCTTTGGCATATCCAGGAGACAGCACCCATACGGTACCACATGCAGACGGCTAAGAAAAAGCTGGGGTGATTGGAGTAGATGTCTCCACAAGTTTGAAAAATGCCATAGGTGATGCAACTCAAGTAGAAAGACGAGATGGAGACACTGCATTGGTATCTCCACAACTACCATCTGAGCTAACTTCTCTTAAACATGCATGAGAGAGAGGAGTAGCACTTGTATCTTGAGCCAACTGCGGGCTCACAACATCCAAATCTCCACAGTATCCCCTAGAACCACTCCCTCTGTCCGGTCCAAGTCTAGAGCATCGACCTCATCTACTAAAAACCAAAGCATCAGAGCATGCCAAAGTAGACTAATGGAACGGCCTAATGGTGTCCAAGATAGCTCACCATATCTCTGAATAATCGAGTAATCTGATTTGGAGACATATGTATGAAGATCTCCTATAGCTCCTCGTCACTCATCCCTCGACTCATCGTGCTGTCCAAATATCCACAAATGTCACTTGCACATACAAAAATTGATGTTACTATAATCAATATAAAGATTCAAGCAAAGCACGGTAATATAACTCTTTTAAAAAAAAGATCTTACTTAAAATTCATATTCTAGAGTACCCTTAAAAGTGATTCATCAATGAATTGAGTAGGTGGATGCTCTAAGTATGACATAGCCTATGGTCCCATGTCAATCTCTTGACACAACTCCGCATGCACTAGAAGGTTGATAGAAAGGTCACCACAAAAGTATGAGTCCACCTCGTTCTCTTCTTGGCCTTCTATCTTTCCATCATTGTTACCCAATTCTTCCTCCTCTACATGCTCCAAGCTTTGGGCAGCCTCCACCTCTTGCAATATCTACCCCTCTATCTGCATATTGTCCTCATCTACACTTGGAACATTGATTTCATCATATAATCTCGGGTACAACATACCACCATCGAGGTTATCAAGGGTTTGTATAGAAAATTACCTATTAAAAATCACATACAAGAGAGATTTAACATTTGTGGCATATACCATGTTGTAATCAAATTTTTTAAAAACATGAGTTCATGTACATGTTCACAATGGCCCGGCAATACAAATGTGTCGTGCAAATCCATCCATCTTTTTCGGAATCTATTTCGAGAAATCTAGATGGATCTCCCGTCAAACAGTTGCCTCGGCTCCTTTCAGTACCAGTTTGAACTACTACACATCAAATAGGATCATGGAGAAGCTACAGTAATCCACCATGATAATACTTTGCAAGTTTCCAAAATACTCCATCATTTCTATAATGGTGTTTGGATTTGTGGCTCACCATCGGCTCTCTTGCTCAAACTTTGCCATGATACCACAATCCGTTGTGAAGCGCATTTTATTGATACGCTCCACGTGAAAATGTTGTTCGCACAACCACACCACATTGTATATTTTGTACTATACATTGAAATATTAAATTAGTTCTCACATATAGAATCTAGATACGATAGCTTAAAGGACATGTGGTTACCTTTGGACTACATCCCCTCAAGAATTCCCACTCCTCAATAGAGACCTCCACCCCTTCGTGAGAGGCTACGATCAAAGCTCCATGCAACCATCAACAAGACATAAACCACGACATCTACTCGATGCCCTCAGGATATCGAATTAGTTGATAGCGCATACCACATCAAAATTTGGATCGCGCTTCTTCCCGATCTTTCATGGCTTGCTCATACCTAGCGATACACTTCTCCATGGAGGCATGGTGCAATATACAAAAATGATTCACTTTCTTCTCCATTGCAGCATCCATCCTTTTTCCTACCCCATTTCCAACCACCATATCTTCAGTCATACTATCATCATCCTTTAGCAATGATAGCATACTGTTGTTTGAATCCATTGTTGGTAGCCACTATGAGATATGTACTAATGCCTCATACACCAACTAACCTTTAGCCATGCTACCTTCTGGCCAAGCTCGTTGTCACACAAAGCCTTTCATGGTTTTCATGAAGCACTCCAAGAAGAACATCTATCATGTATGGACAGGTCTCACAATCTCTACTTCATCTACAAGATGCACCACGAGGTGGGTTTGTATTGTGAACATGCTAGTGGGTAGGTACTTCTCAAAGAGATAGACCATCTCCATAGCTCCTTGCCTTGAAGATTCAATAGAGGATGTCTTGATCTCCTTCTGTGAGATCCATTGTGCTAAATTTAATAACCTGCAAATCAGCCCATGTATTTTTGGAATGAGGTATCCTGTGATCGTGATTGGTAGTACAAACTACCACAAATGAAGAAGCATTACAAACAATGACTAATCCTGCGATCATGATCATTAGTACAAACTGCCACAAATGAAGAAGCATTACGAATAACGACTACACTCCAAATAGCAAAATATTCATGCCACTTATAATCCATTCGTAGTACAAACCTGGCATATTTTATGCCAATCATGGGATTTTGGCCCTGATAATTTGTCGTCTTTAGAAAAAACGGATCTAAGAGAATGCATCATACCCATCAAAGTGCGGATAGACCTAATAATTTACTTCACAAAGCACTCTTCTTTAGTGTACAAAACCCAAGAACACAATATTAGTGAGTTTGGGAATCTCCCAATTCCCATGTTTTGAATACTAAAAAGGTGGCACCCAGATAACATGTCCGTAAGTTTCTCAAAACCATATGATGTGACCTATCATTGGAAAGCGCTTGAAAAATGGAATCTATTGAGCTATAGAGCGCTTGATTTGGAGTTATAGTTTCAAGTTATGGCAAACCCAAAGATTTGACCATGTGTCCCAAACTTATGGAAAATTCCCATATTCTCCAATATGGTGTTCAAGGAGCATGGGTAGTTGCAAGGTACCATCAGCACTTGACTGTGGGCCAAAGAGTCTCCATCTTGCCTACCTCCTTCAAATCCATTTGTGCCCTTGCAGTGTCTCTCTTTCCTATGGTGTGGTCCCATAGTAAGTTGCCCACATTCTTGAAAATATACATGGGATCTAGCAAGTGGCTAATCTATAAGTAGGTCCAATACGACGACTTGTAGAAAATTGAGAACCCTTCCATTCTGCTTGGATGTGACTTTGTGTACCATTTTCAGCTCATACCAGCTTTGGGCATTCATTCGTACCTGAGGTCATCCAAGAAAACCTTCCCTCAATTCATGACCCTCTGGTAAGAAAGTGATGTGTCCTTAATATACCATCTTCTTTATGGTTCGTGACCTTCGAAAGTCTATAACTATGGCCCACACAATGGACATGCATGATAACTTGAGGTAACTAGACTTGTACCAACACCTCTATTCTATGAATATAAACTTGAACGAGCTATGATAGATATTACCAACAAGAACGAAAGCCTACTTACCTAAGAACTCTTTGAATCTTGGAAAGTCATGCATGGTCCACATGAGAGTGGCTCGTATATTGGTGGACCTTAGACCATTGCGCTTGCTCATATCTTCCATGGTGACCCCCTTCTCCCACAAGATCTTAAGCTCATCGACTAATAGACAGAGATAGACGTCCATATTCTTGACTTTATAGTGGCAAAAAACGAGCAAGCTAAGGATCATGTGTCCTTTCTTTATAGAAAGCCATGGTGGGATGTTGTACTTAACAAGGACTACATGCCACACACTATAAGAAGTTGAGAAGAGACCGAATGGGTTCATGCTATCCATAGCTAGACCGATCCAAAGATTCATTGGCTCTCTTGAAAAGCTTGGAAAGTTAGAGTCAATGTGGCCCCATGTGAGCGAAACCACTGATATTCGTTGGACTCCATTTGTGGATCACGTTGTCAAGCTCCCCAAGCTCAACGTACCAAACATGTGATGTATATGGGGGATAAGTGGAAAGTGTCTAAGAACTTTCTGAGGGATGGTTTGCCCTTGCAAGTCCTGTCGATACCTATGCGCACCATGCTTTGGACATGTCTCCATAGTCTCATACTCTCCTCGAAATAGCACGTAATCGTTGACACATGCATGGATGCTGTTGTTGTCCATGCCAAGCTTTCATAAAGCATGCCGCGCATCATCACGAGACTCAGGTATGGTATTTACAAGTGGTAATATATGATACTTTAGCAACCTGAAAAGAAATCATAAAACACCTTGAAAAAGTACAATTATTCTTTTTAATGGTGTTGAAAAGAAATCAACAAAGCGTACATAGAAGGTACCTGAACAACTCGATCACACTCGCATCGCTCCACCCGTATTTTTCTTGCACACTTGGAAGTGCAAGAAATGTCTTCAGGTGAGATACTTGTCACTCATCATATAATGGTATGGATGCTTCCTCTCTAAGTAGATCAAATGTCTTGGCATCCATGGGCATCAATGCATCGATCATTGTCTCCATCTCAGGCTCCAAGATTGTAGAAAAGTCTAAATAATAGCCTATCTCCTCTGGTATTGACAGTATAGACTAGGTAGTGCCTTCCAAGTGGTGGATTGGCTTAGGAACTCCATCCATTGGACACCCATGAACCCTTTTAACTAGCTGCAATATGTGCACTCCTCCTTGGGATGAGATGTCACCTCCCTGTAATAAATTTTACGATTGCATCCAATGTTTTTGTATATGATATTCAATTAGTTTGCGAATACAATGCATAATTGATATATACTTTTCTTACCGTTTGCTCAAAGTCTGAGATCACTTGATCAATGATCTCCGAATGAAACTCACTGAAGCATCATCTGTGTTCTATAGACAATCGATGTTTTCATCTAATTGCTAGCTTGCATTGAGAGTAAGGATATGGAACATGCTGATTAAGATATGACTCACGATCTTGAACATCATGACCTCATTGTTTTTCATCTGGTCTACGTATCGACAAACAATTTGTTTTTGTTCTCATTCTCTTTTTCTTTCTTAAATTTTTTGAGATGGGATTTCTTCTCTTGTAACTTAACAAAATTAACGTCAACTAAAATCTTGGTCTTCTCCCCGGTTCTTTGTTTCTTCCCCATTCTTTGCACATTTCTTTGCGCTCTTCGTTTTATGTTCTCTCCCCTTTCTCTTTCATGTTTTCTTTGTCTTTCATATTTATTCTCTCTTTCTCGTTCTCTCTTCCTCTTCCTTTCTTCTTCTCCCTCTTTTATTTTCTATCATTTTTTTCTCTCTCTCTCTCTTTTTTTGTTTTCCCTCTCTTTGTTTCTCTCCACCCCTTTACGGGCAAGCCTATAGTATGTAAAGTCTAATATGCTATGTATGGGGGCGAGGGATTAGCTACCCTATGTCAGAGTGTTCCCCGTCCCGTGGTATTGCACTGGACCTCGCTACCTTTTTTTCTTTGTGTGTGACTCAATATGTAGAGCATAGAAGGAGGTAGCACAAAGCATGTCAAGAAAACTATCCATTCACCTCCAAGTCCAATCTCTCTTTCACTTTATCGGGCTTGGAGACACAAGCCTTCTGCACCCTCCCGAAGCATTGAACAAACCCAAGGTACACCTTTAAGAAAACCTCTCTCTCTCTCTCTCTATATATATATATATATATATATATATATACTACCACTACCACTACCACTACCACTACCACTACCACTACCACTACCACTACCACTACCACTACCACTACCACTACGATTACCACTACTACCACTACCACTACGATTACCACTACCACTACCACTACGATTACCACTACCACTACTACTACCACTACCACTACCACTACCACTACCACTACCACTACCACTACCACTACCACTACCACTACCACTACCACTACCACTACCACTACCACTACTACTACTACCACTACCACTACGATTACCACTACTACTACTACTACTACTACCACCACCATCCTACCTTTCATATATTGCTCATTAGTTTCAAAACATGAGAGTACAATAGGTGCGATGTCATTTCTCTCTTTCTCTTCCTTTCTTCTTCTCCCTCTCGTATTTTCTATCTTTCTTTCTCTCTCCCTCTTTCTTTGTTGCCCCTCTCTTTGTTTCTCTGCTTCCCCTTATATTTTCTCACTCATTATCCTCCCTTCCTCTCTCTCTCTCTCTCTCTCTCTCCCCATTTCTTTGTTATCTTTCACGTTTATTTTATATATATATATATATATATATATATATATATATATATATATATATATATATATATATATATATATATATATATATATATATATCATTCTCTTTTCCTTTTTCTTTCCTCTTCTCCCTCTCTCGTTTCATGTTGATCTCCCTCAATGCGCCACATTCTCCACCCTCTTTCATTTCTTATCTCATTTCCTCTCTTTCTCCCTCAATGCACATCATTGTAAAAAAAAACAAACAAGAAAAGAAAAAATTAAAGAACAAGAACAAACCCTCTCTTTGTTTTTCTCTACCTCCTCGTCTTTTCTCATTCATTCTCCTCTCTTTCTCCCTCTCCCTCTCTATTTCTCTCTTTCTTTATTATGTTTCATGTTTATTCCCTCTCACTCTCATTCTTTCTTCATTTTTCTATATTCTTCTCCCTCTCTCATTTCCTCTGTTTCTTCCTCAATGCACATCATTGTTTTTTTAATAAAAATTTTAAAGAACAAGAACAAACCCTCTCTTTGTTTTTCTCTGCCCCCTTGCCTTGTCTCATTCATTCTTCTCTCTCTTTCTCTCTCTCTCTCTCTCTCTTTCTTTATTATGTTTCATGTTTATTCCCTCTCTCTCATTCTTTCTTCCTTTTTCTTTCTTCTTCTCCCTCTCTCATTTCCTCTCTTTCTCCCTCAATGCACCTCATTCTCAATAAAAACAAAAAAAAGAAAAGGAGAAAGAACAAGTATAAACCAAGAGGGAGCAATGCACTGACGGAAAAGGCCCGAGAATGGATTCTTCATCTCCTCTTCACGACGACGGCTCCTCTTCGCCCTTTGTGCACTTCCTTCTTTTCTTTGTGAATAGTGGCAACGGTGGCAAGAGGCTTTCGTTCTCTCTCTTTGTCTCCCTCTCCCTCCCAAATGAATGATCTATTTCACACTCTCTTTCACTCTTCACGGCTAAATGATATGCTCGGGTTTTAGCCCTTTTTTTTGTCTGAGTACCATTGCTATTTGCATTGGAATTTCCTATCGCTATTTATGTCGAAATTTTTCATCACTATTTGTGAATATCATTGTAGTGTAAACTGACTCCCACAGGTTGTGGTGGCATCTGCAAGTCTACTCTCATAGCCCTAGCTTGCAATCCTTAGCTTCTTCTTGAGGGTTTCAACGACCTCCCCTTCCTCCATCTGAGTGACATCAAGCAGTGTATTGAGGAAGGCATGTTGCTAGGTTTCAAAGCCCACTTGGGCGGCCTCTGCTCGGCTTTTAGATAGTACTTTATCTTTTTCAACTTGAGCCAGACGACAACGCTCCAAGGCTTTGACTCTTCTTTCATTATGAGTCGCCCATTTGTCTACTCTTTTTGTCATCTCCTCGAGGCTTTCCCCCTGCCTCTGAGCTAGTACCATTAGCCTCTCTTCTTGATATTCCATTTCTCTTTTCATTGTTTGATGCTCTTCTTATTCTAAGGTAGCTTGTTTTTTCAATTTCTCCACTTCTTCTTCATACCTGCGTGTTCTTTCCTCCCTCATCACCTCTAGTTTCTCTATGGCTTTACTAATCTTGTCCACCTCTGCTTGCAAGTCTTCATAGAGCCCTAAGATCTCATCATTGTGGCTTTGCAGGTGCACTAGGGCTTCAGTCTCTTCATCAAATCTTGCCTGCCAATCAACTTTTGCTTCATCTTTAGCATGCAATTGTTCTTTGAGCTCACTGATCTCCCTTTGAGCCATGGCTATTTGGCAAGTTTTCTCTAACTGAAATGTAGTAATGCCCTCTTTTTCTACCTCTAGCTATGCCACTACTATCTTTTTCTCTTCCTTATCTTTCTCTATTTGAAAGAGAATCTCCTTGACATATTCATCGTACTTGGTAGGTGACATCTTTGTTATAGGGATAGAGGTTGTAGAGGTTGCCGCCTTTTGTTTCTTCGAGTCTTGTCTAGACTCGGCATCTCTTGTGCTGCCAATATTTTGGTTCCTTCCATAGGGTCCCTTCTCTTGTTCCTTGTCTCATTTTCTTATTCACAAAGTATTGTACCCAGGCCATTAGGTTGCTAGCGTCCACCTGGGACATAGAGCTAGGTGTGGAGATGGTGATAATAGTGGTGGGCACCAAGAGAGTTGGAATGGAGGTAATTGGGGACTTGCCCTTGCCTTCTTGTAGTGCAGGTGGTATGATCTTTGGCTCATGGGCACTCAAGCCCAGCCCTTCATATCTAAGCGGGCTCATGGGCTTTAGCTCGTCCCGCCTTCATATCTAAGCGGGCTTCATGGATCTGTGTGTTGCAAGGGCTATATCTTCATCCTCCTTTCTTTTCAACTCCTCCTTCTCTTCACCTACCTTTCTCTTTCTTTCTTCTTGGGTCTTCTTAGAATCCCTGTGAGCCTTTTGTAAGTTTGCTTTCTCCTTTTTCCTTCTCTACTCTTCTTGCTTTTCCCATGCACTTTTCTTCTTTGTCTTCTTAGCCTCTCCACAGCTAGACTACTCTTCATGTTCTCTTTCCTCTTCATCCTTAGTCATCGTCCTTTCACTGGATTGTGTCTCTTGTTCATGGTGAGGTGGCAACCTGTTTACCACAACACAGAGGATCGAAAAATGGAGCAGAAGTGTGGGAAAAATGGAAGAAGGAGATAAACAAAAAGGCACAGGACAAAGCAAGGAAAAGGCGCCCCGCCGGGACCCTAAAAATTTGAATGACGACCTCTCCAGTAGACTACAGTGTCGCCTTGAGAAAAGAAAAGAGTAAAAGCACGCCATTAAATATAAAGGCGCTCCCAAATCCTTGTAAAAGGAGCGTCGGGAACACTCCTGTGCAAATTGTATGCATTAGTGGGAATGGGATAAGTTAGAACGGTGGGAAATAGGAAAAGAGGGCTGCCTAGGCTAATGGCCGGCCATGTAAAAAGTGGGGATGACCGCCCAAAAAGTAGGGCATGTATATAAAGTTCAAAAGTGAATGAGAAGCTCATTCTTGTGTGTGGCCAAAGCTTCTTCTTCTTCTTCTTCTCTTGTTTCTTGCCTTCTTGCTTGTGCTTGAGTGAGGGAGTGAGGGAGTGTGAGGGAGTGAGTGTGTGAGAGTGAGGGATTGTGCAGAAGAAGCTCTCCATCTTCTCTCTTCATCTTCTCTTCTTCTCTTCTCTTCTCTTCTCTCATGCGGCTATGGAGGATGGAGCTTGACGGAGGGGGCTTGAGGTTGCTCGAGCTTGCCACAAGGATCATGGAGCTACTGGAGTGCAAGAGAGAGAAGGGAACTCAATCGAGCATCAAGGTAAGCTCACTACACCCGTAAGGTAGGCATTGCACGTCGACTATATGAGAGGTAGCCATGGCCGCTCGGCTTGAAACGCTTGATCAATAAGCGGTCCGTAGGTCTCGGGGTAGAGCTTCGTAGCTCCCCTCCATTTTGGTTTCATTGCTGGGATTGACAGAATCGAGCCTTGAGTGCCACACGCATCGAATCAAGCATAGAAGTAGGGTTTGCACCCCGAACCAGTGCTTGAGATAGTTAGGAGATTTAGGAGGTTTTAATCCTTGGAGCAAGTAAGTATTTTGATTTGTGTTGAATATTAGAGTAGGACCATCCATCTCCATATCTATTTTTGGTTTCTGTTGCATTAGGTTAAGTTTAAGATAGGAAAAAGAAGGAAAATAGAAGGGTTTTGCTGTTGCTGAAAACAGAAAAATAGGGGCACAGATTCAGACTTCTGGCTAGAAGAGTGTATGGGATTAATTGCTCAGTTTATAGCAGGCTGGGATGGGGCAATAAGAGGCCCAAGGAAGCAGGGAACACCACATTTGACATTCTGCCTTCTGAGAAGAGAGTGAGCTTGAGAGCCGCGGAGAGAGCAAGAGAGAGAGAGCTGCAGGGAGATCGTAAAGTGCTAATCGATTCGAGCACCACATCACTTCTAGGTATGCCAGGTAGTTCCCACTGTTGCTTTGTATCTATTTGAAAGGCATGGCATGATTCGGTGGAGTAGGCGTTGACCTTGAGGCATCGCGCACAACTTGCGGGCCGTCGTCCACGCCATCAGACCAGTTCATCCGAGTCCCAGAATAGGATTGCCCGATTTTTGGAGTCGGACCGTCCGACTCCAAAAATCGGACCACCTTTCTGATCTGATTCCTAGAATCGGACCAGCCAAAAATTGGACCACTTTTTCGATCTGATTCCAGAATCGGACTAGTAGTCCGATTGTCATAATCGGATCTAGTGTCAAACTCGGACCATGTATCCTAGTCCCAGACTTGTACCACTCGACCCATTGCAGTAGTCGAACCTCCCCTATCTGACTAGGGAAATCAGACCAAAGTAGAATTTTACCATCGTTCCTAGTGTGAAACTCAGACCAACCCATACGATTCCCAGGATCGAACCAGCCCATAGTCCTGGCCACCTTGGTCACATCTCTGATCCCCCAAGGAACCCAATTTAGGCTTAGAAGCCAGAGGCCAGACAGGATAGCCGAGGATTCACCCCGAACATCTAGACACTGAGCAAACCAAATTTAGAAATTGACTTGACGTTTGACGACCAGCCAACCAACCAATCCTGAAGTAGAATAGAGAATGCATCAGGGTCTTTCAGTAAAACTTTAGATCATCCAGAACTTGCGCTTAGAGCCACATTAGGCTACGAACGTGAGGAGTAGAGTGGAGTTTGCATTGAGCATTTCGTGCATCCGCACCTCACTTTTTGATTTCATCACGTAAGGTGCACTACAAGAAAAGGAAAAAACTGTTTTGGCACTGAGCACTAGAAAGCACAAAGCACAATTTGTGAATAAGATTAACAACTGCTTCCAATAACAAGGAGCTCATCAAGAGACACAATAACATCAAGGAACCCACTACTAGGAGAAGATCCCAAAACATAGTTGGCTACCTGGGAGCCCCAACAGTAGGACCCTAAGAGGACATGAAGATCCGGAAGGCAACAACATAGAGGATCGAATGCTGCCGGAGTTACTCAAACTGATCGACGACCTTGTGGAGCTGGAAGTGGGAGCAATGTCAGGATCACAAGACAGAGGACCGACTAGACTTGGGAGAATTCCCAGTCATAGTGCAGGAGTTAGTTAATGAGTTTGACTTGTTGACTAGGATGGTAGTTCAGGGTAGGCTAGTAGAGGAAGTGGTAGCAAACCTAAAAGAGAAAAGAAAGGTGATCAGAAAGGTGCTAGAGAGCATAATTGCCTATAACCATGAGCAAAAGGCTAGGAAACTCCAACAAGATGTAGACATGTACGAGGCCCGGTGTGTGCTAGCCCTGGCTGGTGTAGCCAAAGCAAGACCAAATGCAGAGAGAGAGTGAGCAGTAGAGGCTAACTTATCATTGAGTGAACTTGTAGCCAGGCGGCTCATGGACAACACGTCCACTAAGTAGAGCGCAACAGCCTTAGCCACAGCATTACTCTCGGGATTAGGGGTCATGCAAGGGGCAATCTAGGATCCCTGTTGTAGCAAAGCAACTAGACAAGTATGAACCTAGCAATGACCTATATAGCTTTGTGGAGCAGTTCGAACAAGTTTGCGAAGCAAACAGCCTCACAGACCTTGCGCAATGCTCTCAAGCTTTTGGGCTATGTTTAGGTGATAAGGGGAGAATTTGGTACACTAGTCTAGATGCAGCTGAGCACATGAACTTTGTCCATCTTAAAGACCATTTTATCAAGAGATTCTCTGAGGCAGGGTACTCTGACAACCTCATCGTCTGGTTGATGAATTTCAGTCAGAGGGAAAAGGAAGACGTAAGAGACTACGTCACTCATGTACGTAGCCTTTTCAAGAGGATCCTCGCCAATGAGCGACCTAACGAGAAGGCTGTGTCTACCGTGTTTATAAATGGAATTTGAAGGGAGAAGCTCTACAAGGCCTTGGCTAGTAACTCCACCCTACACAGGGACGTGTTGGCTAGAGTTTTTGAAGAGGAAATAAGGGTGGATGATCAGCTTAGGGAGCAAAGCATGAGGAACTCCAGTCGGGACAGTACAAGCTAGAGAGCTCCAGAGCAGATAATAGCTTTGGGAGAGAGAGAGAGCTCTAGCATATGAGATAAGGGAAAGGGTGTTGACCAAGGCCAGGAGCTGGCTGAGGTAAGAATGGAGCTTGCACAATTGCAAGAACAGATGAGGAAGCCTACGAGGTCTCATGTGCAGTGTATACACTGTGGTGAAAACCACCTCTCAGCTAAGTGTTAAGATCCTAGATCCAGGCCGTGCTCAAACTGCGATAGGTTCAGTCATGACGCATTGCGTTGCAGATTGCCCAGGAGATTCCCATATGCGCAGCAATACAACCCTCCATACTTAGGCAACATGCCACCTAACCTCTTTGGCAGGGGAGCCCAGCTAGCGCTTCTAGCACCAATTGATGCAAGATCGGCCATTCCTAGGCTAGAGATGAACCCAACATGCATACCCAAACCACCAAGGCCCTATGTAACCCAACCACCCCGAGTGATGCTCCTGTTCACTATGTGGAAGAACCTAGTGAAGAGGAAACCTATGTGAACCCATACATCTCCTATGGCGAGGAAGGAAATCGCGTCTTGATGGACTATCGACCAGTACCGGTAATGGCGTTGGGCAGAGAAAGAGGTAGAGGCTTTGGAGGACCAAGTCAAGATCCAATCTCATGCTGGACTTGCGGTCATCCAAGCCATATTTCATCACGCTACCCGGAAAGGGAACATGCAAACAAGAACAAAGCTAACCTTCGATGCACCGAGTGTGGGATCACACACCTATTTCCTGACTGTCCTAGATGGAAGCTGTCAGCTAGTTTTGCCAACATGCCCTCCGTACCCTTATTCGGTGTGGAGACCTTTGGCAGTGAGGATACACCCATTCCACTATAGGTCATGACGCGAGTACAGACAAAATGAATAGGCATCTCATTGCCTGGGCCAAGTAACCTAGATGCAGCCTCGTTGGGAAAGAAAAGCTATAGGAGAAGGAGAAAGAGAACAGACACAAAGATTACCCTTAAGATTGTGGAAGCTACAGCCTTAGTGGCAGGAAAGGGGGTCAATGATGCCGAGGCAGAGACCTTAGTTCCTAAGACAGCAGAACTAGGGAGTGCCAAGGTAGGGGAGTACCCCCATCCTAGACAGCAACTCGAGGCTATAGCCAAAGTTAAGGAGTGGGTCAAGGATGCCCAAGAATACCTTAAAGATGTAGAATCCATACTCGAAGACCAAATGGAAGACCTCTCTAGTGTGAGTACACCTGTTTCACCATCACGATCTCAATCGAGGAACACACCCACGCCACAAGAGATGCCACAGAGGCAAGACCAAGGAGAACCTTAGAACACAATCTCTAGTGATTTTTTGCAAAAATTGGTGCAAAATATGAATATGCTTGTGCAGGTACAACAACAACAATAGGTGATGCAAGCTTCTACTCAAACAAAATATGTTGTGATGAATGCTTTGCAAGCAGTTGAGCGTGAGGTGAAGTTATTCAATGGCAGGAATGTATCTACATATGTGCATACCTATGCTCAAAAGATGGAATACTTTGGGGTGGCTCAACCTGCATGGAGCTGGTATTTTGTGTGTGTTACTATACATGAACTGAAAGCACCGGATTACTAAATTATACATGTAGGATGATGATTGGGTAGCCTTCAAGAAGACACTAAGGGAAGAATTTTATATTAAAGATTCCAATTTGATTACATATAAGTCTTTTCAGGAGTGGGTTTTACAACCCAATAATGGTCTTGTGGCTAAAGAATTGTTAAGAGAATTTGAAAGTCAATTTGAGCAGTTGGATCTTGTATAACGGCAAGCTCTTGCAAGTCAGAAAATTGAATTGTTTCTACAGGCAAATGATCCTGAGCTTCAAGAGAAGCTTGATGATTTACTGAAGGATCAGACTACAGAGGTAGGTCTTAAAACAGAGTGGAGACATGCCAAGGAAGCTGTTACTACACTTATGAAGAAGCATAGAAGAAGAGAAAGATTGCATGTCTCTAGTTTGCCCACTGTTACGTGCAAGACAGTTCATGTATCCAATAAGCCACCTACTTCTGTGGCTAACCCTGTGGTTGTACTTGCTATTGTTCCCTCTGTTAGGGAAGATGTCTTAGATGAATTGGTCAAAGGCATGCATATTCTTCAATTGAAGGTTGCAAAATTGGATGAAAAAGGACAAGAGGAAAGGGGACGGGCAGCAGCCCTTAAGCCAAGAAAAAGATGTATGTGGTGTGATAGTTTACAACATGAGAGAAAGGATTGTACTGCCTATTAGGAGGCCTTGGCACGACAACTCAACTTCTGGAAAGATGGAAAGATCCATGCACAAGAAATGGGATTGCCTCTTGCTTTGAATTTCAGAAAGGGAGGTATGCAGAAGTTGTTGGAAGACTCTTGGCAGTTTGAAATGCTTATGTAGTGATACATGCTTCTACTTTTGATCTCCAATTGGATAGAATGCATGAACAAGTGATGGTTGGTCCAAAGGCTGAAATATGGACACATGCTTTACATGCAGCTGAAAAGAGAAAGGTCAATGATAGTGAAATGTCTCATGCAGGGCAAGACATTTGTGATATAACTGGTTGGCAATCACCAATAGATGCATATTTAGCAAAGGTACAAAACACGAATGTACTTGTGGAAGAAAAATGAAAAAGAGATGAAGAGAATGCAAGGACATCTAAAAGAATGACAAGAAGAAGTGTGGATCAGCCTAAAGCTACAAATTAGCCACCTCCCGAGCATGTTATGGAAGAGGTTAGTCAGAAGAAGAAATAGGATAGCAAACAAGATGGCAAAAAGAAGGGAAAGCAGCCAGGATATAAATTGCAATCTGACATTGAGATAGCCACAGATCTTAAGAAGGTTCTTGAAGAATGGATCTTAAACAGTCCGGTGGAATTCACCTTGGGAGAGGTGCTTGGCATTGCCAAGCAAGAATTTCATGATGAAATCATTGACATAATTAAGAGGAAGCATCAGTTTCTCGGTGATACCACTAGTGCATTGCTGCAATTTGAAGAGGAAACTGGTTTGTTGGGTATTTGGGCTCAATATGAGCATGAAGTACTGGATTATCTATGTAAGATGCTACTAATCAGTAGACAACATGTGGAAGAGAGAAGAAAGTGGCTAAAATTGCATTGTCTTGTAGCAATATGCATGGTGGAGTAAGGTAGATGCAACAATATGGGGAACAGACTCTAGGATTTACTCCTCGAAGTCACTACACAAGAAATCATTGGACCATGGCTACCACTGAAATAGTAGTCAAAATAGGAGAACGTGAAACTCCTTCTGTTGCTTTACTTGACCATGGATCTGAGATAAATGTCATTGAGCATTGATTGTATGAAAATGGTGCATGACCTGTAGAAACTAATCATGGTTGGCATATGAGGGCTGCAAATAATTCTTCGAGAGATCTCTATGTTGCATCTCCTAATGTAAGAGTGAGAATTGGTGATGTACAAGAAGAGCAACACTTCTTTTTGCAAGATAATTCCTCATATGTAGTCATTTTGGGATAGCCCTATATTACATGAGTGCGTATGGAAATAAAGGTGCTTGATGATGGTTTTGCTTATGCAAGAGTCAAAAGCAAGGATGGGAGGAAAGCAATCCAATTTCTTACTGTTTGTGTTAATCATCCTAGAAATCAGCATACGCTTTGAGAGTTTCCTTTGGCTCCAAATGCAAGGGAATTCAAAGACCTAGATTTTCATTAAGCACTGTTGTAATGCGGGGCTACAATAGTGTTGTTCAGAGGATGTAGTCGCCTCTTGATGGAATGAAGCATGTATTTACTATTGGTTATTCTCAGTTTACAACAAACAGTTCATGTTGCTTTAAGCTACGGAAGCTTTGTGCAAGGCTGAACGCATATCTATGAAATGAGCTACTAAGGAACTGAGAGCATTGGGATTGTTAGCTGAAAATGAAGGCATTTCAGGCATCTTTTATGGGCTGAATATCAATGACACTATGGCTAAAATTTCAACAACTATACATGCAAAAAATGAGACTAAAAATATAGTGTTGTAGAAGGGTTTCTTTTGCATACTAAGAGAGAATGTTTGATGCGGATGTTGGCTAAGCATGGAAAGGCATTTGCATTTTAGCCAAGTGAAATAGGTTGTATGGATCCAAATATTGGCTCTCCTATGGTAACATTTACTATGCCACATGTACCATGTAACTTGAGGCCTATTCCAATGCCTAAATCTTACTTGCCAAAGCTGATGGATTTGCTAAATGAAAAGATTCGCATGAAGATCTTGGATCCCTCTTCAGCCCCGTACTCAAATCTGTAACATCCCTCCCCCTCCATGACCCCCATGCCTCCCCCCATAGGAACTCCCCCCCCCTTAGAGTTTTTTTAATTAATTTTTCTGAAATTTTTTTACCCCTCTCTCTCCCCCTGTCGTGAGCATGGCGGGGAGAGAGAGAGAGAGGGAAAGAGCTATGTGATGGGGGGTATGTAGCCCCCCCAGATCGTGGGCGCTGTCCTCCCCCCCATAACCATCTCCCTCCCCTCCTCACCTTAAAAGGGGGGCCCCATGTGGTCCGCAGGGAGGCAGCGAGCTCTCCCCCACCGCTTGCAGCAGGCGCCACTCCCTGCCTCGTCAATCTGCCCAGTAGCCTAGCAGGCGCCACCCCCTACCTCGTCAGTCTGCCTAGAAGTATGGCCCCCCTTTCCCGTGGAGAGAGAGAGAGAGAGAAAGAGAGGAGAGAAGAAGGGTAGATGAAGAAGTAGAAGAGGAAGAGGGAGAGAGGAAGAAGAAAAAGAATAAGAAGAATAAGAAGAAGGAGGAGGAGGAGGAGGAGGAGGAGAAGAAGAGAAGAAGAGGGAGAGAGAGTGGGAAGGAGAAGAAGAAAAAGAGGTAGGAGGGGAGAGAGACAAGAAGAGAAGGAGATAGAGAAGGGAGAAGAAGAAGAAGAAGAAGAAGAGAAGGAGAAGGAAGAGGGAGAGAGAGGAGAAGAAGAAGGAGAGGAAGAAGGAGAGGAAGAAGGAGAAGAAGAGGGAGGGGGAGAGAGAGAGAGAGAGAGAGAGAGAGAGAGAGAGAGAAGGAAGGGGAAGAGGAGGAAAAGAAGAAGAGAGGAGAGGGAGAGAGAGAGAGAGAGAGAGAGAGAGAGAGAGAGAGAAAAGGAAGGGGAAGAGGAGGAAAAGAAGGAGAGGAGAGGGAGAAAAGAAGAGAAGGAGAAAGAAGGAAGGGGAAGAGGAGGAAAAGAAGAAGGAGAGGAGAGGGAGAGAAGAAGAGGAGGAGAGAGAAGGAAGGAGAAGAGGAGGAAGAGAAGAAGGAAAGGAAGAAGAGAGGGAGAGAAGAAGAGAAGGAGAGAGAGGAGATGAAGGGAAGGAGAGAAAGAGAAGAGAGAGAAGGAGAAGAAGAAGTGAAGAAGAAGCAAAAGAGGTAGAAGAGAGAAGAGAGAAGTAGGAAAAGAAGAAGAGGAGGAAGGAGAGAGAGAAAGAAAAGGAAGAAGTAGGAAAAGAAGAAGAGGAGGAAGGAGAAAGAGAAGAGAAGAGGAAGAAGAGAGGGAGAGAGAGAGGAGGAGAAGAAGAAGTGAAGAAGAAGCAGAAGAGGTGGAAGGAGAGAAGAGAGAAGTAGGAAAAGAAGAAGAGAAGGAAGGAGAGAGAGAAAGAAGGAGAAGAGAAGAGGAAGAAGAGAGGGAGAGAGAGAGAGAAGGAGAAAGAGAGGGGAAGAGAGTTGGAGAGTGAAGACGGTTCGAGGAGCCACACTCAAGCTCCCCCTCATTGGCAAAGGATCCCCTTTCTGCAACCTTTCGCTCCCAATCCGGTCATCTTGAAGGCCGATAAGGCCCGGACTATCCAAACCCCGAGTAGAAATGGCTCCCAAGAAGAAAATCGCGGGAAGCGTAGGTGCCAAAGCTACCGTTGGTACTGGTAATGCGGGAGAGGCGAGCGAAGCGACCAACGCCATAAATGCCCCTACGAACACGAATCAAACCTAGGTTCTTTAAGCATTATAGTTAATTTATTTCTCGTGGAAGAGATAAAAGGGTTAGCTACGTGCATGGAACAAGGACGAGTCATAGGATTTTTGTTTACTCTAAGTGCTCGATTGCATGCGTGAAATGGTAAAATAATAAAATGATAAGGTTTTTGCATTATTTCACATAAAATAATAGCTTTTAAACCAGCTTAGTGCATGAATAGTCATTTAGAATTCATGCTTCGTGATCATGACTAAAAGAAACACATGAAATGATAGTTTTCGATGGATAGAAACCTAGACCTTCATGGGATCCGGTGGATTAGGAATAAATATAATTTCCTACGAATTGTTTTATCGATCATGCTATGGACTATCACAAATGGATACGCTCCTAGCTTAATTGAAGTTGGTGACCTACCCCTAAAAGGATTGTTGACCCAAGTTATGCTTGGTTGTTTGAAAATGTTGTAAATCCCTTGAGCAAGTGTTTTGATACATCCAAGTTAAATTCTGATTGTACATGCAATGGGATTGCGATGCCTTGAAGCAAGAGGTTGTGTATTCAACTGTTTGTTAATGTGGTTTTGGATGTTAACCCAAGTGGGGTGTGATTGATGATTGCATGGCTGGGTCTGAGATGACTGTTTGCCATGGAAACAAAAGGGATGTTTTCCCTAGTAATTGTTTTTAAGCTAGTTGCTTCAGCTGTGGTTGATTTCCTAAAGGGATAATTAAGAAAGGATGGCGCTAGCTACCCCCCGCGAACCGCCAAACCCTAACCAAGGGGGTTGTGAATCCTTGCTGGGAATATGGACCGAACCCACCGCGAGAGGTCTCTCCGTGGAAATTACTTGGCGCAGGAGGACGCTTGGGTGCCAGTGGGGGATCTGGCCGTAAATCCCAATGCCTCTGGGCCCTACACAAGTGTTCTACGTGACTCAAGATGGGATCTCGAGGCCTTGATACTAGCTACAAGGCAGAATCTTGGTAGGATAAACCTTCAGGATTTGTTGCTGGAGACGGAAGGATTTTTCTGTAGAGGCAGAAAGGAACACTTAATTTTCCTGTATGGGCGGGAGACAAACATTAATCTAAAGATAAGTTAAGGAAGTGTTTGATCTTATTTTATCTTGCTTTCATTGTCAGTCCTGAATTACGTAAAGGAACTTGTGATTAACAGGTTAATTAAGGAAGCTGCTTTTATGTATCAAACATAATGTGGTAGGAAATTAGATAACTAAAACAACCCCCCAGGGAAGCGTGGTGGATGTGACCAATGGGTCTATCCTACTAAAGGGTGGTCTCGGTTAGCTGAGAGCTTTCCTCAAAGGGAGTGTTAACGAGGAATGTTAGGAAGACCTGATTACAAGGAACCTGGACTTCAGGTAGATCCTAGTGGGAACGATCGGATAAGTTCCATTGCGGGGCAGACTCGAGAGACCCTAATTGGCAAACCCCGTTTCATTCCTTGGGAGTGCCGGGCAGTGTCTTCTAGATACATCTCTCGATGGACTGCGAAGACATGACCCGCGATTTGAGGACTGGGCACGTTACAAAATCGTTGGTTTACTGTGCCCAAAAAGAATGGGGCTTTGAGATTTATTCAAGACATGCAAACGGTCAATAAAGTGACCATAAGAAATGTGGGTGCAGGTCCTCTGGTTGATGAATTTGCAAAGGCTTTTGTAGGCAGAGCGATCTATTCTTTGGGTGATCTTTACTCGGGATATGATCAATTTCAGCTTGCAATTGAAAGTAGGGATATCACAACCATGAAGACTCCCTTGGGATTAGTATAGATGTGTACTCTCCTACGCAAGATGCAACAAATTTAGTGGCAAACATGACAAATGCTATGAATAGGGTACTGAGGGATTTTATACCACAATTGACAATGCCCTTCTTGGATAATATTCTAATAAAAGGGTGTGCAGTGGATAAAAAGAATGAAGAGATGGATGCTCATGGGTGCAGACAGTTTGTTGCAAATCATATTGTGGATTGTGAGAGGGTTTTGACACGTCTAGAAGAGATGCATTTAGCTCTTTCTGGACAAAAGTTTATATTTGGAATTGAAGAGGTTTTGATTGTTGGGCATATGTGTGGGCCCTATGGGCAAAGACCATCATCAACAAAAATAGATAGGATTGATAGAATGTAAGATGTATGCACAAATGTATTAGAGGTGCTTAGATTCTTGGGAGCATGCGTATTCTATTTGATATGGATTCCTCACTTTGTACATGTAGCCGATGCTCTATATCAACTTCTGAGGAAAGGTCAGAGATTTCATTGGGAAAGGAAGCATCAAAAAGCAATGAAGAAATTGAAGTAACTCTTAAAATCTACCCCTACATTGAGGCAGGCTGACTATTTACATGGAAAGCCTATCATTGTTACTGTTGATATAAGCCCAATCAGGATTGGATGGGCAATTGGGCAAGATGATGAGGAAGGGAAAAGATATGAAATTCATTTTGGTGCTAAAGTATTGATTGAATGACAAAGAAGATATCCACATGTAAAAAGAGAATTATGGGGAATTTTGACAGCCCTTAAATGTGATAAGGAGTATTTTATGGGTGCTCATGTAGTCATTGAGACCGATTGTTTGCTGGTATTGGCTATGATTACTAGTTGTGCTACCCCAGACATTGCTATGCTCTGATGGATTGCATACATCATATATTTGAACCCTGAATTTCAGCATATTGCAAGAAGAGATAACCCAGTGGTGGCAGACATGTTATCTCGAGCATGCTATGAGAATGAAGATGGGATGATGGATGAGGAGGAAGAAGATGACTTCTTTGCGGCTAAAAATGATGTTGTAAGAGTGAATTTAGCAATGCAAGGTGTTGTTACAACATTAACAGAAGCTTGGACAACAAAGAGAATACACTTTAGATGTTTTTCATCTTGTGTAGAAGTGTTTTTGGAAGACAAATACGTAGGAGAGTGGCTGAGAATTGATCAATACCTTAGTACATTAACAAAGAGAGATGAGTGGCTGACAAATATGTAGGAGAGTGGCTGAGAATTGATCAATACCTTAGTACATTAACAAAGAGAGATGAATGGTTAGATGAGGAGTTTAAGAAGATCAAGAGGAAAGCCTATGGGTTTTTCTTAAAAGAAGGATAATTATGGAAACATGCTAAAAAGAAACAGGGTGTGCCATTGTGAGTTTTGGGTAACAGAGCTTCACAGGTAAATGTTATGCAAGAATTTCATGAAAGCTTATGGGCTAGCCATAGAGGTGTTTGGGGTACTTTTGCAAAGATCAAAGAAAGATATTGGTGGCAGGGTATGTATAAGAATGTTTCTCACTTTGTGGAAACATGTACGACATGCCAAATGTATTCATTTGTGAGACATCGGGATGGATTGCAGCCCACATATCCATTGTCTCTTCATTTTCAGTGGGTGGTGGATTTGGTCACAATGCCATAGGTCTTTGGCAAATAAGGTATCTTGTGCTTGCCCATGAAGACTTCACTAATCAAGTGGAAGGGAGAGCTTTATGTACTAAGAAAACAAATGTTGTGTGTATTTTTCTCTTAGAAGAGATCTTTTGTAGGTATGGCTATGTGGAAAAAATTACAGTAGATAGGGGTGAGTTGGATGCAAATGAAGCTCATGATTTCTTTGCACGGTTGGGGATAAAGCTTTCTTTAACTTCAACCTATAACTCTAAAGGAAATGGTAAAAGTGAAAGAGGTCATCCACCTATTGTGAAGGCATTGGCAAAAGCATGTGGAGAGAAGGTAAAAGAGTGGCCACGATTGCTCCCTTATGCTTTGTGGGCTGACAGAACAACTCATAGTGCCATTACAGGATATATGCCTACAGAATTGATGTATGATCAAAAACCTATCATGCCGATACAAGAGATGAAAATCACATGGAGTGTGCTACCTTGGGAGGAGGAGTTGAATTGAGAGGAGTTATTGGCCTTATGCATTAGACAGTTGGAAAGAAAGTCATAAGACATAGAGGTAGCAATCGCAAAGTTAAGGGCAACAAGGATATAGAACAAGAAACGGTTTGACAAAAGACAAAGACTGAGACCAAGAACCATACAAGATGGGGATTGGGTATTGGTTTATGATAGCAGTTTAGACAACTAGCATAGTTCCATGCGTAAAGTTTCCAAAAGATGGTTTGGACCCTATGTGGTAAGACAGGTGTTTAATAATGCTACTTATACATTAAATGAACTAGATGGGATAGCCATAAAACTTTTGGTAGCAGGGAAAATAATAAAATTATTCAAGAGGCGGGAATGTACTACCAATGAGTTGCCAGAATTGGAAGAAAATGGTGGCAATGATACAGGGGGTAGCCATGAAAATATGGAAGATGAAGAAGCAAAGGATATGGTTATAAACGATGAGGAGGACTCAGAATCCGGTGACAACTAGGATTTTGGCACATAACAAAGATGTGTAGGTTTAGAGGATGTGGATGTTGTGATTCTATGCGGACACTGTGTGAAAAAGTATAGAATGCATCATCATCCAACTTCTTTATTGATCTAGAGAGTCAATGTGATCTGAGTCATTAGTACTAGTGTGAGTTGCACGAATTATCCAAAAATACTAGATTTTTGGATACTTTTAACCTATTTTTTATATTATTTATTGTAAAAATTTGAAAATTTTAGAGAATCTTCTAGATTAGGATGGCATGCAAAAAGCAAGTTGTTTTTTCAGCCAGTTATGGAATTTTCATAAAAAGATAGATTGACAAAACCGCGTGCACATCACGATTGTTGTTGACAGGCTGAAAACTATTGTTTGAACTGGAATAGGAAGAAAAAGTGATCTGAGAGATTTGTGACCAGGTGTCCTACAATTTTACCCCCCTTTCGGAGCCAATGAAGCCATCACACTTGGGTTCTGAGAAGCAGAGAAGGAGTTATTATTTCTTGATCCACGTTTTTGTTCTACGAAGAAACTCGAGGAGATCTAATGCCTGGAGAGTACTAAGTAGTGCCAGACAAAGGATTTTAGGTTCTGTCAATACATATTGATTTGATTCATTGTTCTTTATCATTATTGTGTTTACCTCTTGTGTATTCTTTATCTTCTCTTCCATCTCCTATCTCTACTTCCTTCTACCTTTGATCCCCTGTGGATTTGATCTTTCGACAAAAGCTTCTCTGCAGACTACAGTTTTGGTCTATAGATTATTTTAGATTCTGTGGGCCTAAAATTTTGAGATTCTATGGATTTAGCAGGCTAAGTCTCTTTTGTCTTGAGTATCTAATCTGTCTTGATGTTTTGTATGGTCAAGCTTGAGGGTGACATTTGCGTAGGGCCTTTGGCCGTTTTGACTTTAGATACCCAGATCCAGGTGTTACTCACATAGTAGCCTTGCACTTGCAACATAAGGTCTTGGGGATCCATCACGACTAAACTGTATGTCGATGTCTATAGTTTTGACTTAGCCTCCTAGGTTTTGAGTGTGGGTCCTTAGCCTTGCAAGGCTGTGGATGTCTGCTCCTAGTAGGTGGTGGGCCTCGATGTTTAGATATACATTGAAGCCTTGATTTAGGGCTTAGTTTTGGCTTCAATGGTTTGCACGTCTTTAGGTTTGGTGGGTGGTGATGAGTCACGACCCCCTCCTTAGACTTGATTGTGGGTTTCTCTACTGGTGGCTTTGCAGACTTTAAAGGAGTTGCACAACCCTTGTTGAAAGCGGTGACTATATGTACCTTGCCTATGGCCAGGTGAATATGCTAGGACTCATACTTGACATTGCAATGAGCTTACTTTTTAAATGTGCGTCCCAACAGAAATTCCGTACCTACATCTTTAGTGTTTGGAAACACATAGAAGATCATTGGTATGCTTTCAAACTCGATATGAGACTGCGGCCTTGTACTTTCCCAAGAGTGCATATGATCAGCATCCATATGGGCTCAGTTTGGCATTGGTGGGCTACAATTGCGGTCTGCCAATGCGAGTCCAATGATCGTGAGTCTAGACATTAAATTTAGCTCCCTCATCAATCACTACATTGAAGGTGTGTGTTTTCTTAGCAATGACCGTTATGCTTAGATAGGTTGGTTCTACAACTTCCTCATCCTCATCATCAATCTTTGTGATAGTGTCCACTCGCACATTGATAGGGGATTCTAACATTAGCAGCTCATGCAATGGGTGTGCGGGAGGGTAGTACTTCTTTGTGTGGTTGCCATTGAAGAAGCCTATGCCCTCACCCTCTTGGGTTTTGAGTTTTACATTGCTAGTTTGATTGATGGTACAACCTCTGAAAGGCCCTAGCCCTCTAAAATTCATTTTCCTACTTATGCTCCTTGAGTGAGTCCAATAGTTCCAAGTCTCCCTATTTGAAATTGCATCGCTTCACGTGCTTGTCAAAGCTTTTGCGTCTTGCCTTCTCGCATATTAGTATGTGGGTAGCCAGAAGTCGAGTTTTCGATAGGCGTTCTAGCTCAACTAGGCACTCTGTCCATGCCTCCTTTCCATCCCATATCTCTTGATGAGCAACTCTTAGGCTAGGAATAAAGAACTCTATAGATAGAATTGCTTCACTCTTGTGGGTCAACCTGAAGGGGGTCTATCCCACAACCGTTTTATAAGCTGTGCGGTAGACCCGTAAGGCTGTCACCATGAGTTTGTTATCCAAGTCGTTGCATGAAGCAAAGACTATCTTGGTCATGACATCTACTAGAATTTTATTCATAGGCTCAACCTAGAGGATAGTATGGTGAGGATTTTTTATGGATGATTAGAAAGGTGGATAGGTGATGAGAGATTACTTCATTGATGAAGTGTGTGCCTTGGTTGCTAATGAGTTTGATGGGGCAGTCAAATCTTAAGATTACCTGCTCCCAAAGGAACTTGGCAGTGGTCATAGCATCATTCTTTCTCATATCTCATACTTTCGTCCACTTCATGAGATAGTTAGCAACAATGATGTATTTCACTTGTGAGTATTGTGCTATGGGACTGATTGGCCTAATGAAGTTGATTTCCCATTTCTCGAATGGTTTCCTTGCAATGATTGGACTCAACTCCATTTTTTCCTTGCGAACTGGTACCTTTGTCCTTTAGCACTCATCACAGTGCTTTACGAATCATGCTGCATCTCGAAAAAGAGTAGGCCTCCATAGCTGAGACTACAACACCTGTGGGCTATTGTGTCTCCATTGAAATGCCCTCCTACTATTCCATCATGTGTCTCTATAAGTACATCATGCATTTCATGCTTGCACACACATCTGCGCAGAAATTCATCTTGTCCTAGCTGATAGAGTTGGCCTACTATCAAAACTAATAAGGTTGGATTTTGAGAATGAGTCACCTAAGTTGGGCTTTTTCTATTGATCGTTCAAAGAGTCCATGCTCAAGTACTTGGACTATGTCATCTACCCAATAAGGTGTCAAATAATCTCTAAACAAATCTCTTTCACTAGATAGGCTGAATAGATGGGCATCTGATAGTTCGTCTCTACAATGCCTTGTCCAGCACCGGCTTCTCCTGTGGAGATGCAAGACATATGATCAGTCATATAATGCTACTTTCCTTTACGTACAACCATGGAGAAGTTGAATTCTAAAAGCAAAAGTAACCATCGAGCTACGTATCCTGTAGCGCATGGTTTATTGACAAGGTAAAGCAAGGCTTGATGGTCAACAAAGAAGATAAAGGGTGTAGCCAAAAGATAATGCTAAAATTCTTTACAGAAAAAACCATGGCTAAACCCTCTCTCTCCATTGTCAAGTAATTCATTTTCATATTTATGAGTTGTCTGCTAGCAAAACTCACACGATAGTCTAAGTTGTGTTCACTAGGCTAGCATAACACAGCTCCTGCAACGAATTTAGAAGCATCAATGTGAACATAAAAAGTGATTGTCTAGTCTGGGGCTCATAGAATTGGTGTAGTGGTTAGAGCTTTTTTCAACTCCTCATATGCATGTTGGCATTCCTCGGTCCACTCGAATAGAATCATTGACTTGTATAAAGGTCAGTAATCAATGAATAGTTCAACACAAATTGTTGATAATACTCTGTATGGCCTAGGAAGCACTGAACTCCCTTGTAATCAGTTTGGTGGTGAAATATCAATAATAAACTTGACTTTTGAGAAGTCAGTGGCAATGTCGTTGTTTGACACCACGTGCCCTAGGATGCATCCATGCTTCACCTAGAACTAGCACTTTAAGGGGTTCAACAAGAGACAATATAATCGACACCATTCAAAGATAGCTTGGATTTTGTCTAAGTGTTCCTTCCAAGTAGATTAAACACACCGATCATCAACGAAAACCTCTAACTCCTTCCTAAGCATATCCTTGAGTATAGCACAGATGAGCCTCTAGAAGGTAGCTTGTGCGTTAGTCAACCCAAAGGGCATGACTATGTAGGCAAAGTCTCCCCACTCAATGTGGCAAAGGTGGCCTTTTGCCTATTTTCAGGATGCACTTGCACCTTATTGTACCCTCAGAAGCCGTTTAGGAAAGTGTAGTCCTCTTTACTAGCCACTCTCTAGAGCATGTGCTCGATGCACGGCAATAGATAACTTTCTCTCTTCGTAGCAGTAGTTACATTTTTGTAGTTGACGCACACTCTTATCTTTCCGTTCTTCTTTAGTACGATGACTATGGGTGAAACCCAGTCTGTGTGCTCAATATTGTTACCTTATCAATTTCTTCTTTGACAGCATGAGCATGCTTTGGATTCATTGGATACGATCACTGCTTGACTGGCATTGCGTCGGGTGTCATGGGTACATTAGAGGATTTTTGAGGTCTCGAAAATGCCCTTTAAGTTATCCTAGAGAGAGAAAATATTTTAGAAAATAAAATTATTTTTTAGATTTTGAAAACCTTTTATATTTTTGTAAGTAAAGATATCAAAAATTGTAAATAGGTCATTGTCACGATATTCTCATGGTCACATCAAACCTAGAAATCTAGGCCACCATAAAGGTGACAAAGATTGTCATAATGAAGATCTTACTCATCCTCATTAAAGTGAAAACTAATATTCAATTTGAATTTTGTTCGACGTTTGATTACTTCCCTCCATTCTTACTCTTTTCTTTCTTTCCCATCCTTACTAGTTTCTTCTTCGTTTTCCTTCTTGTTTCTAATTCGCATAGTTTTTCAATCCAATCTTCCAATCATATCCTTAGCTATGCATTGATCATCCAATGATATCTGTACCTATAGTAAAAGACCTCTCTATCATCTTCATATTGAGTTGGATAGTGAGTATGAACCAATTCGAAAGAGAAAAAAACCCATTACTATTACAAAGTCTACAAAACATATACTCAAGTTTGAAGGAAAAAAGAATCTTGATCTTTGGTTAGATGGCAAGCTACATCCCAAAGATCCTAGGAAAAATAGCACTCCCCCTTTCTATAATAGCTCTTCATTGTTGAGGTTGAGTGGTGATGGTTATAATGGATTTCTAGGTTATACACTTAGCTTGGTTGTAGAAAAGGATGTCTTCAAATTAGAAAACAATCTTTTATCAAAACATAACAATGAGTTACTACAGAAGCTAGAGGGCTATCAACAAAGGATTCATTCGTTGGAGAAATGCATCAAATCTTATCAACAAAAGCAAACTATTTTAGGCCTTCAAAATCGACAAAAGGATCTTAGAAATATTGAGAGTCTCAGGCGAGGAGGAGATGGTTGTAGTAAAAGAATCCAAGTAGCAGGGTACATTTTTTTTCACTTTAAAAATATGAAATATGATTTTGTTTATAATTAATTATATTGATTTGTGATGTTGATTTTGTTTAAGTCTCTTCTTAGACCGAATGCAAGTGAAAGAGATTCTTTGAAAGCATCTTAGTTCTATTATCATCTTTTTCCTTTAGTAGTTTCAAAATATATTTTGGAGAGAAAGAAATTTAAAAATGCAAAGAAACAAATCTTGAAGTCATTTATAAAGGATCATTCTTTGGATGCCGAGTTAGTACAAAAGACACTAGATAATATTGGTATGAGTCGAGATGCTTATATACAATTTTTTTAGCTTTTACAGTCAAATATGAAGCAAGAACAAGTACATAATTGCATACTTCCAAGGCCAACTATGGTTAGAACTATTATATAGAGAGTGATGGAGATTCTGGGTGAGCCTTTCCATATCAAGGCTAGCTTCAAGGGCAAGAAAAAAGAAGTTGTATTCAATGAATTTAAAAATATTTTCCTTGACTTGCCCACCCTACAATGTTTAATGATTAGATTCTATGACGTCATCACTAGAAGAGGCACAAACAGTGGCTAGATTTGTGGTTAAACTTGATGAAATTGAGATTCTAAAATGTACAAAACTAGAGAGGATCTCTATAACCTTGATGAATAGATCACTTTTGTCAAATCATTGCAATCACTCAATGTTATTTAGTGTTCAATCAAAACATAACATCTGGTGGCTAGGAGCATTCGAAGTAGATACAAAGTATTTTGATATATTATATTGAGTTTTTCATCGAGCACCAATACCTGATGTTATCAAGAGACAAGCAGGAGAAGAGCTATTTGTTGAAGGATTTGAGAACCATAAGATTGAGTGGCACATAGCTCATGACTTAAAGATACTTAAATGTATGTACAATGTATCAAAGGGAGCCAACTCTAGATCTCCTTGCCTATATTGCATGTCCCTAGCCATAGAGTTGAACTCAAGCAATTGGAATAGAGTTTCCTCTAGGCACAACAAGGATCCACCGTTTAAACCAAGTCCTAGATATTCCTTTAGTGAATGCCCATATCTATACACTTCATGTGCTTTGTAGGATAATTGAAAAGCTTGTTCATATTTATATAGGATTTGCATGGAAGCTCAGGTAGAACAAATGCTATAACAAAGATTGAAAAAGTCTTATCTGCAATTCGTTTGCATGGTGATAATGTTGTTATTGAACCAGATTTTCAAAAGTCTAAGGATGACAATTGTGTCCCCAAAAAGCCATCTATTGGTGGAGTGAAGGCTAGAAGGTTCCTAAACTTTCATAGGAGACTTGGTAAGATAAACTCTAGAAATGGTGGCTCAACTATTAGATACAATCAGTGGAAATGCCTACATAATGCAGTTAAGGATCATGCTCATAACGAACAAGCTTAGAATAGAAAAGCCAATATTTGGGAAACACGAGACAAAGTATTCTTTTATTGTGATAAAACTAAGTGGAATGATGATGATCTCAAAGACTTCAAAAACAAATTGAACCTTTTTAAAAAGTCAATGATAGAAGCTTGGGGTAATCAACATTTCGCTCACTATATAGTAAGAAGTTTTCATATGTACGTCTCTTTATTGTCTGACTCATATAGGGTTTTATAATCAAATTTCTTTATTTATTAACTACACAACATATTTTATACAACCATGCTCCATATTTTATGAAGAAATATGGATCTCTATCTATCTGGTCAACCCAAGTATGGAAAAATCACATTATCAAGCAATAACAAAATACTTTAGACATACAAGACATGGAGGTGGAAGATATAAGCAAACAATTTATTAAAGGTTTTTCAATTGTTCTACAAACAAATTTGGCAAAAATTCAAGCTCAAAGATGCAATTGCATCATGTAATATATCATCTTTGGCAAGGACTATATCCAATGTTACACAAAAGAAGAAAATAGGGATATTTAAACTCTTGTGCAAAGCAAAGATATTTTGAATGGTTACAAACTATACAAAGAGATGAAAAAAGATGGGTTTCAAGAAACCCTTAACATATTTTAGTCTGACTCTATTGTTGCAATAGAGTCTTTAGTTTAAGAGAATTCACTAGGTCCTCTAAAGGAATCTTTTGTTTCATCCCACTTGATGAGACCTCTACATTTCAGGAACTCTTGTTTTCTATATCCTGGAAGGAGCTTCAAATTCTTAGCATCTCCTATATGGGAGAGAAATTAAGAGCCAAGAACTCTAAAGTATCTTTGTCTAGATCCACTATATCCAGGCATGAAGCCAAAAACTCTTGCAACTTCTCCCTTCTCCACCAAAAACATCTTGTATGAACCTTTATTGAAAGCTTGGAATCCAATCACCTTGGAGATATCTTTCAAAGCCAATATTGGTAAGCTTGGAGAGCTTGATAACCTACTATGATAAATTGTAATGTTTGATTATTTAATCTTCCAATATAATGACCAAGGCCTTTTGACTTTTGCCAAGTTTCAATGGCCTTGAGCACTTGGCTCTTTCAAGAAAGTTGTATGCATATTTAATTTCTATCTGCACAATAAACCACAATAATATAAGATATTAGTAGATAAATATTCAATAATATTTGTTTATAATGCATAACATTATCTAATATAAATCACAATGGATATCTTAGAATTATCTTTCATACCTTAGGGTTTTCATCTTTTTCAAGAAGACTATCATCATATAGATTTATTGAACTTTTTGGTTTCTCCTCTAATGGAGACTTCAATTTCTCTTTATACCCCATGTTATCAATACCAAGTCTCTGCTGAATTTGTAAGAACTCTTCCTCTGTATCCCCCCCTTTTCATATTCCATGATCTGATTAATACAAGAATGCAAGGCTATAGAGCTATCTTGAAAATTCTCTTCCTCAACATTAAGAGCTGCTAGCAATTCCTCTTCATAACCTATAAAATTATTATCATTGTGACTCCATGATGTAAGGATTGCCAAGCAGTAATCTTTTGTAAGATAAAAAATTTATTGAATATCATTTAGCAATACATATCTCTTTTTGTTAATGAGATAACTGGGAAATGTTGGGACACATTCAAGAGGACCTCTTTCAATCTCTCCACTCAACTCTATCTCCTTTTCTTCCTTCCACTTTTGTAATGTTCTCACTTTTAAACAAAGCAACATCAAATCCTTGAACTAACTGGTTCTCAATATCCTTGTGAAACATTTCCACTATCTTCAACTTTTTGTCTTTGTATGCACTATCCTCTATCTTCTTCTCTTGTATTGTATTTGAAGAACAATTATCCATATATTGAAGATATACAAGAAATCCAACATCCTTTTGTACATATACAAGAAGACATTGATGTTGATTCGGATGAAAATGGCAAATTGCTTTCCACTTCTTGAATTCCTCATCAATAAGGATAAACCTTGTTTGCAAAGTTGTTCTAGCAGCATTGGTAGCTTCCATTACATTGCTACAATGGAAAAATCCCTCAATCTCTAGGCCTTCCACATGTCTATCATAAAACTTCCTAAAATCCTTTAGTTTATCTTCAAGATCCTTCAAGAGCTCTTGCAAATCAAAGGAAACATTGACCATATCTCTAATGATGTAAATAAATCTAGATGAATTTCTAGTTGCATGAAGAAAATCAAAGAGCTTTTCATCACAAGTATCCTCTAGATCCTCCTCCTCCATTCCCTCTAAAGAAAACTTCATTTTAGTCATCATGATCACTCACAAAACCAAATCCAAAAAACAAAAAATTAAAATTAGGGGCATAATATACCAATCCACATTTGCTCATATCCAAAAGACTAAAGAAAGATTGCTAAAAAAATTAAGTCAAAACCTACAAGGCACTGCTTTTGAATTTTGACAAATTTAACATGTTTGTTATATTAGAGATTTAAAAATGCAAGATGAATGAAGTGAATTTTCCCTTTATGCAGTAGAGAAAGCAAAAAAAAATTATGTCTCATCAATCAAATTTTGTTATACATTCACGACCCATGAAACGCAAAAACAATGATCCAAACCGCTTCACAATTCATAAAATCATGTTTCATACATCGCTTTAACAAAAAAACTTGATGAATTCGCATTTAAAACATCTAAAAAATTTATCCAAAACAATGCATCTAGAACATCAAAATCCCATCGTTTAATGGATATCACTTCCTTAAACGTCATGTTGCCATTTATGTTGTCTCTCAAGTTGAGGTCTTGATAATTTCAATGAAGTTTTTGAAATTTTCCTATGTGGGAATATCCTTGTTTTTCCCCACACTATTCAAAATCATGAACTTCTCTAAGGGAAAGACCACAAACCTAGCTAGGTGTTCGATCCCTCTCTTCTCGCAAAAGCTCACGCCTATGATATTGTCATAATTCATAAACTTCCAAAACTACGTAAAACTAGTTTCATAATTCATAGTTCTTGATGTATCATGAAATGCGACAACAAACTTTCAAAACTACGTAAAACTAAGTAAAACCAATTTCTAAGTTTTGTATTTCATTATTCATTTTTTATTTGACATTGAAGACTCATGAAACACGAAAAAATACTTTCAAAACAATTTGCAAATGGTAAAATCATGTTTCATATGTCTGTGAATCATTTGATCATCTTCAATGCCTCAAAATTCATGATTGGAGAGAAAAAATGACAAGAATGTTACTTGAGATTTACAATCTCCTGCTTAGAATAAATTGTCTTTTGTTAGAATATGTCTGGTTAAGCTTACGATGCTTACAAGATAAATAGCTCGTTGAAAGACAAGACAAAATACGTGAAAGAAATATTAACATAAACCTAACCTTAAGTGTCATATATATATATATATATATATGTGTGTGTGTGTGTGTGTGTGTGTGTGTGTGTGTGTGTGTGTGTGTGTGTGTGTGTGTGTGTGTGTCCCAATAGTCACCATACGTTTGTCCAAGATGTACATTGCACTAATTCGGAGGAGCTCTACTTAAAATGAAAAAAAATTCTTAGAATTACCTTTTACCTTTAAAAAGTGGAGCGATAAAAGTGCAATCATGCCAAAAAAGTAAGTGGCACATGGCACAACTTCCCATGCAAAAACGGTATTCCCATCGCACGTGTGAAATTCACTACGTATTAGGGCAACCACACATGTAAACCAACATCCTTTCAAACCCAAATTATGAACCGCAAAAGATTTTTTTCGAAGACAAAGCTCTTTCTATGCTCGATCGCACCAACGCAACACTAACTTGGTCATAGTGCAAAATTATTCTTCAGCGCAAGGTGACTAAAGAAGGTTTCATCGCCCAACATACATGTCAAACCCTCGAAAATGTAAGTTCTTCTACAAATATGAGCTTACTTTGCATCATTTGACAACTCTTGCCAAATTATACAAGAAAAGGCCTAACATATGAAATGCGATTAGTCATGATCTTCCAATGAACAAGATTTCGTTCATGTTTCATATGTCGCTTTGAGAATAAAACTTTCTTCAAATGTACTTTTTTTTCCACGAATGGTCATTGCTCGATTAGTTTCTTCAAATGAAATTTTTTTTCACTAATGAAAGTTTCTTCAAATAATCCCAAAAAATCATGACATATGAAACATGATAAGTCATGGCTCTTCCCATGGACAAGAGTTCTTTCTCGTTTCATACATTGTCAGAATGCAAGTTTCTTGATATGGAATCACAACTCAACAGAAATTGATGACACAGAAGGATACTTGTTGATAATAAGATGTTCTATTTTGAGACTGGTAAAACTTCATGACATTTATTATCTTTGATCAAATATGTATCCAAAAAAGGAGTGACGTGTGAAACGCGAGAGGGTGTTTATTTCTCTTGTCCGGAGGCCTCCTCATGTTTCATACGTCTTGTGCCTGCATTAATTTATTCAAATTAGAGGTAGACTATGTGATTAGTGTTTGTTTGCTACTAAGTAATTTTAGATAACATTATGTCAGAGATTTGGAGATCTGTCCTAATTTACTTGTACTATTTGTTTTCCTTGATGTTTCAGATGGCTTTAAAAAAAGGCCATTGCAAGGAAGCAGAAAGTTGATCCTAGAGGTCTTGCTTCAAAGATCCATAAGTCCTCCAAGCCTTCCAAACTTACAAGGAAATCAAAGCTAAGGAGAAGGTTCTCACAGCATGTTAGATGCCTAAAGGAGATTAAAAGTGCAATGAAGGCTCTAAATAATGCAATTCCAAAATTGTCTTTTTAAAGACTTGTCATAGAAATTTGTGACAATCATAGCCTTGATAGTTTTAGATAGACTAGGGTAGCTCTCAACTGTATTTAGGAGGCTACAGGAGATTTTTTGATTGAGTTTTTCCAAGGTTCTTATATATGTGCTGCTCATGCACATAGGCTTACACTTATGGATAAAGACATGATAATTCTCAGGAGATTGAGATACTAGTTTTCAAAGGTCCTTGAGCCAATCCCCCTTTCTGATGTGAAGGCTTTCAATATTTTAAATGTGTGTCCATATAGAAAGAAGAAAAATGATCTAGGTCTTAAGGTTGAAGATGTCACCCATGAAAAGGGCACAAGACAACATGAGAAAGAGAAAAAGGCCATAGAAGAGCAGGTAGATAAATGGAGATAATATAAAAGAAAGAAGGAATAAGAAAAGAAAGCAGAACAACTCCCATCTTTTGAAGAGAAGTTATATACCCTTCTTGAAAGGGCTGACCCTTTTGGACTCTAACTATGTTCAAATTCTCAAGAATGAAGTGAGAGAAGTGAATGACTCTATTCTTCTTACTGGGATGAGGTATAGTACATCAAAATTTATTTTTACTCACTATATTTTTCTAGCAATAGACTTTCGTGTTGATTCTTACCATCTCCATTCCTTTGCTAGGTGCGTAATGCATGAGCTCCCCTTTGATATACAACAAAAGATTGAGGTTCTTGATCCATCTATCTCATACTATATGAGGAGTGAGCTTGATGCAAGTGCATTTGACCATTGGTTCAATTCAATTGACTTTGAAACTTTGGAGGTTCTTCTAATTCCATACAATGAAAAGTAAGTAATATGATATTTTGTCAGATTTTATGAGATCTTGTTTTGCTAGATTATTGAAATATTTTTTGTTTTCAGTTCTCATTGGAGCCTAATTGGAATAGACTGTGTGGAGAGGCAATGTTTCCTCATCATTTCTATAAAAGGAAGTCATGGAAATGTCAAGTTGTAAGTTATATAATCTAGGGTCTCCTTAATATTTTGATGTTTTTTTTATAGGTACTCTAAATATTTTGATCTTTCTTTTGTAATTACTCTAAATTTTATAGCCTTTTTGGTACATAACTGTAAAAATATTGATTGAAGTGCTAAAGAAAAAGCCTCCCATGCCTTCTAACTTGCAACAATGCAATATAGACAAGTTGTGGTAATGTATTGAATAATTAATATGATTGAAACATAATATGAAAGTTTATTCTTAAAAATACCATAAACAAGTTTCATAGTTTTACTTTATATTGTTGACTGTATTGTCCTCATCCAAGGATGATAGTTACTCTTCTGACTAGAGAGTAATTGTAAATTCGAGAAGATTGGTTCTGTTTATTTATCTCAATGATGATGGACTTATAAAGGTAATGTGAAACATACTAAACTTTAAGATAGAGGTTTATTGCAAAATAGTTCATTGATGATAATAATATAGTCCATTGTAAAAAAATAACAATGAACTAAAAATCTTTTCTTACAAATGTATGACAGTTTACAAGGTATTGCTATACAAGTGAGCACGTTTGGTATATAAGAGCAAAGCTCATGAAGTACATAATGGTCAATTGTATACAACTGACAAGAATGGACAATAGTGGGGGCTTAGACATTGAAGGAGAGGAGGTACATGTAACTACAACAGGTGAAGCTATGCCTTTAACACCCAAGGCAACCAAAGCATCAAAGATAGGCAAAAGAACTCCTAGAAAGGATGTCCCTTCTCCTGAGAAAAGTTCTCTTAAAAAATAGCTTTGTCTCATTGGTTGTAAGCCCTTATGTATAAGTCATGGAGATGGCTAACAAAAATTTTCCACAAAATTTGTACATGTATTTTATATTGATAGTAAAGAGATCTTTTCTTCAATATCCTTGCATTATATATTCTACTCCCTCCTCGTTGATACGTGTTTAAAAAAATATGTTACAAATGTTTATTAATCAAGGAGTGAATTCAAATATACACCTAAGTGGATATAACATGATATAAAAACTTACTTGTTTGTTATTAAGTTGGAACAAAAATGATAATGGTAGTTCAATATCTTCATTCTATAAATCCATCCTCACTTGATGTAGCATACATGATGATCTTACCTTTAGGATTGCAATAATGTCCTCATTGTACCAAACATCAAGATCCACTATAGGATCTTTGCTAGAATTATAAAGATTTTGGTCTAAAGCAACCAAACTACAACAAACATAACGTCATCTACTATAATAAAAGCTAAGAATGAAATTTTGAGTAGCAATTATATTTTCAAAAACTATAAAGTTCTTGATATAGCTTACATATAATGTTTCCTTCTATCCTAGTGTCCCATCCCTCATCAACAAATTGTATAACATGATTATATATTAGTCTCTTCACTGAAAGCATGGCCTTTGATCTTCTTATGTCAGCATTAGAAAAGAAGTCAAAAAATATATTAATAGGCATGAACAAAGTAACTTTGCTTAGCCTACTTGAGATACTAGGTTTTAATACTCTCTGTATCTCAAAAAATATTTTACATCTATAGCCCTCATCACTAGTAGCTGGAATTCGCAAAGGCCACTCAAAGCTTGAAAAATGAGGCAAAGGAAGGGGGGATATTGATCCCCATTGGCTATGCTACATGGGGACAATATAAGAATGGTCATAAAAGAATATTCCATTCTTTGCCAGCTCTGTTTTCTTTCTACCTTTGTATATTTCTTCTCCAATCAAGCCATGCATCACATCAATCACATCAACAATAGACTCGACTGGTTGCCATTCCTCAAGATTAGAGGGATAGACATCTACAAGACAAATGAACAAATGTTATAATGGAAACCCTGAAACCAACTCCAAGAAAAGAAACACCTTAAGAATCAAATCCTTACAATTTGGTTTATGCATTGGAATATTTGAACTTCTAGGTTCCAAATATAGCTCTCTATGCATAAACACATGTTGCATCAGTACCTCTTTTGTGCTATTTTTTACTCCAAGCTTGAAATCCTGGATTCTACCCTTTCAAGTAGAGATGAACAAGCTCTCATATCTTCGTCTTTTCCCACGTTCTGCCCGTTGCATGCTAGATCCAACTGCTTTTGCTAACGAGTGTAGCAATCCATCTTCCATCTTTTTGGAATGAGTTAAACACTGATATGGATATAATTTGGAAACTTGGAAGCCTTGTTACAGGTCAAATTTTTGTATCCATAGCACAAAGAGAGAGAGAGAGAGAGAGAGAGAGAGAAAGAGAGAGAGAGAGAGAGAGGACTAAGCTACCACAAAGGAGGGAAAAACATGAGAGTGATAAAATAAAGGAGGAAAAAAAAGTGCTAAGCTCTTTATTAATTTGAATTTAAATTAAACATATCATCATCATTAATGCAAACATATCATTAAATAAAAGTGACTGGGACTATGTATCATTAAGGCAAAGATTGTCATAATCAGGAATATAAGAGGCTAAAAATAGATATTGATAATACAAAGTCATAATATTACTTTATATATATATATATATATATATATATATATAGTAAAATTATTTTTTGTATTTTTAAAAATATAACTTTCATTACGGAGGCTCTGCTCCTATTGGTCTAGAGCACTCTCTCTCTATCTCCTAAAAGGCATTTTCAAGACCTCAAAACTCCCCTAATGTATTATGAGTTACTACACTCGAATCTACCCCTTTGAGTTCCTCCAAGGACTAAGCAAAGACATCTATATAATCTTGCAAGAGAGCAATGAAACTTGCATTCTCTTCCTCGGTCAGGTCATTGACTATAAAAAAAGGTTGGGGTGTCTCCCCCTCCTTGTCTAAATTGACCTCCTTGACCTTGGCGGGTCCTTCTATTGGTTCGCTTGCTTGCCCTTGGCATTTGGCTCCCAGCAAGATCACTAGCCTATCGCCTTTCTTAAACTTAGTTAATCTCTTTGGTAGGTCTTGCAATTTTCTTTGCTTCTCTACGTGCACGTCCCGAGGATGTTTCCTTCTTTCCTAATTTAACCTTAGCGCCTTAGGTGAACAGGTAAGTCCCCTTTGGTGTGCCTAGTCTTAGAAGGTCGAGGTATTTCAGAATCACTATCTGAGCTTACTTCTGATTTAGAATCAAACTCTCCATCTTCACTAGAAGAGGGAGTCTCTCCCAGTGGTCATAGTTTCGATGGTGAATTCGTCATAAGCAATGGCATGGCACTTGGTTGGGCTATGCCTACTTGCTCAAAGTCCATTTACCTATGTGCTCCAACCAAGTGCAATTACAATCCATGTGCATGACTCATTTTTCAATTCTAAAGGCATTTTCCTTGTATGGTTTGGAGTCTGCTCATATTTTCTTTATCACCCATCCCTCAATGTTGTATTCTATCGTGTCAATTTCCCCTTCACTCTTGTTTTGCTAAAGGAACAACAATCCTTATATTTGTCGTCTTGATATGTCTCATCCTTCTCATCGATGATGACTGAGGCCCAATTGTACATCAAGTTTAAGTCATGAACTTGGGTCCATTTCCACTTAGGTTCATTTAAGAGATCTTCAAGTGGTTTAAGGTTTTCTTATGGGTTGCCAGCTAACTTGTTGGTCAGGTTCTCTAAGATGTCATGGAGCTCTTGCTTGTTGTTCGGTACTTGGAATATGATAGGATTGGGTCTTCTCTACATGCTCCTAACCATCATGCAGATTGGCATTCAGGGCTCTTCTCGGGTCTTGCCAAACAACTGTCTTAGTAGCTTGCTCATATTCCTCATTGTTTGAGAATGGCAGGTTGATTGTAGCAAGGATATGCATCCTGTCTCGCTCGTTCTCAGGACAAGGGATATGGCTAGTGGCCCGTAATATTTTCTATTCTGACCATCACCCTTCATCATAGCGGAGATGGTATCTAGGTCAAATGGTGTCATCTTCCAGGTGTCCATCTCTACTCTTCCAGCTTCCATTCAATTTCCTAGGAAGATTAGACCGTTGCTCCGGTCTTCTATGACTCTCGCATTGCACATCCAAGTCGGCCTAGCAGGATGTCATAGTCCACTCCCTTCATGACTATAAGATAAACTGAGAATTGGACTCCTACGATCTTTACTAGCCAATTATTTAATATGTCAAATGGCTTTACTTTCATCCCATTAGCCAGTGTGACATTAAACCTGGCCGTCTCAACCGATGGGTTACCCCAGGTCTGGAGCATTACGCATGGCTTAGTACACTGACTCCTACTCCCATGTTTACAATTCCTTTTATTATGGTATCACCTCGGCAAGACAACATGCATTTCAATGCCCTCACAAAAAGCATTGACGTATAAGGGCTTTAACACTGAGTGCAATGTTAGATTCGATATCTGCGTTTCTACATAATTCTTGTACAAGTCAGCAGGTAGCTTGCTCCATTGACCCTTCAACCCACTACTTCAACTCTTGCCAAGTGTTGGATGCTTCCTAAGAAGATCTCTTAGGCTTAGAGTCACTGGGGTGGTCACTAGAGTATTGAGGAGGTTGCTAGCTGTTTACCACTCTCCTATCCCTACATTTCTTGGCCACCAATGGCCTTAACTGATTTTCTGGCCCATAGCGTTTAGGCCTTGTCTAAGTGGCATTGCTTGTGGTATAGTCACATCTCTCAATTTTGGTCATGGAGGTGACATTGGCATGCTTATGCTTGAGAGATCATCGATCTCATCTTTCTATATGGGCATAGTGTCATTTAAGTGTTGTGGGCTTCTTTCACCCACTCCTTCACTTTTTCAATGGCTTCAAGTTGACACTTTGGGTTGGGGTACTCCCCGACCTTCGCACTTCCCTTCTCAACTGTCCTTGGAGCTAATGTTTCTACTTTTGCATGTGTCACTTTCTTTCAAGAGGAAAGAAGTGTTGTAGCACTCTCCATTTTCAACGTAACCTTTGCATCTAGTTTCTTCTTTCTTCTCCTATGGCTTTTCTTTTTGATTGAGACTACTTCTAAGTTTTTAGGCCTTGGCAATTATATGCTAGCCTACTTTATCTCTGAATGGGTCATGACATGCAATGGGATAGGCATGACCTCCCCATCAAGTGTCTCAACACCAAACAACCCCAATGGGACCAATGGCTCATTTTCCAAATTAGAGGATGGCTTATATCTAGGGAAATCGACAAAGAGATGTGTGATTCCACATTCAATGCATCTTAGATTAGTCTTGTCTCAATTTGCTTGCTCCCTTTCAAGGCAGCGTGAAGAGACATGTCCTGGGTGACTGCAAGTCCTGATTGGCTCTTGGGTCTACCATCCTAAGCCTCTATCTCTTCCTCTACCTAATGCCATCACTAGTACTAGTGGATAGTCCATAAGGGCTGCATTCCCCCTCTTTGTCATACAAGACGTAAGGGTGCACATAGGGCTCTTCTCATTTGGCTCCTCCATGTAGTTGACTAGAGCATCACTCAATGGTCACGTAGGGTCAAGAAGGTCTAGGTATGCCCATAGGATTTATCTCCATCCTAGGAATGGTTGGCTTGGAATCATTGGATGTTGGGAGAGCCAATTGGGCTCCCCTTCCAAAGACGGTTGGCAGCCTATTCATTAGTTAAGGTTGATTGTATGGTTACGAGTAGAGGAGTCTCATGGGAAGTTTGCAATGCATGGCATTATGACTGAACCTACCGCAATTGGCACAAGGTCAGGACCTAGGGCCTTGACACTTAGCTGGTATGTGATTTTTGCCACAATACACACATTGGACATGAGGGCATATTGGTCATCTCATCATCTCTTGTAATCTAGCTAGCTCCATCTTCATCTCTGCTAGCTCTTGGCTTGAGTCAATGCCCTTTCCTTTATCCTGAGTACTTGGGCCTTATCTTTCGCTTGTCATTGAAACTCTCTCAGAATTACTAGAGGTAGTCTCCTCTCGATTTGAGCCCTTGGAACTTCTCTCCTTGAGCTAGTCGTCCACTCTAATGGTTTCTTTAAAGACCCTAGCCAAGGCGTCTCGCTCTAAGCTGGAATTGCCTACCAAAGCCTTGTAGAGCTCTTTACTTTGTATTCCATTAATGAATATTGTGGACACCACTCTTTCATTTGGTTGCTCACCAGTTGGGATTCTCTTGAAGAGACTCCTCACATGGGTCACATAATCCTAAATATCTTCCTTACCCCTCTACTTGACATTCATTAGCTGCACTATAGGTTATCGGAGTACCCTAGCTCAGAGAATCTCTTAATGAAGATATTTTTAAGGCTATTGAAGTTAGCTCGCTTAGTAGCATCTAGATTTGTGTACCAAGTCCTTCCCTTATCACCTAAGCATAGACCAAATGCTTGCCATGTTGGGGGTAAAGGTGTTGTCGCCTGGCCACCCGTGTATTACTACACTGACAGTGCTCGCCACTGTACACTAGAGGTGGCGGGCACCCATCATCATCACTTTATTCTTTATTCTTTTAGTGATATTTTGAATAAAGGAAGGCCCAGTCACACATTGTGACTATTGGAGTTCACATTTGGTCTCTCTCTCTTTCTTACTCTTTCTCTCCTGCCATAGCTCTTCCAAGCAAGCTTCAATCCTTCTCTCCTTTCAATTGGTATTAGTGCATTGATTCATGAATACTCAAGCTTGGTCTGTGGTGTCTTTAGCTTCCTATTGATTACCTACACTCATTGGGTCTTCTTCTCGGCAGAAATAACCGACTCTCTCGAGCTCCCATCACTCCCCGCCTTCCCGAGCACCTTGTCAGTCCCTTTGGATACTCTTAGGGCATTGCATCAAAGGTATTTCTTCATTTTCTTGAGGGTTTCATGCTAGTTACAAGTCTATAGGTCTGAGAAGAGAAAGGGGAAGCACCATTGAAGCTCTGATGCTCCATATATTGACATAGACCTCTTGTGGTGGCTGGTTGAGGCTTGTTGTGTGCCTTCTTTGGCACCCCCTAGAGCTTCCTTACCATCCTAACCAGCACATCAACAATAGCAAAAGCCATCAGTAGATTAGCATGATTTTCACTTGATCTACAAGCCCCTTGGACAGCTCATCTCTCGCTTGTTGTTGAAGGTCATGCCTTGTTCCCAGATCATTGTGGCACCCTTGGCACATTGATGTTTGACATTCTTTGACACCCCTCAAGACTTGGACACTAATTTAAGGTCTTGTAGCACTATTTTGAAATAGTTTACAGAATCTTACAGGCATTAAATGTCAATGCTACACTAGCAGTTGATGCCTATGCTTGTTTGGTGCTTTCTAGTTAAGTGGTTTGATACCTATTGATGATTGGGGGATGCAAGACATATGTATTGCCATGATCTTGGAATAATTTTTGGGCTGAAAAATATCAGTTTTGAATAGTAAATCTTTGTTGTATGATAGTGGGCTGAAGCCTATTACTTCATGTTTGCCTATGCCTCTTGGAATCGTGACATGCTTTGGAGATGTACTTTGATGTATTGATCATCGGGGATCGACTTTGAGCTTGATATTTCTTCATATCATTGGCTAAGCTTGAGCTCACTTTGCATAGCATTTTGATCTCCATCTTTGATGTACTTATGGCATGTACTTCACTTATGTTTGAACGGTCTTGACATGCTTAGCCTATGCCACTACTACATGCCCGTTACATTGTCTGGAGTTGGATGCTACTGAGCCTTACTTTGGCTATTTCTTGGCTTGCCAAAGTTACAGTTTGGATGTACTTGATGTCTATGGATAGTATGTACGGATGCTATACGGCCTATATGCTCATGAGGTCTCATTGATCTTGGATCTTTTGGCACTGGTGCTATCATGTGCCCTTGTTGAGATTCTTTGCTTGATATTTATAGATTTTGTGCTAGTGGGAGTGTCTTTGGATGCTTGATAGACATTGAGTAGGTGGTTTATGCTACTTGAGAATTCAGACACTTGAGACTGGGATCTTCACTTGGATGTTGAATGGTAGATATACCAGGGTCCTCACAGATGTACTTGGGCTGATTTGGGCTTTGCATTCCCTGAGCATACACCTATTTGTGTCAAGTCTTGCTAGTGTTGTGTACACTTTGCTCTACTACATAGGGGGTGTGCCAACTTACTGGTGACAGATTCATTTGACATGCTTGGGTGTTTTCTCAACGTCCTCATGACTATCACATGCTGATTTATGCTTTGGCAGTCAGTGGTTGACTTGGTGCATTCATTTTGCCTACAGTTTGCTCTCATTGTACCTAGTTGTAATTTATTATAGCAAGTAGTTATGCATGGACTAACGTGGAATTTTCATACTGAATCATCCTGATTTTATGTAATTTTGATGGTACTTGGTAGGTAGCATCATTATCTATCAGTTCATGGTCATTTTTCCTTGGTTTTGGTGATATTTTGGTTGTTTACAACAAAAAATAACAAGCAGTTTTGAACTGTCTACACCATTTTGGATTGCAGTATGGCATCTTCTTTCACTGACAGTGCTAACTTCAACATCATTAAGCTTGATGGTACAAATTATGCATGTTAGAAGAGCCAAGTATTGGTGCAAAAATTACAGATAAAGAAACTAAGGATGCATGGTGAGCAGCTTGAAACTATGACTGATGACGAATGGGATGTGCTTGATGAGTTATGCAAGTCCACCCTCATCTTGTCTCTCACTGAACATGTGCATTACAATGTGGTTGAGGAAGCACAAAGTGCTTGGCAGCTTTGGGATAAAGACAAGAACCTCTATGACAAGAAAAGTCTAGCTAGTCAAATATATTAGCTAAAGCAACTTATGGACCTGCACATGAAGGAGAATATGACGATGTCTGCTCATTTGAGCCAGTTCCATACTATTCTCAAAAACTTGACTTTGCAAGGCATTACCTTCAATGATGAGGTTACTCCATTGTTTTTTCTTGGGACTCTGAGTGAGTCATGGGATGTATTTTGCACTACCTTATGTGCTCGTGCCACTATTCTGAACTTGCTTGATGTAGAGAGTACTCTTTTTAGGAAGAGATCAACCGTAAGAACTTGGATGCCTCTCCTGTGTCACATGCTTTGATTCTTAGAGGCAGAGATGGTACTAGAAAGAATAAACATGGGTATGGACATGGAAGAAACTCGTAGAAGTCTAGGTCTAAGTCGCACAGCAAGTCTCGTGGGAGAAACGCTAATGTGACATGTCATCATTGCAGCAAGAAGGGTCGTATACGCCCATAGTGTCATGAGTTGTGCAATGAGAAGAGGAAAGAGGAAAGACAAAGTACATGAAAAGTCCTCTAATCATAGCATTATGGCTATGAAATCCAGTGTGAAAATCGAGAAAATAACTGTTGTGTAGACTGATGACTCCGATGGGAAGTATATACTAGCACCTAGTTCGTATGATGCTACGCCATTGACCGAGGTTCACTCTATGTATACGTAGTGCTAGCTTTTGGATTCTGGTGCTTCATTGCATGTTACAACATGCGGCGAGTGGTTCCACTCCTACCGCACCGCTCTCTGGTTTAGTTCTCTTGGGTGATGATAGGTCACTTGCTATTGTTGGCATTGGGGATGTTTGGCTACAGTTCTCTACTGGCAGTACTTTTTTGTTACAAGATGTACATGATGTACCTGTGCTTACATGCACTCTTATGTATGTAGGGTAGCTTGATGATGATGGGTTTCATGTCTCTTTTGGGGATTCTACTAGAAGATCGCTCATGGCAGACTTGTGTTTATTAAAGGTGTTAACCCTCAAACGAACGAAGGTGGAAAATCCGGAAAAGCTAAACCAGAAGAAAAAGACAAAGGCCAAGGAAAAGAGAAACGGAAGACAAAGACGCACAAGGAGAAGAGTCTTAAATAAGGGAGAAAGGCGCACAAGGAAAAGTGCAAGCCAAAACTTTTGTAAAAGAGCGCAAGTGCATCATGGTTTAATTCAAGGAGCGTCAGGCTCTCACCCATGCAATTTGTACATGTAGATGGGCGGTGGAAAGGAAGCTAGGAAGATAGAAGGACAATGGGAAAAAGGGCCAAGGCTATGGCCGGCCATGTAAAAAGGGGAAAAGGGGATGACCGCCCAAAAGGGATTTAGGGTTTTGTATATAAAGTTGAAAAGTGAATGAGAAGCTCATTCTTGTGTGTGGCCAAAAGTAGCTCTCATCTTCTTCTTCTTCTTCTTCTTCTTGCTTGCTTGAGCTTGTGCTTGAGAGAGGGAGTGTGAGAGTGTGAGGGAGTGAGTGTGTGAGGGTGAGGGACCGGGGAGGAGAAGCTCTCCATCGTCTCCTCTCTTCTTCTCTTCTCTTCTCTTCTCTTCTCTTCTCTTGTCTTGCTCGCGGCAATGGAGCTTGGAGCGTGGAGCTTGAGGATCGAGCTTGCTTGAAGCTTGCACTTGGATCGTGGAGCTACCGGAGTGCACGGGAGAGGAGGTAACTCGAACGGCACGGAGGTAAGCTCACTACACCCGTAGATATGGATGGCGCATCGATTATGTGAGAGGTAGCCATTAGTGCTCGGCTTGGAACGCTTGAGTCAATAAGCGGTCCGTGGGTCTTGGCGGTTGAGTGAAAGCTCCCACATTTTGGTTCCGTTGCCAGGACAAACAGATTCAATCCTTGAGTGCTTGCGCACTTCGAATCGAGCATCAAAGTAAGAGGTTTTCCCTGAATCGATGCTTGAGATAGGTAGGAAGGGAGGGGGTTGAAGATGGTATTTGATCTCCTTAGCAAGTAGGTTTTTTGCTTTCTTGAGATTTATGTTGTGGAATAGAGTACTATAGGTATTTATTTTGTGATTTGGATGCATTTAGGATAGGAAAAAAAAAAACAAAGAAAAAACAAGCAAACAGTAGGGTTTTCTGTTGCTGTATAATAGGCTAAAACAGGGAAACAGGGGACCAGATTCAAGTTTCTGGGTGAGACATGGACAGGGAACTAGTTGTAAGGTTTTGTAGCACTGGGAAAGGACCTTAAGAGGCCTGGGAGGCCAGGACAGACCTCATTTCCTTGGTTGGCCTTGTGTGAGAGAGAGAGAGAGAGAGAGCTTCTAGTTCACAGGACGAGGAAGTGCTACCCCGATCTCTAGGCGCCGGCGATTCGTGCTGCTCTAGGTGAGTCTGGTGTTTTCCAACAAGTGCTCTAATCAGATCTAGAGAGTCTGTGGTGATTGCGTGCAATAGATAGTAAGGAGGGGTCAAACGCAAGGGAATTGCGCCCGCTGCTGACGCACTTGGACCAACTCGCAGTGGTCCGATTCCCAGAATCGGATTAGCCCGATCAGATGTGCCATGTGGCACTCGGACCACTCAGATTCGGACCAACCCATCCGACTCGGACACTCGAACCAACCCGTTTGATTTTGAGAATCGGACACTCGGACCAACCTGTCCAACTCGGACACTCGGACACTCCGACACTCCGACCAATCCATAATCGGCACACTCAGAATCAGACCAAGCTATCCGAGTCCCAGAATCGGACCAGCTCAGAATCAAACCTGCCAAAATCGGACCACACTGTCCGATCCAATTCCCAAAATCCGACCACTTTGAAAATCGGACCACTTTTTGATCCGACTCCTAGAATCGGACGTGACCAAAATCGGACCATTGGTCCGATCGGACCAACCCAAAATCGGACGTCCGATTCTGATAATCGGACTCCTGAAAATTGGACATCTGAAAATCGGAAAAAAAAGTGTCAAAATCGGTCAGGTATCCAGAACACAAATTCTGACGCATCTAAACCCCGAGATTGACCCCAAAGGCTACTAGAGCTAAAGGTACATCACAGATCCATCATTGGGCTAAAATTTAGAGCACGTAGTTCAAAATTTGGCTATAAACGGTCCTCCAAATTGTGTATGGACTTTACCGTAACGACCCTGTAGGCCGGGGGGGAACTGCCCCTTTAGACCCCCGTAGAGGGGGCTCTGCCCCCCCTCCGCACCTCCCCCAAGTAGATTGGAGAGAAAACATGCGCCGTGATAGGTCATGCAAATTAGACCCTAGTGTAGCAATGGCTTTGCACCAGCATGGATTCTCACTTGCAAAAGAGCAACCAAAAGCCCATACCCGAACAGAGAGAAACAGAGACCCTAGAACATCAATGGGCCAATCTAGCCATCAAGGGCAAAAAGGCCACACCACGAGAACACAAAGACATTGTGTTCAAACCGTGACTAGTCAGAGAAAAATGCAACTTCAGCAAGCTACAAATGCGAAGATGACTAGACATGACACTCTTGACGAGAGATGTACCTTGAATAGCACTGCACTGACGATCCAAGACAGCAGTGGAGAATCCACATCTGGTCATGCAGTCGAGAACTCAAGGGCATCTATCAAAAGGCTTAAATTTACAAGCCAAGACCCGGAAGATGAAGACATAGTACCACCTGCTTATCTTAGGGTCAAACTCACCACGAAAAGAGAGCATACTATTGATGCTCTAATTGATGAAGGAGCAGATTTTAATATCTTGACCTATGAATCATGGACCCTACTAGGCCAACCAGAGCTGACATCGACTAGTGCAACTCTTAGCCCTTATGGGGAGCACCCACAAGCACTCATAGGGAAGTTCAAAATCCTTGCGACAATTGAAACAGAAAGCTTGCCTATCCTATTTTATGTTCCTCCAAATAGTGCTAGCTGCAGGAAAGAAACCCTCCTAGGAAGACCCTTCAAAAGGGCGACCAAGTGTGAGGCTGACTATGTAGCACAGAGGATACACTTGACACTACCGGGTGTGAGGATAGTCACAACCTTTAGCAAGGGTGACCTCATCAAACCTCGAGGGAAAGGCAAGGAAGGTGATGACGTAACAATCAAGCCTACTAACGAGGGCAAGGACTTGTTGGAAGAGTTGATACAAGCATAGGTCAAACAACGAGGACCAGTGAGTGAGGCCATGCTTGAAACAAAAAGGTCAAGAGACAATGCCAAGGACGGGCTTTGGACTTACAAATATCGTAGAAGACCCCAAAAGAAGCCCAAGCCTTATAGACGGAGGCATCAATGGAGAGCCAGCACAACGCCACGATGGATATCCAAGGCGTTGCTTTGGGCTCAAGGGTATTATGCAGGCAACCGATGGATTTGGGTGCCAAAACCCCTTGCTAAACCTCCTTGGTCGAGTGAAGGCCAGAGTGCATCAAAAGCAATGAAGCACAAGAGAAAATCTAAGAGAAACTCTAGATCTCGAGGCAAGAAACCAGACATGAGTGTTTAAAAGAAAGAGCCTCAACCTAGCATGCTTAATAAGAAGATGTCATATGTAACCATTGAGCGTGCACAAAAGCCATTAGTGCCCAATGAGCCTTTGATTTCCCAAGGGGAGAACAAACATCATAGGCACAACATTGCTCATGGCAAGGCTACTCGCTCAACAAAGAAAATGGCACAATCATCTAATAGCCTTGAGAAAATCATTCAACTAGTGCTACATCCACCTAGGAGTCCTAGATCTCCTATGTCCTCTTCTCCCAAAAAGACAGAAGAAGCACTACAGCAGTTGTCAAGGACGACTGCTCAATTCCAATCTCTATCTCCATCTAAGCTTCCAATCGTCAAAGAGGTGGGACATGATGCCATCTGTAGCTCTCGACCCAAGGATATGCCTGAGCCACCTAATGCGACTAGATCAGCTCATGTTCGATCTACATAGATGAGTGCTCAAATGCCAACAAAAGACACAACCACTTATGATCGCCCTAGGGACTTGACACTGCAATCCACCAAGGGTAGCCAGCCAACTAAACTAGCTACTACTACTTCCAATCAAGGATCACAGTAGTCACAGCCCTTGGCCGTGACAATGCCCCTTGTGGAACATGTCCTTAGAAGTTTACCTATGGAGGAGGTGTCACAACCAAATCCCTCGACAACTTCAACACTTTCAAAGTGCCTAAAGCCTAGGATGGAGGAGTCAAATTCAAGGGAGTTGGTTGAAAAGCTAGACTCTCTGAAAAGAGCAGCAGTTATGCCCTCACAACCGGGCAAGGCTATTCAGCAAACCACGACTTTGTCCCATAAGCACACACTAGAGAAGGGAAATGTTGAGGCCCGACCAAGCACATCAACGGTTGATATAGGCCAGGGTCTTGAGTCGTTGAGAGAGGCACCTTCATTGACCAAGAAAAAGAGGAGAAAACAAAGAAAACAGCAACAGTTGCAGGTGGTTGTGGACCTCAAGAACATTGAGACGAAGGGCGCTGGAGAGCTGATGAATAAAGCATCGAGTCCATCCACCAATGAACGCACTGAAGCCTCTCCTAATAGCGGTGAAACCTCAGACACATCTGTGTGCTCTAACAAACCAAAGCAACAGTTGCCATCAACAGTTGCTTGGAACACTCTATCCACTGACAATAGAACTCACATTGATCAATCAAGAGTGGATACAACGCTATCACAACAGGGTGACAAATCTATACCAGTCACATCTGAGAAGAACCATGATGAAATAGCAGCAAAACCTTAGGAGAAACATGAGAACCCCAAGAGCATAAGAAATCCTAGCATTGACCAATCTTGCTCATCTAGGCCTGAGCCCCCAGCCATGCTAAAGCCTAAGGAAACTCTTAGAACTTTGCATGAGATAGCAACCGAGCAAGCCCTCGTTGAACATAGAAGTGTCGCAGAATGCTTAACTGAGTTGGAGGCTAAGCTCAAAGTGATCGCACGTGTCTACGTCCTTTTGCGGACATGGGCACGATCCCCAAGGAGCAGCATGGAGATTACTTGACCTTTCCTCTATCATGGGAAGAACAAGAACATCTTAATGGGCACTACGACAAGCTCCTGCATGAACACATGTGACTCATCTCTGACGAGGAGGCTGACGAACTGCGCTTAACCGTCACGTTCAATGATGTTGAGATATCGAGCTCCACTCGTGATACGCCAGGGTGACCGTTGTGTATTTATGTCACCGACTTGTCAGTTGCAGATGCGGTTGGTACACCGCCCCTGAATAATAGCTACATGATAGCTATCCTTATCTACTCTAGTTCGTGGCTCAGTTAGTATGCCACCTTAGTTAGTTGAGTTTGGTTTGAGACCCATATCTAGGGTTCTTCTATTTTCTTTGTACTAGAGTTTTTTTGGCTTACACAACTAAGAAGAGAAAAACTGTTTTCAGCCTCCACCCTTGTGTGTCTTCCCCCATTGTGCAAGCAAGAAAGCTTCAAGCGAGACTCCTTCCTTCTCTCCCACAATCTTGACATGGTATCAGAGCCTTGTTCGTGGTAAGGAGCTCAAGAAAGCAAGCCAAGCTCGCGGTGGTCTGGTAAGAGGAGCAGTGTTGCTTTCATTTTCTGTTTTGGGAGCAGATCTCTGCAGGTAGCACAGCCAAAAATTGCAGGAGTGCATTGTCTCAGGTTGAGACGCCCTTCGCGTTGAAGCAAGAGGGCAGTATATGCTGCGGGCAAGAGCTTTAGCTCTTGGCGACCTTGTTTTTTTGATTTGAGGCCATTTCGGGGCCTGTTTTGCAGACGGAAGTTTTCTGCACGCACTCAGGAAAAGGCTCAGTTTTATGCTGTGCGACCACTGTTCTACAGGTCGGTGAAAAGTTACTGTAGAAATTGCATCGTATGCTTGTGCGCAGAGACATTGGGAGTTTCAGAATCATCCTTGGTTCCTGTTTATGCAAAATCGTCACTAGGAAGTGACTGTGTGGTCAAATTCCTCTTTCGCCAGTTTTGCAGATTTTCCCTTGTGAGGGTGAAGCTGTGGTTTTTGCAGTGACAGAATTTTTTGCAGTCTTCTGTAATGGCATCTGATTCTCTTTCACAGATTGTCACTGAAAAGCTTGACAAGAACAACTTCCAAGCATGGAAGTTTAGAATGACGAATTTCCTTATGGGAAAAGGATATTGGGAATTTGTTGCAGGAAATGAAGAAGAACCAGTTCTTCCTGATGTTCCCAATCAACAGCAAATGCAGGCATTTAAAACATGGCATGAGAGAGCCAGGAAAGTTATGTACTGGCTATCTATCAGCATTTCAGACTCTATGATTATGCATATTCAGGATGCAAGTATGCCAAAGGAGGCATGGGATACTTTGTCAAAAATGTATAGCACAAATACGCAAGCCAGGAAAATGTAGCTCAAGCAAGAGTTGCATAATGTGCAAAGAGAAAATATGAGCATCAATGACTACCACATGAAGGTGAAGAAGATTGCAGATGCACTTGCTTCCATTGGGTCGCCAGTGGAAGATGATGATTTAGTTTCTGTGACCTTGAATGGTCTAGGAAAGGATTATGCACAGTTTTGGACATCCATTTCAGTTCGTGAAAGATTTCCTGATTTTGAGGAGCTGATTGCTCTTCTAATTTCTGAGGAGCAAAGAAATGGTGGTGCATCTTCTTCAGGAGGAACTTCAAAAGAAGCTGTCTTCTACTCAAATGCTGGAAGAGGTAGAGGCAGAGGTAGAGGAGGCCGATTTGGAGGCCGTGGTAGAAATCAGAATATGCAGCAAACTCAAGAAAACCAGTCCTATGGAGGAGGACGTGGTAACTCTAGAGGCAGGGGGAGCCAAAGAGGTCGTGGTGGATGGCAAAGAGGTCAAAATGCAAACAGTAATGTTGAATGCTACTACTGTGGTAAAATGGGTCATATGGCTAAAGACTGCTATAAAAAGCAGAATGACATCATGAATGGAAAACTGCAACAAGGGAATTATGCATCTTCTAGCAGACAGGGTGATGACAGAAATGAGCATTTGTTCATGGTGCAGCACATGAACAATTCTGTGACAAGTGCAGAAGAAAGCAATGATGTATGGTATGTTGACTCAGGTGCATCAAACCACATGACAGGTCATGCAGAATGGATGGAGGATGCAAGGAAAATGGAAAAACCAGGATTTGTGGAGACTGGTGATGATACTGCACATCCTATTGTGCAGATTGGAAAAATTCCCTTGTCTATGCAGGATGGGAAAAAGAAATACCTGTCCGATGTATTTCATGTCCCGAATATCACCAAGAATCTGGTTTCTGTTGGTCAAATGGTTGAACAGGGCTTGGAGGTCAGATTTAATCCTCATGGATGCTTTGTTGAGGATATGAAAAATAAAGGTCGCTTGATAGAAAAAGGAAAGAAGAAGGGCAGAATGTTTACATTGGATGCAGACATGTCTGAATTGAGTGCAGCAATGTTTGCACATGGGACCGGTGTAGTTGCAGATATTGATATCTGGCATAAACGCATTGGTCATGTTAATGTACAGCGACTTAAATCAATGCAGGCCCAAAATATTGTTGCAGGTTTGCCGAAATTCAAGGTTGCAGAAATGCATAAGGTATGTGAAGCCTGTCAGTTTGGAAAACAGGCAAGGAAACCATTTCCTAGACATGTTCAAGAGAGTGAGAAGCCATTGGAATTAATCCACTCTGATGTGTGGACTACTAAAGCTGCATCTCTTGGAGGCTGTCATTATTTTGTCACTTTTATTGATGACTATAGCAGAAAAGTTTGGGTGTATTTTATGAAAAAGAAAAGTGAAGTTTTTGGGCATTTCAAAACCCTTAAAGCTATGGCTGAAAAAGAAACAGGTCTGCAAATAAAATGCCTAAGGTCAGATGGAGGGGGAGAGTACCTCTCAAATGAGTTTGCAAAGTTCTTGCAGGAGCATGGCATAAAGCAGCAATATTCATGTAGTTATACCCCACAACAAAATGGAATTGCAGAAAGGAAAAACAGGCATATTGGAGAGGTATCTCGTGCCATGCTCAATGAAAAAGACTTGCCAGATTTTTATTGGGCTGAAGCAGTTGCTACAGCAGACTACATAATGAATAGGACTCCCACTGCAGCAATACATGGAGTGACTCCAGAGGAGAGGTATACTGGTAGGAAACCAGATATTTCTCATTTGAAAATTTTTGGTTGCATTGCCTATGTACATGTGCCAGATGAGCTGAGATCCAAGTTGGATCCAAAAGCTGAGAAATGCATCTTTATTGGTTACTCTCTGCAGCAAAAAGGGTATAGATGCTATAACCCTTCTACTCGTAAGTTTACTGTGAGCAGAGATGTTGTTTTTGATGAGATGAGTAGCTGGTATAAACCAGTAAATGTGATTGATGATGTAGATGCACAAAATGGTAATGCTGTACAGAATTCACAGCAGCAGTCACAAAATATTAGTGGACCTGGAGCATCCTCTAGCAGTGGTTCACATTCTTCGCCATGGACAGGCAGATTGAGATCAGGAGATTCTTCTCAAAGTAATGTAGATAGTGGTATGCAGGTATCACGAAAAGGAAAAGAGAAGGTTGATCAGCCCATGTTTGATGTGAATGCAGGTCACTCTTATGTGGATGGTGAATCCAGTGGCTCAGAACAGAGCATTGATGATGAGTTGGGTATTCCTTCTATTGTTACACCTGGAGTAAGGAAGACCAGGGATGTTTTGAGAGCACCTGGGAGTGAACCCACTTTGCGCAGGTCTACCAGAGTTAGGTATCCTGTGGATAGGCTGAAATATGATGGATTTACAGCCATTCACTATGCATATATGGTCAAAGTGATACATGAACCAGAACCCACATCTTTTGAGCAAGCCATGGGAAAAGAAAAATGGGAGAAAGCCATGGATGAAGAAATGGATGCCTTGGAAGCAAATGCTACATGGGAATTGGTACCTTTGCCTAAAGGTAAGAATGCAATTGGCTGTAAGTGGGTTTATAAGGTGAAGCACAATGCTGATGGTTCTGTGAACAGATACAAGGCAAGATTAGTAGTCAAGGGGTATGCACAAACATATGGCATTGACTATGAAGAAACATTCAGTCCGGTTGCAAGGATGGCAACCGTAAGAGCAGTCATTGCTATGGCTGCATCAAAGGGATGGTCTTTACATCAGATGGATGTAAAGAATGCCTTCTTGCATGGTGATTTGCAAGAAGAGGTCTATATGGAGCAGCCACCAGGTTATGTGCATGTTGTTCATCCTGAGTTTGTTTGCAGGTTGAAGAAAGCCTTGTATGGCTTGAAGCAAGCACCTAGAGCATGGTCTGACAAGATAGGACAGTATCTTGTCACTATTGGCTTTCAGATTTCCAAGGCAGATTTCTCACTTTATGTGAGAAAAACAGAGAAAGGTATTATGCTGCTTGCCATTTATGTTGATGATTTGATTATGACAGGTGACAGTGATGAAGATATCCTTCATGTGAAAATGCTATTGAAGCAAAAGTTTGAGATGAAGGATTTGGGAGAGCTGCGTTATTTCTTGGGCATTGAGGTGATTAGATCACCAAGTGGGATACAGCTCTTGCAGAGGCAGTATGGATTGGACATGCTGTCCAAATATGGGATGACAGGCTGTAAGCCTATTTCAGTTCCTTTGGAGCAGAATGTGAAGCTGAGCACAGATGCAGGTGAGCTTCTAGAAGACCCTATTATGTACAGACGCATAGTAGGAAGTTTGATTTATATGACTATTACCAGGCCAGATTTGAGCTATGCTGTTGGATTGGTAAGTCAGTTTATGCAGGCTCCAAGGAAACCACATTTGGATGCGGCTAGACGCATACTCAGGTATGTGAAGTCCACATTGCAGTATGGACTATTTTATGAGACTGGGGTTCAGATACAGTTGCATGGATACACTGATGCTGATTGGGCTGGTAGTATTTCTGATAGACGATCTACCAGTGGATATGTATTCTCTTTTGGGAGTGCTGCAGTCACTTGGAGCAGCAAGAAACAGCCTACAGTTGCCTTGTCGAGCACAGAGGCTGAGTACAGGGGTGCAGCAATGGCTGCATGTGAGGTAGCTTGGTTGCATAAGCTACTTTATGATATGCATCAGTCTACAGATGGGCCAGTTGTCATTTATTGTGACAACATGAGTAGTATACACTTGGCAAATAACCCAGTCTATCATGCTAGAACAAAGCACATTGAGATGCATTATCACTATGTGCGAGAGAGGGTTTTACTAGGTCTTATTGATCTAGTTTATGTCAGCACAGAGGATCAGGTAGCTGACATATTCACGAAGGCATTGGGCGCAGAGAAGCTGCGCAAGTTCAGAGACCTGCTTGGTGTGCAGGAATTGGGATTGAGCTCGAGGGGGAGTGTTGAGATATCGAGCTCCACTCGTGATACGCCAGGGTGACCGTTGTGTATTTATGTCACCGACTTGTCAGTTGCAGATGCGGTTGGTACACCGCCCCTGAATAATAGCTACATGATAGCTATCCTTATCTACTCTAGTTCGTGGCTCAGTTAGTATGCTACCTTAGTTAGTTGAGTTTGGTTTGAGACCCATATCTAGGGTTCTTCTATTTTCTTTGTACTAGAGTTTTTTTGGCTTACACAACTAAGAAGAGAAAAACTGTTTTCAGCCTCCACCCTTGTGTGTCTTCCCCCATTGTGCAAGCAAGAAAGCTTCAAGCGAGACTCCTTCCTTCTCTCCCACAATCTTGACAAATGAAGTGCTCTGCCGACCGAATATCATAGATATAGAGCAACTAAAGCGATTGTGATAGCAGGCCAGAGTCAATTTGAGTAGCGTTGGTGCAAAACCCGCGTTGTAATGGCCAAACTAGGGGCTCAGATCATGACAGTCTCTGAGCAGCGATTAGCCAAATGGCGATCCCAAAGGGACCCAACCAATGTGGCACCAACTTCCCTTCGAGTGCTAACTGGCATTCAGGGTGCGGATTTAGCTGCAACTAGCCTAGAGAGCCCTCTGATTGATAAGGTTCTCATTGAGGAGGAGTTACACATTGCCAGTAGACTCAGACAAGGTTCCATGCTGCTCGATGTGGCAAAATATCTATTGGTATTAAGTAAGCTGCCACGAGTGCTGGATGCGTGCGCCACACTCCAGTACAACCCCTAGTTCTAAAATTGGTTCTTATCCTCGTGAAATGACATGGATTCATAATATGTATATAAATAAACACTGATTTTTGTGTCACCATGTATAAACAATATCAACACACACAAGCAATGATAGTCAAGCGCAGGGAGAAGAGTTGGGTTTGACAGGCTAAGCTCCTCAGGTCCTCCTCTCATCACACTTTTAAAAGTTGTATGACCATTCCCACCTCCAAGTGAAGGGCATGCAACCCTCATTACCGTCATAGGAAGCCTTGACCAACGACTCCGATGGTGTAGATGGGGTACCTTCCCTTTCTATACACCTTTCCCCCTTTTTGGTCTATCCTTCCGAGGAGGAGCCCTGCCTAAATCCATGACCGCTAGCCGATGTAACTCGGCGTAAACCAAGATCTGCTAATGGCAGGAGGCTAAATATACATCACGGGGGCCATCCCTCTGCAACAAGCACTGCATGCCCTACCCCTCCCCTTCTCGTCCTGTGCGCTTGATAATCTGCACTATAACCCCTTACATATGAATGGTCTTATCATGTGACAAATCCTAATCCTTGATTCGCATCTTACAGGCCCCCCGCAAGGAAAACATGGAGAACCAAGGGCAGCTAGCTTGCAAGGACGCTCTCCGCAGCCGACGGGAACATGCAATACACGCCCCTCCACCGGTGCGCTACGTGCCCACTCTTAAAAGGTACGCCAAGAAACACGGCCCCAAGCAACACCACCCCGGACGAAGGCCGAAGAATTTGCAGGCCAGGGGAGCAGAAGCTCAGGGAGGCACACAAAATGTGGCAACGCCAATTGCACAGATCCCCAACGCACACTCGGGCACCAGGTGCTCACGAAGTGACAAGGCGGCCAGGGATAGGGAAGAATTTAATGAATTGTTTAAAGACATTTTGAAAACGGTCACGGCCCGGGACTACACCATTCATGTCCCAGCCGACATGTTCCCTGCCCAGCCTCACGGAAGCCCCGCACTAGCACCGCCCCGGTCGCCTAGCCAACCGGACTCACCCCGCCTCGTACCTATCGACTAAACCCCTTTGATGTACAAGTAGCTCAACAAGTCAGCATGCCAGCACATTTTGTTTTTTGATGAGTAAAGGGGTAAGATCCCCACTTGCACACATTTTCGTTACCTCTCGTTACTGTATGCGACCTTAACAAGCAAGGAAATAGGCATCCCAATAGACATCATAGAATTCTGAAAAATTATGTCTTAACATGATTGCATTTGTTTGATGTACTTAACACAAGCGATCATATACTCTCACGAAGTGACAAGTGGATGCAGGATAATACAGGTTCTTGTGTGAAAGTGTTCAATGCCTGATCATCGCAAGACCATTGACCCCACAAAGAGCCGTGACAAAGCCATGCTGCCGAAAGCAAAAATCACCCACATCGCATGGACCAACACACATTCATGGGCCACACTCTCTTTCTGGGTCAAGCTCTATAGTTGGCTCATGGCAATCGTTACCTCACTTGTGCCAACATCACGTGTGTCGTAAGGAGGTTTGCAATATCTCAAGTGTATCTCCCCATCTCAACAACTACTTCTCTAATAGCGAGGCTAGGGCACAATCATCATTGTAATATCAATTTCCCGAGCCTTCGAAGCTTGACATTTTCCAACCCATTGAAAGGCGGCTAGTCTCAACATATTGTAATGGTTGTACTCACGGAACTCCAAAAAAAAACAAAAACAAAAACAAAAAAAAAGAGAGAACATAACGAAAGAAAGAAAGAAAGAAAAAAGCACAAGAAAAAGAAACAAAAAGAAAGAAATAAATAAATAAAGAAAGAAAAAAAAAGCACCCACGATCATAGCACAGTACCTAGGGGTCCTCAAATTAGGTACGTCCAGTGACCTTGGTCAACTAGCTCCGTCCCTAGTCCCCTAGCCCTTTACCATCACCCACAATTGTTCAGGGCACATCAAATGCAGGACATACCTGGGGAGCTTGTCTCGCCTATGGTTAGACCTGTCACCCTAACCCACTTGCACAATTCTCTCTTGCACTCTACCTTAGTACCATTGCAATCAGTGGTGATAAGCACCGCATGATTGGCCATGAAAAGTACACCGTACTCATCAAGCAAGTCCAATAGTTTCCAGCTACTGAAAGTGCGGTGTCCCTATATTCAATTATGCTCCGTCGTGCAGTCACAATGCAAAGGATGTCTCATATACCTTCACGTGTACTTCTTCTCAACATGGACAACTTTGCTTTGTTATGAGAAACTAGCCCACGGTCTTCTAACTATGTAATATCTAAGTATGCACGAGCACTTACATAATATCTGCACCAAAGTATATGCACAATTTGGGTCCTCAAGTGCAGGACAATACTCTCAGCTTGCTTAGAGTTCGACCTGTCTCCCAAACTAATCAAATATGTCTTGTGCACGATAAGAAGACTAGCACTACCCCTTAGGGAGAGATCACACGAGAGGTTTTCAAATTGTAGGTATTGAAGCCTCTAACGAAATTTCAATCGCTCTTTACCGACACCCAACTTTGAATGCTTATCCCTTACCATCCGACAAGCCCACAAACAATTGTCATGTGCAGAATCCCCAACAAACCAACACTTGTGCTGGCCATCAATGCAATCCCCAACATAGAATAGCCCTACCACCAACTCCCACAACCGTCCACCAGCCACCTTGGCCACCAACAGGCCCCCAGGACCTTCTGCCACACCACCACCAACACTCCTCCATGGAAGCCACATGTGTCCTTCTCACCCACGTCTTCGATGCATGCTACAGCCTGCTACCTACGACGGTGAGTGCCATGGGACTGGCACTCATCTAGGAGGGGGGTAATGTTAACCCTCAAACGAACGAAGGTGGAAAATCCGAAAAAGCTAAAGCAGAAGAAAAAGACAAAGGCCAAGGAAAAGAGAAACGGAAGACAAAGACGCACAAGGAGAAGAGTCTTAAATAAGGGAGAAAGACGCACAAGGAAAAGTGCAAGTCAAAACTTTTGTAAAAGAGCGCAAGTGCGTCATGGTTTAATTCAAGGAGTGCCGGGCTCTCACCCGTGCAATTTGTACATGTAGATGGGCGGTGGAAAGGAAGCTAGGAAGATAGAAGGACAATGGGAAAAAGGGCCAAGGCTATGGCCGGCCATAAAAAGGGGAAAAGGGGATGACCGCCCAAAAGGGATTTAGGGTTTTGCATATAAAGTTGAAAAGTGAATGAGAAGCTCATTCTTGTGTGTGGCCAAAAGTAGCTCTCCTCTTCTTCTTCTTCTTCTTATTCTTGCTTGCTTGAGCTTGTGCTTGAGAGAGGGAGTGTGAGAGTGTGAGGGAGTGAGTGTGTGAGGGTGAGGGACCGAGGAGGAGAAGCTCTCCATCGTCTCCTCTCTTCTTCTCTTCTCTTCTCTTCTCTTCTCTTCTCTTCTCTTGCTCGCGACAATGGAGCTTGGAGCGTGGAGCTTGAGGATCGAGCTTGCTTGAAGCTTGCACTTGGATCGTGGAGCTACCGGAGTGCACGGGAGAGGAGGTAACTCGAACGGCACGGAGGTAAGCTCACTACACCCGTAGATATGGATGGCGCGTTGGTTATGTGAGAGGTAGCCATTAGTGCTCGGCTTGGAACGCTTGAATCAATAAGCGGTCTGTGGGTCTTGGCAGTTGAGTGAAAGCTCCCATAAAAGGTGCCCATGCTGACAGTCTTTATCCTCTTGTAGTTGATAGGTCCTCTGTTGACCATGTTTTTTTAATGGGCTCCATCCCACATGTATCTCTTTGGCATGCCCATTTGGGTCATATGTCTTTGATGGGTCCTCTGTTGACCATGTTTTGTTAATGGGTTCCATCCCACATGTAACTCTTTGGCATGCCCATTTGGGTCATATGTCTTTGAAGGGAATGAAAATGCTTTCTAGTTGTACAATACTTATCACCCCTTGACTATTCATGTTTTGGTTCATGTGAGCATTGTCTTTATAGCAGACAGACTAGGAATATACATAAGAAGTCTGGTAGGACACGTATGGGTGAGTGCTTGGCATTGGTACATTCAGATGTCTGTGATGAGCCCGTGGTCCACTCGAGATACAAGTGCTAGTCATCACTCTCATGTAGGTTTGAGAGAGGGTGGCTCATGTGGTTGTTGTGGAGGCACTGATGTAGTGTCTCCATCTCATCGTTCTAGTGGAGTTGCGTCACCCATAGGATTTATCACACTTCAAGAGATAACACCCTTGAGGGTATACCATATGTATAGGGGTCTCCTGGTTATTCCTAGGAGCATGGTCGTAGTTGGAAGATGACACATCTTAGAAATACCCTAGAGGGGTATGGATACCTTGTAGATGATAGGACATGAACCGTGATCATGAATGATGAGGGGAGGAGGGTAATGGATTGTATGAGGGAGTTGTGCCAACAAGTTTTTCATCACATCATCTTATAGCATCCGAGACAATGACCAATAGACTAAGTTTATTGTCCAAATCTCCATAATAACTCAAAGCAAGTCAAGATGAAGCCAAAATGTCCATCATATATAGCCGAGACATATAGCATCCATATCAAACATCTAACATCCAAGCGGATAGCCCAAGTATCATGGCTTAAATGCATTCTAGAACCATGACAAATCAAGTCACATCATCCATAAGCATCACCTTGAATACTTAGTAAAGCACCTAGGAGGAGGAATACACATATGCTTTCATTGATAAAATAAGTTTACTCATTGTTATAGACAATAGAAAATCTCTATCTAGGCTAAGTAAATGAAGTACTCTAATCGTCCCAAAATGATCTTCAATGCATTCACCTAACATCCGCAAGTGATTTGATTCCAATGGGCATCAGCAGAAGCATCACATAAGCATGTAAAGCCATTGTAGAACTCAGGACGATCGGCTATCCCAAAACTATGAACATCAATGACTGTTAACCCCAGTATAAAGAAAATTAAAAAAATGCAAGGCAAAGTGAAAAAAGGCAGCCACCGTAACCAAAGAAATAGGAGGAAAAATGCCAAAAGAACAAGGAGAATCTTAAAAGATTAGGGCAAGCGTAAAAGAGGGAAGATGCTTTTTAAATGCAAAGGCATACCCTAAATTATGTAGATGGGCATGGGTCAAGGCATAATGTAAATTGGAAAAGGGAATAGGAAAAGAGGACCTAGGCTAAAATGGCTGGTCATGTAAAAGAAGATAGGCTCCCAAAGAGGATTAGGTTTGTATAAAAGGCAAAAAGTGAATGAAGAAGCTCATTCTTATATATGGCTAAAACTAGCTCTCTTCTTCTCTTCTTCTTCTTGTTCTTACTTGTCCTTCTGCTAGAGAGAGGAAGTGTGAGGGAGTGAGTGTGTGAGGGTGAGGGACCATGGTGGAGAAGCTCTCCATATTCTCCTCTCTTCTATTCTTTTCTTTTCTCCTCTCCTCTCCTCTCCTCTCCTCTCCTCTCCTCTCCTCTCCTCTCCTCTCCTCTCCTCTCCTCTCCTCTCCTCTCTTCTCTTCTCTTCTCTTCTCTTCTCTTCTCTTCTCTTCTCTTCTCTTTTGTATGTGGTAATGGATCTTGGAGCTTGGAGCTTGAGGATCAAGCTTGCTTGAGCTTGCACCTTGGATCGTGGAGCTATTGGAATGCTTGAGGGAGGAGGCAACTTGATCGAGCATGGAGGTAAGCTCACTATACTTGTGGGTGTGAGAGTGTGCACATCTATATGAGATGTAGCTATGGAACTTGGCTTGAAATCCTTGAAGAAATAAGCAGTCCGTGAGTCTTGGCTGTTGAGCAAGAGCTCCCACATTTTGGTTCTATTTCTACGATAAACAGATTCAAGCATTGAGTGCTTCCATGCTCCAAATCAAGCATTGATGTAGGTTTGCCCCAAATTGGTTCTTGAAATAGGTAGGAAGAGAGGGAGATAAAGAGGTGTTTGATCTCCTTTGCAAGTAAATGTTAATTTTTTGGATTTAGATAAGTAGGTTGGATTTGTTGAATGCATGGATCTAGAGCATGGCTATGGCAGATGGAACACAAACACAATGTTCATGATGACATAGATTAGATAGACCAACTATTACTTAAGTGAATTAGGTTCCAAGATGGAAGCTTGGAGTCATAAACACAATCTTGAGTATGGCATTGACTATGACTAAAAGGACAAGGTACAATTGTATTCCATCATTGGTATCTTGTATTTTAGGCATCCTCTCTAGTAAAATATTTGAGTCTTTCCCTATTGCTCCATACAAAGAGGCTATTACATGGGTGTGATTGCATAAATCTCAACACCCCTCATGAATCACAACCAAAAAGATACAAAGTGTGTAGAGGATTTAGTGAGTCACCAACTGTAAAGTGTGGGCACACCACAAATATGATAAACATCAAAGGTTGTCGCAAAAAACGCTAAGTTTGGGTACCAAAGACATCCAGGGGCTATAACAAGAGCCTAACAAAGTGTGTAGAGTCTTAATGCGAGGTTACATGAGGAGTTTCACAAGGCATATATCATGAGCATTAATGGCAAGTACATACAATAAAAATTTCTAGTGAAAAAGTGGAGACAAGGATTGATAGCCCTTGTGGTTTTCTTCATTAGATATGTCATGGTAGGCATAGCAGATCTTCTTTTCTTTGTCTGCTTATTTGATGTACTCCAATTTGCTTTCTTTGATTCTCTTTTTGTCATCATGGTCTTCTTTTTCTTGGTCTTCCTTTTTATGGTCTTTTTGGTCTTATTCTTCATTGACTTTATTTTCTTCTTTATGGTCTTTCTGATCTTCTTCTTCATTGCATTTTCTTGCATTAATATTCATGTCCAGGTCCCCCTTAAGTAAAGGTATTATCATATTTGAGGCAATAGACATGCCTTTAGAGTCTTCAAATAAGATCATTGATTGCTCTTTGATCTAGGAAACTCCATATCTTCCTACAACAAGTGGAGCACACAATTCTTCCATGTAGTGTAAATGAGTAAGAAGAGTTATGTTACTCTCCATGAAAGGCATCCATTTAAAAATTTTCATGTTTTTCATTTCCATGGTTGAGAATTCGCACCAAATCTCTGATTAAATCAATAAATGAGTTGAAAATGATTGTGTTAAAGGACACAAGAAGTATTAGTACTAAACAACACTATTTGGTATCAAAAGGTACTAGCTTGTTCTTGAATCTTCAAGTTAAATCTTGAATCCCCTCTTAAGTGATTTGAAGTGATGATTTTTTGGAAACTGAGTAAGAACTCAGTTCCCAGTGGCATAGACTTCAATGAGTTGGGATGAAGTGAAAAAACTAAAGTGGGAGAAGGTCTTGAGCTTGGTGTTGGATGCTTGGTCTTGAGGTCTTCAAATCTTCCAAAGCCTCCCCTCCTTGTTGGTTGAATGGGAAAATGTTGTTGGAGACTGATTAAATCAGTGACTCAGAGTGGCAGTAGGCTTGTTTTAAGTGGTAGGAGAGAGAAAATGAAGAAAAAAGTGAGCTTCAAGTGAAATGACTATGGAGTCTTCTTTTAGGGTTTAGTAGTCGACTGGTTTTTTGGTCTCACAGAAACCCATAGAGGCAATCATGTGATGAATCCTTTGGTGGGGAAAAAGCTCCTAAGTCAACCTTCAATCGCCCTACGGTTTGGTAGGGAGGATTGTGGCCTATGCGCATAGCATTAGCAGAGGAAGCGTAGATCTGAAACAATGAAGATAAATTTCAATAATGTCTGCTTACACAAGAGCTAATATCAAGCTGTAAAGTGCCCTGAGGTGTAGAGGATATGTCTAGAAGAAAGCTTCAATAGATATTTCTTGGTTTGGGAGATTCAAGAGATCTAATGTGATTGGGTGCAGGAGGCTTGCTATGACTACCCCACAAGAAGGTGGAAGATGAAACTAAAGTCATGAGCTGACAGTGAGTTGGATTGAGGTTGAGAGAGATTGAGAGAGTAGAGAGAGGAGCTGATTTCAGCTTAGCCATGCTCGATTGACCTTTGATACCATGTTGAAATTCATGGATCTAGAGCATGGATATGGTGGATGGAACACAAAGACAATGTTCATGATGACATAGATTAGATAGACCAACTGTTACTCAAGTGAATTAGGTTCCAAGATGGAAGCTTGGACTCATAAACACAATCTTGAGTATGACATTGACTGTGAACTGAAAGGACAAGGTACAATTGTATTCCATCATTGAATGATAAAAAGAAGGTACATTGCTTTATAGGCTCATGATGGTTCCCTTTTTCTCCTCTACTTATGGGATTCAGGCATCTTGTATTTAAGGCATCCTCTCTAATAAAATATTTGAGTCTTGCCCTATTGCTCCATACAATGCGGCTGTCACATGGGTGTGATTGCATAAATCTCAATAGGATTAGTGTAAGTGGTTTCTTGTGATTTGGATGCACTTAGGTAAGAAAAAAACAAGGAAAATAGAGAAACACACAATAGGGTTTTTGCTATAACAACAGGCCCAAAACAAGAAAAAAAAGAGAGAAAAGAGAGCTTCAAGGCATTAAGATGGCAAAGAGAGAAGGGGGAGGTAAGAGACTAAGCAAATAGGGGTTCAAGAAGCAAAGAGGGTAGGGGGAGAGCTCATTTGTCTATGAGGGAGAGAGGTAGGAGAGAGAGAGAGAGAGAGCTACATGGCTGGAAACCATTTTGTAGTTGGCAATCTTCACCATCATGCCTTCGAGCTCCATAGGTAAGCTTTGACTATGCCTTCGTATTGGATAATTGCTCCTAGGATTATAGTTGAGAGATTGATCAAGATGCGTGTGAGATTTGACATGATTTTGACCGTTCTAGAACTTTCAACATCGCACTTGAAGAGAGTCAGAATCATCCGAGTCCCACTACCACCACACTTAGACAATTTGAGTCCCCAATCCACTGGGACGAATCATACAAATCCATGTCATAGACTTAGACTTGAACAAAAAATTTGGCCTTTGGATGGCCACTCGACCTCGACAGCCAAATTCAGACTCAGACTTGAACAAAAAATTCGGCCTTTAGATAGTCACTCGATTTCAAATGGCCAAATTCAGACTCCTTAAATAATCCACTTGATCTCTCAGCCTCGGATGGCCAAATTCAGCCTATTGAACCTGGGATGGTCAATTTTAGACCCCTTAAATAGTCCACTCGAATGCACAAACATTCGACCTCGGATGGCCAAGCACCCATTCACTCAAACTTCTCAAACACTCAGACACTATCACTCAAAGAAACTATGCAAAATCCATATTTTGACAAATTAGACCCACCCCATGACAGATACAACCTAAACCCAAGCTAGATGACACCCCCATAGGCCTCCAGATGTGTGGAGTGGCTCATAGGGCCCCTAGAATCACGAATCCTGACCAAACAGTCTAGAAAACAACTTTGATCACTAACCCTCAGTTGTATGCCCCAATAGAGGCCTAGACTAATTGACCAAACTTGCTACCCCTCAAACCACACATCTAGAACTTTGTAGAGACCAAAACAAACCAGTGAGAGTGGCCATCACCCATACCAAAGGATTAAAACATGTGTGTGTTGCACTGTATTGTTTTTGTTGAGTTCGCACACTATGTTAATTAAACATTTGACATGCACCAAAAAATTTGAAAGCCTAATTTTGCATAGTGCAATTTGAAGAGTATCCCACTAGCATTTGAGTGCCCATAACATTAAGGATTGTTTTAAGTAACAAGGAGTTCAAGTAAGATAAGATAAGTTGAACAAACCCACTAGTAGGAGGAGATCCCCAAAGATTGAATAGTGGCCAAGAAGACCAATCATGGAATACTAAGAGACTTGAATCATCAAGCCACTTAGGAAGCAATAGTGACAGGTACGATTGGGGATGTTTCTCTACCTGACTTGATCAATCTGATCGACACCCTAGTTGCTCAATAAGCCAACAACACGTCAGGAACTAGCACCAATCTTGAAAATGACAAGCTTAACTTGCGATAATTCCTAGTCAACATCTAGCAACAAATGATAACCTAGTATAACTTGCAAACTAAAATGGAGGATCACGATAGACCAATCGAGGATATCATAGTGCCAACCTTGAGAAAGAGAAAAAGGTGGCAAGGAAAGCACTGCATGGTATAGCTACCTACAACCAAGAGTAGCAAGCTCAAAGCCAAGGCAAGCTATAGAAATGTACGAAGTCCAACACATCTTAGTGCTTACCAAAAATTGAAATAGGATAGGAGTGAACATTGAGAGAGAGAGAGTACTAGAGGTCAATGCTGAGTGAGCTTCTCACGAAGTGACTCCTACATAACATGGTTGTACACCAAAGCAGAGCACCCTTGGCAACTTCATTGCTAGTGGGACTAGAATCACCTTGAATTCTAAGAGTCACACCAAGATACATGTAGTTGCTTTGACTTGTATAGCTTGGTGGAGTAGTTTGAGCAAGTATGCAAGACAAATGGCCTCATAGACCTTTCTCAATGCTTGTAAGTTTTTGGACTTTTCCTGGGAGACAAAGGATGGATATGGTATACTAGTCTAGACAATGTTGAATGTAATAACTTCAATAACCTCAAGAGTCTCTTTATCAAGAGACTCTCTAAGGCAAGATACTCTAACAACCTCATCGTCAGGCTAATGAATGTCAGTAAAAAGGACAAGGAGGATATCTGGGACAATGTCACCCATTTGTGGAGTCTCTTCAAGAGAATCCCAACCAACATCTCCATAGAGCAACCTAGTGAACAAGCAATCTCCACCGTGTTCATAGGAGGGGAATCCAAAGTGAGGATCTTTACAAGGATTTGGTAAGAAACTCAAACATGCAAAGGAACATGCTAGCTAGGGTCTTTGGGGAAGCCATATGACTGCATGATCTACTCAAGGAGAGAAGCTCAAGACCCACAAATTGAGATAACACTACCTCTAGAACCTTAGAAATAGCTACAACTAGTAGTGAAAGATCTAGCCAGGAAACCCACCAAGACAAGAGAAAGAGTGTCCACCAAGGTCAGGAATTGGCAAACGTAAAGCTAGAGTTGGCTAGGCTTCAAGAGATGATAAGAAGGCCCACAAAACCTCATGTGTAATGCATGCACTATAGAGGAAACCATGTTCCGATTGAGTGCATGGATCCTAGATCTAGACCTTGTGCCAATTGCAGTAGGTTTAGCCATGATGCAATGCATTTCCAATTATCGAGGTGATTTCCATACTCATAGCCATGCAATCAGCCTTACTACCTAGGGGGAATAGACCACCACATTTTGAAAGGGGAGCTACACTAGCTCTCCCAGCACCCAACGATTCAAAGCCTCATGTCCCTCTAGGATGGATATCAACCCCACACAGATACATAGACTACCTGGGCCCATCCATCGAGAGTAATGCTTTGATACATTACGTAGAGGAGATGAACCAGGACAAAGCATACATGAACGATTACATCTCCTACGATTAAGAGGATAATCCCATCTTGATGGATTTTAGACCAGTGCTAGTGATGGCATTGGGCAAGGGAAGAGGTAGAGATTTGGGAGGATAGAACCAAGAATCCATTGCATGTTGGACTTGTGGTCATCCAAGGCATATCTCATTTCAATATGCCAAAGGAAGTAAGCCAGTCAAGATAAGGTTGACCTAAGATGCCATGAGGGTGGGATCACACACTTGTACACTGAGTGTCCTAGATGAAAACCTTCCAATATTTTGGCTATCATGCCATCCATACCATTAGGGCTATTTGGAGTTGAGACACTTGATAGCAAAGCTAGGCCAATTTTACTGGATGTCATGACTTGAGCACAAACAAAGCATGCTAGTATCTCACTACCCAGACCTAGAAAACTTAACGTAGCTTCAATAAGAGGGAAGAGGAGCTGTAAAAGAAGGAGAAAGAGGGCTGAGACAAATATTACATTTAATAAAGATAGTGACACCATGTTACCAAGGGAAAAGCAAATCACGAATGCAGAAGCAGAGACATCTACTCCTAAGACAACAGAAAAGAGAATTGTCAAGATTGGAGAATATCTCGATTTGAGGAACCAATTAGAAGTGGTTGATAAGGTCACATAGTGGGTGAGAGAAGCCAAGCGTACCTAAAGGATCTGAAACCCATTATTGAAGGCAAGATTAATGAGCTCTCTAGCATGAGCACACTAGTCTTGCCTACTCAGTTAAAATCAAGAGGCACATCCATACCTCACATAGCATCACATAGATATAGAGCCTAGACACCACATGTGGATAGACTATCCAAGATCATTGGCAAAAGAGTGTAGAGCCTAACAAAAGACATGTGGTTGGCAACTTGCTCACAATGTTAATATCGGCCCCTATGACTCTGCCTTTGAGAGAACTGCTTAGGTAGAACCTAACCTTATGGCAAGTGCTGAAGCAATGGGTAGAAAGATCAAATGAGGTTGGAGTAGACGACTTGCCTAACCATGACAAATAATGTTAAAATATGTGGGATCTAGAGCATGGCAGATGTGGAAGCTATGGAGGTTGAAAGAGGAAAAAGGAACTCATGAAGACATTGAGCTTGACAAGGACAAATTGTTACACAAGTGAATTAGGTTCCAAGATTGAAACTTGGACTCATAAACACAATCTTGTGTATTGACAATGACATGACACTTTACTCAAAAGAAAAGAGTACTATCATTGCATTAGAAAAAGAGTGCAAGTACAATGCTTTATAGGATTTGAGTGGTGGTACTTTCTCTTATCGTGCATATGGGATTCTAGTCATCAGCCCTCAATGCTTCTCATGAAGGGATTGAAGTAGGTGTGATTGCAAATATCTCAACACCCCTCCTCAATCACAACCAGAAGTACAAAGTGTATAGAGGCTTTAGTGAAAGCAACACCTACAAAGTGTGGGCACACCATAAACATGGAAAAACACCAAAGGCTGTCGTAGAAAAGGCTAGGTCTGGGTACCAAAAACGTGATGGACATCTAGAGGCTATAGCAGGGGCCTCACAAAAGTGTACAGAGGCTGTAGTACAAGGATAACTGAGGAGTTTACGAGTTTATATTTGAGGCATTCGGGTTAGGAAATACAAAACTAAAAAAGTCTATTTGAAAAGAAGGACTGATGAGTCCTTCTCCTGCTGGTCTTCTTCTTCTTCTTCTTCCTTTGCTCCATTTTCTTCTTCTTCTTTGAATGCAACTAGATAGACCTTTTGGGACCTCTTTCTGGTGTGGTAGAACTTCTCGATGTGTCCGGTTCTTTTGCAGAAGTCACAGAAGAGCTAATCCTTCTTTTCTTTGTACCTGTTGCCAACATATAATGATGTTCATCTCTAGAGGTGCTTGGTTCTTCCTTAGTTTTTAGCTAATTATTTTCCTTCTCTAATAATGATGCCTGGATATCAACAAGTTCAAGGTTTGGCATATTAATTAGATTTATTGATACATTATTATATTGAGGAGGCAAACTCTTAGATAGAACACCGATGCAAACATCTTCTTTCATTTTAATGTTGATTCCCGCAAGTTGTGTTAGAAGTACTTCCATGTAATTTAGATGCGTGGCAAGTGATGTGTTGGACTTCATTTCAAGTCTGAAAAACTCTATCAAGAGACCATACTTTGATGATTCAGACTGTGCACCGAACACAGTGACAATTCTCTTCCATGTATCCTATGAAGTCTCACAGTTATCCACATGGTGGATATAGCTGTCGTCTAGCTCCAGTTTGATAATGGCATGAGCCTTATCATCGTTCTTTTGCCAAGTGATAGCAATTTCTGCATCACATGTCTTCTTTTCTTTTCCAGTGGTACTGGCCCAGAGGCCCTTCATCATTAGGATGAATTTGGTGTGGGTCTGCCAGGCACAAAACCTGACTCCTTTGAAGTGAGCACTTGGAGAGTCTTTTCCCATGTTAGAAGGCTGGAGCAATAGTAGATCAGCACTAGATTTCAACAAGCAGAGTTGATTTTTAATGTGTCAAAAGACACAAGCAATGGCAGTGTAGTATCAAAAGATACTAGTTTGAACTTTGATGTTTGTTGCTTGAGTTTGACTTGATTCTTGATGCTTGTCTTGTCCTTCAACAACTTGAGTCCCCTCCTTGCTAATGGATACTTGAATCCTTGCCAGAAACTGAGCTGGGAGCTCAGATCAGAGTGGTAGTAGCTTTGTTGAGTCAAGAGGAGTGAGAAAAATGAAGTGGGAGAAGAGCTTGAGCTTGATGTTGAATGCTTGGTCTTCCAATCTTCAAAAATCTCCAAAGATCTCCAAGAACTTCCCATCCTTGATGTGTGGTATTGACTAAATCAGTGAATCTGGATGTCAATAGGGTGATCCAAGTAGCAAGAGAAAGAAAGTGATGAGATTTTTGAGCTTCAGTGAGGTTTGGCTATTGCTTTTGAGTTAGGGTTTCTAACCCAGGCTTGGTTTTTTGCATAGTGTGCATTGTATACTCAATCATTTCAAGAAATTTTTACATGAGATTGAAGCTTGATTGATGGGCTTTAAAAGCCCTATGGATTTGGGCAAGATTGCATTGTGCATATAGGGAGAAAATGACCTGATTAGGACTGCGCCTATTTCAGGCAACGACCACGTTTTTTTTGCAATGCTGAGCTAGATTGTCATCAATGTTGGGGTTTGATGGCCATCGAGCTGCGCCTAAAGTTGGGGAAGATTTGTCTAGAAGAGGATTCATGGAGATATGCTCTATATTTAGAGATCTAGCTCCTCCAAGGTGGATATGTCCTACAGGCCACAGACTGAGGCTATGGCAACAACTGACAGAAGTGACAATGTTGAGCTCCAGGTAGGGAAATGTCAGGATCTTATGTGATACACAGAACCATAGTAGCAGGGGAACACTTGTTCAGAAGGAAGCTTGGTAAGATTTTGTTGGTAGAGGAAGTTATGAGAGCTTTGAACGGGCATGGTACTGTTGGCTATGGCTGCCTCAGGGTCAAGTGGAGAAGGAGTGGGAGATGAGGTCCTGGACTTGTCCTAAGCTGGAGCTGAGCTAGATGAGAGTAGAATGAAGTTGGAGGAGCAGTGTCATGCCCGACTAGGCTCTAATACCATGTTAAAATATGCAAGATCTAGAGCATAGCAGATGCGGAAGCTATGGAGGTTGAAAGAGGAAAAAGAGACTTATGAAGACATTGAGCTTGACAAGGACAAATTGTTACACAAGTGAATTAGGTTCCAAGATTGAGACTTGGACTCATAAACACAATCTTGTGTATTGACAATGACGACACTTTACTCGAAAGAAAAGAGTACTATCATTGCATTAGAAAAAGAGTGCAAGTACAATGCTTTATAGGGTTTGAGTGGTGGTACTTTCTCTTACTGTGCATATGGGATTCTGGTCCTGAGCCCTCAGTGCTTCTCACAAAGGGACTGAAGTAGGTGTGATTGCAAATATCTCAACAAATAATGCATATACTGAGCTTAACCTTGAACTCAATGCCTAAGTCTTTGCACATAAATGTCTTTTAGAAAGGCACTGAGATGCACACACTCTTACCTATATCAATGCATTAGGAGATGCTACAAGGGAATTGTAGATATGGGAGCTGGAGTGGTGTACGTAACCATGCAATCCTGTAGGCTTGGGATAACCCACAAGTGGAGGATGTAAGGTTTAATGTCACGCTAGCAACAGAATGAAAGCTAGACCATTTGGGATACTAAAAGACTAGCCCTTGAAGATAGTGGGAGTCTAGTTCTCAGTGATGAACTTCATAGTTATGAAGGGAGTGGACTACGACATCCTACTAGCCTGACCCTAGATGCGAGTTGCACGAGTGATAGAAGACTGGGGCAATGGTCTAATGTTCTTAGGCAATAGATCAGAAGTTGTGAGAGTCAAGATGGATATTTGGAAGACCACTCTAGTTAACCTAGATACTATCTCCACTATATTGAAAGGAGACTCACAATTTAGCGATTCCTATGGACCACTAACAAGGTATATTCATTGCCATTTCGTGATCGATGCCATTTGAAAAATGGTGCCCTCCATAATTGATAAATTTTTTAAGGTTGGCCGTTTTGGGCCACCCCCAAAGCTCAAGGCCATGCCCATGTAAATTTTGCACTAGTCGACCCCCAAAGTGCTCAGCTTCCCGCTTCATCCCCATTCAGCACTTGATTCGTGATCTGAAAAATCTTGCGTATCTAGCTTGAGGTCTTGAATGGCCAGGAAGTCATCTTACTCCAATCCGGCACTTAGAAAAAATATGAAAAATCTCCAACCACCACAATGGTTGAAATTTGTATTCCCATCTTCCACGGTCACTTAAAATCATTGAATCTGCATCTTCCACTTTCGTCAAGCTTTGAATTCTGTGTAAAATTTGCATCATTCCACTCTTTGCTAGCATGTCATGGGCATTTAAATTTTTCTCTCATTGGTAGGGCGACTCAGCCCGTCAGATCCACAAACTGATTTGCACATACAACAACCATAAATAGCATCAAGTTGCCACCCATAAAACAAAATATACAATAAAGCATAGACATAGCTCTCACCCTACCCCTTGAGAAGATTAAGAAAATGAAACCCATGAGGGATAGGCCCAACATGATCTGATAGAAATCCAGAGTGACTTGCTAACCAACTCATCCAATGTAACATCCCCCTCCCCCGTGTGCCCCTGTGCCTCCCCCATAGAAACTCCCCCCCCTCCCCCCCTTTTTTGATTTTCTCTGAAATTTTTTTTCCTCCCTCTCTCTCCCCCTACCGTGATCATGGCTGGGAGAGAGAGAGAGAGAGAGGGAGTGAGCTGGAGATGGGGGGCATGTAGCCCTAGGTGGTGGGTGGCATCGCTTTGCCACCTCCCCCCCTCCACCTATAAAAACTGCCCCTCCCTCCGTTGCAGAAGGAAGCCCCCCCTGGCCGTTAAGGCTAACAGCCCCCTGCTGGTGAATTACAACACCCTCTCCTCCATCGTAGCACAACAAACTCCCCCATGCTGATGTACAAGCAGCTCCCCCTTGAAACTAGCCCCGCCAGGCCTGCACCATCTTATTGGTCACCAGTAAATCCCCCCCCTTCCGTGATCAGCATTGAGAGATGAGAGAGGGAAAGATGAAGTGAAGGAAGGAGAGGGAAAGAAGAAGGAGTGGAGAGAGAGAGAGAAAGAGAGAGAGAGAGAGAGAGAGAGAGAGAGAGTAGGAGAAAAAAAAGAGAAAAGAAGAAGAAGAGGAGAGGGAGAGAAGAAGAGAAGGAGAGAGAGAGAGAGAGAGAGAGAGAGAGTAGGTGAAGAGGAAGAGAGGAAGAAGAGGAAGAGGAGAGAGGGTGAGGAGAAGAAGGAAGAAGGAGAGAGAGGAGAAGAAGAGGAAGAGAGAGGAGAGGAAGAAGGAGAAGAAGAGGAAGAAAGAGAAGGAGGAGAAGAAGGAGAGGAAGGAGGAGGAGGGAGAGAGAGAGAGAGAGAGAAAAGGAGAGAAGAAGAAGGAGTGGAAGAGAGAAGGGAAGAAGAAGAAGAGGTAGAAGAGAAGGAGGAGAGGGAGTGAGGAAGAGAAGAAGAAGAAGAGGGAGAGAGAGAGAAAAGGAGAGAAGAAGAAGGAGTGGAAGAGAGAAGGGAAGAAGAAGAAGAGGTAGAAGAGAAGGAGGAGAGGGAGTGAGGAAGAGAAGAAGAAGAAGAGGGAGAGAGAGAGAAGGAGAAGAGAAGAAGAAGAAGAGAGAGAGAGTGAGTGAGAGAGAGAGGGGTGGAAGTTAGGGATTATCTCCAGCCATATCTCTAGCCAAGGCGATTTTCAAAGTCACGAACACTATCGAACTTTCATCTCCCTCATCGGTTTGGTGACCACTTGCGAGCTTCCCTTGAACAAAGCCACGGATCGTGTGCGAAAGATGGCTCCAAAGGGAAATCTTACTAAGAGTGCTAGCGCAGAAGCCGCGGTCATAGATAGAAATGCCAGTGAAGTCGCAACCAACTGTAACATCTCGTCACCCTCTCTCCACATCCAGGTGACCTGTAAAACTCAAAAGGAACTTCTGTCTTCCATTGTATGCATAATTCAATCTATAAGCATGATTTATCACATGAAATGAAAGGAATTTCTAATCTATTCCCGCATAGGATGCAAACTTATTAAGGCTTAGTATGAGTAATATAATGTTCAGTTGAGTTTATGACATAAATTGCATCCTAAATAAGTTTATAATCAATATCAAAACTATATTCTTAAACATCTAAGTTGTCCTACACTATGATGTATCCATTTAGGAATCTAATACATACTTAAGAAATTTCCTACGACACAATAGTTGTTGTGATATATTTTTACCTTTGCAAACACCCACACAAGGTGGATACACTAGGGTCTAGAGGTTATCAATGCATGAACTTCTCATTGCATATCGCTTTAATGGGGCTAATAGAGTGGAAAGGTGATAAGAGTGGCTATTGCATTGGTATGCTCCAAGCGCATGAGTGAATGTGACTAGAAAAATTCTGCATAGTATCACCCTTAAAGATGGAAGGTTAGAAGATGTTGCATTTACTTAAAGTTGATTCCAACTAATGACCAACAAGGAGGGTTTATTGCCATACCTTGAAAACTTAAGAACCCAACTCCAAGGACTTAGTCATTTCTTTTCCAACAAAGGGTTGTCCATCAAAGGCTCTATGGTTGTGAAACTCAATGAACTCGACATATTGTCAAGTAAGTTGCAACCATCGAGGGCCACGCAAGACAAAAAGACCTAGAAGGAACTTGTTAAATCGGCCCTGCGATGCCCTAACCCAAGGGGGAGAGCAAACTTTAGGCTAATTGATTCATGCTAAGCATGTTGAAATGGTTTTAATGAAGGTTGGTCTTGTTAAAGATGTATTGTTGACCCAAGTTATGCTTGGTTGTTTGAAAAGGTTGTAAAACCCCGAGCAAGTGTTTTGATACATCCAAGTTAAATTTTGATTGTGCATGCAATGGGATTGCGATGCCTTGAAGCAAGAGGTTGTGCATTCAACTGTTTGTTAATGTGGTTTTGGATGTTAACCCAAGTAGGGTGTGTTTGATGATTGCATGGCCGGGTCTGAGATGACTGATTGCCATGGAAGCAAAATGGATGTTTTCCCTAGTGATTGTTTTTAAGCTGGGTGCTTTAGCTCTACAGTTGATTTCCTAAAGGGATAATTAAGGAAGGATGGTGCTAGCTACCCCCCGTGTACCGCAGAACCCTTACCAAGGGGGTTATGAATCCGCGCTCGAGAATGTGGACCAAACCCATCGCGAGAGGTCTCTCTGTGGAAATCACTTGGCATAGGAGGACTCTTGGGTGCCTGTGGGGACTATGGCCGTAAATCCCAATGCCTTCGGGCCCTACACAAGTGTTCTACGTGACTCGAGATGGGATCTCGAGGCCTTGATACTAGTTACAAGGTGGAATCTTGGAAGGATAAACCTTCGGGTTTTATTGCTGGAAGACAGAAGGATTCTTTTGCAGAGGCAGAAAGGAGCATTTAATTCTCCTGTATGGGCACGAGACACACATTAATCCGAAGATAAGTTAAGGAAGTGTTTGATCTTGTTTTATCTTGTCTTCGTGTATGTGGCCTAAATTACGTAAAGGAACCTGTGATTAACATGTTAATTAAGGAAGCTACCTTTGTATGTCAAACATAATCTGGTAGGTAATTAGATAACTAAGACAATCCTTGAGGGAATTGTGGCAGATGTGACCAATTGGGTCTATCCTATGGAAGGGTGGTCTCGGTTAGCCAAGAGGTTTCCTCAAAGGAAATGTTAACAAGGAATGTTAGGAAAGGTCGGACGATGACCTTAGACAATGTTGGCTAGGACCTCGGTCTTCAAGTCGAACCTAGTGGGAACGGTCGAATAAGTGGCCAAGACCCCGGTCTTCAAGTCGAACCTAATGGGAACGACCGAATAAGTTTCGTTGCGGGGTAGAATCGAGAGACCCTAGTTGGCAAAACCCGTGTCATTCCTTGGGAGTGGCGGGCGGCATCTTCTAGATATATCTCTCGATGTGCTGCTAAGATGTGTCCCGTGATTTGAGGAGCGGGCACGTTACAGTTGGTATCAAAGCAAAACTTCTTAATGATGCATGATTGATTAATGTTTGGATCATAGACATATCCTAAATAACCTAAATGGTATGGCTTGATTGTTAGGCACCTTCTGCACCCATGTATGCTGACATGCAAGAGAAGAAGTTCCTTCTCAAGAAAATTAAGCCACCCGAGCTTGATGGCAAGGGAAGGGCTATTCAAGCTAACACCGAGATCTGGATTGAGTCCATGAAGGACTATTTTGAGGTAGCAGTAACTGCCCCTGCTAACCAAGCCATGCTCCCCAAACTTAAGTGTTGCATTTACTTAAAGTTGATGTCCAACTAATGACCAATAAGGAGGGTTTATTGCCATACCTTGAAAACTTAAGAACCCAACTCCAAGGACTTAGTCGTTTCTTTTCCAACAAAGGGTTGTCCATCAAAGGCTCTATGGTTGTGAAACTCAATGAACTTGACATATTGTCAAGTAAGTTGCAACCATCGAGGGCCATGCAAGACAAAAAGACCTAGAAGGAACTTGTTAAATCGGCCCTGCGATGCCCTAACCCAAGGGGGAGAGCAAACTTTAGGGTAGTTGATTCATGCTAAGCATGTTGAAATGGTTTTAAAGAAGGTTGGTCTTGTTAAAGATGGATTGTTGACCCAAGTTATGCTTGGTTGCTTGAAAAGGTTGTAAAACCCTCGAGCAAGTGTTTTGATACATCCAAGTTAAATTTTGATTGTGCATGCAATGGGATTGCGATGCCTTGAAGCAAGAGGTTGTGCATTCAACTATTTGTTAATGTGGTTTTGAATGTTAACCCAAGTGGGCTGTGTTTGATGATTGCATGGCCGGGTCTGAGATGACTGATTGCCATGGAAGCAAAAGGGATGTTTTCCCTAGTGATTGTTTTTAAGTTGGGTGCTTCAGCTGTGATTGATTTCCTAAAGGGATAATTAAGGAAAGATGGTGCTAGCTACCCCCCGCATACCGCCAAACCCTAACCAAGGGGGTTATGAATCCACACCGGGAATGTGGACTGAACCCGTCGTGAGAGGTCTCTCCGTGGAAATCACTTGGCGTAGGAGGACGCTTGGGTGCCAGTGGGGGCTCTGGCCATAAATCCCAATGCCTCCGGGCCCTACACAAATGTTCTACGTGACTCGAGATGGAATCTTGAGGCCTTGATACTAGTTACAAGGCGGAATCTTGGAAGGATAAATCTTTGGGTTTTATTGCCAGAAGACGGAAGGATTTTTCTGCAGAGGTAAAAAGGAGCACTTAATTTTCCTGTATGGACAGGAGACACACATTAATCCAAAAATAAGTTAAGGAAGTGCTTGATCTTGTTTTATCTTGTCTTCGTGTCCGTGGCCTAAATTACGTAAAGAAACATGTGATTAACGAGCTAATTAGGGAAGCTGCCTTTATATGTCAAACATAATGTGGTAGGTAATTAGATAGCTAAGACAACCCTCAAGGGAAGCGTGGTGGATGTGACCAATTGGGTCTATCCTACGGAAGGGTGGTCTCGATTAGCCGAGAGCTTTCCTCAAAGGAAATGTTAATGAGGAATGTTAGGAAAGGTCTGAGGATGACCCTAGACAATGTTGGCCAGGACCCCGATCTTCAGGTCGAAAAAAGTGGGAACAACAGGATAAGTTCCGTTGCGGGGCAAACTTGAGAGACCCTAGTTGGAAAAACCCATGTCATTCCTTGGGAGTGCTGGGCGGTGTCTTCTAGATATATCTCTCGATGGGCTACTAAGATGTGTCTCGCGATTTGAGGGGCGGGCACGTTACATCCAACATAGACTGGCCAAAAAGAACCATCAAAGAAGTCATCCTAGGTGGTGGCTTGAAGTATCTATAGAACTTAGAATAACTAGACCAGGAACTTCTACTAGGCGAGGACTCCTATAGCCTAGTCAGCATATATTTTCATTTTATGATATTGTTCTTTCTAGTTTCCATACTCGAGCATGTAAAAATGAGGGAGCTAAGTGTAATGACCCTTGAAGAACATGGCATTGGCCTCAGGTTGTCGTGACTTGATACCCAAGAACCTACCAAGCCCTCGCAAGGTGACACTTAAATCTTTGTTTCTTTTACTCACTTTTATTCTCACTCCAACCACCCTTAGTATTTTTTCAAAGGTGATGATTATTTGGTCTTAAGATTTTTCTTCTTTTCCTTCTCTATTGGAGGGGTTACAACCCCTTTTTAAACACCTCTATATTTTTATATTTCAAGTACATTTAATTTTTTCTCTTCTTTTTATTTCATCAAGCTTCTCTAACTGCCTCACTACTAACAAAAGCTCCTAGAAATACCTGTCTAGCAGGCTAGCAAAACAAGGTTACTAAGACTACCTTCTAAAACAATTCTTAAATGCTTGACAATGTCTTGACAGGTGGTGGGCAACTACTCAAATCTCCCTCAAGCACACCTAATGTTGTCATGCCGCTATGTGCACACCATGTGAAAAACTCTAAAGTGTGGCTTTCTTATTGATCTAGAGAGCCAATGCCATTTAAGACACTAGTGTTAGTGTCCATGGTTCAAACATATTAGTTTTTTGGACAAGTATAGCCAATTTATGATATTTTAGATATTATCTCTTGTAAAAATCCAAAAACTATAGACAACTTCCAGATTAGGATGAGATGCAGAAGAAAGCATGTAATTTTTAGCCATCTGTGAGGATTTTATGTAAAAAGAGAGATGGACGAAATCGCGCACGTTGCGATCGCTATTTTCAAGCAATGAACAGCACTCTGAAGTGGGAGATGAAGAAGGACTAATCTCGCAGAATTCTAGATACGCGTGCTAGTATTTTACCCCCTTTCAAAGCCAATGGAAGCATCAGATTGGCAGTTTGAGCAGCATAGAGGAAGGTATTATTTTGTGTACGTTTTATGTACAATAGATTTGTCTTCTCATAATGGAGAAATAAACTGACAGGCTTCAATTCTATGAGTATTATTCTACGTCTTCTATTTTTTTTTGTGCAAGTATTCTTTCATATCTTCTCTTTCTTTCAACCCCTTCTCTTCTGTCTACTCCACTCCTTGAATCTCCCTTCACCTTGCTGTCTCTTACCCCCGCGGTAGACTTTCGACCGCAAGCGCTCTAATAGTGGTGAACCTAATGTGAAAGTTGGCATCAGAGGTGTGTAAAGATGGGAGATTCTATAGCTTCAAGTGGTGGTGATGCTTTACAACAAATGATTGCTTTGTTGCAACAACAACAATAGTAGCAGTTGTTACAACAACAGATGCAAACTTGGCAGGAAATAGAAAGAATTGATTCCTTAGCCGTGAATGCATTGCAGGCAGTGGGACAAGAATTGAAGCAGTTTAAAGGTCAAAATGTTTCGGCCTTCATCCGGCTATATGAAGAAAAGGTGTTGTTTCATGGGTACTGCAATATGCATGGAGTCGGTATTTCTCCCATTTGGCCATGCATGCTTTGCATGATTGAACTGATGATTTACATAGAAGAGATGCTGATTGGGCAACCTTTAAGAAAGCTTTGAGAGAATAGTTTTTCTTGGAAGATGCAGAATTGGTAACTAAAAATATATTTATAGATTGGGTTGAAAATCCCAATAAAGGGTTGGCTGCTACAGCTTTGCTCCATGAATTTGAAATTCGGTATGTGCAATTGGATGCCGATGAGCAGCTATCATTAGAGAGTCAAAAAATTTATTTGTTTTTGAAGGCTACAGATAACACAAAGTAAAATGGAGCAACAAAAAGAGACTGAAAAAGAGAAAAATTTATTTGTTTTTGAACACATAACACAAAGTAAAATGGAGCAACAAAAAGAGACTGAAAAAGCCATACCTGAGCATGTTATGGATGATGCATCTCAAGAGAAGAAATAAGAAGGGAAGAAAAGGGGCAAGCAGGTTACAATTAGTTCTTGAGATTGCCACAAATCTTAAAAAAGTATTGGAAGATTGCATACTTGGGAGTAGAGTGGAATTCACACTTGGCAAAGTTATTGGAATCGCAAAAAGTGTGAATTTCATGATGCAATCATTGATATGCTGAAACAAAAAAGACAATTTGATGGTGAATTTTCGAAAGCATTGATGTAGGTTGACAAAGGCATAGAGAAACATCTGCAGAGGGAATATGATGATGTAGGTAATGTTGTTTTGGAACATGCTGATGTTGAAAATGGATTGGATGGAAGTATAGATAGCAAGCTTGTGGCCGAAAATGGTATTATGGGCAGCACTAAGCATAGATAAAAGGCTATGTATAATAGGGATGTTCATCAACAAGCACATGAAGAAGAAGATGCTCATTTTATTCCAAACAGTCATTATTCACGAATGCATTGGGCTCCTACTACAACAGAGAAAATTGTTAAAGTGGGAGAAAGAGAGACGCCTTGTATAGCTCTCTTGGATCATGGTTCTAAAATCAATGTTATGGCACGTAGTTTGTATGAGAATGGAGGTTGGCCAATTGATGTAGATCCAGGATGGTGCATGCGAGCGGCAAACAATTCATCAGGGGATCTTTATGCAACTTGTCCAAATGTACTCGTGACTATTGGAGATATTAGGGATGAATATCATTTTTTTGTGCAAGATTCATTAGTTATCCAGTGATTTTGGGGTAGCCCTATATTTTAGAATCAAGGTTGGAAACAAAAGCCTTGGATGATGCTTCTTCATATGCTTGGGTTTGGAGTAAAGATAATACAAAGGTAGTACAGTTTCTCACTATTTGTGTGAATCATCCCCGTAATCGAGATAAGTTGGGGATAATCCCATGCCACCTAATGCATGAGAGTTTAAGGGTTTTTAGATAGCACTACTATAAGGGGAGGCTATGGCAGTGCCTCTAGGAAGATCATTATAGCACTGCTATAAGGGGAGGTTATGGCAATGCCTCTAGGAAGATAATTATGCCTCCAGGAAAGGGGGAAAGTGTGTTTGTGTCTGGATTGCAAAAATGGACGGCATGTAGTCCTCGAAATTTTAAGAATGTTTCAGCCATGTGCAGGGCTGAAAAGAAATATGTAGGATGGGGAAAAAAAGAGCTGAAGACATATGGTTTGATGATTGCAAATGAAGGTATTTTAGGGCTGTTTTCAAGGCTAATTGATGTTGATACAGTGCCAAAAATTTCTACAGCAATTAATGTTGAAAGCATGGTAGAAAAAGAGGTTATTTATGTTGACACTTTAGAAATGTATGAAGTCATTCAAGAGTTTGCTAAGCATGAATGTTATGGGCTGCAAAACAGGGCTGAAGCAAGGGTGGATACAAAGTACAAAACAATTGCAAAGAAGGTTAAGCCTGTGGCTTTGCCTTTACCACTTGAAAGTGATGGGTTAGCTGAAAAAGTGACTCAATAGCCTAGGTTATGAGATCCACATGGAGTGGGATATAAATTTACAGTTGAAACTTCACAAAAGCTGAAAATTGGTGATACAAGCTTTCTTTTACCTATAGAAAGAGCTTGTTTCTTGCAAATGTTGGCAAGGCATGGGAAAGCCTTTGCATTTCAGCTAGATGAAATTGGATGTGTTGATTTGACCATAGTTGCACCTATGGTGATCTTTACAGTACCTCATGTTGTCAAGATTGTGGGAGAGAAGGAAGGAGTCTCACTTGTAGCTTTCTTGCTTACACAATGGGGGAATACACACAAGGGTGGAGGCTGAAAACAGTTTTCCTCTTCTTAGTTGTGTAAGCCAAAAAGAACTCTCTTACAAAGAAATAGAAGAACCCTCTATATGGGTCTCAAACCAAACTCAACTAACTAAGGTGGAATACTAACTGAGCCACGAACTAGAGTAGATAAGGATAGCTGTCATGTAGCTATTATTCATGGGCGGTGTACCAACCGCGTCTGCAACTGACAAGTCGGTGGCAAATAACCCAGTCAATCCCAATTCCTGCACACCAAGTAGGTCTCTGAACTTGCGTAGCTTCTTTGCGCCCAATGCCTTCGTGAATATGTCAGCTACCTAATCCTCTGTGCTGACATAAACTAGATCAATAAGACCTAGTAAAACCCTCTCTCGCACATAGTGATAATGCACCTCAATGTGCTTTGTTCTAGCAGGATAGACTGGGTTATTTGCCAAGTGTATACTACTCATGTTGTCACAATAAATGACAACTGGCCCATCTGTAGACTAATGCATATCATAAAGTAGCTTATGCAACCAAGCTACCTCACATGCAGCCATTGCTGCACCCCTGTACTCAGCCTCTGTGCTCGACAAGGCAACTATAGGTTGTTTCTTGCTGCTCCAAGTGACTGCAGCACTCCCAAAAGAGAACACATATCCACTGGTAGATCGTCTATCAGAAATACTACCAGCCCAATCAGCATCAGTGTATCCATGCAACTGTATCTGAACCCCAGTCTCATAAAATAGTCCATACTGCAATGTGGACTTCACATACCTGAGTATGCGTCTAGCCGCATCCAAATGTGGTTTTCTTAGAGCCTGCATAAACTGACTTACCAATCCAACAACATAGCTCAAATCTGGCCTGGTAATAGTCATATAAATCAAACTTCCTACTATGCGTCTGTACATAGTAGGGTCTTCTAGAAGCTCACCTGCATCTGTGCTCAGCTTCACATTCTGCTCCAAAGGAACTGAAATAGGCTTACAGCCTGTCATCCCATATTTGGACAGCATGTCCAATCCATACTGCCTCTGCAAGAGCTGTATCCCACTTGGTGATCTAATCACCTCAATGCCCAAGAAATAACGCAGCTCTCCCAAATCCTTCATCTCAAACTTCTGCTTCAATAGCATTTTCACATGAAGGATATCTTCATCACTATCACCTGTCATAATCAAATCATCAACATAAATGACAAGTAGCATAATACCTTTCTCTGTTTTTCTCACATAAAGTGAGAAATCTGCCTTGGAAATCTGAAAGCCAATAGTGACAAGATACTGTCCTATCTTATCAGACCATGCTCTAGGTGCTTGCTTTAAGCCATACAAGGCTTTCTTCAACCTGCAAACAAACTCAGGATGAACAGCATGCACATAACCTGGTGGTTGCTCCATATAGACCTCTTCTTGCAAATCACCATGCAAGAAGGCATTCTTTACATCCATCTGATGTAAAGACCATCCCTTTGATGCAGCCACAGCAATGACTGCTCTTACGGTTGCCATCCTTGCAACCGGACTGAATGTTTCTTCATAGTCAATGCCATATGTTTGTGCATACCCCTTGACTACTAATCTTGCCTTGTATTTGTTCACAGAACCATCTGCATTGTGCTTCACCTTATAAACCCACTTACAGCCAATTGCATTCTTACCTTTAGGCAAAGGTACTAACTCCCATGTAGCATTTGCTTCCAAGGCATCCATTTCTTCATCCATGGCTTTCTCCCATTTTTCTTTCCCCATGGCTTCCTTAAAAGAAGTGGGTTCTGGTTCCTGTATCACTTTAACCATATATGCATAGTGAATGGCTGTAAATCCATCATATTTCAGCCTATCCATAGGATACCTAGCTCTGGTAGACCTGCGCAAAGTAGGTTCACTCCCAGGTGCTCTCAAAACATCCCTGGTCTTCCTTACTCCAGGTGTAACAATAGAAGGAATACCCAACTCATCATCAATGCTCTGTTCTGAGCTACTGGATTCACCATCCACATAAGAGTGACCTGCATTCACATCAAACATGGGCTGATCAACCTTCTCTTTTCCTTTTCATGATACCTGCATACCACTATCTACATTGCTTTGAGAATATTCTCCTGATCTCAATCTGCCTGTCCATGGCGAAGAATGTGAACCACTGATAGAGGACGCTCCAGGTCCACTAATATTTTGCGACTGCTGCTGTGAATTCTGTGCAGCATTACCATTTTGTGCATCTACATCATCAATCATCTTTACTGGTTTATACCAGCTACTCATCTCATCAAAAATAACATCTCTGCTCACTGTAAACTTACGAGTAGAAGGGTTATAGCATCTATACCCTTTTTGCTGCAGAGAGTAACCAATAAAGATGCACTTCTCAACTTTTGGATCCAACTTGGATCTCAACTCATCTGGCACATGTACATAGGCAATGTAACCAAAAATTTTCAAATGATAAATATCTGGTTTCCTACCAGTATACCTCTCCTCTGGAGTCATTCCATGTATTGCTGCAGTGGGAGTCCTGTTCATTATGTAGACTACTGTAGCAACTGCTTCAGCCCAATAAAAATATGGCAAGTCTTTTTCATTAAGCATGGCACGAGATACCTCTCCAATATGCCTGTTTTTCCTTTCTGCAATTCCATTTTGTTGTGGGGTATAACTGCATGAATATTGCTGCTTTATGCCATGCTCCTGCAGGAACCTTGCAAACTCATTTGAGAGGTACTCTCCCCCTCCATCTAACCTTATGCATTTTATTTGCAAACCTGTTTCTTTTTCAACCATAGCTTTAAGGGTTTTGAAATGCCCAAAAACTTCACTTTTCTTTTTCATAAAATACACCCAAACTTTTCTGCTATAGTCATCAATAAAAGTGACAAAATAATGACAGCCTCCAAGAGATGCAGCTTTAGTAGTCCACACATCAGAGTGGATTAATTCCAATGGCTTCTCACTCTCTTGAACATGTCTAGGAAATGGTTTCCTTGCCTGTTTTCCAAACTGACAGGCTTCACATACCTTATGCATTTCTGCAACCTTGAATTTGGGCAATCCTGCAACAATGTTTTGGGCCTGCATTGATTTAAGTCGCTGTACATTAACATGACCAATGCGTTTATGCCAGATATCAATATCTGCAACTACACCAGTCCCATGTGCAAACATTGCTGCACTCAATTCAGACATGTCTGCATCCAATGTAAACATTCTGCCCTTCTTCTTTCCTTTTGCTATCAAGTGACATTTATTTTTCATATCCTCAACAAAGCATCCATGAGGATTAAATCTGACCTGCAAGCCCTGCTCAACCATTTGACCAACAGAAACCAGATTCTTGGTGATATTCGGGACATGAAATACATTGGATAGGTATTTCTTTTTCCCATCTTGCATAGACAAAGAAATTTTTCCAATCTGCACAATAGGATGTGCAGTATCATCACCAGTCTCCACAAATCCTGGTTTTTTCATTTTCCTTGCATCCTCCATCCATTCTGCATGACCTGTCATGTGGATTGATGCACCTGAGTCAACATACCATACATCATTGTTTTCTTCTGCACTTGTCACAGAATTGTTCATGTGCTGCACCATAAACAAGTGCTCATTTCTGTCATCACCCTGTCTACTAGAAGATGCATAATTCCCTTGTTGCAGTTTTCCATTCATGATGTCATTCTGCTTTTTATAACAGTCTTTAGCCATATGACCCATTTTACCACAGTAGTAGCATTCAACATTGTTGTTTGCATTTTGGCCTCTTTGCCATCCACCACGACCTCTTTGGCTCCCCCTGCCTCTAAAGTTATCACGTCCTCCTCCATAGGACTGGTTTTCTTGAGTTTGCTGCATATTCTGATTTCTACCACGGCCTCCAAATCGGCCTCCTCTACCTCTGCCTCTACCTCTTCCAGCATTTGAGTAGAAGACAGCTTCTTTTGAAGTTCCTCCTGAAGAGGATGCACCACCATTTCTCTGCTCCTCAGAAATTAGAAGAGCAATCAGCTCCTCAAAATCAGGAAATCTTTCACGAACTGAAATGGATGTCCGAAACTGTGCATAATCCTTTCCTAGACCATTCAAGGTCACGGAAACTAAATCATCATCTTCCACTGGCGACCCAATGGAAGCAAGTGCATCTGCAATCTTCTTCACCTTCATGTGGTAGTCATTGATGCTCATACTTCTCTTTGCACATTATGCAACTCTTGCTTGAGCTGCATTTTCCTGGCTTGCGTATTTGTGCTATACATTTTTGACAAAGTGTCCCATGCCTCCTTTGGCGTACTTGCATCCTGAATATGCACAATCATAGAGTCTGAAATACTGATAGACAGCCAATACATAACTTTCCTGGCTCTCTCATGCCATGTTTTGAATGCCTGCATTTGCTGTTGATTGGGAACATCAGGAAAAACTGGTTCTTTTTCATTTCCTACAACAAATTCCCAATATCCTTTTCCCATAAGGAAATTCGTCATTCTAAACTTCCATGCTTGGAAGTTGTTATTGTCAAGCTTTTCAGTGACAATCTGTGAAAGAGAATCAGATGCCATTACAGAACACTGTAAAAAATTATGTCACTGCAAAGAACACAGATTCAACCTTGCAAAGGCAAATCTGCAAAACTGACGAAAGTGGTATTTGACCACACAGTCACTTCCTAGTGACGATTTTGCATCAACAGGCAACAGGGATGATTCTGTAACTCCCAATGTCTCTGTGCACAAGCATACGATGCAATTTCTACAGTAACTTTTCACCGACTTGTAGAACAGTGGCTGCACAGCATAAAACTGGGCCTTTTCCTGAGTGCGTGCAGAAAAGTTCCGCCTCCAAAATAGGCCCCGAAATGGCCTCAAATTAAAAAAACAAGGTCGCTAAGGGCTAAAGCCCTTACCCGCAGCATATACTACCCTCTTCCTTCACCGCAAAGGGCGTCTCAACCTGAGACAATGCACTCCTGCAATTTCCGGCTGTGCTACCTGCAGAGATCTGCTCCCAAAATAGAAAATGAAAGCAACACTGCTCCTCTTACCAGAACACCGCGAGCTTGGCTTGCTTTCTTGAGCTCCTTACCACGAACAAGGCTTTGATACCATGTCAAGATTGTGGGAGAGAAGAAAGGAGTCTCACTTGTAGCTTTCTTGCTTACACAATGGGGAAATACACACAAGGGTGGAGGCTGAAAACAGTTTTCCTCTTCTTAGTTGTGTAAGCCAAAAAGAACTCTCTTACAAAGAAATAGAAGAACCCTCTATATGGGTCTCAAACCAAACTCAACTAACTAAGGTGGCATACTAACTGAGCCACGAACTAGAGTAGATAAGGATAGCTGTCATGTAGCTATTATTCATGGGCGGTGTACCAACCGCGTCTGCAACTGACAAGTCGGTGACATAAATACACAACGGTCACCCTGGCATATCACGAGTGGAGCTCGATATCTCAACAATGTGCCATGGAATTTAAATCCTATTCCAGTACCTCGGGCATATTTGCCTAAGTTGTTGAAGCTTTTGAATGAGAAGATCAAGATGCGGATTTTGGAGTACTCTTCAGCTCCATATTCGAATTGGTGGTTTATTGTTCCAAAGAAGAATGGTTCTTTGAGGTTATACATGATTTTCAACTAGTTAATAAAGTCACTATAAGGAATGTTGGATTAGGCCCGATAGTGGATGAATTTGCAGAAGCATTTGCAGGCAAGGCAATTTACTCTTTGGGAGATTTATATTCAGAATATGATCAGTTCCAACTTGCAATAGAAACCCAGGATATCACTACCAGGAAGACACCACTTGGATTGGTTAGGATGTGTACACTTCCACAGTGGGCAACCAATTCAGTGGCACATATGATGAATGCTATGGATAAAGTTTTGAGGGAGTATATTCCTCAGTTGACCTTACCCTTTCTTGATGGTGTTGATGCCAGGAGGCATATTCCACGGTGGATTCCATGAGGTTTTACGGTGGATTCCGTAAACTTAGATGACCGGGGCTCATACACAAAGTGGATTCTTTGTGCGAGAAGTTGATGGGGACACCTATCCTTTTCGGGCGTTTCATTAATTTAGTGTGTACATGGGTGATTCCATAGCGGGTGATTCCGCAAAATGCATATTAAATTAATAAACGTTTATGAGTTTAGAGTGCGCACTCGTAATAAATTAAGGTTAGGATTTATTTCTAACCAGTTGATTTATTTATGTAGCTGAAGACTGCTAGGTATTCACTTTTGTCGGTTTAATTGTATTAATTTACTAACGATTGTGAATGCTTTAGTTGATGTGTAGAGATAGCAGCAGTGGCGGAGGAAAGCATTGGAGTCTAGCGAGTATTCGACCTTTGGATTATATTTTGATAGGCGCCATGCCTATATTTTGTTATGTATGCGTCTATACGCACGGATATGTTGTTTCTATTTGGACATTGAGATTGGGCGTGCCAGACTCTATGGGCACTGTCCATTAGCTTTATTTCCTATTTTTGTAGAAAGCAAACTCAAAAGCTAAAAGCTTGTCATATTTTTGTAAATTGGGCTATTATTGAGCATGAAGATGGAAATATACATAAAATACATGCTTTGTGAAGCGCTCACACAAGGCATGGGGGGAGATTGAACCCAGTTGGTCTCTTGCTTCTTGTCGTTCATGCTTTTACATTGTTTTTTGTGCAAAAAGGTAGAGTTCATTGTTCTTGGGGACCTTCCGGGATTCACTACGTGAGCATACTGCGACCGATCTACGCACCAGTGGTATCAGAGCGGAGCTGAGATCAAGAGCTTCCAATCGCTACCCATCTCAAGCGAAGGCGGAGCTCTAGGAACGATCGGGCTCTACAATCAATCTCATCGCGAACTGTTGATACAGGCAGACTTCTGGCGATCAAGAACCCCTGTTTCTACTATCAGATCGCGAAGGACCATGCTATGTAGGCGGAGGACCACGCATCCATCTCCTTCATTAAGTCGTGGATATACTGTGAGAAAACAAATTTCAAATCTTTATTCTCTCATAAGTTTAAGCTTAAATTAAGCTTAGAAGAAGCTTAAGAAGCTTAATTGCTTCACAACTTGATAACGAGGTATCTGAGGACGTCCGAGATTCTCGCGACGGCATAAAATAGCTACCCACGTCTTCATCATCTGTGCCGTTTTTTTCAAAGATTCATCTTCTCTATTAAAGCTTAAGCTATAAAGCTTAAATCACTAAGCTTTCCTCAAGTTGAACAAAGCAAGCAAGTCACCAAACTCCGGGTCCTGCGCATCAGAAGTCAAGTCCTATAAGTCGACTAGAATCAAGTCCTGCAAGTTCATCAAGTCGGCCTAAGTTCTGCAAGTCTGCAACTCTGCAAGTCGGCTAAGTCTGCAATTCTGCAAGTCAGACTAGTCAACTGGAGTCAGAACTGACTAGTGCTCAAAACTCCTAGAAGGCTTCCACCTATCTACAGGTGGAAAGTTGTTCGTGATAAAGTATTCCACCTATCTACAGGTTCGCTGAAGTATTTTCAGCAAACGAAGAAGGAAATATTGCAGATTTTCTGAAAATTGAGAAAGAAATACCCACAAATACATAGCCTTGTAACCCCAAATTTGAGCTACGCTCATCCCGCTAACCTGATTTTGAGTGAGAAAGGTTTATTGAGTTTTACAGGATGACGACTCCACATATGGATGATCCTATGGCTGAAGACGACTTACCTGAGCCTACCATGGAACAAAAGATGGATCTAATCATGCTGCAATTGGAAGAAGAGCGAAGGGCTAGGCAAGCATTGCAAGCGCAATTGACAAAATTACAAAGAGCATCCACCGACAAAGAAGAACCACAAGCTGAAGATTTGATTCGACGTACCATCGACGCCACTCTTGAAGCACAAACCATTCGCAAGGAATCCAAGATAAGTAAACGAAGTTTCAAATTTTGCACTTTCAATGGCATACGAGAAGGAAAGACTGTTTTATCTTTCATTAGCCAGTTTGATGACTATTTCCATGAGGAAACCTATCCAAAAAAAGATAAAATCAAGTGTGTTACTAATCATCTAATAGACAGAGCATCACTTTGGTGGACTGTAGTACGCAAGAGCATAGAATGTCCTGCTACTTGGGAAGATTTCAAGAAGAAGTTCATGCAGAATTTCCTTCCACCGCAATTTCATGAGAAGGCTATCAAGCAATGGGATTTACTTCAACAACGGGATCGTGAGCCTATTCCACAGTATACAGAGCGTTTTTGGAATGCACTCCTACAGCTACGCATGCTTGAAGATGTACCAGAGATGACACATAAGCGGAAGTATATGTCTGGACTCCTTGGACGTTACTACGTTGAAGTGAACATGTTCAAGCCTGCTACCCTTGAAGATGCCATCTCCCTAGCTCACGACGCTGAAGATAAGTTACGCGGAAGGGACAGATGACCACAGCAATTCCAAGCTAATGGTAATTATGGATCTAAACAATTCAATTCCAATTTTAGAAGGTTTAATCCAGGTCGTTTCTCTTCACCATCTTTCCGCAAGAATTGGGCTAAACCACCTGCATTACCATCCAATATCAATCCAAATCCAAAGCCTATTTCACAAGCAAATCCAAATGTACCCAAACTTCCAGCCATTGCAAATAATGTAACCAAAGCCAAGCCAATAGTATGCTATAAATGTCACCAGCCGAGGCATCTCGCAGCAAATTGTCATTCAAAGAAGCCACCAGCACATATCAACTATCTTGGAGCCATGGACGAAGACGAGCATGAGGATATGCCTGATTTCACTGAAGATGAGGATGATACTACTACTACTTCCGACACTTTACTAGGTATGCCTACTCCACATTCATTATTGACTATGAAATGTTTGGTGCATGGAAAGGAAAGAACTATGTTGCATGATGACGGTAGTACTCATGACTTTATTTCAGCAAAATTGGTAAAGGAATTGAAATTACAGACTGTACCTACGCATTATCGGATAAAAGCTGCATTTTTAGGCACTAGGTACAATGGCACACAAGAAGTACAAGATTTAGAGATTCAAATTGGTTCATACATTGAAAGAAGAAATTTCTTAGTTGTCCCATTACAGTCAAGCGACATTATTCTAGGAATGCCTTGGAGACACCAACATAATCCAAATATAGATTATTCTACACACACAATGAATATTAATTTTCAAGAAAAATCTATTACATTATATGGTATGCATGCATCTGATGTCTTTCCACTGCTTTCGCATACTCAAGCAAAACGTGCATTACGAAAGAGTACTAAATCATATCTCATTTGGGTGAATGAATTGCAAGCAAAGGAAAATCATATGCACCCTAGGCATAAGGAATTTCTTGCATATTTTAAGGACTGTTTTACAGAAGACCTACCACCAGGTTTACCACCTTCATGACCAGAAGACCATAAGATTGATTTAATCCCTGGCACACAACCACCTTGCAAAGCACCATATAGGCACAATCAAATAGAGCAAAAAGAAATCCAGAATCAAGTTGAAGAATTACTAAATAGAGGCTTAATTCGACCTAGCAGTTCTCCATTCGGTGCACCTGTACTCTTAGTTAAGAAAAAGAATAATACCTATCGTATGTGTATTGACTACCGAGCTTTAAATAAGATCACTGTAAAGAATAGGTATCCTATACCTAGAGTTGATGACCTTATGGACAAACTGCAAGGATCTTCTATATTTAGTAAAATTGACCTTAAGTCTGGATATCATCAGGTGAGGCTAGATAAATCTGACATATTTAAGATTGCATTCAGAACACAGTTTGGCCATTACGAATTCTTAGTCATGCCATTCGGATTGACTAATGCACCTGCCACTTTCAGTAGAATGATGAACCGTATCTTTCTGAAATATTAGTATTGTGTGATTATTTTCTTTGATGATATTCTAGTGTTTAGTCAAAGTGAAAAAGAGCATTATGAGCATTTATCATTAGTTTTTCAATTACTGAAAGAAAATCAATTGTTTGCAAATCCTGAAAAGAGTGAATTCTTTAAGACGGAAATTGAGTATTTAGGTCATATTGTATCAAAAGAAGGAATTAAAGTTGATCCTAAGAAAATTGATGCAATATTGCATTGGCCTATTCCTAAAAACGTGCATGAGTTACACTCATTCCTTGGTCTTGTTGGTTTCTATAGGAAGTTTGTACGCAATTTTTCATTACTTGCTTTACCATTAACCAAACTTCTTAAGAAAGGAATTGTTTATCAATGGACTGAAACTCAGCAAAAATCCTTTGACTTATTGAAACGTGCATTAACCAATGCCCCTGTTCTACAGTTGCCTAACTTTAATAGACCATTCTTTTTAGTTGTGACCGATGCTAGCGGATCAGGAATAGGAGCCGTACTAATGCAAGACAATCATCCAATAGCATATTCTAGTTCTAAGCTGAAACCCTCTGAGCTGAAATATTCCACTTATGACAAAGAACTATTAGCAGTTGTATAAGCATTAAAACAGTGGAAACACTATTTAATGGGTTCAGAATTCATGATAAAGACCGACCAGCAAAGCATTAGACATCTACTTAGCCAACCCCAAATTTCTGACCGTCATATCAAATGGCCTTCCTTCATTCAAAGTTTTTATCCTATCATTCAATATCAACCTGGAAAAGAAAACGTAGTTGCTGATGCATTGAGTAGAAGACCTGCAATTCATAATATTTCTGTCATATCTTTTGATTCTTTAATTGCTATGAAAGATACATATCACCAAGATATTACTTTTCATTCTGATTGGCAAAAATTAGTTCAAAATAATTTCATTCCTGTTGATTCATTGTCATATAATGATGGATTTATGTTTTATGAAAAGAGACTATGTGTTACTATTCCATTCCGATCTTTTGTTTTGAATGAAATTCATTGTCCCCCATATCAAGGTCATAGAGGTATCATATCTACATTACGCATGTTAACTGAAGATTTTTATTGGCCGCATATGGATGCAGATGTATCTAATTTCGTTTCTGAATGTTTGATTTGTCAAAGAATAAAGAGACATCATGGTAAATAGTATGGATTATTAATGCCTTTGTCTATTCCATCTAAACCTTGGGAACATATTTCTATGGATTTCATTACTGGTTTACCAAATACTAAATCTAACCATGACATGATTTGGACAATTGTAGATAGATTTAGGAAGCAATCTTATTTCATTCCATGTAAGAAAACTTTAACAGCATCACAAGCAGCACAGTTATTTTTGAAAACTGTTTTTACTAACCATGGATTGCCAAAAGTGATTATTTCAGATCGTGATTCTAGATTTTGTAATAATTTTTGGATTACACTGTTTGCAAATCTAGGCACAAAGATTGATTTCTCATCTGCATTTCATCCAGAAACAAATGGACAAACAGAAGCCACAAATAGCACCATTCTAGATCTTTTACGTGCATATACTATCTCCAAACCTCAGACATGGGATAATCATTTGCATTTATTACAGTTTGCATACAACAATACACCACACACATCTACAAAGAAAGCACCTTTTGAAGTCATTTATGGATATAGATTATCTACACCTGTTGCATCTTTGTCTAATAGAATTCAGAGTGCTGATGATATTGCTACTATGCATAACAGTATTTTTGATGAGGTTAAGGATATGATTGCTAAAGCCCAGCAATCATATACCAAACAAGCTAACAAGAAAAGACAAGCCATGAATTTCAAAATTGATGATTATGTTTGGCTGAGAATAGAAAAGTGTAGACTGCAAAGTATAGATAGACATCCAGTTGTCAAATTAGCTCCTAGATTTTATGGACCATTTAGAATCATTCATAAGATTAATGATAATGCATTCAAGTTAGAATTACCATCTCATTGGAAAATTCATAATACATTTCATATTAGTTTATTGAGACCATTTAGAGGCCAATTACCTATCCACCCTGTTTATGAAAACCCACCTTTATTAGAGGAAGAGACTGAAATACTTGAACCAAAAGCCATCATAGACACTGACTACATGACCACTAGAACTGGCCGAAGGTATTCTAGATATCTAGTAAAATTTAAGAACCATCCTATAGAGGAAGCACAATGGATGCACGCTAGAGACTTAAATGCTTTCCCCACTTTCTTAGCTCCACATTGAGCTAATAGCAATTGAGGTCAATTGCTATCCCACCCCGAGGGTATGATGCCAGGAGGCATATTCCACGATGGATTCCATGCCACGGTGGATTCTGTGAGGTTTTATGGTGGATTCCGTAAACTTAGATGACCGGGGCTCATACACAAAGTGGATTCTTTGTGCGAGAAGTTGATGGGGACGCGTGTCCTTTTCGGGCGTTTCATTAATTTAGTGTGTACATGGGTGATTCCATAGCGGGTGATTCCGCAAAATGCATATTAAATTAATAAACGTTTATGAGTTTAGAGTGCGCACTCGTAATAAATTAAGGTTAGGATTTATTTCTAACCAGTTGATTTATTTATGTAGCTGAAGACTGCTAGGTATTCACTTTTGTCGGTTTAATTGTATTAATTTACTAACGATTGTGAATGCTTCAGTTGATGTGTAGAGATAGCAGTAGTGGCGAAGGAAAGCATTGGAGTCTAGCGAGTATTCGACCTTTGGATTATATTTTGATAGGCGCCACGCCTATATTTTGTTATGTATGCGTCTATGCGCACGGATATGTTATTTCTATTTGGACATTGAGATTGGGCGTGCCAGACTCTATGGGCACCGTTCATTAGCTTTATTTCCTATTTTTGTAGAAAGCAAACTCAAAAGATAAAAGCTTGTCATATTTTTGTAAATTGGGCTATTATTGAGCATGAAGATGGAAATATACATAAAATACATGCTTTGTGAAGCGCTCACACAAGGCATGGGGGGAGATTGAACCCAATTGGTCTCTTGCTTCTTGTCGTTCATGCTTTTACATTGTTTTTTGCGCAAAAAGGTAGAGTTCATTGTTCTTGGGGACCTTCCGGGATTCACTACGTGAGCATACTGCGACCGATCTGCGCACCAGGTGTGCTGATAAAAGGGTGCAATATCCATGGGAAGAATGAAGAGCTAAATGATCAGGGATGTAGAGGATTTGTGGCTAATCATAGTGCTAATTGTGGTAGGATTTTGAGCCGTCTTGAAGAAGTGCATTTGACTCTACCATGAGAAAAATCAGTTTTTGGAGTAGAGGAAGTATTGGTTGTTGGGGACATGTGTGGACCATATGGAAGAAAGCCCTCACTAGTAAAGATTGATGCCATAAGCAGGATGTGGGAGACATGTTCAAATGTATCCAAGGTAAGAAGATTTTTGGGTGCATATGTCTTTTACTTGAGATGGATTCCGCATTTTGCTCATGTGACTGAAAGTCTATATCAGCTCTTGAGAAAAGGGCAAAAGTTTTGGTGGGGAAAATAGCATACGAAAGCAGTTCAAAAGTTAAAGAGCTTATTGATTTCAGCCCCAACACTAAAGAGAGCAAATTATAAGAATGGGAAACCTATTATTCTCACTGTGGATACAATCCCAATTGCCATTTTGTGGAATCATGCAATGTTTGTCAGATGTAGTCCATGGTAAAGCATGGAGATGGGTTGCAACCGACCTATCCATTGTCTATGAATTACAAATGGGTAGTTGATTTGGTTACCATGCCTACAGGTTTATGGAATATGTGATATCTTGTGCTTACATGAGAAGACTTGACAAATCAAGTGGAAGATTGCACTCTTAGTACAAAAGTTACTCAAGCAGTTTGCAGGTTCTTATTGGAAGAAGTCTTTTGTAGGTATGGTTGTGTTGGTAAAGTGGTTGTTGCTGATAGAGGAGAATTGGATGTGGATGAGGCTCATGACTTCTTTTCATGATTGGGTATCAAGTTGGCTTTCACTTCAGCCTACAATTCTAAAGCAAATGGCAAAAGTGAAAGAGGTCATCAGCCTATCATTAAGGCACTAGCAAAGTCATGCAAGGGTAGGATGAAAGAAGGCCAAGAATGTTACCCTTTTCTTTGTGGGCTGATAGGACCACTCATAGTGCAGTTACATGGTATATGCCTGCTGAATTAATGTATGGACAACAACCAATCATGACTATTGAGGAGACTATTGCTACTTGGAGTGTTCTACCATGGGAAGAGGGTTTGAGTAGAGAAGAGTTGCTGGTCCTACGCATTAGATAGTTAGAAAGAAGGCCTGAAAGACATTGAGACAGCCATGAAAAAGCTGAAGACTGCAAGGATCAAGAACAAGAAGAGGTTTGACAAGTGACACAGACTTTGACCACGAGCTATACAAGAAGGAGACTGGGTGCTAGTTTATGACAATAGCTTACAAAATCAACATAGTGCTAGTCGGAAGATGACAAAGCAGTGGTTTGGTCCATATGTGGTAAGGTTTGTTTTTGACAATTCTACCTATGCATTAAATGAGATGGATGGGACAACTCTAAGGATTCCAGTGGTTGGAAAATGCACCTTCACCCTACTATCTCTTACCCCCGTGCAGTAGACTTTCGATCACAAACACTCTGACAACGTAACCTTGGGACTTCATGCCTTGATCACTGGTCCTCAACAAACAATAAATCTCCCACAAGTATATAAACACATATAACACAAATATAAAGTACTTGTGAAGGAAAAATATCACTTGGACTTGGCCAGAAGAAGCTGTTGTGCAACAAGAGGCTCCTCCAGGTTCCAATAAATATGTATAACATAGTACTAAAACAAAACCATTAATCGCACTTGCACTAGATAGACACATTACCCTCTTGGTCTAATGAATATAGCACTTCACTGCATAATAACTCGCCCTCTTGGCCTAACAAAATAATTCGTGAAACAACCATTTAGTAGTGTACTACTACTGAAATAAACCCTTGATCCCAACATAACTCTATTGAGGCATGAGACTGACAAAGGTTAAGGGCTCCTCCAGTGCCCTGCACTGCATCAGATTATTGACTAACCTCCTGCATAAATATCAAGGGGTGTCTAAAGAATATAACGATAAATGATCCTATGCATTCATGACACAATAGGAAGGTGATCAACCGCCACGACTCATAATCTATACTAACTAGCAGTGGCCAAAATAAGACATTTCAACAACAAGAAATCCCCAAAACTAGCCCACCCTAAGCTGATATTAGGAGGAAATTGTAAGAGTACCCCATTACCATAATTGAAAAAGATATCCTCAACAAAAGCATAATTGGCTAGGGAATATGCAAAGTGATTCCATTATCAGGGAATAAGGTGGCAAGTCACTACCTTAAAAATAAGCATCATATCCAAGGCTACATAGTGATTCATCTGTAAAATAGGTTCTCTTACACTGTAGGTCCAATTCAATTGATTGATCACTAGTTGTGAGTCATCTTCTATCAATAATACTGATGGATACCACCATGTCGGTCCCATAATTAAGGCCTTGTATTCTGCCATGTTATTCATAAAAGTAGTACCAAGATATGCTCCCATTTTTATAACAACTCTATACTAGGGACCTTTAATGATCACACCAATAATCGCATACTTAGCGGGACCTCTAGAAGCTCCATAAATGTACAAAGTATAGGCCTAGTCTTCATTGATAGGCCATGCTATACTGATAAGATCACTTGTACTTATGATAATCAAAGTCAAGCCGCGCAAACGGATGTATAATAGGTACAATCTCTCCTTTCTTGTTGCTAAACTTGATAGGAATACTCATAATAACCCTTTGATAATGGTGGTAGTAGACCTTAATATCCCACGTGAAAGATCCGCCTTGCCATTCAATAACTTGATAACCTTTACTCCACCACATCACTCCACCTTGGTGGTAATGTTGCTCCAAATATGGATGGTCAAGATAAAGAATGAGTCTTTTTATCTAATTGTCTTGGTACCTACTACAAGTTAAAGTTGAATCCTAAAGCACCTGAATAAGCACTAAGCCCAACGTCAACCCTTACACATAGTAAGGCTTCAACTTATTAAAGTTTACCTTAGTTTTAAACTCTACCCCCTCTACACGTTTGCTAAAAGGGATGTAGAGCCACTCTTTCCTATATGAACAATTTTATACGACCCATCCCATTTGGATTCTATTTTACCATGAAATGGCTCACGATGAGCATGATAATACAACACCAAACTGACCATTCACAAATTTATGTTTCTTAGCCTGAAGGTCGTGAAGCACTTTTATTCTCTCCTTCTTTACCTCTTGATGTAATAGAGCCTGTAATCGAATTTCATCAAGATATGTAAGAGAAATAAACCTTTCCTGAAATGCTTTTGCCTTACCCAATGAATGATTGAGAGCAAATTGCACAGTAGGAAACTCTATTTCCAATGGTAAGACACACTCTTTCCCATATAATAGCTTGAACACATTGTAGCCTGTAGCTCTCTTAAATGTCGTATTGTAAGCCCAAACCACCACATACAATTTCTTATCCCAATTTCACTTACTTTTAAGCACTATTTAAGATCCCTACAAGCTATTTATTTGTACTCTCAACTTAACCATTTGGTTGCAGATTATATGGGGTGGTTTTATTGTGTTCAAACCTTTCCTTAAGGCTACTATAACCTTACTTAGAAGTGTGTCCCTCTATCAGATACTAACTCCTTAGGTGGACTAAAATGACAAAAAATTTGCTCCACAATAAAATTATCCATCTCCTTAATATCACCCTTCATCATTGCTTGAGCTTCAGTCCACTTTGAAAAGTAATATGTCGCTACAATGATATAATGCTTTCACTTGCATAGTGGATGAAGGGTGTATTAGTCCAATAAAATCAATACCCCATTTTTTGAAGAGTAACGTAACTAAAATGGGATTCAACAACCTTTTATAATTCTCCTGGCATCGTGTCTTTGATAGCATCACTATACTTATCATAATTGAAAGCATCCTGAAAAATGGATGGCCACGAATATCCAGTACGTAGAGATTTTTAGGCAATAAGCTGTCAAGCAAAATGTCCTCCACATGCTGTTGAAACATGGAATTCCTCAAGATTAAATGGTATCTCACGATGAGCCTCATAATACAACACTAACAACAACTGACCCTTCACAAATTTATGTTTCTTAGCCCCAAGGTCATCAAGTACTTTTATTCTCTTATTCCTTACCTCTTGATGTAATAGAGCTTGCAATTGAATTTCATCAAGATGCACAAGAGAAATAAATATTTCATGCAATGCTTTTGCCTTACCCAATGAATGATTGAGAGAAAATCACATAGTAGGCAACTCTATTTCCAATGGTAAGACACACTCTTCCCCATATACCAGCTTGAATGGGCTATGGCATGTAGCTCTATTAAATTCCGTATTGTAAGCCCAAACTATCACATACAATATCTTATCCCAATTTCACTTCTCGCGAAAGTTACTATATGTATATCCTCTACATCACGTGCGTTCAAGGCCGATTTATAAATATCCTCATGTGTGAATTTTTTCTAAATAAAACATAACCCTTTTCTATTCAATAGATAAATAACCCCTATATATTATACCATTTTATATATAAAAAATGTATAAAAATGGTATTATAAAAATACCTTAATTTGAACTTAGGTGATGCACACATATATTCATGAGTAACTTACCTGAGTTTCATTTACTTCTAAACACTATTTTGGATAAGATCCTACAAGTTGTTTATTTGTACTCTCAACTTGACCATTTGGTTGTGCTGATTATATGGGGTGGTTGTATTGTGTTTAATCTTCAAATCTTTCGTTAAGGTTACTATATGATGGGACCTAAAATGGGCCGGCACTGGCTATGGCACTAGCCGGATCTCATGCACACACACACACACGACAATCCCATGGCCTCATGGCCACGAGCGTCAATCTAATGCTAAAGGACAACCTGCCCTAAAGCTTAATTCATGCGTTCATAGTTTATAGTCCAACGTTTCCCTTAAACTCCTCAAAGGGAGAACCCATACTTATTGGCAATACCACAATCACACACATATTGAGGCACTCCACTGACTAATAGTCGGAACCCCACTGCAGCTCTCCTACATCGCAGGGATTGGCCCTTTGATGCACTGCTAAACATATAACACAAACAAGCACAAACTCCTCTCTTTTATATTTCTCGTATCCAGGAGATATACCATGCTTCCTCACTTAACAGTCCCTTCGAAAACTGACCCCTCTACCCTACGGCAAGGGATAACCTCACACTCTCAATCGTTGGTCAAAGTCCTAAGAAAACAATTGCTATGCACTCCAGGAGATTTCCCTTTGATACCATGAACCATGCACAGTGCATAATGTGAATGGTTTAGTGCACATACAAGAGAAAATCAGCATTGTGCATCGTGCGAAACCAATATTTCCATGATCTCCATACTAACATTTATGTAATGAGGAAAGACACTAGGCCTTACACTCATGCTGCCTTTTCCTTTATTTTAAAATAACAGCCTATAGGCATGATTCCATGATGAAACACATAAATCAGATTTAAAATCATACTTTGACACTCAAACTCCCCCCTCACCTTACCGTTTAATGTTTTGCATTCGTTGATAGGTGAAAATGTCATTTTATGTGTATTTCTTTATAGAGAAAGTGATAAACATGGAAAAAACATAGAAATGAGGATAAACAGAGGCCAACCTCGTGCTCTACCCTCATTATACATTGCACAAACACTTATGTGATTTTTTGGAATTTTCCTTTTATCGTTTCCTAATTTTCTCCCATTTAAAATCCATTTTTCACCATTTTTTGGTGTTTTTCCTCTATTTTCTTCAATAAAAAATGACTAGAAATTAAGATTGGTTATGGGATGTGCCCCTTAGGTTCCTTGACAGTAAAATTTCAGGTTTTATTGGTGTTATATCTCATATTTCCCCTTTATCTTGCAAAAAACCCCCATTTGACCCCTTAAACGCATGTTTTACAGGTTTTAGAACATTAATTTCAGCCATATCACTTATGATTTTCTGATTTTCAGAGCATAAACTGATCAAACTCATAGCAAACAACATCATGATGCATAATCAGTCCATGGGAACAATATTTCATCAACCAATTAGCATAAAAACTCATTTTTTCTTCATAAGAATTGAATTACCGCTTAGGCTTTGTGTCTCGGGATCTTGGTTTTGGTACGGGACTGCGGGTCAGCCCTCATTCAATGTCCAACATCTTTGAAATCATCCATCTTCATGTCTTCATTGATCCAGAAGCAATCCGGTCTCATCTGGACAAGCTTTCCTCCACCATTCTTCATTTTCCTCTTGCACACAAGAACAGCCCCTTAAGGGAGAGAGAGGGAGGAGAGAGAATGACTAGAATCAGAGTTCTTCATCCAGGCCATCATTGGACGTGCGGAGAATGGCGATACGATTAGGAAAGAATGTTGATTAGCCTGCTGTCATCTCTTCTATGGCTTCTTTGTAGCCATCTCATCTCGATTTTTTTTTGGGGGGGGGGGGGCGCCATTTTTCGTCATGTTGATCCCTGCGAGTGCATGCTGCCATACACGAAATAGAACTGGGGGGGTGCCCCCTCCAAAGGGCACCCCCTTTGATCTCAAATTTGGTCCATCTTTTCATTCTTGGCCGGTTTCTGGCATTTCCCGTGTTTGGTGTCCGAATTGCATTCGGAAAAATTGTGGGCGTTCGTCTCGGCATCCCGGACTGGTACGCAACTCCCACAACTCGATCCGGTGGATGGAAAAATTACTAAAAATCTACAAGTGTTGCACGAGCGCCTTTAAAGCACTTGACACTTAAAATCGTCCTAGGTGGAGTCGCTGCCTTCAATGTTAAATACTTTTCCCCTAAATTCTGGATTTTTTGGCAAATTTTAGGCACATCCCGAGCTCAAAACTCCGCTCTCATTGGTGACCACGGGATAGGGCAATTCATCCCGTCGAATCCCACAACAGATCTGCACAAAACAACCAAAGGAAGCATCAAGCTACACAATGCTCACCCTACCCCCTGACAAAACCAAGGCATGAGATCCGCAAGGAGTAGGCCTAGCATAATCTAATAGAAGGTCCCAAGCTAATCACTAACCAACTATTCCAACATGGCCAAACTAAAAAGAACTATCAAAGAGGTTGCCCTAAGTGGTGGTCTAAACTACCTACCTAACTAAGAACAATACAACCAGGAACTCCTACTAGGCGAGGACTCCTATAGCCTAGTCAAGAAGTATTTACTTTCAGCACATTTCTTCTTTTAGGTTTTTATTTTTCCATATTCGAGCATGTAAAAAGGAGGGAGCTGAGCGTAGTGACCCAAGGAGAACAGGGCATCGGCCTCAGGTCCTATCTTGGTACCCAAGAACCTACCAAACCCTCACAAGGCGACACTTAATCCTTTTCTGTTGCTCACTTTTATTTTCGCTCCAACCTTCCTTAATTTCTTCTTTTCTAGCAAGATGCCACCCCTAGGAAGACAAGGCATCGGCCCCGGGATTGACTCGTCCCTAGCAACCTACCAGGCCTTCGCAAGGCGATGATCAACTGCTTATAAATTTTTTCTTTTCTTTTCTATTTTGAGAGGGGTAGAACCCCTTTTTACACACCTTTGTATATATATTTATTGTCTTTAGGATATTTAGGGTTTCTTTTCCTTTATCCTCATTTTTCCTTTTTCAGCAAGCTTCTCTAACTGCCTCACAACTAGCAAGAACTCCTAGAATTGCTACCTAACAAGCTAGCAGAGCAGGGTCACTAGAACTACCTTCTAAAATAAGTCTCTCAATGTCTGGCAATGTCTTTAGAGGAGGCAAAGACTACTCAGAGACATACCTAACCTAAACCTGGGACTTCATGCCTTGGTTGCTAGTCTCCAACAAGAAAAAAAAACCCCTACAAGTACACATACACATATAGCATAAAACCATGGTACTCATAAAGGATAGATATCACTTAGATAGGGCCACGAGAAGCTTCCGCGCAACAAAGGCTCCTCCCAAGCTCTTCTTCGAACCTGTCTAGCACAAAACTAAAACAAGAAACCATTAACCGCACCTGTACTAAACAGACGACTGGCCCTCTTGGCCTAATAAAATAAAGCACTTCACTACAAAACTTAGTTGGCCCTCTTGGCCTAATGAAATAAAACACTCAAAACCTCGCAAAACAGGCCCTCTTGGCCTAACGAGATAAAACAGAATAGCACCTACACATCCCTCCCCGAAATAGTATAGATAAACAATAATAAGCTCCTTTCCAAGGAGGAAAAACCAGGGCTCCCAGTCCTAAACTAAATGCATAAGGTTATGACCCATCCCTCCTACATATATAGCAAGAGGCATATGATTGACTAACAATTTTAGCTTTACAAGATAGGAGGTTTGGATAACATCCTTGTAAGGTCTATCACAAGAGGTTGAAATTTTTTTGGATGAATCACTATTCTAGCAACATAGATGAACCTTCTCTTTTAGGAAACTATTATTAGATAAGACGAGACCTCACTATAAGTTGGCCAATCAAATCATGTGCATTGTTTTCACTACCCATACGTACATGGAAATATACTTGCCATATTGGCACTTTCTATTGCTTTATTGATTTTGTGTTGGTATATAAACCTAGGAAATCCTCATGCACTTATCTCTATTCTATCCTAATATAAAATGGTTCTTTTTTAGCAATAATTGAATATGTGACTTGATTATTAGATAGATTAACTTGATTACATTGCTATCACTACAATGACTTTTGGATATAACTAGAAAGCTACTTTACTCAAAAACATTATAGGAATTCCCATTGGATATAGGAGAAAGCTTTGTTATATCAATGAATGTTTCTCATATTTGAGACATTCCAAGCTCCATTTTCATGGAGTTTATAAATATTTGTTGACTATGAAGCCTGAAGCATAAGAGCTAGTGTGCTAGCATGCCACCCACTTGTGAGCCTATGCTCTAGGAGGACACCTAGGCAATCTAAAACCTAATTTCCCTTCCATTTGCACCAAGGGGTTGCATGACAATTGGCCATACCTTAAAGTCACTATGCAAATGGCCATACCATCAAGCACCCATATTATTGTCACTTACCCCTCAAAATCATAAGAAGTGATTTCACTCTTCCACTTTAACCAAGAGTAGGTGCTCATCAATGACATTTGGTCCCTCTCCAATCAGTTCACCAACATATATGCTAATTCACATGGAGTACCTACTCACTACAACCTTCCAAACTAAATTGGAAACAATCAAGTGAGTTAGCAATAAGGTAATATTTTAAGATGAGGCCCAAACTCCTTACCTTGGACTTTGGACCTACACTTCTAATTATCATTGAAGATACAAAGTGCAAGCATGTCAAAGTAGAGGTACAATACTAAACATAGTCTTAGCATAAGAAAGGCACGTAAGAATATCATAGAAGAAAGAAGATGTGAAAAAGAAAGAATGTTGATTAAAAGAGAAATCCAAGAAAAGAGCACACTCTTAGATGCATACATGGTGCAAAAGGTTGTCCAAGTGTTAAAAAAGAAATAATGTTGATTAAAAGAGAAATCCAAGAAAAGAGCACACTCTCAACATACATGATGCAAAAGGTTGTCAAGATGAGCTCATCAAGTACCTTGGTACCAATCTTTCTGAGAGAAAGGAGAAGCTTGAAGTGATATGTACAAAGGGGAAAACCATGCTCAATGAAGTTGTTGCCTTGCACTATGGTTCAATACATTTTTCAAATTTGCATGGTGTAAAGACATGAGAAAGAGATCCAACAAATGACCAATATCAATGATTGCTATTGAGACATTGTTGATGTACATTTCACATGAGAAATATTCCATTGAATAAGATAGTTCTAGTCCCATTTCCTAATCATCAAGCTCAAGTGGCTCTTATAGTATCTCGATGGCTTGATGTAAGGTAGTTGCAGTAGTTGTTGGTGTTTCTCTCCATTGCCTGATATAAGCTAGCTACAACAATTGTTGGGTCCTATCTCATAAAGTCATACAATTTCCATCTCAGGGCTCCTTTGCATATGCACACCACTGCTATGATTTGAGGTAATCCTTGCTTGCTAGGATCATGCCTTCTCCCTTTAACAACTTGCTTTCTACTCAAAATTCTATAATGATAGACATAATTACTAGGAAATATTGTTTGTATGCATGACTCATTTTGGCAAAGAGAAAGGGTTTAAAGTTACTAATATTGTACTTACCAATAAGAATCATGTACCTCACATCCACGATAATTGTGTGAACCCCCAATGCTTTAATAATTTTGGAGCTTGGTCAAGCTAAAAGAGTTTTCATCTCATCTTGTGAGCTCTACTACTTCTAGGTCTAAACATATTGCTCGCATTCATTTCAGGCTAATGGACTATAAAGTTACCATCATGAAAAACACTACATTGGCCCCTCCACTAGATGAGTGATGATGAGCTAATCAATCCTCCAATGGACGTTGGTGATTCTACTCTTTGATGAAAATCCCTTTTTTAAAAGTGCATTGGTGGATCCACTTAAATTTGATGATAGGCATGGCCCCACTATGGCTCTCCTACACCTCGAGGATTGGCCCCAACATTCACGGCCCATACATAGAACACATACGATACATACTCCACTATTTTAATTAAGCATTCCAGGAGATGTAATATATTCCTCATTGCACACTCCCCAAGGAGATCAATCACTAGCCCTATAGCTTAGGGTACCTCACCTCCTCAATGTGGGTCAATGTTCACGAAGACAATTGTTGTGCATCCAAGATGATACCATGTGTTGCATGCAATGCAATTGTGTATAATTCATAGTGCTCAAACATTTTTTTATCAACAACTAGCATTGTGAAGGTGTCAAACATTTCTTTTCATGCCTTTACTCTAAACGTAGTTGTTGTGTTGCATAAGGCCAACATCGAGCATGATCGTCCTACTCGACCCTCTCAATTTTCCAAACCACATGTCCTATATGCCATGCATAAGAAAAAAAATCAAAATTAAGTACATTATCAACCCTTTAAATCTCCCTTCTTCCTATTGCTATGCTTAAGGTTGTGCATTTAGTGGTAGGTTTAAAGAGTATTTTTAATGTATTTTCTCTTCATAAAAGTAGTAAATACCCACTTTAACATAAAGATAAGGTTGAATTGAGGTTCAACCTCATACTTCAGTCTTATCATACATTTGCAAACAGAAATGTAAATTTTCCTAATTTTTAGATGCAAAAAATCTATGTTTCTCATTTTTTCCTATTTTTTATTGATAAATATTGATATTTTATAATTTACTAATTTGAACTTATCAAACTTGTTGAGAATTATTTTTTAATCAAATTCCACTCCATGGGAACACCACATACACAACAAAACCCAAAAAACTCATGATTTCTCTTAAAATCGTAACATTCTGGATTTTGGGTGTTTATAAAGAAATTATTAGATGGCTGTTTTTCCTCATTTTCTTAAAATTTTTGATAGATAACAACGTTAACAACCAAGAACAACCATTTACAAATGGAATTTATCATAAAACAATGAAATCTATGACTTATAAAACCTACAATTTATATCATACGCATCTTATGATTGGAAGGTCATTGACGCTTCCTAATAGCCACTCTAAAACTTCTCCAAATCTTGATCTATGCTCCTGCATCATCCCACAATCCATATCTCATGTCTCATCCCATCCCCTTCTCTCATAAATTAAAGCATAAAAAACACAGATCAAGAGAGGAGAGAGGAGAAACAAAGACTAGAAACATAGAATTCTATTTAGGTAGCCATTTTGCGGGCAGGAGGCAAGGATGGAGAGCAAAACATACAGAGAATCCATGGCAATGATCAGTTGGACTGCTTGTTTTTAGCCCCTCTATCCCCCTCCTCTACCAAATAGTCACCAAGGGGCGGTGTTTTTTTTGCACCGTTTCAAAAGAGTCCTCCCCCCCATGTAACAAATTTTGGCTCTTTGGGGCCCAAAAGTCTCATGCCTACTTTTTTTTAAATATTTGGTCAATTTTGACCCTTGAGATGTCTGGCCTTTCGCAATTGCTCCATAGTGACCGATTGAGAATCTGAAAAAACCTACACATAAGTCGTCTTGCTTCAATCCACAACCACCGTAACGATCAAAATTTGCATTCTCGTCTTCCATTGTCTCTAAAATTTATTGAATTAATGTATTCTGCTTCCATCATATTTTGAATTTCGTGTGAAACTTGCATTGTTTTACTCTTTTCTAACATTTCTTGGGTATTTAAATTTTGCTCTCATCGGTGACCACAGGATAGGGTGACTCGGCCTGTCGAATCCCACGAACTGATCTACACAAAACAACAACCATAAACAGCATCAAGTTTTCACAAAACATAATATACAATAAAGCACAAGCATAGCTCTCACCCTACTCCTTGACAAAATCAAGGCATGAAAATCACGAGGGATCGGCCAAACATAATCCAATAAAATTCTAGAGGAGCTAGTCGCTAACGAATTGATCCAATATAGACTGGCTAAAATGAACCATCAAAGAAGTCATCCTAGGTGATGGCATGAAATACCTACCCAAATTAGGACAACTAGACCAGGAACTCCTACTAGGCAAGGACTCCTATAGCTTGGTTATCATAAATTTTTCTTTAACACATTTTTCTTTCAAGGTTTCCTTTCTTGAGCGTGTAAAAAGGAGGAAGCTGAGCATAGTGACCTAAGGAGAACTGGGCATGTCGTCTTGACTTGGTACACAAGAACCTACCAAGTCCTTGCAAGGTGATAATTAATTATGTTTTATTCCACTCACTTTTGTTTTTGCTCTAGCCTTCCTTAGTATTTTCTTTCCAGCTAGATGCCATCCCCTAGGAAGACATTGGCGGCCCTGAGTACTCATTCCTAGGAACCTATCAAGTCTTAACAAGGAAATAATCAATTGCTTTTAAGATTTTTCTTTCTTTTTTTTTCTATTTTAGGGGTTAAAATCCATTTTTACACACCTATGTATTTGTTTATATTTCAAGTTTATTCATGCGTGTTTTACTCTTTTTATTTTGAGAAGCTTCTCTAACTGTCTCTCACGCTACCAGGGACTCCTAGACTAGCTACCTAGCAGGCTAGCAAAACAGGGTCACTAGGGTTGCCTTCTAAAAATAGGTCTTAGAATGCCTGACAATGTTTTTATAGGAGATAGACAACTACTCAAAGCTCTCCTAGATGTAACTAGCCTAATCCTAGAACTTCATGCCTTGATTGCTAGTCCTTAATAAAAAAAACAAATTGTCCCTAAGTATATAAACACATATAGCAAAAAAGTACTCATAAAGAAAGAACATCACCTAGACTTGGCCACAAGAAGCTTCTACGTAGCAATAGGCTCCCTTTGGGTTCCACTAAATATGTCTAGCGCAGCATTAAAACAAAACCCATTAACCACACATGCACTAAATAGACACATGGCCCTCTTGGCCTAATGAAATGTGACTATAGAGGCAAGCCCAAGCTCAACCCCCAAAACCCATGGACCACTTATTGTTCAAGCATTCAAGCAATCACTAATGGCTACCTCTCACATGGTGCTCCTCCCATGGCATTTGCTGGGTGGTGAGTCTGATGATGTTGCTGGGGTAGCCATGTGGTTTTTTGAGTGTGTATACAAGCCATGTTGGCAGTGGGTTGGAGGGATTTATGGAACTAGAAGGTGCTTGAGTTGGGAATGAACCTTGGTGTTGGAGGAGTTTATGGACCTATTGGAGGGATGTATGGAATTGAAAGGGTCTTGCATTGGATATGATCCATGGTGCGGGAGTGATTTATGGACCTGTTAGATGGATTTATGGAACTCAAAGGTCATTGTGTTGGATATGATTCCTAGTGTTGGAGGGATTTATGGAATTGAAAGGTCCTTTTGTTAGATATGATTTGTGGTGCTTGAGAGATTTGTGGACCTATTGGAGGGATTTATGGAACTGAAAGGTCCTTGCATTGGATGTGATCCTTAGTGCTGGAGGGATTTATGGACTTGAAATTGATGATGGTGTTGGATGGATTCCAAGGGGGAAAGAGGTTGACGGGCGGATACATCTTTAAAATTGAATAAGGTGCTAGATGGATCCATCTCCTAGCCCTCCGCGGTTACCTTCTCTTGCGCTATTCCAAATGAGCTTCTTCGTTCACTTTTGTCTGGGGCTGTTGCATCCATTCTTTGCTTTTTTATGCCTACATGATAACATGTCACATAAGATGGGGAGTGCATTGCATGGATGATGAGTTCTCTAGAGTCGGTGGTTGGAGCCCTTATTGTACCTGGAAGGAAAAGAAGGTGCACTACTTGGGGGTGCGTCTGCCTTACCGTGAAGTGTGTGGTGCTAGTGTTTGGGGGATTGAGAGACGGGTCCAACCTTGGGCAACCCTCGATGTGTCTCACACTTGGGGATCGAGTTTGTGCATAGGGGAGGTGCAGTGTATGTAGCTTAAGGTGATAGGTCTACGAGTGCTATGTCCCTAGGTGTGTCCTGCCCTTTATGTGGCCTAAGCATGAAGTGGGGGATCAAAAATGAGGCTAGGGGGCTAGGGACCAGAGCCGGCCGACTGGGGCCACCGAACATACCTAACTTGAGAACCCTTAAATGCAGTGACTGTGATCGATGTGTAGCTTGCAATGTCTTCTCTTTTTTTTTCGTTTCTCATTTTTTCTTATTTTTCCTTCTTTTTTGTGCGTGTTTTTTAAATTAATTAATTAATTATAACTCACGTTCATAGTTGTGATAAAAGTTAGTCTTCATCATATGAATGGGGTGGAGACAGAGGCTTAATAGATTTATTAAGGAATCGATGGCTTTGGAGATACCCCTTGAGGTTTAGGCGGGCTTGAAGGGTGGTGGTGGAGAGGAATGGATGACTGCAGTGGGTGAAGTGGCTATCATTCATGTCCTCTAGAAGAGCTAAGCAAAATGAAGGCAATAGAGTAGCTCACATCATTAGTCAAGCCATCACGCAACTATCTATAGCGTTAGGATCAAAATGGAGTAATGGGAGGTTGCACTCCTCTGAGATGGGGTCTTGCCTAAGGAGTATCCTAAGTAGTCTAAGGTAATTACAAGTAGTAATAAAGGTGGGGTCAAGGCATGAAGAGAATTCGTTAGCGAAGTGGATTAGCATATCATACAAGCTCTCTAACATGAAGACGAGGGCATCTTCATATATGAAGTTGTAGCAGCCGTAGACACTGGAGTCAAAATCTACTCCCACCCTTCAAGGGTAGGGCATAGAGGTTGGGTGATTCTGCTCGAAGGGTTGAGTGTTGCAAAAGGCCATCCAAGTGTCTAGGTTGGTGTCAGAGACCCTTCTTCTCCATGTAGGTTGGCATTCGTAGCCGAGCATAGACTGTGGTACTTCAAAAACTTTGTTTTGCCAAAATTTGGCCTCTTCAGTGGCCCATGATGTGGGTTATGTGCTCTCTCCTCCAGCCATTTCTTCCTAAGCCTGCCTTCGATGTTAATTACCTCCTCCACCACCTTGATGGGTAACACCCTACCTAGGGCGGCGGGGAATTGGAAATAAGGTCAAAAGGACTCCTAGCCATTTCTTGCCTCTCCTAGATTACGCGGTTGGCATGGAAGCTTGCTAGGGTTTTGTCCGCACATGGTGGCATATAGGATGCCTGGGGTGCCCTCACTCCCATGGCATTCCATTTTCTCCTTGTCTCCTCCACCATTTTTTTCCTTATTTCTCTCAGTGCCACCTTTCTTTCTGGGAAGAAAGAAAGGCAGCACTTCAGGTGTCGGGGAAGGAGGCGGTGGGATAAGCTCTTCTTCATGTGGTCCCTATTCAAAGGTCACATCCACCTCCCCCTCTCGGCTTGGCTCTTAATGTGACTCTTTGAGGAACCTGAGTGCGTCCACTTCTTGTGAGGTTAGGCCAGCCAATAGGAGGTAATTGTATTGTTCTTCCAGGCTTTGGCCAACTCCACTAGGTTGTGGTAGCATCTAAAGTCCGACCTTCAGTGCCTTATGAGCCATTCCCAGTTTCTTTTTCATTGCCTCCATGAACTCTCCCTCCTCTACCTAGGTGATGTCCAATAGGGTTCTAGGAAGGTGCGTTGTTGGGTGTGGAAGCTCACTTGGGTGGCCTTTTCTCTACTTTCAGCAAATACATTTTCTTTTTCAGTCTGAGCGAGGCAGCATGCTAAGGCTTTGACCCTTCGTTTATTCGTATTGGCCCATTCTTCGGCCCTCTTATTCATATCTTCAAGGCTTTCCCCCTACCTCTGGACTAGCACTGTCAGCCTTCGTTCTTGATCTTCCATTTCTACCCTTAGCTTTTTATGCTCTTCCTATGCTGAGATAACCTGTTGGGTTAGTCTCTCCACCTCTCTTTCATACATGCGAGCTCTTTCCTCCCTCAGCTCCTCTATCTCTTCTATGGCTTTAGTGATTTTCTCCATTTCAGCTTGTAGATCTTCGTAGAGTGCCACAATCTCTTCACTCTGCTGGTGTAGGCATCGTGTGGCCTCGATTTCTTTGTTCAAGCGCACTTGCCATTCACCTTCTATCTCCTCCTTAGCTAATAGAAGCTCTTTCAACTCATTGACTTCCCTTTGGACCATTGCCATTTGGTGTATTCTCTCCAAGAACTTGAATGCAGTCATGGCCTTCTTTTCAACTTCCGACTTTGCTACCGCGGTTCTCTTCTCGTCCTTGGCTCTCTCTAATTGAGAGAGGGGCTCTTTGACGTACTCATCGTATTCTTCAAGCGGCCTCTCTATTGTGGGGATGGGTGGAGACTGCCACCTTTTGTTTCTTAGTGTCTCGCCTCGACTTGGCATCTGCCGCAACTAGTCTTTTGGTTTCTAGAAGGGGGGTTCCTTCTCCTACTCCTTGGCCCATTTCTTTATTCACAAAGTATTAGACCCAAGCCATTAGGTTGCTGGCACCAACTTGGGTTGTAGAGCTGGGAGTGGAGATGGTCGTGGTGATGGTGGGCATCAAGAGAGTGGGAATGGGGGTGATTGGGGCTTTTCCCTTGCCTACTTGCACCATAGGTGTGGCACAAATTATGGCACCTAGATGCTTGAGCTTGGTCCTTTGTTTCTAGTCGAGTTCACAGGTTTTGGCTCGTTGTGCTTGGACCGCTTCTCAATGGACCTGCGCAAGGCAAGGGCTATGTCTTCCTCCTCCCTTTTTCTCAACTCCTCCTCCTCCTCTTCCTGCTTTTGCTTTCTTTCCTCTTTGGCCTTTTTGGACTCTCTGCGAGCCTTTTGCAAATCTGCCTTTTCTTATTTTCTCCTCTCCTCTTCCTATTGTCCTTATGCAATTTTCTTTTTTGTCTTCATAGTCTTTCCTTGGCTAGTTTGCTCTTGTTGTTCCCTGTTGTCAGAGGGGTTTTTGTCGAAAGGTCAAATCCAACGTGGATTAGAGGTAGAAGGAAGTAGAGATAGGAGATGGAAGAGAAGATAAAGAATACACAAGAGATAAACACAATAATGAAAAAGTACAATGAATTGAATCAATATGTATTGACAGAACCTGAAATCCTTTGTCTGGCACTACTCAAAAGCACTCTCTAGGCATTAAATCTCCTAGAGCTCCTTGGTAGAACAAAAACGTGGATAAAAAATAGCAGCTCCTCCTCTGCTACTCGAAACCCAAATCTGATGTCTCCGTTGGCTCCAAAAGGGGGATAAAACCCAAGCCTAATAAGGGATCTCCCAGATCACTTCCTCTTCTTCTTCCAATTCAAAGTGCAGTTTTCAGCCTGTCACAGTGATCGTGATGCACACGATTTTGTCAAACTGTCTTTTTTATGAAAAATCTCATAACCGGCTAAAAAAGAAACTTTCTTTTTTCATGCCATCCTAATATAGAAGCTTTTCTGAAATTTTTGGCTTTTTACAATAAATAATATTAAAAATATGCTAAAATTGTCCAAAAATCTAGTATTTTTAGATAATCCATGCCAGTCACACTAGTACTAATGACTCAGATCACATTTACTCTCTTGATCAATAAGAAGGTCAGATGATGATTCATTGCATGCTTTTTCACACTGTATTAGCGTAGCATCACGACATCCACCCCCTCTGAACCTGCACATCCTCTGATATGTGCCATCGATACACCACTCGGGCCAAACATCCATAATGTCGACTTGTCACTTATCATACATATAAGAAAGCATCCCCTTGGATCATAGATCAAAATACTCAGCATTTGGAGGGTGAATCTTCTCTCTCAAAATCTTGGGTTCTCTATTAAAAAAAGGGGTAGTGGGAGATTAAAAAAAGGGAGAATGAATAGTATACAAAATTTGAGTTTCTCTCACCTCGTATTTCTCCCCTTCTTTTGGAGAATTTTCAATTTTGGTTTTTTTCCCTCTCACGAAATCACTTTGACCCAAAAGTTGAGCAACAAACCACTTTTCCTCTATTCTCTATACTTGTGAATTTTTGTCTCCATTGAAGCTCCCTACTGAGAGTAATTAGGGTTTTGAGCGTTCTACTTACCTCTGCACTTTCTTCTCCACACAGCTTCAGGTTTTGGGCAAAACATTTGTGCCCATCTCTCTTTGCATTTTCTCTTGTTTGCTATTTTTTCAATAGGGTTTGATGTCATTTCTTATTGTTGTTGTTGTTTTATTGCAAAGGTTGTTTGGGGCAGGAGGATAGAGGTACTCATCTCTCTCTCCTTTCTTTTCCCCCTCTCTCTATGTGTTGTTTCTCTTTTATATTGTGTTTTCAATAGAATTTGATGTTGGTTCTAATTTTTGTTTTCTTGCAGATTTTATTTGGAGCAAGAGGCAAATGTGTTAATCTCTCTCTCTATTTGGTTTTTTTTTTAATGATATCTTTTCAATACAACACAATGTTAGTTCTAACCCTTGTTGTTGTTTTGTTGCAGAGATCATTTTGGGTGACATTGCATAAGTGCTTATCTCTCTCTCCCTCTCTCTTTCTCTGTCTATGTTTCCTCTTTTCTACTATTTTTTCACTATACCTTCATGTGAATACTAACTCTTGCCAAATTGTTTTTGTAGAGATCAATTTGGGCAAGATTGGATAGGTGCTCATTTCTTTCTCTCTCCCGCGTACTCACACAAACTCTCTTTCTCTCTCCCACATACTCACACAAACTCTCTCTTTCTTCCTCTCTGCATTATCCCTTTTCTACTATCTTTACAATAGGGTTTGATGCTATGTAATGTCTCAAATTAAAAAGGTTTGACAAAAAAAGAAAGAAAGAAAAAACGAAGACTTACTTGTCATTGTGGAGCACCGCCGATCCTCCCTCCAAACACGTGTTGACCACCAGCATCACGACCCTCGTCGCCACCCTGGTGGTCATCACTGTCATCCACATCAGCACGATTACTGGCTTCCATCAAAGTTTCTGTCTCCTCTCAAAGACGTGCACCAACATGACGGAGTCCGCCACCCACCTGTCAACCAAGACGATGAGAAGGAGAAGGAGAGAAGAAGGAGTGGGAGAGAGAAGAGGAGAGAGAGAAGTAGAAGAAGGAGAAAAAAAAGAGGGGTAAAAGAGAGGAGAGGAGAAGAGGAAGGAGAAGGAGAGAAGTAGAAGAAGAAGAAGAAGAGGTAGAAGGAAAGAGGAGAGAAGTAGTAGAAGAAAAAGAAGAAGAAGAGGTAGAAGGAGAGAAGAGAAGTAGAAGAGAAAGAGAGGGAAGGAGAAGGAGGAAAGAAGAAGGAGAGTGAGAAGAAGAAGAGAAAGAGAGGGAAGGAGAAGAAGGAGAAAAGAAGTAGGAGAGGAAGAAGGAGAAAAAGAGAAGGGGAGAGAGAGAGAGCAGCAGAATAAGAGAAAAGAAGAAAAAGGGAAGGAGAGAGAAGGGAAAGAGGAGAGAGAGAGAAGAAGAGAAAAGAAGAAGAAGGGGGAGGGAGAGAGAGAAAGAAGGAGAGGGAGTGAGAGTTGGTGAGTAACTTTAAGGAGCCACACTCAAACCACCCCCTCAGCGAAGGACCCCATCCAGTGATCTTTCCTACTTGAACCTGTTATCCTGAAAACCGTCAAGGTCCGGACTGTCCTATCTCCGCGGGGCAGATGGCTCCCAAGAAGAAAGACGTGGGAAACGTAGGTGACAAAGCTACTGTTGGTACCGGTAATGCGGGAGAGGCAAGCGGAGCAACCAACGCAACAAATGCCCCTACGATCATAAATCAAACCCAGGTTCTTTAAGCTTTGTAATTATACTAGGTTTTATTTCTCGTGAAAGAAATGAAGGGGTTAGCTACGTGCGTGGAACACGGACGAGTCCTAGGCACTAGGTTGCATGCACGAAATGATAAAGTATGGAGTTTGCATAAGTTTATATGCATGAAATGATAGCTTTTGCACACATAAAATGATAAGGTTTTCACTTTTTTTTACATAAAATAATAGCTTTTAAACCAGTTTAATGCATGAATAGTCATTTAGAATTCATGCTTCACGATCATGACTAAAAGAAACACATGAAATGATAGTTTCCACTCATAGGATGCAATTGCATTGATGGATAGAAACCTAGACCTTCATGAGATCCGGTGCATTAGGAATAAATATAATTGTCTACAAATTATTTTAACGATCATGCTGTGGACTATCGCAAATCGATATGCTCCTAGCTTAATTGAAGCTGGTGACCTAACCCTAAAAGGATTGTTGACCAAAGTTATACTTGGTTGTTTCAAAAGATTGTAAAAGTGTTTTGATACATCCAAGTTAAATTCTGATTATGCATGCAATGGGATTGCAATGCCTTGAAGCAAGAGGTTGTGCATTCAACTGTTTGTTAATGTGATTTTGGATGTTAACCCAAGTGGGGTGTATTTTGGATGACTGATTGCCATGGAAACAAAAGGGATGTTTTTCCTAGGGATTGTTTTTAAGCCGGGTGCTTCAACTATGGTTGATTTCCTAAAGGGATAATTAAGGAAGGAAGGCACTAGCTACCCCCCGTGAATCGCCAAACCCTAACCAAGGGGGTTGTGAATCCGTGCCGGGAATGTGGACTGAACCTGCCGCGAGAGGTCTTTCTGTGGAAATTACTTGGCGTAGGAGGACACTTGGGTGCCAGTGGGGGCTGTGGCCATAAATCCCAATGCCTCCGAGCCCTACACAAGCGTTCTATGTGACTCGAGATGGGATCTCAAGGCCTTGATACTAGTTACAAGGTGGAATCTTGGTAGGATAAACCTTTGGGTTTTGTTGTTGGGAGACGGAAGGATTTTTCTACGGAGGTAGAGAGGAACACTTAATTCTCCTGTATGGGCGGGAGACAAACATTAATCTGAAGATAAGTTAAGGAAGTGTTTGATCTTGTTTTATATTGTCTTTGTGTTAGTGCCCTAAATTACATAAAGGAACCTGTGATTAACGGGTTAATTAAGGAAGCTGCCTATATATGTCAAACATAATGTGGTAAGTAATTAGATAACTAAAACAACCCTTGAGGGAAGCGTGGTGGATGTGACCAATGGGTATAATCCTACGGAAGGGTGGTCTCGGTTAGCCGAGAGCTTTTCTCAAAGGAAATGTTAACGAGAAGTGTTAGGAAAAAGTTGGTCTATGACATTAGACAATGTTGGATGGGAACCTGGACTTTAAGTCGATCCTAGTAGGAACGGTCGGATGAGTTCCGTTGCAGGGCAGACTCGAGAGACTCTAGTTGGCAAACCCCGTGTCATTCCTTGTGAGTACTGGGCGACGTCTTCTAGAAATATCTCTCGATGGACTGCTAAGACATGTCCCATGATTTGAGGAGCAGGCATGTTACATGCTAGTTCTAACTTAAGGATCAATTGTTGTTGTAGCACTTAACACAAGGTAGAGCAGAGATTCTATAGCTCAATTTACAGGTAAATCTACCATATTTTGTGGTGCCAAAATTGATTCATTTAATAAGTGACTTTTATATTTGATGGGATTGATGTTTTCTTATGTCCATCATTTGCAATGGGTTTTAATTAGCAATGATTCAATCTTATCTTCAACAAATCTGCTTATAGGTAAATTGGCCATGTTTTGTATTGCTTCTATTCATGCAACTATCTACATATTTTTTGCTAAAAGAGATTCATGCAAGTATTTTTGTTAAAAGAGATTCATGTAGGTATTTTTTTGTATATGCAAGTATTGTACAAGGTTTAGGTGAAGCATATAATTCTCCATCAACTATTTTGATGTGGTGAGTGATTCCTTTGTATTGGATGATATGGATCTGCTGGAAGTCGATGGTTCAAAAATCCTTTGCTTTATTGGTCCTATGTGTCCATTTGGATCTCCATGCCAATTGGCAATAATCCATCAAGTATTGTACATGAAGCATATAATTCTCTATCAACAATTTTTATGTGGTGAGTGATTCCTTTGTGTTGGATGATATGGATCTGCTGGAAGTCGATTGTTCAAAAATCCTCTTCTTTATTGGTCTTATGTGTCCATTTGGATCTCCATGCCAATTGGCAATGATCCATGAAACTCTTGTATCATATCATCCATATAACACACAATGTGTTGAGTCTTAGAATATCTCAAGTGTCAATCCAATGTGACTATTAAGATTTGCATGCCATGTGGCTGCTATCCTTGTAACAACTACTCTATAATACCCACATTTCATATAATGTATTGAGTTAAATCAGACTCCTCTTCATTATAATAAAATTTATTTTGGTGAAATTCTCTGAGTATTCTTATGCTATTCTTTTCATTATATTTCATGTAAATGGTATGATTAAAGTGATGTCTTGAAATTAAATCTATACTTTGTCTTGATGTATATATCCACATGCATTTCGATATCGATGTTTATGTCTGTTTACAAAAGTGTAAACATCTCTTAATGCCATGTTGATTTGTATGGCATATTGGTGATTACTGGGGACAGACTTAAAATGCTTATTATTTAGGGGTTAATACATACTTCTTTACATCTAATATGTAGGTTATAATGCCTGAGAGAAGAACAAGCGTTCTCTCGATAGAAGTTGTAATATTTCCGTTTGAAATATTACTAGACCAACCTCCCGCAAATCGTAAATTTGTGAAAGGATTATCTCCATTTCCGGTAGTTCATTTATGATCGTACGCGAGAAAAGGAGTACTCCGCATTGGTAAATCGAGACCGAGGAATCATGACCTCTCCACTGGCAAAACGTGACCGAGGTTTAAATAACCCGCATAACCATAGGTAAACTCCCTCTTGGGAGGAGGTCAAGAGATTAATGTCATAATTAGTGCAAATTTTTTTATTTCCTTTCCCCAGCCAAAGCGTGGCTGAGGGAAGGGGATGGACTGAAGTAGGGAACTTGAGAGGTGGAGGGGAGATGAGCCATGCATGCCACCACGTGGGAGGGTGTCCTCTCCCCCCTTTTCTTATATAAACCCCCTCTAACGGGGGAGTTGGGGGGCTAAAAGGGGAGTCGGGAGACTGATAGAGGGGAGAAGGCTAGAGGCTGCATGGAGGAAAAAAAGAGGAAGAGTAGAGAGCTACCAACTGAGGTCGTGGAGAGGGAGAGGAAAGTTATTGTTGATGCTGTCGACGCCATGAGAGAGGAGGAAGCAGAGGGAGAGGCTGCGTGAAGCTCAGGAGGGAAGTTGCTGATGTCGCCACAAGAGGAGGAGGCCGCGTTGTGTTCGCCGTAGGCTGCCGGCTATCGTCCCACCTCCGTCCTGTCAGGCCGCCACCATTTCGTGTTGAGGCCATCATAAGCTTTTCTTTCCTTTTTCCCCCCTACCTTAATCTCCCCATTTTCTTTTCTTCTTCCACGTCGATTTCTGACTTGGTTAGAAGCTTCTTGGAAGCTTACTTTAAGAAGCTTCTAAGGGCCTTCTATAAGCCCATTCACACAAGCCCTTCCCACTAGCCACATCAGGTTTTTAAGGGGACCCATTTTTGTAAAAGATTTCCTACGCAGGGGGGGGGGGCTCTCTAAGCCCCCTTTTCTATTGCCCTTCTCAAGCAGTCTTTTACACCCCCTGGGAATTAGGCTTTTCCCCCCTTGCATCCCCTATAAAGCCCACCTTAGCTCGGGTTTTATAAACCCCCTTCTCGTAGACTCACACTAGCCGGTTTTTAAACCCCCTTTCTTTCCACTAAACCTCCTTAAGTTCACTTTACCACCCGGTTCCTTTTAAACCCTTTCTAATTACAACTTTCACAAGCCTTTATACCCTCCCCCGTTTTCTAACCCCCTTCCCATGGATTCCCCATAAAGCCCATTTTACCCCCACGGGTTCTTTTTAAACCCCTTTTCCATTGTAACACACACAAGCTCATTCCTAGCCTTGGAATTTTGAAGAGAAGAAGAAGAAGCTTATAAAGCTCCCTTCCCCTGGGACCCATCGTAAGAGCCTTTCCGCAAATAGGCTTCAAAGCCCACCAACCATCCGTAAACCCAGTCCTAGCTAACACTCGGGTTCTTCCTAAGAAGCTCATCAAGGCCCTTTTCCGCAAGCACTGTTCATCTGAAGTTCCGCGAAGGAATCTCCTATGTACGATGGAGAAAGGCAAAGATCTTGAGGCTGCATACCGAGGCAAGTAAATTTATAGACCGCGAAGGCAAACCGGAAGCCAAAATCACGCCTACAATGGGCCCTAAAAAGTCACAAGACGCGCCTGCGGAAGGATCTTCTCCTAGTATTTACGTGGATATTTCCCGGAGTCCACAAGTCCAGGTTTGATCTATTTGGATTCCACACAAAAGTATTGAATTAGTCACGATAACTTCATCGATTAGGAAGCACTCATGCATGTTCAAATTCAACTAGTCAAGTTAAATGCAACTGGAAATAAATCGACTCTTCGAACAATGATTAGAATTAGTTCATGACATGAAAATTGGGGCATTGGTATTCTCCATATAAAGAAATTGTCTATCCATTTAACGTCCTTAATAGTATGTTGCCTTGTCGTGCATGTCAAAATGACGGCCTAGAACACCTATTGTCTATCTTTATAGGGTTAAAGTTATTAAGTGTACTTTTGACTAGACATGGAAATAATAAGCATATGTCGCATTTTAGGAAGAGCTTTATTGTAATGGTTCATGGGGAAAAGTCGTTAACACCCGTAGGAGGTTATCCGAAAAGTAATGGTGGTGTATCAAAAATGAATCTATGGATTGGCATGTGGCATGTGCTTGCAAGAAAGAATATACCATCACTAATCCTACAATAACCTCATTTAACGACGTTGTAATTATGAAAGGGTTGCATGTTGCACTTTCATCGTGCATAAAATTCATTCATCAAGAGTCGCATTTGGGAAAGGTTGCAGGGTTTAAACAAAGCATGAGATTCTAAAGTGTAGATAACAAGGTAGTAGACATGATTATTTGAAGTAAGTCCTAGTAGGTCCTAAGAAAGTTGGTATCCAGCTTATCATGTATTTTTACGTTACCAATGAAAGATAGAGTGAGTCGCATGTTTACATGTATGGTGGTAGTCGAAACTATTTTTCTTCTTTAGATCTAGTTTATTATCTCTAGGGAAGGATTCATCCTTGTCGCGAGACAAGCATAGTGAATTACCCAAATCACCTAGCCGCAAGGGATTCGTATGGCATGGTTCAGTCAATACGATAGATACCCCAAACACTAACTAGGTATTAGCACGTTAAGGATTCGGCCAAGTTTTCCAATTGTCGTTAAGTCGAAACCTTCATGCCCAATGGCCCTAACCACATTCCCGAAATGTTGAGTCAATTGGATGCTCATGCAAATAATAATCTAAGGGTTTCTACCCTAAGGATCAATCGTTCAAAATGATGAAACTCGAATTGAGTTGGAACCCCTAGGACCAAACGTTGTCGATCTAGTGAAATTAGGAATGGGTTGGGTAAAAAGACACCCTAAACCCTGCTTCTCGTCTGAAGATAATTCCGTGACCAGAAAACGCCATTCAATAGGTGAAATGATCTCTTGGAATGGAGGCGACACTTGTGCAACAAGTTGCAACGTCGCATAGCCTTGTGGTTTGATCACAAGAAAGTTTTGCCATTCCTTGGAATGAGGTTGGCAGGTTCTTGCGCAAGTTTAACTTGCAAGGGGATGGGTAGTCATCCTGTTACTTCGCCCTCATTAGGGGAAATTTGCCAAGTTAAGGGAAGTTAGGTATTTGCTTGGACGAAAATGATTAATCAATAAATTAAAGCGACATGGCTGCCAGGATTTACTATTATTAAAACCTAAGGCATTGGTTAAGTTGGGTTAACAGGGTATGACCCTAACCCAAGGATAATAGGAATCTTGCCAAGTTGCAATTGATTCCGGATCGAATGCTGGATGCATTCGGAGAGAAGGATTCACTCCTTAACAGTTTGCCAACTAAACGTCCACTGGAATTGATTGTGCTTGTAACAGTTTAGAAAGCACTATTTGCATTGTTTGTTCAAGGAACTAAAGGATGAAAGATATATAAATGCTTCAGGTTGAAGGCCTGAAGGGAGTGGCAGCTTAGTTACCCCCGACTGCCTGCCTGACCCTAACAAGGGGGGTTGTTGACCGCGCCGGGAACGTGGACCGAACCCGCCGTGTGAGGTCTTTCCGTTGAGCTCTACTTGGAGCAGGAGGACGCTTGGGTGCCAGGGGGGGCTCTGGCCGTAAATCCCTCGCCTTCCAGGTCCTGCACAAGAGGCTAACGTGACTCGGGATTGGATCTCGAGGCCCGCATACTAGTCTACGGGCAGAAGCTTGGAATAGTGATCCCTAGCGGATTACTGGATAAGCCTTCGGGCAGATTATGGACAAGCCTACGGGCGGAACTCCTTGTATTCCAAAGATAAAATGATGAAATGATAATAAAGAAGTTGTTTGATATTGTTTTTCTATGTCACGTGATAAGATTACGTGAAGGAACCAGTGCTTAACAGGGTTAATTAAAGAAGCTGATTGTTATATGTCAAATTAATGTGTTAGATAATTACATAACTAAAACAAACCGAGGAAAGTGCGGAGGATGGACCATGGGTCCGTCCTACGGATGGGTGGTCCCGGTTAGCCGGGAACTTTTCTCAAAGATCTGGAAGAGCAGCAGGAGGTTCATCGAAAGCAATGACCGAGAATTATGTTTTACCCAATTTACGCTGTTTTAGGGGAACGGAATGGGACTATGGCAGAGAGGTTGAGTTTTGCATCCCTCTCGTTTCCCATTCTCCTTGAACCAAGTGCAGCGTGATTCCGCTTCGGACCTGGCGTTTCTGCGTAAAGTAGTTCGCTCGGGTTTGACGCTAGTTGCTGCTAGCTAATGACCAAACAGGAAAACCCAAATTCAGGTCGATCCTAAGTGGGAACGGCCAGGATACTTCCGCTACGTGGCAGACGCGGGAAGACCTAGATCGCAAGTCCCGTAACATTCCATGGGAGTGCCGGGCGGAGCTTTCTAGACATCCTTTCCGATGGACTGCTAAGACGTGTCCGGGATGATGCTAGGGGACACGTTACAGTTGGTATCAGAGCCGACCAACGACAGAATTGTTTTTTTTAAGATCTCAATAAAATGAAGAAATAAAATTGTTGCTCATCTTCAATACTGTCTTGCAGAACTATGAAGCGTGGAACAAGTTTTTGGTGTTCCGGATCATGTTTATGACTGCAATGCATTCTCCGCATTATAGGCAGAGAATTGAAATGATGAACATCCTGGAGCAGATTTATAATCCATCACCTTTATATATAGAACGAAGATGGACTAGGTCTTCAGGAATCTACTACATAGCTGCCCACCGGTTCGCTTATTTACAAACCAACCTAAAGAGGATCAAGTGGCTGGAAGATTTGAAAGTCGTGAAGCTGTTCATTTTTGTGGAAGCTCACGTAAATTCGACTTTGCATATTCAAGGTCGGAGGGTTGAATTGAACTCATATGTATATGAGGAAGTAACCCGTGTAATTCCAGCTGATAGGATTAAGGTGTTGGGCCGCCATGGGAAGTATGGATTCCAGCGGAAAGGATATCCTGAACTTCCGATGAGTTATCGATTCCTAAAGATTCATGACCCAAAACCCTACTATTACACAGTTCCTGTAGATAAATCCAATACAATGTTGTTCTCCCCAAACTAAATGTAATGATTGGAGTATCATCACATGAGATATTGTATAAGGCCACGCCCACGTAAATATAAATAAGGACTTCTTTTATCAATATCCGATTGTGCATCAGGGTTGTTACGGAAAATTAAGTAGCTTCATGATTTACGAGATAGCTGAACTAAAGATAAGCTAATGTCAATTATCATACAATAATGTTAAGAAAACTTTTATCCAGGCACAACCCCAGGTACAGGTTCCAAATTCGCCCCCTACATCAAGTACCGCTGTGATCCAGGAAAAGAAGTTCCTCCTCAAGCAGATAAAGCCACCCGAGTTTGACGGGAAGGGCAGATTCGTCCAGTCTGATGCTGAAATTTGGATTGAATCTATGGAGGATTACTTCGAGGCAGCTGGTACTGCACCTACCAATCAGGCCATGCTCGCCAAATTAAAACTCATCGGTGAAGCCAGACTATGGTGGAAACAATGGTGCAGGGATCAAGGGGGTTCAGAGGGGTCTGTTACCTGGGAGAAGTTAAAGCAAGCCGTGCAAGGGAGATATTTGCCACCTGCATATCGTACACAGAAAATGAATGAGTTCTATGAGCTAAAACAGTTAGGACTCACCCTTGACGCATACTACTCTAAGTTTGTCTCACTCTTAAAGTATGCGCCACAAATGGACACGACACAGCAGGTGTCCAAATTTTGCGCAGGCTTAAATCCACCTGTAAATACTCGTCTCGAATCTATGCGTCCATCAGATCTTCAGGATGCACTCATTCGAGCGGCACCTATAATTCAGGAAGTGCAAGCTAGACCGAGGGGTAACAAGAATTGGTCTTATAGCGACCCGAACAGAGGGGCATTCAGACCCCAAGTTAAGAGAGTTCAAGGCCACAATCAGGGACAAAGGAAGAAAGCAAGGACAAATAACGTCAATAACTTTGTTCCTACTCACAGTAATGGCCGAAACCTCCGATGTTTCCACTGCAATGAACTCGGTCACTTCAAAAGGCAATGTCCCAAGCTCAGCGAGGGACACCGTCAAGGTGCAGGCTGCGGTCAAGGAGCCGCCACCCGTGGAAGAGGAAGAGCTACCTGCATTACCAATAGGCAAAGATGTGAAGCAGAAGAAGGGGAAGATCCGACTATGGAAGCGGAATTCGAAAGAGCGACGGTCCATGCCGCTTTACACAAGAAGGGGCCGAATCGCCAGTTCTCGGTAATTCAAACACCGTCGGACTATCAAGGTAAAGGTTTCAAAACCTTGATTGATTGTGGCAGTACACATTCCTTTATCTCACCAGCGTGTGCTAAGAGATTAGGAATAGCCACAGTAGAAGCACCTACCCTACTTGTGGAATTGGCAAACGGTCGTGAGGTAACTTGTACCAGGCAAACTGCTAAGGAGGAGTTCTATCTGGGAGGAAAGAAAACCTCAGTCAAATTCAGAGTCATGAATTTAGGTATCCATGAGTGTCTACTCGGGATGGATTGGCTTAAGCCTAATGACGCTCACATCCACTGTGGAAAGGGTCAAGTTTCCTTTCGAAACTCTGAAAGAGAGTTTGTTACAACTCAAGGTGAGGCAGGAGTGCCAAGAATCCAGTTAGCCAAAGTATCGCGGATCATAAAAGGAGTTAGAAAAGGATTACATGTTTACCTGATCAAACTCAACAAATTAGATCAAAGGCAAGAGTTTCATGAGGGACCCTCTTGGCTAAAGGAATACGCTGACGTATTCCCTGAGGAATTAACTGAACTTCCACCTCCAAGAGAAGTTGATCATGAAATAAGGCTAATGCCTGGAGCTACGCCAATTGCAAAGAGACCTTATAGAATGTCCATACCAGAAGCTATTGAGTTGAAGGAACAACTCAAGCAATTGTTAGATCAGGGTTACATCCGGCCTAGCAACTCACCATGGGGAGCTCCAGTACTATTCCAGAAAAAGAAAGATGGGACACTTCGACTATGTATTGATTACCGTGGGTTGAATCAAACAACGGTCAAGAACAAGTATCCTATTCCTAGAATAGATGAGCTTCTCGATCGCCTTCAAGGTGCAAAGATCTTCTCCAAAATTGATCTCAGGTCAGGTTACTATCAAATCAGGATCAAGGATGAAGATATTCCAAAAACGGCCTTCAATACAAGATATGGGCACTTTGAGTTCTTGGTTATGTCATTCGGGCTTACAAATGCACCTGCCACCTTCAATAGACTAATGCAGGATATTTTTAGACCATATCTTGATGATTTTGTGCTTGTCTTCTTCGATGACACTTTAGTCTATTCTAAACAGGAAGAAGATCATGAACCTCAACTTCGGATTGTCCTTGAGACAATGAGGTCTCATAAGCTGTATGCAAAAATGAAGAAGTGTGCATTCTTCAAATGTCAGATTGAATATCTAGGATTCATAGTATCATCAGAAGGGATATCAGTAGACCCAGCCAAAGTCAGAGATGTGCTTGAATGGCCAGTACCAGTATCCGTCAAAGAAATACGCAGTTTTCTTGGCTTGACAGGATGGTATAGGGTCTTTATCAAAAACTATGCTTTGATTGCAGCACCTCTTATCGACTTACTAAAGAAGCAGACTTCTATTACATGGTCAACTCCCGAGCAAAATAGCTTCGACCAACTGAAGCAATGTTTGGTATCAGCACCTATTCTGAAACTTCCTGACCTCAATAAGGAGTTCGAGGTAGTAACTGATGCCAGCATTCTTGCCTTGGGGTGTGTACTTATGCAAGAAGGTCATCCAGTAGCATATTCTTCAAGGAAATTAAAGAGTCATGAAAAGAATTATGCCACGCATGATCTGGAGTTATTAGCTGTCATCCATGCTCTAAAGCTTTGGAGACATTACCTGTTGGGTAACAGGTTTACTCTAGTAACCGATCATAAGAGTCTCAAATGGATTTTTACCCAGAACGAGCTCAACATGAGGCAACGTCGATGGATTGAAGTATTGGAGGAGTATGATTTTGAAATCAAGTACCGAACTGGAAAGGAGTATGTAGTTGCTGATGCACTCAGTCGCAAGGCATTCCTTAATTCACTAATCTTGCAAAATCCATCAATAGCTAGATCTCTAGCCACAAAGGTATAAATGCCGAACAACCCCATACTTGAGCTAGCTAGAGAGGAAGGATGCCATGATCTAGCCTATCAAAGGATGCCAAGGAAAATCTCTATCGAGGACCAGGAACAAAAGCTAGAGGCTAAGTATCATGAATTCTCTATCAATAGTGGACTTGTCTACTATGGGACGAGAGTATGTATACCAGCAAGCCAGTCACCTAAGTAGAAGATATTGTGGGAAGCTCATGATTCCCCTTTCTCAGGACATCCTGGCTATGCCAAGACTCTCATTGCAGTTAGAAAAAGCTACCATTGGGAGATCCAGAACCTTGAGAGAATTCCTCGTCCAGTGGAAAGATTATCCCGAGGAGGATACCACTTGGGTGGATGAAAGCACTCTCAACCATAAATATCCCCAGATCATCTCGAGATGAGGACATCTCGATTACTCCAAGGGGGAGAGAATGTAATATTTCCGTTTGAAATATTACTAGACCAACCTCCCGCACATCGTAAATTTGTGAAAGGATTATCTCCATTTCCGGTAGTTGATTTATGATCGTACGCGAGAAAAGGAGTACTCCGCATTGGTAAATCGGGACCGAGGAATCATGACCTCTCCACTGGCAAAACGTGACCGAGGTTTAAATAACCCGCATAACCATAGGTAAACTCCCTCTTGGGAGGAGGTCAAGAGATTAATGTCATAATTAGTGCAAATTTTTTTATTTCCTTTCCCCAGCCAAAGCGTGGCTGAGGGAAGGGGATGGACTGAAGTAGGGAACTTGAGAGGTGGAGGGGAGATGAGCCATGCAGGCCACCACGTGGGAGGGTGTCCTCTCCCCCCTTTTCTTATATAAACCCCCTCTAACGGGGGAGTTGGGGGGCTAAAAGGGGAGTCGGGAGACTGATAGAGGGGAGAAGGCTAGAGGCTGCATGGAGGAAAAAAAGAGGAAGAGTAGAGAGCTACCAACTGAGGTCGTGGAGAGGGAGAGGAAAGTTATTGTTGATGCTGTCGACGCCATGAGAGAGGAGGAAGCAGAGGGAGAGGCTGCGTGAAGCTCAGGAGGGAAGTTGCTGATGTCGCCACAAGAGGAGGAGGCCACGTTGTGTTCGTCGTAGGCCACCGGCTATCGTCCCACCTCCATCGTGTCAGGCCGCCACCATTTCGTGTTGAGGCCATCATAAGCTTTTCTTTCCTTTTTCCCCCCTACCTTAATCTCCCCATTTTCTTTTCTTCTTCCACGTCGATTTCTGACTTGGTTAGAAGCTTCTTGGAAGCTTACTTTAAGAAGCTTCTAAGGGCCTTCTATAAGCCCATTCACACAAGCCCTTCCCACTAGCCACATCAGGTTTTTAAGGGGACCCATTTTTGTAAAAGATTTCCTACGCAGGGGGGGGGGACTCTCTAAGCCCCCTTTTCTATTGCCCTTCTCCAGCGGTCTTTTACACCCCCTGGGAATTAGGCTTTTCCCCCCTTGCATCCCCTATAAAGCCCACCTTAGCTCGGGTTTTATAAACCCCCTTCTCGTAGACTCACACTAGCCGGTTTTTAAACCCCCTTTCTTTCCACTAAACCTCCTTAAGTTCACTTTACCACCCGGTTCCTTTTAAACCCTTTCTAATTACAACTTTCACAAGCCTTTATACCCTCCCCCGTTTTCTAACCCCCTTCCCATGGATTCCCCATAAAGCCCATTTTACCCCCACGGGTTCTTTTTAAACCCCTTTTCCATTGTAACACACACAAGCTCATTCCTAGCCTTGGAATTTTGAAGAGAAGAAGAAGAAGCTTATAAAGCTCCCTTCCCTTGGGACCCATCGTAAGAGCCTTTCCGCAAATAGGCTTCAAAGCCCACCAGCCATCCGTAAACCCAGTCCTAGCCAACACTCGGGTTCTTCCTAAGAAGCTCATCAAGGCCCTTTTCCGCAAGCACTGTTCATCTGAAGTTCCGCGAAGGAATCTCCTATGTACGATGGAGAAAGGCAAAGATCTTGAGGCTGCATACCAAGGCGAGTAAATTTATAGACCGCGAAGGCAAACCGGAAGCCAAAATCACGCCTACAATGGGCCCTAAAAAGTCACAAGACGCGCCTGCGGAAGGATCTTCTCCTAGTATTTACGTGGATATTTCCCGGAGTCCACAAGTCCAGGTTTGATCTATTTGGATTCCACACAAAAGTATTGAATTAGTCACGATAACTTCATCGATTAGGAAGCACTCATGCATGTTCAAATTCAACTAGTCAAGTTAAATGCAACCGGAAATAAATCGACTATTCGAACAATGATTAGAATTAGTTCATGACATGAAAATTGGGGCATTGGTATTCTCCATATAAAGAAATTGTCTATCCATTTAACGTCCTTAATAGTATGTTGCCTTGTCGTGCATGTCAAAATGACGGCCTAGAACACCTATTGTCTATCTTTATAGGGTTAAAGTTATTAAGTGTACTTTTGACTAGACATGGAAAGAATAAGCATATGTCGCATTTTAGGAAGAGCTTTATTGTAATGGTTCATGGGGAAAAGTCGTTAACACCCGTAGGAGGTTATCCGAAAAGTAATGGTGGTGTATCAAAAATGAATCTATGGATTGGCATGTGGCATGTGCTTGCAAGAAAGAATATACCATCACTAATCCTACAATAACCTCATTTAACGACGTTGTAATTATGAAAGGGTTGCATGTTGCACTTTCATCGTGCATAAAATTCATTCATCAAGAGTTGCATTTGGGAAAGGTTGCAGGGTTTAAACAAAGCATGAGATTCTAAAGTGTAGATAACAAGGTAGTAGACATGATTATTTGAAGTAAGTCCTAGTAGGTCCTAAGAAAGTTGGTATCCAGCTTATCATGTATTTTTACTTTACCAATGAAAGATAGAGTGAGTCGCATGTTTACATGTATGGTGGTAGTCGAAACTATTTTTCTTCTTTAGATCTAGTTTATTATCTCTAGGGAAGGATTCATCCTTGTCGCGAGACAAGCATAGTGAATTACCCAAATCACCTAGCCGCAAGGGATTCGTATGGCATGGTTCAGTCAATACGATAGATACCCCAAACACTAACTAGGTATTAGCACGTTAAGGATTCGGCCAAGTTTTCCAATTGTCGTTAAGTCGAAACCTTCATGCCCAATGGCCCTAACCACATTCCCGAAATGTTGAGTCAATTGGATGCTCATGCAAATAATAATCTAAGGGTTTCTACCCTAAGGATCAATCGTTCAAAATGATGAAACTCGAATTGAGTTGGAACCCCTAGGACCAAACGTTGTCGATCTAGTGAAATTAGGAATGGGTTGGGTAAAAAGACACCCTAAACCTTGCTTCTCGTCTGAAGATAATTCCGTGACCAGAAAACGCCATTCAATAGGTGAAATGATCTCTTGGAATGGAGGCGACACTTGTGCAACAAGTTGCAACGTCGCATAGCCTTGTGGTTTGATCACAAGAAAGTTTTGCCATTCCTTGGAATGAGGTTGGCAGGTTCTTGCGCAAGTTTAACTTGCAAGGGGATGGGTAGTCATCCTGTTACTTCGCCCTCATTAGGGGAAATTTGTCAAGTTAAGGGAAGTTAGGTATTTGCTTGGACGAAAATGATTAATCAATAAATTAAAGCGACATGGCTGCCGGGATTTACTATTATTAAAACCTAAGGCATTGGTTAAGTTGGGTTAACAGGGTATGACCCTAACCCAAGGATAATAGGAATCTTGCCAAGTTGCAATTGATTCCGGATCGAATGCTGGATGCATTCGGAGAGAAGGATTCACTCCTTAACAGTTTGCCAACTAAACGTCCACTGGAATTGATTGTGCTTGTAACAGTTTAGAAAGCAATGTTTGCATTGTTTGTTCAAGGAACTAAAGGATGAAAGATATATAAATGCTTCAGGTTGAAGGCCTGAAGGGAGTGGCAGCTCAGTTACCCCCGACTGCCTGCCTGACCCTAACCAAGGGGGTTGTGGACCGCGCCGGGAACGTGGACTGAACCCGCCGTGTGAGGTCTTTCCGTTGAGCTCTACTTGGAGCAGGAGGACGCTTGGGTGCCAGGGGGGGCTCTGGCCGTAAATCCCTCGCCTTCTGGGTCCTGCACAAGAGGCTAACGTGACTCGGGATTGGATTTCGAGGCCCGCATACTAGTCTACGGGCAGAAGCTTGGAATAGTGATCCCTAGTGGATTACTGGATAAGCCTTTGGGCAGATTATGGACAAGCCTACGGGCGGAACTCCTTGTATTCCAAAGGTAAAATGATGAAATGATAATAAAGAAGTTGTTTGATATTGTTTTTCTATGTCACGTGATAAGATTACGTGAAGGAACCAGTGCTTAACAGGGTTAATTAAAGAAGCTGATTGTTATATGTCAAATTAATGTGTTAGATAATTACATAACTAAAACAAACCGAGGAAAGTGCGGAGGATGGACCATGGGTCCGTCCTACGGATGGGTGGTCCCGGTTAGCCGGGAACTTTTCTCAAAGATCTGGAAGAGCAGCGGGAGGTTCATCGAAAGCAATGACCGAGAATTATGTTTTACCCAATTTACGCTGTTTTAGGGGAACGGAATGGGACTATGGCAGAGAGGTTGAGTTTTGCATCCCTCTCGTTTCCCATTCTCCTTGAACCAAGTGCAGCGTGATTCCGCTTCGGACCTGGCGTTTCTACGTAAAGTAGTTCACTCGGGTCTGACGCTAGTTGCTGCTAGCTAATGACCAAATAGGAAAACCCAAATTTAGGTCGATCCTAAGTGGGAACGGCTAGGATACTTCCGCTACGTGGCAGACGCGGGAAGACCTAGATCGCAAGTCCCGTAACATTCCATGGGAGTGCCGGGCGGAGCTTTCTAGACATCCTTTCCGATGGACTGCTAAGACGTGTCCGGGATGATTCTAGGGGACACGTTACAGAAGTACATAATAGAAAATATGAAGAAGGGAATTGAATCACTGATACGTATCATTGCTCGTCTTGGGTACATATATGTCCAAGTATGAAGGGAGCTTTCAAGGTGAAAGCATTTGCAATTGTAGATGTAGCAAAGCACTGGAAGGGTAAAATTTTAGCTCTCAAACAAAGGAATGTTGATTCTCACCTTGTAACAGAGGCATTTCTACAACATGTATTCATGCAAAAACAAATACACATTGCGCCCACTGTGCCCTTTCAACGAAACATTGCAAATAGTAAGTATTTGCAACTCATTGACAATGAAAACTTTCATGATACCTATGTAACAACTTGTCTTGTATTTATAGAAGTGTACCCTTTGGATTGCTATGAGTGGCAAAATGTTGAGAGTTTCACTAGTTCTTTTAAGTGTTACCACCTCAAAATTGGTAGATTGCTCTTTGAGGGGCGTACAACTAAGCAACTCGCAGAGGACCTTGTTTTTTTCTATGACTCCAAGTACATATTACCCAAGGGGAGTCGAGAATATGGAACCCTTGAGTCTATGCACATATCAAATCTCAATAGCATAGAATGGCCATTGTGTAGTAACGACATTTTGCACATGTGTAGCACAAAAATTTCAGCAGACATATTGAATTCTATGAAGCCAAGCACTAGCTCAAAGAATGTATATCTAAGCTGGTTCATACCGATTGCAATTTTTGCACACATGTTCAAGGAATGTAAGGGTTTGAGATATACCAAAAGCACGTACATCATAAAAAATACATTAGAGGATTATGTAACAAGGATTCTAGGCAAAACTTGGACATAAAAAATAACTCACAATCTTGACACAGTGGAGTGTCGAGTCACAATAAGGGACATGGATTTCAGGTAAAAATTTTCTCTCTTAGTTGACTATTATCTTACTTTGGGATGAATTGGCTAACTTTCCTTTCCAATTACAGGTACTTTGTCACACAACAAATTTTATGCTTAGTTTTCAAGTATCGTAGATGGAGGATGCTCAATGGTAAATGGTTGTGCCTTGATCAAGACATGCGTGAAAGTGTAGCTATGGATGTTACTGTCATTTGTAAGGGCCACGAGTCCCAAGTGTTGCAAATGGAGGATGATTGGCCCTTGAGTATAATGCGCCAGGAAATTACAATGCTAATGCAGAATCCACCTGTTAACTTCTATTTTGAACTAGATGGTAGGAATATTCGAAGCCGAGCTAAGGATACTATAACCAGCAGAAAGTGTGTGGCTCCACATATTTTAGAAATTGTAGAGTCTCCCTGAAAATCCCAACACCACAAGTTGTGATATCCAACACTTGTAAATTTTTTGGATTTTTTTGGCCAATAGATTATTGTCGCTTACAAACTTGCAATATTTAAAAATTATGGTATTTATGCAAAATCATACACTTGTTATACACTTCCCACATCAACACATTTACATATGCATGTAAACTTTACAAAGAGTAAAGCCATAACTAAATATCATATGCGAACAACCCCTAATGGTTTAAAACTTAAGGTTTTTAAGGTAGAACTAGTTTAGTTCTTGTTTCATTGTTTCATTTCACACTTTCTCTCTTCATCTCTTTATATCCACCACCACATCCCTCCTACCTGCTACGATGGATGCTCGTGCACAGTTTGATGACTGGATCCACGAGACTATCTTTGCCAACCAGGATGACGAGATATTCCAAGTTTTCTCTAAGAACTTCAACCTTGAAAGCGTGCTCTCATCATTGGATCCCCCCCTTCAGGTTTTGGAAGACTTTGTGAGCACCATTGCTATATGCACATACTCCATCGAGGGATCCGACATGACTTAGGTGCCTCTGGAATAGCTCATGGTATTTCAGGTAGGGAAGAATCACCAAAAAGTGGTGAATAGGTATCTGGCCCATGTGGATCCTTTGCATAGAGTATGCACTGTTCCCATGGGAAGTGCACCAAGTACATCACCTTTGGATCTCGTGGAGTGTGATTGCACATTGGCAATTTACCTCCTTGCATTGGATACACCCCTAGCGGAGGAGAGCGATGAAGATACAACTCCACAAGTTGTTTCTATCACATATATGGGAGAAGAACCGATTGAAGAGCTCATAAATATTGAAGAGGAACATCGAGTAGTGACAGAGCAAGGGTTGGTTCTCATGGTGCCATCTTCTTCAGAACATCCACAAGTCGACAAACCCAAACTTGCCTCCTTGACACCAATTAAAGTAGATGGTGTACAAAACTTACTTTTATCAGATGTACTGCAATACTTGGAAATGAAGAAAGAAGAGTTGTTTTCTATCCTAGTCATGGATTCAATGGAAGACTTGATCAACTATGATTACATGGATGTGCATCCAACAATGGTAGAGATTGGAAGATATGATGGCACAAGCGTAGATACTATAAGTGCAATCATAGTAGCACAGGAGCATATTACCTCGGTTGAAGAAGTTTACCTTATGTTTGATGCTAAATTTGAATACAACATGATTTGTTTGGACCAAGGCCCTAGTTTCCTACCAAGGAGTTTGTAGATCCCTCTGCCCAAAGAGGTGCCTTCCTGACACACGAGGAAATGAAGATACAAGATGATCTGGAGAAGGTGAGATTTCTAACTACCATATATTTTTATGCAATGAAACTTGATGGTAGGGTGCGTCGGGTCCCCCAGAGTCCACCAATGAAATCTTGGCCAAAAATGATGCCTGGCAGCTACCCTGTCCAAAGTCTAGCGTGTGGGACCACTTTCTGGCCCAGAAAGTGGTCCCAGATGCTAGACTTGAGACAGGGCAGCTGCAGGCATCATTTTTGGCCAAGATTTCCCCGGTGGACTCCAAAAATTGGTCCAAATGCCAGACTTTAGACAAGGCACCTGTAGATATCATTTTTGGCCAAGATTTCACAGGTGGACTCTGGGGAACCCGACACACCCTGCCATCAAGTTTCATCACTTTTTGATAACTCTAGGTTAGTTGTAAATATATTTTTTGATTTGATTTTTTCATTCAAGATATACTATATATAGATGAGTTTGCATCAAGGCAAGGAGGAGCTCGACATGCGGATCTACGCAATGATTTTCTGCTCTTAAGGAGTATGTCGGTAACCTTGTTGCAGATTTCGTGGTCTTCCACAAGAAGTGCTCACTAGGAGGGCAAGAAATAATCATGAAAATTCGAGCTTTGACCAAGTTTGGATCTTTTCAAGTGATACATGTGACATCTAGCTTGGAGAAGGTGGTGCTAATCGAGCGGTCAAAGCTTCTTTACTTGTTTGATCAAACGCGGGGTGGAGTAATGTGTGTGCTTGCGACATTAGGTGACCTCGCTAAAGTGTCGGATCCACTTCTCCTGGAGAAAGAGCTGAAGGGGGAGCGCATCATTTTTTAAGCAAAGAAGGAACTTAACTTATATTTCCATCGAAAGCTGGCCCCTCCTCTCCACCGATGAATAAGCCAATGAACAATTGAGAGTTCTAGTTGGCTATCGGCTTTTTGTATCTACCATCACTAACAACCATCACATGTATTTCTCTTGATGAATATATGTAACGTGTCCACTAGTATCATCCAGGACACATCTTAGCAGTCCATCGGAAAGGATGTCTAGAAAGCTCCACCTGGCACTCCCATGGAATGTTACGGGGTTTGCGATCTAGAGCTTTCCGCATCTGCCACGTAGTGAAAGTATTCCGGCCGTTCCCACTTAGACTTAAATTAGGGTTTTCCTGATTGGTCATTTCCTAACAGCAGCTAGCGTCGGACCCAAGCAAACTACTTTACGCAGAAACGCTAGGTCCGAAGTGGATTCATGCTGCACTTGGTTCAAGGAGAATGGGAAATGAGATGGATGCAAAGCTCAACCTCTCTGCCATAAGGCATAGTCCCATTCCGTTCCCCTAAAACAACGCAAATCGGGTTTAATCATAACTCTAGGTCAATGCTTTTGTTGTTCGTGTTCTTTGACGTACCTCCTGATGTCCATCGTGATTTGAGAAAATTTCCTGGCCAACCGGGACCACCCTTCCGTAGGATGGACCTATGGCCCATCCTCTGCACTTTCCTCGGGTTGTTTTAGTTATTTAATTACCTAACACATTAGTTGGACATGTAACAACCAACTTCTTTAATTAACCTATTACGCACTGGTTCCTTCACGTAATCTTATCACTTGACATAGAAAAACAATATCAGACAAGTTCCTTATTAACGGGTTATCATATTTATCTTTGAAATATAAAGAGTCTATCCCATAGGCTTATCCATAATCCACCTGAAGGCTATCCAACAATCCACAAGGATCACTAATCCAAGTTTTTGCCTGTAGACTAGTATGCGGGCCTCGAGATCCAATCCCGAGTCACGTTAGCCTCTTGTGCAGGACCTGGAAGGCGAGGGATTTACGGCCAAAGCCCCCCTGGCACCCAAGCGTCCTCTTGCTCCAAGTAGCGCTCAACGGAGAGACCTCTCGTAGCGAGTTCGGTCCACTTTCCCGATGCGATCAACAACCCCCTTGGTTAGGGTCAGGCAGGCAGTTAGGGGTAACTGAAGCTGCCTCTCCCTTCAGGACTTCAACCTGAAGTATAGATATTCGTTTATCTTTTAATTCATTGATCAAACAAAGCCAAACAATGCTCTAAAATCTGTAGCAAGCACAAACATTTCCATTGATCGTTTTTATTGTTGGAAAACAACTAAGGAATGAATCCTTCCTTTCGAATGCGTCTAACACTCAATCCGGGATAACTTGCAACTTGAAAAAATCCCCTATATCGTGGGTTAAGGCGTACCCTATTAACCCGACTTGGTCAAACCTTAAGTTTATTGGTTGGTCTTTAGTTTCCAAACAATCTTCCTTACTCAAGAAGGATACTAAATTAGGATGATTATTCATCCTCTTGCAAGATAACTTGTGTAAGGACATGCCAACTTCATTGCGAGAACTTGACCATTCCCTTGTGATCCAATCACAAGATCATATAACTCCACACTTGTTGTGCAAGTGCTACATCGAACTATGAGACTATGGAGTCACGAAACAATCTCTTTCAGGTTCTTTAAGCTGACGTCATTAGACCTAGGGTTTCCAAGCTTCATCTTTGTAAGATTCTCAAGGACAAACCCTAGTTCCTTTTATGATTACAATTCATTGTCCCTACATTGAGGGAATATGGGCAAGTATTTAAGGTATAGGGGTTTCTTGGAATTTAACTCATTCCCAACGAGTATTTCACACCATAGGTGTTTTAAGTTTATATCAATTTGGTTACTCTAGAAGATAATTTTGAGATTACTTCCACATGATTTGTTGACTATGCGTAAATTGATTTTTCAACCCTAACTTGTCGGTTTGAGGTCACAGGCATAGGTTCAACTAATCTTCCCTTTTCTTTGCAAACAAAATTCATGCTAAATAAGCAACCTTTTTCTTACTAATTTATGCAGTTGACAACGATAATTTCATAAAGTTTATGCATCGTAAAAGTCGTTTCATGCTCTACACTTTTCATGATGATTCATTGCGATATGGGTTAATAGTGCGAGATGCAGTTTATACTTTTAGGCTTAATTGAAGTGTACTATTTTAAGGATAATAATCTAGCTTATAATTCATTTCGATGCATAAGCTATTTGCTAGAAATGCGTTTATACTTTCTTAATTTGCATGTTTCATTTAAAAGTATTGATGTCTAAGTTCCTTCGTCATGAACAATTAGGATGAAAATATATCCTATTTCTAATAATTAACCTTGCATGTTTGAATTACAACAATATAAAATAAAAATTAAGAAGGAAAACCTAGGTTTGGGGTGAGATATCCACATGGATACTGGGAGATGACCCTCCCACGGTTGCGCCTTGGACTTTCTTAGGAGGCATCGCAATTGTAGTTTTTTGGACGTGGAAGCAGCTTTACAATTTCATCGTCGCTCCCTTGTACCGTCCGTTGAAAGTAGTTTTTGAAAGGCTCCCTCCTTGAAGTTAGGAATTCGAAAGGGAGTTTCAGAATCTTTTACGACTAAGACCCATTGAAGCCATGGGGAAGGCTTAATGGCCTTTTAATGACTCGTTCAAATGAGGAATGAAAAGGGATGGAAAAGACACAAGGTGCGGGAGAGAACTCCAAGGGAATATAGTAACCGTAAAGGTTATAAGTAAAGTCGAAGGACCCTTAGGTCAAACTTAGAGGAAAGGGATTTCAATATGCCACAAGGGGAGGGGCTAGGGAAGGTTTAAGCACGGAGGAAAGAGGGGTGGTTCCAAGCCAAGGGATAGGGGTTTAAGGGATTAACACGGGGGGTGTGGTTTTAGAATGCCCAATGAAAGGGTTTAAGGGTTAATACACGGGGGGTGTGGTTCCAAGGAAAAAGGGGCTTAAGGGTTTATAAAAACAAGGAGGGGGGAGGGGGGGTGATCCCGAATCCATGGAAAAGGGGGCTAAGTAAGCATTAAAGCATGGGGGTAATTAAAAGGGTTTCAAAGCCCATAAGGAAGGGCCTTAAGGGAATTCTAAAACCTTGGGGGGAGGAGCTTAAGGACCGCTTAGAAGCTTCCTCTCCTAGGAAGCTTCCACGCCACATGGAAGGAGAAGACCAACGGCGAGACTTGGCAGTGATTTATGGCGGCAAATGGCCTGGTTGTGGCGCCGTTCCATCACTCCTCTCGCGGCGAGTAGGCGGCACCCTCTACCTCGTCCTCCCAGATCTCTACCCCCGTCTGCTCAGGACGGCGTTGAGGTGCCCTTTCTCCCTCCTCTTCGGCAACAGCAATGACGCCATCAATGGCAGCCCCTCCTCCTTTGTGATAGGCGGTAGCATCATCTTCTCAATCTCGGCCCTTCCGTCCTCCTCTTCAGCCTATGACCTCCCCTCAATTATATAGGGGAGGGGAGGGAGATCCTTCCTCTCTAACATGTCGTGAGGCATGGACATAACACCTTGCAAGCTCCCACTGAGGAGCTTCCGCCTGGTTTCTATTCCTCCCCCTCTAGCACGACTATCGGCTGGGGGTTGAATAAGGAAAAAAAAATTGTATTTATCGTCAAGAATTTAATAAAATTTTCCTTATCATTATCCCCATTTCCTATAAGGGGTAGTTCACACGAGGAAGGAGATTTAGAACTTTACATTCTCTCCCCCTTAGAGGAATCGAGATGTCCTCATCTCGAGATGAACTGGCGATATTGATGGTTGAGAGTGCCTTCATCTACCCAAGTGGCATCCTCTTTGGGATAATCTTTCCACTGGACGAGGCATTCTCTCAAGGTTCTGGATCTTAATTATCTCTCCCTAACATCTAAGATCCTGTCATGCCTTAGTTTAAGGACTCCTTGACTAGGCATTACAACTTGTTGATCGTCAAGTACATGGTTAGGTACATATTTCTTCAATAGGCTGATATGGAATACATTGTGAACCTTTAGGTTCTCAGAGAGTTGCAATCTATAAGCATTAGGTCCTAGCCATTTGAGGATCTTGTACGGCCCACAATACCTTGGACTTAACTTCTTGAAATCTCCTAAGGATAGGGAACTCTTCTTAGGGCATACACGAATGAAGACCATGACTCCTTCTTCGAAGAGTCTATCTTGACGTTTCAAATCCGCGTATGCCTTCTGTCTATCCTTGGCCACTTGGATGTCCTTTCTTATTGAATTTATTTGGTCATCCATCTCTTCCAACATCTGCCTTGAAGCTTCAACCCTTAAGGTTGGATCTAAAAAGTTTAGGGGACTTCGACAGTCATGACCATACAATGCTTGGAAAGGGGTCATCTGAATGCTTTGTTGGTAAGAAGCATTGTAGGAAAATTCAACCAAAGGCAAGTATTGAATCCACCTCTTCGGTTCACGACAATAGTATGCCCTAAGCATATCCTTGATGACTCGATTTACTCGCTCTATTTGGCCATCCGTTTGGGGATGGTAGGCGGTGCTAAAACAGAGTTGAATCCCAATAGCTTCAAAGATAGCTCTCCAGAAGTGTGACGTGAAGAGAGAATCACGATCACTAATGATTCTTCTGGGTAAACCATGTAGCTTGAATATCTCCTTCATAAATAATCTTGCAATGTCTAAGGCCTTATAGTTTGTCTTTACTGGAATAAGGTGTGCAACCTTAGTAAGCATGTCAACCACAACCATGATGGAGTTGTATCCTCCCTGGACTTGGGGTAGGCCTACAAAAAAATCCATACTGATGAATTCCCATTTCATTTGGGGAATGTCAAGCGGTTGTAGTTTCCCTGGCATCTTGATATGTTCGGCTTTGATACATTGACAAGACAAACACTCGGTGACATATTTGAGAATGTCACCTTTGATCCTCTCCCAATGGTAGCTCTTCCTAACTGCATTGAGAGTTTTGGCATAGCTAGGATGTCTTGAAAAAGGAAAATCATGAGCTTCCCATAATATCTTTTGCTTAAGTGACTGACTTACTGGTATACACAACCTTGTTCTATAGTAGACAAGTCCACTATTCATAGAAAATTCATGATACTTAGCCTGTAACTTTTGATTTGGATCCTTGATAGAAATCTCCCTTAGCATTGTTTCGTAGGCCGGATCATGGCATGCATCCTCTCTAGCTAGCTCACGTATCGGGTTGTTTGGCATAGATACTTTTGTAGCTAGAGATTTGGCTATTGATGGATTTTGCAACATTAGGGAATTAAGGAATGCCTTACGACTAAGTGCATCGGCAACTACATTCTCTTTCCCTGGTCGGTACTCGATTTCAAAGTCATACTCTTCCAGTACTTCAATCCACCGACGTTGTCTCATGTTGAGGTCGTTCTAGGTAAAGATCCATTTGAGACTCTTATGGTCAATTACTAGAGTAAACTTGTTACCCAAAAAGTAGTGTCTCCAAATCTTTAGAGCATGGATGATAGCTAACAATTCCAGATCATGCGTAGCATAATTATTTTCATGACTCTTCAATTTCCTTGAAGAGTATGCTACCGGATGACCTTCCTGCATGAGTACACACCCCAAGGCAAGAATGCTAGCATCAATTACTACCTCGAACTCCTTATTGAGGTCTAGAAGTTTTAGAATAGGTGCTGATACCAAACTTTGCTTCAATCTGTCGAAGCTATTTTGTTCGGGAGTTGACCATGCAATGGAAGTTTGCTTCTTTAGTAGGTCCGTCAAAGGTGCTGCACTCAAAGCATAGTTTTTGATAAAGACTCTATACCATCCTGTCAATCCAAGAAACCTGCGTATCTCTTTGACAGATGTTGGTATTGGCCATTCTAGCACATCTCTGACCTTGGCTGGGTCCACTGAGATTCCTTCCGTTGATACTATGAAACCCAGATATTCAATCTGACGCTTGAAGAATGCACACTTCTTCATTTTAGCATGCAGCTTATGTGAGCTCATTGTTTCAAGGACAATCTGGAGTTGGGGTTCATGGTCTTCTTCCTATTTGGAATAGATTAAAGTGACGTCGAAGAAGACAATCACGGAATCATCAAGATATGGCCTAAAGATATCCTGCATTAACCTGTTGAAGGTGGCATGTGCATTCATAAGCCCAAATGACATAACTAGGAACTCAAAGTGCCCATATCTTGTATTGAAGGCCGTCTTGGGGATATCTTATTCCTTGATCCTTATCTCATAATAACCTGACCTAAGATCAATCTTGGAGAAGATCTTTGTGCCTTGAAGACGATCAAGAAGTTCATCTATTCTAGGAATAGGGTACTTGTTCTTGACCGTTGATTGATTCAACCCTCGGTAATCAATACATAGTCGAAGTGTCCCATCTTTCTTTTTTTGGAATAGTACTGGAGCTCCCCACGGTGAACTGCTAGGACGGATATAGCCTTGTTCTGGCAATTGCTTGAGTTGCTCCTTCAGCTCAATTGCTTCTGCAATGGACATTCTATAAGGTCTCTTTGCAATTGGCGCAGCTCCTGGTACTAACCTAATCTCATGATCCACTTCTCTTTGAGGCAGGAGTTTTGTCAACTCTTCAGGGAATATGTCCACATATTCCTTTAGCCAAGAAGGTCTTTCATGAGATTCTTGCTTCTGATCTAACTTATTGAGTTTGATCAAGTAGACAGGTAATCCTTTTTTGACTCCTTTCATTATCCGAGATACTTTGGCCAATTGGATTCTTGGCATCTCCAGCCTCACCTTGAGTTGTGACTAATTCCCTTTCAGAGTTTCAAAAGGAAACTTGACCCTTTCCACAGTGAATGTGGGTGTCATTAGGCCTAAGCCAATCCATTCTGAGTATACACTCATGGATCCCTAAATTCATGACTCTGAATTTGACCGAAGTCTTCTTTCCTCCCAGAAAGAATTCCACCTTAGCAGTTTGCTTGGTACAAGTAACCTCATGACCATTCGCCAATTCCACAAGCAGGGTAGGTGCTTCTACTGTGGCTATTCCTAATCTTTTTGCACATGCTGGTGAGATAAAGGAATGAGTACTGCCACAATCAATCAAGGTCTTGAAACTTTTACCTTGATAGTCTGAATCACCGAGAACTAGTGATTCGGCCCTTTCATGTGTAGAGCGGCATGGATTGTCGCCCTTTCAAACTCTGCTTCCATGGTTGGATCTTCTTCTTCTTCTTCTTCGCACATTTGCCTATTGGAAATGCATGAAGTTCTTCCTCTACTTCAGGTAGTAGCTCTTTGACCACGGCCCGTTCCTTGGAAAGGTACTTGGAGGTGTCCCCCACCAAGCTTGGGACATTGCCTCTTGAAGTGACTGGGTTCATTGCAGTGGAAATAACGGAGGTTTTGGCCATTGCTTTGAGTAGGAAAAAAGTTGTTGACATTGTTAGTCCTTGCTTTCTTTCTTTGCCCCTGATTATGACCTTGAACCCTCTTCATTTGAGTTCTGAATGCTCCTCTGTTCGGGTCATTATAAGACCAAGTTTTGTTACCCCTTGGTCTAGCCTGCACCTCTTGAATTATAGGTGCCGCTCGAATGAGTGCGTCCTGAAGATCTGATGGACGCATAGATTCGAGACGGGTATTTACTGGTGGATTTAAACCCACGCAAATTTTGGACACCTGTTGTGTCATGTCCATCTGTGGCGCATACTTAAGAAGTGAGACAAATTTGGAATATTATACGTCAAGAGTGAGTCCCAGTTGTTTTAGCTCGTAGAACTCATTCTTTTTCTGTGTGCGATATGCAGGTGGCAAGTATCTTCCCTGCACGACTTTCTTCAGCTTCTCCCAAGTAACAAATCCCTCTGCGATCCCTTGATCCCTGCACCATTGCTTCCACCAAAGCCTCGCTTCGCCGGTGAGCTTTAGCTTGGCAAGCATAGCTTGGTTGGCGGGTGCAATACCGACTGCTTTTAAGTAATTCTCCATGGATTCAATCCAAATTTCAGCATCAGCTTGGACGAATCTGCCTCTCCCGTCAAACTCGGGTGGCTTTATCTGCTTGAGAAGGAACTTCTTCTCATGGATTACAGCAGTACTTGATGTAGGAGGTGAACTAGGAACCTATACCTAGGATTGTGCCTAGATAAAGGTTTCTTAACGCTATTATACAATAATTGTTATTGATTTATATTACATTTTCAATTCTGCTATCACGTAAGCAATGTAGCTACTTAACTTTTTATCAATTCTCATGCACAATCAAACATTGATAAAAATAAGTCTTATTTGTATTTATATGGGCATAGCCCTTTCGGAATACAACATTTCTCGCGATGATAAGCCAACTGTTACATTTAGTTTGGGGAGAACAACGTTGTATTACATTTATCTACAAGAACTGTATAGTAGTATGGTTTCGGGTCATGGATTTTCAGGAATCGGTAAATCATTGGAAGTTCAGGATATCCTTTTCGTTGGAATCCATACTTCTCATGGCGGCCCAACACTTTAATCCTGTCAGCAAGGATTACAGGGGTTACTTCCTCATATACATATGAGTTCATCTCAACCCTCCGACCTCGAATATGTAAAGTTGAGTTTACGTGAGCTTCCACAAAAATGAACAGCTTCATGACTTTCAGATCTTCCAACCACTTGATCCTTTTTAAGTTGGTTTGTAGGTAAGCAAACCGGTGGGCAGCTATATAGTAGATTCCTGAGGCACCCATCCATCTTCATTCCATGTACAAGGGTGATGGATTATAGATCTACTCTAGGATGTCCATCATCTCAACCCTTTGTCGATAATGTGGAGAATGCATTGCAGTCATAAACATGATTCGAAATACTAAGAACTTGTTCCACGCTTCGTAATTCTGCAAGACAACATTGAAGGTAAGGAAATGTTTGGATAGCAACATTTTCTTTACTTCATCTTATTAAGATTTCATAAAAACAATTCCGTTGTTGATCGGGTTTGATACCAACTGTAACGTGTCCACTAGTATCATCCAGGACAAGTCTTAGCAGTCCATCGGAAAAAATGTCTAGAAAGCTCCGCCCAGCACTCCCATGGAATGTTATGGGGTTTGCGATCTAGGGCTTTCCGCATCTACCACGTAGCGGAAGTATTCCGGCCATTCCCACTTAGGATCGACTTGAATTAGGGTTTTCCTGATTGGTCATTTCCTAACAGCAACTAGCGTCGGACCCAAGCGAACTACTTTACGCAGAAACGCCAGGTCCGAAGTGGATTCACGCTGCACTTGGTTCAAGGAGAATAGGAAACGAGAGGGATGCAAAGCTCAACCTCTCTGCCATAAGGCATAGTCCCATTTCGTTCCCCTAAAACAACGTAAATCGAGTTTAATCATAACTCTAGCTCAACGCTTTTGTTGTTTGTGCTCTTTGACGATCCTCCTGCTGTCCATCGTGATTTGAGAAAAGTTCCCAACCAACCAGGACCACCCATCCGTAGGACGGACCTATGGCCCATCCTCTGCACTTTCCTCGGGTTGTTTTAGTTATTTAATTACCTAACACATTAGTTGGACATGTAACAACCAGCTTCTTTAATTAACCCATTAGGCACTGGTTCCTTCACGTAATCTTATCACTTGACATAGAAAAACAATATCAAACAAGTTCCTTATTAACGGGTTATCATATTTATCTTTGAAATACAAAGAGTCCAGCCCATAGGCTTATCCATAATCCGCCCAAAGGCTATCCAGCAATCCACAGGGATCACTAATCCAAGTTTCCGCTCGTAGACTAGTATGCGGGCCTCGAGATCCAATCCCGAGTCACGTTAGCCTCTTGTGCAGGACCCGAAAGGCGAGGGATTTACAGCCAGAGCCCCCCTGGCACCCAAGCGTCCTCCTGCTCCAAGTAGCACTCAACGGAGAGACCTCTCGCGGCAGGTTCAGTCCACTTTCCCGGCGCGGTCAACAACCCCCTTGGTTAGGGTCAAGCAGGCAGTCGGGGGTAACTGAAGCTGCCTCTCCCTTCAAGACTTCAACCTGAAGTATAGATATTTGTTTATCTTTTAATTCATTGATCAAACAAAGCCAAACAGTGCTCTAAAATCTGTAGCAAGCACAAGCATTCCCATTGATCGTTTTTGTTGTTGGAAAACAGCTAAAGAATGAATCCTTCCTTTCGAATGCGTCCAACACTCGATCCGGGATAACTTGCAACTTGGAAAAATCCCCTATATCGTGGGTTAGGGCGTACCCTATTAACTCGACTTGGTCAAACCTTAAGTTTATTGGTTGGTCTTTAGTTTCCAAACAATCTTCCTTACTCAAGAAGGATACTAAATTAGGATGATTATTCATCCTCTTGCAAGATAACTTGCGTAAGGACATGCCAACTTCATTGCAAGAACTTGACCATTCCCTTGTGATCCAATCACAAGATCATATGACTCCACACTTGTTGCACAAGTGCTGCATCGAACTATGAGACTATGGAGTCACGAAACAATCTCTTTCAGGTTCTTTAAGCTGATGTCATTAGAGCTAGGGTTTCCAAGCTTCATCTTTGTAAGATTCTCAAGGACAAACCCTAGTTCCTTTTACGATTACAATTCATTGTCCCTACATTGAGGGAATGTGGGAAAGTATTTAAGGTATAGGCGTTTCTTGGAATTTAACTCATTCCCAACGAGTATTTCGCAACATAGGTGTTTTAAGTTTATATCAATTTGGTTACTCTAGAAGAATATTTTGAGATTACTTTCACATGATTCGTTGACTATGTGTAAATTGATTTTTCAACCCTAACTTGTTGGTTTGAGGTCAGCAACTAATCTTCCCTTTTCTTTGCGAACAAAATTCATGCTAAATAAGCAACCTTTTTCTTGCTAATTTATGCAGTTGACAACGATAATTTCATAAAGTTTATGCATCATAAAAGTCGTTTCATGCTCTACACTTTTCATGATGATTAATTGCAATATGGGTTAATAGTGCGAGATGTAGTTTATACTTCTGGGCTTAACTGAAGTATACTATTTTAATGGATAATAATCTAGCTTATAATTCATTTCGATGCATAAGCCATTTGCTAGAAATGCATTTATACTTTCTTAATTTGCATGTTTCATTTAAAAGTATTGATGTCTAAGTTCCTTCGTCATGAACAACTAGGACGAAAATATATCCTATTTCTAATAATTAATCTTGCATGTTTGAATTACAACAAAATCAAATAAAAATTAAGAAGGAAAACCTGGGTTTGGAGTGAGATATCCACATGGATACCGGGAGATGACCCTCCCACGGTTGCGCCTTGGAGTTTCTTATGAGGCATCGCAATTATAGTTTTTTGGAAGTGGAAGCAGCTTTACGATTCCTCCTTGGAATTCCACCATCGCTCCCTTGCACCGTCCGTCGAAAGTAGTTTTTGGAAGGCTCCCTCCTTGAAGTCGGGAATTCGAAAGGGAGTTTCAGAATCTTTTATGACTAAGACCCATTGAAGCCATGGGGAAGGCTTAATGGCCTTTTAATGACTCGTTCAAACGAGGAAAGAAAAGGGATGGAAAAGACACAAGGTGCGGGAGAGAACTCCAAGGGAATATAGTAACCGTAAAGGTTATAAGTAAAGTCGAAGGAGCCTTAGGTCAAACTTGGAGGAAAGGGGTTTCAATACGCCACAAGGGTAGGGGATAGGGAAGGTTTAAACACGGAGGAAAGAGGGGTGGTTCCAAGCCAAGGGATAGGGGTTAAGAGATTAACACAGGGAGTGTGGTTTCAGAATGCCAAAGAAAAGGGTTTAAGAGTTAATACACAAGGGATGTGGTTCCAAGGAAAAAGGGGCTTAAGGGTTATAAAAACACGGAGGGGGGGGATCCCGAATCCATGGTAAAGGGGGCTAAGTAAGCATTAAAGCATGAGGGTAATTAAAAGGGTTTCAAAGCCCATAAGGAAGGGCCTTAAGGGAATTCTAAAACCCGCGGGGGGGGGGGGGGGGGGGGGCGCAGAGGGGGGGGGGAAGTGGTGGTTCCAAAAGGCATAAGAAGGGGGACTTGGGGGGATTTTAGGAGGGGGGTGAAATGGGGCTTAAGGGCCCCTTAGAAGCTTCCTCTCCCAGGAAGCTTCCATGCCACGTGGAAGGAGAAGACCAATGGTGAGACTTGGCGGTGATTTACGGTGGAAAATGGTCTAGTTGTGGCGGCGTTCCATCACTCCTCTCACGGCGAGCAGGCAACACCCTCTACCTCGTCCTCCCCAATCTCTGCCCCCGTCTGCTCAAGACGGCGTTGAGATGGCCTTGCTCCCTCCTCTTTAGCACTAGCAGCAACGTCGTCAATGGCAGCCCCTCCTCCTTTGTGATAGGCGACAGCATCGTCTTCTCAATCTCGGCCCTTCTGTCCTCCTCTTCAGCCTGCGGCCCCCCCTCAATTATATAGGGGAGGGGAGGGAGATGCTTCCTCTCTAACGTGTCGTGAGGCATGGCCATAACACCTTTCGAGCTCCCATCGAGGATCTTTCGCCTGGTTTCTATTCCTCCCCCTCCAGCACGACTGTCGGCTGGGGGGGGGAATAAGGAAAAAAAAATTGTATATATCGTCAAGAATTTAATAAAATTTTCCTTATCATTATCCCCATTTCCTATAAGGGGTAGTTCACACAAGGAAGGAGATTTAGAACTTTACAATATAAGATACTTTACTTTGTCCCTACAAATAAATATTTATTAGATAATGTGTGGTCGTATGAGTGTGACGATAATGTGTGGTACGTGAATGACGCATTCGCATACGTTAACATAATTCAACGCATAGTACTACACTTGCGATTGTGTAAGTGTGACGATAATGTGTGGTATGTGAATGATGCATCCGCATATATTAACATAATTTAACGTGTAGTTTTGTACTTGCGATTGTGCATAAGCAATAACGTAACTTGTATCCATATGTATTACTACTTTTGAGTTCGTACGTTAAACAAAAATTAAGAGTCATGCGTTTCAAGAAACAAAACAAAATAATTTTACTCAATTATTTGAATTCAATGCACATCGCATGAGATATTATGTATATATAAATAAATATTCAAATGTGGTAGAGTATACAAAATTTTTTGGGCTTCCAAGATGTTATGGCGCTATAACACTCATTACAAACCTTGCATCATTAATCTAGTAAACTATGGTGGGGTCCCCTTGCCATGTCAAAGCTGAATGATAAAGTTTATATCTTTATCTGTGATTGTAACACGCTTTGCATGGATGGCTGCAAGCTGTGTATCATCAAACAAGTCAATGAGAAACCCCTCTGCAGCGGTTTGTAGGGCCTCCATGGCTACAACAGTCCACCTTCCTACTAGTGGGCCATCCCACACTCGTGCCCAAAATCTTTCCATCCCTTTCAGCTCACCAAGTCTTGCACGACTTCTCGAATAACTTTATGAAAAGAGCTTTTCGAGATAAGAAGCTTCTATCCGTGTTGGATTCTCCTTATCTCTCGAAGGGCGACAATGCCCGATTTCCATCTCCTCTTCTTCTATGGTGGTCCTTGTGCTCTACGGGGAGCACCTGTGTTGCTGCACTAGAGGAGGCTCCACCCTTGTGCTCCAGGTGGCGGGCCTTGGCGTGATGTCTTCTCGAGGACAAAACGGTGACATGCTTGCTTGGTTTGTGCCATGCAAGCTCAAGGAGGGCAAGACGGAGAAGAGACGGAGGCTGGCTATGTGAAAATGGAGGAAGCACAGAAATCAAGATGTGAAAATGAGAAGAAGAATGAACTTTTAACCCATTTAAACCCCAAAATCGGGTTAATGCAGCTTCATGCGCATTGTTCATCGTGTGATCGTAAATCCATAACCTTGTATCGGAATGCAACAAAAGTTCACACGCGCACTCGTTAGGTGGCCCAGAGCCCTTTTTTTTTTGAAAAAAAGTACCTGCAGACCCTTGGTCCTAAGCTTGGCATCTAGAGCCACTTTTCTGGCAAGAAAGTGGCTCCAAAGGCCAAACTTCAAACCAAGGGTCTGCAGGCACTTTTTTTTCAAAAAAAATAATTTGGGCTCTTGGCAGGAAAGTGGCTCCAGACACGCCAGACTTCCGACCAGGGGTTTGCATGTACTTTTTTTCAAAAAAAAAAGGGCTCTTGGCCACCTAATGAGTGCGCGTGTGAAGTTTCATCGCATTTCGTTTTAGTTTAGTATTTTAAAAATTATCCCACACCAAAATTATGGATGGATTAATAATTAAGAAATCAACATCGCGACTACTAGCCCTTAGAAACTTCACACCACATAAACTATATAGAGGCATTATGAGTAAAGTCTACTACAAGAAATAGCAAATTTTTCCATGTTATTCCTATTGAAATTGACAGTGCTAACAAAAACTGTAAGTAAAAATTGAAAATATAGCAAAGATGCACAATCAAAGTTGAGAGTGAAGGACAAGTGTAAAATTTTAATTCATATTTTAAGGACGCATACAATAGTTTTGCACTGGGACATAGTCATATGTCCAATGCATGAGGATAATACTATGCCAAAAAAGATAACATTGGAAACTGTGTTCATTCCATTGGAACGAATGCATCCTTCACTGCTTGAAGATTTCTTACAAGTTGGAAGTTCTTGGGAGTTACAGTGATGCGCTTTGCATGTATTGCATAACATTGAGCATCAGTCATCAAGTCAACTAAAAAGGCCTTTGCAACACACTGTAGAGCATAAAGACATTCTTTTGTGAAGTGATCACGTCTATCGTGACCTTGTGCTAAAAACCACCTCCTGCTTTTTGTGCGGTAGATGTCTTGCACAATCTCGCAAACAAGTCTCGAGAAGCTCGCCTTCAGAATGATGAGATCAAAAGAGCATTGATACCTTCTAATTTCTCTCAAGGCCACTGTACCTGGCTTCCACTTGCATTTCTTATGGGGATGCTGAGGAGGACCCTTGTGAGGGCGACTTGAGGAAGGCAGATTAGGTTGAGAAGGGGGTGCATCTGAGCTAGTAGATGCTCCAAGGGGCTGAACACGATATGGGGCTCTGAGCAGAAGCTTATTTGCAACTACCTTAGACCTAGCCATCTTTCCTGCACAAGAGATGTGGGAACTCAATGAGTAAGATAGAAAGTGAAACCCTCTTTTATATAACCCTAAACTGTGAGACTCATTCACATAGATGCACACTCTCTCTTTCTCTCTTAAACTATGAATTGCATTCACACTGACTCACATTGTTCATCTTACTATCTTAGCTCTTTTCAAACCCATTTGCTGCCTTGTCAAAGCCTTGTTTCTAGCCACTTGGCATGGTTTTCTTTGGCACTTGAGGCTTCATAATGCACTCTTTTAGTGACACGATGTGATTCCATCATGTCTGCAGCTAATTCATCAGCACTTTCATTTGCTCTCTTTTGCAAGAGTTTAGCTTCATCTGCTACTATCATCATATACCACCAAGATAGCAATTGGATCATTGGATTGCTACCATTCACCCCTCCACCATGATCAGTTTTTCTTTGGTATGCACCACGCGCTATCCAATGTGAATTTTCCATCCCTTGTATGGACCAAATTTCGATGCTTCCCTTTTCTGCAAAGTATGGCCCATGTGCCTTAAGGTTATGCTACAAAGACACATATCACACATGAGTAAAACTATGCTCAATAGTTTATACAATTCATACAATTTTAAAATATTAACTTAGTATGCACCATGTAATGTGTGATAGAGCTTTTGCCCCATTCTTCCACCATGTTTTCGTAGAAAAAGCTACGCATAGAATTTATAAATTCTTGCTTATCTTCATTGTTAAACACCATCTTGCGAAGTAAGGGAGCCAATTTGTTAAGACTTATCCAAACCTTAGCTTTGGCCAATCTTGTTTTTCCTCAATTACTTCGATCAGGAACTGCAAAATGTAGCTTTTTCCACCCATCTTAGTCCTGCGGCCTATGAACCATGACATTCCCTTCCTCATTGATGGGTATTGAGAGAAACTTCCTAGCCTTTGCTCCTCCAAAGCAAGCCTTTTTTGGCAAGTTACCAAATTTTCCTGATCTCTTCTCATCTTTTTCAATCGTCACTTGATGCTTTTGTAGCCCAATTTTTGATAGCACTCGCTCCACATTCCTACACGTTGCAATGGCTTCTTTTTCTAGTTGCATCCTATAAGCAAAGAAAATGTATTCATATACAAGTTTCTCCATGATTCTGACAAAAGCATGAAATGAACAAATGTGAATACGATCTGAGGGAATGTTGAATATGGGCTTCCAAGTGGGATCTTCTCTATTGCACGTCAGTGTAGCACTTGTCACCTTTCGCCAGCTCTTCTTTCCGTCCTTTCCTTCCACCCTCTTTGTCAAGCAATATAGGCATGGATTCTTTGTATTTGCACCATTGGAGATTCCACACATGCATTTTAAAGTTTTCAAGTCTCCTGCAAGATTCCATTCTACCAAGTATTGACCATACCCTTCAACCGAGAGCATCTCACCATGTCCTTGGTGGTCGATAATGCTTGGAATGCTTGTGTGCATAAAGAATAGCTGCAACACCTCAAATGTTTCCTTAGGAACTTCAAATGCAGTGAGCCACTACACATGGCACTTAGATTGAACACTAAAGTTCCTTGGGTTGTTCTTGTCGAATTGTAAAGCTCTATTCATCAGAGTTACACTAACTCTTTCAAGCTTTAATCCTTTGATGACCTCACTTTCATCAAATTTTATAACAAACTGCAATTTACCATTACATTCCTCAATAAACATATTGTAGTATATTACCATTGCCGATTGCACCTTATTCAAATCTAAATAGTAATTATTGAGTTCGATGAACTTCACCTCATATGCATTTTTTGTCCCAACCTTTAGTGTTTCCACACATTGAACATACATGGGATCTCCTATCAACTCCAAAACCTTTGTATTAAGTTGCCGTCGGGCCTCTATTAACTTTGAAGGTTGAGGAAGAGGCACGATTCTATTTCTCTTCAGCACACAACCAAACCCAGCCTTCACACCTTTGAATATCTTTGAGTAAGTCGTTGTGCTAATGCCGGCCCTGTCACAAATAGATTGTGCATCCACAGCTGAGAACTCATTTGACACATTTTTCAATGTGCACTCAATCACCTTTTCCTTCACAGCCTTAAACTTACAATTGCTCAAAGCGTTTTCCAGTGTACTTGCCTTCAGCAATCTACTAATACATAATCCAACCTCGCCCTCACCTAGGTTCTCTTTCTGAGCTACCTTACATGCTTTGATACGTCGCTTCCACTGACCACTATTCACAATTAACTCATTGATTGACTTCTTCTTTCATTTGCACTCCTGTGTTAGCTTGATGTTGATCTTTCTCAAGTCTTTCAGTTGTGCCTTTGCATCCTCATATGAGATACCAATGTCATGGATATTGTCTTGCATTGAAATAATTTGATTGTTTTGTTGAATTACAGTGTCATTCAGTTGTACCACTTGTCCTATGAGCTATTGTATATGAAGTTGATGTGCATCGATCACATCATGGCAATTTTTTATGGTTGCTTGGCAAGTTGTAAATACTTTGAACACTTGATCATTGAGCCACCTAGTATAACCAAGTAACCCATTTTCACCCTCGCACACTTACTTCAGCAAATTTGTGATTCTTGAGAAAGTTGGAGGTCTATTGTTTAAGGGGTCAATTGGGTAGATTGCCCCATCAACCCACAAATCCACATGTTTCAATCCCATTTGCCTGTAAATCTGCAAAACCTGAGGGTTGACATTGGTAGTTGGGTTCTTTTGAATAATGGGGCATATTCAATCTCTACCTCAATATGCAGCTCCTTCTTTCCTGTATTCATTTTACTATTAATATAAACTGGGAGTCTACTTGGTTGTCACAAGAGATAGAGTGGAGATGCATAGAGAGGCACACAAAGGTGCCAAGGGAAAGAAGGGCATAAGTAATTCACTCTGTTAATGAAGTTTGTATAAACACAGAGAAGAGGTCACAATAGAGCCATGAGAGAGTATAGATATGGGGGAAAATAGCTCAGAGGATAGGGATGTCCAAGACTTTTTGTATTTTAGATATTTCTATTTTGCCTCCAAAAACATCTCCAAAAAACACGAAATTTGACCAATTGGTTTGTTTTTTGACCAAAAGCTAGAATATAAAAAAATCCCCAAAATATCTTAAAAGGGACTTCCAAAATTTCATTTTCCTTGTTCTTGATTAAAAAATCAATTACCTCGTATCTACTAATCATTTTGCATTGAAAACAAAGCACCACACTCTTGTAACTAACTCCTTTTTGAATATAAAATTTGGTTGAAAAAGACTTCTTGAATGAGGAGAGAGAAGGAATCTGAGTATATCTTTGTAGATAGTATAAAAAAGGAAAAACAAGATTGCAAAAGTGGAGAGAGAGGAGGATTATTTTACTATTCTTCTCTCCTCTTTTCCTTGTTTTAAGTAGGAGAGAGGGGGGACTAAAAGGCCCATTTGTGAGTTCATTTTTTTCCTAATGCCAACTTTTCGTAGTCACAAGAGTCAGAAAGACCTTCTTCACAGACTTCAAAAGGATGGCAATGGCAACTTCATCATGAATTGGAGCTTGAATAAAGGTCAGTTGTGCCATGATTCATATATGAAATAAACTTGCTTAGATCTTCTCCCTATTTATAGTCCAAGCTAAAAAACTCGATCTTTAGAAAGATCTTGGAGTTCTTCCCTATAGCCCCATAGAGCCTTTCAAGCTCATCCCACTTCTCCTTAGCAGTGGATAAATGGTCAATATTATGAATCAAAGATTCATCTAAATGAAGCATGATGATGGCCTGAGCCCATTCATCATCTTCTACATCAAGGTTATTGGATTGATCAATTACTTTGGTTCCTTTTATGAAGGGCTAGTAGCCTCATTCCATCAATATTTTACCAGGACTTGCCAAGGATGGAAACCTTTTCCATTGAACTTACGAATTTGAGGCCTTACATCTGCATAGGTCATGGCCATTATAGGAAGGTCTTACATATTGCCTTGAGCAATGGTAGTGTTTAGTCCTTTACAGATGGCCAAGTACAAACCAAATAGCAGAACTAATAGCTCTACAAATGATAACCAACTTTAAAGCTGTAGAAATGAAAAAGGTTGGAAATCATACATATGTAATATCTCAAGATAGGATTTTGGAGGTCTTGTTCTTCAAACAACCCTTGATTTAAGCTTTACTATTTTCCTAGGTTTCAATGAGGTGAACTTTGACTGGACTTCTGGCTCTTCCCTTCCTTACGGTTTAGTATACGAGCATTTGGTTGAACAAGGTAGATTAATGACGTCGACACTTGATGAAGAGTCTAAGGAGATTTCAATCACATCAATATTCATAGGGCAGTAGTACTGATGACATTAAATGCCTTTTCATTGCTTAAAAGCACTCATCTCAAGATTGAGATGTTTAGGTATTATATTGACAAGCTTGGTGAGGCACTTGACTTATTATCAGTATTGAAGTTGCACTTCTCGATGAACTTATGATGTCCCCCGAGTGTTGGAGCTACTCACAGACTAGGAATACACTTCACAACATATGCTTCAATGATTAGAATCACTATTAATGCTTAGAAATTGAAAACATTGTAAAATGGAAAAGCTTGAAGCTTTTTGGCTATGGCTACCAGAAACCCACAGTTAGGGTTTTGCTCACAACAGCTAGCAGAGAAGGAATTTTCTCAAACCCTCTTAGAGGGAGTTGGCCACTAGAGGGCTATGAAAGCCCTATGATAGTCAAGAGGATTGCACTGTCTACAGGTCACGCCAAGCTCTAGGACTTCATGCTGTCAAAATTGCACCGATTTTTGCGTCTGTTGCAATGCTGCCCTCCACTAATCCAATGTCAGCAAGAGGTGCGCTGTGCTAGAGTATCCTAAGCTAAGGATGAAGTCTCCAAAAGAAATTAGGAGCTAATACTGCCTCCTTTGCACACACTAACTCCTCCAAGGTCAAGGGATCTAGCTGGCTATGATGGAAAAGAAGGTAATAAGATGACAAAAGAACTTCTTGTGCACTTAGTGATGTAGGGAGGCTGAGGGAAGTTGAAGGATTAGATATGGCTCTAATACCATGTTGCAAATCAGAGTTGGAAGCATGAGAGAGTGTGCACAATAGGGAGAGAGGGAGAGCTAAAGTACAAGAATATGATCTTACTTAGTCAGTTGTTCAAGGTACAACTAGTACACTCTCCTCAACTGACTATGTACTTTGGGCTATTTATATAGCCTTTGGAGGAGTTAGGGTTAGGGTTTCCCTTATCCTCCAGTCCATTTACACTTAGCTATCCTTATCCTCTCCAGTATAAGGAGAGTTTCCATGCTTACTTCTCAACAGGATACATAGTCCTTTCTTTTTTCCAAACTGAGCATGGATCCTAATTTAATTGGTCTTGAATCATTCGGCATACAAAGGTCCAATTGAATTATGTTTTCATCTCTTATCCTCTCCTAAGCCTCTATCAGCTCATTTAAAGTTACTTGATAGATATCCTCTATAGTGGATCCCTCTTTGGATGATCTCAAGTGTATAGGGGAGACTAGTGGACTCATGCTAGAGAGCTCATTAATCTCATCCTCCAAGATAGGTTGTATATCTTATAGGTGTGCTTGAGCTTCTTTCACCCACTCTTTAACTTTATCCACAACTTCTAATTGGTGTTTTGGATTGGTGTATTCTCCAATATTAGCATTTCTCTTTTCCACTATCTTAGGGATAGATGTTTTAGCCTCGACATTTGTGACCTGTTTTCCTCTTATCAATGTGGTGGTACTATCAGTTTTGAGTATTACCTTGGCATCCACCCTCTTCCTTCTTGTTCTCTGGATCTTGTTTCCATCAGATGTTGCATCTAAGTTGCTAGGACTAGGTAATGAGATACCAACCGACTTTGTTTGAGCTCAGGTCATGGCATTTAGTGGGATTGGTATGGCTTCATCATTAGGTGCTTTGACACTACAGAGTCCAAGTGGTACTAATGGCACAATTGTTGTACTAATGGAGGGTTTCTATCTAGGGCAATCAATGTACAAATGTGTAACTCCACACTCTAGACATCTCAAGTCAGTCTTATCCTTGTTTTCTTGCTCCTTTTTAGGAAAACAAGATGAAATGTGCCCTGGTTGTCCACAAGTCCAACATGTTAATGTCTCTTGGTTCAAGTCCCTGTCAAGAACTCTATCTCTTCCTCTATCTAAATCCATAATTGGCATTAGTCTAAAGTCCATCAATATAGGATTATCCTCCTCATGATAGGAGACATAGGGATTCGTGTACAGTTCTCATCCTCTAGTGGCTCCTCTACAAAGTGTATTAGCGCATTGCTCAGTGGATGGGTCATTCTGGATCTAGGTGGCCTTGGGATTCCCATAGGGTTGATATCAATCCTAGGGGTAGTTGGCTTTCGAGTCATTGGGTGCTAGTAGATCGAATAGAGCTCCTCTTCCAAAGTTGTGCTATCTATTCCCTAGATAATAGGGCACTGACTATAGGGTTGTGGATATGGGAGCCTTCTTGGTAACCAATAGTGCATTAGATCATATCCAAATCTACCATAATTAGCACAAGGTCGTGATCTAGGGTCGAGGGACATTCAGCTGGAAGATGGTTCCCACCACAATGCAAACACTACATGTGGGATCGCAATGGTCTTCTCAAAATCTCTTGTAGCTTGGCCGAATCTAACTTCAAGTCAGCTATCTATTGGTTTTGATCGATGTTTTTTCCTTTATCTTGCATGTCATGGCTTGATTCTAAGGATTGTGGTTCTCTCAATGTTTCTAGAGGTGATGTTCTCTTGTGGTGTGACACTTGAGCTTCTTTCTCTTAGCAAGTCATCCACACATATTGCCTCTTCAAAGACCACCTGGCTAACACGTCCTTTGTAGGTTCAAGAAACTAGCTAAGGCCTTATAAAGTTCTTCATTTTGGATACCATTAATAAACATGGTCGAGAATGATCTCTCATTGGGTCCTTCTGTCTCACTAGAATCCTCTTGTAGAGACTTCTCACATTATTCACATAGACTCGGATTTTCTCCTTCACTTTTCGGCTGACATTCATCAACCTAACAATGAGGTTGTCTAATTACTCAACTTTGAAAAATCTCTTCGTGAAAATATCCTTTAGGCCATTGAAGTTGTTGTCATACTGAGGACTCGTTAAACCTTGTTGAGATCCATACCCTAGCATAGCCTCTAAGCACGTTGCTCTTGGTTGTAGCTAGCTAAGTGTTGTAGTGTAATCTTCCTAACATCCTCTCCCCCTTGAGATCAACTATGATTTCATCTATAGATCTCCCGTGGTGTGCTATTTTTCTTTGACGGTCGTATCATGATATGAGTTGCTATATGTCGATTGGAAAATCTCCTAAGTCAAGGTATTGGTTGTTTGTGTTCGTGCTAGCATCCGCCATGCCAGTGGTCCCTTAAACCACTAAGATTTCAATGAGGTAGATAAGGTTGACTAAGGACACATCTCTAATTGTGGTTTTTTCCTTTCTTCACTCCATTTGATCAAGTGGTTTGAGGCAGTGGTTGGAGGTGGTTCACTTCTCAATGTTGGGTTTCTTGGTTTGTTTCCATGGTCCCTAGGGTTTAACAAGTCCTACTAGTGGATTTGTTTCTTATTTTGATTCCCTTTGATGTGTTCCCTATTAATGAAATAACTTTGCAAGTTTATGCTTACTCACACACTTGGAATGTACAATACAAGGTGAGCTATGCACAATAAGGCTTTCAAATTTTCTCACGCACCTAAATGCCTACAATGCAATGTGTAAAATTCAATGAAATCATTCAGGCACACCATGCCAATCAATTTTGTACAATTACAACCCTTTTACATGAGTTTCGATCACACCTGGTAGTCAACTTTGATTCTCTATGTGGTCGTGATGTGGGTGGTCCACCCAAGCAGCCAAATAGTGTCTCTGTTGGGTAGTAAATTGCAAAGGATTGGTCAATTTGGTCAATTCTTGGACTTGCAAGGTAAATTCTGGTGTTGCTCAACTCTATGGTCACACTTGCAAGTCTAAGGTTTGTATAGGATCCCTTGTAATTAGCTCACAGCCTCTAGTATGTTTGGGGGGTCTAAAGGGTCCCTAAGAATGTGTTCTAGCTCAAGTAGTCTTCCAACTTAGATGTCTCAGTTAAAGGTCATTAGGGCCAAAAACGCTTCAAAAAATGCACTTTTGTTAATCACGGGATTAAGGAAAGGGCCAAAGAGAGTTCCACGTGTGCAGGAGTATGGTATTCTTGTCTCCTCCTTTTTGGATATAGTAGAGTGGACTTCGTGGTTCTCTTCTCTCTTTTAGCCAAAATCTCCAAACTCTGACATGTTTTGATGGTCCCAAAGTCCTTATTTAATTATAAAATCTGACAAAACCGGTTATGATAACGATGTTGTGAAGTTAATACTAACTTTTTTGAAAGTTGGGAGCTTTTGCCGCCCTGACTATATTTTCATTAATCTTTTCACTATTTCTTCTTTGTTCATTCGTCTTTCTCAGTGAGCTTCTTTCTTTGCTCATTTGCCTTTCTCAGTGAGCGCTTTTCTCTGCGATTTCAATCTAGGTATGGCATCCAAAAGGCACCCGTCTCATTTAGTAAACTTCTGCACTGTCTATGGCCAAGGAGTAGACGGAAAAATGGGAGCCCAAAACCTTTTGCATAAACGATTGGGTGACCATGTTTCCCTCTTGCAAAGGCTCTCACAAGGCCAAAAGAAGAAAAAGAGAGGATATAAAACATCACTGGAAAGGGCATATCATTGCTTTCAAAATTACGCATGAAGGGTGGTTAGTTAAAGTGCAACATGTTTACATGGCCAGGGATATGCACTTATCTCCTAATGAATGTGTTTGCCAGCAAACACATTGTAAGTCTTAAGTTGATGACATTTTTAATTTTTTAAAAAAATTAAGCAAGTATTTATTTTGAATTCTTTGTTGTAGATATATTTCCATCAACAAGTATTGAATAGCAACCTGTGGAGAGTTTGAGTGGAACTTTGAATGTGATTCATAAGGCAATTGCGGACATTATATATGCTGATGAGACCATGAGTTCTTTCAGTGAGAGAAGAATTTTTATATATTATGCACAATATATGGTTCCATCTAAAGAGGGTACATATGGACATATCGAGGATTTGCCATTGCCAAGTCTCTCCTCTCTTATTTGGGAGGTTCCTGATAAGGCAACCATGCATAGTTTTAAATTCAAAATATGTCAAGATATTCGAAAGTCCATGACAGCTGGAAGGATCTCAAGAAGAATACGCCTGTCATGGTTTATCCCCTTACATATCTTTGTGGGTTGCTTCAAAATAGCAAACTTACAAAGAACAAAAGTATCTTGGCTCAGTAGAAATTTTGCAAGCACAGAACTAGATAACATTATAGGGAAGCCTTGGAAATCTAGAGATGTTGACCATAAAAGCGACACCATGAGGTGTATTGTATGCCCCCAATCCTTGTCTCTGTGTTATAATATAGCACGGCAAACTCTTGCTTTGGGTTTTGATTATATGAGATACAAACTTAAACTAGGCATGTGGATTCCCTTGGATTCAGATACAGATTGCATGCCCTTCAATCTTAAGGTGCAAGTTATAGAAAAGGAAATAAATATCACTTCCAATTGGAATCTTAAAGATGTAAGGGATACCTTGGAGATGCTAGACTATACATCCCCAGAATATAAGTTCAAAGTAAACGATAAAGTAGTAGGGAAAAGAGTTGAACGCTTTTTCTCTTGTATGAGTTGCTTGCCTCCTTCAATTGTAAGCTTCGAGCCAGAAAATTGAAAACATTAGATTGGACAAAAAGCTTTTCATTGAATGATGAGTTACAAAATTGAAGTGTAGATATACAAAGATATTGTCATTTGTATCTATTTGCCTTCTTTCATCATTGTAACCTCTTCGTCACTTTTTGAAAAGATAGATCTTGCTGTTGCAGTGGCTTTTTTTTTTGTTGATTGAAGAGTTTAACTTGGATAGTGGCCCTCTTCTCTTGAGGGGGTAGATGAGAAGATGGATGAGAAAGTGTTGGCATTTCTGTCTTTGTGGAGTTTTCCTTACTTGTCTTTCCAGATGACTTGCCTTTTGACTTACTCTTAGTTAAGGAATTATGTGGAGGAGAGTCGGGGTCCACTGGTGTGATTGCCCTATCCAAAATTAACTCAATACATCTCTCTCTTATCCACCATGTGTATGAATCAGGGTAATCTTTGCACTGCAAGGAAAATTGTAATAAGTTTGTAAGGTGAGTGATAGTTTGTACTTGTAGGGAGTAAAAACAAAGAAATTGGTAATAATATTGTTGCTCAAAATCTAATAACGTTGCTCAAAACTGAATGTGAAAGATACTTACATTAACCCCATCTATCTTGAGAATCTTTGAATCTATTGTCCTACAAACATTTGAAATTACTCTCCATCCACAAGAATACGCATCATTTTGTAAGGGTACTTCTTGTAAGAGAAAACTATATGGTTTTTGAGGATCAGCAATATCCTCATATGTAGTATCCAAAAAGGTTACCACCAACCTCCCAGCACTGTCAATGGAAACATGTTATAAAAAAGGTACAATAAATAAAATAAACAATAAACCAAAAAGCGAGGATTTGTATTCAACGCACATTTTTGCTTGACCGTGGATACCCCTCAAAGATTTCATAAGGATAATTTTTCGAGTGAAAATATCAATATATATTAAGCTCCAATGTCCTCTGCAAAGTAAAATGTTAGTAAGAAATGCATACTATAAAGAAGTATACATAAAGAAGTATACATTAAACCCTTTGCAAAATTGCATACCTTTCAACGTAAGGAAAAAAAATATGGTAGTTTGTGATTGGATCAAACGATCTGAAAAATAATTCTAGGTTTGAAGGAGATTTTGAAAACAATTCCACTGATAACAATGGATCAACGATAAATATAGTTTTAGAGATTTCTTGGCTAAGAGAAGAAATCAACGCCCTAAAACCAAAAGCAAAACCAAATGAATGTCAATTGCAATGAACAAAACAACACTATCAATGCTTACCTTATGCAGCAAAAGACTACTGAATCTGACAACTGAATATCTTTCTTAACAAACATTCCTTTGTCCTTAGGGGAAATACTAAGATAGTCTTCTGAAGAAGTGCAAGAGACATTCACAACCATTTGCTCGTATACCTCATCCATTCTCTTTAGATTGACAGGACCAAGGACATCGAATTTTCTCTTGCAAACTTCATCCTTTGTCTATAGTCTCTTATGGTCGTTCTTGATGGGCGACTTCTTTAGGTTCTTGATAGGCAGACACTTATTCAGAGGTGGTCTTTGTAGGGTGTAAATGTGTCATGTCCTCAATCACTAGCCGTTTCGCTCTCCTAGAAAATTTTGGAGGAACGTTAAGGATCTCAAATGCTTTTTTATCATTAGTGGGCAAAGGCCTCAATACCTTATCGAACCTATACCTGATTCTGCTAACCATACTAAAGTCTTTGTTCATCAAAGTCATTCTATGAGCGTAGGCAGCAGCAATGTAAGCATCGTTCATAAAATCAATAACGAAGTCTTCAGCAGCCTCCTGAAGGCAAAGAATAGCTGCAAGGTGCCATCTTTTTTGTATGCCAACTTTAGTGTGGACACCCTTGATAATCTAAAAGAAATATCTTTGACAACCCTAATTGATGCCAGGAGGCATATTCCACGGTGGATTCCGTGAGGTTTTACGGTGGATTCCGTAAACTTAGATGATCGGGGCTCATACGCAAAGAGGATTCTTTGTGCGAGAAGTTGATGGGGACGCCTGTCCTTTTCGGGCGTTTCATTAATTTAGTGTGTACATGGGTGATTCCATAGCGGGTGATTCCGCAAAATGCATATTAAATTAATAAACGTTTATGAGTTTAGAGTGCGCACTCGTAATAAATTAAGGTTAGGATTTATTTCTAACCAGTTGATTTATTTATGTAGCTGAAGACTGCTAGGTATTCACTTTTGTCGGTTTAATTGTGTTATTTTACTAACGATTGTGAATGCTTCAGTTGATGTGTAGAGATAGCAGCAGTGGCGGAGGAAAGCATTGGAGTCTAGCGGGTTTTCGACCTTTCGACTATATTTTGATAGGCGTCACGCCTATATTTTGATTATGTCTATAGAGACATCGATTATTTATTATTATTTTGTATGCGCTTATGCGCTTGGATATGTTATTTTTATTTGGACATTGAGATTGGGCGTGCCAGACTCTTTGGGCACCGTCCATTAGCTTTATTTTCCTATTTTTGGTAGAAAGCAAACTCAAAAGCTAAAAGCTTGTCATATTTTTGTAATTGGACTATTTTTGAGCAAAAAGATTGGAAATATATATTAAATATATGCTTTGTGAAGCGCTCACACAAGGCATGGGGGAGATTCAACCCAATTTGTCTCTTGTCTCATGTCGTGCTTGTTTTTACATTGGTTTTTGTGCTAAAAAGTAGAGTGCTTTGTTCTTGGGGACCTTTGGGAATTCACTACGTGAGCTACATGCGTTCGATCTGCGCACCAGTGGTATCAGAGCGGAGCAGAGATCAAGGGCTTCCAATCGCTACCAATCTCGGGCGAAGGCGGAGCTCCAGGAACAAACGACCTCTACAGTCAATCTCGTCGCGAACCGTCGATACAGGCAGACTTCTGGCGATCAAGAACCCCTGTTTCCACTCTCAGATCGCGAAGGACCACTCTCTGTCGGCGGAGGACCACTCCCTCAACTCCATGAACAAGTCGTGATAGAACAGTGAGAAAGCTCTAATCTCCTTCATTAAAAAGCTTTGTTTTAAGCTTAAGAAGCTTATTAGCTTCATAATCTTCAAATCGTGATCAACAAGAGAAGGTCCGAAAATCGCGCGAAGAAAAAACGGCCCCCCCCCCCCCCCCAACGATCAGAAAAACGGCGGCCTTCTTCTTATTATTAAGCTTTAAGCTTAACTAATTAAGCTTAAATCCTACTATACTCTGCAAGTTCTACTGGGCAGACAAGTCTGCAAACTCTCGGTCACGCACTCCAGAAGACAAGTTTCGCAAGTCGACACTAATCAAGTACTGCAAGTCCTGCAAATCGGCTAAGTCCAGCAAGTCAACAACCCTGCAAGTCTATTAAGTCTGCAACTCTGCAAGTCAGACTAAATCAGAACTGACTAATGCACGAAACTCCTAGAAGACTTGTTCGTTTGCAAAAACTCAGAACTGGAAAGTTGTTCGCAGCAAGCTGTTCTACCTATCTACAAGTTCGTTGAAGTACTTTCAGCAAACGGAGACAGAAATATTTCAGAATTTCTGAAAATTGAAGAAGAAAATACCCAAAAATATATAGCCTTGTAACCCCAAATTTGAGCTACGCTCATCCCGCTAACTGATTTTGAGTGAGAAAGGTTTGTTGAGTTTTACAGGATGACTACCCCACATATGGATGATCCTATGGCTGAAGACGACCTACCTGAGCCTACCATGGAACAAAAGCTGGATCTTATCATGTTACAATTGGACGAAGAGCGAAGAGCTAGGCAAGCCTTGCAAGCGCAATTGACAAAGCTACAAGGAGCGTCCACTAATAAAGAAGAACCTCAAGCTGAAGATTTGATACGCCGTACCATCGACGCCACTCTTGAAGCATAAACCATTCGCAAGGAATCCAAGATAAGTAAACGAAGTTTCAAGTTTCGCACTTTCAATGGCATAAGAGAAGGAAAGACTGTTTTATCATTCATTAGCCAATTTGATGACTATTTCCATGAGGAAACTTATCCTGAGAAAGATAAAATCAAGTGTGTTACTAATCATCTGATAGATAGAGCATCACTTTGGTGGATTGTCGTCCGCAAGAGCATAGAATGTCCTGCTACATGGGAAGATTTCAAGAAGAAGTTCATGCAAAATTTCCTTCCACCGCAATTTCATGAGAAGGCTATCAAGCAATGGGATTTACTTCAACAACGCGACCGTGAGCCTATTCCACAGTATACAGAGCGTTTTTGGAATGCACTCTTACAGCTACGCATGCTTGAAGACGTACCAGAGACGACACATAAGCGGAAGTACATGTCTGGACTTCTTGGACATTACTACGCTGAGGTGAATATGTTCAAGCCTGCTACCCTTGAAGACGCCATCTCCTTAGCTCACGACACTGAAGATAAGTTACGTGGAAGAGATCGACGACCACAGCCATTCCAAGCAAACGGTAATTATGGATCTAAACAATTCAATTCAAATTTCAGAAGGTTTAATCCAGGTCGTTTCTCATCACCATCTTTCCACAAGAATTAGCCTAAACCACCCGCATTACCATCCACTGTCAATCCAAATCCTAAGCCTATCCAACAAGCAAATCCAAATATACCCAGACTCCCAGCCATTGCAAATAATGTGACCAAAGCCAAGCCTATCGTATGCTACAAGTGTCACCAGCCAGGCCATCTCGCAGCAAATTGTCATTCAAAGAAGCCATCAGCACATATCAACTACCTTGGAGCTATGGACGAAGACGAGCATGAGGATATGCCGGATTTCACTGAAGAAGAAGATGATCCTACTACTACTTCCGACACTTTACCAGGTATGCCTACTTTACATTCATTGTTGACTATGAAATGTATGGTGCATGGAAAAGAAAGAACAGTATTGCATGATGACGGTAGTACGCATGACTTTATTTCAGCAAAATTGGTAAAGGAATTGAAATTGCATACAGTACCTACGCACTATCGCATAAAAGCTGCATTTTTAGGCACTAGGTACAATGGCACACAAGAAGTTCAAGATTTAGAAATTCAAATTGGTCCATATATTGAAAGAAGAAATTTCTTAGTTGTCCCATTACAGTCTAGCGACATTATTCTAGGAATGCCATGGAGACACCAACATAATCCCAATATAGATTATTCCACACACACAATGAATATAAATTTTCAAGGAAAATCTATTACATTATTTGGTATGCATGCATCTCATATGTTTCCACTGCTTTCGCATACTCAAGCAAAACGTGCACTACGCAAGAATACTAAATCATATCTCATTTGGGTGAATGAATTGCACGCAAAAGAAACTCATATGCACCCTAGGCATAAGGAATTTCTTGCATATTTTAAGGACTGTTTTGCAGAAGACCTACCACCAGGTTTACCTCCATCACGTCCAGAAGACCATAAGATTGACCTAATACCTGGCACACAACCACCTTGCAAAGCCCCATATAGGCACAATCAAATAGAGCAAAAAGAAATCCAGACTCAAGTAGAAGAATTACTAAATAGAGGTTTAATTCGACCTAGCAGTTCTCCATTCGGTGCACCTGTGCTCTTAGTCAAGAAAAAGAATAATACTTATCGGATGTGTATTGACTACCGAGCATTAAACAAGATCACTGTAAAGAATAGGTATCCTATACCTAGAGTTGATGACCTTATGGACAAACTGCAAGGATCTTCTATATTTAGTAAAATTGACCTTAAATCTGGATATCATCAGGTGAGGCTAGATAGATCCGACATATTTAAGACTGCATTTAGAACACAGTTTGGCCATTACGAATTCTTAGTTATGCCATTCGGATTAACTAATGCACCTGCCACTTTCAGTAGAATGATGAACCGTATTTTTCTAAAATATCAGTATTGTGTGATTGTTTTCTTTGATGATATTTTAGTATTCAGTCAAAGTGAAAAAGAGCATTATGAGCATTTAACATTAGTTTTTCAATTACTGAAAGAAAATCAATTGTTTGCAAATCCTGACAAGAGTGAATTCTTTAAGACAGAAATAGAATATCTAGGTCATATTGTATCAGAAGAAGGAATAAAAGTTGATCCTAAGAAAATTGACGCCATATTGCATTGGCCTATTCCTAAAAATGTACATGAATTACGCTCATTCCTTGGTCTTGCTAGTTTCTATAGGAAGTTTGTACGTAATTTCTCATTACTTGCTTTACCACTGACCAAACTTCTTAAGAAAGGCATTGTTTATCAATGGACTGAAAACCAGCAGAAATCCTTTGATTTACTTAAACGTGCATTGACCAATGCCCCTGTCCTACAATTGCCTGACTTTAACAGACCATTCTTTTTAGTTGTGACTGATGCTAGCGGATCAGGAATAGGAGCCATGTTAATGCAAGATAACCATCCAATAGCATATTCTAGTTCTAAGCTGAAACCCTCTGAGCTCAAATATTCCACTTATGACAAGGAACTCTTAGCAGTTGTACAAGCATTGAAACAATGGAAGCATTATTTAATGGGTTCAGAATTCATGATAAAGACTGACCAGCAAAGCATTAGACATCTACTTAGCCAACCCCAAATTTCTGACCGCCATATCAAATGGGCTTCATTCATTCAAAGTTTTCATCCTATCATTCAATACCAACCTGGAAAAGAAAATGTAGTTGCTGATGCATTAAGTAGAAGACCTGCAATTCATAACATTTCTATCATATCTTTTGATTCTTTGATTGCTATGAAAGACACATATCACCAGGATATTACTTTTCATTCTGATTGGCAAAAATTAGTTCAAAATAATTTCATTCCTGTTGATTCATTGTCATATAATGATGGATTCATGTTCTTTGAAAAGAGACTGTGTGTTACTATTCCATTCCGATCTTTTGTTTTAAATGAAATTCATTGTCCCCCATATCAAGGTCATAGAGGTATCATCTCTACATTACGCATGTTAACTGAAGATTTTTATTGGCCGCATATGGATGCAGATGTGTCTAATTTTGTTTCTGAATGTCTGATTTGTCAAAGAATAAAAAGACATCATGGTAAACAGTATGGGTTATTAATGCCTTTATCTATTCCATCTAAACCTTGGGAACATATATCTATGGATTTCATTACTGGCTTACCAAATACTAAATCTAACCATGACATGATTTGGACAATTGTAGATAGATTTAGTAAGCAAGCATATTTCATTGCATGTAAGAAAACTTTAACAGCATCACAAGCAGCACAGTTATTTTTGAAAACTATTTTTACTAACCATGGATTGCCGAAAGTGATTATTTCAGATAGAGATTCTAGATTTTGTAATAATTTCTGGATTACACTGTTTGCAAATCTAGGCACAAAGATTGATTTCTCATCTGCATTTCATCCAGAAACAAATGGACAAACAGAAGCCACAAATAGCACTATTTTAGATCTTTTACGTGCATACACTATCTCTAAACCTCAGACATGGGATACTCATTTACATTTATTACAATTTACATATAACAATACACCGCACACATCTACAAAGAAAGCACCTTTTGAAGTTATTTATGGACATAGATTATCTACACCTGTTGCATCTTTGTCTAATAGAATACAAAGTGCCGATGATATTGCTGTTATGCATAACACTATTTTTGATGAGGTAAAGGATATGATTGCTAAAGCCCAACAATCATATACCAAACAAGCCAATAAGAAAAGACAAGCCATGAATTTCAAAATTGATGATTATGTTTGGCTTAGAATAGAAAAGCGTAGACTGCAAAGTGTAGATAGACATCCAGTTGTCAAATTAGCCCCTAGATTCTACGGACCATTTAGAATCATTCATAAGATTAATGACAATGCATTCAAGTTAGAATTGCCATCTCATTGGAAAATTCATAATACCTTTCATATTAGTTTATTGAGACCATTTAGAGGACAATTACCTATCCACCCTGTCTATGAAAACCCACCTTTACTAGAAGAAGAGACTGAAATCCTTGAACCAGAAGCCATCATAGACACTGATTACATGACCACTAGAACTGGCCGAAGGTACTCTAGATATCTCGTGAAATTTAAGAACCATCCTGTAGAAGAAGCACAATGGATGCACGCTAGAGACCTAAATGCTTTCCCCACTCTGTTAGCTCCACATTGAGCTAATAGCAATTGAGGTCAATTGCTACCCACCCCGGGGGTATGATGCCAGGAGGGATATTCCACGGTGGATTCCGTGAGGTTTTACGGTGGATTCCGTAAACTTAGATGATCGGGGCTCATACGCAAAGAGGATTCTTTGTGCGAGAAGTTGATGGGGACGCCTGTCCTTTTCGGGCGTTTCATTAATTTAGTGTGTACATGGGTGATTCCATAGCGGGTGATTCCGCAAAATGCATATTAAATTAATAAACGTTTATGAGTTTAGAGTGCGCACTCGTAATAAATTAAGGTTAGGATTTATTTCTAACCAGTTGATTTATTTATGTAGCTGAAGACTGCTAGGTATTCACTTTTGTCGGTTTAATTGTGTTATTTTACTAACGATTGTGAATGCTTCAGTTGATGTGTAGAGATAGCAGCAGTGGCGGAGGAAAGCATTGGAGTCTAGCGGGTTTTCGACCTTTCGACTATATTTTGATAGGCGTCACGCCTATATTTTGATTATGTCTATAGAGACATCGATTATTTATTATTATTTTGTATGCGCTTATGCGCCTGGATATGTTATTTTTATTTGGACATTGAGATTGGGCGTGCCAGACTCTTTGGGCACCGTCCATTAGCTTTATTTTCCTATTTTTGGTAGAAAGCAAACTCAAAAGCTAAAAGCTTGTCATATTTTTGTAATTGGGCTATTTTTGAGCAAAAAGATTGGAAATATATATTAAATACATGCTTTGTGAAGCGCTCACACAAGGCATGGGGGAGATTCAACCCAATTTGTCTCTTGTCTCATGTCGTGCTTGTTTTTACATTGGTTTTTGTGCTAAAAAGTAGAGTGCTTTGTTCTTGGGGACCTTTGGGAATTCACTACGTGAGCTACCTGCGTCCGATCTGCGCACCACTAATAAATGCTGTCTTTGGAATCACATGCTGTGTAGCTCTTTGTGCCTTCCTTATCTCACTAAAACGTTTCTGAACATAAAAAAATCTAGACTTTCTCTTTCTCTTCAGCTTGGAAGATTCTTCTTCTCCATGGGGATAGGAGGGTCCAGGTTGCTCTATTTGTTGAATAGGGACTCCAAGGGTGGCTGGAAACTTAGCAGTTGTTGTAGGGTAGGACTGTACAAGATGAAGCTGACTCTAGGTAAGAGAAGACACTATCTTTGCACTAGATTGTTTAGATTCCATGGCAGGAGACTGAGGGCAACCAGGGGTAGGTGGGATCTGAGGGCAACTAGGGGTAGGTGGGATCTCAGGATGGAAAGATTGAGAAGATGAAAGTCTTGTCTCCTCCTCACTCTCTTTGCTATCTATATACACCTTCCTTGCAGTCTGCTTTATCCTAGCCATGAACCTGCATAAAAATGAGACTTGTTAGAACATTTAAAAACTATGAGTAAAAAATGCCCAAAGAGAAATAACAAATACGGCGCGATAGGTGAAAAAGCCCAGGTTTGAAGTTAAGCTCCTCGCGCCGTATTTGCAGATGACTAATATGGCGCGATAGCGACAAATCGTGGGTCAAAAATTCTAATCTTCGTGTCGTATTTGCAAAGAGCAAAAGCACATTTGACTAATACGACGCGAATGCATCAAAATGAAGTTTTAAAATGCCACCTCTTGCGCCATATTTGCGGAAGACCAATATGGCACGATGGTGACAAACCGTGGGTAAAAAATTCTAATGTTTGTGTCATATTTGCCTTATTGCTTTAGGCTAAAGTACGATTTTACAGATACGATGCGAATGGATCAAAATGAAGCTTTAAAAAGTAACCTCTCGCGTCGTATTTGTGGTGAAGTATACGACACAAAAACAATGAAAAGTGCGGAATGTAGTGTTCGATACGACGTGAAAACAATGAAGCGCATGTTAAAAAAAGCACCTGCTCGCACCCTATTTGTGATTACTGATACGCCGCGATTATGTTTAAGTGCAGGTTGAAAAAACAACTCCTCGCACCACAATTGCATTGACCGATATAGGGCGAGGATGATCTTAATGTGGCTGTGTATTCATGCTCTGGATTTGAAAAGTGAGCCACGTAAGCTTCAATCAATCTTTTATAACTGCAGGGTCTGTGACACGTGGCAGTGTTTAATTGGCTAGGTTTTGCACAGGCCATCCACGTGGCTATCTATGTGACATCGCACGTGGCAAATATTTTTCGCTCTATATAAACATGGTTGTCAGACATTTATGATTTTTTTTTTACAAATTTACAAGCTTGTTTAGAGTTAAGGTCCAGTTTCAGGGTTTCTTATGTGAATTTTCGCGATTTTGTTTACCCCTTGATACGAAGCGAGGAGATATTGTTCTTGAGATCGCTTTTCCAAATTCGCATTGTATTATCGACTAGAAAATACAAAGTGAGAAGGCATCGCTCATGGAGTGGTTGCACACTTTCGCGTGGTATCGTACTTTCACTCATGTCTAAGCCTAAGGATGTTGTAGTCTCCCAAGAGCAGGTAACCCCTTCTAAAAATAGAAGAAGATTGTCATCAGGGTCAACAAGAGCTTTTGGTTGTGCTGCCTTCTCTCCTAAAATTCCCACAGCTCCCTCCCCTTGTTCAGCAGCAGCAAGTGTGGGAATGCCTAAGAAGTCTCCAATCAAAGGCAAGTCACCATTGAGGGTTTTTGGATTGTCTCAGATCACAGATGTTTCTCCATCTGAAAGGCTCCTAGACTTTCTTCTTCAGAATGGCATGGAATTATCTTATTACGAAACTGCAAATGATATTTTCAACCCTGACTAGGATATTGACCATGTATTGAACTCATGTAAGAAGTTTTTCTTAGAGGAGTTTGCTGAGTTTGAAAGTCTTGCATTTCTAGTGGTTGAAAAGGATGCAAAGGAAGTTTTTCTTGGAGGAGTTTGCTGAGTTTGAAAGTCTTGCATTTCTAGTGGTGGTTGAAAAGGATGCAAAGGAATATGTTCACATACCTATTGGGAGCTCACCTTCAAAGAAGTACTCGTTTTCAAGAAAGTGTACATCTCATTCTCTTGATCGGTTTTGTACCTCAGATTTGTTTTGTTCTGCTCATTCTAGGAAATGCAGGCTTATGTCCAAAACAGCTACATTCATTGCATTTTCTCTTGTAAAATATCCTATGAAATTTGATGAGAAAAAATTAGAAGGTCCAAAATGTTCTAGCTTTTACCTTTTGGACGAGGTAGCAAATGACAAGGATGCAGAGGAATATTTGGACCCTGAGCAAGAAGCAAATAGGCAAACTAGATGTTGTCCAATTTAAAGCTGAGACCATTATTGAAGAAAACCATGCAAATGCAAATCTTATTTCTAACTCTTCTTTTCATACTGTTGCTTCACTTCCAACTTTCCCTATCAAGGACAAAGAATACATATTGCTAGCAGACATTCAAAGGCTCTTCAATCTTAGGGAGGATTATTGTTTAGCCATCATTGAAGAGGCTTTTGATGCTGCAAATGGCATTGTTGACGTCGAAAATGAATCGAAAGAAGAGTTACTTAAACTTGACACTGAAATTACGGACGACAAGTTTATTGAAGCAAGGGATGCCCTTTCTCTTTGTTTTCGTAAGGCAAAGAATGCTGAGGAAGGGTATGGGATTACTGAAGAGGAATTCCACAGCCTTCAAGACCGACTTGGAATTTTCCATTTTGGAAGAGAAGAGTCGCAATATGTTAAAGAATTGGAAGATACCAATGAGACACAATCATCAATTAACATATGGAATCCAACTAAGCTAGAAAATGATGAAAATCAATTGGTACTATTATCTCAATTTTTGTAAGATGTATATACATTAATATGTTTGATTTCAACATTCATTTGACATTTATCTTTTTTTACAGTTGGAGACTGAAGATTTTGATAACTTCTTGGGATGGGGTAAAGGGACAAGAGTTGGTATTAGTTCACATAAAGATGTTGCACTTGGCCATTACTTAGCAAGGATTGATCCGCATGTTTTCTTGGTTTTTCATAACATATTCTCAGAGGAAGCAACATGGCCTATACTATATATTAAGGCACTTACAAGGCTACTTGGTTTCTCTGGGTTACAATACAATGCACACAAGGTGATGCTTTTGGAGAAGACTGCGGCAATTAGGATTTTTGGTTATGGTCTTGGTTTCTCTGCTTCTAGAGCTGGATACTTTCTGGCCCTCTCATCTTATGCTTTGGCAACAAATCAAACTGATATAAAATCAATAGTTAGCTACAAGAGAAGAAAATTTCTGCGTTATAGAGGAAATATCCCAGAAAGAGAGGATGATGTCAAGGCTCCTGAGAGCTAGCTTTGTACTTTCCTTTCTTGAATTCTCAAGTTGAAGTATTCATTCTTTGAAGTTGTCGTCGAAAGATACTATGAATTCTTAAGTTGAATTATTCATTCTTTGAAGCTGTCATCGAAAAAACCAATTGAATAGCTCCTCAAGAGCATTGCTTTTTGTAACTCCACCTCCATGCCTTGTGCTTTGAAAAAAACTTGTACGTGCTTGATAGTGAGATTTTTCCATGCCTTGGCCGCTATAAGTTGCAAGGGGGCCTTGCTCCTCCACAAAGTAAAGCCCATGGATATGAAGGATATGCTGCAAATTCATAAGAGTAACAATCAGTTTTTGCCAATGGAAATTTTATCGATGAAAGCTTGGATTAAATATTCTCTCTTACCAAATAAAAAGTGATATCTTTCTCTCCCCATGCCTCCTTTATTGCCTGAACAAGATTTGTAATTGAACATTTAAACTCTTTTGGATACGTGTACGTTTTCATTTGTTGCTTGAGGAGCTTTAGGAAGACATCAACATGTCTCCAAACCTCCATCCTTAGAAATGCAAGTCGTGGTGTGGTTGCAACATTTTTCGTTATCCCACACAGCTCTCTCCAATGCTCCCAAGTAATGCTCACCTGTTTTCCTGTATGGTTACCTAAAAATCGTCTAGCTTTTGAGCCTCCCATTGAGACATTAGCCAAGACATCTCTTGTTTTCCCTGAAAGTGTTGGATCTTTTCTTAAATGAAACTTGACCTCCATGAAAACCCATTTTGGAGAGTAATGCCTCACATTTGTCAATACACTCATTCGATAAAGACAAAGGCTTAATTGAGTATGCATAGTCAAGATGCAACCTGAGAAGTTTATCAATAATTCTAATCTCTGCATGCAAAGTACATATACAAACATTAGTAAGAGGAATTGAAAGAATTGGATCCCATATATCTTCCTTTTTTTTAAAAAAAACTTAGATCTATAGAGTCTCTAGTTGGGGCTCTTCTTATAGGGTGCAAGTTGCTCCAATTTTTAGAACCAACACTTTCTATGCAATAAATACAAGGATATTTTGCATTTGCCCCATTACATATTCCAAGCATACATTTGATAGTTTTCAAGTCAGCGCTCATGTGCCATTCCACATTAAAATTACCAACCCCATCAACAACTATCATTTCTCCTTCACTTTGAGACTTAATAATGTTTGGAATACCTGTATGAGTAAACAACTATTTTAGTGTTTCATGATTCTCAATTGGTACATGAGCTACACCAACCCACCAAATCTCCATCTCAAACTAGAACTTATGCACTAATGCTTGATCCCCACCATTGGTATATTCCAATGCCCTGTTCATGATGCAAATGCTGACTCTTTTCATCTTTTGTCCTTTTTGAATCTGTGCTTCATCTAACTTCAAGGAAAACTTTAAAACACTGTGACATTCCTCCAACGTGAGTCTATATATGTGAACCATTGCAATCTGCACTCTTCTTAGATCAACCCATATATTGTTAAATACATTGTATTCAAAACTAGATTTTATTTTTGTCTTTTCATGGGCATAGATGCTTCAATATGAATGTATTCCTCAAAAACTTGTGGAATCTTACGATTCATGGCAGTCCTTGCAATCGATACTCCTAGGGCTCGAGGTAACCCAAATGGAGTTATTCTATTATATTTTAGATTTTTAAACCATAATCTTGAGATAGCCCGATAACCTTTTTGATAATGCCCACAGTATCACATGTCTCTACAATTTCGTTTGGTTTTAATGTGTCCTTTAAATCCTTCACTAATTCTTTGAGAATTGGGACTCTCAAATCCATATTTTGAGGTGACCTAAGATCCTCAAACTATCATTCTTATTCATGGTTTCTTTTTAAAAACTGATTCTCTCCTCACTCTCATGAATATTTATACCCGACATGTTGGAGACATATTTTTTTGCAAGATTCAATCTTCTTTTCTTTGCTCTCACACAAGCTAGTTATATTTTTTAATGGTCTCTTTCTCTCTCTTAATCCTATTGGATTTTTCTTTAAATGTGCTAACTTTTCTTGTAATGACTTATTAGCATTTTCCAAAACTTCAATCTTATTTATTAGCTCCAAAATGCTTGTCTCTGCAATAAATAATGCTTTTCTCATTTCATTCATCTGAGCCATGTATGTGTAAGATGCAGAGTGTAAGCTTTTACAATACCCAAGCATCCCATTATAACCTTCCCCAACATATCTCACATAGTCATGAATATTAAAAAAATTAGGAGGTTTACCTATTGAAGGATCCTTTGGATAAATATTTCCATCTACCCACAAATCTATATGTTTCTTTCCTTGAGTTCGCAATTTGTTGGCCTCCATCTCATCTGTTGGTACTTGACGATATATACTTCTCCAAGATGAATAAATTGGATCTAGTTGGATGGTAAGTTTGTATTTGCATGTGCTCGCATTTGTATCACTTGCAGAGGTGTTGCTAAACATTTTAGTAGATCAACAATCGTAGTGTAAGAAAGTGAGCACAAAGAAGAGCATGGAGAAAGAGAATGGCGAAAGAGAATGGAGAAAGAGCGTGTGAAAAGAAGATGCGGGAGTAGACAAATCACGATATAGGTGGACATTTCTCGAAAATACAAATTCTCCCAATTTCCAAGACAAAAAACGGCCGAAAAGGTGACACTGACATAAATTAAATTTGAGGGACAATTAATGGCTCAGCTCTTTGATGAATTCAATATTCTCTCATTTAATCACATCTGAGCAACCAAATTTGGTGTTTTCATTCTTCCAAAATCTCAACTAATTAGCAACTTAATCATTTTCTTACAAGTGCCTTTTTTGAAGTGTTTTTGGCTCTAATGTCTTTCTCTGCCTGAGTCCGAGACTCCACTGTTTGAGTGGTGAATTTAGCCTATTTGAATGGTCGGGGTCCTAACTCGGACAGGGGTGCCCGTTTGAGTCCAAGAAGGAGTGTCTCTAAGTGGACAATTTGGCCATCGAAGACCTCTGAGAGTGAATTGTTCGAATTACCTTTTTGTTGTCTGAGTGGACTAATTTTCTTGACTGAGTGGGTACCATCGAGTCCAAGAAAGTGTATCAGAGTGGACAAAAGTGACTTGACAGAGGATCGGTTAGGATTTCGATCATCTAAGGTATGTGGCACCATTCAAGCGGTAGAAAAATATGCTGAATGGAAAAAATTGATGACAAATGATTTTAAATCACAAATGCACCTAGCTATGATCCTATCATTATTTCTCAATTAGCAAGGAAGATTTTGAGCGTACTTGGAATCACTAGGAGTGATGGTACAATAGATTTTTGCTAATGTTGCTCTCTTGACCTGGTGCTCTCCCTTGACTTGCTACTCTCTCTCCCAGTCTCTCACAAGCTCAAATGAGATCATCCCCGCTTTCTCTTCTTTTAATTCCCTCTCTTTCTTCCGTTACTCTATGCTTTCCTTCTAAGGTACTCAAAATCTCTTTTCTTTTCTTTCTATTTTCTTTCTTTTTCCTTATTTTCTCAACCTTAATGCATCCTATTAATGAAAAATATTGCCCCACTGATCTAACTAACGTTCTTAAAATCTTTCAAAACATAAGCTATCCGGTAAAGGAGATTGAATATCTTTCGACTCCCTCGCTTCCTACCTACATCAAGCACCATTCCAAAGATAACTCCTACTCTGTCACTCAATTTGGAGTGCACAAGCATTCAATCTTGAATATTTAGTCTCAACAATGGAACCAAAATGTCGTCTCTATCACTAGCATCTATAGAAACCCAACGGACCACTTATCAAGTCAAGAGTTGTCAGAGTGTTTAGGGTCGAAAGTCTACCATGGGGGTGAGAGACAATAGGGTGAAGGGAGATTCAAGGAGAGGATTACATAGAAGAGAAGGGGTTTAAAGAAATAGAAGATGTAGAAGAATACTCATAGAGGTGAAGCCTAACAATTTATTTCTGCATTCTAAGAAGATAAATCTCTTGTAGACCAAAAATGTGTATAAAATAATACCTTCCTCTCTATTGCTCAGATTGCCAATCTGATGCTTCCATTGGCTCCAAAAGAGGGGTAAAATACCAAGACACCTAGCTAGAATTTTGCCAAATCACTCTTTCTTCGTCTCCCAGTTCAGAGTGCTATTCACTGCTTGAAAACTACAATCGCGCATCGCAATTTCGCAATCCTTCTTTTACATAAAATTCTCCCAAAATGGATGAAGACCACTTTCTTTTTCTTACATGTCATCCTATTCTAGAAGTTGTCTCCAGCTTTTGGATATTTACAAGCGATAATATCTAAAATATCAAAATTTGGCTAAGCTTGTCCAAAAATCTAGTTATTTTGAACCATCCACACTATGGACACTGACATTAATAACTAATACGGCATTGGCTCTCTAGATCCATAAGAAAGTCGAATGACAATGCACTCTATAGTTTTTCACAATGTGTCTGTGTAGTGGCATGCCATTCACCCCCTCCTAACCTGCACATCCTCCTGCATGTGCTAATGTCTTATGGATCTGCAGTGTCAAAAGAAGTATCCTCTGCCATGTCAATGTCTTCTTTTTCCATATTCTCATATTCATGCTCAGTATCCAACTCCTTTAACTCATATGTTGAAGACTCCCTATGTTTAAAGAGCTTGATATGCTTTCTAGCCATTGGATTCCTTAAAGATGTTGCATCCATCTCATTTAATGTATAGGCAGCATTATAGAAAACAAGCATTACCACATATGGACCAAACCACCACTTTTCCATATTTAGACTAGCACTATGCTGATTTTTGGAGCTGCTATCATAAACCAACACCTAGTCCCCTTCTTGTATAGCTCGTGGTCAAAGTCTTTGTCACTTGTTAAACCTCTTCTTGTTCTTCATCCTTGCAATCTTAAGCTTTTTCATGGCTATCTCAATGTCTTCGGGCCTTCTTTCTAACTATCTAATGCATAGGACCAACAACTCTTCTCTATTCAAACTCTCTTCCCATGGTAGAACACTCCAAGTAGCAATAGTCTCTTCAATAGGCATGATTGGTTGTTTTTCATACATTAATTCAGCATGCATATACCTTGTAACTACACTATGAGTGGTCCTATCAGCCCATAAACCAAAGGGCAACATTCTTGGCCAATATTTCATCCTATCCTTGTATGACTTTGCTAACGCCTTAATGCTCCATCTCTCTCCTCCAAGTGGCACTTCACATGCAAAGAGTCAAGGAGAGGACCCGATGAAAAATGCTTGTCCGGCATGGACTGGATTTCTACAAGATCAAAAAGACGCTGAGAAGTGATGTCCAGAGTGGCTGGGAGACTTATGGTGGGGCTTTCGGTTGTACACGAAGTCATTTGTAGGCATCCACAACATGCAAACTAGCAATATGCCTATTTTTATTTAAAAAATGTGATTTTTTAAATATTTAATATCTTAAATGAAATGCGTATGTAAAGAAAATTTGTATGAATCATGTTTAAAGTATGTTTGAGGGTTGCACATAATAAAATGTAGAACTATAATCAGACATGGTTGTAATAAATAATTTAAAATCCAAAATGCATCTTTTAAGAGAAAAAATGAGGATTTCTTCCGTTTCGAGTGGAGGAATGAAGTTCATTGTGGAATAAAAAACTGACCAAAACCATTTTTCAGTCAATATGATCACAATGAACTTTAATCATTTCTTACATAGGAAAAAAAGGAAATTCCCTATCAATTCCCTAATTAAAAATACACATTAGTAGGGAAAGTAAATAATAGGGAAAGTGGAACATTTCCTAGTTAGAGAAACTAGGGAATCCCATAGGAAATTTTCTACATAAGAAAAATCCCTATTCCCTAGTTTTTGTAGCTAGGAAATGTTTCATTTTTCATATTATTTACTTTCCCTACTTGAGTGTAATTTTAACTAGGGAATTGATAAGAATTTTTCTTTTTTTTAATTTCCTATTTAAATTTTTTTTCCTATGTTTCCCTATATATGGTACCTTTTCTATATAGGAAACTCCTTATGTGATTTTAATTTTTCTCCAACTTGAAAATATTGCATTTTCCTTAGTTTACATATTCCTACTTATATGAATTTCTAAGTAGAGAATTATATAGCAAATTTTCAACCAGAAAATTATATAGAGATTATTTAGTTAATTTCAAATAGAACACAATACACATATAATAGATTAGGTAATAATTTTTCACTATATAGGCTTTTTTTTTCTATGGCAAGAAAAAGTTCCTAAATAGATAATAGTTTTCTAAATAGGATTTTTTTCCTATGTCGCAAAAAAGCTTCTATGTAATTTTATTGACCTACTACATGGTCAAGAAGCGAAAGCAAGAGTAAGAGCACAACATTTTAGGAAGTGTTGAGGCGAGCAAAAGTAAGCATGAGCAAGCGCAAATCGGATGGGGAATCGACCTGGCTAAGTTGGTGTCACTGTCAGGAACATGGCATTTCCTATCCACATAGAAAATTTGATTTCTGATCTCTTCATTTGGGCAGCTACTTCACGATCAGTGATAGGGAGCAAAAAATAGAAAGGATCCATTGCCAATGCTTGTTTTGTGGGTTGCTTTAGCCTCCGAAGATCATCCCATCCAAAATCCTCGCCAACAATGGGGAGGCGGTAGCATCTCGCCACGCTGTTTGGAAAAAACACCCCTCCCCTTGCCCACAAATCAAAAAGTTTTTGATAGGGGGCCATTGGCCCCCCAAAAAACTTCAACTCTTGGCCATTTTTCCCTTTGATGCACCGTCCGGCTTCATACCTCCATCGTCCGCGGTGCTCGTTTCAAGTTTTGAAAAATTTTGCCTGGCTAGCTCGAGTTCCCACACTGCTAGCCACTTGTACTAGTCTGACCAAACACTTGAAAATTTTATGAAAAATCTGCATTGCTACTCGGTCCATCTTCGCAACCACTGTCCGCGCAGGGTTTAAGATCACCACAATGGTTTGGCAAGTAAATTGGACAAGATAGATGGAGATGTGTCTTCAAGAGATAAGTAGATCACAATGAATGTTTAAAGGTTCAAGAGGTGCTTCACGATCAATCACAGGGGTTTGAGAAAAAAGAATGTATGGGGGTTCAAGAGCTTAGACTCCGGAGATGGTAGAGATAAGAGAAGGGTTAAAGGTTTCAAGCCAAGTTCTTGAAGATGTTGATAGAGCTTCCAATTGCATGTTCTTACCAAAGATCACAAGAGTATTATCTCATAAGTTCTAACTCAAATCAAGCTTGTTTTCTTGATTGTAAGAGCAATAAAAATTTATAAAATCAAGTACAATATGTTGCCATGTATCATAAACAACTCAGCATTCCATCATTCATACATGATGCCATAGCATGAATCAACTTTGCATGATTACATTCAATGTAGACTATTAGGGACAAAAGCTTATGAGTCAATTACCAGACTTGTAGGGCAAAGAGACTTGCTTCAAAAGAGCTTCAAATTGAGTCCGTGATAAGGAAAAGTTACCACATCCAAGAAATAAGAGAAAAAGATCCTCTTAATTCAACTCAAAGCATCTATGAATGATCTACAAACATTGCCCTGCCATAGGGGCGCATAATACTTGCATATTTTTACAAGATGTCTTTTGTAGAGTAAGAAATGAATTAAAAGAACACTGTTGTAGCTAATTTCCTTAATATGGCTGAAGATATCAGCCCACGGAAGAGAATGGATTCAAAGAAATAGAAGACGTAGAAGAATCCTTCTAAAAAGAATTAGAAAATGTAGAAGAATACGAATAGAGATGAAGCATGTTAGTTTATTCTTGCATTATGAGAATATAAAACTCTAATAGAGAAAGATGTGTATAAAATAATACCTTCATATATGCTGCTCAGATCGCCAATGTAATACTTCCATTGGCTTTGAAAGGGGGGTAAAATACCATCACACTTGGCCAGAATTTTGCGAGATTACTCCATCTCCCACTTTGGAGTGTTGTTTACTGCCTGAAAACAATGATCGTGCGACGGACAATTTTGTTAATCTCTCTTTTTACATAAAATCCTCTCAAATTGACTGAAAGCTACATGCTTTCTTTTACATGTCATCCTAATCTAGAAGTTGTCTATAGTTTTATGGATTTTTACAAGAGGGAATATCTAGAATATCAAAAATTGACTAAAACTTGTAAAAAAAGCTAATATTTTGAACCACGGACACTAACACTAATGTCTAAAATGGCACTGGCTCTCTATATCAATAATAAAGCCATACTTTAGATTTTTTTACATGATGTGCATGTAACGGCATGGCATCCACTCTCTCCTAACCTGCACATCATCTGGCATGTATCAAAGTCTTACGGATCTGCAGTGTCAGAAGAAGTATCTTCTACCATGTCAATGTCTTTATCTTCTGCCTCTTCTTCTTTCTCTATGTCTTCATGCTCTTGAATTATATCCAAGTTTTCTAACTCATATGTTGAACTTTCTCCTCGTTTGAAGAGCTTGATACTTTTTCCAGCTACAGGTATCTTTATGCTGGTCCAATCCAATTCAACCAATGAATATGTGGCATTGTCATGAACGACCTTTACCACATACGGGCCAAACCAACGCTTTACCATCTTCCTAGAAGCACTGTATTGATTATCTAGACTGCTGTCATAGACAAGTACCCAATATTTTTCTTGGATAGCTCTTGGCCAAAGTCAATGTTGCCTATCAAATCTTTTTTGTTTTTTAGTCTTGTTGTTTTTAACTTCTTAATAGTTGCTTGAACATCTTCAGGCCTTCTTTCTAGCTGCCATATGCACAAACATAGCAACTCTTCTCTACCGATGTCTTCCTCCCAAGGTAGAAGACGCCATGTGAGAATAGATTATTCAATTGGCATAATTGGTTGTTGTCCATGTATAAATTCAACTGGCATATAGCCAATCACTATACTGTGAGTAGTCCGCTTAGCCCATAATGCAAAAGTTAGCATTTTAGGTCATTCTGTGATCTTTCCTCTACAAGACTTTGCTAGAGCTTTGAGAATAGGTTGATGTCCTCTCTCACTCTTTCCATTGCCTTCAGGATTGTAGGCTAATGTCAAAGCGAACTTGATACCCATTTGAGCAAAGAAGTTGCGTGCCTCATGAGCATCCAACTCTCCTCTATCTGCAGTTACTTTACCCACACAACCATATCTGCAAAACACATCTTCAAGCAAAAAAATGACAAACAACTTGTGTGGTCTTGGTTGTTAAGGCTTTTTCTTCAACTTGATTGGTTAGATCCTCTCTTGCAAGCACTAAATATCACATATTCCATATTCATGTAGGCATAGTTATAAGATCAATAACCCATCTATAATGTATAGACAAAGGATAAGTTGGTTGTAACCCATCTTGATGCTTGACCATAGAATACATCTGATACACATAACAGGTTTCAACAAAATGTGCTATGTCCCTATACATGTTTTGCCACCAATATTTTTCTTTGACTTTACTAAAGGTTCCCTATATGCCTCTATGTCCAGCCCATACGCTTTCATGAAATTCCTTCATTACCTATTGTCGCAATCTTTTGTTACCTAAAACTCGGACAGGCGCTCCTTTCTTCTTCTTTGCATACTTCCATAGATGCCCTTCTTTAAGAAAAAATCCATAAGCTTTCCTCTTAATATGCTTGACCTCTTCATCAGTCCAAGACTTCTCCTTCTTCATTGTACTCAAATATTGGCCAATCTTTAGCGAATCTTCTTCATAATCTTCTTCAAGGAAATGAACTAAAACTTGAACAATGCAATGAGCATGTTGGCTACTAGTTGACCACATTCTCCCATAGATAAATCTTTGATCTTTATTGTTGTATGTTGATTTACAGTAGTACCTTTTCTTGTTCTTATTGTACTTAATGCTATACCATTAAAAAGATTAGCTTTACCTGCAAGATTCAGCTTTGGGTTTGTATATGCAGTAATTGAAAAGGTACTTTCAGCAGCTATGGAATGAAATTCAACAAGTATAGATTCTTTAGCTTCATTTTCTTCCATAAGCTCTTCTTCATTGTCATATCTTGCACGTGTTAGCATGCCAGCAACAACTAGATTCGCCTTTCCTGCAATATGCTTTAATTTAGTAATCCATCTTAGCATAACAATGTGAGGTGTAGAGCAGTTGGCAATCGTGCCCAAGAGTGGAAGACAATTAGTTTCTACTATTACAAAAGCATCTATAAAGTATTCGTGATCACACTTTAATGTTGTTACAACTCCCCACAATTCCCTTTTTACTTGTGCATACTTTCTTTGATGTTCATTAAGAACCTTTACTTCAAAATGAATTGCATACCTGTTACCTTCAAGGTCTTCTTGGCCAACAACCCATCCTATCCCAATGGAACTTGTATCCATAGTAAGGATGATGGGTTGACCATTTGAATAATCAACCCTTTTGAGAGTGGGGGCTGAAATTAACAACTTCTTTAGTTTGTGTATAGTGAGAGTATGCTCTTCCCCTCAAGAGAATCTGTGGACTTTTCTTAATAATTGATAAATATTTTTGGCGATGAGCAAAATGTGGTATCCATATGAGATAGAATACATATGCACCAAGAAACCTTATCACCTTTGAGATATTTGTACATTTTTCTTGCATTCTGCTGATGGCATCTATCATGATTGGTGAAGGTTTACATCCATAGGGGCCACAGAGATGTCCAACCACTAGGACTTCTTCTACTCTAAAAATGGACTTAGCTCTAGAAAGGGTAAGATGTATCTCTTCTAGCCTTGTCAAAATCTTGTCACAATCATGAATATGGCTAACTACAAATGTCATGCAGCCATTTTTGTCAAGCTCATTCTTTTCATTGACTTCACATCCCTTGATAGATACATCATCAAGAAATGGAAGAGTAAGTTGTGGAATAAAATCCCTTAAGACTTCATGCATGGCATTCATCATATGGGCTATGGAGTTTGTTGCACTTTGTGGTAGAGTGCACATGCGGACCAATCCAAGAGGTGTCTTCATTGTGGTAATGTCTCGACTTTCTAATGAAATATGAAATTGGTCATATCTTGAATATAGGTCGCCCATAGAATAAATTGCTCTACCTACAAAAGCTTTAGCAAGCTCGTCAACAATTGGACCCAAACCAACATTTTGGATTGTGACACGATTAACAAGCTGTAGATCTTGGATGAATCATAAAGATCCATTTTTCTTGTGTAGGTAAACCACTGATTTAAGTGTGCTGAAGAAGGTTCTAAAATCTTCAGTTTGATCTTTTCATTTAGAAGTTCTAGTAATTTGGGCAAATGTGCCCCTGGAACATGAATAGGCTTGAGGTTCCAAGGCACATGTGGGACCGTAAAAATGACCATAGGAGCCATAATATTTGGATCCACACAGCCTATTTCACTTGGTTGAAATGCAAAAGCTTTTCCATGTTTCATTAGCATTTGCATAAAAGAGTGTTTTTGAGCCGATGAAAGGAAATATTTTTCATCTATTTTGAGCTCTTTTATACTTTCAAATGTGAACTTGTGACCAATGTTGGAACGATCACAAAGACTTGGCTGATTTGCTGCCCTATCAGCTAGCCCTTCACTTTCAGGAGACATTGGGATTGCCACATGCTTGACTTTTTTATCCACTATCTTGTATTTTGTCTCCACTTGCGTTTCAGCATTGTTGAGTAAGCCAATGTCTTCCTGCTCAACAAATTCTTGAATTGTTTGATAAAAATCCAATGTACATACTTTTATGGAATGATTTTCAACTTGATTTTTTGTATGAGCAGCTGCATACATTTCAACCAATGTGTCAGTAGTAATCAGTCCAAAAAAAACGTCCAAAATATATTTATTTTCAGCCAATCATGTCATAAGTTTTCAGGACCTTTTTTACATGATATAAATATTTTCTTTCAGCTTTAGTCATGGCTGGAAGAGACTTATAACAGCCCATACTATTGGCTATACATACATACAGATTTGCTAGAGACATAGTTTCTGTAGCATAAGGATGTTCAATCTTTTTACATGACACACTGCCATAGCCTCCTTTTACAGTAGTGCAGCCCGAAAACCCTTGAATTCTCGGGCATTAGGAGGCACATGATAATCAACAATCGATCTCTGTTTTGATGATAGTTAACACATACAATAAAAAATTGGATAGCTCGTTCTTTATCCTTGCTTCGGATTTGAGCATAGGAAGAACCATCATTAAGAGCTTTTGTTTCCAAGTGGGCTTCAGAAATGTAAGGTTGCCCAAGAATGATAGGATAACTACAAGAGTCTTGAAAAAAAAGAGTAAAAATTGTATGTTATGTCTCCAATAGTTACTTGCACATTAGGACATGTAGCATATAATTCTCAAGAAGAGTTGTTTGCAGCTCTCATTCACCAACATGGATCAATATCTATGGGCCATCTACCACTTTCATAGAGACTCCTTGCCATGACGTTTATCTCTAAGCCATGGTCTAACAGTGCAATACATGGTGTTTCTTTTTCCCCAATTTTGACGACTGTCTCCGTTGTTGCTCTTGCCCAATGCGTACGAGAGTAGTGACTGCTTGGAATGTAGACAACATTCTTTTTAAGAGGTGGGCTGCCCAACTGGTTTGAACCAACCGGCCATTACATTTTCAGCTTTCACTTGTTTAATTTTTGCATTCATGCTTTCTTTATCTTTAGCTTCAATTGTTGCAATTAATTCTTTAATTGCTTCAAGATGAATTCCTTGTGAAATCAGCTTCTCTTCATCCTGTACAAAAACTCGAAGAACTTACAAAAAAGCATGCACTGTTTCTTAAGCTTCATCACCAACATATTTTCTTTTCCTTTTGATTGCATTAATAATTTTATAACGGAATTCACATTTGACAATTCCAAGAATTTCACCTAAGGTGAATTCAATTTTACTTCCTAAAATTCATTCTTCTAGGACTCATTTGAGATCGGTTGCAGATTCTATGTCAGACTGCAATTTGTAGCCTGATTGCTTGCCTTTCTTCTTTCCTTCAGTCTTATTTGTTTGTGGCACATTTTCCATCTCTTGATCTAGGGTTATATTTTCAGCAAGCTTTGGTTGTTCACGGGTTTTTCTAGTTATCCGTTTTGGAGGGCCACAAGAGAAAGGCCCTGGTTCATCTTCTCTTCTTTTCTTTTCTTCAATCAAGACTTCTTTATGATTGACTCCAGCCAAATATGCAAATCCGGAAAAAGAATCTACCGATTCTTTTCAACGAGTTATTCCTCGAATACACTGACTATCGTTAGCCAAATCTTCTTTGGTTGCTTTACCACGTTCCATTTAATCTAGTGCCTGCATCCATACTTTAGATTACACATTAGCTTTACATGCTTTCAAATTTGATTTAGTTGGTTCAATTTGCAGCCCATAGGTAGCTGCATCAATTGCTGCGTAGGGATTCTTTACACCTAAATCTTCTAATCTTTTTTTCATTCCACCATTGCTAAAATTTGGCTCCAGTGGAAGACCAGTTTCAGCTGCATGAAATTTTTTGTCTTTCCAAAAGACGAGCTTCTTTGCTTTAGCATCACAGAAGGTAGAACACTTTCTCTTGTCATGTTGTTGGTTGTCACACCAAATACAATGCCTCTTAAAGCCTTCTCTCATGGGTCTTTGAGTTGATGATCGTTCTCATTCTTCAACTTTGAAATCTTGCTTCTCCACCTTGGAACTAACGTTTGTAAGATTCCGATGAAGATCACACATGGTTTTAATGAGTTCATCCATGAAATAATTTTTAAAAGGAACAGAAGAAGAAAGAGTTGGTTGATTAGTCAAAGGAATATGCGATTTTGAAGGTGGAACAAGCTCCATCAATGGAGTTGTTGAAGTTGAAGTAGAGCCCAATCTTAGTCGCATCCGCTCTCTTCGAGCAATCATGTTAACTGCATTAGTAACATTTGTCTATACAGTGTTGTATCCTGATTTGGAGGCATCATCTTCTAGGCAATCAGCAAGCTTCTCTTGTAGAATGGGATCTATAGCCTTAAGAAATAATTCAATCTTTTGACCTTCCATACTTTGTTGGTCTTCAGCATTAAGTTGTCCGAATTTACTTTCAAACTCATGGTATAAAGATGTTGCAGCTAAATCTTTGTCGGGTTTCTCAACCCAATCAGTAAAATTTTTCTTCGTCATTAGGCTAGAGTCTTTTGAGAAGAATTCTTCACGTAGGACTTTTTTGAATGCAGCCCAATCCACATATTGCTGAAAAGGACCATAGATTCTTCCTTGAAGACCATGCTTGGCTAATTTGGCAAAATAACAACTCCATGCATGTTGCATTACACCAAAGAAGAGCATTTTCTCAACATACAAGCGAATTAAAATAGAGACATTTTGACCAATAAAATGATTTAATTCCCGCCCAACTTTCTCTAGGGCCTTGATAGCTGTGGAATCAATCTTCTCTTTGTCTTGCCTTTGTTGTTGTTGTTGTAACATTTGGATTTGTTGTTGCCGAGTTTGCTCTAGTATGTGCACCAATTGTTGTAGAGTATCTTCTAAAGAATCCCCCATCTTGGAGATCTCTTACACCGACCTTCACGTTGGGTTCACCAATGTCACAGTGTGTAGGGGTTGAAGGTCAACACAGGGGTTTGGCAAGAAAACTGGACAAGATAGATGGAGGTGTGTCTTCAAGAGATAAGTAGATTACAATGAATGTTTAAAGGTTTAAGAGGTGCTTCACGGTCAATCATAGGGGTTTGAGAAAGAAGAATGTATGGGGGTTCAAGAGCTTAGACTCCGAAGATGGTAGAGATAAGAGAAGGATTGAAGGTTTCAAGCCAAGTTCTTGAAGATGTTGATAGAGCTTTCAACTGCATGTTCTTACCAAAGACCACAAGAGTAATATCTCATAAGTTTTAACTCAAATCAAGCTTGTTTTCTTGATTGTAAGAGCAATCACAAATTATAAAATCAAGTACAATATGTTGTCATGTATCATAAACAACTCTGCATCCCATCATTCATATATGATGCCATAGCATGAATCAACTTTGCACGATTACATTCAATGTAGACTGTTAGGGACAAAAGCTTATGAAACAATTACAAGACTTGTAGGGCAAAGAGACTTGCTTCAAGAGAGCTTCAAATTGAGTTCGTGATAAGGAAAAGTTACCATAGCCAATAAATAAGAGAAAAAGCTCCTCTTAATTAAACTCAAATCATCTATGAATGATCTATAAACATTGTGTTGCCATAGGGGCGCATAATACTTGCATATTTTAATAAGATGTCTTTTGTAGAGTAAGAAATGATTTAAAAGAACATTGCTATAGCTAATTCTCTGAATATGGCTAAAGATATCAGCCCCAAATCAACCCACCAAAGAGAAGGGGTTCGAAGAAATAGAAGACGTAGAAAAATCCTCCCAAAAAGAATTAGAAAATGTAGAAGAATACTAATAGAGATGAAGTATGTTAGTTTATTCCTGCATTATGAGAATATAAAACTCTAATAGACAAAAACGTGTATAAAATAATGTCTTCCTCTATGCTGCTCAGATCGCCAATCTAATGCTTCCATTGGCTCTAAAAGGGGGGAAAAATACTAGCACACCTAGCCATAAATATGCCAGATCACTCCTTCTTCATCTCCCACTTTGGAGTGTTGTTCATTGCCTGAAAACAGTGATCGCACATCGCACAATTTTGTCAATCTCTCTTTTTACATAAAATCCTCTCAAATTGGCTAAAAGCTTCATGCTTTCTTTTACATGTCATCCTAATCTAGAAGTTGTCTATAGTTTTATGGATTTTCACAAGAGATAATATCTAGAATATCAACAATTGACTAAAACTTATCCAAAAATCTAATATTTTGAACCATGGGCACTAACACTAATGTCTAAAATAGCATTGACTCTCTAAATCGATAAGAAAGTCATATTCTAGATTTTTTTAACATGGTGTGCGCATAGTGGCATGACACTGCTTTCAAATCCCATCTTCCACTACTTCTAAAAATTGGTAGATTCATCTTTGCTGCTTCCAATGAGGTTCAATTCTTTCTTTGAAGTAAAATATTTTGGCAAATTTTTATTGCCTTTTGGGATCTAAAATATATCTCTCATTGTCGATCATCGGATAGGGTGACTCAGTCCATCGAATCCCAAGAACTGATCTGCACAAATAACAACCAAAGAAAGCATCAAGCTACCACAAAAAATACACAACAAAACACATCACAACTCTCACTCTACCCCTGACAGAATCAAGGCATGAGAATCCACAAGGGATAGGCCCAACATAATCTGATAGAAATCCATGGCAAGTCACTAATCAACTTCTCAAACACGGTTGGCTAAAAAAACTAGCAAAGGGGTCATCCTAGTGGTGTTTTAAACTACCTGCCCAATTTAGAACAACTGGATCAGGGCCTCCTACTAGGTGAGGACTCCTATAGCCTGATCATCATACTTTCTTTCTTGTAATTGATTTTCCTTCCAAGGTTTCCATACTCCGGCATGTAAAAAGGAGGGAGTTGAGTGTAGAGTGACCTAAGGAGAACAGGGCATCGGCCTCAGGTCTTGACTGGTACTCAATAACCTACCAAGCTCTCGTGAGGCAACACTTAATCCTTTTCTTGTGCTCACATTTATTTTCACTCCAACCTTTCTTATCTTTCTTTTCTTTTCGACTAGTTGCTACCCTTAGGAAGACAAGGTATCAGTCTCTGACTCATCCTTAGGAACCTACTAGGCCTCTGCAAGCAATACTCAACTGCTTGTAGGAAAATTTTTCTTATTTATTTTCCTTTTCTTATTGAGGGCTTTTTACACACCTCTATAATTTTTATATTTAGATATATTTAGATTTTCCTCTTTTTTGCTACTTTGATAGGCTTTTCTAATTGGCTCACAACTAATAGAAACTTCTAGAATGACTGCCGAGCAAGTTAGTAGAATAGGGTCACTAGAACTACCTCCTAAAACAAGTATTTTAATGCCTGACAATGTTTTAACAAGAGGCAATGACTACTTAGACCTCCCTCAAACAGACCTAACCTAATAAATCAGGGACTTCATGCCTTGATTGCTAGTTCCCAACAAGAAAAAATTCCCCACAAGTACATGGACATATGCAACATAAAAATAGGGTACTTGTAAAAGGAAAGAGATCACTTGGATTGGGCCACAAAAAGCTTTGGTGTAGCAAAGGCTCCCCCTAGGTTTTGCTAAATCTGTCTAGCACAAGACTAAAGGAGAAACCTACTAACTGCACCTACACTAGATAGACACATGGCCCTCTTGGCCAAAAGAAATAGAACATTTTAATCAACCAAATACATGGTTTTTTTCTGTGTATAGATTGCATCTTATTTGGATAGCCAAGGTGAACCAGATATATCATGAGATGTAAGGGCTAACCCCATCTCTTTTGTAGATCCACTAGCCTAAGCCTTTCTACAGATATATCAACAATAAGGCCCATCCCTTCTTGGGTACTATGAGCTGAATGAGTGACCTCCTTGGGCATATATATCTCATCTCCTTGTTTATTATTCAAATGGATCGGTTGTCCCAACTTTTTAGAAACTCCCCCTATAGGGAGAATCATAATTTATGATCATTCAACCCTTCCCAAATTGGATCATTACCTATGCCAATGATATGACCCAAACTAGGCAGAGCTTCAAGCATAGGCCCATCACCTAGATGCACTTAGGTAGGTGCATATTGTGAGATGAATCATTATGACTTCCAATCACATCCACTTGGGAATTCATCAAAGCATATCCACACAACATTCATGGCCTTTCATCTAGCACACCAACCACACATTTAGAAATTTTGGGTCTCCAAATCCATCTTATATTACTTTTTATATTCTTATACTGCCTAAATTTGCCACATTGGTCTAATGGACTCAATGCAGACCTATTGCTATGGCCAATTGACCTCATATCCTTATGACTTCTATCAAGCACAAGTGGACCTTCAATATTCTGCATCTTCTTCATATGAGATGTCTTTACTTGCCTTTGCCCACTCTATAACTGCTTAGCTATATGAACCATGCTTTTATTAAAAGGAATATCATCTACTCAAAAGCATGATTCACTAATAGGTGGCACAGGTCTCTTATTAGCTTGACTAGGAGCAATATAAGAACCGTTCATAGGACGCTTATCCACACTTGTGGGCCCAATGGTTCTGTCACTAATGCCTCCATAGCTACCTCTCATGGAATTGTTGCAAGCCTTGATGGGACTTGCTTGGCTTGAAATCTTTTTACCATCAAGAGGCATCTTATCCTTGCTCATATGATTGCCACTTCATACTTTGAGATTTTGGCTACCAGGATCTCTTGCTAAGGTTGTCTTTGTATCAGCAAATGAATTTCCTCATTGCAAAATTGGCTAGATATTTGGATGCACTTGCACTGAACAAGGGGAAACTCCAAAATTTTTCCTAACATCTTCAAATATACTGCTCATAGTCAATTGTGTGCATCTTGGCCTCATTTAATGACTTAGGATCTCACATTCTCACTTGGATTTGCATAATAAACTCTAGACCACTCATAAATAGTTCACATAGCACATCACCTGGCAACATAGTGGCTCTTCTTGGCCAAAGCTTGAGAATATCATCAAAAGCTCTAGCGTATTCTTTAGCAAAAGGGTAGGACTCTTGTCTAATCTGTAAAAGCTGCCCTAAAATCTCGGTCATATGCATTTTCTTTTTGTATTCATCTAAAAATTTATCACATAGCTCATGAAAGGATTTAATCAACCCTCTTGGGAGGCTCCAGTACCATTTCCTAGCTTCTCCCTTCATAGTGCTAGAAAATACAAGTATTCGATATATATCACCAAACCCACTTGCAAGGAAAGTTAGGCCATATTCTTTTAAGTGCACCATTGGATCCTCATTTACCAGCCCATGAAACACTAGGAGATCCCTGTAAGGAGGAGGGCATTTAGTCCTCTCCTTCGGGATCAACACACTGGGTCAATAAAATCCTCATATTCGTCATGACCTAGTTTCAATCTTTTAGGGTATCTAGCCTCTTTTGTTTCCACCTTTATTGGTGTAGGAAGGTTAATACTATCCTTGCCGTCCCTTTCTGCCAACTGATAAAGTGGTCTAGGGAGGCCTATGCTATGCAATAGGGATTCTACCCCATCACCTACTACTGATGACGTTTTAATAATTCTATCCTCATTTGCTACTACCATTTTCTTAGAAACGGAGATAGGTCCCAATAGAACCTTCCTCTCTAACAAAGGTTTTCCACATATATAGATACCATCCAATGCTTTATGGATTTGCAAAATTGTGCTTTGGTACGCAACTACATCAAGCCCCAAGATCAGATGTATATCTCGCTCATCAGCATGTATTACTCCAACCAATGGCATCACAATCTTTTCCTCTAAAAACTTACTATTATTGAGAATCATAGATGACTATGCCTTCCTAGCCTCACTTTTTCTCCCTAATCTTTTCTCTAACTCCCATGGATTATTACTTAAGGTTACTCCATGGGTCCTTCCCCATAGCGACCCAAAATCAAGCATGGTTTCATGGCAAAGAATAAAGGAATCTATCACATGATTGACTAAAAATCCCACTAAACCATTTAGAATGGACAAAGTATCTTTTGGGTTATGGGAGGATTCCTTGGATTGGTCATCATGCTAATTTTTGTAATTGTAATGAGCCAATTTTAACATCCATTGCTTCAAGGTAGCTTTTGATTATAACATAAGGTTAATAGGTCCCTTATATGACCAATATTCGAAATCCACCACTTGTAGGAAACTCCTGATAAACGCACCACCTGTTGGGATCTAAAACGGGCCCGACACTGGCTATAAGCACTAGGTGAGCCTTTAATACTCACAAGACAACCCCAAATGGCCTCGCGGCTAGGAGCGTCCAAGGGACACACTACTGTAATTGCCAATGTAGATATTGCATTTGTAGTGGAACGTAGTCCAATGATTGTCATTCCTTTCTCCACAGACGGAGATCCCACACATCTTGGTGTAGTATACCAAAGTGATACAAACATAAAGGAGCCACCCCTCTGGCTGAATGTCGTGGCCCCACTGCAACTCTCCTACACTGAGGGGATTGGCCCCTTGATGCATCGCTAACACAAATAATACATACATAACAAGCTCCACTCTTATTTAAACCGATCTAAAAGATAAAATTTATTCACTTGACAATTTTCCAAAAAACCCAAATGCCTAGTCCTACAACTTAGGTACCTCACAACTCAACATGGGTCATGAATATCGGAAACCAATTGCAATGCATTGAGAAGTTACCATGTGATATGCATAATGCAATTGTGAATGACACACCTCATGCACAAACATTTATGTTAAAAAAACTAGCAATGTGAGGCGCAAATACAATGCTTTAATGATTTCCAAGCTACTCGTAATAAGCGACGTTGCCAGAGACTAGCACCAAGTTTTCTCGTGCTACTAGTCTCTCTTAAATTTAAATGGTGATTGGCATGTATGCTATGCATAATCAAATAAATCAGAATTTTAAAACATTTTCAGTGAACACTCACTTTTACAACCCCTCTTTCCTCTTACCGTTTAGGTTTTGCATTCGTTGGATATATGTAGCATTCATTTTTGTGTAGTACATGTAAAAATTGATAAAAACCATACTCTAACATAGAAACAAGGCTTAAATGAGGTATATCCCTCATGCTCCAACCTTGTTATATGTTCATGGACATAAAGTATATTTTTTCTTAATTTTTGAAGGCAAAAAACCTATTTTTCTTTAATTTTTCTTATTTATTTATACATTAAAATGTGGTATTTGTTGATTTATGTTTCTTGACTGATCATATTGATTGAAATTTGTTTTTTATCCATTTTTTATTCCATAATGAACTTCATTCCCTCACTTGAAATGAAAGAAACCCTCAATTTTTCTCTTCAAATATGCATTTTGGGTTTTAAATTATTTATTACAACCATGTGTGACTATAAGTTTTGCATTTTGTCATTTACAACCCTCAAAAATACTTCAAACATGATTCATGCAAATTTTATTTCCATGCGCACTTCATTTAAGCCATTACATATAAAAAATAATCACATTTTCTTTATAAAAATAGGCATACTGTTAGTTTGCGTGTTGTGGGTACCCACAAATGACTTTGTGTATAGCCAGTAGCCCCACCATCAATCTCTCGGCCATGCTGGACGTCACTTCTCATTGTCCTTTTGATCTTGTAGCAATCCAGTCCATACCAGTCCATGCCAGACAAGCATTCACCATCACATCCTCTCCTTGATTCTTTGCATGTGAAGTGCCTCTTGAAGGAGAGAGAAAGACTGATTTCTCATCTCTTAATTTGAGCAACCATTTTACAAACGGTGATCGGCGATAGGGAGAAAAAAATAGAAAGGATCCATTTCCAATGCTTGTTTTGTGGGTTACTTGTAGCCTCTAAAGACCATCCCACCCAAAATTGTCGCCAACAATGGGGGGTTGTTAGCATCTCGCCATGTCATTTGGAAACCCCCCCCCCCCAAATCAGAAATTTTTTTATAGGCAACCATTGGCCCCCAAAAGGCATGCCCAAAGAGTTTCACTTCCCTTTGACCCATCCGGCTTCATATCTCCATCATCCGTCGACGCCCGTTTTGAGTTCTGAAAAATTCTGCCTGCCTAGCTCACGGACCCACATTGTCGCCCACTTGCACTAGTCTGACTAGATACCTGGAAAAATTATGAAGAATCTGCAGCTGCTACTCGGTCCATCTTCAAAATCACTTTCAAATCCCATCTTCTATTGCTTCTAAGAATTGGCAAATCCATCTCTGCTAACTACTGCTTCCAATGAGGTTCAATTCCTGCCTTGAAGTAAAACATTTTGGCACATTTTTGTCGCTTTTCGGGATCTAAAATCCATCTCTCACTCTTGTCTTGGTATATGGATTACATTTCTCGAGCATTCTTCAGACTTATCTTTGCAATATTATTCCCTTTCTTTGCAGTCTCTCTCTTTTGTCTTTTGTTGTACACTCTATTATAGCATTTTCATATGCTTCCATCAATGCACCCACTTTTTGCATAATGTCCAAGTGGCTATAGAGACTGCCATGTTCATGAAATCATAATTGCAGGGGATGTCACATGCATTTTTTAAAAAGAAGTTCAAGGTGCATGGTAGTTGGTTGTTAACAAATTTACAGGTGTCATTTCTAGACGATATGACATGCCATAGGATTCTTTCATATTACTTATTAATGAATCTTTGTTGCAAGAGAGAGAAGCTTTGGCTAATAGGGTGGTTGAGTTGGAATAGAAGTGTTAGATATTGGGTATGAAATTGCAAAGTTAGTTGGATGAAAAGAGGCTAATTAATGAGTATATTGCTAGGTTATTGCAGTGCCAAGATGTCCATGATGAGGTTTGAGATATGGACCATGAGGCTTCTCTTGTCATGGGTGCAGATGAGATGCTTTCTACTTTAGTTTCATGCATATCCATAGTACTATGTGTAACATTGCATATCATGTAGTTTAAATTTATTATTGTACTTTTTTGTTTCCTAGTTCATCATGACATGAGAGTACTTAGTTTCTTTACATTTTTTGCACTGACTTTTAGAACCAGTTATGCAACAACATATGAGGGCTACCAGTATCCTAGAAGGGTTTCACTCATGGTTTCTAAGTGTGACTTGTTAAGGGGTGGAAGAAGGCCTTTGGCAAGGTAAAGTTGTGTTCTCTAAGTTGGTTTAAAGTTTCTCATGCTAGTTGGTTACATGCTTGTGGGTTTGAGTCTTGAATATCCTAGTCATCCACCACACTATGCTGGGTGTTAAGGCTAGAGTCACACTTGAAACCTTACTATGAACACTACATTAGGGAATTCGGGAATTTCCATGCAGTTTGGGAATCCCCAATACCTTTATTATTTGACCACATGGTCAAATCTTGTTGTCTTACTTAAAGGTGGAGTCTATCACTTTCAAATATGGATCAAGATTTGGCCACATGGTCAAATATCACTTATTTGAAATCAAGACTTGGGAAATTACCAAATTCTCTAATATGGTGTTTATGCATGTAGGTGCTATAATTATCATATATAAAACAATCGTTGAGTTTCATGGCCACATGGTCAAATAATAATCACTTATTTGAAATCATGACTTGGGAAATAACCAAATTCTCTAATATGGTGTTTATGCATGTAGGTGCTATAATTATCATATAAAAAACAACCATTGAGTTTCATGTAAAGGGTGGTTGTCCTTCATGTAACTTCTTAATTGTATATTTTCGGATCTATCTTCTTCACATAATGGAAATCCTTCAGAATGGGCACCCTATTTGGGTTATTCATGTCTCAATTTGAATTTCTATCTTTGTTTCTTGAAAATTAGGTGTCATTTTTTCTACTATTTTCTTATTCAAGAAATATGGAGTCTATGATGTTTAGGATTGTATATTCCTTAGATTGATTATGATGCACTTTGAAGATTTATGTGGTGTTCATCTTGAAAATTATATGCTTTCTATGATGGTTCTCTTATTCAAGAAGTCATGGGATTATTATGAATACCTTGGGAAGATTATTGTTTTGTATTTATTATGAAAGGCCATTGCAACGTCCATGTATACAAGCATATTGAAGAAGCCCAAAATTGTGTCTTGTCTGCTCTCATACTATATTATCCAACAACAAATAAAGAGTACGCGCCAACTAGAGAGGACAATGTTTAAAATTGTGAATGTAAGGTTAGGATCCTTATGAAAATTTGGATAAGCAAAGAATACTTTAGGGTGAACTCTTCCATGGTACATAAAGAATCCATTTGAATGCATTTAAACAAGAGTTTCTTCACTGACATCCTTTGAAGATGAAGAAAATGAGGTGAGCATGATTTTTGTTGGTCATCAATGACAAGTCCAATATATCTTTCTAGTATAGCAAAATACTTATGCCTATGGTGCATGACCTTGTTTCCCTCAATTGCTTATTTGTAGTACTTTGCCATTGTAAGCTCCTTCTCATCTATTGTATTTTTTATCAAGCTTTCAAATTTACACATATACTACATACTTCCATTTTGACTTTCCTTGGGATTGATACAATGCTGAAGAAAGACTTCCATATAATCTAGTAAAATGTGGATACTTAATAAATTTATCTATATTTTGAGTTATAGATTGCTTCTAAATGGAATATACTTTAGTCCTATCAAACAAGATTGAGCCTTCTAGTTATTGGCATAACCTCACAATGTTCCTTACAGTACATGTCCATCCAAGAAACTATAATCTTGCCTAGAGGACCAATGGCAATGCTTGGCTCAAGAGTGTATCCATTATACTTAGATATGCTACATTTGACACTTTTGACACGAATATTACCTATACTCAAGCCTATTCTAAACGCTATCCTACAAATCACTATGCTATAAAACGAATCCTCAAACTTTCCACATGCCTATGGTACCAACATTAAAGAAAGAAAAGCATCTTGCTAGGTATATGCCAAAGAAAAATAATGTTGTCATAATGCCTTCAATTTTCGATCACCATATATAGCAATGCAATTCTTCTTACATGACAATGCATATTTGATTTGTGCATCACTTATGAGCAACATAGCACACTCTTCTATACCATAGTTTCTTCTATTCTTTTGGAAATGCACAAGGGTTTTACCACCATAAGCTTTCTAAATATATGACACATATTTGGACAACAACTTATGTTGGTAGTATGATTGATCTACATGCTTTGATATTGCACTTTTGTATCATTTAGGGAACTTTTGATGTCCTCCAAAGTGTTTGGATCAAATAAGTCAAAATATAAATGATCTTGGTTTTTGACAATATCCACATCATTTTCCTTTGTAATTTGGATCAAGTTGCCTACATTTGATAGGATATCCAACCAAGTCAAATGATTCAAAATATAGACCATTAGATCTATCATAGGAATCAAAAAACAAAGTATTCATTCACAGAAGAGAAAATGTACACTATAGGGGCCAGTAAGGATAATTCTAGAACTCAGTTTGAAGAGCAAAGTAGAATGATAGGGTCAATGGTCTTTTATGAGGAGAATAATTGAGGTTATAGTTAGGGCTAGGGTTAGGAATAAGGCTTGATGTAATGGTGGCCTATAGTTAAGGAACTATGTTGAGAAGTTTTTGTAAAAAAATGGATGCATATCTCATTTCTCTATTTGCACTAGAAAGGGATCAACAAGCTAGAGCAAAGGAGCATTGTATGGTTAAGGAACTATGTTGGGAATTTTCTGTATAAAAATGGATGCATATCTCATTTCTCTATTTACACTAGGAAGTGATTAACAAGTAGAGCAAAGGAGCATTGTAGAGAGGGAGCAAGAGCAGCCCATGTATATCTAGCACAACAACATTGCAATAATAGTTGAAAATACCAATGTAAGTGATGTTAAGCTAGTGTTATTAGATTACAAAAAGATTCCTTTCACTAAAAAGCTAAAGTATAAAAAAATTTCAAGCAAGGAATTGAGTTTTGAGAGAGAAATTTGGATCTCATAGACCTTCTATGTAGATAATGAATTGACTGAGAATAGTGGTTGATAAAAGTAGGTAAATTTAATGCAATGTATCAAGCTATAGTGAATATAATAAACACCTTTGATCATTCAACCAACAAACTTTCTTAAGATTATAGAGAACTTGATGCACTACATCAACGTGCTAAGAAACCTCTAAGTTTTTGAAGAACTTCAATATCTCTACCAGCTTGATGGAATGCACCAAGTTTAAGTAAGAGATGTGTTAAAATTTTCTGTTCCACTTGATTTAGTACAATAAGCTTGTTAGAAATTTTATCAATAGTTTGGTCTAGTTGATGTAATGCATTAAGTTGGTTTTGATTAGTGCTAATATTTCTATTGATATGATGTAGTGTATCAATCTCACTTAAAGATTGAATCAATTTTGGATCCTACTTGTTGCATTGAATTAAGTTTTCTTGGAATTTTATACCTAACTTGATGTAGTGCATCCAGTTTTCTTGAGTTTTTGCTAATGTTTGATTTGATCCAATGCAGTGCATTGATTTCACTCAGTCTTTGTATCATTTGTCAGTCTTAATTGATTTTGTGTATCATGTTTTATAGAAACTTTGTTAAATTTTAGCCAACACGATGCAATCCATCAAGTTTCTTTACCATCTACAAATCTTTACCGTTTGGTGAATCTAATGCCAATAAGCACCCATACACTATATGAGGATGGTCAACCACCATAAAATTTTGACATAAATATAAGGACATATAGTGTTGCCATGCACCAAACACTCACCATACACACAAGAGAAAACTCACTCAAGAACACAAGAAGAGAGATATAGGCCTAAACATTTTCTTGTTGGTTTCTTCTTCTTATTCTACACACACAAAGTATAGGTAAGATACAATATAAAGGAAACTGGCCCATGAAGTCAAATATTGCATAACTAACTATATTAATCGACTAGCATTATAACTATGCTAGATGTAGGTAGGTGCAATAAACCAAATATAATAAGTGATAAAGTCAGTGGCCATGTGAGAATCATAATGACCACCAACATTGTTGTATGGAATACACGTAGGTGTTCGTAAAAGTTACTCGCTGCAGGGATGCTGTAGGAGATGGGAGCAAAGGATGATGAAGAGTATTCAACTCAAGGTAAATACATGAAGTAAGAAGACTAATTAGGTTTCACATTCAACTGAATACATGTGAGGGAATGATAAGGCAAAGTGGGATTACAATCTTCACAATACATCATTTCAGCTTATATGAGCACATTCATGTTTAGGTATGGATCCACAATATTTTTATTCATATACATTGGCAATAAAAATAAGAAGCAAGGAATATAATAGAGAAACTATGATTTTAAGTTATATGAACTCTCTCTTTCTTTACTTCTTTTTTTGGTTACAACATCAAAATCCCTTTTCAAGATGACTCTATAAGAGCTCTTAGCACATGCCATAATACTCCATTGGAGGCTAGGTAAGATGGAGTGGGGAAGCATGTTCAAGGAGAAGGGAAAAAAAGAACATTTGTAGTATAAGTGCAAGAGCATGGATGCAAGACACAACTGCTATTATGCAAGCTTCCCACGAGACTTTGTAGCATATAATTCAAATATAAAACTCTTCCCAATTCCTGGCTAGTCAATTGCTTTGCAGAAGCCACCTTTTCTACCTCATCATTTGAGACAAGCATAGGAGACCACATATAAGCTTTCACCACTTTGGATTCATGGATGCTTAATGTTTTCCATGATAGTCTTTTCTATTGAACCTCATCTAACAGTTACAGGGACGTTGCTTGCATGATGTCTCTTTCACCATGAGAGCTAGCATCATCATGGCATAGTGATAGCTACCAAAGTGGCCTACTGCATCTATCACAAGATTTTTCTTTTCCAAAGCTTATATGTAGAGCCAAGAAGCCAATGGAGTGTCTTTTCCCCCCCCTCATGAGATCATCTTCTCCTCCTTGATCTGGTTGCAAGTATGCCCATATCCTCAAAATGAGCAAGATGAAAAGCAACAGCTTTGCCGGTAACACTGCTTGTAGGGCAATCAACCTTTAGGCCCTCATCATCCCCACTAAGTTCTCCTATCCGTCATCAGTGCTATTTGTTGCAAGTTGCCATAGCTACAAGACTTGGAGCTCATTATGACCGTCAGCTACTACTACAGGTCCATGCTCTTTCTTTGCAGAGTCTTTCAAGATCAGTCGGCTTGTTTCTAGCAGTTGCAATCAATAATCGAATGGCATTCTGTGCACTAGTCCCTGAAAGTACTGCAGCATGACAAAGTCTTTGATGGCTTAAATCTTGGCGAAATCCATATTGATCAACATTAGCAATCATCATTTGTATTTTTCATTCTCTTCCACAATCTCGCAGACCTTCCATGGGCATCAGAAAGTGGCTTCTACGAGCTTTGTTTTTGTTTTTTTTACTAAGCCCGCCAACTCTCCTCACGAAAATTAAAGTCTGTCATCCAAGACTTATCACACTTCCAGCCTCCTCGAGTTCTTCATAGCATCGACACACTCATGAGTTCTAGGCTATATGGGCAGTTTTTAGACATCTTGAGGAGTTTTCATAGCAAGTCCTTTCATGATCACAAACCTTATCTTCCTTTTTCCAAATCCGTTGCTTGCCATATGCTTCAATTTTTTATATATACAAGTCTAAATTCCATTCTAAATCTACATCTTTAACATGACTTGCATCTAATGTGCTTAGCTTGTAATGAGCAATTGTAGCAACCTTTTAGCATATGTCATCCAGCAACATGTTGAAGCGCTACATAGAGGAAAACACTTGCATATCTTCAATGAGCATCTCAGCATCATGGAATGCCATGAGAAGGCTCTTGTATATGGACATGCCTAATGGATTTTCACTAGTTCTAATGTTGTCAAACTCCTCCTTAGCTACAAGAACTTGCTTGCACTTTATTAGGATAGATATGAGGACTTGGTGAGTAGCATGTGCAAGATGAGAGAGCACTCCATAGTACCACATCATGGTTGGATCTATGAGCAAATACACTTTCTGCTTCCAAAAGCTGCCACATTTACCATACATAGTCACAAGGGTAAATTGCTAACCAAAGTAGCTCTTTTCTAATCCATTTGATTGTTTCAGTATGTAAAAGATGGCATGTCACTAAATCTTTTATAACACCAATAGCTTTTAAGCACAAAAGAAAAGTGACAAAATTAGGACACTCCAAAGTGGCTTTGTAATGGTGGACGTATAGCATCACGACAATGTGCTAAGTGTAGATGTGTGGACCTATCTTAACAAGGTGATCCATGTTTGCATGTGTTGAGTTTGCCATCTCAACAATCCCCTTCAAGCTTAATTGCAGTATCTCTACAACTAGTCCAAGTAAGCTTCAAAAGTTTTGAAGCTTCTGTGCACCCAACGCCTTGGTGAAAATGTCAACTATCTGATCTTGTGTACATATATACTAAGTCAATCTCTCTTGCAAGTACCTTCTCTCTCACAAAGTAGTAATGCACATTAATGTGTTTTGTCCTAGCATGGAACACTAGGTCCCTATCTAACTATGTTGTTACATTGAATCGAACCATCTCCCGCATATTTCCAATAACTTTTGTAGCTATACCAACCTCACATGTTGCCACATTAGTATCTCTATACTCATCATCTTTGTACTCCATATAAAGCAACTATAGGTTGCCTTTTGTTGTTCCATGTAATTGCTACACTATCTAGGGAAAACATGAATTTGCTGTAGAACATGCTACTATCCCAATCTATATCTATGTACATTAGGAGAAATATGGACTCTCTTCTTTTTCCCTTAAGGAGTGAATAAACAAATATAGGCCTAACCAATGAGAGAGCCAGGATTTCGGATTCATATAACATGAATCTTCTAGTCATATCTTGGCCTAAATCTTCCCTTAGCAATAAAATAAGGGAAAATGTGGGGAATACAATGCTGACACTTCTTGGAAGTTTATGACTGGAAATTTCATTTTCTTATTTTTTATGTTTGACTTTTTATTTCTTCCCTTTTCAGTTTCCCCCTCTTTCTTAGGCGGAACTCAAATTTATTATATCTCTTTCCCCGCTTCTTATTTCTTGACAAAATTTTACAGCCTCATTGTTGCTTGCCCTATCTATAACCCTGTGAAATTTCATTTCCTCTACACAAACACAAAGTGAGTTTCACATGTTTTATGAGAGCAGAGCTTGTTCTACCAAAGCCCTAAGATTTTCTTCATAAAACTTTACATGTATATTGTTCTCTTTCATGCATGTTCTATGGTAAAGTTTTATCTCGTTTGGACAAAACCTATGTAAGTTATGTGCATTCTCTGACATGTAATTTCTTCAGTTTTGGTGCTCTAGGAGTCTCTTACACTCAAGAATAATGATCTTTTTGTTGAGATATCGAGCTCTACTTATGATATGCCAGGGTGACCGTTGTGCATTTATGTCACCGACTTGTTAGCTGCAGATGCGGTTGGTACATCGCCCATGAATAATAGCTAGATGACAGCTATCCTTATCTACTCTAGTTTGTGGCTCAGTTAGTATGCCACCTTAGTTAGTTGAGTTTGGTTTGAGACCCATATATAGGATTCTTCTATTTCTCTGTACTAGAGTTTTTTTGGCTTACACAACTAAGAAGAGGATAACTATTTTCAGCCTCCATCTTTGTGTGTATTCCCCCATTGTGTAAGTGAGAAAGCTACAAGTGAGACTCCTTCCTTCTTTCCCACAATCTTGACATGGTATAAGACCCTGGTTTGTGGTAAGGAGCTCAAGAAAGAAAATCAAGTTCGCGGTGTTCTGGTAAGAGGACCAGTGTTGCTTTCATTTTTCAAGTTTGGGAGCAAGTCTCTGCAGGTAGCACAGCCGAAAAGTGCAAGAGTGCATTGTCTTAGATTGAGACGCCTTTCGCAGTGTAGCAAGAGGACTGTATATGCTGCGGAAAGGGCTTTAGCTCTTGGTTGCCCTATTTTTTTAATTCCAGGCCATTTCAGGGCATGTTTTGGAGGCAGAAGCTTTTCGCACGCAGTCAAGAAAAGGCCCTGTTTTTTGCTGTGTGACCACTATTCTACATGTCGGTGAAAAGTTACCGTAGAAATTGCATCGTATGCCTGTGCGCAGAGACATTGGGAGTTATAGAATCATCCTTGTTGCCTGTTGATGCAAAATCGTCACTAGGAAGTGAATGTGTGGTCAAATATTACTTTCGTCAGTTTTGCAGATTTGCCCTTGTGAGGCTGAAGCTGTGCTTTTTGCAGTGACATAATTTTTTGCAGTGTTCTGTAATGGCGTCTGATTCTCTTTCACAGATTGTCACTGAAAATCTTGACAAGAATAACTTCTAAGCATGGAAGTTTAGAATGATGAATTTTCTTATGGAAAAAGGATATTGGAAATTTGTTGTAGGAAATGAAGAAGAACCAGTTCTTCCTGATGTTCCCAATCAACAGCAAATGCAAGCATTTAAAGAATGGCATCAGAGAGCTAGAAAGGTTATGTACTGGCTGTCTATTAGTATTTCAAACTCTATGATTGTGCATAGTCAGGATGCAAGTACGCCAAAGGAGGCATGGGATACTTTGTCAAAAATGTATAGCACAAATATGCAAGCCAAGAAAATGCAGCTCAAGCAAGAGTTGCACAATGTGCAAAGAGAAAGTATGAACATCAATGACTACCACACGAAGGTGAAGAAGATTGCAGATGCACTTGCTTCCATTGGGTCGCCAGTGGAAGATGATGATTTAGTTTCTGTGACCTTGAATGTTCTAGGAAAGCATTATGCACAGTTCCGAACATCCATTTCCGTCCGTGAAAGATTTTCTGATTTTGAGGAGTTGATTGCTCTTCTAATTTTTGAGGAGCAAAGAAATGGTGGTGCATCTTCTTTAGGAGGAACTTCAAAAGAAGTTGTCTTCTACTTAAATGCTGGAAGAGGTAGAGGCAGAGGTAGAGAAGGCCGATCTGGAGGTCATGGTAGAAATCAAAATATACAGCAAACTCAAGAAAACCAGTTCTATGGAGGAGGACGTGGTAACTCTAGAGGCAGGGGGAGCCAAAGAGGTCGTGGTGGATGGCAAAGAGGGCAAAATACAAACAACAATGTTGAATGCTACTACTGTGGTAAAATGGATCATATAGCTAAAGACTGCTATAAAAAGCATAATGACATCATGAATGGAAATTTTCAACAAGGGAATTATGCATCTTTTAGTAGACAAGGTGATGATAGAAATGAGCATTTGTTTATGGTGCAACACATGACCAATTCTGTGACAAGTGTAGAAGAAAGCAACGATGTGTGGTATGTTGACTCAAGTGCATCAAACCACATGACAGGTCATGCAAAATGAATGCAAGATGCAAGGAAAATAAAAAACCGGAATTTGTGGAGATTGGTGATGATACTGCACATTCTATTGTGCAGATTGGAAAAATTCATTTGTCTATGCAAGATGGAAAAAAGAAATACCTGTCGGATGTATTTCATGTCCCGAATATCACCAAGAACTTGGTTTCTGTTGGTCAAATGGTTGAGCAGGGCTTGTAGGTCAGATTTAATCCTCATGGATGCTTTGTTGAGGATATGAAAAATAAAGGTCACTTGATAGCAAAAGGAAAGAAGAAGGGCAGAATGTTTACGTTGAATGCAAACATGCCTGAATTGAGTGCAGCAATGTTTGCACATGGGACCGATGTAGTTGCAGATATTGATATCTGGCATAAACACATTGGTTATGTTAATGTACAGTGACTTAAATCAATGTAAGCCCAAAATATTATTGCAGGATTGCCTAAATTCAAGGTTGTAGAAATGCATAAGGTATGTGAAGCCTGTCAATTTGGAAAACAGGCAAGGAAACCATTTCCTAGACATGTCCAAGAGAGTAAGAAGCCATTGGAATTAATCCACTCTGATGTGTGGACTACTAAAGCTGCATCTATTGGAGGCTGTCATTATTTTATCACTTTTATTGATGACTATAGTAGAAAAGTTTGGGTGTATTTTATGAAAAAGAAAAGTGAAGTTTTTGGGCATTTCAAAACTCTTAAAGCTATGGTTGAAAAAGAAACTACCCGCAAATAAAATGCCTAAGGTCAGGGAGGGAGAGAGTACATCTCAAATGAGTTTGCAAGGTTCTTGCAGGAGCATGGCATAAAGCAACAATATTCATGTAGTCATACCCTACAACAAAATGGAATTGTAGAAAGAAAAAACAGGCATATTGGAGAGGTATCTCGTGCCATGCTCAATGAAAAAGACCTGCCAGATTTTTACTGGGCTGAGGCAGTTGCTACAACAGTCTACATAATGAACAGGACTTCCACTACAGCAATACATGGCATGACTCCAGAGGATAGATATACTGGTAGGAAACCAGATATTTCTCATTTGAAAATTTTTTGTTACATTGCCTATGGTTACTCTCTGCATAGCAGTAAGGGTATAGATGCTATAACCCTTCTACTCATAAGTTTACAATGAGCAGAGATGTTGTTTTTGATGAGATGAGTAGTTGGTATAAACCAGTGAATGTGATTGATAATGTAGATGCACAAAATGGTAATGCTGCACAGAATTCACAGCAGTAGTCACAAGATATTAGTGGACTTGGAATGTCCTCTAGTAGTGGTTCACATTCTTCACCATGGACAGGCAAATTGAGATCAGGAGAATCTCCTCCAAACAATGCAGATAGTGGTATGCAGGTTTCACAAAAAGAAAAAGAGAAGGTAGATCAGCCCATGTTTGATGTGAGTATAGGTCACTCTTATGTGGATGGTGAATCTAGTGGCTCAGAACAGATCATTGATGATGAGTTGGGTATTCCTTCTATTGTTACACCTCAAGTTAGGAAGACCAGGGATGTTTTGAGAGCACCTTGGAGTGAACCTACTTTGTGCAGGTCTACCAAAGCTAGGTATCTGTTGAATAGGCTGAAATATGATGGATTTACAGCCATTCACTATGCCTATATGGTCAAAGTGATACAGGAACCAGAATCCACTTCTTTTGAGTAAGCCATGGGAAAAGAAAAGTGGGAGAAAGCCATGGATGAAGAAATGGATGCCTTAGAAGCAAATGCTACATGGGAACTGGTACCTTTGCCTAAAGATAAGAATGCAATTGGTTGTAAATGGGTTTATAGGGTGAAGCACAATGCAGATGGTTCTGTGAACAGATACAAGGCAAGATTAGTAGTCAAGGGGTATGCACAAACATATGGCATTGATTATGAAGAAACATTCAGACCGGTTGCAAGGATGGCAATCGTAAGAGCAGTCATTGCTATGGCTACATCAAAGGGATGGTATTTATATTAGATGGATGTAAAGAATGCCTTCTTGCATGGTGATTTGCAAGAAGAGGTCTATATGGAGTAGCCACCAGGTTATGTGCATGCTATTCATCCTTAGTTTGTTTGCAGGTTGAAGAAAGCCTTGTATGGCTTGAAGCAAGCACCTAGAGCATGGTCTAACAAGATAGGATAGTATCTTGTCGCTATTGGCTTCCAGATTTCCAAGGTAGATTTCTCACTTTATGTGAGAAAAACAGAGAAAGGTATTATGCTACTTGCCATTTATGTTGATGATTTGATTATGACAGGTGATAGTGATGAAGATATCCTTTATGTGAAAATGCTATTGAAGCAGAAGTTTGAGATGAAGGATTTGGAAGAGCTACATTATTTCTTGGGCATTGAGGTGATTAGATCACCAAGTGGGATACGGCTCTTTGCAGAGGCAGTATGGATTGGACTCGCTGTCTAAATATGGAATGATAGACTGTAAGCCTATTTCAGTTCCTTTGGAGAAAAATCTGAAGGTGAGCGTAGATGCAGGTGAGCTTTTGGAAGACCCTACTATGTACAGACACATAGTAGGAAGTTTGATTTATATGACTATTACCACGCCAGATTTGAGCTATGTTGTTGGATTGGTAAGTCAGTTTGTGCAGGCTCCAAGGAAACCGCATTTGGATGTAGCTAGACACATACTCAGGTATGTGAAGTCCACATTGCAGTATGGACTATTTTATGAGACTAGGGTTCAGATACAGTTGCATGGATACATTGATGCTGATTGGGATGGTAGTATTTCTGATAGACGATCTACCAATGGATATGTGTTATCTTTTGGGAGTGCTGCAGTCACTTGGAGCAGCAAGAAATAGCCTACAGTTGCCTTGTCAAGCACAGAGGCTGAGTACAGGGGTGCAGCAATGGCTGCATGTGAGGTAGCTTGATTGCATAAGCTACTTTATGATATGCATCAGCCTACAGATGGGCCAGTTGTCATTTATTATGACAACATGAGTAGTATACACTTGGCAAATAACCCAGTCTATCATGCTAGAACAAAGCACATTGAGGTGCATTATCACTATTTGCGAGAGAGGGTTTTACTAGGTCTTATTGATCTAGTTTATGTCAGCACAGAGGATCAGGTAGCTGACATATTTACAAAGGCATTGGGTGCAGAGAAGCTGCACAAGTTCAGAGACCTGCTTGGTGTGTAGGAATTGGGATTGAGCTTGAGGGGGAGTGTTGAGATATCGAGCTCCACTCATGATATGCCAGGGTGACCGTTGTGCATTTATGTCACCAACTTGTTAGCTGCAGATGTGGTTGGTACACCGCCCATGAATAATAGCTAGATGACAGTTATCCTTATCTACTCTAGTTCGTGGCTCAGTTAGTATGCCACCTTAGTTAGTTGAGTTTGGTTTGAGACCCATATATAGGGTTCTTCTATTTCTCTGTACTAGAGTTCTTTTGGCTTACATAACTAAGAAGAGGAAAACTATTTTCAGCCTCCACCTTTGTGTGTATTCCCCCATCGTGTAAGTGAGAAAGCTACAAGTGAGACTCCTTTCTTCTCTCCCACAATCTTGACACTTTTGAACACTCAACTTCTTCTTCAACAGCTTATGGTTTCTTTGTAAACAAAGTTTTAGGTATGTTGTCTTGTTTTTTTGTAAACAAATTTTTAGGTATGTTGTCTTGTTTCTTTATTGCTTCATAGTTAAATTTTATCTCTTTTGGACAAAATGTATGCAAGCTATATGCATACTGAGTTTTCCTTTTTTTTAAACTCCAAGAGTCTTTGAGGGTGGAGAATAATGATTTTTTTAAAAACTCAACTTCTTCAACATTTTTGGACTTTTTTGCAAAGAGAGCCACATATATATTGTCACTTTTTTTTGTTGCTCCATGGTTAAGTTTCAACTCATTTGGACAAAGCCTATGTAAGTTATCTGTATGCTTTGACTCGATATTTTTTTTGTTTTTGTACTCTAGGAATTTGTTAGTGAAGGAACAATGGTCTTGTTATAAGTCAACTTCTTGTTCAATATCTGTGGGCTTCTTTGTGAAAAGAATTACATGTATAAATTTTTTTTAAATCTTTCCATTTAAATATTATTTCATTTGGAGAGAACATTTACAAATTATACATATGTTGATAGGTAACTTTTCTATTTGGTTATCATAGATGTCTTAACGGAGGAAAAATATCAGTAACATACTTGCAATGGAGGTCTTCAATAGGAAAGATAGTGGCAGTAATTGGATTTTTGATAAGCATTATAAGTTGGATTGGATTTTGATGTATTCAAGTACTCAAGGGAGCTTCAAGGTCAGGCATAAGGATGTTGCAAACCCTAGCAAATATTGGAAAGGTAGAATTTTAGAGTTCGAAAAAGTGTTTAATGGAACAAGTACAGTAAAAGAAGTATTGATCCAATATGTTTATACGTACAAACAAATCTCTGTACATGACAAGAACTACATTGCAAATTATTAAAAAAATAGTAAGTTTTTAAATTTTATAATTATTTATTCTTTTGCATCAGAGTTGTTTTTAAAAACCTTTACAGTATTCTAATTTAATCTTGTTTTACTGATAGCTCTATATCCATCAACTTTGCATGAATAACAGAATGTGGAATGTTTCATTGACAAGATACATGTTTGGCATGAAGATATATGTTCTTTGATCTATGATAATAACTCTGCAAGTCAACTTGCAACTCAAAATATCTTTTTTTTAAATTCATTGTATGTAGTAGAAAGCCAGAGATTGTAGCATGTCTCATTGCCACTACTATCTAGTGGTGAATGGTTGATTGGTAGCTTGGAGTTGTCAGGAGCATGTAAGTCCAATATAAAATCCGACATCAATAGTGCTATGAAACCCATCATAGGCTCCAAACATGTGCATCTTAGTTGGTCTATTCCATTCTCATTGTTTGCATATTTGTTAGGTTCATGTGATGTTATGAAGAAAACAAAGATTACTTATCAATGCAAGTGTTCATCCAAGGAATGGATGAGTCAGCTCTTGGGTGAGTCTTAGCAAGTTAAAAGAATACATTTTGATGAGACAATTGAGTGTAGGGTTAACCAATCTGATCTCACATTCAGGTAAATCTTTTTTACTACTTTGAATGTCTTAATACTACAAGATATAGACCTTATACCAACGTTTAAAGTGATGAAAATACAAACAACAAAATTTGCCCCCGTCGTCGCAAAAAGCGTCGTTATTGACGACGCCATAGAAACGTCGCTATATGCGTTCCTATTTGCGTCGCAAATGCGAGGCATATAGCGACGCAACCAGTAAAGTTGAGATGCTCATAGCGAGGCCAATAGCGACGCGAGCAGTAAATTTGCGACGCAAATAGCGATGGTAACAGGGAAAAAAAAATTGTAGCACTATGTGCTGTATGAGAGCCATACAAAATAGTTTTTGCACTACTGCATACAAAGCGTTTGCAAACAAAAAGAATGTATACTGAAATCATAAAACTGATACATGAAATAAATACATGATCGCATAAAATGCGATTGGTACAATCATGAAAGGATATCACTAATACATAGAAAATGTCTACATAGATCAGGCGACTAAAAACTAAAGATGTGTGAGCTCCAAGGATTCAAGGGTGAGCTAGAAATCCTTATCCCCCGAAAGCTCGTCCCGCCGCAAAGGAGCATCGAACGGATTCTGCAGAAAAAAAAAATAACATATCAATCCACCATACAATAATGCATTCAAATATCTCATGGTAACTACGGACAAGAAAGATAAGTGACTTACAGGGCTACCGCGTCTATACAATCGGTCGATCAATGCATTGAGACCGTGCCTTTCTGCATATCGAGTCTCAAGGCCTCGCGGATCGCGATTTGTAATGGAGTGCTGCAAAGAAAACAAAATGCTAACTGTTAGAAACATGATTGTTAGTACAAAGAATATTTCAAAAAAACAAATAAGCAAAACAAAAGAGAAACTTACAAAGTCCTCCAAATATGTCCTATGGCCGCCACTTCCAAGATGATGCACCACTCTGGCCTCGAGTCGTACCCTCGCCTCCTCCCGCCTGCCGACTCCAATATCCTGGCAAATCTGTAGCCTCCTCCCTCAGTTAGCGCAGTCATCTGCATCTAACCACTCGGGCTTTGCAGCCCCAATCTTGATTGCCTTGCATGCGTCGGATAGTCTATGTGACATGTGTGCACGCATGCAATCCATCATCCAGCCCGTAGATTATCTATCTACTGCGGCTGGCACCGAAAACTCCTCGTGCAAGGATGCTACTATGTAGTCCTTGCTCCCCTCCGGTATGTTCTTCCAATGATCCCGGACGTTGTGCCGAAAAACTTGTTGGCACAACTCCCTCATGCGAGCCATCACCCTCCTCCACTCATCATTCATGATGATGGCTCGTGACCTACTATCAACTAGGTATCCATAACCCCTAGGAGTCTGCCTAAGATGGGTCCTCTCCCATCTCCGTCCACGCTCCTGGGAATATCCAGGAGACCCCTATACATCCGGTGTACTGACGACCAAAAGGCGTGCCACCTGCTGACGACTGCGCAAAAGTCGGAGTAACTGGAGTAAACATCCCCACAGGTGTGAAAAATCCTGGAGGTGATGCAGCTCCAGCTGAACGACGAGACGGAGACACCACGTCCGTGTCTCCACAGCAACACCCCCCTGATCCTGATGCAGTCCCTCCCTCTGGCCCAAGTCATGAGCATCGAGATCATCTGCTCGAAGCTGAAGCATCTGATCACGCTGAAGCAAATCTAGCAGAGCGCCCTGATGAAGAACGAGACAGCTCCTGGTCTGCCATCTCTCTGAATCTCGCGAGTTGATCTGGAGACATGTGTGCCATCATGTCCTGAAACTCCTCATCGCTCATCCCTCAACTCATCTTGAAAATATCACCTGCATAGATAAAAAAGATGTTAGAATAATCAATTTAAATTATACAAAGCACAGTAATATAAATCATTTTTGAAAAATCCCTCTTAAAATGCATATCTTATGTACCTTTATTGAAGATCTAAACAACGAATTGAGTAATACAATTCTCCAAGAATGAAGTATTCTATGGTCCCATGTTAATCTCCTGACACAATTGTGCATACACTGGAAGGTCGATAAACATGTCACCACAAAAGAACGAGTCTGCCTCGTTCTCAAAAAATTCTTGGACTTCTATATTTCCATCATTGTTAGCCGATGCGGGCTCCAAGCTTGCAGTGGCCTCCACCCCTTGTAATATCGACCCCTCTATTTGCATATTTTCTTTATCTATGCCTGGAACATCGGTTTGATCATATACTCTCGCACTTCGAGGAGTTGAAGGTATAACATACCACCATCGAGGTTGTCGGGGGTTTGGATAGAAGATTACTTGTTCACAAACACTTACAAAGCGAGTTCAAACCATTGTGACATAAACCATGTCGTATTACAATTAGCAAGCAAATGACTCTTTGCACCTGTTCACAATGGGCCGGCAACACAAAGGTGTCGCGCAAATCCGTCCATTTGTTTTCGGAATCTATTTCGAGAAATCCAGATGGACCTCGTCGAACTGTTGCTCCAGCTCCTCCAAGTACCACTTTGAACCACTGCACGTCGAATAGTATCATGGAGAAGCTACAGTAATCCACCGTAATAATACTTTGTAAGTTCCGTGGGATCCAACAAGTGGTTGACCTGTAAGTGGGTCCAATATGGCAACTCATAGAAAACTGAGAACTGTAGCATTCCATTTGGATGTGATTCCGGGTTTACCATTTTCAGCTCATACCAACTTGCAGCATTCATACGTGCTGGAGGTCGTCCAAGAAAACCTTCCCTAAGTTCATGATCCTCCGGTAAGAAAGCGACGTGTCCTTGATATACCATCTTCTTCATGGTTCATGACCTTCGGGAGTCTAACTATGGCCCATACAATGGACATGCATGATAACCTGAGGTAACCAGACCTGTAAGGCGAGCCACGACCTAGTGAATACTTGATTGAATGAAATACAATATAGATATTACCAGCGAGAATGGAGGTCTGCTCACCTGAGCACTCTCCCAATCCCGGAAAGTCATGCATCGTCCATATGAGAATGGCTCGAATGTTGGCTAACCGCCGACCATCGCGCCTGCTCATATCTTGCACAGTGACCCCCTCCTCCCACAAAATCTTAAGCTCATTGACTAATGGACGAAGATACATGTCCATATTTTTTACTTTGTAGCGGCCCGAGACGAGCAAGCTAAGGATGAGATGTCCTTTCTTCGTAGAAAGCCATGGAGGGATGTTGTAGTTGACAAGCACTATAGGCCACACACTGTAAGAAGTCGAGCGCAAACCGAATGGGTTCACACCATCCATCGCGAGACTGAGCCGAAGATTCCTTGGCTCTCGCTCAAAGCCTGGGAAGGTAGAGTCAATGTGGCTCCATGCGCGCGAATCCGCTGATATTCGTTGAACTCCATCCGTGGACCTATTCTGCACATGCCACGTTGTCAAGCTTGCCATGCCAGACGTGCGAAACATGTGGTTTATGCGAGGGATGAGCGGAAAGTGTCTGAGAACTTTTTGAGGGATGGTTTGCCCTTGTAAGTCTTGTCGATACCTGTGAGCACCACACTTTGGACATGTCCCCATAGTCTCGTATTCATCTCGAAACAATATGCAGTCGTTGATACATGCATGGATGTTATTGTAGTCCATGCCAAGCTTCCGTAAAACATGTCGTGCATCATCACGAGACTCTGGCATGGTATTTGCAGGTGGTAATATATGATATTTCAATAACCTGAAAAAAATCATAAAACACCTTGAAAAAGCACAAATGTTTGCAATAATATTGTTTTTAAAAAAAATCAATGAAGCCTATGTGCAAGGTACCTGAATAACTCAATCACACTCGTATCGCTCCAACTGTATTTTGCTTGCACACTTAAGAGTGCAAGCAATGTCTTCAACCGAGATACTTAGCACCCATCATATAATGGTATGGATGCTTCCTCTCTAAGCGGGTCAGATGTCTCAACATCCATGGGAATCAATGCATCGATCATTGCCTCCATCTCAGGCTCCAAGATTGTAGGTAGGTCGAGAAGGTTGTCTGTCTCCTCTGGCATTGACGGTATAGATGGGCCTTGCGAGTGGTGGATTGGCTCCTGCAATCCATCCATTGCACGTCCACGAACTCTTCTAATTGGCCGCAAAGCGTGCACTCCCCCTTGGGTCGAGACATCACCCCGCTCGATAGAAAATTTACCAACAAGACCCAATCTTATTGTGTATGGTTTTCAATTAGCTTGTGAGTACAATGCATGATTAATATGAACTTCAAATTACCGTTTGCCGAAAATCCGCAATCGCCTGATCAATGATCTCAGATTGAAACTCGCCAAATCGTCGTACATGTTCTATAGACAATCGGCGTTTTCGTCTAATTTCCAACTTGCATTGAGAGCAAGGACATGGGACACGTTGATTAAGATACGTCTCGCGGTTTTGAACAATAAGACTTTCTTCGTTTTCCATCTTATCTACATTACAGCAAACGAGGCTTAAATGGATAGCTTTATGGATATGTACGTCAAGTTGCAAGTTGACCATAAATCTTGCATTGTATATAGTAGTTGAGAGATTTTTCGATGTTATATCTCAGCCTTGTATCATGCTCAAGGATTTTTTTGTCCCGGTAGATAATTATTCGTTATTGTAAAAAACTGCACCAGAGGGCTTTGAGTATAAGTAATCCATTTTGAGCATCATTGAGGATCTCTTAGTCTAATAATAAATCAATCTCAACAAAAAGCATCTTAGAAATGTGGTTTTTTTGTCCTAGGATCGCGTATTAAAATTAATACGCGCCATCTATGAAATTTATCAACTATAGTAATAAAATTTATTTCAATCAATTCTACTCATAGTCATAAGACCTGAGAGAAAATATCCTATACTCAATTTAAGGGATTCTTATTCTATAACAATACTTTTGGGTTCATTTTGATGAAGTACCATAATGACCATTAGCTAGGGTATCATTTTCTTTTAGTCCTTCCGTTGACTAGTTGGCATGATTTCTAATTTGTTATGCCTATAAAGTTAAAACAAAAACAATGACTTATGCATATCACAATTAGATCCCCTACTTGGACATTATGAAGGACATGACCATTTTTAAGCCATCTTAAAGAGTCACCAATGTACGTGGCCCATGGGAAAGCACATTGCATACCATTATCGATAAGTCTATTATCTTAAATTTCCTTCCCCTCCCTCTCCCTCTCTCTCTCTCTCCCTCTCTTTCTCTCTTTCTCTCTCATTTCCTCTCCTAAACAAGCAAAAAAGAAAGTGATTCAAACATTAAACAAGCAAGAGGGAGAGTGAGAGAGAGAATGCACTCTCTCTCTCTCACCCTCTCCCTCTCCCTCTCGTTCTCTTTCTCTCCCGCTCTCATTTCCTTCCCTTCCCTCTCCCTCTCCCTCTCCCTCTCTTTCTCTTTCTCTCCCTCTCTATCTCTCTTTCTCTCTCATTTCCTAAACAAGCTAAAAATAAAGCGATTTAAACATTAAACAAGCAAAAGGGAGAGGGAGAGAGACAATGCACTCTCCCTCTCTTTCTCTTTCTCTCCCTCTCTCATTTCCTTTCCCTCCCTCTCCCTCTCCCTCTCTTTCTCTCTCATTTCCTCTCCTAAACAAGCAAAAAATAAAGTGATTTAAACATTAAACAAGCAAAAGGGAGAGGGAGAGAGAGAATTCACTCTCCCTCCCTTTCTCTTTCTCTCCCTCTCTCATTTTCTCCCCCTCCCTCTCCCTCACCCTCTCTTTCTCTTTCTCTTTCTCTTTCTCTTTCTCTTTCTCTTTCTCTCTCTTCCTCTCCCTCTCCCTCTATTTCTCTCTTACTCTCTCGTTTCCTCTCCTAAACAAGCAAAAAAGAAAGTGATTTAAACATTAAACAAGTAAAAGGGAGAGGGAGAGAGAGAATGCACTCTCCCTCTCTTTCTCTCCCTCTCCCTCTCCCTCTCCCTCTCTTTCTCTTTCTCTTTCTCTCCCTCTCTTTCTCTCTCTCTCCCTCTCCCTCTCTTTCTCTTTCTCTCCCTCTCTCATTTCCTTCCCCTCCCTCTCCCTCTCCCTCTCTTTCTCTTTCTCTCCCTCTCTATCTCTCTTTCTCTCTCATATCCTAAACAAGCAAAAAATAAAGTGATTTAAACATTAAACAAGCAAAAGGAAGAGGGAGAGAGACAATGCACTCTCCCTCTCTTTCTCTTTCTCTCCCTCTCTCATTTCCTTCCTCTCCCTCTCCCTCTCCCTCTCTTTGTCTCCCTCTCTTTGTCTCTCATTTCCTCTCCTAAACAAGCAAAAAATAAAGTGATTTAAACATTAAACAAGCAAAAGGGAGAGGGAGAGAGAGAATGCACTCTCCCTCCCTCTCCCTCTCTTTCTCTTTCTTTCCCTCTCTCATTTCCTCCCCCTCTCTATCCCTCTCCCTCTCCCTCTCCCTCTCTTTCTCTCTTACTGGTGCGCAGATCGGATGCAGATAGCTCACGTGGTAAATCCCAGAAGGTCCCCAAGAACAAAGTACTCTACTTTTTAGCACAAAAACCCATGTAAAAGCAAGCACGACATGAGACAAGAGACCAATTGGGTTCAATCTCCCCCATGCCTTGTGTGAGCGCTTCACAAAGCATGTATTTAATGTATATTTCCAATCTTTATGCTAAAAAATAGCCCAATTACAAAAATATGACAAGCTTTTAGCTTTTGAGTTTGCTTTCTACCAAAAATAAGAAAATAAAGCTAATGGACGGTGCCCATAGTGTTTGGCACGCCCAATCTCAATGTCCAAATAGAAATAACATATCCAGGCGCATAAGCGCATACAAAATAATAATAAATAATCGATGTCTCTATAGACATAACAAAATATAGGCGTGGCGCCTATCAAAATATAGTCCAAAGATCGAAAACCCGCTAGACTCCAATGCTTTCCTCCGCCACTGCTGCTATCTCTACACATCAACTGAAGCATTCACAATCGTTAGTAAAATAACACAATTAAACCGACAAAAGTGAATACCTAGCAGTCTTCAGCTACATAAATAAATCAACTGGTTAGAAATAAATCCTAACCTTAATTTATTACGAGTGCGCACTCTAAACTCATAAACGCTTATTAATTTAATATGCATTTTGCGGAATCACCCGCTATGGAATCACCCATGTACACACTAAATTAATGAAACGCCCGAAAAGGACAGGCGTCCCCATCAACTTCTCGCACAAAGAATCCTCTTTGCGTATGAGCCCCGATCATCTAAGTTTACGGAATCCAGCGTAAAACCTCACGGAATCCACCGTGGAATATGCCTCCTGGCATCATACCCCCGGGGTGGGATAGCAATTGACCTCAATTGCTATTAGCTCAATGTGGAGCTAACAGAGTGGGGAAAGCATTTAGGTCTCTAGCGTGCATCCATTGTGCTTCCTCTACAGGATGGTTCTTAAATTTTACTAGATATCTAGAATACCTTCGGCCAGTTCTAGTGGTCATGTAGTCAGTGTCTATAATGGCTTCTGGTTCAAGTATTTCAGTCTCTTCTTCTAGTAAAGGTGGGTTTTCATAGACAGGGTGGATAGGTAATTGTCCTCTAAATGGTCTCAATAAACTAATATGAAATGTATTATGAATTTTCCAATGGGATGGTAGTTCTAACTTGAATGCATTGTCATTAATCTTATGAATGATTCTAAATGGTCCGTAGAATCTAGGGGCTAATTTGACAACTGGATGTCTATCTACACTTTGCAGTCTACGCTTTTCTATTCTAAGCCAAACATAATCATCAACTTTGAAATTCATGGCTTGTCTTTTCTTGTTGGCTTGTTTGGTATATGATTGTTGGGCTTTAGCAATCATATCCTTGACCTCATCAAAAATAGTGTTATGCATAACAGCAATATCATCGGCACTTTGTATTCTATTAGACAAAGATGCAACAGGTGTAGATAATCTATATCCATAAATAACTTCAAAAGGTGCTTTCTTTGTAGATGTGTGCGGTGTATTATTGTAAGCAAACTGTAATAAATGTAAATGAGTATCCCATGTCTGAGGTTTAGAGATAGTGTATGCACGTAAAAGATCTAGAATAGTGCTATTTGTGGCTTCTGTTTGTCCATTTGTTTCTGGATGAAATGCAGACGAGAAATCAATCTTTGTGCCTAGATTTGCAAACAGTGTAATCCAAAAATTATTACAAAATCGAGAATCTCTATTTGAAATAATCACTTTCGGCAATCCATGGTTAGTAAAAACAGTTTTCAAAAATAACTGTGTTGCTTGTGATGCTGTTAAAGTTTTCTTACATGCAATGAAATATGCTTGCTTACTAAATCTATCTACAATTGTCCAAATCATGTCATGGTTAGATTTAGTATTTGGTAAGCCAGTAATGAAATCCATAGATATATGTTTCCAAGGTTTAGATGGAATAGATAAAGGCATTAATAACCCATACTGTTTACCATGATGTCTTTTTATTCTTTGACAAATCAGACATTCAGAAACAAAATTAGATACATCTGCATCCATATGCGGCCAATAAAAATCTTCAGTTAACATGCGTAATGTAGAAATGATACCTCTATGACCTTGATATGGGGGACAATGAATTTCATTTAAAACAAAAGATCGGAATGGAATAGTAACACACAGTCTCTTGTCAAAGAACATGAATCCATCATTATATGATAATGAATCAATTGGAATGAAATTATTTTGAACTAATTTTTGCCAATCAGAATGAAAAGTAATATCCTGGTGATATGTGTCTTTCATAGCAATCAAAGAATCAAAAGATATGATAGAAATGTTATGAATTGCAGGTCTTCTACTTAATGCATCAGCAACTACATTTTCTTTTCCAGGTTGGTATTGAATGATAGGATGGAAACTTTGAATGAATGAAGCCCATTTGATATGACGATCAGAAATTTGGGGTTGGCTAAGTAGATGTCTAATGCTTTGCTGGTCGGTCTTTATCATGAATTTTGAACCCATTAAATAATGCTTCCATTGTTTTAATGCTTGGACAACTGCTAAGAGTTCCTTGTCATAAGTGGAATATTTGAGCTCAGAGGGTTTCGGCTTAGAACTAGAATATGCTATTGGATGGTTATCTTGCATTAATACGGCTCCTATTCCTGATCCACTAGCATCGGTCACAACTAAAAAGAATGGTCTATTAAAGTCAGGCAATTGTAGGACAGGGGCATTGGTCAATGCACGTTTGAGTAAGTCAAAAGATTTCTGTTGGTTTTCAGTCCATTGATAAACAATGCCTTTCTTAAGAAGTTTGGTCAGTGGTAAAGCAAGTAATGAGAAATTACGTACAAACTTCCTATAGAAACTAGCAAGACCAAGGAATGAGCGTAGTTCATGTACATTTTTAGGAATAGGCCAATGCAATATTGCATCAATTTTCTTAGGATCAACTTTAATTCCTTCTTTTGATACAATATGACCTAGATATTCTATTTCTGTCTTAAAGAATTCACTCTTGTCAGGATTTGCAAACAATTGATTTTCTTTCAGTAATTGAAAAACTAATGATAAATGCTCATAATGCTCTTTTTCACTTTGACTGAACACTAAAATATCATCAAAGAAAACAATCACACAATATTGATATTTTAGAAAAATGCGGTTCATCATTCTACTGAAAGTGGCAGGTGCATTAGTTAATCCGAACGGCATAACTAAGAATTCGTAATGGCCAAACTGTGTCCTGAATGCAGTCTTAAATATGTCGGATCTATCTAACCTCACCTGATGATATCCAGATTTAAGGTCAATTTTACTAAATATAGAAGATCCTTGCAGTTTGTCCATAAGGTCATCAACTCTAGGTATAGGATACCTATTCTTTACAGTGATCTTGTTTAATGCTCGGTAGTCAATACACATCCGATAAGTATTATTCTTTTTCTTGACTAGGAGCATAGGTGCACCGAATGGAGAACTGCTAGGTCGAATTAAACCTCTATTTAGTAATTCTTCTACTTGACTCTGGATTTCTTTTTGCTCTATTTGATTGTGCCTATATGGGGCTTTGCAAGGTGGTTGTGTGCCAGGTATTAGGTCAATCTTATGGTCTTCTGGACGTGATGGAGGTAAACCTGGTGGTAGGTCTTCTGCAAAACAATCCTTAAAATACGCAATAAATTCCTTATGCCTAGGGTGCATATGAGTTTCTTTTGCGTGCAATTCATTCACCCAAATGAGATATGATTTAGTGTTCTTGCGTAGTGCACGTTTTGCTTGAGTATGCGAAAGCAGTGGAAACATATGACATGCATGCATACCAAATAATGTAATAGATTTTCCTTGAAAATTAATATTCATTGTGTGTGTGGAATAATCTATATTGGGATTATGTTGGTGTCTCCATGGCATTCCTAGAATAATGTCGCTAGATTGTAATGGGACAACTAAGAAATTTCTTCTTTCAATATATGGACCAATTTGAATTTCTAAATCTTGAACTTCTTGTGTGCCATTGTACCTAGTACCTAAAAATGCAGCTTTTATGCGATAGTGCGTAGGTACTGTATGCAATTTCAATTCTTTTACCAATTTTACTGAAATAAAGTCATGGGTACTACCGTCATCATGTAATATAATTCTTTCTTTTCCATGCACCATACATTTCATAGTCAACAATGAATGTAAAGTAGGCATACCTGGTAAAGTGTCGGAAGTAGTAGTAGGATCATCTTCTTCTTCAGTGAAATCCGGAATATCCTCATGCTCTTCTTCGTCCATGGCTCCAAGGTAGTTGATATGTGCTGATGGCTTCTTTGAATGACAATTTGCTGCGAGATGGCCTGGCTGGTGACACTTGTAGCATACGATGGGCTTGGCTTTGGTCACATTATTTGCAATTGCTGGGAGTCTGGGTATATTTGGATTTGTTTGTTGAATAGGCTTAGGATTTGGATTGACAGTGGATGGTAATGCAGGTGGTTTAGGCCAATTCTTGCGGAAAGATGGTGATGAAAAACGACCTGGATTAAACCTTCTGAAATTGGAATTGAATTGTTTAGATCCATAATTACCGTTTGCTTGGAATGGTTGTGGTCGTCGATCTCTTCCGCGTAACTTATCTTCAGTGTCGTGGGCTAAGGAGATGGCGTCTTCAAGGGTAGCAGGCTTAAACATATTCACCTCAGCGTAGTAATGTCCAAGAAGTCCAGACATGTACTTCCGCTTATGGGTCGTCTCTGGTACGTCTTCAAGCATGCGTAGCTGTAAGAGTGCATTCCAAAAATGCTCTGTATACTGTGGAATAGGCTCACGATCGCGTTGTTGAAGTAAATCCCATTGCTTGATAGCCTTCTCATGAAATTGCGGTGGTAGGAAATTTTGCATGAACTTCTTCTTGAAATCTTTCCATGTAGCAGGACATTCTATGCTCTTGCGGACTACAGTCCACCAAAGTGATGCTCTGTCTATCAGATGATTAGTAACACACTTGATTTTATCTTTCTCAGGATAAGTTTCCTCATGGAAATAGTCATCAAACTGGCTAATGAATGATAAAACAGTCTTTCCTTCTCTTATGCCATTGAAAGTGCGAAACTTGAAACTTCGTTTACTTATCTTAGATTCCTTGCGAATGGTTTGTGCTTCAAGAGTGGCGTCGATGGTACGGCGAATCAAATCTTCAGCTTGAGGTTCTTCTTTGTCAGTGGACGCTCCTTATAGCTTTGTCAATTGCGCTTGCAAGGCTTGCCTAGCTCTTCACTCTTCGTCCAATTGTAGCATAATAAGATCCAGCTTTTGTTCCATGGTAGGCTCGAGTAGGTCGTCTTCAGCCATAGGATCATCCATATGTGGGGTAGTCATCCTGTAAAACTCAACAAACCTTTCTCACTCAAAATCAGTTAGCGGGATGAGCGTAGCTCAAATTTGGGGTTACAAGGCTATGTATTTTTGGGTATGTTCTTCTTCAATTTGCAGAAATTCTGAAATATTTCTGTCTCCGTTTGCTGAAAGTACTTCAACGAACTTGCAGATAGGTAAAACAGCTTGCTGCGAACAACTTTCCAGTTCAGAGTTTTTGCATACGAACAAGTCTTCTATGAGTTTTAAGCGTTAGTCAGTTCTGATTTAGTCTGACTTGCAGAGTTGCAGACTTAGCAGACTTGCAGAGTTGTTGACTTGCTGGACTTAGGGAAACTTGTAGAACTTAGGCCAACTTATGGAACTTGCAGTACTTCAACTTGATAAACTTGCCAAATCTGACTGAATGTGTATGACCTGTGTAGCTTGTGACTTAGTTTGATTATGGAACTTACGGCTTAGTAAGCCCAATGTGGATTTGAGGTATCGCGGTATGTTGACGTCACGATTGAATCCAGGGAGAAGATACTGACGCCGCCCGAAATTGAATTTGTGAAGCTAAGCTTTATTAAAGCTTAACTAAGCTTTATAACTTTTGATTTTTTTATTTAAAGCTTTTAGGCTTATAGTCATGAAACTTAGCTCTGGTTTTTGACGACTTGATCAAGGAGATGAATACGTGGTTCTCTGCCTGCAGAGCCTGGTCCTTCGCGATCTTGCAGTGGAAATAGGGGTTCTTGATCGCCAGAAATCTGCTTGTATCGACGGTTCGCGACGAGATTGACTGTAGAGGCCGTTTGTTCCTGGAGCTCCGCCTTCGCCCGAGATTGGTAGCGATTGGAAGCCCTTGATCTCTGCTCCGCTCTGATACCACTGGTGCACAGATCGGATGCAGATAGCTCACGTGGTAAATCCCAGAAGGTCCCCAAGAACAAAGTACTCTACTTTTTAGCACAAAAACCCATGTAAAAGCAAGCACGACATGAGACAAGAGACCAATTGGGTTCAATCTTCCCCATGCCTTGTGTGAGCGCTTCACAAAGCATGTATTTAATGTATATTTCCAATCTTTATGCTAAAAAATAGCCCAATTACAAAAATATGACAAGCTTTTAGCTTTTGAGTTTGCTTTCTACCAAAAATAAGAAAATAAAGCTAATGGACGGTGCCCATAGTGTTTGGCACGCCCAATCTCAATGTCCAAATAGAAATAACATATCCAGGCGCATAAGCGCATACAAAATAATAATAAATAATCGATGTCTCTATAGACATAACAAAATATAGGCGTGGCGCCTATCAAAATATAGTCCAAAGATCGAAAACCCGCTAGACTCCAATGCTTTCCTCCGCCACTGCTGCTATCTCTACACATCAACTGAAGCATTCACAATCGTTAGTAAAATAACACAATTAAACCGACAAAAGTGAATACCTAGCAGTCTTCAGCTACATAAATAAATCAACTGGTTAGAAATAAATCCTAACCTTAATTTATTACGAGTGCGCACTCTAAACTCATAAACGCTTATTAATTTAATATGCATTTTGCGGAATCACCCGCTATGGAATCACCCATGTACACACTAAATTAATGAAACGCCCGAAAAGGACAGGCATCCCCATCAACTTCTCGCACAAAGAATCCTCTTTGCGTATGAGCCCCGGTCATCTAAGTTTACGGAATCCACCATAAAACCTCACGGAATCCACCGTGGAATATGCCTCCTGGCATCACTTACTCTCTCGTTTCCTCTCCTAAACAAGCAAAAAAGAAAGTGATTTAAACATTAAACAAGCAAAAGGGAGAGGGAGAGAGAGAATGCACTCTCCCTCTCTTTCTCTTTCTCTCCCTCTCCCTCTCCCTCTCCCTCTCCCTCTCCCTCTCCCTCTCCCTCTCTTTCTCTTTCTCTCCCTCTCTCTCCCTCTCCCTCTCTTTCTCTTTCATTTCCTCTCCTAAACAAGCAAAAGAGAGTGATTTAAACCTTGAACAAGCAAAAGAAAGAGAGAGGGAGACTCACCGATGAGATATGGCGAGCGTGTGGCAGCTTCTCTTTGCGATGAAGGCTCCTCCTCTCCTTCGCGAACAACGGTGGCGGCGGCGGCGGTGGCGGCAAGTCTTCTTCCTCTCCTTCTCTCACAACGGTCGCTCTCTCCCTCGCTCTCGCTCTCAAAACTCTCAATGGAGCAAAAGAAATGAAAACTGCACTCGGGTTTCGGCCGCGTTTTTTCCCTGCAGCCCGTCTCTATTTGCGTCACTATTTGCGTCGCTATTAGCGACGCTATTAGTGACACAAATAGCGATGCCAATAGCAACGCCGCTATCCGCCGTCGCTAATCGGCGTCGCTAGTGGCCCAAATCCTTGTAGTGTAATTTAATTGACATAGGTATTGCTTAGATGAATTGTTATACTATTCACATTTACTTACCCTTAATTTTATTTTTATTACATGTATTTCATTGGTAGACAAACTTTGTGCATTCGATTTTGATATAAAAGATGGAGATTTGTGCATTGAGGTGCAAGAGGACATTGAGGAAGACATTGACACAAACTCTTGGCCACATCTAGAGTATTTTAAGAGGGAGCTTGAGGAGATCACACTCGATCTGAGAGTAGAGGTAGCATAAAGCTTAGCCATTGTGTACCCATCTCCTTCTTGTGTTGTTGAGACACCAACAAGTGATGAACACCCCTCGAGGGGGTGGAATATTTACTTATACATGATGTACTAGAAATTTTGGAGCTAAGGAAAGAAGAGCTATATTGTATTATGGTGCGTGATGCACCTGATGATTTTATAGATTTTGATATATAAGATGTGTTAGCATATGTTGATGAGGTGGCTCAATATGATGGGATGAGTGTTGATGGCATCTCTCCCATTGTGAATATCCAAGAGTAGATTGAGAATTGTTGAGATGACAAGCTCAACACATGCGAATATTGATGATGGACCGCCTGGTTAGATGGGTCCACATGTCTACACTTAGCACATCGGTGGTCATTATGACTCTCATATGGACACTGACTCATTACTTATTATATTCAAGATGTTACACCTATTTACAGCTGGCATAGTTATAGCGCCAGTCGACTAGTGTAGTCGGTTATGCATTGTTTGACTTAGTACGCACTTTCCTTTATGTTATATCTTATCTATACTTTGTGTACATTGTAAAGAGTGTGGAAGAAGAAGAAAAAACCAGCAAGAAAACGTTTTGGCCTCCATCTCTCTTTTTGTCTCTTGAGTGAGCTTCTCTTTGTGCATTCTGTGTGTGTTCGGCACAGCATCTTGAGCAAGTTCCCCCACCACACGATTCTTGACATGGTATCAGAGCCGCGCCACTGAGAGAGGCTGATTTCAAAGGCTGAAGTGAAGGAGAAGAAGCAAGAGATATAGAGGAGGATTTCCATTTCTTTATGCAGGATTCATGCTCTTATCCCATAATTCTTGGACAGCCATTCATCACAGAGATGCGTATGGAAACAAAGGTAATGGATGATGGATCTGCCTATGCACGGATTCGCAGTAAAGATGGCATGAGAGCAGTACAGTTTATGACTGTGTGTGTGAACCATGTTAGAAACAGAGATACTCTTAGAGATGCACCTTTGCCCAGTGTGAGGGATTCGGGTTTTCATTAGGTACCGCCGTTTCGCGAGACGACGGCGGTACAGAGTAGAGGAGATTGGAGTTCTCGCCTCCTGGCAGTAGTGTTTTCTCCTCTAGTTTTCTTGGAATTTCAGCAAATAGTTCGATGAGTTATCAGAAGACTTCTAAGTTGCCTAGAGCTACCAGGCAGTACATATACAGGAAGGAGAAAAATTTGAAAAATGCAGGAATTTTAGAGGATGATGAGCATATAGATGGGATGCATGACAGTATGATTTGTGCTGATACGATGACAGAGATGGAAGATATGCTGAAAACTGATATGCAGAGTTGTCATAGTAATGTATTAGTGCAATCCCTGGACATGTTTCATGAAATTGCAGATTTTGTGTCACAGATTGAGTCAGAGGCTGAGGTGGCTCAGCAAAAAGTGTTGAGTGCTGAAGAGATTCAGCAAACAGAGTTTTCGGCTGATTATGATTAGCTTACAGAGATGCAGAGGGCTGAAAACTTTCAGCCAACAGAGTTTACTGCTGAAATATTTCAGCATCCAGAGTTTAGGGCTGTTTCTATGCAGTCCATAGAGCAGAGGGCTAAGGATATTCAGCCACTAGAGTGCAGAATTGCTGATTTACAGCAAGATTTGAGTAATCAGAAGAGCATAATGAAGCCAGGGTTGACACGAAATACAAGACTTTGGATAAGAAGGTGAAGCCGGTAGCTATACCGCTTCCACCTTACAGTGATCAACAAATAGAGAGGGCTGCCAAACAGCCAATTTTGAGGAATCAGGAGTATATAGGCCATAAAATTTCAGCACAAACTCTTGCTGAATTGAAAATTGGAAATGGTAATTTCTTACTACCCACAGAGAAGCAATGCTTTCAAGAGATGCTTGAGCAACATGGAACGGGGTTTGCTTTTTTCCCGCATAAGATTGGATGTGTGAATCCAAATATTGTTGCTCCTATGGTGATCTTTACTATTCCTCATATTCCATGGAACCTTCGACCTATTCCAGTACCTAAGGCACACCTGCCAAAGCTGATTGATTTGTTGAATGAGAAAATCAGGATGGGAATTCTTGAGCCTTCATCTGCACCATACTCAAATAGGTGGTTTACGGTTCCAAAGAAGAATGGTACTCTCCGATTTATACAGGACATGCAGCCAGTAAACAGAGTTACTAACAGGAATGTTGGTATAGGTCCAGTTATGGATGAGTTTGCAGAAGCATTTGCTGGACGTGCGATCTATTCTTTAGGTGATTTGTATTTGGGATATGATCAGTTTCAGCTAGCTTTGGAAAGTAGGGACATAACCTCCATGAGAACTCCTATTGGGCTTGTTAGGATGTGTACCTTGCCTCAAGGTGCCACTAATTTTGTTGCGCATATGATGAATGCCATGCATAAGGTCCTTCGTGATTATATACCTCAGCTTACCATGCCTTTCTTGGATGATGTGCCCATTAAGGGGTGTGCAAAAGAAGAGAAGAATGAGAGTTTAAATGAGCAGGGATGCAGATACCTTGTGGCTGATCATATTTCAGCTTGTGAGAAGAATTTGGCCAGGTTAGAAGAAGTGAACTTGACACTATCAGGGCAAAAATCTATTTTTGGAGTGAATGAGGTTGTCATTGTTGGACATATGTGTGGATATTATGGCAGGAAACCCTCAGCTGATAAGGTGGATGCTATAGGCAAGATTATGGAGTATTGTTCTACCACTTCGGAGGTTCGGAGATTCATTGGAGCTTGTGTGTTTTATATGATTTGGATACCTCATTTTGCACACATAGCAGATTGTTTATATCAGCTGCTTCGAAAGGGGCAAAAATTCTATTGGGATGAGAGCCACACTAGAGCCATGCGGAAGTTGAAGAAGCTATTGCAGATTGCTCCTACTCTCAGGAAAGCGGATTATAATTGTGGAAGGCCTATTGTATTGACAGTTGACACTAGTCCAATTGGCATAGGTTGCGCTGTGGGTCAAGATGATGCAGATGGAAACAGGTATGCTATTCGCTTTGGAGCGAAACTCCTAAACGACAGACATAGAAGATATCCGCAAATCAAGAGGGAGTTACTGGGGATTGTTACGGCTCTCAAATGTGACAAGAAGTACTTTACTGGAGCTTCAGTTGTGGTAGATATAGATTTCTTGCCATTGATTGGAATGATTACGAGTTGCTCTACTCTGGATATAGCTATGCTGAGATGGATTGCATACATCAAGTCATTAAATCCGGAATTTAAACACATAGCAGGGAAGGATAATCCAGTGGCAGATATGTTGTCTAGAGCTAGATATGATGATGAGGAGACACTACTTGCTGAAGAGGATGATGCAGAAATTTCAGCCACTATGGTTGATCATGTTTGTCATGTCTATGATATTGTGGCTTTCATAGAAGAACTCTATGTTGGAGATTGGTTGTAGATTGGCAAGTACCTTAGTACACTAAGCAAAAGAGATGAATGGACAGATGAAGAGTTCAAGAAGATCAGAAGGAAAGCCTATGGTTATTTTCTCAAGGACGGATTTCTTTGGAAGCATCCGAAGAAAAGAGGCGGATTACCTTTGCAGGTTGTCTGCGATAGAGAGACATAGTTACAGGTGATAAGGGAGTTTCATGAGAGTCCTTGGGCTGGTCATAGAGGAGTGTGGGCTACTTATGAGAAAATCAAGGAGAAATATTGGTGGAAAGGAATGTATAGAGATGTTTCTCACTTTGTAGAGACTTGCAGAGATTGCCAGATGTATTTGGTAGTGCGTCATCGAGATGAGCTTCATCTGACCTATCCGCTATGCATTCATTATAAGTGGGTAGTTGACTTGGTTACTATTCCTATGGGTCTATGGCAGATGAGATATATTGTTTTGGCTAAAGAGGATCTTACCAATCATGTTGAGGATAGATCTTTGAGAACGAAGACCACTAGTGCAGTGTGTAAGTTCTTATTGGAAGAAATTTTCTGCAGGTATGGCTGTGTGGATAAGATCACCGCGGATCGCGGTGAATTGGATGCAGATGAAGCTAGGGAGTTTTTCTCTCAACTAGGAATCAAGTTGGCTCTAACCCACAGCATACAATCCAGAGGGAAATGGAAAGAGTGAAAGAGGGCATCCACCGATAGTGAAAGCATTAGCCAAAGCATGCAGAGGACGGATTGGAGAATGGCCGAGACTTCTACCATTTGCTTTGTGGGCTGATCGTACGACTCACAGTGTTACCACAGGATATATGCCTGTAGAGTTGATGTATGGTCAGAAACCTGTTATGCCGACTGAGACTTGTGCTTTAACTTGGTCAGTTTTACCTTCGCAGGAGGATTTGACGAGAGAGGAGCTCTTAGCTCTTCGGATTTGACAGTTGGAGAGAAGACCAGAGGATATTCAGCTAGCTATTGACAGGTTAAAGGTTGCTAGACTAAGAAATAAGGACAGGTTTGACAGCAGGCATCGATTGCGGCCTAGAACAATAGAAGAGGGAGACTGGGTATTAGTCTTTGATAGGAGCCTTGAAAATCAGCATACTGCGCTTCAAAAGATGGTGAAAAGATGGTTTGGGCCGTACATAGTTAGACATGTCTTTGATAATGCAACATATGAGTTGACAGAATTGGATGGGATAGTGCTTAGAGTGCCTATTGCTGGAAAAAGAATCAAGATTTTCAAGAAAAGAGATGATGAAGATTATGCATTGGAAGAATTTGCAAGAGAAGAGCAACGAGAAGAAACTTCAATGTAAGAGACAGATGATATGACAAATAATCTTGTTGATATACCGGAAATGCACAATGAAGAGATTGATCTATTTGTGAATCTTGATGATAATGATCATGGGTAGTTGGCTCACCCGGAGGATGCGCAGGATTAGAGGGGATGGATGTCGTATAGCTGCACATTCGAGGTGTGAAATCCACCCAGATGTTGTGTGTGTGACATTTGTTACCTTATACATACTTATTTGTTATGTTTGCATTTGTTCTGCGTGGGCAATATAGTGGAGAGGGGTTTGGAGCAAGAGGAACTTATCTAGTTGGCATGTATGTCGAGTATAGAAACCTACCAGATGCTGATGCTTGCAGAAATATTCATCTAGACATACTTATTGAGAATGCCATGATCTCTATGTACGGCAAGTGTGGAAGCATTGCGAAAGTAGAGATAGTGTTTGATGGCTTATCAAGTCCGGATGTTGTCTCGTGGACTGCAGTGCTCACCAATTATGTAGAGCTAGACCAGGGGGAGAAAAAAAAGAAAAGGCGGAAGACGAAAGAAACAGACAAAAGAATTAGATTGAGATAGCCAAGGAAGAAGAGGGAAAAAAAACACACAGTGATGGAGGTCTTATGGCGCTTCTCACAGAATTCTGTAGCCATCTCTAATCATCATCTTGCACTCTCACACACGACATGGTAGCAGAATGCGCTCCCATAACTGTCCTCTTTACAGGTGCAGGTGGAAGAACTGGACATATTGTCTACAAAAATCTCGAGGGGAAGAGGATCAAATGTTGGGAGAAGGGAACAGAGACAGCGAGTCACATCTGATACCGATGAGCTTGACCCCATAGATCTTAATTCCTATACTGATGCACGTCGAGGAGGCTGGGGTGTTGGTCTGAAAGGTGTGCAGCCTAGAGCGGCAAATACCACAGCAACAGAACCTTTGTTTAAACAACGACCATAACCAACACCCGGTGCCATATTTAGGAGGAATGCAGAGATTGTTGCCGAGAAGAAGCAACACGAGGTGCCAAATGAAGCAGATAAGCAAGGTGCTACCAATTCTGGAAGCTTGCACGACTCGATCCTGCTTTTTGTTCCTCTATGGAATCAGAGAGGCCTTGCTGAATCTCCCAGTGATAACACTGCCCTTGCCTGAATGGATTATATTGCCATCCATATAGATACAGCCTATTTGAGCTTGCCTCCACATCGCAGCTTTTGATCCTGAGCACGAAGATGATTACCAAGAATTCTGCGGAAAGAAGAAGACATCTTACAAGTCTTTTCCAGTTATGAATGAAGGAACTTGGATTTTTGAATTCAAATTTTGTGATGTGAGGACTGTCACCCTTGGCTGATGCAAAGAAGATGTTGATGTTCTCCTCAGATCAAGAACTTCTGACCTATATTGCAGAGGACTAACCAGAGTGGGAGATCCGCAATGGCTGTGTGTATTTCCAGAAAGCAATAAATACAGTGTACAAGGAAATATCTTCCTTATAATTGATCAATCAAACTCTGGGCTATGCCAGAGAACTGAAGCGGATAGTTTAAGCTTACAGATTGTAATGATCTTGTCTTGAATGTGCATCCAGTATACCAGATTGCCTGTGTTTCTACCCCATTCAATACAGCCAAGGAGTCAGTAACCAACTCTAACTTGTTTCTCACAAGAGCTCAGTTGGATACTTGTAGAACTAAGATCTCTTATGTTGTACCTCCATCATAACAGGGTAGCTTAGGAGAAAGCTTGTGCCTTTGTATTTCTAGCTTCCTCCACAAGAAGCTTTTTATGGTCTTACTAGACAGCCTGAATCCAAGAAGATCACGATAGTGTTGTATCTTTGAATTCTAGATTTCTGCACATAGTGTTTGAGGTCAAGGATCTACAAATGCAGCATAATTAAATTGGGTGGCCTAAAATCAGTGGACTAATCAGATTTGAAGTCATCTTGTATTTTGCAAACTTCATGGTAGTAATATAAATATTACTTGGCATCATTTTCTCGTCTTGCTTATTCACATGCTGGATCTTCTATCTTGAAATTTGTCAAGGTCCTCTGTGGACGCGGCTTTGCTTTCGAAATCCTTCGACAATGTTGTGCATACACACATTTGGGAGCCTGCACAAAATGTATCTCTTGGAGGCAGTTCATACTTTGTCACATTCATTGATGATTGTTCTAGAAAGCTATGGGTATATTTTATGAAGGAAAAGAGTGAAGCGTTTGAGCACTTTAGAACTTTCAAGGATGCATTTGAAAGAGAAACAAGCTTGAAAGTAAAGTGCTTGAGGTCAGATGGAGGGGGAGAGTACCTCTCGAGTGAGTTCAGTGATTTTCTGAGGTCTCATGGGATAAAGAGACAGTTCACATGCAGGTATACCCCACAGCAAAATGGGGTTGCATAAAGGAAAAACAGGCATATTGCAGAAGTTGCACGCACCTTGATGGCGCTGAAAAGAATATGCCTAAGCATTTTTGTCTGAGACTGTTCATACTGTTGTTTATATTATGAATAGAACTCCCATAGCTGCAGTTCATGGTATGACTCCTAAAGAATGCTTTACTGACAAGAAGCCTGATGTATCGCACTTGAAGGTATTTGGCTGTGTTGCATACATTTATGTGCCAGATGAACTACGGAAGAAGCTTGATCCAAAGGTAGAAAAATATGTTTTTATTGGATACTCTTTAGAGCAGAAAGGGTATCGCTGTTATAACCCTGTCACATGTAAGTTCAGAGTGAGCAGGGATGTCATCTTTGATGAAATGAGCAGTTGGTATGCATCTAGTGGTGATGCATTGGATGATGATGATGATCATGACACTCATGTGCAGGCTGAAAAGAAAGAAGCACTGACTCTTAGTGGACCAGAGACATCATCTGGTAGTCCTTGGTCTGGGAGACTAAGGAGTAGCTCTACATCTTCAGGTGCATCTAGTAGCACTACATGTAAAGACAAAGGAAAGAATAAAGTGTCAGATGGCATTGATGCAGTTCTTGATGGAGACTCCAGTGACTTAGAGAGCTTGGATAATGAGCTTAGTATTCCTTCTGTCAGGACACGAGGTGTACAGAGAGCTCATAGTAATGTAAAGGCTCCATTGAGTGATCCGGTGGTACGCAGATCTAGCTGGGTCAGATATCTTGTTAAAAGATTTGGTTTTGAAGGTTATGCAACTCACCATTATGCTTATATGCTGAAACTAGTTGAGGATGTTGAGCCCATGTTTTGAGGAGGCTGTTGGTCATGCTCATTGGGATGCAGCAATGGATGAGGAGATGGCTGCATTAGAGGCCAATAAGACTTGGGATCTAGTATCATTGCCAAAGGGCAAGAAAGCTATTGGATGTAAGTGGATTTATAAGACTAAGCACAATGCATATGGTTCTATTAGTAGGTACAAAGCTAGGTTGGTTGCAAAAGGCTATGCCCAGACATATGGCATAGATTATGATGAAACCTTCAGTCTAGTTGCTAGGATGGCAACTGTCAGATGCGTGATTGCTTTGGCAGCAGCCAAAGGTTGGAGGTTGTAGCAAATGGATGTGAAGAATGCCTTCTTGCATGGTGATTTGCAGGAAGAAGTGTATATGGATCAACCAGCAGGTTATGAAGATTTAGAGCATCCCACGTATGTGTGTAGGTTGAAGAAGGCGCTCTATGGGCTCAAGCAAGCACCTAAAGCATGGTCTAACAAGATCAGAGAGTATCTTGTTAATATTGGCTTTTATACTTCTGATGCTGATCACTCACTTTATGTGAGAAAAGGAGATGCAGGTTTGGTCATCATAGTCATCTATGTGGATAACTTGATTATTACAAGTGATAGTGATAGTGGGATTGTTGAAGTCAAGGAGTTTTTGAAGAAGAAGTTTGAGATGAAGGATTTAGGTGAGCTAAGGTACTTCCGTGGCATTGAGGTGATCAAATGTGATGATGGTATATGGCAGTCCCAAAGACAGTATGGCTTGGATATGTTGTCCAAGTATAGTATGACATGCGAACCACTTTCAGTCCTGTTGGAGCAGAATGTAAAGTAGAGTGCTGATGTTGGGGATAAGATAGAAGACCCTACTATGTTCAGGAGGATAGTGGAATACCATTTTTCGGAATATGGAAATTTCCCATAAGTTTGGTACACATGAAAAATCTTTGTATTTATCATAACTTGAACACTATGACTCCAAATTGAGCACTCTATAGCTAAAAAGATTCCATTTTTCAAGCACTTTCCAATGATAGGTCACATCATATGGTTTTGAGAAACTTATAGGCATGTTATCCGGGAGTCACCTTTTTAGTATTCAAAACATGGGAATTGGGAGATTCCGAAACTCACTAATATTGTGTTGTGGGGAGTTTGATCTACATGACCATTACAAGGCCAGACTTGAGCTACGCTGTTGGTCTTGTGAGTCAGTTTATGCAAGTATCTAAAAAGCCACATTTGGATGCAGTACATTATGGACTTTTCTATGAGGCAGGTACAGATGTACAGGTATTTGGATACATAGATGTAGATTGGGCTGGTAGTATGTCGGATAGAAGATCTACTAGCGGATACATGTTCTCTCTTGGTAGTGTAACAATTTCTTGGAGCAACAAAAAGAAATCTACAGTTGCTTTGTCAAGTATAGAGGCTGAGTATAGAGGTGGTGCTGTTGCAGCATGTGAGGTAGTATGGATACAAAAGTTATTGGCTAATTTAGATGTGCAAGAGGAAGGTCCAGTTGTCATTTATTGTGACAACATGAGCAGTATACAGTTGGCTAGGAACCCTGTGTTCCATGCCAGGACAAAACATATTGAGGTACACTACCACTTTGTGAGAGAGAAGGCACTAGCAGGTGAGATTGACTTGGTGTATCTCAGCACACAGGATTAGATAGTTGACATCTTCACGAAGGCATTGGATACAGAGAAGCTTCAAAAGTTTCGAAGCTTACTTGGAGTTGTAGAGATGCAGTTGAGCTTGAGGGGGAGTGTTGAGATGATAAGCTCAACACATGCGGACATTGATGATGGACCGCCTGGTTAAATGGGTCCACACGTCTACACTTAGCAGATCGGTGGTCATTATGACTCTCACATGACCACTGACTCATTACATATTATATTCAGGTTATTACACCTATTTACAGCTAGCATAGTTATAGCGCCAGTCGGCTAGTATAGTTGATTATGCATTGTTTGACTTACTAGGCCACTTTCCTTTATGTTGTATCTTATCTATACTTTGTTACATTGTAAAGAGTGTGGAAGAAGAAGAAAAAATCAGCAAGAAAAAGTTTTGGCCTCCATCTCTCTTCTTGTCTCTTGAGTGAGCTTCTCCTTGTGCATTCTGTGTGTGTTCTACGCAGCATCTTGAGTAAGTCCCCCCACCATGCGATTCTTGACAAGAATGCAGCGCCATAATATGAGATCTCAGATGAGGAGTTCAAGCAGTTGCAAGAAAGCATTTTTGGACCTTGACTCGACTACGTATTACCTTCCCAAGAGAGACGAGAGTGGCCCAGTTGCATGAGCAGACCTAGATGCTCCATTACAGTAGTAGCAAATAGATGATGCAGAGAAGGTAATGCTATCGAATTCACGTAAAAATTTTCAATTAGGGCCTCTAGGGCATTGAGAGTGTGCATATAAAATTTTACCGGGATTGGGCCCCCAGAGCAGCCCTGGCTAGAGACTCGCGTCTAGGGACTTGAATTTGCACAGAGGCGAGTCTTTGGCCAGGGTTTCTCTAGGGATCCAATCTCAGCAAAATTTTATGTGCATACTCTGGATGCGCTAGGGGCCCTATTAGTAAATATTTATGTGAATCCAATGTATATATCTTTAGCACACTCCATGCATAGTGAGTTTGACACTAAACTTGTGTGATGCAGGACATTTTCTATATATATGAATTTTCATCTAGACAAGGTAGCTGATCTAGTAGCCAAGGAAGGTGTAGGACTCGGCATTGAAGGAGTATATTGGCTAGCTTGTGAGCAACATTATTGTATTCCATAAGACATGCTCTTCAACTTTTGATGAGAACCTCTTGAAGTTGAGGGCACTAATGAAGGTTGGGCCCTTCCAGACCATCCCAGTGAACTCTAGCTTGGAGAAAGTAGTGTTGCTTTGATGTTTGAAGCTCCTCTACTTATTCTCTAGTATTAGGTATGGGTCACTTTTTCCATAGTGGCCCGTGGCATGGTTGTTGGTGTTGAAGACCCCAATGTCATTAGGTAGGAACTACTATGGCAAAATGTGATGTTGCCTTTGATCAAGAATAGCTCTAACCATGGATAGTATAGCTTAAAGAAGCCTAGGAGAGAGTATATGTACTTAGTGCCAAATGATATCTTATCATCAATGTAATGTAATTTGTAATCTTATCCTGAAGCAATGAAAACCAATATTTGTTGGATTTACGTACAATGTAGTTTGTCATACTCATAGTTTATTATTGTTTTTTACTTGAATGTTACTTTTATTTATCGGATTTATATGCAACAATTTAATACGTAGTGCTTTATTGAGTTCGTGCGCAACATGTATTCATTCGAACGTATGTAACGATAACTCAAAGATATAAATAAAATAAATAACAAGCAAATAAAAAAATAAGATGCAGTAAAAAAATTATATTCATATTCATAACATTTTACATGGAATCCATTATAACCAGGGTTTTACAAAATCTCTTTGGAAGCTACATTCCGTATATGTTTTGGTAGTACATCCCTATCGTTAATCTCCATGAGGACTATCCTTCCATTGCGGGAAGAATCTCACTATCCGCAAATCCCTATTGGCGATTGTGAATCTCCTTGCATGTATTGCTGCATAGACCGAGTCTTCGAACACGTCGATATGACGTAAGTTTCGACAGCTTTCTGTAGTGCAAGGAGAACTTGTGCAGTCCAACAATCGGGTTGTTGCAAGCATGTTCCATTTGGGAAGTGCCTCCTACTATTCTTAATGAGTATGCCATCCATAATCTCATGCACTAGCTTCTAGAATGGAGCCTTTGGTATGAGGAGGTGCGTGGTCTTTTGGTAATGGCGGATCTCACAAAGAGCCACAGTGCCTGGCTTTCATTAACGCTTGCGATGTTGGCATGGTGGTGGTGTGAAGTTGGGGGAGGTGGCTTGTGCATAGGATTTCTAGAGGGGCGTCTCCGGGCCACTTGCTTGGTGCGTGCCATGTCTTCTAGGAGAGAAAACTCAAAACTTAAAAGTGAAATGTGTAAAATGAGGTGAAACTTTAAACTTATAGTAAAACTTTCAAAAAACCCTTAAACCTGAATTAATGTATCCAGGATTTGGAAAAATATGACCATTGATCCGATTGATGTGAAATTTTACATGTGGACTTCTCTAGGGTATATCAACTACCTAAAATTTTTGTGGCCTCATCAGAAGTCTCTGGGACACCTGTCCAGAGGCTAGTATCTAGAGTCGTGAATCTGCACATTCAAGGCTCTAGACGCGAGCCTCCAAACAAGTCTCCTAGAGACTTCTGATGGGGCCAAGTTTCTAATATCCATGAGTTTTTATGATGCACGGCATGTGGGTGAAGTTTCACCAGATTTTGATTTATAAAATTGATGGTTCAATCATTTCTTGAAATGCATTAATTAGATTATACTTCATTGATAAAAAAATACTTTACCACCACACCAAGTGTGTGCAATTGCATATTAAATGTGTTGTTAACCAAACTATGTGAAATATTGAAAACTTAAAAATTCACAAAAAATAAGTCATGGGTCAAATGAAATATCGCATATCGGATATAGTGTTGTCAAACTGCTAGATACAGTAAAGATATAGTGCATTAGCCCATGTATAGCTGATCACTGATGTGTGTGTGATTGCGCATTGAATTTATCCTCAACAAAAATATTTTCAAAATTAGAAACTTGGAAATACGCACAATGCAAATTATGGCAAAATAGAATATCAAATATCAGATTTGATATTACAAAACCATGAAATACACGTTAGATAGTGCATTACACCAAGTACAACTAGAGGTAGATAAAATTTAGCTCCATTTTGTAGACCACTACCCCTTACAATCTACAACCAAACTTGAGCTAAAAACATAGATCTAATTACAAGGTAGCTTCTCAAAGCATATTGCTGACATTAAGATTAAATACATTCTTGTTGTTGCAGATCCTACGAACAAGAATCATATCTATGGGCTTAATAGTGATATGTCGGGCATGAATGACTAAAAGTTGAGAATCGCCCATTAGATCAATCAAATACCTTTCAACTACTTCTTGGAGAGTAAGCAAGGCTTGGCTTGACCATCACCCCACATTCCTGGACTAGCTCCTTGAAAAGAACTTGTGATGATGCCCTAATTGCACATCTTGCAATATTTATCACACCAACCTAGAGAATGGTGTCTCAGTAATAATCAAGTTGGCACTCTTCTAGAATTTCCCTATCTCACGTAGCGCAGATGTGCCTAGTCTCCATCTTTGCTTCTTATGTGTTGGAGGACGTGTATTACCAGTTGGAGTAGTATTGGGAGGTGGAGCAACTGGAGCATGTGGATCACCATTTTTGGACAATGGCAAACCATCATTATTGACTACACTAGGGCCACAATTGTTGGACACAATAGCACCACCATTATTAGCTGTAGTGGGACCACCGTTGTCGGCCACCAAGGGACCTTTGTCACTCACAGTATGCTCACTAGATTCGGAAGAGTATTGAGCTCTTGCTCTTGTAGGCACCTTCTTGAAAGGAATCTTGGAACATGCCATGGTTGTGATGATGAAGGATAGAAATGTGAAGTGTAGAGTAAAGAGTAATGGGAAAAATTGAAAGGAGAGACTTGACTTAAGTACAAAAATTTTAAACTTATTGTGGTGTAAATGAACTTTAAAATTAAAAAACATAGTTTGAAATCGACTTTGAAAAACATAGTGACAAACCTTCAAAATTTTAAACAAAATTTGCAAGACATCTCATGTTTAAGATAGGAGTATTGATGTGTCATATCCTAGGTATCTATGCTCTCTCGTGGACTCTAAATGCATCAAAAGTATTAACTTTATCTAGATCTCCATTTCTTGCCATCTCTCTCTTGGGTTGCCAACCACTCTATGTAGCGTTGTCTAGTTGTGTTGTTTTCATATCTTGCTTTTCTCACTTCATATATTGTCCTACTTGTAAATTTTGCTTAAGAGGTTTTGGACTTCTTTATTTTTTCTTGTATCGTATCTCTAATCTCCTATACTACCATTGTAATAGTTGCCCCATAGAATTGGAATCATTGATGCCACCTCCATGATCAGTTGCCTTTTGAAAAGCACAGTGAGCTTGCCAATGAGATCGTTCCATACCTTGAGTTGACCATACTGCCAAACTTCCTTGATTTGCAAAGTATGGACCATGTGCTTCAAGTATATACTGCATAATAAGAGAGATTAGAAACACAAACTACTTTGAAATGATGATTTTTTTTACAATGGCAACAATATTGACTATGTAGTGTGTTATATTTTTTGTAATCCATGCCTCCACCATGGACTTATGAAATTTAGCAACTATCTCTTTAAATGTATTGGTATCACCATCCCGAAACCTCAACTTTTGTAAGAGAGCTACTAATCTATCTAGGTATATCCACACTTCTGCCTTTGCAATCCTCGTTCATCTCCCATTGCTCAAATCCGGAACAAGGTGCAACTTTTTTCATGCTTCATACTTCTTTGGTTATTTTACAAGTATACTTCCTTCCTAATCTCGAGGTGGAGATATAAACTTCCTAGCCTTGGGTTCGCCAAAGCATGGCTTACAAGGGATATTTCCACTCTTTCTCGATTTTTTCTTGTCTTTTTTTATTTCTACTTGGCTCCCATGCAATCCAACTTCAGAGATGACTTTTTCTACCTTATTGCATGTACCATCACCTTCTATACATGTTGCATCTTGTATGCAAAGCATATATATTCATATACTAGCTTCTCAATTATTCTAACCAAACAATGCAATTTGCAAAAGTGAACCCTTGTTAGTGGTATTTTCAAAATCGGACACCTGTTTGGATCCACTAGAACTAGCATTTTATTTCTCATGAATTTTTAATCACGTGTTGGAGCACCTTATTGTCTTGCCTTGGCAAGCCATTCTTTCTTTCCATCTTTCCCTTTCTTCCTAGTTTGCATGTAGTATATGCACAAAAATTTTACATTTGTTGCATTTGATAAACCATACACTTTAATATTTTTAAATCACCTGCAAGATGCCTTTCAACTTGATAGTCCCCAAACCCCTCGATGTGTAAAATTGCTCCATTATTTTGATGTTGAATAACATTGGGTATATTAGTGAGGTTATAAAAAACTTTAAGTACTTCATGGTACTCCTTTGGTACTTCAAATGCTACAAGCCACCATATTTCATTTTGTGACTGTACATTGAAGTATAAAGGATGGTTTTCATCAATGTTGGGATCAAATGCTCAATTCATAAGTGTTATACTCACACGTTCAAGTTTTTTCTCCTTAATAATCTCACTCTCATCAAGTTTGAGGACAAACTTAAGCTTGCCTCTACACTCTTCCATAAACATATTGTAGAACTTGACCATAGCAATCTGAACCCTACATATATCCAATACAAATTTGTTGGATGCATTCAATACAAATGCAACTTCTTTGGAACCATACTTCAATATATGTGTATTTTTCAGATGCATTGGATTACCAATTAGTTCTAAAACTTTCTAATTTAGTTGTTTTCGAGCATTCTTCACGTGAAATGGTTTTGGTAGAGGCATTATTCGCTTAGTTTTAAAGACTTGCTTAAATCCTGTATTCAATTATTAATAGAGCATACTATATGACTTAGAACTCATTCCCACCTTGTCACTTAATCCCTGAGCATCTGTAGTAGTAAATAACTTGCTCACATCCCTAAGATATTCACTTGCAACACCATCTACAATGTCCCTAAATTTACAATTTTCCAATGCATTTTTGACCATATCCTTGGTTAGGACTTTGGCAATAGTATCATTGTTTGCATGAGGGAACATATTTCTCATTGTAGCAAATTAAGCATATATCCGTCTATGATATCGTCCACTTCCTTTGGTTAAATGGTGAATTGGTTTAACTAATCAGATGCGCCGACATGCTTCTTTGGTTTTTTAAGTGGGCCCAATCTCCAAAGTTTTTGTGAGCTTCCTCTTTATGTTTCGATTCTTCTTCTCTAAGTCCATAACTTTAGATTGTAACTCCATATTTTGCACGTGTGTAGCATGCATAGCATATTAAATGATAGACATTGCTTGTTGTAGGCTATGGTTCTCCCTATCCTTCTCAGTCAATAATCTATCATTTTCCATCAAAGACTGTATATTTCCTTGTAATCATGCTTTATATTTGTCAAGACTTGATGAACCCCTACTAATCCTTGTGTGAAAAATCTGCATGTATATCCATACAATCTTTCATTACCTTTGCAAACAAACTTTACAAATGATGTAAGCTCTTCAAATTGTGGTGGCCTTTGAGTAATTGGATCAGGTGGATAAATGCACCTATCAATCCAAAGGTCCATGTTTTTTTCCCCTGCATTTCTTTCTTGTTGCATCCTATATCTTATTGTATCATCCCTTTCAACACTTCTTTTGAACATTTGTGCATATTCATTCTCCAATTGAAAGTGAATGTCTCTCTTTCTCTTGGTACATCCTACATCTGCATCCTGTAAAAAAAAATATATGCAAATTTCAACTTGGATTAACATTCAAATCACACAATCACACTCCTTTGATTCACTACATCTGTGTTCTTTTCTACCCAATTGGATCTTATCTCTTTCTCTTGATTTCAACCATGATAGAGTCTAATAAATCCCTAATTTGCCTGTAATCTTAGCTTTTAATCTACGTCTAATTAGGATCCAATCTTATCTTCTGTTCTATCCAAAATATTCTCTCTCTCTCTCTCTCCGTTTCTCTCTCTCCCTCAAGAAGAATTGATGAAAGATATTTAAACTCATTTATACAGAAGCTTGGCTAGTGGTGGAGAACAATAACATAATCTTATATTCTACCCTAATTTACTCTATGTCACTCTATTACTTATTTTCTTAGTTGATCTCACACAATATTCTCTCTTCCCCCCTCTTTCTCTTTATGAATTGAGAGTTAAGGATTAAACAACAACTATGAAGAATAATAACATCAAAGAGATTAAAAAAATAAAGATACCTCAATTATCACTTAATTGCTTATAGTATAGAGTATTGAAGATGAAGATATCTTATAGCACAGTACTGAAGAGGGAGATTTCTTGTAGCAAGGTAGAGAGTGTTGCAGATAGAGATTATTTGATCTCAGCAAATGCTATCAAAATCACTCTTGAGATTACTTGTAGTAGGGTAGAGAGTGTTGTAGATAGTACTCAGTGTTGCTTCAAAAGAATTCGTATGCAAGAAACCATATTCTGGATGGAAGAAGAATAGTACACAAAATTTTGGACAAAACTAGAGCTTTGAGATGGAATGAAGAAATACCCAAAAATAGGCATATAATTTTCTAAAAATGATAAAAATTTACAAGGAAACTCTTGAGTCAAAAATGTGTCTTTGGGTAAAAAATAATCTTAAAAAATGATGTGTACGTCATTTTATATCGTTTTTTAAATTTTGTCCTTTTAAGAAGCAAGAATGAGAACGATTCTAATATATTTTTATGTTGAAAAGTCATGAGGGCATTAAAGAGTTGTATATTAATGATTGGATTCATTTTTAGAGAAAATAGAATTGTATTTTTTAAGTTATGTGGATTTTGAGAAAAAATGACATTATCGTACAGTTTGAGAATAAAATAATGGGTGAAATCTTTTGAAAATACAAATACGAGATTTGCTTGATTGTAGAAGATATCTTATTCTAATATTATTTTGGAATCTCTTTTTAGAGAGAGAGAGATGAGAGAAATCCCTTAAGGGGCAAAAAAGAGAGCCCATATTTCTCATAATGTCAAAATACTTGTATATCCTTACTTGTCTCATAAAAAAGTCCATAATACAAAGTGAACTTCATATGTAACATTCTGCCACCAATACAAACTCCCCTCTCCCAATGTTAATGAAAGGAGTTTAATTTTTATTAAAATCCCACTCCCTAGCCGCCGCCGAATAGATGGCAAGGGAGGGAGGTTGACGACAATGCTGAGGTGGGAGGAAGGGAAGTTGGCAAGGACAACGATGTCGATGACAAAGAGGGAGAGGCCACGGGCCTACTATCCCTCTACATCGCCATGCAACCGATAGGTGGTGGGTGGGGGAGACGACCAGCACTCCATGTCCCCCCCTAAAAAAAGGACCCCCCACCCAAATTACAAGGGGGCAGAAAAGGCCTTAGGAAGAGGCTTAACGACCTGAGCGTGCAAAGAGAGAGAGAGAGAGAGAGAGAGAGAGAGAGAGAGAGAGAGAGAGAGAGAGAGAGAGAGAGAGAGAGAGAGAGAGAGAGAGAGAGAGAGAGAGACTCTCTCTCTTCCCCTCCTAAGAGCATGGCCACACACATCCCCGCTGCCGCGAACCCATACCCCTTGTTCTGCTTGGATTACTCGCAATGTATTTTTCTCCCCAATTGATCCACTAATCGAGCACAAGGTGTAAAATTCTTGTGCAACTCATGTCTAAGGGAGATGAAGATTGAGAATGGCCCCTAGGAAAAAAATGATGCGCACGGATGGAAACCCCACAACAAGCAATGAAGCCTCGGGCGAGGATAGTACTGCCCATCCATGGTATTGGTCGTAAGTAATGTATTTCCATTGCTTGCTTTCCGCATGAGATACATTAGAATAGGACATTGAAAAGGATAAGCTGCAACGCAAGTATTCGAAGAATTGGATTCCCCAAATGTGTGTATCAAGAGAAGTTACCCGTATTTAGATGCTATGCGACGAATTCATAAATGACATATAAGGCTTCAAGAATTTTGAACTTCTCATCCTCGCAATAATAGGTGCGTTTTCATAACTTTGAAGGTATATGTTCCAACTTGCATGCCTAAAGGATTGCATGGCAAGCAACTTAGTCTAGAAGAGAACCATTTCCAAAGCTCTAGACCTTTGCCCAAGCTCTCGTTAATAGCTCATGTTAATAGATTGGGAATCTTGAGGTTGTACTTAGCTAGTACAAATAATGATCACAAGGATTAAAGACTAAGATGCCTTGGGATCCGTCCAATAACCACTATGCTTATCAATCCAAATTTGTGGATTGGGCTGGATGCAACAACAACTCTAGGTAGGTGAAGAGCTCAAGGATTAGGAAACCCTAAGTCGAAGGAAAGACCGATGCTTTTGTACTTGTTGGGAAGAAGGCTAGGTTATTAATCAACTTAAGTGACTACTAGGACTTATGTCTTGTATAATGTTTGAAACCTTAACTTATGCCTTAGCCAAAAGAAGGGTGTGCTAAGTAAATTTTACATAGAACCTCTCTTGGTCCCAAGGAGGGAGGGCAAATATGCAATGGAAAGGTTATCGGGACTATTTCTACAATGTTTGGAAAAGGATACCATTGTTTTTGGTTGATTAATCAAACAATGTCCTAAATTATTTTGCATTAAAATAATTGTTGAGATGTGATCTGGATGATTATTCCAAGTACTTTTGTTTGATGATATATGCATGGCAGGGGTCAATAATGACAAGTTGCCATGGGGAATAAAGGAATGTTTTTCTAAAAGATGATATTAGATTGATTTTCTTGATTGTTCTTGATTCTTAATTGGATTAATTAAGGAAGGATATTTTTGTATGGGCAGATCATCTCCAAGGTCACGCAACATTTCAACCCGAGAGGGCACTGCTCGATTCACAGGCCGATAGTCAAGTGGTGAAAAGGCCAACCATGGAAGTTGTGTCTCGCTTCTAGGTTGCCTGGGGTTAGTGGAGCTCTGGACACCCCTTGCCTAGGCTGGAACGGAGTTGTAGACTGCTGTGAGTCCAATGTCTAGGGAGTTGAAAGATCATATTCTAGGAAATGGATGGAAATTATTGTGCCATGTGATTGGGACTAGGTACTTCTATTGGAAAGAAGGGATACATAATTTCTCTTGTATGGGTAGGAGACAAAGATTAACATGAAGATAAATTAAGGAATTTGTTTGAACTTGTTTGTCAAATGATTGCTTGCTCTGTATTTGTGTCTATGCCATAAATTATGCAAACAAACCATGTTCCATAAAAGGCCTAATTAAGGAAGCTGATTTTGAATGTCACATATAAATGTGATAGGACCTAATTAGAAAACTAAAGCTATCAAGGGAAGCGGGTGGGTAGAACCCCAACGGGACTGTTCTACGGCGAGGTAGTCCTAGAGAATTGGGAGACTTCTGACAAGGTTATAGATTCGTACAACTTTTGGGTATTGTTAGGTTAGACCCCGATACATGCCGTTTTAGGAGACCAAAATGGGACTATACCCTATCGACAGAGAGGTTGAGTGGCACATCCCTCTCATTTTCCATTCTCTTTGAACCAAGTGCGGTATGGATATGCTTCAGCTTGGGTGCGTAAAGTAGAAAGTCCAAGACCAGCCGATGCTAGAATGTTGTCAAAGGAGACCTTGACCACTAGGAACCTAGATTTCAAGTCGACAATCCTACTGGGTTCGGCCACAAACGTTCTATTCGAGAGGCAGACTTAGGAAACCCTAGGCGACAAACCTCAGAATATTCCATGAGAGTGCTAGGCAGGGACACTTAGATTTATTTCTCGATGGATTGCTAAAACGTGCATGAAAAGCCAATAGGCGGGCACGTTATATCATATACCTCAATATGCATCTAACTACATCCAAATGAGAATTTCTAGGTATCTACATAAATTGACTAACAAGGCCAACAACATAACTCAAGTCTGGCCTTCTAATAGTCATGTAAATCAAACTCCCTACTATCGTCTCTACCTTTGGGACAACCATATACCATCATCACATCTGATCACCTCAATACCAAGAAAGTATCTCACCTCGCTCAAATTCTTCATCTCAAACTTCTTTTTCAAAAGGTCCTTGACTTTAGCATTCCTGATATCATTGTTACATGTAATAATCAAGCCATCCACATAGATGACTATGCTAACCAATCCCACATCTTCTTTTTTCACATAAAGTGAGTGATCAACATGAGAAACATAAAATCCAATGTTGACAAGATACTCTCCAATCTCATCAAACCATTCTCTAGGTACTTGTTTCAACCCATAGATCACCTTCTTTAACATGTACATATATGTGGGATACTATAAATCCTCATAACTTGTTGGCTGTTCCATATACATCTTTTCTTATAATTCACCATGCAAGAAGGTGTTTTTTGTTACAACTATATATATCATCTCTCACTTGACTTGGGTCTCACCTATATATACTAACTCTACATCAATATCATTCATTCTTTGGGAGCATGTCTTGTGTATCTCTCTCGTACTCTCTCTCTCTCGTACTCTCTCTCTCTCTCAACATGGTATCAGAGCTATGGATGCATAGCAACAATAAGGAAGATAAGTTGTTTCATTGTTTATACTTGATTGAATTCTTTGCACAAGTGATGATTTGATACATGCTCTCGAATCCTGTCAAAACAGCTTGTCAATCAGAGTTCTGGATCAAAAGTTATGATAGTTCAGGATTCAAGACAGCAATTCTGCTCGAATCTGCGATTCTTTATTTAAAACTGTATTTCTAATTACAGTTTGTTAATCCCCAATTACAGTTTATTAATCGCTCGTCTTCGTTAATGATGTTGATTACGACAAGCAAACATCTTGCTATTTTTAGCGATGTTTTATTATCGTTCACGTTATTTGCTCGATTGAAATAGCACTTTTCTTATATGCGTCATCTCGTCTTGCACGTTACGTCTCTCTATTTCGGGCTTTCTTTTTAGTCACTCAATACTTTTCGTCGTTCTTACGTGCATATCCCTATTTTGATTGTCATGCGTCTCAACTACGCTCGTCTTGATCATGGTTTGTAGATTCTGCGATCTCATCTTATTTGTTTTCTCTTGACATACAGGCATGGCCAATTGCGTAATTGTTAACAGATATCCGTCTTGCCAACGTTCGGTTCCCTTCTTCCAAGGACAAGGCTTTCCTGGGTGGAAAGCAAAGATGATGCTAATTCTTGAAGGTGACAAATTATTTGATATTGTTTTGGGCGACCTGTCTTGCCCAGTTCAACCTATTGATGTGATGAATAACAATTATGTGATTACTGATGGTCCATTATTTGAACAATGGAAAATTGATCATGCTGATTGGATTCGTCGTGACAAAGCGGCTCGTAGTTATATATTTTCTACACTTCCTAACTCACTTATGTTGGATGTCTTTCATCTGGAAACCTCTCATGCTATTTGGGAGTATCTTATCTCAACGTTTGAGAAGAAATCGGTCACCGAAATTTTATATCTCCAAACTTGTTTGAAGAATCTTCAATATAAGGTTGGTACTTCTATGCACTCTCATATCGAGGCTTTTAAAGACATTATCAATCAGCTTGGTGCTACTGGTGCTCCTGTTGCTAAAAATTAGATTGTTACTCAACTTCTTCATACCATCAAAGATCCTTTATATGACAATATCATCACTATTTTGTCTAACAAGGATGATATTCACTTTGACAAAGCATGTATATCTCTTATTGAATATTCTCAACGTCATGAGCATCATTTGGAAAATCTGATGCTGTTTTGGTCACTCGCGAACAAAGGGATTTTGATGCTGCTTTTGTTGCTCGCAAGCGTCCTGCTTCACGTTTTCAGCAGGGTGGATGCCCTAATCCAGGTAGTAAATCTTCTCGTCTTGCTTATCTTAACAAACATTGTTCTTATTGTGATAAGAAAGGTCACGTGGCTTCTGATTGCTGGGCACGCCAATATGATGAGGAGCATAGAGTTACTACAAAGCAACCTCGCTCATCCAAAAGTTTTCCTCCTTGTGATTATTGTGCACATACAGATCATCCATCTCGTCGTTGTTATAAACGCAGATATGATGAAGAACGTTCTCGAGCTTATATTGTTCAACAAACTACAACTGATGATGATCATACTCATCAGGAGCTCAATTTCGTCCATTATGATATCTCTCCAGAAAAGGTACTTCATGTTCATGATGGTTCTCTATTCATCGTTGATTCAGGTGCCACTGGAAACATGACATACCAATCGCAGTGGCTTCACAATTATCATTCTCTTCCTATCAAGAAGTTTGTTTACCTTGCGGATGATATGACTTGTCAAGTCAAAGGAGTGGGTGATTTATATCTGGGGACTGTTTCATCCACTAGAATATTAAGAGGAGTTCTTCATGTTCCAGATTTGCAAAGAAATCTTCTTTCTGTTGCTCGTCTAGTTGATCTTGGTTTGTTTGTTGGCTTTGATCATAATCAATGTCATATAGAGAAAGACGGGCATACTATAGCAGTGGCTCCTCGACATGGTAATCTATTTGAGCTATCATTGAACGATACAGTTGCAAATGTTGTTACTGCCCCTGGAGATGCAGATTGCAAATTATGGCATCAACGATTTGCACACTCCGATTTTGCCAAAATTCTTGATCTTCATCGTCATGGTCTTGTGCAAGGTATGGATCTTAAATCTCATCCACGTATGGGAATATGTGAGTACTGTGCACTTGGAAAACACCATCGTTCGCCTTTCCACACTTCTACTTCATCACATTCCTGTGCTCTCTTGGATTTGGTTCATACCGATATTTGCGGTCCTTTTCCTGCCTCAAAGTTTCAATATCGATATTTTATAACTTTCATTGATGATTTCTCATGGTACACACATGTCTATCTTCTTCGACATAAGTCTGAGGCTTTACCTATATTTAAACAATACAAGATAAGTGTGGAGCTTCAAACTGGATTCTCTATAAAGACGCTTCGCAGTAACAATGGCGGTGAATATGTATCCAATCTATTTGATGACTTCTGTAAGGATCAAGGTATTCATCATGAGTTTACAGTTCCTTATTCTCCTAAGCAAAATGGTGTTGCTGAGCGCAAAAACCACACGATTCTTAATGCTATACGTTGCATGCTTATACACTCTGGTTTGTCTCGAAAGTTTTGGACTGAAGCACTTCTAACAGCTGTTTTTATTCAAAATCATCTTCCAACTACTGCACCTGCTGGTAAAATTCCTATAACAATTTGGACAGGGAAGACACCTTCGGTCTCTCACTTTCGCACATTTGGCTGCATTGCTTATATTCATGTGCCCAAGGACACTCGACATAAGTTGGATCCTCCAGGTTTGAAAGTTATTTTTCTTGGTTATTCAGATCATTCCAAAGGTTACAAATTTTATGATCCTTCTTCTCAAAAGGTTATCATTAGTCGTGATGCTATATTTGATGAGAAGACTATGCGCACATGGTCATCAGATGTTTCAGATGATACACAGTCTTTGCTTAGTGCATTTCCTTACTTGCTTTGTGATTCTACTAATTCTGATGATCATAAACCTCATTCACCTCCATAGAAGATTGATGAAAATTTGGAGATCTATGTTGATCTTCCTATTGAGATAGAGCATGGATTCTATTCTATTGAATATGATGTCTTTAATGATGCTATGTCTGTCCAAGAGGATCCAATATCGTATATGGAAGCTATCAATTCATCTCAAAGGGATCAATGGCAAGAAGCTATGCAAGCTGAGTACGATTCTTTAATCTCCAAAGGTACATGGATTCTTACTGAACTCCCCCCAAATCGTATTCCTATCAAATGTAAATGGGTTTATAAAACCAAGACCAAAGCTGATGGCTCATTTGATAAGTTCAAAGCACGACTTGTTGCAAAAGGTTACTCACAGATTGCAGGAGTAGATTATCAAGAAACATTTTCTCCCGTTGTGCGCTCCACAACTGTTCGTATGATTTTGGCTTTTGCAACACTATTTGATCTAGAAATTCACCAAATGGATGTTAAAACGGCTTTCCTCAATGGAGATCTTGAAGAAGAAATCTATATGGAGCAACCTGAAGGTTTTATGATTGCAGGAAAGGAGCATCTTGTATGCCAGCTTCATCGTGCATTATATGGATTGAAGCAAGCCTCTCGTGCTTGGTATATTAAGATTGATCAGTTCCTCACATCTAAAGGTTTTGTTGCATGTTTTGCTGACCCAAATCTTTACATCAAAAGGGAGGACAAATATTTTATTATTCTCGCTCTATATGTTGATGATACTATTCTTGTGTCAAATAATATTGCTTTCTTGGATGCCATGAAGAAGCTTTTATCAACTGCATTTGAAATGGTGGATCTTGGTGAGATACATTCTTGTTTGGGTATTCAAGTTCAACGACACCGACAACAAGGCATTCTTCTTCTTCGCCAGACAAAGTTTATTAATGATATTGTTAAGAAGTTTGGGTTGACAAATGCGCACTTTGCCAATACTCCCATTCTTTCAAGCTCTACCAAGGGTACATCTACAACACGCAATGAAGAATCAGCCATTCATCAACCTTTTGCTAATCTTGTTGGTTGTCTTCAATTTATTGGTTTAAACACAAGACTTGATATTTTATTTGCAGCTAACTTTTTGGGACAGTATCTTTCTTCCCCTTCCACTATTCATTGGAGTGCTGCAAAACGTATTCTTAAGTACCTCAAGAGTACTAAGGAATTTGGTCTTATTTATCGTCGTCGAGAGGATTCTTCTTTATCTTCTTCAACTTCTCTTGACCTTATTGGATATACAAATGCTGATTGGGCAAGTTCACACTTATCCATGTGATCTACAAGTGGGAATTGTTTCTTTGTAAATGGATGTTTGGTTTCTTGGTCCAGCAAGAAATAACGATGTGTTGTGGTTTCTACAACTGAAGCCGAATATGTTGCTGCATCATTAGCAGCTCGCGAGCTAGTTTGGCTTCGACAACTACTTGCAGATTTGGGACATCCTTCATCATCTAGTACACCTCTTCGATGCGATAACCAAAGTGCTATTAGTCTTACCAAAGACTATATACAACATAGTAAATCAAAGCATATTGCTATTCATTATCATTATGTTCGACATGAAGTCAAGAAAGGTTCCATTATGGTGGAGCATTGTCCCAGTGATCAAATGGTTGCAGACATCTTCACAAAAGCTCTTAGTGAAGCTCGCTTTAGCTCATTAAGACATGCACTTGGTATTGTTCCAAGTTCTTGTCTCATTGATTGAGGCATGTATCATTGTATTCAAGAAAACTTTATAGTAAATCATTTTTTGTATCGTAGGTATGTGTAGGGGCTCGGGTTTTTCCCTTGTTCTCCCCAAGGGTTTTTTCACTCGCAGCCAGAGACCTTTGTTTGAGTGGGGATGTTACAACTATATATATCATCTCTCACTTGACTTGGGTCTCACCTATATATACTAACTCTACATCAATATGATTCATTCTTTGGGAGCATGTCTTGTGTATCTCTCTCGTACTCTCTCTCTCTCTCAACATTTTTTGCATCCATTTGCTACAAAGTCTAACATTCGGCTATTTCCAAAGTAATTACACATCTAACAATTGCCATCCTAGCAACTCATTGAATGTCTCTCAATAATCTATGCCATATGTTTGAGCATAGTCTTTTGCAACCAGCATCACCTTATATGTGCTAATAGACACATCTGCATTATGGTTAATTTTGTAGACCCACTTATAGCTAATGTCTTTTTTTACCCTTAGGCAATGGTGTTAGATCCCAAGTATTATTGGCTTCTAATGTAGCTATCTCCTCATCCATTGCTACATCCCAATGAGCATAACCAACAACATCCTCAAAACAAGTGGGCTCAATCTCATCAATCACATTTACCATATAAGCATAATTATGAGCTACATTACCTTCAAAACCAAATATTTTAATAGGTTGTATAACCCTACTAGACCTAAATCTCATTGGATCACTTAGTGGACCTTTTACATTACCATGTGCTCTATGTACAACTAGTGTCCTAATTGAAGGGATACCAAGCTCATCATCCAAACTTTCTAAACCATTATAATCTTCATCAAACCCTAAATGACTAGTAGATGCATCATTACCAGTTGACGCTTTCTTTTTTCCTTTATCTTTACCTATAACACTAGTAGATACATCTAAAGATGTGAAACTACTCCTTAGTCTAGGAGACTAAGGGCTAACTGTAGATGTAGTATCAAATGATGTTTTTGGTCCACTAAGACTCCATGATTTTTTATTTTCTTTATGCATATAATTATCATCATCATCATTGCTATCCAATGCATCACCACTAGATGTATACAAACTGCTCATCTCATAAAACATAACATTCTTGCTCACTCTAAACTCACATGTGATAGGATTATAGCAATGATATTCTTTTTTCTCTAAAGGACATCCAATAAAAATACATTTTTAAGCCGTTGGATCAAGCTTCTTTTATAGCTTATTTGGTATATGAACATATGCAATATAACCAAACACTTTCAAGTATGACATATTAAGCTTTTTATGTATAAAGCATTCTTTGGGGATCATTTCATGAATTGCAACTATGGGAGTACTCTTCATAATATAGATAGTAGTATGAATAGCTTCAGATAAAAAATGTTTTGGCAAAAAAATTTTGACCATCAATACCCATACAACTTCCATAATACCCATGCAACTTCTATAATATTTCTATTTTTTCCTTCTATAACCCCATTTTTCTATGGGGTATTCTTGTATGTAAACTATTCCTTTATCCCATGAGACCTCAAGAAGTCACTGAACTCGTTAAAGAGATAATCTCCCCCCCCCCCCCCCCCCCATCTAATGTCAAGCACTTAACTTTCAAGCTTGTTTTTGTTTCAATAATAGCCTTGAAATTTCTAAAGTGCTCAAATACATCAATCTTTTCCTTCATGAAATACCCCTACTTTTCTTAAATGATCATCAATAAACGTGACAAAATATTTGCTGCCACTAAGAAATATATTCTATGTATATCCCCAAATATCTATATGTACGACATCAAGTATATTTCGACTCATATCTCTATCATGTGAAAAAGGTTATCTTGTCTGCATACCAAACTGAGATGTTTCACACACTATGAAATTCTTTAACACTAAAAGCAAGCAACCCTATAACCAACCATTTGGACTATATTAATTTCAACCTTTACACATTTGCATGTCTAATATATTTGTGCCATATTTCAATGTCTACAACCACTCCTTTGCCTTTAGTATACATAGCAACATTCATAGCACGAATTTCAATATTTAAGGTGAGGCCAACTCTACTTTCTCTTGTGACTAACCTACACTTATTATTAAATTCTTTCACAAAATAACATTTTGTATTGAATCAAACTTGCAACCCTTACTCTACCATTTGACCAAACAGACACCAAATTATTGTGATGGATGATATATCTAATACATCTGATAAACTCTTTGTTCGACCATCATGAAAGGACAAGAGAACTTTTTTAATGTATAAAATTGGGTGGCATGAATAATCAGTTATTTGCACATAACCTAGATTTTCTAAATCTTACATCTCTCCAAATCATTCAACATGGTTAGTCATATGATTAGATGCAATTAAATCAACATACCATACATCATCATGTGTCTCCTTTCCTATAACATCATTCATCATATGTTGCATAGCAAATAGATATGCATTTATATCTTCATTCTGTCATGAAGACGATGCATAATTTTCTTGCTACAATTTATCACTGCAGGTATCATCCTTCTTAGCATAACACTAGACTGCAATATGACTTGTTTTGCTACAATAATGACAAATAGTACAAAAGTTTCTAGAACTTGTGTTCTGCCATTTGCCTCTTTCTTTAGAGCTCCCCCTACCTCTAAAGTTTCCGTGGCACTAGCATGTTATCACTACTAATTTAACATGTTTTGCAGGTTATCACTAGCATGTGCCACACCATTGTCTCTTAAGGAGAATTTGCTACACTCTCTTTCTAAATTTGAGTAAAATGCTTGGACTTGTATACCACTTTTTTTAAACAAGCCATCCTCCATGTTGATCTTCAATGATCATGAGAGAGATCAACTCTTCAAAAACTAAGAACACCTTCCATACATATAAAGAAGTGACAAATGATTTTCAAGGTTTCTCATTATTGAGACCAAAATTGTAGATGAAACCATTGCATCAATATCTGCTAAGTTCTCAAAAATTATCCAAGCTTCATGTGAAGTTTATGTGTTTTTTATATGTCATAGCATAGTATTATCAATGATTGCAAATAGCCAATACATCACATTTTTGCCTTTTTTGCATTCCATTTTTTTCATACCTTTAATTCTTCTACAATCGTAGGATTACTTAGCTCCGTCTTCAATAGACTTCCCTTTCTTAACCTTAGTGAGTTTAGCCTACATGTTTTGCATAGCTATCTTGAGTCATTGAATGCCACTTTGGGTAACTAAAGATTTCTCCTTTTAGTAACCTTCTCCTTTCCCTTGTTCAAGCTTCCTACTCTCCAATCAAATTATTCTTTTACCTTTTCTCAACTATCTTTATCATGTTTGCATATAACTTATTCATAGGATAGTCAGAGGGCTGCAGCATAGGATTCCTTCTTCTTTTTTATTGCAATCTCCATCCGTTTCACTTCTTTCTTTGATTCCTTTATCACAACAAGGATCGTAGTAGCTACATCTTGCTTTGTCATGCCTTTTGGAGCTTTTTTAAAAGCCTTTTTTTTTTTCTTTTCTACCTTGCTTTTGAATCTCATTCCTCTGAAGATGAACTTATCTCATCTTCTTCTCTCTATCTCCTTTCCTTTCTCTTAGTATTCTACCTCCCTTAACTTTCTATTTGTGGAGGACTGTTCTCTACACTTTGTGGAGCTGAAACTCTCCTAGGTGGATGAGGAGCATCAAGTGGAATTGGAATTTCCACTAAATATGGTGTTTTGTGAATCATGCCCAGCTATGTTAATTATGTTGTTAGAGCATTGCCATAATTGATTGTACTTTCTTTAGCATTTGTAAATGTAATTTTTTCTTGAAGGAATATCCTTTGAATTTTTGAGCTTATGATTGATTCATAAACTACATCCAACATAAATCATTCAAGTCTTGCTTAGCTATCCTACCTATTAGAACTTCTTTTATGAAGTCTTTGGGAATCTTGGCTATGTAAAAACTTGTTATGTTATAGGTAAGCATATGATGAGAAACTTATGCATTGACTCTAAGATCTTTTATGGAATGGCTATGAACAATAGTCCATATTGATTGGCGTTAGGCTTTTCATCCCATCTTAATGTTATATTGATGATTTTTACTACATTGTCATATTTTCCAAACTTGTATCTAATATCTAGGGCATGCTCTACTAGCTATTGAATGAGTATAAGGGATAAGATATGACTTGGCATTATGATTATAGTTTTAAATAAAGTCTATAAAAGTAGATATTTGAGTAGGTCGACTTATTACCTTACCATAGGTTTGGAGTTGGTACTAATCCACACTTTGTCATGTCATAGTGTTCTATAAGCTTCTCAAAGTTGTCCAGCAAATCAAAATTCTAGATTTTGAATCCTAGAAGGATGATTGCAAGCATCCAAGTTAAAATGTTGGATTGGCAATTCACAAGATAAATAGTAGATTACAAAGCAATGATGGGTTTGTAAAGAGACTAGTAATATGGAATTCCTTCTATGATGTTGTAACTATAGTGGTAAGTTAATACTACACACAAGAATGATAAATTAAAGAGAAGTGGTCTCATAGTATTAAGGGTCATCTCTTTGAGGGGTACATTTATAAGAAATCATTCATATCAAGTGCATTCAAATGAAAAAATTTGTCCTTTCAATTAAGTGTCCGAGTCATTGTCCAACCACACAATTTTGTGTTTATGAGTCCAAGTCTTGAAACCTAATTCACTTGTGTGACATTTTATCTTCAAATATATGTCTTCTGAGTTCACTCTATGTCTTCAAGCCACCATAGCCATGCTCTAGATCCATTCTTGTGATAAAGAGAAGACCCACAACCAAAGAGTCAATTCCTTGTGAAAGAATCATTCCCATTGGGCACAACAATATCTCTATGGTCAAGTTAAATGTTTGTAGGCTCACTTTAAGGAGTGGAAGAAGATCCTCTAGTGTGATAAAACTTGTCCTATGTGATGATGAATATGACAATGATGATGTTCATTGGGTGGAAAAAATCCATATGGTGTAAAGTTAACAACACCTTGAGTCACCTTGAGTCGCATGAGGGGACAATTTTTACTCCAATCATACTGACCATCAACGACACACCTCAAGGCTCCTTGGCCATCACCTTGAGTACATTGGCTACTCACCTCAAGCCATTATCCATTGCCATTACCTAGATACATTGGCTCATCCCAAGCTTCATCACACCTGTGAGCCCTCTCCATCTCCATCATGGTGAGGTATCATATTAAGAATAATAATTGTAATAGCACAATGTCATAGAAAACAATGCATGAGTTGCAAGATCTATTCTCTAATGATTTCATAAGTGAAACATGGATGTGATAAGTCAAATATAAAAGCTTACCTCTTCTCAACTAGAGATCGTGCAGTATGAGATGCCTCCTCCACCAACAGACCCGGAGGAGTCGTCTTAGTAGTTGTCCGAAATTCATATCCATGCACACCACCATCTAGTCTCCCCATGGGAAACCTAGGACTTACTTGAAACATGGGAATCTCAATTCTACTTCACAAGGGAAGCATGGACAAGTCACCCCTAACAACAATCTAATGTCTACCTAAGAAAGACCACTCTGTAATCGATCAAAGGCAGGAGTGAGGTTAACACTGCACTTGGTACAAAGAAAGTGAGAGATGGGGGAGAGTGTAGCTTGATCCCCCTATCCATAAGGTGAAATCTCAGCTCCAGCCCCCTAAAACAATGTTAAACATGGTAACTAATCCTACGGATATTGGGAGGGTCACAATTTAATTAACTCTATCTAGTGTTGAAAAGTTACTTGACTTATCAGGTCCACCTAACCATAGGCGTTTGATTGTCACGATCGAAGCCTCCAACTTTTCTCAATTAGGTTTGCTTTAGTTTTCTAATTAACAAAGCATAATACCATGCTGTTTGGACATATAAAGAAATAGCTTTCTTTTATTACTCAGTTAAATTGGGTTCGTTAAACTTAATCTTTAGCACATAACAAACAATTTAGAAATCAAATACTTTATTTCATTATAACAAGTAGAACCATCACTCTATAGAGTAATACAAAATCGTATTTCCACAAAAAGACATTGTTCGGCTTAGGATAGGACCTTCCAATCTCATAGGATTGGTATGTATGTGATTACACTTCGTTTGTGGTCAACATGGAATTTACCGGCTCAAAGCCCCTCTAAGCTTCCCTGAGCTTCAGGAGCCGTCCCACATAACAGGGACACTTATCACTTGGCCCTTTGCCATCTCAAGTGCTTGAGTGATAAAAAACTAAAAATATCTATCTCCATTGGGAGCATAGGATCCCCACCTACATGTGAGTTTTTCCACACTACTCAGAGTGTTAGGGAGCATCGGGTTGGGGATCCCAATGTCCCAAACCACCAAAATCCACAACTCGTCTGGTTGTTTTACAAGCACGGAATCATAAGGGTCATAATTCATTATTCACAAATCCAAAAGTAGACATAACCATAAAACATGTTTAACACACTTGTCAATGTATGTGATGCATAGAATCTATCTCTCTCATCAATTCCTATATTCTTTCCTAAAAATCAATTGATAATATTAATATGATTTTGTAAGTTTAAGTACATTCTAACTAATCGTAATCTATGTGATAGACTTATCCTATAGGCTTTTCTAATATTACTAACTTATCTCTCATTTTATCGTAAGATGTAAAAAAACAATAACATAAAATAGAAATATTAGAAATTTGTAGAGTTAATAGCTTAAAAGTAATCATTTTTTAATGTATGAAACCTGAGTATCTCCATTTGTCCATCCATCATGATTATGGGCTATGACCGCAACCTCGATTTGTTGTGGAATAACTGGTCCTTCAAGTTGAATGGATTCAAGGGTAACTTTTGCTTGCACTTCAGCTTCATGTTAAGTTCCCTCAATAGTAGCAACTACTTTCTCGCATTGGGGAGCTATTAGAGCACGACCTCCCTTAGCATCTTGATGTCTCTTGGGAGCTATGGAAGAAGCTTGATGGATTTGAGTAGCGCTTTTGCGTAGGTGTGGAGAGAGAGAGGCTCGACTAATTGTAGCGGAGCTTTGTCACGTCAAGAACAGAGAGACTTGCGCATGGGTTGTTGTTCTGATGTGACACTCTATCCCTATTTGTATAGTAATTAGGGGGGTAAAGAGAGAATGCTTGCTTTTAATGTTTTTAATGACATCATTGATGATATCAAAGAGGGGGCTTCGTTTTTGGAATGTAGCATGGAGATAAAGATATTGCGAGCACCATGCGTCGCATCGTCAAGCAGGCATCACTCCAAGGTGGTGACCAAGGCATATACCTTGGCATCTTGGCCTTGGCATACTTGGCAATGGCTATGAAAGCTTCGTTGGCACCATTGGCTGTGCGTAAGAAGCTCCCACTAGCTTGTAGGAAAAGCTTTCCAAGAGGTCACCCATCTTGATAGTATTGTCACCTAAGTGCACTTAACTACCAAGTGACTATCCACTGGGCTAGTTCTTTTTTTTGTTCTAGACTGTAAACATAGTTTTAATAAGCTTATATTGGGAGGGTTTCCCAAGCGTTGCTTCCATGAGCTAGAATATAATACCTCATCAATTATCTTTATAGTTAGAGCTAGTTTTAAAAATATGCAATCTTTACCATTTTATTTTCAACATAAATTAATTTTTGGAATGTATATGCACATTATTTATTACAATAAACTAAGTAATGGAAACATTATACTCTTCCCTCCTTAGAGAAATCGAGATGTCCTTATCTCGAGAGAAATTGGGGATATTATGTTATAAGGGTTGCATCATCGATCCAAGTGGTATCCTCTTTGGGATAATCCTTCCATTGTACTAGGTATTCTCTTGGGATTTGTGTTGAATGTTGAAATGACTAGATTTTTTGGTTGATTTTTGTTATTTTTGAAGATTGAATGGTTGATTTTTTATGAAATTTGAGTGATGACTAATCATTTTAGAAGTGTTTGAAAGTGTTTTGGATAAGATTGATTATGTTTTGGAAGCTCATGATGATTTTTAGTATAAATATGAGGCTATGTGATATTTTGATAGGTTCTATTGAGGTTTTGATTAGTTTTATTAGCTTCTGGTTTGTTTTGTTTCTCTTCTGTATGAACATGGATTGATGATTGATGAAATTTGAGATCTTTTGAAAGATCATTGAATGGTTTTTGATGTTTTGTAATGATTTTGGTACGAGTTATGTGATTCTGATGCTTTCTGTTGACCTTCTGTGAAACCTTTTGTGTAACCCTTTGTTGAGCTTCCGTCCCTGCTCTAGAGTCTATTCTGTTTTATTCTGTATGCTTCTGTAAGTGTTCTGTGGAATGTATGTGAGACTTTGGAAAAGTTTTCTAGCCTTAGAAAGAGGTGAATGTAAGTCCAAAAGAGCTCGAAGAAGTCAAAGAAGTAGCTGCTAAAGACTTAAGATAAGACTGGAATGAAGTGAGAATGATGAGCTATGAAGAGTCACTGTAGTGACTCTAGTGACCTTTCATATCAAATATACCTTTTAGAAGGGGCATCCACGATCAAAGGAGTATCATGAGTGATTATTGAGTATTTTAGTGAGGAGGTGACGTACTATTGATTGAGAGAGAAAGAGAGAGTTAGAGATAGCAAATTCTATGAAAAACAATGTATCAATCTATGAGAAATTGTGAGAGAACTATGATGATATTAAAGATGAATACAATGTGATATTTTTTCATTCAAAGTGGTGTTTCTCTTATGTTTTTTTTTGTTGGTTTATGAAAAATATAAAGAATATGAAAAACATGATGAGTTTTGTTGAAAATAAAATCGATAATTGTTTCTATGATGCTGCATAAAAATTTATTGCTAGTGGTGTTTTTTTCCTTCTCATGGTTCTCTAAAGAATGAAACAAAAGCTTGTTGATGTTACAAGATAGATTTTCTTGCACAGTAGAAACCTCTTTTTCTTGGTGTCTCTCTTGGGGCTCCATATTTTTGGTGCACAGCCAGGGAACTTGCCATTAACAAGCATTATAAAAGGTTGAAAATGAAAGAATTGGCATTGCCAAGAAGAGAAGAATTCAATTAATGTTTGCAAAGTTCCTTCTTCCACTGAAGAGTTGGAGATTTTTATTACCAAATCAACTTTTCACAAGAAGTTCATTCCATAATGGTGAAAACATATTACCATCATGATGTAGGCTCTATGTGGTGGACTATTTCTTGTTCATGTTGAAGTAGCAACATCTTGGTGGCAAATTGTTTGGAAACAAGCTGAAGAGTAGAAACAGAGAGAATGACCATTTATGGAAGATTTGATATTTATTGAGAAGTTTTCATGCATCATTAAATGGGAGATCGTGAAGAAGCTTCAGGAGTCGTGGTCAATGGAGGTTCACAAAAACAAGAAAGAAAAGAGTTGGAATTTGTTCGTGGATACTCAACAATAGGATACATGGGCGCATGGTGAGCTATCAATCTCCTATTTGTCCAATTAGCAACCTACTGGAAGTTGGTGGATCGAGTGTTCTTCACAACATACACTGTTCAAACCATCAGAAGCTAGTATTATTATGATGATGGCATAACAATGATCCTCAAAAGAATGAGTTTTAATACCTTCAGAACAGAATATCTCCCCCTTTGTAGTGGCATGAAAGTAGAATTCACAGACATTGAAAAGAAGGAAGTAGAAGAGATGTTGGCCAAAGAGTCCCACAGAGATTGAAGACCCCTTTGATTCTATTATGTTGAGTACAAACCAACTGGTTAGACCCAACCTCCTAATGAATGATGCAATCAAGAGGCAAGCACTAGAACAAGTCCAAATGTATGTGAGAAGAGAGAAGGCAAAAATCAAGGCCGAGAATGAGCTTGCAGTAGAAGCCTCCTTTGACATCTTAAAAGCACTCTTTACAGAAGTCCCCATGGCAACTCAAGGTCCCCTTTCTAGTCAGATTCATCCTGGAAATATTGATGACAGGCTAGCAAATGTAGTCCCATTTGCCAAATTTTAAGAGAGAGTAGAATTTGCAACTCAAATTTAATGAGCAATTTTCTCTCAAAATTTTGGATTTTGCTTAAAATACAAATAGACGTGATTGTAGTGATGGTACACTTCTTAGTTTCCATCTTGAACCTAGAGGCTTCCTCTAGCTCATTGACCAATGCATAATTTCTATCTTCCACATGAGACTTACATGTCACCAATGTATGCTCCTACCTTTCAATCATTCCAAGTTTCTAGAAACTTTATTTGACACCTATACTACTTGAGGTAGATCCCCTCTAAAATGAAAGCTTGTGTTGAGTTAAATCATCTCACTCAACCTCAATGCCTCCATGTTGTGTGATGAGGCAAAGGCACAAGCCAAGACATTGCCAACTTTGTTCTTGATGATGGTGTTAGTTTGAAACATATTCTCGCAAAGCTTGTGAGACTCATCACATGGATCCCTCTTAAGGCCAATAATGTGGAAGTCTCTGCGTTTGGTAGGATGTGATGAACCCCATGCACTTATCGACCAATCTTCTAGCTTTGGGTAAGTTTCTAGATGGGCTCGCAAGAAGAAATTTCATCAAGCATAACTCAATAAGGAAAGTTGAATGAAGTCAAATATTATATTCCTCACTCTTGCACTTCAATGAATTTTCCATTTTATGTATGTTACACCTTCAAGGGAGAACTATTTGGAGCCAATTTCTTCATAGGGCTTCTTTTCGTAAGAGAGTTCTTTGCTACCTTCTTCGTCCATGATTGATGGCTTAGGTTGCACACACACACACGCATGCACGCACGCGCATGAATGATAGCCTTATCACTCTAGAGAGAGACGAACTATACAACATGTGTAACGGGAATCTAAAGGATTAGACATGCATATTGAGTACTTGTGCATGTAGACATGGTTTTCAACTTTTCATAACGAATCCCTGCAACAAAACTTTATTCAATATGAAGTGTGCACATTATTATTCATTAAAAGGAACCTACATTTAGTATGTTGCCAATAGTATATACACCATAGCATGAGAACCCCATCATAAAGATGATAGATGCCTTTGGTGTAAGGTCAAGGATTGGTTCTAGGAACTCAATCTCAACACTTTAATGAAAATGGGTAAATTGGAGTAAGGGGAGCATTAGATGAGGAGAGTTTGAAGCTATGTAATGCAACTAGAGTAGTGATTTTCAAGCTCCTTTGGTTTTTTTTTTTTTAATTGTTACCAGGAAAGAGAGTAAACTAGCCCTCGATGCTAAAGTCCTTAAAAGAGCCATTTTTAAATTTAGCCTTCCAACAATTGTGTAAGTGCTAGAAGGGGTTTCGGGCTTTGCCTCTTTGTCTTCCCTTGATGTAAAAGGTATCAATATTTATTCACACATCACATTTACAGACACATGGACAACTGTTTAGTACAGTTTAATGCACACATATATAGGGTCAAGAGAATGAAAATGATGTGACTTAGTGATGTGTCTAATAATGACTAAATTTAAATTATGCTAGCTAGTAACGTGTTTCTCTTTTCTACGCTCTCTGTAATGCACATATTCAAAGGGTAACTTAATGAAATTGATGTCTGCCCAATAATGACTGATTGAAAATGATGCTAATAATTGTGAAGTGCCACCTCGTATACACGTGACCACGCACTTGGACATTAGGCGCAACTTTCAAAAGACACGATTAGCTGAGGCTATTAGGTTGATATACATCGTAAAGTCAAGCAAGCAGGTTTGTGGGTGGGTAGAGCAATTACGGCTTTTGACATTGTTTTGCGATAGAAAAATTGCACAAGTTGCAAGTCAACAACACATGTTCCGCGTCACTAAGACCTTCTAATTGTCAAATAATAGCTACGAAGCTGTACTGTGATCCGCGGCATCCGCCATTTGTTTGCACGTGAATCAGCATCGCAGGTGTTGACCAGTTATGGAGCCGCCGTGCTGCGGCATGCGAAACAGATGACCATCGTGTGTAAAGGCCCAGCTAGATGTGGAAACTGCAGGTTTCTGATGCAGTTCAGCAGCAGTATGGGGAGGGCGGCGTACTCCCCTCGCCTGATCTTGATGGTGTGCCTCTCCCTGTCCTTTACAGCGGTACTGTATTATGCGCCGCAAGGCAGGACAATACTGGCAGGACGAATATGCACCGGAAAGGAGGTAGGTCCGCCTGGAGGTGATCACAACTATTATGTGCCGGGCGACGATAATCAGCATCATTATATGCGTGGCGGCGATAATCAGCAGGGCTCTCTGCCTGGCGATGATGATGATGATGGTGGTGATGATGATGATCAGCAGAAGAAGGGCGCCGAGGGGGTTAAGGATCGACAGCGGCGATGCGAAGGAAGGTGGATATACATGTACGACCTGCCGAGGGAGTTCAACGAAGGGCTGCTGGAGAGGTGCAGGAGGAGGGAGGGAGAGGAGCAGTGCTGGAGGGCTCGCTGCGTGCCGTGCGACAGGGTCGCGGAGAACCACGGGTTGGGCCCGCCGCTGAAGCGGGTAGCGACCAATGGGAGCGGGGCAGGTGGCGGCTCGGGGGTGGTGCTGGTGCCACGCGGCGCATGGTACGAGACGGACCAGTTCGCGGCGGAGGTGATATTCCACGAGAGGATGAAGCGGTACGAATGCCTCACGCGGGACCCTGGGCAGGCAGTGGCCTTCTACGTGCCCTTCTACGCGGCCGTGGACATGGCCTTCACGCTCTTCAACCCGCGGATGCAGCTGCGCGACGAGCTGACGCAGCGCCTGCTGGGCTGGCTCAGCGCGCAGTCCTCGTGGCGACAACGCTCCGCTGCCGCTGACTCAGCCGCACCCCTCTCCCCGGACCCCGCCACGTGGACCACTGAGTCAGCCAGCTCTCCCGCTTCCGCCACGTCAGCCGTTGACCACTTCCTGGTCCTCGGTCGCATCGCCAGTGACTTTCAGCGCGTTCCCCTGGCCGTCGCCTGGGGCACCTCCCTCCTGCGCCAGCCCGAAATCATCCAGCGTGGCGTCTCCGCCCTCTCCATCGAGCGCACCTTCATGGACCGCCGTGACATGGGCCTCCCTTACCCCACTTCCTTCCACCCTTCGTCCTTGGACGACATCCACACTTGGCAGGTAATCTATTCGTAGAAAATCGACAATTTTTAGTGTTTCTAATGAAAACCTTCTCAAGTTTTTTCAATCACCCTAAAATTTCCATTATATATATACATATGTATATACATATATATATACATATATATATATATATATATATATATTCCCATTCAAAGATTTGGAATTAGGTAAATACTATAAATAGCATTGCTAAGTGATGTTTTGACCATTTTTAATGCACTTTTGAAAATTTAAATTTTGTAAAAACCGAATTTCCACTTGAAACTTGTTCCAAATCTTTTACTCTACTATCTCACAAAGTTTGTAAAGTCCCATACAATTTTCGTATCATATGCACGTATTATTTTAATATATAGTAAAAAAGAACCCGAGCCACTAAAGTGGCTTGGAGCTACCTTTGTGGTAAACTACAAGACTAGTGTTAACCATGTGAGGGAGAAGTTAAAATTGTTCTACCCATATAAAGCACTTGATTAATGTGTTCTAATTAACTTCAAGCCTTAGGGACAAAATATTGATCAAGACATATTAGGCACAGCTTAGGATTGATCTATCCGAATGGTACACTACATGGTACTTTTGTGTGGAAAATGATCAGGAGGAATAGACAAAAAGGAGATCCTATCCAATATCTGACCATGTGTTCATCATGAAATGTTGGCATGTGCTAGGAAAAGAAAAGAGAAAGCTCACATGACCATGTACTTGTGAGTAATTTATGATGTGTTAGGAAAAATGAAAAAAACCTTCTATTCAATGCGTAAGCCATGTGGTGGAGGTAATTCAATATAAGATGATTAATATAGTTGTTTTTTAAGTTTCAAAAAGCGAAGTAATGACCCTATCTTCTTATAATTTCTCCCCAAAGACCAAGTAGGAAGGAATTATATAATACATTATCTATGGTTTGACATTGGTACTCTCCAAACCTCAGTTTTTCATTCTAAACCTCCCCAATCTCCTAAAATCTTGCTCCCCATGAAAACTAACTCCCCCCTCCCCCTGCAAAAAACATAAAAGAAAAAGGATGTCCTAATGCTCCTCATTTTTCCACCCCTAAAACTCTAACCCTAAGCATGTGGCATCAATGTCACAAATAGATAAATAACCACGACAACCTTACATCCCATAATGCCTTTCTCCCTCAAAGTACGGTCCTTATTTATGACTTACAAAAACTATGACCTTCTAAAAACAAGCCTACCCCCTCTTCCCAATTGAAGAGAACATCCTATTCCTTCACCTCTCTTAGCTTAGACCTACATTTGCCTTTACAAAACGTGAGGCTACTAACATGCATAAACTAATTTTGCATCCCTCTTGGATGTAGCCCCCTTCTTGGCAATGTTGCCCCCAAAGCCCCCACCTCTCCCCACCCCCTAACTCCCTGCCCCCCAAACAAAAAAGGTAGTTTTCCTATTCTTCCAATGTTGAACCTCTTGCCATTTAGAAGAATGAATCTAAGCTAGCACTTCCCCTCTTTTCCCAACATACCAAACAACCTAATCACCAACATCCTCAACAACTCTACGATTAAGATTAGAAAGGAAAAAAAAGGGAACATTTATGAGCAATTCCAAATTGAAGAGAGACTTATCACCAAATATGCTTGCCACCACAAAAGCCTTGACTCCCCTCACTAGGCTTTTCTTGGATTCACTTTCGAGCCTCTAAGAAGTGCAACATCCCCTTTTGTTATGAGAAATCAAGCCACAATCACATTTTTACTAATCAACCCCAAAATTGTTGGAATTTAGTTGTTTAATTGTGAGATGTAGAAAAAGTGAATCAATATTTTTTTGAACTTTATGTATTTAAGCCAAGGTTAGAATATCTAGTGTAACTTGAGTATAGCAACTAGAAATTTGTTAAATCTTCAAAACTAACATCCCAATTTGTAAAGATAAGGTCAACATATCTAGCATAACTTGAGTATAGCGACTAGAATTTATTAAACCTTTAAAACTTACATTGTATTCCTTGAGAGATTTCTAACAATAATATCATATGCTAGGGTTTCGATGTAAGATTGGTTGGGCTAACCACGTCTCCCAATTTTCCAAGGAGTTAATAAGATGGCACTTCTTAGAGCGCCCAACATTGAGTTAAACAAATCCTAATGCCTATACAAATTCCCTAATGCTCCTGCCCTCACCACCCCTAACACTCTACCCCTAAGCATGTCCCATCCCCCTCATCCAAAAGTTATAAATCCCCCTTCCTCCCTACACCATGGTCCTTGTTTATGACTAAAAATCTCAATTAATATGCCCCCCCTAGAAATGCAACCTTCCACTACTCCAAATGGACATAAGTGTTCCAAAAACATTGACACCCCTCTTTGCCCTTTAGTCATGTACTAGTTAAGTCCCCTTGTTGCTTGCATCAATGAGACCCCAATCCCCTCACCCCATCAAGTCCTAATGCCCCCCCCCCCCCCCCCCCCAAAAGAAAGAAACATGCACACACACAAAGACCTATGACCAGTAGTGCAAGCATTCAACACTTCTATTCTAAGTTGACATAATACCTCAAACCCCCCATCCTCTCTCTCTCTTCCCCCTGGGGCATTATGACCTAGTTTTCTAACACTAGGGGATACAAGAGGATGCTCTTGACACTATTGGGAAAGGATTGCTATTTAATGAATTGGAAGCACATTTTTTTGAAGGGTAGAGAATTTCCTATCACTACACTATCAGAAATGCATTGAACAATTATTCTAGTGTATTGTTATTGTTTGATGGCCTTACTAGTTCTCAGAAAAATATTTTTAATAAATGATTTCTTTAAAGTTTTGTTGTCAAACATGTGACCTTGCTCTAGATATTCCATCTTCAAGTATTGATGCATTGCTTTTAAGAAAGTTCATCATTAGTTAATTTGATATAATGATTGTTTATTTGATTTTTAATGGGCCATACATCTTCCATTTAGGGAATGATGGTCTATGGGTATTCTCTCTCATCGACCTCACTAATAATGGAAGCAATTAGAAATCTCATTCATTGAGCTATCCATTATTGTTTCCATATGGGATTGAGTCAAACTTGATTAAGATGTGAGTGAGGGTTCATCATATGGGAGAGAAACAGAAGAGGTGAGGGAGAGAGTGATGGAAGAGTCTGCAAAGAGATCCATAATCTTCCACACAAAAATCCTAATGTACATTCCTTGATGTCCCCCTAAAAATGTAACATCCTTGGCCAAAATAGTACACCTATCATGCCACCCCAAATACCCTAACCCTCTCCCTATGTGTATGTGTGTGCACGCGCTATCAAAGCGTCTGGGGTCAAAATTCTACTGTGGGGGTAAGAGATAGCAGGGTGAAGGGAGATTCAGGATGGAGAGGAGTAGATAGAAGAGAAGGGGTTGCTCGGGGGGTTCACTATATATATACATGTAGATAGAAGAGACGTGTTTTAAAACCCCTTATTTTGAACTCACGTTATATATACATATATTCACGAGTGACCCCCCCAAGGGGTTGAAAGAAATAGGAGACCTAGAAGAATACTCACAGAGATGAAGCCTACCAATTTATTTCTGCATTATGAGAAGATAAATCTCTTGTAGACAAAAATCTACATATAAAACAATACCTTTCTCTATGCTGCTCAGACTGCCAATCTAATCCTTCTATTGCCTTTGAAAAGGGGGGGGGGGGTAAAATACCAGGACTCCTTCTTCATCTTCCACTTCATAGTGTTGTTCATTGCCTGAAAATAGTGATTGTGTGTCATGTGATTTCGCCAATCTTTCTTTTCACATAAAATTCTCTCAAAATGACTAAAAGCTACCTACTTTCTTTTACATGTCATCCTAATCTAGAAGTTATCTACAATTTTATGGATTTTTATAAGAGATAATATCTAAAATATAAAAAATTAGCTAAACTTATCCAAAAATCTAATATTTTTGAACCATCCACACTACAAACACTAATATTAATGTCTAAAATGGCATTGGCTCTCTAGATCAATAAGAAAGCCGCACTCTAGAGTTTTTTACATCGCGTGTGCATAGCAGCATGTCACCCACCCTCTCCTATTTTGCACATCCTCTAGCATGTGCCAAAGTCTTATGGATTTGTAGCATCAAAAGAAGCATCTTCTGCCATGTCAATATCTTTATTTTCTACCTCTTCTTCTTCCATATTCTCATGTTTATGCTCAGTATCCAACTCCTTCAACTCATATGATGAAAACTCCCTACGTTTAAAGAGCTCGATACATTTTCTAGCCACTAGAATCCTTAGAGTTGTCCCATCCATCTCATTTAATGCATAGGTAGCATTATAAAAAACAAACCTTACCACATGTAGACCAAACCACTGCTTTGCCATCTTTCAACAACTAGCACTATGCTGATTTTCCAAGTTGCTATCATAAACCGACACCCAGTCCCCTTCTTTGTATAGCTCGTGGTCGAAATTTGTGTCACTTGTCAAACCTCTTCTTGTTCTTGATCCTTATAGTCTTAAGCTTTTTTATGGTTGTCTCAAAGTCTTTAGGCCTTCTTTCTAACTGTCTAATGCGTAGGACCAGCAACTCTTCTCTATTCAAACCCTCTTCCCATGGTAGAACACTCCAAGTAGCAATAGTCTCCTCAATAGGCATGATTGGCTAGTGTTGTCCATACATTAATTCAATAGGCATATACCCTGTAACTACACTATGAGTGGTCCTATCAGCCCACAAGGCAAAGAGTAACATCCTTGGCCACTCTTTCATCCTGCTCTTACATGACTTTGCTAATGCCTTAATGATAGGCTAATGACCTATTTCACTTTTGCAATTTGCTTCAGGATTATAGGCTGAAGTTAAAGACATCTTGATACCAAATTGTGAAAAGAATTCATGAGCCTCATCCACATCCAAATCTCCTTATCTGCAACCACTTTACCAACACAACCATACCTACAAAACACTTCTTCCGATAAAAACATGTAAACTGTTGAAGTAGTCTTTGTACTAAGAGCTCAACCTTCCACTTGATCTTTCAAGTATTCTTGTGCAAGCACAAGATATCTCATATTCCATAAACCTATAGGCATGGTAACCAAATCTACTACCCATTTGTAATGCATAGACAATGGATAGGTCAGTTGCAACCCATCTCTATGCTTTACCATGGAATACACCTGACAGACACTGCACGATTCCACATAATGCTCCACATCTTTATACATGTTTTTCCACCAATACTTCTCTTTGATCTTGGAAAATGTTCCCCAAACTCCTCTATGTCCAGCCCATAAGCTTTCATGAAACTCCTACATCACATGTTATTGAGAAGCCCTATCTCCCAATACATGTAATGGAGCTCCTCTTTTTTTCTTTGCATGCTTCCATAAATATCTGTCTTTTAAGAAAAACCCATAAGCTTTTCTTTTAATCCTTTTGAATTCAACTTCAAACCACTCAATCTATTTTGTCATGAGGTTGAGATATTGGCCTATTTTCAACCAATTATCCTCATACAACTCTTTCAAAAATTGTGTTTCCACTCTTATTATTGAAATCCATGTTATAATAGTTGTACTTGTAGTAACATCATTTGTATACTCATTCCTTATTGTCATAAAGTCATTTTCAACACCTATCATATCATCCTCTTCATGTTCCATCATCTCCTCTTCATCTTCAAACCTTACTCATGAAAGCATGTTAGCCATGAAGTTTTCTCTACCTACAATACGATGAAAATCAAGGTTAAGTGACTTTATATATGCAATCCATCGTAACATGGCAATATTAGGAGTTGAGCAATTCACTATCATGCCCAATAGAGGTAGACAATCAGTCTCTACCACTACATGAGCTCCCATAAAATACGCCCTATCACACTTAAGGGCTGTCACTACACCCTAAAGCTCTCTTTTAACTTGAGAATACCGTTGCTGCCATTCATTGAGGACCTTTGCTCCAAACCAAATGGCATACCTATTTCCATCAGCATCATCCTGACCCACTACCCAACCAATGCTAATTGGGCTTGTATCACGGTGAGAATAATAGGTTTCCCATTCTTATAATTTGCTCTCTTTAGTGTTGGGCTTGAAATCAATAAGCTCCTTAACCTCTGAACTGCCTTCGTATGTTGTTTTTCCCACCACCATTTTTGCCCATTTCTCAAGAGCTGATATAAACTTTTAGCCACATGAGCAAAATGTGGAATCCATATCAAGTAAAAGACACATGCACCCAAAAATCTTCTCACCTCGATACATTCGAACACATCTTTCGCATCCTGCTTATGGCATCAATCTTTACTGGTGAGGAATTTCTCCCATATGGTCCACACATGTGCCCAACAACTAATACTTCCTCCACTCCAAAAACTAACTTTTCTCATGACAGAATCAAATGCACTTCTTCAAGACTACTCAAAATCTTATCACAATCAGCAATATAATCAGCCACAAATCTTCTACATCCATGCTCATTCAACTCTTCATTCTTCTCATAGGTATCACTTTCTTTGATCGGCACATCATCAAGAAAGAGTAAGGCCAACTGAGAAATCTACTTACTCAAAACTTTATGCATATCATTCACCATATGCACCATTGAATTGCTTGGCATACACATCCTAACCAATCCAAGTTTTGTCTTCATGGTAGTGATATCTCCGCTTTCTAATGCAAGCTGGAACTGATCATATCCTGAATATGAATCATCCATAGAGTAAATTGACTTGCATGCAAATGCTTTTGCAAATTCATCCACTATCAGGCATGATCTAACATTCCTTATGGTGACTTTATTAACTGGTTGCAAATCCTTTATAAACCTTAAAGAACCATTCTTATTTGGAACAATGAACCATTGATTCGAATATGGAGCTGAAGAGGGCTCCAAAATCCACATCCTGATCTTCTTGTTCAAAAGCTCCAGTAGCTTAGGCAAATATGCTTGAGGTATTGGAATAGGCTTTAAATTCCATGGCACATGAGGTATTGTAAAGATCATCATAGGTGCAACTATGGTCGGATCAACACATCCAATTTCATTTGGCTGAAACACAAAGGCTTTCCCATGCCTTGCCAACATCTGCAAGAAACAAGCTCTTTCTACAGGCAAAAGAAAGCTTGTATTACCAATTTTTAGCTTTTGCAAAGTTTCAGCTGTAAATTTATGTCCTACTCCATGTGGATCCCGCAAACTAGGCTGTTGAGACACTTTTTCAGCCAACCCATCACTTTCACATGGTAAAGGCAAAGCCACAAGCTTAACCTTTTTTGCAACTATTTTCTACTTTGAATCCACCCTTGCTTCAGCCTTGTTTTGCAAACCATATTGTAGCCCATAACATTCATGCTTAGCAAAATTTTGAATGACTTCACACATTTCTAAAGTGTCAACATAAATAACCTCTTTTTCTTCCCTATTTTTAGCATTCATTGCCAGAGAAATTTAAAACATTGTATCAACACTAACCAATTCTAAAAAATAGCCGTGAAATACCTTCATTTGTAGCCATCAAACCATATGTCTTCAGCTCTTTTTCAGCCCATCCTACATATTTCTTTTCACATGGCTCAAATATTCTTAAAACTGCCAAGACTACATGCTGTCCATTCTTACAATCTAGACACAAATATAGTTTTCCCTTTTCTTGGAGGCATAATTATTTTCCTAGAGGCACTACCATAGTCTCCACTTATTGCAGTGTTGTCTAAAAACCCTTAAACTCTCGTGCAGTAGGTGGAATAGGATTATCCTGTAGCATATTGTGATTATGGGGATGATTCACACAAATAATGAGAAACTGTACCGCCTTTGTATTGTCTTTACTTCAAACCTGTGCATATGAAGAACCATCATCTAAGGCTTTTGTTTCGAGTCTTGATTCCAAGATATAGGGCTGCCCCAAAATCATCGAATAACTACATGAATCCTACACAGAAAAATGATATTCATCCCTCACATCTCCAATAGTCACAGATACATTTGAACAAGCCACATAAAGATCCCCTCATGAATTGTTTGCTACTTGCATGTGACATCCCGGATCTACATCAATTGCCCAACCTCCATTCTCATACAAGCTGTGTGCCATACCATTGATTTTAGAACCATGATCCAAGAGAGCTATGCAAGGCATCTCTCTTTCTTCCACTTTAACAATTTTCTCTGTTGTAGCACGAGCCGAATGTGTTCGTGAATAATGACTGCTTGGAATAAAATGAGCATCTTATTCTTCATGTGCTTGTTGATGGACATCCCCATTATACATAGCCTTCTCTCTATGCTTACTGCTGCCCCCAGAAGACCAACTTTAGCCACAAGCTTGTTGTCTACACTCCCATTTAACTCATTTTCAATATCAACCTACTCCAAATCAGCATTACATGCACCATCATATTCCCTCCAAAGTTGTTTCTCTATGTCTTTGTCAACCTGCATCAATGCTTGAAAAACTTCACCATCAAATTGTCTTTTTCGTTTTAACATTTCAATGATTGCATTATGAAATTCATGCTTTGAGATTCAAAGAACTTTGCCAAGTGTGAATTCCACTCTACTGCCAAGTATGCAATCTTCCAAGATATTTGTTAGGTTTGTGGCAGTCTCAAGATTCGATTATAACCTGTAATCGAGTTGCTTGCCCCTTTTCTTCCTTTCTTGTTTCTTCTCTTGAGATGCATCCTCCATAACATGCTCAGGTATGGCTTTTTCAGCCTCTTTCTGCTACTCCATTTTACTTCGTGTTATGCGTTTAGATGGGCCTGAAGAGGAAGGACAAGTAGTGTCCTTATCTCTTCTTCTCTTTTCTTCCACAAGATCATCTTGATTGTGAGCCTCAATCAAATAAGAATAGACTGAAAATGAATCCACTGGTGCAATCCATCCTGTTCTCCCTGGTATACTCTAATTTGCATAAGACAATTCAGGCTTTGCTGTTTTTCCCTTTTCCATGCAATCTAATGCTTACATTCAAACACGAGATTTTGCTTCAGCTATGCCTCCTTTACGAGCTTCGTTAATCCTTTCAATTCTCAACCCATATGTGGTTGTATCTATGGCAACAAATGTTCTCCTTGCATCCATATCTTCCAACCTCTTCTACATGCCACTATTTGCAAAATTTGGCTCTATTGGAAGACTAGTTTCTGTTGCATGTATTTTTCCATCTTTCTAAAAGACTAACCTTTTTGCTTCTACTTCATGATAGGCTGTACAATCTCACTTTTCATGTTGTAAACTATCACACCAAATGCATCTCCTCTTGTAACCTTCTATATATGGCCTTTGGAATAATGCCCGACCCTTCTCTTCTACCTTGACATCCAAATTTTTGACCTTTGCATAGATTTCTGTTATATTCAGCCTCAAATCACACATGCCTTTGATTAATTTATCCACAACATCACCTTTAAGAGCTAGACCAATAGGTATAGCCAGTTGTTCCGCGATAGCTATAGGCACCTTGGCTGCAATTTCAACCCCCTTCTAACCACTGGTAGGTGTGGTGCTTGTACCCCATCTTCATTTCATCTACTCTCTCTTCACCAACATATGCACTACCTCAGTTATATTAGCCAAATTTGACTTTATTCCTGTTTCATAAGAGGCATCTTCTAAACGATTAGTCAACTTTTCTTATAAGATAGGATCTGCAATCTTTAGAAACATGGGCTTTTCAATCCAATATATAAATAAATTTATAGTTACCAATCCTACAACTTCCAAGAAAAACTCTTCTCTCAAAGCTTTCTTAAAAATTGCCCAATCAACATCTCTTCTATGTAACTCATCAATCCAATCATGTAAAGCATGCATGGCCAAATGGAAGAAATACCGACTCCATGTATACTATGGTACCCCATGAAACAACATATTTTCTTCATACAACCAAATGAAGGCCGAAACATTTTGACCTTTAAACTACTTCAATTCTTGTCCCATTGCGTGCAATGCATTCACAGCTAAGAAATCAATTGTTTTTGCTTCTTGCCGAGTTTGCATATGGTGCGCAGATCGGACGCAGGTAGCTCACGTAGTGAATTCCCAAAGGTCCCCAAGAACAAAAGTACTCTACTTTTTAGCACAAAGACCAATGTAAAAACAAGCACGACATGAGACAAGAGACAAATTGGGTTCAATCTCCCCCATGCCTTGTGTGAGCGCTTCACAAAGCATGTATTTAATGTATATTTCCAATCTTTTTGCTCAAAAATAGCCCAATTACAAAAATATGACAAGCTTTTAGCTTTTGAGTTTGCTTTCTACCAAAAATAAGAAAATAAAGCTAATGGACGGTGCCCATAGTGTCTGGCACGCCCAATCTCAATGTCCAAATAAAAATAACATATCCAGGCGCATAAGCGCATACAAAATAATAATAAATAATCGATGTCTCTATAGACATAATCAAAATATAGGCGTGGCGCCTATCAAAATATAGTCCAAAGATCGAAAACCCGCTAGACTCCAATGCTTTCCTCCGCCACTGCTGCTATCTCTACACATCAATTGAAGCATTCACAATCGTTAGTAAAATAACACAATTAAACCGACAAAAGTGAATACCTAGCAGTCTTCAACTACATAAATAAATCAACTAGTTAGAAATAAATCCTAACCTTAATTTATTACGAGTGCGCACTCTAAACTCATAAACGTTTATTAATTTAATATGCATTTTGCGGAATCACCCGCTATGGAATCACCCATGTACACACTAAATTAATGAAACGCCCGAAAAGGACAGGCGTCCCCATCAACTTCTCGCACAAAGAATCCTCTTTGCGTATGAGCCCCGGTCATCTAAGTTTACGGAATCCACCGTAAAACCTCACGGAATCCACCGTGGAATATGCCTCCTGGCATCAGCATATGCTGTTGTTATTACTGCAACAAAGCAATCATTTGTTATAAAGCATCACCACCACTTGATCCAGCAGAATTTTCCATCTTTACACACCTCTGCTGCCAACTTTCATGTTGGGTTCACCACTGTAGGAGCGTTTGGGGTTGAAAGTCTACCATGGGGGAAAGAGACAACAGGGTGAAGGGAGATTCAAGGAAGAGAGGAGTAGATAAAAGAGAAGGGGTTGAAAGATTTAGGAGATGTAGAACAATACTCATAGAGATGAAGCTTGTTAATTTATTTCTGCATTATGAGAAGATAAATCTTTTGTAGACAAAAACATACATAAAACAATACCTTTCTCTATTCTACTCAGACTGCCAATTTGAAACTTCCATTGGCTCTGAAAGGGGGGGTAAAATACCAAGACACTTGGCCAGAATTCTGCCATATGACTTCTTCTTCATCTCCCACTTGGAGTGTTGTTCACTGCCTAAAAACAGTGATCACGCATTGCACGATTTTGCCAATATTTCTTTTTACATAAAATTCTCTCAAAATGGCTGAAAGTTGTCTACTTTCTTTTACATGTTATCCTAATCTAGAAGTTGTCTACAATTTTATGGATTTTTACAAGAGATAATATCTAAAATATCAAAAATTGGCTAAACTTGTCCAAAAATATAATATTTTTGAACCATCCATACTACAGATACTGACACTAATGTCTAAAATGGCATTGGCTCTCTAGATCGATAAGAAAGCCACACTCTAGAGTTTTTCACACAGTGTGTGCATAGTGGCACAAGAGTGTGCATATGTGTGTACGGACACATGCACACAAACACAGAATGTTTATGTGTGTATGTTTGCATCTATGTCTAAGTGTGTGAGTGAGCATGTCTGCATATGTTTGTGTGTGCACATGCGTGCATTTGTGTGTGTGTGTACCCATCACCACACCAAGAAAATTTTCCCCTCAAGTAAGACCACACCTAGAAAACCCTTCTCATAATCCCCAACATGTTTAGCTCCAAAACATTATATGTGTGCCTCCTTCAAAATGCAAAATCCCAATAGACCTCACCAAAATCATAATGCACCTTCCCTCCCCTTCCCCTCTCCCCCAATAATTAGACATCTTTGGCCTTCGTGAACACTCTAATCTTGAACCTCCTCCATCCAACCTAACACCCCCTCTTAGAAGCATCAAGTCATAACTAGCATACCATCCCAAAAGCCCCTACTCTTATGCCCCTCCATCCAACCTCACACCCTTACCTAAAAAAATTTAAACCACCTTTCCTCTAGTTGTAATCGATCATTTTCCTTATTGAGAAGGGGGGATAGATCGAGATATGTAGATATATAGATAGATAGATACATAGATAGGTAGGTAGGTAGACTAACAAACAAACAAAAAATAGAGAAGTATACATATACATAAATAGAATCTAACACATAGATAGTACATACACACATGCACATGCATGTGCACACACTCATATACACACACACATAGAGAGAGAGAGAGAGAGAGAGAGAGAGAGAGAGAGAGAGAGAGAGAGGCGCACACACAAATGCACATAGCCTATTCTTGTTAACCTATAATATAAAGTAACATAGTTACATACACAAAGGAGATCCTCCCTCCAAAAACCCTTACACCCCCCTAAGTCTCGCCTCCCCTGCCCCCTCCAATATAAACTAACATAGTTACACACACACAGCAATTCCTCCCTCCCAAAAACCCTTACAACCCCCTAAGTGCCCCCCCACACACACACACAAAATGTGAAGTGGGAATATCACCGTTGACATTGTATATTAAACGAAATGTGCCCAAGTATGTAAGCCTTACCTTAACGATATTACCCTAACCTTCAGCAGCTTGACCATCTCTAGAGACATTACGCATTCAAAGAGCATACATTTTTCACCAATTTATATTTAATCAACTGAGCAAAGCGGTTCTAACAAATTCATGGCTTTCGTTAATAGGAGGCAATTAAGGTGGTGAACAGGCCTTGGCTAGTCACCTTTCTAGGGGCATCATCGAGGAAGTTCTCAGACAGAATCATGAAGCGGTTGAGGATGGAGCTGATGCATCAATGCTCTACAAATAGAACGGAATGCAGGGCGATACAGTGCGATGACTCTGCATCAATATCCAACACAAGCATGGATGTGATCAACTGCTCTTCCGAGCACGACAAGGTGATAAACGCCTTGGCCACATCAGTTTTCTGCTTACAGCCAGGCGGCGACAGCCCTACGAGGAGAGGATTCTTCGACAGTGTGGTGGCCGGCTGTATACCAGTCGTGTTTGCCAACAATACGGCCTATGAGCAATACGTATGGCACTTGCCATCCTCTCCCTCTAACTACTCCGTCTTCATCAGCGAAGATGATGTGGTCTCTGGACGAGTAAATGTATTGAAAACGCTATCCGATATCCCGAGCGAGAAACTTATGGCAATGCAGCAGGCTGTGAGAGACCTCATCCCAAGAATTGTATATTCATCTGTCCCGTATTCTACCTCCAATTTGAGCTCACGCTCACGTAACCGTTTTGACGATGCCTTCGATATAGCCATTCATTCCTATTTGGAACAACTCTCGGCCAGTTCTGACATGTAATGATACATTCGTGTAATTATAAATTCAATAACAAAAGTTAGGATAGCATGGCACTTTTAAGAGAATGTTAATTCAAGAGAACATCATCACACCAAAATTCATATGGCGCGCTTGCGACTTTGTTAGCTGGAAGCCACAGAGGCATCGCACAAGAGACTCTAAACCACTTACTCCATAGAAAGTTCACATTATAACTAGGAAGATTACTAACAGAACTAGGAAGAATGTAGATTTTTCTAGTTATAACTGGATAATTTTGCCATCACCAATCTCTTCTAACTAGTAACAATATCCTTTTCCTAGAAAGTATCTAGAAAATTGAAGCCCTATCTAGCAACATTATCTAGGAAGTTATTGTATAACTAGTAATAATATCAACCTAACTAGAAAATTTTAGTTTTTACTAGTCATAACTAGCAAGTACTATCCTCTAACTAGGGAATTATAGATATTCTATCAAGTTAACTTGGAACTCATGATTTTCTAGGTATAACTAGTAAATAAATATTCATTGATTAGAAATTTACATTTGTATAATACTTACTCGCAGCTAAGCTTTTCACACTTGTTTGACACAAAAGCAAGACCACAGTTGTTGAAAGGTAATCACAATAACAAAAAAGAAAATTAAAAGAAATATGTTTAGTACACATGAATAACACAAACTGTGTGGCCCCAACAACAGAGTCATTGCATTCAACAACAATAACACTTACAATGTTGACCAAAGTACATGGCCACATTGGCCAAGCATATATCATGGCAATGACATCCATCTTATTGCAAAGCTCATGATTATATTAGTGAAAAAAAAGCATATTGCACCAATGGATTAAATAGAAACTCCACACACTAACATCATATTTTTCCCTACTATCCAAATGAGCAACAAGAGCAAACATTCAAAGTGCATGGCAAGCAAACCACCCAGTCATGTATACCCCATCATGAAAATTAGATAGACATATTAAAAAGGAAAGCACATTACCAAGTGCATGACCATATTGGTCATGGAAGTGCACATGGACAAAAAGAACCACCAAGGCAAAGCGCATAGCCATATTGAGAAAATGCTAAATTGCATTGCCCAAAACATGTGGCTATAGAAAATAAAGCAAACTACATTGCTAGTTGTATGATGAAATAATATCACCTTTCAAACTAGCACTAAACTTATAAACTTCATGTCTTAACTCAAAAATATAAGTACCAAGGATTCTAGTGATTGCCAACTATTGTAGCTAGCTCTATGTGGAAGCTTGCAATATGATAGATGGGAAGCTACTTCAAGGTTCACTATGAGGTGACTTGAATAACAAGAAGGCGACACCTAAAATAGCCTTACAAGGGTGGAAGTATATTCCCTTTACCAAGAACTAGTGCTCCAAAACGAAGAAATCCTCATTGGATATTCTCATTTTATTAGGGTTTGAAGTTGAGCAGTTCCATAGAAAAGTATCAATGGGAGCATATCAAATTCTCACCAATCTCAAAGGTAGGTGAAATAATTCAAACAATGTAGAAACTCTTGCAAATTCTCAATGGAACGTTGAAAGTGCATCATAATAAAAGGAAAGAGGAAAAGAAGAAAAAATTAATATTGGAAAATTTTTGAATTTATCTTTTGAGAAAAAATAAGAGAGCTAAAAGAAAGGCATGCTTTTTGGGCTAAGAACATGCTCAACAAGGCCAATATTAAAATAGAGTACTGTAAAAAGCAAGGAGGGCAGGAAAGCATGTTGGACTATTCTCTCTTGGACATCTTAAACCTTCCATGTTGGGTAAAAAACCATAGTTTTGAATCTCTACAAGAGAGGTTGAACCCCTAGAGGATCTTAATGTACTCTCCGTGAGGATTTCAATCATGCTGTGCATTTGACAATTCAAAAATTATGATGTGTGCAATCTTGTGTAGCAACTTCTCCTATAGGCACCTATTTGGCTAGTATCATCTCATGGTCATAACAAACATCAAGTGTAACATCCATGACAAGTCTATTTATGCTACCCTCTAATCCCTCCTAACTTGTTCTAGCCCTTATTCCTATAAGTCAAGCCTTAGAGGTAATTCAAAGCTCCCAAAAATCTTGGAACAACTCAAGAAAATTCATGAGCACTATCATATCCCTGCTCTACCCTTAGAAATAATAGACACATGAATTTTTAGCAAGACCATTCATATATACTTGTGAAGATCATATCCCAAAGACTATATTTATGGCCCCAAAAAACATTATTACGAATATTTTAAAATTACTCTATGACATTATCATTTTTTCTAATTATAAAAAATATTTTAAAATTATTCTCGAAAATTATTGTTTTCTCTAGTCTCACCTATGATTGATTACAAAGTAATATTTCTTAGGCAAGCATTATGTTGCTATTAGGGATGACTTGCCTATGAAGAAGAATCAAGATTCTCATGCTCAACTAAGTTTGAGGTTTCTTCAAGGAAAATTGGGCAGTGATGTGCATGGACATAAATTTTTGTTGAATACTAGAGGACTTCTCTAGGTTTATTACATGAGACAACTCACAAGAATCCACAAATTGATTGTGATTTCTATCCTCTAGGTAGGCAAGTCCTAAGACTTCTCAGGTGAAATAAGAGCTTGTCTCAATCCCACATGGGACTTAAAGAAAATGTCCTTGGGATGTAGAACTTATGAGAATGTGGATCTATTGTGCTACACCTAGTTCCTTAATAAGGGGCAAAATGTCTCAATATGGGACTTTCATGTTCAATGGTGTTACGATGATGTCCAAGGCTTCTTTACTTTCTAAAGGATAGTGATTATAGCTATAAAGTGTTCTTGGTGAGGGGTGTGTGTGTGTGTGTGCACTACTTACTTGGTGTAATCTATACCTAATTCATGTGTACTTAATACTTTTGGTGACCTAGCCTTGAGTTGAAATGACACACAACGTTTTTAAGGCTGCAAGTGCAACTAGAGACCCTTCAAGGTCTCGAGTTGACCAACCTTAATATGAGTCCATTAGTGTATGTCCTTGTATTTTTATTGTAACTCCTTTTTGTCCTATGGTGCTTGCCTCAATTTCAAAGTTGGCAAAGAGTCACCTCTTTCCCACTCTAGTAGTCTTGATACTCAGTTTGAGTCTAGGGTTCTTTGGGCACTTGTTTCCTTGTGCGGCAATGCTTGGTAGCCAATAGTGGAAACCCTAATTTCTATGGTCTCAATGCACCAATGGGCTGACCTAGGTGTGGTGAACCCATTGTCAATTATCACTCTCTTTTTTTACTTGCAAGGTTAACTCCTAGTGGTGACAAGAAGCTACCTTTACACTGTAAGTTTTGTTAGTTGTCCCTATCTTTGTCAATTGTCACGAGATTTTCATGCTTGCAAGGTTCCAATTTGGTGGCAAGAATATTCCTATAGTGCACTATTTTTTGTGTGTGAGACGGCAACTAATAAGCCATCATGTGACCTAAAGTGTACCTAAAACCATGTATAACTAGCAAAATGGACCTATATGAGGTGCACATGTATTGCTTAGTGCAAATGGGTTGCCTTAAACTAGTGTGGAGCTCTTAAAAATGTGAGTGTAACTAGTTGGGAGCTTGATATCATATTTCAATGGAGTTCAATGCTAAGAATATTAAGAATATAAGCATTGAAATGGATAGAATGGAGACAAACTTTGAAATTGGATTATATGGAATTGGAAATTGAAGATTACATGTCTCTTGAGTAGCCTTGGTTTTCATTCAATCTTTCCTATGATGTTGCAAATCACTCCCTTCCACCATCAAAGCTCCAACAGTAAGCGTTGAAAAGAGACTTTAACTTCTTCCAACATGTCCATATAGAAAGGGGAAGATAGTAGCACTAAATATCATTAGGGGCTAAGAAACATCTTTGAGTCTACGATTTGACTAGTAAGACCAAGCTCCAATTCTCTTCCTAATCTTTACATGTCTTATGTATTAGCCATGAGTCAAATCTTTTTGAGACAATATGTTGACTCTCAACCCAATGGGAGCACCCAACTGTCTAAAGATTTGACTAGTAAGACCAAGCTTGAGACTGGTCCTCTTCCTAATCTTTGCATGTCTTATGTATCAGGCCACTCAAATATTTTTGAGATATGTTGAATCCCAACCCAATGGGAGCACCCAACTGTCTAAAGATTTGAGCTTTCACTTGCTACAGCATTGGAATTATCATCAATGATGCAAATATATGGCCATTTAGTAGTAAGGGGAGACATGTAATCAAACCAACATGAATCTTATAATTGATTTTCTCCAAATGTGGATGTGTGACTAGAGCAAAAAAAAGTGAGGTGAGACACCCTTGTCATAAGGATATTTTCAGTTCAAATGGAATAGTTAAATAACCATTTATGTTGATTATAGATGTAGCATTAGAAAAATGGGTATGTATCATTTTGCAAAAAATCCACTTGAAACCACACCACTGTAATACGATCAAGATGAACTCCCAAGTGATCCTGTCATACCCTTTATCTACATTCATGTTTATTACACAATAGCCCCTACTAATCTACATTATTCTATCCCAATAACAATATTGAGGATACCATCATGGATTTTACTAGAATAAATAAGGCCACACTAAGCCTTGTTGAGTACCTTGGGTGAGATATACTGGTTTCTTAAACCCATTGGCTTAGCCATCAACTTGTATGGGTAAGGCATCAACTTATATAGAATCAACTCAACCCTTTTGCAACTAAAGCAAGTAGCTTGCAACAACAACCTTACATTTTTCTTTTAATATGTTGTCACCACATATGTTTCCTACAATGAAAAAAACTTGAGAAATCTCATGAGTATCTTCTAGTATTTGCTACTTGAGAAAACATAGCACAATATTTCACACACACACACACACACAGAGCAACCATGCTTTAATCTCCTTCCATGTATATACTTGCTTCCTTCATGACATAGAAGAGGAAAACTTGGAGGACACACACACACACACACACACACACACACACACACACACACACACACACACACACACACACACACACAACAACAACAACAACAACCATGCTTTAATCTCCTTCCATGTATATACTTGCTTCCTTCATGACATAGAAGAGGAAAACTTGGAGGATGATGATGATCTAAGAGATGTAAAAAGCCCTAGATGTTGCTTTTTTAAAAATATTATGTCACCTTACTTGCTTCATGGCATAGAAGAGGCAAAGTTGGAGGATGATATTGATCTATGAGATCTAGAAGGCCCCTCAAAAGCATAACATACCTTTGCAGAAAAGACATATCTTTCTTAGCCCCTCAAAAAATAAGTATTAAAAAGAACATTATTTCGATGGCTAGGTTTAGGAACCTTCATCTTGGTGCCCAACGGTGTTTGTCTTACAGGGTTACTTCAAATTTGCATTGTACACTTGTTATGTTTTTCTTTTCATCTGAAATAAGCTCTTTTACTTTGATTGTGGAGAAAGTCAGTTGCTTAGGTAAGGGATTACAGCAAAGAGCTCATATTTAGTGGCTAGATGTTGTAAGAAGGGCTAATTTCAAGCAGGTACATTAGATTGACTTGTAGAAGGGGGGCTCCACAATCAAAGAAGGTTGCTGGACAAGAGAAGGCTCTTGCAGATGATATAGAGGTGGCCATTCCCCTATGTTTGGAGGTTGCAGTAGGTGAGGAGAACTGTGAAGAATGGGATTAGTTGGGTGGTTTGAAGTTGTGCATGTAAGCATCATTGGCCTTGAAAATATGTGATGTATGAAAGGGTATCAAAACATGTTATGTATGAATTTTTTATATATTTATTGTCGTGTAAATGGCTTTTGTTAATGTACTATAATTTGAGGTCTTTTGCCAGTAATTTCTCTAAGTTCTAATGTAGCCTACAGATTTTCATTGTTAGATTTGTAGGAGGAAGTACATGCTTAGAGTTCATGTTATTCTTTGGTGCTATACCTCTTATTTTATAGGATATATTATAAGAAATAAATGCTAATGATTCCATTTAGATTATATATAAGGTATGCTTGAATATTAGTAACACGAGCTACATTGTAAAATGTGTTTCAAGCAAAGTCATATATTAATACCCCAAAAGCAAACACAACCTAATGGCAATTTTGTACAAAAGATTCATAATCATTAGCTATATAATACAAATTCATAGACATTGAATACATGCTTTGTCTAAGTGCCATTTATATTTTGCTTAGTATTGGTTTTGTTAGAATCTTCAAACAATGCATCCCTTAGTATCATTATATTGGCCCTGCACCTTCATTTCCAAATTCCTTCTCAATGTGGAACAAGAAGGATTCATGTATGCTTTGCCCATCTTAAAGCCCAAACACTAGCTAATCATTAGCTATAGCCATGTTACATATAGAGAGAGGAAAATAAAGAGTCAAGAATGTTGTGTGAACAAGAGTTACGATCCTTAAATTTTCAAAGACAAAGGAAGTGAATAGTTGTGTGTATGATTTTGAAGTTGAGCCTTTTTGACAACTCAATAAGAGACATTTAGTCCCTTTGAATACCCCTCCCCCTCCCTTGCCCTCGCAAAAGCCTAGTTGTAGTGTCACTTCACATTGGTGTGCATCTCTCCCACTATGGCTCCTGGGCCATCATCATCGCGAGGCTACATGGATTGCATCAAATGTGGCTTCTGCTTCCGTCTCGCCGCCGCCTCAACCTTTTCCTCATTGGTCACTCGTAGGAGAACCTTTAACCCTAGCGTCTCACACCTGAAGACGAAGTAGTACAAATCAATGCATGTGTAGTTTGTGGTGCTAGATTTTTTGAATCATGACCTTGACGTAGGGCTCTCTAGGGTGAAGGACACCATCGTCGGCCTTGATGTGGGGATCTTGATCTACAATAACGCAGGACAATGTTATCCATACGCCCACTTCTTTCATGAGATCGCGATCGATGTAAAGCTGACTACGGACCTCATACGTGCTGACTGTGCTTCCAGGCATGCTCAATCACAAGTGCGGTGCCATTGTGAACATCGGGTCTGGAACTGCGTCAATACTGGCATCACATCCTCTCTATGCAGTATATATATACTGGCACCAAAGGGTACATTGCTTCTATCTCTATGTGCATCAAGAGCAAGTCTCTTGCATGTGAAATTCATCTACATGTGTTGGTAATGAGCATGTAGGTATGGAAAAGGGGATGCCCATAAGATGCATTGTCTCCGGATATCATCTAATGTCTGATTATGCAAGTGCATTGAGAAATTCTCTAGAAACTTGTATGTGGAGTACAAGCACAATGGAGTTGATTTGCAGGTTTAGGTATGCTCCTTCTCTTACTTAGTCTAAAATACAGATAGTATATTGTTGAGGTACCATGTATGCCATTATGAGTAGCTACCTTATTCAATTGTATTTAAGATCATGGGCTTGGGGCAATGAAATTTCTGTTGATGCACTTTGCAGAAATTTCTTTTGCCCTTAAGGTACTAGTATTTGAAAGCCGCATGAGAGCAAGATAAGAAGCCCAAATATTTACAATTAGTTCTTGCTTGACCAGAAATAGGCTATGGGGAAGGTAGAAATGTGTATGTGTTTCTTAGTTAGGCTAGACACATACTTGCTCTTCCCTTGATAGCTTTGGTTTTACTGATGGTTGGTTCCCATTATCTTCTTGTGTCTATAGTTGCCTTCTAAGCCTTTGATAAACTATTGGATTAGAAGTAATGTTTAAGCACATGTACTAATTATCGGTCAATTTTGGTTTCCAGCTTGCAAGATGACTCTGGGATGCTACCTTAAGATTATTAAATATGAAATGCTCGGATCATGACACAAAGGAAGTAACCACAAATGCTTAGGTGAGAGTTTTAAGAATTGTTCTTATCCTTTTCTTCAACATGGTTTTTTTAGTAGTGGATCAAATTTAAAGATATGCAAAATTGAGTGGATTCTTGGAAGAACAAGTTTTGTAGTCAAATGTCTACATGCATCAAAAGTGGTGGTTTTGCTGGTTTACTTCAAAGAGGTAAAGAAAGAGATCATTGTCTCCATTTATGAAGGCAAACCACAACAACTACTTGAAGGAAGAGTGAAGACATTCAGCTTGCAGTTTGCAAATAAAGACAAATTGTAACCACGTTGGGATTTCCAGGTACTTTCCTGCTTAAGGGTGGTCTACTCAAATTTTTTAGTGAGCATGTTTGCTCCAATCATGTATTGAATTGTGTTTGAAAATTTAGATCATATCTTTCCTCTCTCAATACTAGGTGGTAAACTTGATATAGTTTATGAAGTGGTTTGAGAAAACTTTTATGTTGTGTAGAGTATGGTTTGTTGGCTACATGTTGGTAGGGCCTTTCCCAACTATTTTGGAGCTTGTGGTAGCATATCAGCATTTGAGAAGGGCATATAAGTACATGGCCATACTAAAGTCTTATGCTAAGAAAATAGATCTTCACAAGGGTAGCAAATTTCTTGTTGACATTCTCATATTGGTTTTGCTAGGAAAGAAACATTTACATAGGAAACAACTTAAGAATATGTGTGCTAAATATATTTCACTTGCAAACACAAAAGAGATTTGGAGTATGGCATCATGAAATGCTTGAATTGCAGGATATATACAATATGGGTGGGTGTGGACAACAGGCCTTGACATATTATGAATAGATGCAACTTGAGGGTCTCTTCACCTTTTCTTGTGCCTTGAAAGCCTGTGGTGCTAAGAAAAGGATACTATTGATGGCATTTCATTAGTTGATAGGTATGTGAAATGTGCTTTACTTGTAGTAGCACAGTACATTTTTTACCAACTTTTAGTCAAAGAGGTGGTTTTATGGAGCTCCCTAATAGCAGGATATGTGCCACATGGGCATGATAAGAAAGTACTAAACTGTTATGAAAGAACATGATATGAGGGCATCTTTCCAAATACTGATAGCCTATGGTTGTGTCAAAGCTATAGTTGAGGAACAAGAAATACATTTTGAGATTGCTAAATAGTGGTTTCTAAAATAAGGTATTCTAGCTGGCAATGCATTGCTAGACATGTATGCAAAAAGTAGGTTGCTTGCAAAAGTGTAAGAGGTGTTTGAGAAGCATAGTTTGGAGTCTAGTCTCATGGAATGTACCAATTATAGAATATGTACACAATGGGTATGGTGAGGAAGCATTGAAACTTTTTGAATAGATGAAACTGAAAGTGTTTTACGTTGACTCAGTCTTTGGTTGCATCCTGAAGACATATGGGTGCATAGAAGCAGCATACAAGGGCCAAGAAATACACATGATATAGTAGTTGGCATTGTATTAATAGATATGTGTGCTAACTTGGCTTCCTTGCAAAAGCACAGGTGCTTGATAAGCCACTAGTTTCAAATCTAGTTTTGTGAGTTAGAGAAAATTAGAATCACATATGAAATTTCCTATATAGGAAAACTATCATATATAGGGAATTTTCCCTTTATAGGGAAACATAGAAAAATTTCCCTATGTAGGAAAACTTTCCCCCATATGAAAATTTTCTTACATAGAAAAGAAAAAAAAGGGAATTCCCTATCAATTCCCTAGATAAAAATACACATAAGTAGGGGAAGTAAATAATAGGAAAAATGGAACATTTCCTAGTTAGAAAAACTAGGGAATCGCAAAGGAAAATTTAGACATAAGTAAGGAAAGTAAATAATAGAGAAAATAGAACATTTCCTAGTTAGAGAAATGTTCCATTTCCCCTATTATATACTTTCCCTACTTATGTGTATTTTTATCTAGGGAATTGATAGGGAATTCCCTTTTTTTTCCTGTGTAGGAAATGATTAAAAGGCCCTTGTGTTTGTATTGTGGACATTGGCAAAAATTCTATTATTCACTTTTACTTTATTAAAACCACTTTTTAAATCAAGTATTTTTCTATTATTATTTATATCAGAGATATAAAAATATCATTCTATAAGATTTTATTATGTCATTATATGCCTCCTATATGCTAAGTTGTATGATAAAGTTACTACATAGATGTTATATGTTATACTTTTTTATATGGTAACTTTTTCGATGAAGTTACTATATAGATAATGTCTATTTATGAAGTTACTATAGAGATAGTCATGATAATAAACTTCCTATATAGTAAGCTAACCGAAAAAAGCTTTCTATATAGTAAGTTAACTAGAAATTTTTTTCTATATTAGAAACTATCTTTCTAGATTGGCAATCTAGTAAAGTTTGATTTTTCCTATATTAGACTCTTTCTAGTTATGTGGAAATCTAACTAGAAAATTCTCTTTTTTTTCCTATATAGTATGTGGTCTAGAGTTTCTTGTGATCCGAGTGTGTATTATATTATAAGCTCGTAAGTTTCTAGAATATCCTATGCATGGCGATGTGGTTGTAGCTCAGCTGGTTTAAGGATATGCAAGTTGGTGAATGCGCGAATGAGTTGAAACCGTGGGTACATACTTGTTTTGCATCTTTCAAAGTTCAAATCTATTTATTAATTACATGTATAGTAAATAATCTATATACAAATTATTAATTATTATATATTGTATATGAGTATATGTATATATATGATTGATTATTATAATAATGACTATTTATAAATTAAAATTATTATTGGTATATATAATTATTTAGTATTAAGTATTGACTAGATACAAATTATTATAATGTATACAACATATGATATATTACATATAATATACCATGTACAATATATTACATTATATGTAATCTACATAAAATATTATTATGACAATAATGTAGTGATTAGTACTTACAATATGTGTAATAATTATGAATGATTAACTACAAAAAATTTGTTATTATATCTATATGCTAATTATTATATGAAGTATTTATTATTCCCGTGTTATTATATATATGCTTAAAATATTTTGTATATGTGTGTGTATGTGTATATATTATCTATATATACACCTATTAATGATTAGTAATTAATGAATTAATATTGATATATACCTTAAATTAAAATATTAATACTAATTATACATATATATTATTATTTATATGTTAATTACAATGTGAATAATTTATAATTGATGTGCTATTATATATGTATATATTTAACATGGATTTTTTTGTGTGTGCATTTTCAATATAAAAATCCTTTAAAAGATTTCTAGACCATGGCATTGAGTGGTAATACCACTCAGTCACACCCTTTGGCAACGGGGGCAGTGGGGTTTGCTTACCCTTGAGTAGCCCCCACAAACCCTTATAGAAAAGGATATTCTAATGCAAGATTTGTGGGGTTAAGGCATAAATTTCATCCTCATTCGTGGGTTCCTGCCTTGTCACCAATTCGTGACTTTGGGATCTGATCGTCAGACACATGTTTTTCTTTCTCTGCGTGAACCAATGCATAGGCCTTGTGTGCAACCACAAGATGAAGAGACTATGGAATGTGAAACACTCTTACCTCTATTAGCGCTGGCATGACACAGCTCTAAATAAGGCCTTCTATTTTTGACATGTTCCTGTTTTCTAGGAGCTTAGTATAAATCTTTATCCTTTTGTCCAAATTTGTCACAACCAACATTTTAGGCTTAGTCTTTAATGCTTCATCATGAGTTTTTCCTTGCACTCAATCATGATTAGATATTAGAAGGATACATATTTTTGCCCAATATTTTGTCTAATAGAGCTAAGTCAACAACCCTGCTTTATATAAGGAGAGCCAACTAAATTGGCACAAGTAGTCAATTTTAACTATTCTTTTGTTCAATCAAAATATATAGCAACAAATTGTCACTTATTTTTAGATGTATTATATAGATGTTTCTGTACTTTTAGATGAAACATATCACAAGGTACATTAGTTAGTTTTAAGGTTATAAGTATAAAAAGTAAAGGTATAACTATCCCAATATTTATTATTACTAGAAGAGAGTAGTCATATGCCACTATAGTGGTACAACATCATTTTTGGTCAGCATTGGCACTGTAGTAATCCAACAAACCTACATAAGCGAAAATATTTAGATTAAGAAGAGAATCAGTTTGTAGACAATACATGGGTTGCAAAGGATTCTTTATAATTCGAGGCATTAGGAAAAAAATGAACTCACAAATGGGCCTTTTAGTCCCCCCCCCCCCCCCCCCACTTAAAACAAGGAAAAGAGGAGAGAAGAATAGTAAAATAATCCTTCTCTCTCTCCACTTTTGCAATCTCATTTTGCCTTTTTTATATTATCTACAAAGATATACTCAGATTCCTTCTCTCTCCTCATTCAAGAAGTCTTTTTCAACCAAATTTTATCTTCAAAAAGGAGTTAGTTACGGGAGTGTGGTGCTTCGTTTTCAATGCAAAATGATTAGTAGATATGAGGTAATTGATTTTTTAATCGAGAATAAGGAAAATGAAATTTCGGAAGTTCCTTTTAAGATATTTTGGAAAATTTTATATCCTATCTTTTGGTCAAAAAACAAACCAACTGGTCAAATTTCGTGTTTTTTGGAGATGTTTTTGAGGCAAAATAGAAATATCTAAAATATGAAAAGTCTTGGACATCCCTACCCTCTAAGCTATTTCCCCCCATATCTATACTCTCTCATGGCTCTATTGTGACCTCTTCTCTGTGTTTATGCAACCTTCATTAACAGAGTGAATTACTTACACCCTCCTTTCCCTTGGCACATTTGTGTGCCTCTCTATGCATCTCCACTCTACCTCTTGTGACAACCAAGTAGGCTCCCTGTTTCTATTAATAGTAAAATGAATACAGGAAAGAAGGAGCTTCATATTGAGGTAGATATTTTGAATATGCCCCATTATTTAAAAGAACCTCGCGTACCAATATCAACCCTCAAGTTTTGCAGAGTTACAGGAAAATGGGATTGAAACATGTGGATTTGTGGGTTGATGGGGGAATCTATACAATTGACCCCTTAAACAATAGACCTCCAACTTTCTCAGGAATCACAAATTTGTTGAAGTATTGTGCGAGGGTAAAAATGGGTTACTTGGTTATAGTAGGCAGCTCAATGATCAGGCATTCAAAGTATTTACAACTTGCAAAGCAACCATAAAAAATTGCCATGATGTGATCGCTGCACATCAACTTCATATACAACAGCTCATAGGACAAGTGGTACAATTGAATGACACTGTAATTCAACAAAACAATCAAATTATTTCAATGCACGACATTATCCATGACATTGGTATCTCATATGAGGAGGCAAAGGCACAATCGGAAGACTTGAGAAAGATCAACAGCAAGCTAACATAGGAGTGCAAACAAAAGAAGAAGCCAATCAATGAGTTAATTGTGAATAGTGGCCAGTGGAAGCAACGTATCAAAGCATGTAACGTAGCTCAGAAAGAGAACCTAGGTGAGGGTGAGGTTGGATGGTGTATTAGTAGAGCTGTGGATGCACAATCTATTTGTGACAGGGTTGGCATTAGCACAACGACTTACTCAAAGATATTCAAAGGTGTGAAAGCTGGGTTTGGTCATGTGCTGAAGAGAAATAGAATCGTGCCTCTCCCTCAACCTTCAAAGTTAATAGAGGCCCGACGGCAACTTAATACAAAGGTTTTGGAGTTGATAGGAGATCCCATGCATGCTCAATGTGTGGAAACACTAAAGGGAGTCCAAAAATGCATATGAGGTGAAGTTCACCGAACTCACTAATTACTATTTAGATTTGAACAAGGTGCAGTCGGCAATGGTAATGTACTACAATATGTCTATTGAGGAATGTAATGGTAAATTGCAGTTTGTTATAAAATTAGATGAAAGTGAGGTCGTCAAAGGAGTAAAGCTTGAAAGAGTTAGTGTAACTCTGATGAATAGAGCTTTACAATTCGACAAGAACAACTGAGGGAAATTTAGTGTTCAATCATTTGAGCACCATGTGTGGTGGCTTGCTGCATTTGAAGTTCCTAAGGAAACATTTGAGGTGTTGCAGCTATTCTTTATGCACATAAGCATTCCAAGCATTATCGATTGTCAAGAACATGGTGAGATGTTCTCGGTTAAAGAGTATGGTCAATACTTGGTTGAATGGCATCTTGCAGGAGACTTGAAAACTTTAAAATGCATGCGTGGAATCTCCAATGGTGCAAATACAAAGAATTCATGCCTATATTGCTTGATAGAGAGGGTGGAAGGAAAGGACGGAAAGAAGAACTGGCGAAAGGTGACAACTGCTGCATTGACGCGTAATAGAGAAGATCCCACTTGGAAGCCCATATTCAACATTTCCTTGGATCATATTTACATTTGTTCATTGCATGCTTTTGTCAAAATCATAGAGAAACTTGTATATGAATACATTTTCTTTGCTTATAGGATGCAACCAGAAAAGAAGCTATTGCAACGTATAGGAATGTGGAGCGAGTGCTATCAGAAATTGGGCTACACAAGCATCAAGTGACGATTGAAAAAGATGAGAAGAGATCAGCAAAATCTGGTAACTTGCCAAAAAAGCCTTGTTTTGGAGGAGCAAAGGCTAGGAAGTTTCTCTCAGTACCCATCAATGAGGAAGGGAATGTCATGGTTTGTGGGCCGTAGGACAACGATGGGTGGAAAAAGTTACATTTTGCAGTTCCTGATCGAAGTGATGGAGGAAAAACAAGATTGGCCAAAGCTAAGGTTTGGATAAGTCTTAACAAATTGGCTCCCTTACTTTGCAAGATGGTGTTTAACAATGAAGATAAGCAAGCATTTATCAATTCGGTGCATAGCTTCTACGAAAACATGGTGGAAGCATGGTGCAAAATCTCTATCACACATTGCATGGTGCCTACTAAGTTAATATTTTAAAATTGTATGAATTGTATAAACTATTGAGCATAGTTTTACTCATGTGTGATATATGTCTTTGTAGCATATCCTTGAGGCACATGGGCCATGCTTTGCAGAAAAGGGAAGCATCACAATTTGGTCCACACAAGGGATGAAAAATTCACATTGGATAGCGTGTGGTGTATACCAAAGAAAAATTGATCATGGTGGAGGGGTGAATGGTAGCAATCCAATGATCCAATTGCTATCTTGGTGGTATAAGATTATAGTAGCGGATGAAGCTAAACTCTTGCAAAAGAGAGCAAATGAAAGTGCTGATGAATCAGCTGCAAACATGATGGAATCATGTCGTGTCACTAAAAGAGTGCGTTATGAAGCCTCAAGTGCCAAAGAAAACCATGCCAAGTGGCTAGAAACAAGGCTTCGACAAGGCAACAAATGGGTTCGAAAAGAGCTAAGATAGTAAGATGAACAATGTGAGTCACTGTGAATGCAATTCATAGTTTAAGAGAGAAAGAGAGTGTGTGCATCTATGTGAATGAGTCTCATAGTTTAGGGTTATATAAAAGAGGGTTTCACTTTCTATCTTATTCATTGAGTTCTCACATCTCTTGTGCATGAAAGATGGCTAGGTCTTAGGTAGTTGCAAATAAGCTTCCGCTCAGAGCTCCATATTGTGTTCAGCCCCTTGGAGCATCTACTAGCTCAGATGCACCCCCTTCTCAACCTAATCCACCTTCCTCAAGTCGCCCTCACAAGGGTCCTCCTTAGCATCCCCACAAGAAATACAAGTGGAAGCCAGGTATAGTGGCCTTGAGAGAAATTAGAAGGTATCAGCGCTCTTTTGATCTCATCATTCTGAAGGCGAGCTTCTCCAGACTTCTTCGCGAGATTGTGAAAGACCTCTACCGTACAGAAAGAAGGAGGTGGTTTTTGGCACAAGGTTAGGATAGACTTGGTCGCTTCATAAAAGAATGTCTTCATGCTCTATACTGTGCTGCAGAGGCCTTTTTAGTTGACTTGATGTGACTGATGCTCAACATTGTGCAATACATGCGAAGCGCATCACTGTAACTCCCAAGGACTTCCAACTTGTAAGAAATCTTCAAGCAGTGAAGGATGCATTCATTCAAATGGAATGAGCATAGTTTGCAATGTTATCTTTTTTGGCATAGTCTTATCCTCGTGCATTAGACATATGACTATGTCCCAGTGCAAAACTATAGTTGTGTGCACCCTTAAAATATGAATTAATATTTTACGCTTGTCCTTCGCTCTCAACTTTGACTGTGCATATTCGCTGTATTTTCAATTCTTACTTACAGTTTTTGTTAGCACTGTCAATTTCAATAGAGTTGCTTAGCTATACGCCCCTCAAAGAGCAATCTGTTAATTTCGAGGTGGTAACACTTAAAAGAACCAGTGAAACTCTCAACATTTTGCCACTCACAGCAATCCGAAGGGTGTAAATACAAGACAAGTTGTTACATAGGAATCATGAAAGTTCTCATTCTCAATGAGTTGCAAATACTTATTGTTTGCAATGTTTTGTTGAAAGGGCACAGTGGGCGCAATGTGTATTTGTTTTTGCATGAATACATGTTGTACAAACATCTCTGTTACAAGGTAAGAATCAAGATTCCTTTGTCTGAGAGCTAAAATTTTACCCTTCCAGTGCTTTGATACATCTGCAATTGCAGATGCTTTCACCCTGAAAGCTCCCTTCATACTTGGACACATATGTACCCAAGACAGTGATCCAATTCCCTTCTTCATCTTTTCTGTTACGTACTTCTATTGAGAAAATGCTTGTTCTTCTCTCAAGCATTATAACATATGCATTAGATATAAAGAAGAATGCATTAACCCCTAAATAATAAGCATTTTAAGTCTGTCCAATAATCACCAATATGCCATACAAATCAACATGGCATTACGAGATGTTTACACTTTTGTAAATAGACATAAACATTGGTATCGAAACGCATCTAGATATATACATCAATACAAAGTATAGATTTAATTTCAAGACATCATTTTAATCATACCATTTACATGAAATATAATGAAAAGAATAGCACAAGAATACTCAGAGAATTTCACCAAAATAAATTTTATTATAACGAAGAGGAGTCTGATTTGACTCAATACATTGTATGAAATGTGGGTATTATAGAGTAGTTGTTACAAGGATAGCAGCCACATGGCATGCAAATCTTAATAGACACATTGGATTGACACATGAGGTATTCTAAGACTCAACACATTGTGTGTTATATGGATGATATTATACAAGAGTTTCATGGATCATTACCAATTGGCATGGAGATCCAAATGGACACATAGGACCAATAAAAGTAACATTGTGTTGTATTCAAAAAATATCAGCAAAAAAAAAAACCAAACAGAGAGAGAGATTAACACCTTTGCCTCTTGCTCCAAATAAACTTTGTAAGAAAACAACAATTAGAACCAACATCAAATTCTATTGAAAACACAACATAAAAGAGAAACAACACATAGAGAGAGGGGGGAAAGAAAGGAGAGAGAGATAAGCACCTCTGTCTCCTGCCTCAAACAACCTCTGCAATAAAACAACAACAGTAGCGAACAAGAGAAAATGCAAAGAGAGATGGGAACTTGTGTTTTGCCCAAAATTTGGAGCTGCATGGAGAAGAAAGTACAGAGGTAAGCAGAACGCTCAAAACCCTAATTACTCTCAGTAGGGAGATTCAATGGAGACGAAAATTCACGAGTATAGAGAAGAGAGGGAAAGTGGTCTGTTGCTCAACTTTTGGGTTAAACTGATTTCGTGAGAGGAAAAAAAATCGAAATTGAAAATTCTCCAAAAAAAGGGGGGAAATACGAGGTGAGAGAAATTCAAATTTTGTGTACTATTGATTCTCCCTTTTATAAATCTCCCACTACCTCTTTTTTTAATAGAAATCCCAAGATTTGGAGAGAGAAGATTCACCCTCCATGGATGTCAATATCTAGCCTTCCTATGGACAATCCAAAAGGCCCACATCTTAAACTATATTATTTTTAAGGGCCCATTTGTGAGTTCATTTTTTTCCTAGTGTTTATCATTACCAACAATTGAATGATCCTTCATATTGACAAAAAGCATGAACATGTCACAACTATGTGTATTAGTATTTGAATCAATTTATAGACTATATTTGGGCAATGCTATTCGACATGAGCATGAACTACTTTGAAGGATTGTAGCATATCACAACTATGTTTATTAGTATTTGAATCAATTCATAGACTATATTTGGGCAATGCTATTCTACGTGAGCATGAACTACTTTGAAGGATTGTAGCATATCAATCATTACGACATATTAGTCAATATTTATTTGTGTGCAATATCAACTTCAAACATTACTATCAAGGCTTGGAATATACTAGACAATGATTAGAGGTACTAACTTAGGGTATTATGGATTAGTTCATTACTACTAATTTCTTACTACATTAATCATGACATAAGCATCAATTACTTAAAGGGATTAGAACATATCAAACTAAGTTTAGAAGTATAGAATCATTTGTAGCACTAGCTTTCTCAAATTTCAACAAAAGCCTAAATTCCAAATATTACTGAGAAGGAATTACATCATATTAGCCTATACTAAAGTAGTTCTCGTATTTGTAAAAATGATTTCTAGTACTAGTACTTATTGCAAGCTACTTCAGTCATAAACATTAATTACATGCTCACAGCAACTCAACGAATTCAATGCTTGCATAATGGCAATATAGCAATACTATTTACATGTTACATCACAATAGTTGTCTAATTGCCTATCATGCTTATACTTCAACATGTAAATGAAAATTTCCTAATTAACCTTTTAGGACATTGGGTTCGTTCACATAATTTAAACAATGGTACTCAAACAAAGTAAAACACTCATTTGTGAAATAGCTCTTCTTGAAATATTCTTTTTACAATTTCCCATATTGAAAGTACAACCCAGAGGTTTAAATTTCACCAAGATTTTTTCCCTTACCTAGTAACATGGCTCTTAAGAAGTCCATCATGAATCACTTAAGGGATAGGAAATTCGTGGATGTATAAGGAATTTACTAGCTAGAATCACTGTGGCATCCTTATTACCTCTAACATCCTCCCCATTGAGTGATCTCTCACCATTGGGGCTAGTTTGAGCTCTCCAAAGTGATAAAACCAATCCCATTGGTGTGGGGTTCAACAACTAGCCTTGCAGGAGGTCTAGTGCAATCCTTCATGTTAACTTATTTATAGTAAGATTCAATTAGAATCCTAAAACTTTACAACACAAACGTTTCCTTCCTGGTGTATCAAGCAGCCCTTTGAATGCACAAAAACAAATAGAATTTATCCTCATAGGTAATCTTTCCAATAGTCCTTGGGTTTACTCTTCCCCTTGGGATTTACTAGGCTTTTTCAGGCTATGAGGTCTCATCGCTCTTTTCTAGAGAATTAGTATTCTCTAAAAATTCTCTCTCTTATCTTCTTGGAAATCATGTAATCAATTCTCTCAATTGCTAGGGTTTTGATTTTAGAAACCTTAGCTTAGGTCAACTCATCAAAAGCATGATAATCAATCTATCAAGGTTTCTCATTACCTTTGATTCAGGTCAAGAAGTATAAGTCCTTAGTGTATTTTAGTAAATGATTTTCCAAGATCATTCATTGACGTAAACTCATTTTAGAGATCATCCTTTTATTATTTCTCTAACATTTAAACAAGCATCTAGTTTCTAAATTAAATTTTATCCAAATTACCTAGCGTTTCAAAGGTAAGGTCAAATTGGATCCTTTCATTGGTCTCATACTGACAATAATCTTATGATTATGCCATAGTTAAATCTAACCTACCTGAATTTAATCCTATGAAAAACTTTAGACTAAACATGATATCCCATCTAAGTGGTTTAATACTCTTACAAAGAAATCTAAGTATTTAAGTTATCTTTTAATAAGATAAAGAGCCTATTCATAACTACAAGTTTAAATATTAGGCTAGTATGTGCTTTTTCCATTAAAAATTTTGATTGAAATCTAGCTTAGACTTCTCTATCATTTTTTTGCTTAAGAAAATCTTGCATGTATTAGCTATAATTTTTATCAATTTCAATATTGATCTAACCTAAGTCCTCCATTCTATTAACCCTCAAAACAACACAAGGGGCAAAGAAGGCTTAAGAAGGAGCATAAGAAGACAAGCCAATGGAAAAACAATACCAATAATTATGAGAATTTTTTTAGAATCAAGAACAAGGTGCACAAGAGAGAAAGCACGTTCTAGCCCTTTGTAAAAGAGCACCAACCTCCCTCCTATGCAAGTCGTAAATGAAAAGGCATATGTAAAGGAGCCATGAGAATAAGAAATAATAGAAAAAGAGTGAAAAAGAGGACTAAGGCTAGACAACTGATCATGTAAATGTTTTGGATGCCCAAGGGGAGAAGGGCATATATAAAAGCCAAAAAGTGATTGGATAAGCTCATTCTTGGTGTATGTGTAAAGTAGCTCTCTTCTTGTTTTTGCTCTTACTTTCTTCTTATGCATGAGAGAGAGAAAGAGGGAGTGTGAGAGAGGGAAAGTGTGAATGTGTGAGAGTGAGGGATCATGGAGAAGGTCTTGGTCTCCTCTTTTCTTCTTCTCCTTCTTCTCTTCTCTTTTCTCACACGCACGACTCTAGAGGTTGAAGGTTGGAGCATGGAGATGGAGCTTGCTTGAGCTAGCACCTTGAATCTTGGAGCCATCAAAGGATTCATGGAAGAGCACTACAATGATTGGATTCAATGGTAAGCTCACTATATCCTTGTGTGAGAGCGTACACAACTATGTGAGAGATAACCATTGCCACTTGCTTGAAACGTTGTCGTGCTGCTATGCGGTGTCGGATTGTTTGGGGTCAAAAGTCTACCGTGGGGGTAAGAGACAGTAGGGTGAAGAAAGATTTAGGGAGAGGAGTAGATGGAAGAGAAGGGGTTTGAAGAAACAAAAGATGTAGAAGAATACTCATAGAAAGAAATAGAAGATGTAGAAGAATACTCACAGAGGTGAAGCCTGTCAATTTATTTTTGCATTATGAGAAGATAAATCTCTTGTAGACAAAAACATACATAAAACAATACCTTCCTCTATGCTACTCAAGCTGACAATTTGATGCCTCCATTGGCTTTGAAAGGGGGGGTAAATTACCAGGACACCAGGACACCTGGCCAAAATTCTTCCTGATCACTCCTTCTTCATCTCCCACTTTTGGAGTGTTATTCATTGCTTGAAAAGTGCGATGGCATGTCGCGATATTTCACCAATCCTTCTTTTTATATAACATCCTCTCAAAATGGCTAAAAGCTACATACTTTCTTTTACATGTCATCCTACTGTAGAAGTTGTCATCTTACTTTCTTTTACATGTCATCCTGCTGTATATGGATTTTTACAAGAGATAATATTTAAAATATAAAAAATTGGCTATAATTATCAAAAAATCTAGAATTTTTGAACCATCCTCACTATGAACACTAACATTAATGTCTAAAATGACATTAGCTTGCTAGATCAATAAGAAAGACACACTCTAGAGTTGTTCACACAGTATGCGCATAGCGGCATGACATCCACCCCCTCCTAATCTGCACATCCTCTGGCATGTGCCAAAGTCTTACGGATTGAAAGGGAGCGACGGATCGAAGGTTGGACTCGAGAGCTATGGCGGGAGAGCAAGAGCAAGAAAGGGAGAGACTAGAAATGGAAACTCCAACAGTCACAATGTGTGACCGGGCCTTCCTTTATTCAAACTGTCACTAAAAGAATAAATAATAAAGTGACGTTGACGGGTGCTCGCCACCTGTAGTGTGCAGTGGCGGTGACTGTCCGTGTAGTAATACACGAGCGGCTAGGCAGAGGCGCCTTTACCCCCAACAACCTCCCACTTAAAGGCGAATCTACCCCAGTGAGGAGTGAAAAGAAAAAGAAAAAAAAGACAATACAACATGTACACATGTATAATAGGATGAGGAAAGACGTCATCTCATCCCACGCCCATCAACCTCCTAAGCAAGGCAAAGCGCTCTGTAGAGAGGCTTTTTGTGAGTAGATCTACAGGATTCTGGTCAGTCAAGATCTTAACAAGATCAATAGACTTGTTCTCAACGACCCCACGTATGAAGTGATACCTCACCTCAATGTGTTTCGTCTTCGCATGGAAGACCGGATTCTTGGCTAACTGAATAGCACTCGTAGAATCCGAATGCAGTGTAGGGATAGCATCAATACCAAGGTCAGCAACTAAACGACCCAACCAAATGGCCTCCTTGCAAGCCTCAGTGGCTACAACATACTCCGCCTCTGTAGTAGAAAGGGCTGTGCATTTCTGCACCCTGGACATCCAAGAAACAACACCTCCAGCATAGGTGAATACATAGCCGGAAGTGGACTTCCTACTATCTGCGTGTCTTGCATAATTAGAGTCAGTGTACCCCACGACTCCTGTATCCTGGCTGCCATAGCATATGCACATATCTGCAGTGCCCTTCAGGTATCTCATGATACCCTTCACGGCATCCCAATGCTTCTTGCCAGGTGTAGCCATATAGCGTGCCACAACACCAACTACAAAGGCAATATCTGGACAAGTGGCTATCATGGCATATATAAGACTATCCACTGCGGATGCATAGGGAATCTTGGCCATCTCGGCCCTCTGCTCATCTGTCTACAGATAATCGGCCTGTGATACCTTCATATAAGAAGGCAATGGACAGCCAATAGGCTTTATGTCTTGCATGCGGAATCGCTCAAGGACTTTATGAATGTACTCCCTCTGTGACAAGTAGAGGAGTCCTTGATGCCTATTGCATCTAATGCGCATACCAAGTATGTGAGCGGCCTGTCCCAGATCTTTCATCTCAAAGCTCTTCTTGAGCTGAGCCTTAAGAACATCTAGCTCATCATGAGCTTTCCCTGCTATCAGCATATCATCCACATAGAGTACCAAAATCAATAAAGAATCATCACGGGCTTTCTTCGTGTAAAGACACCGATCCATACCACTCATGCTATAGCCCTGTGACTGCATAAAGGCATCAAACTTATGATACCACTCCCTAGGTGCCTATTTCAAGCCATAAAGACTTTTCTTCAATTTGCACACTAGGTGCTGCCTGCCAGGTTCTGCAAAGCCCTTAGGCTGCTTCTTATAAATCTCATCATGCAAGTCCCCATGTAAGAAAGCCATCTTGACATCCATCTGGTATAAATCCAAGTCAAGCTGAGCAACGAAAGCCAAGACTAAGCGCAGGGTGGTCATCTTAATCACAGGAGAAAAGACTTCATCAAAGTCCACACCATGCTCCTGCTTAAAACCCTTTGCTACCAATCTAGCCTTGTATGCCAGCTTGGGGTGTCCAGGGGTACCTTTTAGCTTGTACACCCACTTGCATGGCATAGCCTTCTTGCGCATAGACAAGGAAACCAAATCCCAAGTGTCATTCTTATACAAGGAGTCTATCTTAGACTGCATAGCCCTCTCCCAGGAGTGTCTGTCACCCCTATGCATAGCCTCATCATAGGTGAAAGGCTCTCCTGCATCTGTAACCAAGACATAATGCATCGAGGGCTGAAATCTATCAGGTGGACGTCTGTCTCTAGTAAACCATCTCACGGCAGGCTCTGCTGCCTACCCAACTGCCTATCCAACACCCTGACCATGAGCATCTGCTGCAGCTGTAGGCTGTCCAACTGGCTGTGCAGGAGTTCTCGGCTCCTCCTAAAATATGACCCTATGGATCTTAACAACTCTCTCAGGCTGCCTATGCATTTTGTCTTCATGGAAGACTACATCATGACTACAGATGACTTTCCGTGCCTGCGGATCCCAGATATGGTAACCCATCTCGCCTGCATCCCCATAACCAAGGAAAATGCATTTGACACTCTTGGGATCCAGCTTACTTCTCTTGTCCCTGGGCACATGGAAAAATGCCTCACATCCAAAGACATGGAGATGCGCATAAGAGGGAGGTTTTCCAGTCCGTACCTCCTCTACAACTTGGAAATCCAAATCACTAGAGGGTGATCTGTTTATGACATGCGCAACTATAGTAACTGCCTCAGCCCAAAAGCTCTGTGGTAGGCCTGCATGGCTAAGCATATTGCGTACATGCTCCTGGATGGTTCTATTTATCCGCTCATCCAAACCATTCTAGGTGGAGTGTAGGGGGCGGTTAACTGACGCTTAATACCCCTCTCATCACATAACTACTCAAAAGCACGTGAGACATACTCACCCCCATTATTTGTCCTTAGGCATTTTAGCCTATACCCAGACTGGTTCTCAACCAATGCAAGCGATCTCTAAAACACAGCCAAGACATCGGATTTCAACTTAATGGGATAAGCCCAAACTTTCCGTGAAAAATCATCTATAAACGTAACAATATACTTTGCACCACTCATAGACTAACAAGGCATGGGCCCACAGACATCTGAATGTGCAAATGCCAAGGGCTCACTCATGCGTGGCCTACCAGACTTCTTATGCGTAGACCTAGTCTACTTGCCATAAAGACAATGCTCACATGAATCAAAACATGCATAATCAAGGGGCGGTAAGTACTGCAAACTAGAAAGCATTTTCATTCTCTTCAAAGACATATGGCCCAAACGGGCATGCCAAAGAGATACATGTGGGATTGGACCCACAGACAAAACATGATCAAGGGAAGAAGCTGATACACTCAAGGGGTAGAGACTGCCAACCTTGGCACCTCTCGCAATCACAAGTCTACCACGAGTGATCTTCCATGTAGAGTCTCCAAAACATACATGATATCATGTGTCATCAAGCTATTCAACTGACATGAGACTGCGTTACAGTACCTGAAACCGTATGGTATGAATGAAACCACTCTTGGCAATGTGTCACATGAAAGGACGCACCTGAGTCTAAGAGCCAACACTGTGCATACATAGAGTGTATCTCTGTCATCTGCGAAGCACTAGAAGAAGCTGCTAGGATATAATCATCATCATCAACATTCTCAGGCTGCATAACATTGATCTCTTCAATTTTAACACTGACTTTGCAGGTACTATGCTGCTATCAGAAGACTTATCCTGCACTTTGTCTTTCCCCTTTCATTGCGCAATTCATGGCATTGTGGCCTAATATGGCCCTTTTTCCCACAATGGTGACAATTAACATCTGCATTCTTGCCATTGGATTTACTACGTGACTTCCCACGAGACTTGGACCGAGATTTTTGAGAATCCCGTCCACGGCCACTACCACTGTTATGCTTTTCATATCCATCATTTTTGCCTCTAACTGTCATAGCATGAGACACACGAGAGGCATCCAAATTCTTACGGTTAACCTCTTCCTGCAGAAGAGCACTCTCAACATTAGATAGTTTCAAGGTAGCAGTAGAGGCACATAATGCAATGCGGAATACATCCCATGACTCATTAAGAGTACCAAGCAAGAAAAGAGGAGTGACATCCTTTGCAAAAGTGATGTCCTGCGAAGCCAAGTTCTTTAGTATAGCATGGAACTAGCTCAAGTGAGCAGACATAGTCACATTCTCCTTCATGCGTAGATCCATAAGCTGCTTCAACCAATACATCTGACTCGCTGGACTTTTCTTGTCATAGAGATTTTTTATCTTTTCCCACAACTGCCATGCACTTTGTTCTTTCTCAAAGACATTATAGTGAACCTATTCTGTGAGAGACAATACAATAGTGGACTTGCATAACTTATCAAGCTCAAGCCATTCCTCATCTGGCATAGTTGCAGGCAGATGCCCGCTTAACCTCAAAGTTTTGATCTGCGATTTTTGCACCAACACCTGCCAAATCTGGCTCTTCCAATAAGAGTAGTTCGTACCATCAAGCTTAATGATGTTGAAAATAGCATGATCAATGGACGAACTCACCATAATGCAAGCTAGAAGACTATAAATAGTTCAAAACTGCTTGTTGTTTACTGTAGAAAATTACTAAAAAATCACCAAAATCGAGAAAAAATGGCAAAGAAAGTGGAACCAAAGCTGCTGCCCACCAAGTACTAGTGAAAGTACATCATTTCAGAGTGTTTCAGCATGAAAAATCCATGTCAGTCCATACATATATGCTTGCTGTAATAAATTTCAGATTTCAGTAAAAGAGAGCTAACAATGCCAAAATCAGATCCCAAGGCAATCAAATACTGTCAATGCCAAATCTGGCATCATGTGGGCATATCATAAGCATATGATGGTCGATAAGCATGAATCCAACACCCAAGTATGTCATACAAACATATGCTAGTGAGTAGGCACACCTCCCAAGCAACGGGGCAAAGTGTTCTTGCCACTACCAAAACTTGACACAAGTAGGTGTCAGTTCACAAAGATACGGATTCAAAACTAAGACTTAGCTTATAAGCATATAGTGAACCAAGACATATGATGTATCATCCCAAAAGGTAAGAAGTCCCAAAGTCTCAAGTGTCTGTAATTGCCCAATAGCATGTAACGGCTCAATGCATAAAAGTACCACCTGCTTAATGTCTGATAAGCATTCAAGAATGCTCCCATTGGCACAAAAGCCGTATGTATGAGCTCAAGAGCTCAAGCCAAGGTAAGACACAGTGCCAATGACATAAGTCTAAGACAATACATCAATAGTACATCCTGAACATGTAGGCAGTAGAGCATCCGTATGTAGCATCCATAAGCATGTAAGACATCAAGTACATCCCAAGACACAACTTTGTCAAGCCAATAAATAGCTCAAGTAAGCTCCGAGAATCCAAGGTCAAGCCAAGACCGAGATCTAGTAGCAATAGGCTCCAAACAATGTAACTAGCATGTAGTAATGGCATAGGCTAAGCATGCCAAATCGGTCAAACATAAGCAACATACATGCCATAAGTACATCCAAGATGGAGCATCCAAATTCTATGCAAAGAAAGCTCAAGCTCAACCAATGATCCTGAATCAAAACCAAGCTCTATGTCGAGCCCCAAGTGTCAATACATCACCATATATGCCCGAAACATAGCCCGAAAAGCATAGGCATAAGTATACATGAGTAAAATGACTTCAGCCCAACTGTGTACAACAGTGATTTACTGTTCAAAACTGAGAATTTCAGCACCAAAATCAGTTCCAAATGGTTGCCAAATAATAGGCATACATTCCCCTAACATCCGGGCATCAAACGGGACCAACCAGACATCAAATGACAATGCCAAACAAGCTGTAGCATCAAATGTCAGTGTAACACTGTCATAAACTGCCTGTGGACTATTATGACAGTCCCAAAATAGTGTTAAATCAGTCCAAATTCCATGCCAACACATCAACAATCAAAACCAAGCATCAAAGCATGTTCATATGCCCGAAATGGAGCCTTTCCAAGTGCCAATGGAGGGGGAGAGCTACTGTTGTGACTGTCAATACTAAAGACACATATGGGAGGGTTGCGTGATTCCACCAACTATAAATGCTGGTCTTGGGGCTGCAAAAAATGGTGGCCAAGCTTCAGAGGGGTCCGGTTAAAGCCAAGGAAGGCCTCAAACAAGCTCCAACAAGTCTTGTTCAAAGGCAAGTGAGTTATGAAGCAAGGGAGCTTCAATGGTGGCTGCCCCAATCTTGTTTACAGCCTGTGAGACCTAAGAACTGAAGTAAATCTTGAAGAAAATGATCAAATACCTCTGATGTAATGCTCTAAAGGTGCCCAACAATGCCAGGAAGGTGCTCGGGAAGCCGGCAACTGAGGGGAGCTCGAAGGAGTCAAATATGGCTGCCGGGAAGGAGACCCAATGCAAGTAGGGAGTCGATGGGATGCTGAGAATGCCACGAACCAAGCTCAAGATTCGGACAGCAAAGCTCTGATACCAGTTCAAAGGGAGCGACGGATCGAAGGTTGGACTCGAGAGCTATGGCGGGAGAGCAAGAGCAAGAAAGGGAGAGACTAGAAATAAGAACTCCAACAGTCACAATGTGTGATCAGGCCTTCCTTTATTCAAACTGACACTAAAAGAATAAAGAATAAAGTGACGGTGATGGGCGCCCGCCACCTGCAGTGTGCAGTGGCGGTGATTGTGAGTGTAGTAATACATGGGCGGCTAGGCAAAGGTGCCTTTACCCCCAACACGGATCTGCAGTGTCAAAAGAAGTATATTTTGCCATGTTAATATCTTCATATTCTACCTCTTCTTCTTCTTCCATATTCTCATGTTCATGCTTAGTATCCAACTCCTTCAACTCATGTGTTGAAGACTCCCTACATTTAAAGACCTTGATACATTTTCCAACCGCCCTGGAATCCTTAGAGCTGTCCCATCCATCTCATAACATGATAAAATATAAACCTTACCACATATGGACTAAACCATCATTTTGCCATCTTTTGACTGGCATTATGCTAATTTTCCAAGCTGCTTTCATAAACAAGTCATAAAACAACACCCAGTCCCCTTCTTGTATAGCTGGTGGTCAAAGTCTGTGTCACTTCTTCTTGTTCTTGATCCTTGCAGTCTTCAACTTTTTCATGACTGTCTCAATGCCTTTAGGCCTTCTTTCTAACTGTCTAATGTGTAGGACCATCAACTCTTCTCTATTCAAACCCTCTTACCATGGTAGAACACTCCAAGTAGCAATAGTCTCCTCAATAGGCATGTTTCGCTGTTGTCCATACATTAATAGGCAAGTTTGGTTGTTTTCCATACATTAATAGGCATGTTTGGTTGTTGTTCATACATTAATTCAATAGGCATATACCTTGCAACTGCACTATGAGTGGTCCTATTAGCCCACAAAGCAAAGGGTAACATTCTTAGCCACTCTTTCATCCTGCCCTTGCATGACTTTGCTAATGCCTTAATGATAGGTTGATTACCTCTTTCACTTTTGCCATTTGCTTCAAGATTGTAGGTTGAATTTAAAGCCATCTTGATACCCAATCATGAAAAGAAGTGACGAGCCTCATCCATATCCAATTCTCCTCTATCTGCAATCACTTTACCAACACAACCATACCTGCAAAAGACTTCTTCCAATAAAAACCTGCAAAATGCTTGAGTAGTCTTTGTACTAAGAGCTCAACCTTCCACTTGATTTGAAAAGTCTTCTCGTGCAACCAAAAGATATCTCATATTCCATAAACCTATAGGCATGGTAACCAAATCTACTGCCCATTTGTAATGCATAGACAATGGATAAGTTGGTTGCAACCCATCTCTATGCTTTACCATGGAATACATCTGACAGAGAGTGCATGATTCCACATAATGCTCCATATCTTTATACATGTTTTGCCACCAATACTTCTCTTTGATCTTGGAAAATGTGCCCCAAACTCCTCTATGTCCAACTCATAAGCTTTCATGAAGCTCCTACATCACCTATTGTTTAGAAGCCCTATCTCCCAATACATGCACAAGAGCTCCTCTCTTTTTCTTTACATGCTTCCATAAATATCCGTCTTTCAAGAAAAACCCATAATATTTTCTTTTAATCCTTTTGAATTTAGCTTCAAACCACTCAATCTTCTTTGTCATGAGGCTGAGATATTGGCCTATTTTCAGCCAGTCATCCTCATACAACTCTTCCAAAAATTGTATTCTCATGGAAGTATAACACTGGTGATACTTTCTCTCTACTACCCATCTCTTCTCCATGGCTGTATGCTCTTTTCTTACTCCTAAAATCCCTATTACAATAGTTGTACCTATAGTAACAACAACTGTATACTCATTCTCTACTATCATAAAGTCATTTTTAGCACCTATCATAACATCCTCTTCATCTTCCATCATCTCCTCTTCATCTTCAAACCTTGCTCGTGAAAGCATGTCAGCCACGAGGTTTTCTCTACCTACAATATACTGAAAATCAAGGTTAAGTGACTTTATATATGTAATCCACCGTAACATGGCAATATCAGGAGTTGAGCAATTCACTATCATGCTCAATAGAGGTAGACAATCAGTCTCTACCATTACATGAGCTCCCATAAAATACTCCCTATCACACATAAGGGTTGTCACTACACCCCAAAGCACTCGTTTGACATGAAAATGCTGATGTTACTATTCATTGAGGATCTTTGCTCCAAACTGAATGGCATACCTATTTCCATAAGCATCATCCTGACCCACTGCCCAATCAATGTCAATTGGGCTTGTATCCCCATGGTGAGAATAATAAGTTTCCCATTCTCATAATTTTCTCTCTTTAGTTTTGGGACTGAAATCAATAAGCTCTTTAACTTCTAGATTGCCTTTATTAGTTGTTTTCCCCACCAAAACTTTTTCCCTTTTCTCAAGAGCTGATATAAACTTTCAGCCACATGAGGAAAATGTGGAATCCATATCAAGTAAAATACACATGCACCCAAAAATCTTCTCACCTTTGATATATTCGAACATGTCTCCTCCATCTTGCTTATGGCATCAATCTTTACTGGTGAGGGCTTTCTCCCATATGGTCCACACATGTGCCCAACAACTAATATTTCCTCCACTCCAAAAACTAACTTTTCTCGTGACATAATCAAATGCACTTCTTCAAGATAGCTCAAAATCTTGTCACAATCAGCAATATGATCAGCCACAAATCTTCTACATCCATGCTCATTCAACTCTTCATTCTTCTCATAGATATAACTTTCTTTGATCGGCATATCATCAAGAAAGCAAGAAAGGGTAAGGCCAACTGAGGTGTAATATTTTCGCAATGAAATATTGAAGATCCTAAATCTCATGCAAAAACGGTGCAAAGTAATCTCCCGCAATGGAAAAACCTTGGGCTAAGTGCTCCCTCCGCGTGCATCATCAAACTCCAACCCGCGTTGTGCATAAGAGACCGTGGCTAAAGACCCATAGTTCCACGCGGGAACACCCCTCCAAGGGGAAAAGGGATAATGGACAAATTTTTGCAAATTTCTTTTATTATTAACCCTCTCCCCTTCAGTCGTTGCATGGCAGGGAGAGAGAGTATGAGTTTAGTGGTGGAGGGGCATGGGGAGGAGGCATGCACCCTGCCACGTGTGTGGCTGCCCCCCCCCCCCCCCCCACCTTAGTGCTATATGAACCCCCCCTCTCAAGCTTGAGAGAGAGGAGAGGGAGGAGAAGGTCATCGTGCTACCCGCCCTCAGTCCACAGTCGCCGCCGCCCTGGTCAAGCCGCCACGCTGCCGCCTCCATCGCCATCATCATCATCAACATCGTCATCATTGTTTTCATCTCCTCCATCGTCATCTTCGTCATCCTCCCAATCATCTCCCCTCCTTCACATCATTTAGCCTGTCATAGAAGCTTAGAAGCTTCTTTTGGAAGCTTCCATTAAGGCTTCCATAAGCCTTGTTCTCCCGTGCCTTCCCCGGTTTTAAAAACTGGTCTTGCAAGGCCCAAGTTCTGCGCGCGGGGGGAGGGGGGATTTATCGGCCTAGTAGGCAGTTTTGGAGATCGAGAAAAAGGGCAAGGAGAGTTCGCGGAGTCCAAGTCCACTACACCAATGGCTCCTAAGCAAAAGGCGAGAGGAGCACACACGGGAGCTTCCACCCCAAGTACGCGAGTGGACAACGCCCCGATACCTAATGCCCAGGTTCTTAAAATTAATTCTGCATGAAAAGGATGCACTAGGCTTGTTTAATTCTCGTAGGCAAGTATAAATACATTGGGAAATTTATTTGCTCGCCTGGTTTACATGATTTAGTTGCATGTCGTGCATTTGAAATTGCTTGTACTTCCGTGGTCAAGTTGCATTCTTGAATGCATATTGCATAAGTTAAAAGGTGGATTTTTCTAAAGGCATCCTTGTTGCTTCGCGAAAAGAACAACGCATAATGCACTTAGGTAATAATTTCCTAGTTGTGACTCGTGTATGAGATAATCTTAGATGCCCATTAAATGATGTCTGAATAGTTGCAATGCATGGAAAGGATTTATGTACTTTGCAAATTGCATGCGAAGATGGTTACATTTTAGGTCGGGTTAAGTAATAAAATGAAGGATTAAATCAAGGATGGACTCATGGCATTCGCTCATGCATAGAGTTCATTTATCAAAGTTTGAATGCATCTTCATTAAAAATACTAAAACTTTGATTTCGTTGCATCAACGTAGGGTTTATAAGAGTTAGCCCTGAATTGTCAATCATTATAGTTTAGGGCAAGGAAAAGTAACGATCATTGTAGATCTTATAGCTGCATAGAAGGAAAAGGTCTATAGTCCTAAAATCGCAAATTTGCATGGAATGATACATCGCATACATCTTGCAATTCCTTGCATCTTTTAGGGAAAACTACTTGCTAATTTAGAAGGAAGTATTTGCATCTTTAAAAGAGATGATCGGCTCTAATCGTGGGTTAGTTAAATCAACTAAGTAATTCACGTATAGTTGAGTTGCTCACATGAAAATCATAAAGGTACGATTAGATTGCATACGAAAATCACCTCAAAGTGCTAGGTAGGGTTAAGTTACGTTAAAATTCTGCCTAGTATCGCACTTGGGATGCCGATTTAAGACTTTTGATCCCAAAGATCCTACCCACACTCTCGAATATGTTAGGGTTATCTAAACCCCCATGCAAGAATGATCTAGGGTTCTCACCCTAAGGATCAATTGACCAAATACTAAACCTCTATATGAATTTAGGATCCCTAGGGCCAAATCGGCCTAGTAGGGTTAGGGTTGGATTGAGTCAATAGGACTCCCAAACCCTATATCTTGGTCAAAGGTATTCTTGACCAAGGAATACCATGTGATGGGAGAAATAATCCCACAAGTTAGGTGCGACACTTATCTCATGCAACAAGTTGCAACGTCGCATGGTTTTGTGCCTTAATCAAAATAGTATTGCCACTCCTTAGAACAAGGTTGGCGAGTTCTAAGTATAAGTCTAATTTTCTAGAGGATGAGTAGTCATCTGCTACATCACCCTTCCTTGGGCTAATTTGCCAAGTTAGGGGAGTTACGAATTTGCCAAGAAAGTAGTTAACCAACCAGGTTAGGGCGACGAGGTTGCCTAGGATTTATTGACCATAATATATGGAAACCTAAGGTATTGACAATTTGGGTCAACAGGGTATAAACCCTAACCCAAGGAAAAAGAGGGTAAACAAGCAACTCAGCTTATGAAACCCTTGGGATCTTGCCAAGTCGCAATTAATCCCGGATTGAATGCTGGATGTATTTGGAGAGAAGGATTCACACCTTAGCAGTTGGCCGTATAAACAACCACTGGAGTGCTCTTGTTTGTACACTTAGGAGCACTATTTGTTCTTATTTTCTCAAGGAACTAATGCTCGAAAATAACTAATGCTTCAGGTTGAAATCCTGGAGGGAGAGGCAGCATCACTTACCCCCAACTTTTCTCAAAGGAATTGACAGCGAGGTAACAATGACTTAGAATCAATAAAATCTAGAGTCCCAATTTATGTTGTTTTAGGGGAACGGAATGGGACTATGCCTTACGGGCAGAGAGGTCGAGCTTCGCATCCCTCTTGTTTCCCATTCTCCTTGAACCAAGTGCAGCATGAATCTGCTTCGACCCTGATGTTTCTACACAAGTAGTTCGTCTGGGGCTCGACGCTAGTTACCTCCTAGGAACTTGACCATTAGGGAAACCGTGATTTAGGTCGCGGTCCTAAGTGGGAACAGCCGGAATGCTTTCGCTTCGTGGCAGACTCGGGAAGACCTAGATCACAAACCCTATGATATTACTTGGGAGTGCTAGGCGGCGCTTTCTAGACCCTCTTCCCGATCGGCTGCTAAGACGTGTCCTACAAGCAGACATGGGGACATGTTACATGAGGAATAAACTTCCTCAAAACTTTATGCATAGCATTCATTATATGCGCCATTGAATTGGCTGCTCCCTATGGAAGCGTACACATCCTAGCCAATCCAAGTTTTTTCTTCATGGTAGTGATATCTTGGCTTTCTAATGCAAGCCGGAACTGATCATATCCCGAATATAAATCACCCATAGAGTAAATTGACTTGCATGCAAATGCTTCTGCAAATTCATTCACTATTGGGCCTGATCCAACATTCCTTATGGTGACCTTATTAACTGGTTGTAAATCCTGTATAAACTTTAAAGAACAGTTCTTCTTTGGAACAATGAACCACCGATTCGAATATGGACCTGAAGAGGGCTCCAAAATCCTCATCCTGATCTTCTTGTTCAAAAGCTCCAGCAGCTTAGGCAAATATGCCCAAGGTACTAGAATAGGCTTTAAATTCCATGGCACATGAGGTATTGTAAAGATCACCATAGGCAAAACTATGGTCAGAATAAACATATCCAATTTCATCTGGCTAAAACACAAAGGCTTTCCCATGCTTTGCCAACATATGCAAGAAACAAGCTCTTTTTGCAGGCAAAAGAAAGCTTGTATCACCAATTTTTAGCTTTTGTAAAGTTTGAGCAGTAAATTTATGTCCTACTCCATGTGGATCCCATAAACTAGGTTGTTGAGTCACTTTTTCAACCAACCCATCACTTTCAAGTGGAAAAGGCAAAGCCACATGCTTAACCTTCTTTGCAACTTTTTTGTACTTTGTATCCACCCTTGCTTCAACCTTGTTTTGCATCCCATATTTCATGCCATAATATTCATGCTCAGTAAACTCTTGAATGACATCATACATCTCTAAAGTGTCAACATAAATAACCTCTTTTTCTACCATGTTTTTACAATCAGTGCTGCAAAAATTTCAGCCAGTGTATCAATGTCAGTTAGACCTAAAAACAGCCTTGAAATATCTTCATTTGCAACCATCAAACCATATGTCTTCACCTCTTTTTTAGGCCATCCTATATATTTACTTTTAGCCTTGCAGATGGCTCAAATATTCTTAAAACTGCCAAGACTACATGTTGTCCATTCTTGCAATCCAGACACAAACATAGTTTTCCCCTTTCTTGGAGGCATAATTATCTTTCTAGAGGCTTTGTCATAGCCTCCACTTATATTAGTGCTATCTAAAAACCCTTAAACTCTTGTGCATTAGGTGGCATAGGATTATCCCCCAGCCTATCCTGATTGCGGGGATGATTTAACACAATATTAGTGAGTTTGGGAATCTCCCAATTCCCATTTTTTGAATACTAAAAAGGTGGCACCCGGATAACATGCCTATAAGTTTCTCAAAACCATATGATATGACCTATCATTGGAAAGCACTTGAAAAATGAAATCTATTGAGCTATAGAGCACTTGATTTGGAGTTATAGTGTTCAAGTTATGACAAATCCAAAGATTTGACCACGTGTCCCAAACTTATGGAAAATTCCCATATTTCCCAATATGGTGTTATTTACACAAACAGTGAGAAATTGTACTGCCTTTATATTGTATTTACTTCGAACCCGAGTATATGAAGAACCATCATCCAAGGCTTTTGTTTCCAACCTTGATTCCGAAATATAGGGCTGCCCCAAAATCACTAGATAACTATATGAATCCTGCACAAAAAAATGATATTCATCCCTAACATCTCCAATAGTCACGGGTACATTCGGACAAGCCGCATAAAGATCCCCTAATGAATTGTTTGTTGCTCGCATGCACCATCCCAGATCTACATCAATCGGCCAACCTCCATTCTCATACAAGCTGCATGCCATAACATTGATTTCAAAACCATGATCCAAGAGAGCTATGCAAGATGTTTCTCTTTCTCTCACTTTAACAATTGTCTCTGTTGTAGCATGAGCCCAATGTGTTCGTAAATAATGACTGCTTGGAATAAAATGAGCATCTTCTTCTTCATGTGCTTGTTGATGGATATCCCTATTATACAAAGCCTTCTATCTATGCTTACGGCTACCCATAAGATAACTTTATCCACAAGCTTGGTGTCTACACTTCCATTTAACCCATTTTTAGCATTAACCTCTTCCAAAACATTATTACATGCATCATCATATTCCCTTTGAAGATATTCCTCTATGTCTTTGTCAACCTGCATCAATGCTTGCAAAACTTCACCATCAAATTGTCTTTTTCGTTTCAACATATCAATGATTGAATCATGAAATTCATGCTTTGAGATTCGAAGAACTTTGCCAAGTGTGAATTCCACTCTACTGCCAAGTATGCAATCTTCCAAGACTTTTTTAAGGTTTGTGCTAGTCTCAAGATCTGATTGTAACCTGTAATTGGGTTGTTTTCCCCTTTTCTTTCCTTCTTGTTTCTTCTCTTGAGATGCATTCTCCATAACATGCTCAGGTATGGATTTTTAGCCTCTTTCTACTGCTCCATTTTACTTTGTGTAATGTGTTTAGATGGACTTGAAGAGGAAGGACTAGCAGTGTCCTCATCTCTTCTTCTCTTTTCTTCCACAAGAGCTTCTTGATTATGAACCTCAGCCAAATAAGCATAGGCTGAAAATGAATCCACTGGTTCACTCCATCATATTCTCCTTCGTATACTCTGACTTGCATCAACCAATTCAAACTTTGTTGTTTTGTCATTTTCCTTGCAATCTAATGCTTGCATCCAAATGCGACATTTTGCTTCAGCCATGCCTCCTTTACGAGCTTCATTAGTCCTTTCAATTCTCAATCCATATGCGGCTGCATCTATGGCAACAAATGTTATCCTTGTAGCCATATCTTCGAACCTCTTCTGCATGCCACCATTTCCAAAATTTGGCTCTATTGGAAGACCACTTTCTGTTGCATGTATTTTGCCATCTTTCCAAAAGACTAACCTTTTTGCTTCCGCTTCACGGTAGGCTGTACAATCTCACTTTTCATGATATAAACTGTCACATCAAATGCATCTGCTCTTGTATCCTTCTCTATATGGCCTTTGGGTTGTCACCCGGTCCTTCTCTTCTACCTTAACATCCAACTTTTTGACCTTTGTATAGATTTGTGTCAAATTCAGCCTCAAATCACACATGCCTTTGATTAATTCATCCACATCATCACTTTTAAGAGCCAGACCAATAGGTATAGCAGCTTGTTCTACCATAGCTATAGACACCTTGGCTACAATTTTAGCCCCCTTCTGAGCACTGGTAGGTGTGGTGCATGTACCCCATCTTAATTTCATCTGCTCTCTCTTTACCAACATATACATTGCCTTAGCTACATTCGTCCAATGTGACTTAAGTCTTGTTTCAGAAGAGGCATCTTCTAAACAATCAGTTAGCTTCTCCTGCAAAAAAAGATCTTCAGCCTTCAGAAACAAATCAATTTTCTGACTCTCCATTGATTGCTGCTCATCGGCATCCAACTACACATACCAACTTTTAAATTCACGGAGAAAAGCTATAGTAGCCAACCCTTTATTGGGCTTTTCAATCCCATCTGTAAATGTATTTTTAGTTACCAATCTTGCATCTTCCAAGAAAAATTATTCTCTCAAAGCTTTCTTGAAAGCTGCCTAACCAACATCTCTTTTATGTAACTCATCAATCTGATCATGCAAAGCATGCATGGCCAAACGGGAAGAATACTGACTCCATGCATTTTCATACAACCGGATGTAGGCCAAAACATTTTGACCTTAATTAAACTCCTTCAATTCTAGTCCCACTTCCTACAATGCATTCACAACTAAGGAGTCAATTCTTTCTGCTTCCTACTGAGTTAGCATCTACTGTTGTAACAACAACTATTGTTGTTGTTACTGCTGTAGCAAAGCAATCATCTATTGTAAAGCATCACCACCACTTGATCCAATAGAATCCCCCATCTTTATACACCTATGCTGCCAACTTTCATGTCGGGTTCACCATTGTTAGAGCATTTGGGGTCAAAAGTCTATCGCGGAGGTAAGAGACAATAGGGTGAAGGGAGATTCAGGGAGAGGAGTAGATGGAAGAGAAGGGGTTTGAAGAAATAGAAGACTTAGAATAATACTCATTATAGAAATAAATAGAATATGTAGAAGAATACTCACAAAAAGAAATAGAAGATGTAGAAGAATACTCAAACAGGTGAAGTTTGTTAATTTATTTCTACATTATGAGAAGATAAATCTCTTGCAGACAAAAACATACATTAGAAAATGCATTTCTCTATGCTACTTAGACTGCCAATCTAATGCTTCCATTGGCTCCAAAAGGGGGTAAAATACCACGACACTTAGCCAAAATTCTTCCAGATCAGTCAATCATCTCCCACTTCAGAGTATTGTTCACTACCTAAAAACTAGAATCGTGCATCACACGATTTTGCCAATCCTTCTTTTTACATAAAATCCTCTCAAAATGGCTAAAAGCTACATGCTTTCTTTTACATATCATCCTACTCTAGAAGTCGTCTATGGTTTTATGGATTTTTACAAGAGATAATATCTAAAATATCAAAAATTGGCTAAACTTATCCAAAAATGTATTATTTTTGAACCATCCTCACTACAGACACTAACACTAATGTCTAAAATGGCATTGGCTCTCTAGATCAATAAGAAAGCTGCTCTCTAGAGTTTTTTACATGGTGTGCGCATAGTGGCATGACAGCAGACACAGTGTGAAAAACTCTGTGCATTGTAATTCAACTTTCTTATTGATCTAGAGAGCCTATGCCATATTACAGTGTCCGTAGTAGTATATATGGTTCAAAAATACTAGATTTTTGTATAAGTTTAGCCAAATACTTTAGATATTATCTCTTGTAAATATCTAAAAGGTGGAGACAACTTCTAGAATATGATGACATGTATGAAAAAGCAAGTGAGCTTTCAGCAATTTTGAGCGGATTTTATGTAAAAAGAAGGATTGGCGAAATCGTACGATGCATGATCATAGTTTTCAGGCAGTGAACAACACTCCAAAATGGGAGATAAAGGAGTGATCTAGCAGAATTCTGATCAAGTGTCTTGGTATTTTACCCCCTTTCAGAGCCAATGGAAGCATGAGATTGACAGTCTGAGCAATAGAGAGAAATGTATTGTTTTATGAACATTTTTGGTCTACAAGAGATTTAACTTCTCAGAATGTAAAAATAAATTGTTAGGCTTCACCTCTGTGAGTATTCTTCTATATCTTCTATTTATTTAAACAACACAATATTAGTGAGTTTGGGAATCTCCCAATTCTCATTTTTTGAATGTTAAAAAGGTGGCACCAAGATAACATGCCCATAAGTTTCTCAAAACCATATGATGTGAACTTTCATTAGAAAGCGCTTGAAAAATGAAATCTATTAAGCTATAGAGTGCTCGATTTGGAGTTATAGTGTTCAAGTTATGACAAACCCAAAGATTTGACTACGTGTCCCAAACTTATGGGAAATTCCCATATTCCCCAATATGGTGTTAAATCCCTTATATTCCATCTACTTCTCTTCATGAATCTCCCTTCATCCTACTATCTCTTACCCCCTGGTAGACTTTCGACCCCAACCGCTCCGACAATGATGAATCCAACATGCAAGTCGGTAGGGCAAGTGTGTAACGATGAGAAATTTTGTAGGTTCAAGTGGTGGTGATGCTTTAAAACAAATGATTGCTTTGTTTCATCAACAACAACAATAGTAGTTGTTACAACAACACATACAAACTCAGCAAGAAGCAAAAAGAATTGATTCCTTAGCTGTGAATGCATTACAGGTAGTGGAACATGAATTGAAACAGTTTAAGGGTCAAAATATTTTAGCCTTCATAGCGTTGGATGAAGAAAAGATGTTGTTTCATGGGTTACCTAGTATATATGGAGTTAGTATTTCTCTCGTTTGGTCATGTATACATTGCATGATTGGATTGATGAGTTACATAGAAGAGATGTTGATTGGATAGATTTTAAGAAAGCTTTGAGACAAGAGTTTTTCTTGGAATATGTTGGATTGTAGCTGAAAAGGCATTTAAAAATTGGATTGATAGCCTAATAAAGGGTTGGTTGCTACAGCTTTGCTCCATGAATTTGAAAGTTGGTATGCCTAGTTGGATGTCGATGAGCAACAATCATTGGAGAGTCAGAAAATTGATTTGTTTCTGAAAGTTGTAGATCATGTCTTATAGGAGAAGCTGACTAATCATTTAGAAGATGCCTCTTTTGAAACAAGATTGAAATCATACTAGGCTAATGTAACTGAGGCAGTGCATATGTTGGTAAAGAGAGAGCGGATGAAATTAAGATTGTATACAAGCACCACACATGTGCTAGTGCTCAAAAGGGGTTGATATTGCAGCCAAGGCACGTGTAGCTATGGTGGAACAATTGACTATACTTGTTGGTTCGGCTCTTAAAAGTGATGTTGTGGATGAATGAATCAAAGGCATGTGTGATTTGAGGCTAAATCTGATAGAAATCTATGCAAAGGTCAAAAAGTTGGATGTTAAGGTAAAAGAGAAGGCTCGGGCAACAGTCCAAAGAGAGTACAAAGAAGGATACAAGAGGAGATGCATTTGGTGTGACAGTTTATAGCATGAAAAGCAAGACTGTAATACCTACCGTGAAGCAAAAGCAAAAAGGTTAATCTTTTGGAAAGATGGCAAAATACATGCAATAGAAATTGGTCTTCCAATAGAGCCAAATTTTGGAAATTGTGGCATGCAGAAGAGGTTGAAAGATATGGCTATAAGGACATCATTTGTTACCATAGATGCAGCCACATATGGGTTGAGAATTAAAAGGATTGATGAAGCTCGTAAAGGAGGCATGATTGAAGCAAAATCTCACGTTTGGATGCAAGCATTAGATTGCATGGAAAAGGAAAAAATAACAAAGTCTCAATTGGTTGATGCAAGTCAAAGTATATGAGGGAGAACATGATGGAGTGCGCCAATGGATTCATTTTCAGCCTATCCTTATTTGGCTAAGGTTCATAATCAAGAAGTTCTTGTGGAAGAAAAGAGAATAAGAGATGAGGACTATACTGGTCCTTCCTCTTTAGGCCCATTTAAACACATAACATGAAGTAAAATGGAACAACAGAAAGAGGTTGAAAAAGCCATACCTAAGCATGTTATGGAGGATGTATCTCAAGAGAAGAAACAAGAAGGAAAGAAAAGGGGCAAGCGTCTTAGTTATAGGTTACAATCAGATCTTGAGACTGCCAAAAATCTTAAAAAGGTCTTGATTAGAAGTAGAGTTGAATTCACACGTGACAAAGTTCTTGGAATCGCAAAGCGTGAATTTCATGATGCAATCATTGATATGATGAAACGAAAAAGTCAGTTTGATTGTGAATTTTTGCAAGCATTGATGTAGATTGACAAAGACATAGAGAAACAACTTTGGAGGCAATATGATGGTGCATGTAATGCTAATTTGGAGTAGGTTGATGTTGAAAATGGGTTAAATGGGAGTGTAGACAACAAGCTTGTGGCTAAATTTGGTCTTATGGGGGCAACAGTAAGCATATAGAGAAGGCTATGATAATGGGGATGTCCATCAACAAGTACAGGAAGAAGAAGATACTCATTTTATTCCAAGTAGTCATTATTCATCACGAACACACACGGGAAAGTTACTATATGTATATTCTCTACATCACATGTGTTCAAGGCCTATTTATAAATATCCTTATCTGTAAATTTTTCCTAAATAAAGCATAACTCTTTTCTATGTCAATCTGTAAATAATCCCTCTATACTATACCCTTTTGTATGCAAAAAATGTATAAAATTGATATTTTAGAAATACATTATTTTGAACCCACGTGATGCGCATATATTCATGAGTAACTTACCCGAGCGAATGAATTAGGATTGTGCTAAAACAAAGACAATTGTTAAAGTGGGAGAAAGAGAGACACCTTGCATAGCTCTCTTGGATCATGGTTCTGAAATCGATGTTATGGCACCAAGTTTGTATGAGAATGGAGGTTGGCCAATTGATGTAGATCTGGGATGGCACATGTGGGCAGCAAACAATTCATCATCAAGGGGTCTTTATGCGGCTTGCCCGAATGTACTTGTGACTATTGGAGATGTTAGAGGTGAATAACCTTTTTTTGTGTAGGATTCATGTAGTTATCGGATGATTTTGGGGCAGCCCTATATTTTAGAATCAAGGCTAGAAACAAAAGCCTTGGATGATGGTTCTTCATACGCTCAGGTTCAGAGTAAAAACAATACAAAGGCAATATAGTTTCTCACTATTTTTATGAATCATCCCCGAAATCAAGATAAGCTACAGGATAATCCCATGCCACCTAATGCATGAGAGTTTAAGGGTTTTTACACAACATTGCTATAAGTGGAGGCTATGGTAGTGCCTCTAGGAAGATAATTATGCCTCCAAGAAAGTAGGAAACTATATTTGTGTTTGGATTGTAGAAATGGATAGTATGTAGTCTTGGTAGTTTTAATAATATTTCAACCATCTGCAGGACTGAAAAGAAATATGTAGGATGGGCTGAAAAAGAGTTGAAGATATATGGTTTGATGGCTGCAAATGAAGGTATTTCAGGGCCATGCTGAAAACAGGGTAGAAAAAGAGGTTATTCATGTTGACACTTTAGAGATGTATGAAGTCATTCAAGAGTTTGTTGAACATGAATGTTATGGGCTACAAAACAAGACTGAAGCAAGAATGGATACAAAGTACAAAACACTTGCAAAGAAGGTTAAGCTTGTGGCTTTGCCTTTACCACCTGAAAGTAATGGGTTGGCTAAAAAAGTGACTCAATAGTCTAGTTTATGGAATTCACATGGAGTAGGACATAAATTTACAGCTGAAACTTTACAAGAGCTAAAAATTGGTGCTACAAGATTTCTTTTGCTTGTAGAAAGAGCTTGTTTCTTGCAGATGTTGGCAAGGCATGGGAAAACCTTTGTGTTTCAGCTAGATGAAATTGGATGTGTTGATCTGGTGACCATAGTTGCACCTATGGTGATCTTTACAATACCTCATGTACCATGGAATTTAAAGCCTATTCCAATAGCTTGGGCATAGTTGCCTAAGCTACTGGAGCTTTTGAACGAGAAGATTAGGATGTGGATTTTGGAGCCCTCTTCATATCCATATTCAAATCGGTGGTTTACTATTCCAAAGAAGAATGGTTCTTTGAGGTTTATACAAGATTTACAACCAGTTAATAAGGTCACCATAAGGAATGTTGGATAAGGCCCGATAGTGGATGAATTTGCAAAAGCAATTGTAGGAAAGAAAATTTACTCTATGTGAGATTTATATTCAAGATATGATCAGTTCCATCTTGCATTAGAAATCCGGGATATCACTACCATCATGAAGACACCACTTGGATTGGTTAGGATGTGTACGCTTCCATAGGGAGCAACCAATCATAGTGGCGCATATGATGAATGCTAAGCATAAAGTTTTGAGGGAGTATATTCCTCAGTTGACCTTACCCTTTCTTGATGATATACTAATCACAGGATGTGATATCTATCAGAAGAATGAAGAGTTAAATGAGCATGGATGTAGAAGATTTATGGATGATCATATTGTTGATTGTGATAGGATTTTGAGCCGTCTTGAAGAAATGCATTTGACTCTATCAAGAGAAAGTCGGTTTCTAGAGTGGAAGAAGTATTATTTGTTGGGGACATGTGTGAACCATATGGAAGAAAGCCCTTACTAGTAAAGATTGATTCCATAAGCAAGATGCGGTGTCGGAGGGGTCAAAAGGTTGTATCCACTAGGGATCAGAGGTAGAAGGAAGTAGAGATAGGAGATGGAAGAGAAGAAAAATACAAGAGGTAAACATGATAAAGATAGAGCACAATGAATCGATCCAATATGTATTGACATAACTTGAAATCCCTTGTCTGGCACTACTTAAAAGTAGTCTCCAAGCATTAGATCTCCTAAAGCTCCCTGGTAGACCAAAAACATGGATCAAAATAATAGCTTATTCTTTGCTGCTTAGAACCCAAATATAATGGCTCCGTTGGCTTCAAAAGGGGGGTAAAATTCCAAGACACTTGCTCAGGGATCTCCCAGATCACTCCTTCTTCCTCTTCTAGTTCAAAGTGCAGTTTTCAGCCTATCAACTGTGATTGCAACATGTACGATTTCGCCCCTTCTTCTTTTTCATGAAAAATCCCATAACTGAATGAAAATGCAACTTGCTTTTTGCATGACATCCTAATCTAAAAGCTTTCATAACTTTTTAGGATTGTTTACAATAAATAATATTAAAAACATGCCAAAATTGTCCAAAAATCTAGTATTTTTTGGACCTTCTATGCCACGGACACTAGCACTAATGACTCTGATCACATTGACTCTCTACATCAATAAGAAAGTTGGATGATGATGCACTCGAGATTTTTTCACACTATGCCCGCATAGTGGCATGACATCCACCCCCTTTGAACCTCCACATCCTCCGTTGTTATGTGCCACCGATACACCACCCAGATCAAACACCCATAGAATCAACTTCTCGCTTATCATGCTTATAAAAAGGCATCTCCCTTGATCATAGATCAAAATACTAAGCATTTGTATAGCTGTTGAGCCGTACCTTGTACCCCCTCTAGGGTCATAAGGTCTTGGGTGCATATCATAAACTAGAGATTGTTGAATCTCCATATACATGCTATCAATGCACCCATCAATAAATGCATAGCATCATGTCTACTCTTTCAAAAATGAGTGCATGGAAATCTACTCATACTAACAATTGCATACTATATCAAATATAAACTAAGCCTCACTTGCATCCAACACATTCTCACCCTTACCAAAAATAGTAAAGCAATCTATATCTTGAAGCATCTTAGAATTATCTATCAAGGCTTCTGACAAAGCATCCAAAACATTTTCCAACTGTGGAGCATTACATCTAACATCCTCTAAAGGCATATCCTTGAGCTCATGAGTTGTCTCAGAAACGATAACTTTATCATCCTGCAAATCATGTGCATCCAACACTTCATCAATCTCCCTTTGAGTCCTTGCATCAAGTAAAACATAATCTTCACAAATCTCTTCAGATACATTAAGAAAATCTACAAGTGCAATGGTTGACTCTTCCACTACATGATATTCCAAGGCATTTGTGGTTGTCTCAAGATCAAACTGCAACTTATATCTCAATTGTTTGCCCTCTTGCTTGCTATCCTGTTTTTGCTCCTGCTCAATCTCTTCCATAACATGCTTGGGAGGTGGCTGATTTGCAACTTTAGTCAAATCCACACTTCTTCTTGTCGCTTCCTTAGATATCCATACATTAGCTTCATCTCTCTTCTGCTTCTCTTTTACAAGTACATCCATGTTTTTTCCTTTTTCTAAATATGCATCCACTGAATATGCATCTACTGGTGATTCACAATTAGTTATGCCACCAATTTCTTGATCTACATGAGACATTTCACTATCACTAACCTTTCTCTTTTCAGATGTATGTAAAGCATGTGTCCATATTTCAGCCTTTGGACCAACCATCACTTTGGCCATGCATTCTATCCTACTGTAGACCAAAACTAAAAGCATGTATAGCTGCATAAGCATTTCAAACAGCCAAGTCTTCCAACAACTTCTGCATACCTCCCTTTCCAAAATTCAAAGTAAGAGGCAATCCCCTTTCTTGAACATGGATCCTGTCATCTTTCCAAAAGATGAGCTGTTGTACTTAGGCCTCCTAATAACCAGCACAATCCTTCCTTTCATGCTGTAAACTATCACACCATATACATCTTTTCCCTGCTTTAGGTGTTGCTGCTCGTCCCCTTTCCTCTTGTCCTTTTTCATCCAATTTTGCAACCTTCAATTGAAGATCTCAGATGCCTTTGACCAATTCATCTAATACATATTCCCTAATAGTGGGAACAATAGGTAAAACCATAGGTTTAGCCATAGAAGTGGGTGGCTTATCAGATACATCAAGTGTTTTTCTTGTAATAGTGGGCAAGCTAGAGACATGCAATCTTTCTCTTCTTCTATGCTTTTTTACAAGTGCAGTAACAGCTTCCTTGACATGCCTCAAATCTATTTTAAGACCTGTCTTTGTAGTCTAATCCTCCAAAAAATCATCAAGCTTCTCTTAAAGCTCAAGATCTATTGCTCAAAGTAGAAACAATTCAATTTTCTGACTTATAAGAGCTTGATGTTCTACAAGATCCAACTACTCAAATCAACTTTCAAATTCTCTTAACAATTCTGTAGCTCCACAAGACCCTTATTGGGTTGTAAAACCCACTCCTGAAAAGTCTTGCATGTAATCAAACCGGTATCTTCAATTTAAATTCTTCTCTAAGTGTCTTCTTGAAAGCTACCCAATTGGCATCCTACATATACAATTCTGTAATTTGCACTTTCAGTTCATGTACAGTGATTCGAACAAAATAATGGCTCCATGCAAGTTGAGCCACTCCAAATAATTTCATCTTTTGAGCATAGGTATGTGCATATGCAGATACATTCTTGCCAATGAATAACTTCATCTTACGCTCAACTACTTACAAAGCATTCATCACAACACTTTTTGTTTGAGCATAAGCATGCATCACCTATTGTTGTTGTTGTACCTGCATAAGCATATTTATATTCTGCACCAACTGTTGCAAAACATCACTGGAAATTGTGCTCAAAGGTTTTTTCATCTTGTCTTTCCTTCTTCTAATGACCTTTCATGTCAAGTTCACCAATTTTGGAGGGGTTTTTGTCGAAAGGTGGTATCCACCGAGGATCAGAGATAGAACGAAGTAGAGATAGGAGATGGAAGAGAAGAAAAATAATGGACAAGAGGTAAACACAACAAAGATAAAGCACAATGAATCAAAACAATATGTATTGATAGAACTTGGAATCCTTTATCTGGCACTACTCAGAAGCAATCTCTAGGCATTAGATCTCTTGGAGCTCCCTCGTAGACCAAAAACGTGGATCAAATAACAGCTTCCTCTCTGCTACTCAAAACCCAAATTTGATGGCTTCATTGTATTTGAAAGGGTGGTAAAACCCCAAGACACCCAATTAGGGATCTCCCAGATCGCTCCTTCTTTCTCTTCCAATTCAAAGTGCAGTTTTAAGCCTGTCAATTGCGATCGCGACCTACATGATTTTGACCCTTCTTTTTTATGAAAAATCTCATAACTTCCTAAAAAAGAAACTTGATTTTTGCATGCCATCCTAATCTAGAAGCTTTCATAACTTTTTACGAATTTTCACAATAAATAATATAAAAAATAGGCCAAAATTGTCCAAAAATCTAGTATTTTTGGACTACCTATACCAAGGACACTAGCACTAATGACTCTCATCACATTAACTCTCTACATCAATAAGAAAATCATATGTTGATGCACTCCATAGTTTTTCACACTGTGCCCACATAGTGGCACAACAGCGGGAGACATGTTCGAATGTATCTGAGGTGAGAAGATTTTTGGGTGATGTGTCTTTTACTTGATAGGGATTCTGCATTTTGCTCATGTGGCTGAAAGTTTGTATCAGCTCTTGTGACAAGGGCAAACGTTTTGGTGGTGTAAACAACATACGAAGCATTTTACAAGTTAAAGAGCTTATTGATTTCAGCCCCAACACTAAAGAGAGCAAATTATGAGAATGGGAAGCCTCTTGTTCTCATCGTGGATACAAGGCCAAGTGGCATTGGTTCAGGATGATACTAATGGGAATAGGTATGCCATTTGATTTGGAGAAAATGTCCTCAATGAATGACAATAGTGGTATTCTCAAGTCAAAAGAGAGCTCTAGGGTGTAGTGACAATCCTTAAGTGTGATAGGGAGTATTTTATGGGAGCTCATGTAGTGGTAGAGACTAATTGTCTACCTCTATTGGACATGATAGTAAATTTCTCAACTCCTGATATTGCCATGTTATGGTGGATTGCATATATAAAGTCATTTGACCCTGATTTTCAACATATTGTAGGTAGAGAATATTGAGATATCGAGCTCCACTTGTGATATGCCAGGGTGACCGTTGTGCATTTATGTCATCGACTTGTTAGCTGTAGATGCAGTTGGTACATCGCCCATGAATAATAGCTAGATGACAGCTATCCTTATCTACTCTAGTTCGTGGCTCAGTTAGTATGCCACCTTAGTTAGTTGAGTTTGGTTTAAGACCCATATATAGGGTTCTTCTATTTCTATGTACTAGAGTTTTTTTTGGCTTATACAACTAAGAAGAGGAAAATTGTTTTCAGCCTCCATCCTTGTGTGTATTCCCCCATTGTGCAAGCAAGAAAGCTACAAGTGAGACTCGTTCCTTCTCTCCCACAATCTTGACATGGTATCAGAGCCTTGTTCATGGTAAGGAGCTCAAGAAAGCAAACGAAGTTCGTGGTGTTCTGGTAAGAGGACCAGTGTTGCTTCCATTTTTTGTTTTGGGAGCAAGTCTCTGTAGGTAGCACAGCCGGAAAGTGCAAGAGTGCATTGTCTCAGATTGAGATGCCCTTCGTGGTGTAGCAAGAGGGTAGTATATGCTCTGTTTTTTTTATTGAGGCCATTTTGGGACCTGTTTTGGAGGTGAAAATTTTCTGCACGTACTCAAGAAAAGGCCCAGTTTTATGCTGTGCGACCACTATTCTATAGATCGGTGAAAAGTTACTGTAGAAATTGCATCGTATGCTTGTGCGCAGAGACATTGGGAGTTACAGAATCATCCTTGTTGCCTGTTGATACAAAATCGTCACTAGGAAGTGACTGTGTGGTCAAATACCACTTTCGTCAGTTTTGCAGATTTGCCATTGTGAGGCTGAAGCTGTGTTCTTTGCAGAGACAGAAATTTTTGCAGTGTTCTGTAATGGCGTCTAATTCTCTTTCACAGATTGTCACTGAAAAGCTTGACAAGAACAACTTCCAAGCATGGAAGTTTAGAATGACGAATTTCCTTATGGGAAAAGGATATTGGGAATTCGTTGTAGGAAATGAAGAATAATCAGTTCTTCATGATGTTCCCAATCAACAGCAAATGCAGGCATTTAAAGCATGGCATGAGAGAGCTAGGAAAGTTATGTACTAATTGTCTATCATCATTTCAGACTCTATGATTGTGCATATTCAAGATGCAAGTATGCCAAAGGAGGCATGGGATACTTTGTCAAAAAGTATAGCACAAATACGCAAGCCAGGAAAATGCAGCTCAAGCAAGAGTTGCACAATGTGCAAAGAGAAAATATGAGCATCAATGACTACCACATGAAGGTGAAGAAGATTGCAGATGCACTTGCTTCCATTGGGTCGCCAGTGGAAGATGATGATTTAGTTTTTGTGACCTTGAATGGTCTAGGAAAGGATTATGCACAGTTCCGAACATCCATTTCCGTCCGTGAAAGATTTTCTAATTTTGAGGAGTTGATTGCTCTTCTAATTTCTGAGGAGCAGAGAAATGGTAGTGCATCTTCTTCAGGAGGAACTTCAAAAGAAGTTGTCTTCTACTCAAATGCTGGAAGAGGTAAAGGTAGAGGTAGAGGAGGCCGATCTGGAGGCCATGGTAGAAATCAGAATATGCAGCAAACTCAAGAAAACCAGTCCTATGGAGAAGGACGTGGTAACTCTAGAGGCAGGGGGAGCCAAAGAGGTCGTGGTGGATAGCAAAGAGGCCAAAGTGCAAACAGTAATGTTGAATGCTACTATTGTGGTAAAATGGGTCATATGGCTAAAGACTGCTATAAAAAGCAGAATGACATCATGAATGGAAAATTGCAACAAGAGAATTATGCATCTTCTAGTAGACAGGGTGATGATAGAAATGAGCATTTGTTTATGGTGCAACACATGAACAATTTTGTGACAAGTGCAGAAGAAAGCAACAATGTATGGTATGTTGACTCAGGTGCATCAAACCACATGACAGGTCATGCAGAATGGATGGAGGATGCAAGGAAAACGAAAAAACTAGGATTTGTGGAGACTGGTGATGATACTGTACATCCTATTGTACAGATTGGAAAAATTCTTTTGTTTATGCAGGATGGGAAAAAGAAATACATGTCCGATGTATTTCATGTCCCGAATATCACCAAGAATCTGGTTTCTATTGGTCAAATGGTTAAGCAAGGCTTGCAATTCAAATTTAATTCTCATGGATGCTTTGTTGAGGATATGAAAAATAAAGGCCGCTTGATAGCAAAAGGAAATAAGAAGGGAAAAATGTTTACGTTGAATGCAGACATGCCTGAATTGAGTGCAGCAATGTTTGCACATGGGACCAGTGTAGTTGCAGATATTGATATCTGGCATAAACGCATTGGTCATGTTAATGTACAGCAACTTAAATCAATGCAGGCCCAAAATATTGTTGCAAGATTGCCTAAATTCAAAGTTGCAGAAATGCATAAGGTATATGAAGCTTGTCAATTTGGAAAACAGGCAAGGAAACCATTTCCTAGACATGTTCAAGAGAGTAAGAAGCCATTGGAATTAATCCACTCTGATGTGTGGACTACTAAAGCTGCATCTCTTGGAGGCTGTCATTATTTTATCACTTTTATTGATGACTATAGCAGAAAAGTTTGGGTGTATTTTATGAAAAAGATAAGTGAAGTTTTTGGGCATTTCAAAACTCTTAAAGCTATGGTTGAAAAAGAAACACGCCTGTAAATAAAATGCCTAAGGTCAGATGGAGGGGGAGAGTACCTCTCAAATGAGTTTGCAAGGTTCCTGCAGGAGCATGGCATAAAGCAACAATATTCATGCAGTCATACCCCACAACAAAATGGAATTGCAGAAAGGAAAAACAGGCATATTGGAGAGGTATCTCGTGCCATGCTCAACGAAAAAGACTTGCGAGATTTTTATTGGGCTAAAGCAGTTGCTACAGCAGTCTACATAATGAACAGGACTTCCATTGCAGCAATACATGGGATGACTCCAGAGGAGAGGTATACTGGTAGGAAACTAGATATTTCTCATTTGAAGATTTTTGGTTGCATTGCCTATGTTCATGTGGCAGATGAGTTGAGATCCAAGTTGGATCCAAAAGCTGAGAAGTGCATCTTTATTGGTTACTCTCTACAAAGCAGAAAGGGTATAGATGCTATAACCCTTCTACTCGTAAGTTTACAGTGAGCAGAGATGTTGTCTTTGATGAGATGAGTAGCTGGTATAAACCAATAAATGTGATTGATGATGTAGATGCACAAAATGGTAATGCTGCACAGAATTCACAGCAGCAGTCACAAAATATTAGTGGACCTGGAGCGTCCTCTAGCAGTGGTTCACATTCTTCACCGTAGACAAGCAGATTGAGATCAGGAGAATCTTCTCAAAGCAATGCAGATAGTGGTATTCAAGTATCACGAAACGAAAAAGAGAAGGTAGATCAGCCCATGTTTGATGTGAATGCAGGTCACTCTTATGTGGATGGTGAATCCAGTGACTCTGAACAGAGCATTGATGATGAGTTGGGTATTCCTTCTATTGTTACACCTGGAGTAAGGAAGACCAGGGATGTTTTGAGAGCATTTGGGAGTGAACTACTTTGCGCAGGTCTACCAGAGCTAAGTATCCTATGGATAGGCTGAAATATGATGGATTTACAGCCATTCACTATGCCTATATGGTCAAAGTGATACAAGAACCAGAACCCACTTAAGCCATGGGAAAAGAAAAATGGGAGAAAGCCATGGATGAAGAAATGGATGCCTTGGAAGCAAAAGCTACATGGGAATTGGTACCTTTACCTAAAGGTAAGAATGCAATTGGCTGTAAGTGGGTTTATAAGGTGAAGCACAATGCAGATGGTTTTGTGAACAGATACAAGGCAAGATTAGTAGTCAAGGGGTATGCACAAACATATGGCATTGATTATGAAGAAACATTCAGTCCGATTGCAAGGATGGCAACCGTAAGAGCAGTCATTGCTATGGCTGCATCAAAGGAATGGTCTTTACATCAAATGGATGTAAAGAATGCCTTCTTGCATGGTGATTTGCAAAAAGAGGTATATATGGAGCAGCCACCAGGTTATGTGAATGTTGTTCATCCTGAGTTTGTTTGCAGGTTAAAGAAAGCATTGTATGGCTTGAAGCAAGCACCTAGAGCATGGTCTAACAAGATAGGATAGTATCTTGTCACTATTGGCTTTCAGATTTCCAAGGCAAATTTCTCACTTTATGTGAGAAAAACAGAGAAAGGTATTATGCTACTTGTCATTTATGTTGATGATTTGATTATGACAGGTGACAATGATGAAGATATCCTTCATGTGAAAATGCTATTGAAGCAGAAGTTTGAGATGAAGAATTTGGGAGAGCTACGTTATTTCTTGGGCATTGAGGTGATTAGATCACCAAGTGGGATACAGCTCTTGCAGAGGCAGTATGGATTGGACATGCTGTCCAAATATGGGATGATAGGCTATAAGCCTATTTCAGTTCCTTTGGAGCAGAATGTGAAGCTGAGCGCAGATGCAGGTGAGCTTCTGGAAGACCCTACTATGTACACACGCATAGTAGGAAGTTTGATTTATATGACTATTACTAGGCCAAATTTGAGCTATGTTGTTGGATTGGTAAGTCAGTTTATGCAGGCTCCAAGGAAACCGCATTTGGATGCAGCTAGACGCATACTCAGGTATGTGAAGTCCACATTGCAATATGGACTACTTTATGAGACTGGGGTTCAGATACAGTTGCATGGATACACTGATGCTGATTGGGCTAGTAGTATTTCTGATAGATGATCTACCAGTGGATATGTGTTCTCTTTTGGGAGTGTTGCAGACACTTGGAGCAGTAAGAAACAGCCTATAGTTGCCTTGTTGAGCACAGAGGCTGAGTACAGGGGTGCATCAATGGCTGCATGCGAGGTAGCTTGGTTGCATAAGCTACTTTATGATATGCATCAGCCTACAGATGGGCCAGTTGTCATTTATTGTGACAACATGAGCAGTATACACTTGGCAAATAACCCAGTCTATCATGCTAGAACAAAGCACATTGAGATGCATTATCACTATGTGCGGGAGAGGGTTTTTCTAGGTCTTATTGATCTAGTTTATGTCAGCACAGAGGATCAGGTAGCTGACATATTTACGAAGGTATTAGGCGTAGACAAGCTGCGCAAGTTCAGAGACCTGCTTGGTGTGCAGGAATTGGGATTGAGCTCGAGGGGGAGTATTGAGATATCGAGCTCCACTTGTGATATGCCAGGGTGACAGTTGTGCATTTATGTCACCGACTTGTTAGCTGTAGATGCGGTTGGTACACCGCCCATGAATAATAGCTAGATGGCAGCTATCCTTATCTACTCTAGTTCGTGGCTCACTTAGTATGCCACCTTAGTTAGTTGAGTTTGGTTTGAGACCCATATATAGGGGTCTTCTATTTCTATGTACTAGAGTTCTTTTTGGCTTACACAATTAAGAAGAGGAAAACAGTTATCAGCCTCCACCCTTATGTGCATTCCCCCATTGTGCAAGCAAGAAAGCTATAAGTGAGACTCCTTCCTTCTCTCCCACAATCTTGACAGAGAAAACCCCGTGGCTGACATGATTTCATGAACAAGGTTTGAAGATGAAGAGGAGCTGATGGAAGATGAAGAGGATGATGTGATAGGTGTTGAAAAAAACTTAATGACAACAGTGAATGAGTATGCAGATGCTGTTACTACATGTATAACTATTGTAACATGGATTTTAGCAGTAAGAAAAGAGCTTATAGCCATGGAGAAGAGATGGGCAATAGAGAGAAAGCATAATCAACGTTATGATTCAGTGAGAACACAATTTTTGGAAGAGTTGTATGAGGATGATTGGCTGAAAATAGGCCAATATCCTAGCCTTGTGACAAAGAAGGCTAAGTGTTCTAAAGCTGAATTCAAAAGGATTAAAAGAAAATCTTATGGGTTTTTCTTGAAAGACTGATACATGCAAAGAAAAAGAGAGGACCTCCAGTATGTGTATTGGGAGATAGGGCTTCTCAACAACAGGTGATGTAGGAGTTTCATGAAACCTTATGGGCTAGACATAGAGGAGTTTGGGGCACATTTGCCAAGATCAGAGAGAATTATTGGTGGCAAAAGATGTATAAAGATGTGGAGAATTATGTGGAATCATGCAGTGTCTGTCAAATGTATCCCATGGTAAAGAATAGAGATGGGTTGCAACCGACCCATCCATTGTCTATACATTACAAATGGGTAGTTGATTTGGTTGCCATGCCTACAGGTTTATGGAATATGAGATATCTTATGCTTGCACGAGAAGACTTGACAAATCAAGCGGAAGTTTGAGCTCTTAGTAGAAAGACTACTCAAGCAACTTGCAGGTTCTTATTGGAAGAAGTCTTTTGCAAGCATGGTTGTGTTGGTAAAGTGGTTACAGATAGAAGAGAATTGGATGCAGATGAGGCTCATGAATTCTTTTCACAATTGGGTATCAAGTTGGCTTTAACTTCACCCTAGAATCTTGAAGAAAATGGAAAAAGTGAAAGAGAAGTATTGGGGGTAAAGGCGCCTCTACCTAGGCACCCGTGGATTACTACACTGATAGTACTTGCGCGTGCACACTACAGGCAGTGAGCACCCATCACTATCACTTCATTCTTTATTCTTTCAGTGACATTTGAATAAAGGGAAGGCCGATCACACATTGTGACTGTTGGAGACCCCACATTGTGTGTGTCTCTCTCTCTCTCTTGCTTTTGCTCCTTCCACCATAGCTCTTACTCCTACTTGTGCTTCCACTTCAGGGCTCACCTCCCTTCAACTGGTATCACAGCCTTCTTCTTTGCGAGCTCAAGCTTGGTTTGGCACACTCTCAACTTCCACAACAAGACCCCATTCAAATGTAAGGTATTCATTTGGCACATGTTGGTAGGTGGCTAGCCTTATGCTTTGGCCCATGATACCTTTGCAGCTATAACTTAAATGGCTAGAATTAGAGCCATTCTTACCTTAGCTAACCATAGGAGTTGGCTAGTTTATTAGTTTGATGTGAAGTTTGCTTTCCTTTAATGGAGATTCGCAAGAGGAGATCTATGTTGAGAAACCTTCTGGCTTTTTCTCATCCAATACAAGGAACTTTAAACACTTTGCCATATAGTAAAAAAAGGTAGATTTTCTAGATACTTATCAAAGTATCTAGAAAAATTACCAACTAGTAAAAGTGGAACACTTTACAAGTTAGTAATATAGTAAAATCGTTCTATATAGGAATTTCAAATTTTTCTAATTTTGGATATAATAAAATTTTCCTATATAAGAAAACTAGATAAAACTCGTAATATAGTGTAAAATACTCTGAACTCAACTAAACCTGCCTCCTCCCGGCTGTTCCCTTCCTTTATATTACATGGCAAGAGCTTACAAGGGCGATCCAAGAAGTGTAATCTATCGGCTCCTAACTACTAACTGCTTGGCTGACAAAGCTCCTACGTGGACATGGTGTTGCCAGCTGGTGATCCCGTCACACCTCCCCCCCCCCCATGAAGAAAGGTTTCTTCGAAGAAGTACGGCTATATTTGAATGACATGGGCTGTGGTCAAGGACTGGTTGCTATCCCTCTGTAGCAGATATGTATTTTCCCTCATGCGACGAAGAACTGTATATGGGCCAATCCATCTATGCATAAAGGATTCAAAAAGGCCAAGTTGTCTAATGGGATAATACTATCTGACATTTTCTTGGTCTTTGTATTCCTTGGGGTGTCGATCAGCATCGTACCACTTCTTTTGGCGTGTTTGGGCTTGAATCAAGTTGGTCTTGATGGCCATTCTTAGGAGGGATTGAGTTTTGTAGAGGAATGCCACTCAATCAAGTGCATCCTGCTTTAGTGGCTAAATATCAATTGTGGCAAGATCAGGGGGAAAGGTGGGGTCACGGCCGTACAAAGCTTTGAAAGGGCTTGCCCAGGTGGAAGCTTGCACTAAAGTGTTGTAAGCATGGATTACAAAGGGTAGTGTCTGATCCCAATGTTGATGGAGAGGATCAATGTAGGCTGCCATCATCTGTTTGATAGATTTATTTAAGTGCTCAGTTAGCCCATTGGTTTGAGGATGATATGGGGAAGTAAAGACGTGGGTCATACCTAAGCATCTGGAGATAACCTGCATGACTTCGCTTTTAAACTGAGGGCCTTGATCTGACAATAGTTGCCGGGGGCAACCATGATGAAATATAATGTTATGGAGAAGGGATGAGGCGATAGTAGATGATTGCGAGTCTGGGAGAGCTTGAGCTTCATGCCATCGGGTTAGATAATCTGTCATGACCAGTACAAATTTGTTGCCTACTACAAAGGTGGGGAGTGGACCTATGAGGTCCCAACCAATCATCTTGAAAGGTGTAATTGTCATGAGGAGACCTGGTTTCTAGCATATAAGACACTTGCAATAGATGACTGAATAGGGGATGCTTGCAGAAATACTCCACATAATGATGTTGTAGACTTTTAGGCACATAGAGCCATGGGGGGTGACCTGCCTATACATGGTAGACCAGACCATCCATCAAAAGAAACTTTTTGTGAAACTTATGCAGTGTAGAGGATCTGAGATGATGGATGATTTTTTGAATTGTAGGGTCTTGTTGTTGCAAGGGACGAAGAGTGCTGAGATCAATGGGTTGTGGTAGGTGGTCTTGCTGGGCATTCTGGGTATGGGGTGTCCTAGACAGACCATCAGCGATGTAGTTGGTCGATCCTTTCTGGTAGCTGATTGTGAACTAGTATTCTTTAAGTGCGAGGGCCCACCTAAGAAGTCACCCAAGAGGGTGTGATTTTTGCAGAAGGGGGATAATGGGCTAGTGACAATCATTCCATGCAGATAGGGGTGAAATTTGGTAAAATCCCATACCACTACTAAGAGCTCCTTCTCTGTTGTGGAGTAGTTGAGCTCCGGTTTTGTAAGGGCTCTGTTAATGAAAGCTATTGGCTACCATCGTCCATGGTCATCTTGTTGGAGTAGAGCAGCTCCCAAAACCTGAATTAGAGGCATCCGTCTGTAATAAAAAGGGTATGTGAAAGTTCCGGTGAGCAGATTGTTGGATAGCCGCTTTCAACTGGTCAAAGCTCTTTTGGCAAGCGGGACTCCACCTCAAATGAGCTCACTTTTGTAAAATTTCTCTCAGAGGCTGTGTGATCTGGGCAATATGGGGGACAAATCTGAGAGAGAAGGTTTTAGTGTGCACGAGGATGTCATCTAGATAGACGGCAACCACTTTTTGTTGTATCCGATCGGCAAATATAGAAATAGCTATCCTTATAGGCCAAATGGCATCCTCGTGAACTGATACAGGCCCTCAGGGGTACGGAAAGCTGTCTTATTTGCATCTCTTGGGTTGAGTAGAATTTGCCAGTACCCAAATGCGAGATCCAAAGATGTGAAGTAGCATGATTGGCCTAATTGATCTAACAAGTCATCCAGACGGGGTAGCGGATAGACGTCATGCTGAGTCACCTTATTAACGGATCTGAAATCAACACAAAAGCGGTATGTACCATCATCTTTTCAAACCTGATGAGGCTCAGATGCCCAATCGCTATGTGAAGGAATAATCACGCCTTGCCGGAGCATATCTTCGACAGCGCAATTTATATGATCCACTTCAGCTAGAGACCGTCTTCGCATAGGGGTTTCGACAGGGGATGCATTGCTTGTGCGGATTGAATGAGTAATGGGAAGATTGATTGTAGATGATGCGTTGGTTTTAAGAAAAAGGGAAGGAAATTTGTGCAAGAGGTGTCAGATGTCCCTTGTGCATTGAAGAGTGTCTAGCCGAGTGTGCTGTGTTTGAACAAAGTTTGGGCCTGTGTGAGACAAGATAAATGGTATGGGTAAAGTGTGTTGGAAACTTAGTGTTTGAGTGTCAAAATTAAGATGTGTTCAAGTAGACATAATCACACCCTATTGTTATTGGAAACAATTGACGAGGTAAGACATAAAACGTATGTTGGAATCGTCTTTGATTGATGCAAAATGATAAGATGACTACAGAATTGGAACGGTAAAGTGTCTGACTATCCCCAAACAATACAGAGATCGGGTTGGTTGTTTGTGTCGGAAGGTCTAAGAGCTGGACTAAAGACGCACTAATGGATGAAATAGTATTGCCTGAGTCTAAAAGGGCTTCATGAGAACTAGATGCTATCTAAGTTAAAATTGAACAAACTAGACGGCCGGAAGAAGTTGCGGCTTGAATGTGACGTGAATGGGTGTCTTCCAGCATCCATTCACTTAGATGTTTCCCGGAAGTTCTGTCAAAGTGGCAACATCACTGAGCTGAACTTGTACATTCTGAATTTGATTGTGAGCATTATGAGCTTGTAGTTTCTTACAATACTTACGGACATGAACATAATTGTTGCAGTAAAAGCACTTTGGTCTACCTCGTGCATCCCGGTCTGGCAAGCTCCTTCGAGATGTAAATTGCGCATTTTGAACACCGATCTCCATGGGGGTTGGATGGTCAAGCTGAGGTTGCCCAAGTATGGTAGGCTATGAATGCATTGAAATTGACTCTGGTTGGCTACTGTTTTCAATCCGCTATGCAATTTGAACTGCATCATGAAATGTAGTTGGACCTTGGTCCTTTACACGTCAAGCAATGTCGTGCTACAACCTTGGCCAAAGAAAGTACAATTTCATATCCTCCGACATGGAGGGGTCAGTACGTAACAACAACTGATTTAACTTCACAGCGAACTGTGCAACTGGTTCATGTAATTGTTGTCGAAGAGTATTTAACTGTCGAAGTGCGGACTGAGTGATGTTCTGGTGGGCAATGTTTTGTACCAGCTGTTGTTTTAAAAATGCCCAATTACCTTTACCCTGTGGAGATTGCTGCATGAACCAAGTGGCCGCGACTCCTTCGAGCAGTGTCCGAACTTCCAAAGCCTTACGCTGCTCATCCCACTGATGGTATTCTACAACATTTTCCAGATGGTCAAGCCAAGTGAGGACGTCTTTAGAGGGTAAACCAGAGAAAGAGCAAGGGCAGATCTTGGGATCTGTGCGCTGTTTTTGAGTGTGTGTAGATGACAGATAACTAATTAAAGATTGATTGGTGTGATTTACCTGCTATAAGATTGTGGACATAGCAGCAAGCATGTGATCTAAGGGTGGCTGGGGCTCTGAGGGAAACTCAGGGCTCATAAAGGCATCTTCATACTGAGGAGAAGCACGAGCTTGGCGAGGGGATGTGACACGGCTCATGATGGGTAGCTGAGTGAGGTTGTGACTGTGCACTTTGATGAGTAACAGGGGCTGGAGAGTGCTTGTCATCTCCACCAATGTAAAATACTCTGAACTCAGCTCAACTTGCCTCCTCACGGCTGTTCCCTTCCTTTGTATTACATGGCTAGAGCTTACAAGGGTGATCCAAGAACTGTAACCTACCGGCTCCTAACTACTAGCTGCTTGGCTGACAAAGCTCCTATGTGGACATGGTGTTGCCAGCTGGTGATCCCGTCACAATCACAGCTGGCAACACCATGTCCACGTAGGAGCTTTGTCAGCCAAGCAGTTAGTAGTTAGGAGCCGGTAGGTTACACTTCTTGGATCACCCTTGTAAGCTTTGGTCATGTAATATAAAGGAAGGGAACATCTGGGAGGAGGCACGTTGAGCTGAGTTCACAGTATTTTACATTGGTGGAAATGGCGGGCACTCTCCCGCCCCTGTTACTCATCAAAGTGCACAGTCGCAGCCTCACTCGGCTACCCATCATGAGCCGTGTCACATCCCCTTGCCAAGCTCCTTCTTCTCCTCAGTATGAAGATGGCTTTATGAGCCCTGAGTTTCCCTCAAAGTCCCAACCACCCTTAGATCACATGCTTGCTGCTATGTCCACAATCTTACAGCAGGTCAATCACACCAATCAATCTTGAATTAGCTATCTATCATCTACACACACTCAAAAACAACGTACAGATCCCAAGATCCACTTCCACTCTTTCTCTGGTTTACTCTTTGAAGACGTCCTCACTTGGCTTGACCATCTGGAAAATGTTGCACAATACCATCAGTGGGATGAGTAGCGCAAGGCTTTGGAAGTTTGGACACTGCTCGAAGGAGTCGCCGCCACCTGGTTCATGTAGCAATCTCCACAGGCTAAAGGTAATTGGGCATTTTTAAAACAACAGTTGGTACAAAACATTGCCAACCAAAACATCACTCAGTCCGCACTTCGACAGTTAAATACTCTTTGACAACAATTACATAAACCAGTTGCACAGTTCGCTGTGAAGTTAAATCAGTTGTTGTTACGTGCTAACCCCTCCATGTCAGAGGATATGAAATTATACTTTATTTGGCTAAGGTTGCAGCACGACATTGCTCAACGTGTAAAGGACCAAGGTCCAACTACATTTCATGATGTAGTTCAAATTGCATAGCGGATTGAAAACAATAGCCAACCAGAGTCAATTTCAATGCATTCACAGGCTACCACACTTGGGCGACCTCAGCTTGACCATCCAACCCCCATGGAGATCAATGTTTAGAATGTGCAATTTACATCTCGAAGGAGCTTGCCAGACCGGGATGCACAAGGTAGACCAAAGTGCTTTTACTGCAACAATTATGGTCATGTCCATAAGTATTGTAAGAAACTACAAGCTCATAATGCTCACAATCAAATTCAGAATGTACAAGTTCAGCTCAGTGATGCTGCCACTCTGGCAAAACTTTCGAGAAACATCTAAGTGAATGGATGCTGGAAGACACCCATTCACGTCACATTCAAGCCGCAACTTCTTCCGGCCGTCTACTTTGTTCAATTTTAACTTAGATAGCATCTAGTTCTCATGAAGCCCTTTTAGACTCAGGCAATACTATTTCATCCATTAGTGCGTCTTTAGTCCAGCTCTTAGACCTTCCAACACAAACAACCAACCCAATCTCTGTATTGTTTGGGGATAGTCAGACACTTTACCATTCCAATTCTGTAGTCATCTTATCATTTTGCATCAATCAAAGACAATTCCAACATACGTTTTATGTCTTACCACGTCAATTGTTTCCAATAACATTAGGGTGTGATTATGTCTACTCGAGCACATCTTAATTTTAACACTCAGACACTAAGTTTCCCACACACTTTACCCATACCATTTATCTCGTCTTACACAGGTCCAAACTTTGTTCAAACACAACACACTGGGCTAGACACTCTTCAACACACAAGGGACATCCGACACCTCTTGCACAATTTTCCTTCCCTTTTTCTTAAAACCAGCACATCATCTACAATCAATCTTCCCATTACTCATTCAATCCGCACAGGCAATGCATCCCTTGTCAAAACCCCTATCCGAAGACAGTCTCCAGCTAAAGTGGATCACATAAATTGCGCTGTCAAAGACATGCTCCAGCAAGGCATGATTATTCCTTCACATAGCGATTGGGCATCTAAGCCTCATGTGGTTCGAAAAGATGATGGTACATATCGCTTATGTGTTGATTTCAGATCTGTTAATAAGGTGACTTAGCATGACGTCTATCCGCTACCCCGTCTGGATGACTTGTTAGATCAATTAGGCCAATCATGCTACTTCACATCTTTGGATCTCGCATCTGGGTACTGGCAAATTCTACCCAAACCCATTGATCTCAACACTCTTCTTCCCTTGCAACAACAGGACCCTACAATTCAAAACATCATCCATCATCTCGAATCCTCTACACCGCATAAGTTTCACAAAAAGTTTCTTTTGATGGATGGTCTGGTCTACCATGTACAAATAGGTCATCCCCCACGGCTCTATGTGCCTGAAAGTCTACAACATCATTATGTGGAGTATTTCCACAAGCATCCTCTGTTCGGTCATCTCAGTTTTCACAAGGTACTAAGAAATCTGCGTCTCAAACACTATTGGCCTCAAATGCGGCAAAAAATCTCACAAAAATTGCAATAGTGTCTTATCTGCTAGCAGCTGAAATCACCGAATCAGAAACCAGGTCTCCTCATGCCGATTACAATGAATGAACCTTTTGAGATGATTGGTTGGGACCTCATAGGTCCACTCCCCACCTCTGTAGCAGGCAAAAAATTTGTGCTGGTCATGACAAATTATCTAACCCGATGGTGTGAAGCTCAAGCTCTCCCAGACTCGCAATCATCTACTATCGCCTCATCCCTTCTCCATAACATTATATTTCATCATGGTTGCCACTATTGTCAGATCAAGGCCCTCTGTTTAAAAGCGAAGTCATGCAGGTTATCTCCAGATTCTTAGGCATCACCCATGTCTTTACTTCCCCATACCATCCTCAAACCAATGGGCTAACTGAGTGCTTAAATAAAACTATCAAACAGATGCTGGCAGCCTACATTGATCCTCTCCATCAACATTGGGATCAGACACTACCCTTTGTAATCCATGCTTACAACACTTCAATGCAAGCTTCCACCTGGGTAAGCCCTTTCAAAGCTTTGTACGGCCGTGACCCCACCTTTCCCCCTGATCTTACCACAATTGATATTTAGCCACTAAAGCAGGATGCACTTGATTGAGTGGCATTCCTCTACAAAACTCAATCCCTCCTAAGAATGGCCATCAAGACCAACTTGATTCAAGCCCAAACACGCCAAAAGAAGTGGTACGATGCTGATCGATACCCCAAGGAATACAAAGACCAAGAAAAGGTCAGATAGTATTATCCCATTAGATGACTTGGCCTTTTTGAATCCTTTATGCATAGATGGATTGGCCCATATACAGTTCTCCGTCGCATGAGGGAAAATACATATCTGCTACAGAGGGATAGCAACCAGTCCTTGACCACAGCCCATGTCATTCGAATATAGCCGTACTTCTTCGAAGAAACCTTTCTTCATGGGGGGGGGGGGGAGGTGTGACGGGATCACCAGCTGGCAACACCATGTCCACGTAGGAGCTTTGTCAGCCAAGCAGTTAGTAGTTAGGAGCCGATAGATTACACTTCTTGGATCGCCCTTGTAAGCTCTTGCCATGTAATATAAAGAAAGGGAACAACCGGGAGAAGGCGTGTTGAGCAATATAGCAAAAATATTTCTATATTCTCATAATATTTTTAAAAATACTATCATAATAAATATTTGTTAAAATTAAAGTTATACGTTCTAAATTGCTAATAGTGTGATTATAAAGCCATTGTATAAAAAGAAATTAATATTTTGAGTATGTGTATGTTTACATTCTATTGTTTGGATTTTGCTAACAGTTGATCATAATATTGTAAGGGATGCCATGCAGCACACTACCTTATGGTAAGAATAGTTAATGCCATTACAAGTGGATGGTCTAGGAAAAATAGACATGTATCGATGTGTTCACTACAGATACAATGCAAGAGATTGGTCATATTACATTTGTGGGCAAGATAGGAACAAGGAATGATACTCAGATCCTATGTAGAGCATCTATGCAACCATGGCCCATTATGCATCACCTTGAACTCTTGCTTCTTCTATACATAATGATGCACAGATGCATGTGTTGCAACAAGGAAATTCACCCTCAAATAGAATAGTTGATGTAAGGTCGTTATCAGTGTAATGTATCACATTAACCACACTAATCAGAAATTAATCACAATGTTGGATCGTCACTACCAATGCCAAGATCAACCCAACCCTAAGGGCTACCCAAAAAGTCTAGTCGATGTGTTCATTAAAGACATCCTCTCATGGGTGAAAGACCACATTATCAAGGCAAGTTGGGTTCATTTGAAAGTAGCCCTTATTCAAAACTTTGCACTATAGAATTTGACACAATCTTTAAACAATTTTCCATGACTTTATAAAAAAGAGAATCTTACTCATTTACTTGATGACATATTGATTCACACCCAGACTTGGGATTAGCATCTTCATGTGCTTTAAGAAGTTCTCCATCATTTGTAAGAAAATAATCTGCAAATCCAATTCACAATATATAGATGGAGAACATCCTTAAAATTTTTTATCTGTAAAATTTATCATGCATGAATACAAATAAATCCATTTAAAAATATTAGCAATTGAGATCTCAAGAGCTTGTTCCAACATCAGTCACAAAGAGGCTACAATGATTTTTTAGATTAGTTTCAAGTGCCACTAAAATTATTTCTTGCACTAGTTGCAAGTGCCATTAAATTTATTCATTGTGTCAGTACCATCACATACCCTTTAAAGACCTTGTTAAAACAAGAAAACAAAAAGAAACAAACAAAAGAGTACCACACAACATTCTAAATATTAAAGACAATCCTTAGCAACATCAATTATACTCAAGAGCCCACATTTCAAGAAACCATTTCTACTTGACATGGATGTATCAAATACAAGGCTAGGAGTAGTCTTGTTACAGCAAGGAATAGACAACCAAAGGCAACCAATTTTCTTTATTAGTTGGATCCTAACAAAATGTGAGGCCAATCAGTTGTGATCGAAAAGGAATTGCTTGAATTTGCATGGTGGGCATTTGCCAATCCATCCTTATTACATGGTCCACAAGTAATTCTTGAAAGAGATCATAGCCTTTTGAATGCTCTATTACACCAAAATTATCTAGGCCAACTCAGGTGATAGATTCTCACCCTGTAGGAGTACGAGTACACAAACTCAACATTGCAAAGGCATATCAATTATTGTAGTAGTTGGTTATCAACTTTCCACAAATATTGTACACTTGGCTATGTTGTAAAAGTAGGATCCTAACATCACACTCATCTTATCACATCTTAGGCATCCTGATCATCATCAACTTTAACAACAATATCCATTCCAAAATAATTTGTTATACCATGTTTAAGGCACCTCTCAACCTTGACTCCTTATTCCTTAAGAGTTGAAGTGAGTTTACATTGATGAACACCATCAAAATCCTCTTTTTGGGCATTTGGGTACATACAACTACTTGGCCTACTATGCATGAGGTACTTGTGGACTACCCCGTTCTAATTAGAGCTGGCTGTATCTCTAAAGCTATGGACTACCTACTTGGCTCTAATTAGAGTTGGCTCTGATTTAGGTGCATCATAAGCACATATGAAAAACCTAGTTGGTTTAGTACATCAAGCTGTGCATGATAGGCTTTAATTAGAGCTGCCTTTATTTGAGGTGCATCGTAGATAGAACTTTAAACCACATTGGGTTTGCCTTCACCATTGCCTTAGAGCCAAGCTACCCTTGCCTAAGAGACCAAATTGCATAAATACTAGTGCCTGGGAGACCAAAGGTCCCCATTTTGAAGACCAAGTTAACCCTACCTGACAATGTGAGAAACCCGAGGGGGTCCACTAGAGTTTATTGTATGGTACCACGTGAGTGTAAGGGAGGGGGATTATTTAAGGGAATGAATGTACATTTTATAAGGTAAGGTCCCATAAATAGGGGGTAGATAAGGGGTAATTTCATATATTTCTTACACGCAAATGACGTCTCCTTATTACTACTAGTAAATCCCCCATGGTGAGAAAGTGATGACCAAAGTCTACATCAGCTATTTTGGACTTCTACTATTATAGATCTTCATCATCTACTGGTGGCTACCCTACTAACAATGACATATGTCTATAGGTGACCAACTTTGCACACTCTCAATGCTACATTTTGATCTCATTCGGGCCACCCAACTACTCGACATCATTTGCAAGCTGTCAACTTTATTCCAACCCATGTATTTTGTTATTTGGAGGCCTTCATTTGTTGTCACAACTTTATTTTCAACACAGGTAGATGGCCCAGCTCCTACACCATCTCCGAGTGTTAATGTGATCATCCAATCAGCAAACTCTGCATTTTGTGCTCATTGGATTGTATATCCAACATTGTTAGACATCTATGGAATACTGCTACTACTATGTCTTGGGAAAGACATCTCTTCAAATGATGCATCTTCTTAAACACCTTGTAAGCCACTGGTTTTCTAGTGGTGTAAGCATTGATTGATGGCAAAGCTTTACTAAGAGACCTATACTGTAATCACAAAGCATTGATTGGTAAAGCTCCAAGGTCCTGAATCTGTTGGTGAAGTGTTTGAAATAGCTAGATTTACAAATTTGAAATCTTTTAAAAAAGCCATATGCAATTGCCCTTCTATTAAGATTATTGCAACCCACCATTAATAGAAAACCTCTAGAGACAGAGCCTTATTGATGACCTGAGTGTGGCCTCTCCTTGAAGTATTTACATATCTTTTCTACCAATGAAGTACTATCTAACACTAGTTTTAATTTATTTCAAATTGAAACAATCCAAAGCACAGACCATTGTCTCACTTATAATTACTACACCATCATGCAATCCCTTACTCTATTCCTCTTCTTCACTCATGCCACATAAGCTAAAATGCTCACCCTTTTCATTGCTACTAATTGCAAATCAAATTGCCTACGCGCTTGATGATTCCTCCTACATAGAGTGCTCCTCTTTATCATCTCTTCTGATAGTACCCATTGAGGATATCAGCTCCTCTAGTAGGCTCCATTGCTTTGACAATAGAGTCCATTGCCCCAATTAAGGAAAGTAGCAACACCTCTTTCTACTCCTCTGGCATGAATCTAAACTAGCCAAGTCAGAAAAGCATATATAATTTTTGAAATGTGAATAACTATAATCGAAACTAGCCAAGTCAGAAAATGATATATAATTTTCAAAATGTGAATAACTATAATCTGAACTGGCCAAGTCATGAATTTGACTAAGTACTTATCTAAGATATGAAGTGCATGACAAACACTTCTCCACTACTTAGGCCATCAATGTGTACATCACTAATATGTGAATCCCTTGTGATATCATGAAGAAGTGTCTATGCATCTTGGAAAAGGAATTCAAACATTTCATAACTCAAACGAGGAAGAATGCTGCTACACAACCAGACTTCAGCTTGCGTATTTACAAGATCCCTCCTCACCACATATCAATTGGTCAATCCAAATAATGTAGAGCTCACACAAACACCAAAATTGCACCGAGGCATTGTTCTATGGTAGCATTTTTCAAGTAAATTGGATGGCAAGGGACCAGGGAATGCTTGCCATAGTCTCTCTTAAAATGTCTTGAAAGCTCACAGCCAACTGAGCATAGCTCGACGCAATCAAGTCTCTCTGTATGGTGAGCTCTCCCACTTCCCTTCATGCGTTCCCGACCCTCCTCAATCTCTATCCTTGATGCTGCAGTCGCCCTCACTTCCTGAAGCTCCCTCCATCTTCCAGCTGGTCAGCCCCAGGCATATCTGAAGAATGCATTGCATGTTTCGTTCGATGGCATTCTGTCAGCATTAGCTCCAACATTAGCTCAACGTGCTTCCCCATTTTCGAAGGCATGCTTGCTGTTGAATGAGCCTGCAAGATATGGATTGCCCCTTAATTCCTTCGTACGCACCATCATTAAACTAGTACTCATCCCTATCTTGAATCCTTCCTTCCTTGGCATTGAGAAATCCATCTATCTTCATAGTTTCCCTGTCCACGGCCTGTTCTCAATCATTTTCGAAGCGGGCTATTAATCACCTACTTTCCCACTTTCTAAGCCTTAATCCCCTTTACCATAAAACACCACCCTAGAAGAGCAAGAGTAGGGTGTTGAGAATGCAAGGATAGATTAAGGCTTGTTAGATTTAGTTATTATTCACCAAAACCTCACTCACAAAGCATGCTAAGCCAATGATGTAAGAAATAATTATTAATTTCATGAGACATTTTCCAAAACATGAATATATATCAAGTCACCAACAGTAGGTGAAGAGAAGTAAGGGATAAAAATTCTATTGTGAGGAGGAGATGGAAAGGTTTACTTTGGGGTGACTCTTGTGTGACCTCCATCATTATTTACCTGCTTTCCTTTTGTCCTTAATACTCTTGTTTATTCTTTGCATTGTCTTGTTATTAACCAAGTGCATGAGCTTGTGATGTTGTAAAAACACACCTTCTCTCTTGCTCCCAACCTCTCTTGAGCCTCCACCACATTTCCAACATGGTATCAAAGCTTTTGGCTTTCAATTCTTCATGTGGGAAAGATTGGAGTTGAGCTATTGTGTTTTGCTTCATTATTATTTCATGTGTTTCTATGTTTTATTTGTTCATGCATGTTATTGACATCAATATTCGCATTTTTTTATCCTTTTAACCTCCATTCTTTGGATGAGAACTTCACACCTTGTGTTGATAGCTACTAGATGCATTAGTGCACAAAATGTGTGCCCTAATAAACCCTTACATATTATGCTCTATTCTTTGGATCTAAATTTCACACCTTGTGTTGATATCTACTAGATGCATTAGTGTGCAAAAGGCATGTCCTAATAACATGACATCGAAATATTTGTGTGTGGGGCTCTCCCACACAACTACTTTTTAGGTGATAGTGTTTGTATTTGATTCGCATTTGCCTTTACTAGCTACCATGATACCTATGAGAATGACGTGTGGATATGCATTAGTTAGTCTCAATTGACGTGTGGTGACATCATGCTTCTAGCATCAAATGTTTGTGATTTGAAAAAGTTTGTGCATTACATTAAGCTTTTCTTTTGTGATTTTTGGGGCTATTATTTTATGCAATCTAATGTTTACTTTTCTTTGAGCGATTCAAGTGTTGCAACATCTCCAGCATGGTTGCTCTATGTCAAATCCAAAATATACATTTGATGACACTAGCTATTCTCATTAAAGGTAAAAGTAAAGTTGTAAATTGTGTGCGAGAAATTGTGGAACCATTGTTTCAAGTGGAGAACCTAAGCTAAAGCACTGCAAATAGATAACGGAGAGCCAAGAAGAGGAATTTTCAAAGTCACTTGAAGGGTGGGAGGAGAGATATATCAAGGCTTTTTCTATCATGTCCATGACCCTTTCTTCAAAGGTAGCATCCATTATTCATGAGCCTTACTTCAAAGGTAAATATCCATTGTTCAATTTGGAAATATCTTACGAGTTTTGGGGATTGTTATAGTAGCTTTATGAATGGAGTTATTCTTCTTCTAGCAATGGAATTCCCTAGTTGTGTGGCCTCTAATTACCTATTATGATATGTGGGGAATGGTAGTCCCCGGCTATATGACCTATAGTTTCCTAAGATAAGATGTGGGGAATGGACTTTCCCTAGTTGTATGTAGGGAATTCATATAGGCCTACCTAGAACTTCCTATTATGAGATATAGGAAATGTATTTCCCTAGTTATATATAGGAAACTCATGTATATATACCTAGGAAATATTAGAGAATTTCCTACATTCCACAAGTTTTCCTATGTAGAAATTGTTCAAAAGCTCCTTGTGGATCAGTTAAGAAACATAAATCAATAAATATCACATTTTTATATATAAATAAATGAGGGAAAATAGGGGAAAAATAGGTCCTTTGCCTAAGAAAATTAGGAAAAAATATTCTTTATGTTCGTGAATGTATAACAAGGCTAGAGCATGAGGGATAAGCCTCAATTTAGCCTTGTTTCTATGTTGAAGTATGGTTTTTATCGATTTTTACATTAAAACTACACAAAAATGAACGGTACATCTATCCAACGAATGCAAAATCTAAACGATAGGAGAAAAGAGGGGTTGTAAAAGTGAGTGGTCACTCAAAATGTTTTAAATTTTGATTTATTTGATTATGCATAGCATACAAACCGATCACCATTTAAATTTAAGAGAGACTAGTAGCACAAGGAAACTCAATGCTAGTCTTTAGCAACGTCACAATTACAAGTAGCTTGGAAATCATTAAAGTATTATCTTTGCACCTCACATTGGTAATTTTTTAAATCATAAATTTTTTTAGCACAAGGTGTGTCATTCCCAATTGCATTGTGCATATTACATGGTAACTCTTGGATGCATTGCAATTGGTTTCCGATATACATGACCCACGCTGAGTTGTGAGGCACCTAAGCTGTAGTAGGGCTAGGCATTGGGTTTTTTGGAAAATCATCAAGTGAGGAAAATTTATCTCCTGGATCGGTTTAAATAAGAGTAGAGCTTATTACATGTGTATTATTTGTGCTACCAGCGCATCAGGGGGCCAATCCCCTCGGTGTAGGAGAGTTGTAGTGGGACCGCGGTATTTAACCGGAGGGGTGCCTCCTTTATGTTTGTATCACATTGGTGTACTATACCAAGATGTGTGGGATCTCCCTCTGAGGTGTAAGGAAGGACATTTGTTGGACTACGTTCCACTACAAATGCAATATCTACATTAGCAAAAATTAGGGCAGTGTGTTCCTTGGACACTCCTAGCCGCCGCAGGGAGCCGTGAGACTGTGTGGGGTTGTCTTGTGAGTGTTAAAGGCCCGGCTAGTGTTTATAGCCAATGTAGGGCCCATTTTAGGTCCTGACAAAGAGATAGTACAATACTAATGAATCACTAGCTTAATGGGCACTGACATTGGCTCCCTCTTTGTAACAATACCTACAGACGTCAGAGTAATAGAAGTGAATGATTGAGGAGGGAGCCCACCCCATAAATAGGTAATAAATATTAAAAAGCTGACTATCTAAGAATGATAAAATACCTACAAACCTCAGAGTAATAGAAGTGAATGATTGAGGAGGGAGCCCACCCTATAAATAGGTAATAAATATTAAAAAGCTGACTATCTAAGAATGATAAAATAATCACGTTGACTGGCATAAAAATGCCTAGTCGGCTATATATAGGTCTCCATAAATCATGCAACTACACAAATGCCTAGCCCACTAATACAAACTTAGAGTGACTAACTTGCTAACACTAAGGGTGGTATTGGAGTATTCCATCCATTGGAGATGGATCCTAAGTGCAATGACTACCACAAAATTTTTGTTGTAGGAGTGGGTATGCAGCAAAAACACAACCATGAGAATTATTTGAGCAAGATGATGCAAGATGAGCAAGGTGGCATCTGTAGGCCTTAATCTAGTGTAAAATGCAATTGTGCACAAGGTATAGTTAGCAAGTGTGGCAACTATAGAAGGCAAGACATGTGATAAGATGTCAAGGAGGGAGTTTAGTGATTTTGATGATGACCAATGGTAGTTAGATATATGATGGAACACCAAAAATGTAGGATGGTGTTGATGTCGACAAGAGGTGGAGGAGCTAGCAACACCAAGGTAGGTTAGGGGGGTAGTTGTTGAAGGAGATGTTGCAAAACAGTAGGTACAACAACACTTGGATGAGGATAATTCCACCAGGTTAGGGCAGCAATAGATGGGTAGTGTTAATAGTAGCAATTTGATGACACTAGGAGTTTGGGAATGAACATAGTCCACTAGATGATAATGGGAAGTTGTTAGGTGTCCATGGTAATCCACCCCCTCCTCTAAACCTGCACATCCTCCAGCATGTTCCATCTTTCCTCTCCATCATCTACAAGCTCAGATATATGTTCAAAGTGTTCTTCATCTCCTCCAAGTTCTTCATCTTTTGCAAACTCTTTTCCTTCCTCTTCAATAATGTCATCCTATGGTGTGTCATCTGTCAACTCTTCCACCACATACTCTTTTGCTTCCCTCTTCTTAAACAATTTGATCATCTTACCTATGATGAGTATCCCCAAGGCACTCCCATCTAATTCTATCAAAGTATATGTCAGAATCAATACCTTGCATCCATCAAGATTAGTCTCTCTTTGCTTTGAAAACTGTCAATCAAGACTACTTTTTGTAGAAAACTGCTCATAATGTTTGATCCTCGTAAAATCGAATCGCCAAGATTTTTTATGCAAAAATGTGGCCCCAGTTCCAACTACAACTTTCTTGTAGAGAATAGGATCAAATTCTAAAATATTCACCCTTAAAAAGGATCAAATTCTAAAATATTCATCCTTAAAAAGTTTTCTCTACAACCTATAACTCACTTTTTCTACACGTAGTCCATTGCAAACATCAATATTCTAAACCCTGTGTCTTCCACATATTGACTCGATTAGTGACCAAACTTGGTAGAACTATTTCTTAGGTGTAAAATCTTAGTTTAGATGTGTCACTTACCATTATAACCTCTCTGATTAACACCAAATTTGAAAATACCAAATATTCTCTAAACAACCAATTGTAGAAACATGCTTCCATAACTTCCTCCTAGGTCAAATGGCCACATCAAAATCACCCAATATGTCATACATACAAACCACATGCTTTCTCCTAGTCTATACGGCTTGCATATCATACATAGAAATACACTGAGATCACCAAGATCAAAAGTCCACTTTATCTTCTTGCATAAGTCGACCTCATAAAATCTTTCACTTGGATCATAAACTTGAATATATAATCCCTCCATAATCATGCATTCAATGTGTCTGTGATCATACACACAAATACATGGTTGTTTACTTTTTATCATCCTGCTTTGCTTACCTTATATATAAGAAACTTGTGCTCTACAAACTTCCTTTGGAGTTTGATGGAGTGACCAATGCTTTATAGGTTCAGACATTGATGATCCTCATAAATTTTAATCATATGCTGCTAGGACAACCTAAAACAGGCTTGACATTGGCTCTAAGGCACTAGCCAGGCCTCTACTACTCACCTAAAACCATCCCACATGGTCTTGCAGCCAATAGTGTCTATAAACTTTGTGTTTGTATGATTTTGTAGTCCAACAAATATTTCCTTTCCCACTCCTCAAAGGATTCCCTAAACATGCTGGTGCTATACACCATGTAGCACACACACAGGAAGCACCCCTTAGTTGATCACCACCGCTCCACTACGGCTCCCCTACACCTCAAGGATTGGCCCCAAGATGCATAGTAAACATAAAACACATTCAACACAAAGTCCACTCTTTCAATTAAATAATATAGGAGATGATAGATAAACCTCACCAAAAAACCCCCAAGGAATCGAATATCTAGCCCTACGGCTTGGGATACCTTACACTCTTAGTGTCGATCATCACTCATACAAACAGGTGCTATGCATCCAAGATATGATACCATATGGTGCATCAATGCAAGTGTGAATATGACCATTGTGCTCAAACAAATGTATTCATTTAAAAAAAAGAAATAATATGATAGTGCAAAGAAAATTATTTTCATGATTTCCTTCTACTACGTGAGTGCTTTGTTGCTTAGGACTAGCACTGAGATCCATCTAGAGAGTTGGCTTCGTGACGTTGAAATCTATCAACTTGGCCATTGTGACACACTTTTCGACTCCCGAATCACATAGCTGCTTCATAATGTGAAACCTTGCAAGGATTAAATGGGGGGGTCAAACGGACTCCGAGTCAAACCGAGGCTTGTGTTGGGTTTCTAGCATGGAACTCCATCTAAAAAACTCTAGCTCATTGATCCACAACCATTTCATTTTGCATGAAAAATTGATCTTTTATGGCCTCCTGGCTTTTTCGGCTTCAAAAATAGCCTTTAAAATCCTCTCTCATTGGTGACCACGGGATAGGGTGACTCAACCCATCGAATCCCATGAACTAATTTGCACAAACAACAACTAGAAAAAGCATCAAGCTGCCACAAAAATATACTCAAAAAAGCACAAGAATAACTCTCATCCTACCCCCCCAACAAAATCAAGGCATAAATATCCTCAAGGGATAACCCAGCATAATTTGATAGAAATCCGAAGCAAATCACTAACCAACTTCTCCAACACAAACTAGTGAAAAAGCCCGTCAAAGAGGTCATCCTAGTGGTGGTTCGGAACTACCTTCCCAACTTAGGACAAGTCGACCAGAAACTCCTACTAGGCGGGGCTCCTATAGCCTCGTCATCACATATTTTCATTTAACACACTTTCTTTCAAAATTTCTAAGCTCGAGCATGTAAAAGGGAGGGAATTGAGTGTAGAGTGACTCAAGGAGATTAGGACATTGGCCTCAGGCCCTAACTCGATACCCAAGAACCTACCAAGCTCTTGTCAGGCAACACTTAATCCTTTTCTTTTCCATTCACTTTTATTTTCATTCCAACCTTTCTTATTACTTTATTTCAGCTAGCTGCTACCCCTAGGAAGACAAGGCATGGGCCGCCTTAGGTCTCACTCATCCCCAAGAACCTACCAGGTCTCTGCAAGGCAATAATCAACTACTTTTAGGATTTTTCTTTCTTTTCTATTTCTTTCTATTTTGAGGGATTAAAATCTCTTTTTACACACCTCTTTATTTTTTTATAGCTTTCAAGCATATTCAGATTTTTCGATTCTTTATACTTAGGCAGGCTTCTTTAACTACCTCACACGAATATAGGGACTCCTAGAACAACTCCTAGTGGGCTAGCAAAACAAGGTCACTAGGATTGCCTTCTAAAGCAAGTCTTTAATGCCTGGCAATGTCTTAACAAGAGTTAGACAACTCCTCAAATCTCCCCTAGATACACCTAACCAAACCCTAGGACTTCATGCCTTGTATGCTAGTCCTTGAAAAGAAAATAAACCCCCACATACACATATAACACTATTAGCTTAAGGAAAAAACTCAGAAAGGCAATGACACCACTTGGAATGGCCACAAGAAGCTCTCACATAGCAAAGGCTCCCCCTAGGCACTTCGTTAAACCTGTCTAATACAATCACTAAAAAACCCATGAAATGTACCTACACTAAATAAACACATGGCCCTCGTGGACTAAAGGAATATAACCGTTCACAACCTACAAATGGCGGGCCCTCTTGGCCTTATTGAATATAGCATTAGAACCCTACAAAAATAGCCCTCTTGGCCTTATGAGATAATCCACTTTACAACCATTCAATAGCATACTACTAAAACAAACCCTTGGTCCTGATATGACTCTACTAAAGCACAAGACTCTGCCCAAGGATAAGGTCTCCTCACGCTCTACACTAAGTGCATCATGTTATTGGCTAACCTCCCTGCATAAACAACAAGGGATATCCAACGAATATGACAAGACACAATCCTATGTGTCCATGACAAAATAGGAAGGTGAGCAATTGCTACTTGCCTCATAACCCAAACTAACCGTCGTCGGCCAAAATAGGATGTGTCAGCAGTAAGAAGACCCCAAAGTAGTCTAGGGCTAATGTTAGAAGGTAATTGTAAGAGATCCCCTAGACCACAATTGAAAAATACATCTTCAATATGAAAGCATAATTAACCATGGAATCCACAAAGTGATTCCATTATCGAGGAACTAATTGACAAGTTACCATCTTAAAAATATGCAACATATCCAAGGCTACACGATGGTACATTTGTAGAATGGGATCTCGCACACTATAGGTCCCATTCAACTAATTGATTACTAATTGTGAGTCACCTTTCACCAATAATCAGTAGATACCACCACATCGGACTACATTCAACCCCATGATCAAGGTCTTGTATTCTACCATATTATTAGTAAAAGAGGGTCCTAAATAGGCTCTCATCTTCACAACAATGCGATGTCGGGGATCTTCAATAACCACACCAACACTCATATGTTTAATGAGCCCTCTAGAAGCTCTCTCAAAATACAAAGTATAGACCCAATCTTTAGTGATAGACCATGCCATCCTAATCAACTCACTTGTACTTATGATAATCAAAATCAAGTTGAGAGAGAGGATGTATAATATGTACAATCCCTCCTTCCTCGCTAAACTCGATAGGAATGCTAGTCAGAATTCATTGACAATGGTGGCAGTGGACCTTAATCTCCCACATAAAAGATCTCTCTTGCCACTCAATAACCTGATAACCTTTACTCCACCAGATCACTTGACCTTGGTGGTAACATTACTCTAGATATGGATGCTCAAGATAGGGAATGACTCATTCCATCAGATCATCTTGGTATCTACTATAAGTTAAAGCTGAATCAGAAATACCTACATATGCACCAAGCCCAACGTCAGTTCTTACGCATAGTAAGGCTTCAGCTTATTAAAGTTAACTTTATTTTTAAACTCTACCCCCTATAAATCTGCTAAAAGGGTTGTAGAGCTATTATTTCCTAAACGTATAATTTTGTATGGTCCATCCCATTTGGGTTACAATTTACTTGAAAATAGATCGTGAGATGAGCATCATAATACAACACCAACTGACCTTTCGTAAATTTATATTTCTTAACCTAAAGATCATGAAGGGCTTTCATTCTATTCTTTCCTACTTCTTGATGTAATAAAGCGTACAACCAAATCTCATCAAGATGGGCAAGAGAAGTATATCTTTCTTGTAACACTTCTGTCAACAACCATGTGCTATTATCCATGAGCATAACAAAAGGATTTATAGCATGCATCACATCCATCTTTGCAAACATATCATGACACTTCAATTGTCAACAATAAAACATCAAATTTGTGTGGAGCCAAAGTAGCATAACATTGGTGCTCTTATTACGAATTATAGAAATTGAAGTATCATGAAAATGTATAATTGTGCATGGTTGTTGGTAACCATAAAGGCAACAAAACTCAATCCCCCATGGCATTGTCATCAATGAAAACACATTTTGGTCTTATTCTTCTCTTGACACTACCTATGTCATAACATTGAACAGAATGGAGCACAAGTAGCATAACATTGAATAGAATGGTGCACAAATAGCATAACATTGGCACTATCATTATGAATGATAGAAATTGAAGTATTATCAAAATGTATAACTGTGCATGGTTGTTTGTAACCATATGAAAGCAATAAAATTCAATCCTCCACAATACTATCATCAATGAAAACACATTTGGTTCTCCTTCTTCTTTTGACACTACCTATGTCATATGCTAAAGTACTTGCCATGTGCTTGGCCATGTCCTCTACATAACATGGCAAATAGCTATGAAGGGTCAATTTATTATTGGAAAATAATATTACCAAGATACACTTAAGATGTTGGAATCATTCACTTACTAATCGGATAGGACATCGCACATGAACAATTTAGCATCCTCCTCGTCCTTGGTGTCAACATCCATAGCTCCAATAATATCCATGTGATAGTAACCATTGACAAAAGGAAGCAAACACTTTTCACATATCCTAGCATAGCTCTCTATCATCATGCAAGGGCATCCACTATGCATGGCTTCCTTCATGCAAGGTGAAGTTCCTCCTCCAAGCTCAAGTACACAACCATTAGGACAACAAATGCCTCCATGAATAGCAACATATGCGAGGCACTTTTCTCTAGTAACCCATACCATTCACCACTCTTGCCATCATGCCGTACTTTCATAGACGAGGGCAAGTAATGGTGGATGACGTCTTCTATCAAATCTTCTTGCAAGGCATCCCCAACCTGTGCCATCAAAGCATACAATTATCCTTTTTAGTACTTAGAGCTAACATTGAAACTTATTATATGTAAATAGCATTAGTGAACAAGGGTATACTAATTATTTTTCCCACCTTTGAGGTGGCCTCTATGTCATATTTTTGTCTCTTTCCAGCCTTATGGAAAGCCATCACATGAAAAACTCAACTCTCTGTAAACACAAATACACTTAAGTACAATGCAACTAAAAAGGAATTGTTGATGAGCAACTAAGAAACATGAAAAACACTTCACACCTTAAAGGAGACTCCACAATTTGTTGTACTTGAGCAAGGCTCCAAACACTCCATTGCCCATTGGAGATGTATCTCCAATCCCATGCTGCGTGATGCCATTTTCTCCACCACTCCAAGAAAGGCACAAAGGGATACAAATAACAAGCACCCATCCCAAGTCATCCATAATTGTACTTGCCACTTTCAATGTTGACCTTATATGCTCGCTTGATAGACTATTCCATGGAGGAATGCCATCAAAACCCACTACATGGGAGCTTGTAGGAAGACCAATGAAACAATACTCCACACTCCAAGATCTTGGCTTTGAATTTCTTAGCTTCTTCTTACCATCCACTTCTAGAAAGAACTTCCTCATCACCTCAAAACCCTCTTTGGAATTTCTAGTGAGAATATCTCATGCTAGCTGAATATAATCATATTGCCACACATATGTGTGACTTTGAGGGTTTTTATTTGCAAGCTCATGAAAATATTCAAGGAGCACATGTTGCAACTCCATGTGACATGTCTTCTTATGATAAGAAAGGATGGTATGAGTCAAATGCATAGACTATACATAAACAATTTCCCAATGGGTCTTACATACAAACCAACAAAAAGAAAGAAAATATATAACATCCCCAATAACAATGAATTATCCCAACTTGAGAGCATACTCTTCCCTAGATCTGATCGATCAATAGGATGTCCGTCTCTCAGCCTCTTCTTTCTCTTTGATCTACCTCCATTCCTCCTCCAGCTTCTTTCACTATTGCTCATCCAAATTGCCTAAAGAGCCTAAATCTGACTTGGATTCTCCCTTCAAGTGCCTAAGATATGTCTCCTTCTCTTCCTCTAGGCACTCACCCTTTTTCACGTCTAACCACCAAGGAAAATGTTTGCACTCCCTGTCAAACAATGTGAAAGAACCTTCTAACTTGTTATCCTCCCTAAAAATTGGTGAGGTATACATGCAATAGGTGGGAGGAGAGAGGATCACCCAAGCCTTGAAAATTTCAAGCAAGTAATGATGGAATTTTCTTCATCCCAAGCAATGTAAGAAGAAATCTAATTCCAACAACCAAAAATATGTTAACTATCAAAAACATTCATTCAAAGAGCCTAATGAATAGGATACAAACTTGTATACTAGTCATCTGTGGAGGAATTTTGCATGTCTACGTGCTTGGCTAGAGGAGTAGCCACATACATCTCTTTTTGGAGAGGAAGAAAAAGTACTTCTCTATATCTGACCACGGTGTCCAAGAAGTACTGATTCAATGTTAGCTCAGCTAGAAGCTCAATCCTCTCTCTAGCAACATTTGACTCAATTACTTCCTTCAACAATCAACAAGCCTCTTCCCAGACCTAATCCATCCACACCTCCTTTGCCAACCATGGTATAAAGAAATGATAACCTATGGACATCTCATAGCTCTGCCTCAAATTCTCAATTGCACTACGCAATGACAGGAGTGATAATTTATTTTGCATAGAACATGCAATTGAAACAATGGTGTACTTCTCTATTGTTATCTTGAACTTCACATCTTTAAAGGGAAGTTTCCATAATGTTTTTGGAACCAATCATTGCCCAATGAAGGGTTCACCATAGTCAAAATCTAGAAATACATAACCTTGATTCAATGGGACATTTGCTATGTATGAGTAGCATATCTAGAAATGAGACTCCAATATTTAAAACTTGTTACCCGTATCATTTTCCTATTATAGGTTTTGGTGACAACCTTTCTTGCCAAATTCACCTTTGCTTCAATCTCATCCTTTAGAAGATTGGAAGTGATATTTTTGCATGCCATTTCAAAATTGGCCTTTCACTTACCTTAAAAATAAGAAAGGAGGACCAATGTCAAGCCAAATTTACTAAAGACATAAGTCACAAGACAAAAGTCTACAACTCATCGCATAAACCAATATGGCTAAGGATGGGCTGGGTAAGAGGATACCACACTCTTCTTCCTATGCTTGCTTCCAAGGCTTGTGCTTTTTGAATAGACATTTTCTCCTCGTCAATGAATCTATCAATAAATTCTTACTCATCACATGAACACAAGGTACTTTATGCAACAAGTAGTCCTTGAGGTTTGTGACCACAATCGCATCCTCATTCCTCCTAGAAATTTACAACCACATGTATGTACCCCAATGAGAACTTAAAATTGATCCGATCCACAACATCAATAACACTTCTTTGAAACCCATGAATGTGAAACTAATTGTTGCAAAAGTACCACACATATTGAAATAGAAATAAGAAATGAATATCATAAACAACTTACATGTTAAATCTTTGCAAAGCTATAATAAAAAATAGCTCATATTTGGGCTTCAGTGAAATGAACTATGAATGCACTCTCACATGTCTTGCCTTATTATTTCTATACAACTCATTATGCCACAGTCCTATGGTTACCCTCTAAAACATAAAAGATTTTGTTGCTGAGAATATTCCAATCCTCATTTCCTTCCAAATCCTTTTCGAACTCCTCATTTACTAATTGTCAATTTTTGTCCCACTTAGAGAGAATGTTGTCATCCATCTCTTGCTATGTTCCATCTAGCAAGCATAGTGAGAGGATGAAAGAGCCTTTGGTGGGTATGTAACCCTCATTCTCAAATGCAACCTTCAACACATTTAAATCGTATATAAGCTTCCTCGCCCTTTGATTGCATATGCATAGATACAAAGGAACTAAGGAAGAGACCTTGCCCCATATTCACTATCAATGCTTTAAGGATTCAAGAACCAATAAGATTTTGTGACAACTTGATGAATAATGCAATCATTATCTAAGTCCTCTTGCTGTTTGTTCTCCCCAACATTGGATGGACTAGTACCTTGATTCTCACCTATTTCATTTTTTTTTGGATTGGGAGTATCATCACCTACTTCAGTTGGAGTAATATCTGTCCTCTCATCTTGCTCAGCATTTCTGTCTATAGGATTTTTTTTCCTCTCCCAACTTGAGGGTGAGGAACCCCTTCATTTCACCATGCCTGCAATAAATCATGTTGAGTCCTACAAGCACATCAAGACACAAATTCTTCAACACACATGATATAAATCCTTTTGAGCCATACAAGCACATTAAAACTTTGTATCTAGACATTTGTACTCTCTTTGTGCTGTCTCATGATATTTGAGGCAAGTATGACTTTGGACTCTAGACATGTAGCTATAAAAGATGGGCTTCATTTTTATAGCTAATGGTCTCCCTCTCCCTACCCGATCTCATCCATCAAACTGTGTGGGGGTCCTTTGAAGACAAAAAAATGATGATGGTGTCCCTCTTTATCCACTTGATGATGGTCTCTCTCTCTCTCTCTCTCTCTCTTCCTTAGTGCCACACTCCCCAGCCCAAAATTATGATTTATTTTCTAATGGTCTCCCTCTTCCTGCCTATCACCCCCCTTGAATGGTGTGCCTATCACCCCCTTGAGCTTCATAATGACTCCAAGTCTAGGTGTTGGCCATCACAAGGTTCTTACCACTACCTTTAGATTTCATGCATCACATGCCATGAGTTGGCCTAATATACTACTCCCATCACTCCATGTGAACCACCTTGACCTTGATCATCATCCTCCTCTTGAGTGGATAAGAGTGTTGAGAATAGTATATAATCCTTGATACGTATGCCCATAGAGGCTGTGGATGTGTGCCCAAAAGAGGTTTGCCCATAAGTGGCTTTGTATGTGTTGAGATATTTGCAATCACACCTACTTTAGTCCCTTTGTGAGAAGCAGTGAGGGCTCATGACCTGAATCCCATATGCACAGTAGGAGAAAGTACCACCACTCAATTCCTATAAAGCATTGTACTTGCACTCTTTTTCTAATGCAATGATAGTACTCTTTTCTTTCCAGTAAAGTGTCATGTCACTGTCAATACACAAGATTGTGTTTATGAGTCCAAGTCTCAATCTTGGAACCTAATTCACTTGTGTAACAATTTGTCCTAGTCAGGGTCAATGTCTTCATGAGTTTCTTTTTCCTCTTTCAACCTCCATAGCTTTCACATCTGCCATGGTCTAGATCCCGTGTATTTCACAGTATGAAAGAACTAACAAATGATGTATGCTCTAGGAAGAGATGTCCTGAATCCCATATGCACAATGAGGAGAGTGGAGCAACCCAACTACTATAAAGCATTGTACTTACAAGATGAGTAATGCAATATGAGGTACTTTTGTCCTTTTAGTTAAGTGTATGATGAGTCATTGTCCAACCACACAAGACTGTGTTTATGAGTCCAAGTCTCAATCTTAGAACCTAATTCACTTGTGTGATATTCTATCTTCAAATCTATGTCTTCATGAGTTCACTCTATCTCTTTAAACCACCATAGCCATGCTCTAGATTCGTTCTTTTGACATGGTATTAGAGCACATCTAAGCATGGCACAACTCCATACAATGCTTCTCTAGTCTCTCTTCACCTCTGGTCATACATCTAGCTCATGTCTCCATTTTCAACTTCACCTCTAGTCATCTTTGTCCAGCTCACATCTAGCTCATGTCTCCATTTTCAACTTCACCTCCATCTTGACCTTGTGTCTGCCATAGCCAAAACACTACCTACCCCACTTTGAGTAGCTAGATCTCTCTCTATAGGCCATGTCTTCTAGTGCTTACTTCTGGGAAAATGTTTCCTGACTTCCAAAGCTTATCTGTGGTACATCAAATACCAACATTGCCCCACCAACATTGTCAAAATTCTAGCTTATTGTTCAGAACTGCGACATTTACTATTCATACCACGATTTGCCTTCTATGTTACACGATCTGCTCTACAACCATAGGGATTTCAAAGAGTCATACCTAAGCTCTCTTCCACTCAAAGGATTTCCCAAATGGCCATCTCTGCTGCAGTAAGTAAAACACCAGGCCTCTGTCTTGGAACCCTAAAAGGGCAGCCATAGCCAAGTTCCTTCAAGCTCATAAAACACTTCAACTTCACCTATTGGAGTTCTTGCCACTTTGACCTCAATTCCCAACAAACATTTGGGCATCAAACCAGTAAGGAGGGGACTCAAGTTACAAGACAAGCACCAAAGAATCATCATCAAGCTTGACTTCACAACTAGTATCTTTTGATACTAACTTAGCGATTTTCAGCACTTTTGCTTACTAGCACACTTAAGTTCAACTCTCTTGTTCCTCAAATTTGAGAAATTTGTGCTGATTTGTTGGTGCAAGAAGAAAATCAAGCACAACATCCAACACTAAGCTCAACTAGTGTCAATTTGACATTGATCTTCTTGTGTCTCTTAACACATTGAACTACAACTCTTTTGTTGATTATTTGAAGCTGATTAACATGGCAGAGCTTGAGCAAATAGTGAAGTTCAATATAGAAGGTTTTCATGCCTGGAAGGAGAAGACCATGTACCACCTTATGCGAAAGGACTTGTGGAACGTGTTTGAGGATGATGCAAATAACAAGAAGGAAGATGATGAAGATGGGTTTATTGAATAAGACCAACTCAAGACAAAGGAGTGAAAAAAGATGAACAACAAGGCTCTAGGCATCATTGCCTAGGGACTATTTGATGATGTATTACACCATATCTATAGCATCAGAGATGCTAAAAAGGCTTGGGATGAACTTGACAAGATCTTTGGAAGTCAAGCCAAAAACTCTAAGGTGAAGTTGTTAATGGGTTTTTATAAACTTAGCATTAAAAACATCACTTCAATGAATATGCATATTAACAAATTCAAAAATCTAAAAACTCAACTTGCCACTCTGAAGAAAACAATAGATGAAGCCATTGTTGTACTCCTTGCTAGTGTTAATCAAGATCCTTATGAAAATCATGTCTCTACTCTCAACAATGTACCTAATTTGTCTCACAGAAAGATATCGAACACTCTCTTCTTGATGAAGAGAATAAACAGAAGAACAAGAATGCAAAAGATGGTGTTCCATCATCTAGGGATAATCTTTTATACACCAAAGGAGCTGCTAGACCCAAAGGAAGAGGTCAAGGATTCAACTCTGACAACAAAGATTGGATGACATGTAATTATTGCAATAAGACTGGCCATATAGCCAGTGAATGTTTCCAACATAAAAGAGCATAATAGGTGCAGAATGGTAACCATCAAAATCAGTTCATGAATAAAAGAGAAGAAGAAGGAGATGCTTTTGCCACCATAAAAAACAACTCTTTGTTTTGAAAAAAGTATCTTTCCCATAGTGGATTTTTTGTTTCCCTCAGTGGATTTTCTTTTTTTTTTTAATCCTTACAAAAGATGTAAAGTTTCAAGCTTTAAATTGACTAGGCTACCTATGAACTAGTCTCCCGGGTCATGTCATCACATGTAGGGGGAGCAAAAGCCAGCAAGTGTAGAAACTCATCATTTGAGGGGGGGTGTTGAAAATAGTGAATGATTCTTGATATGTATGCCCATAGAGGCTGGATGTGTGCCCAAGAGAGGCTCTCCCATAAGTGGCTTTGTATGAAAGAATTAACAAATGATGTATGCTCCAGTAAGATATGTCCTAAATCCCATATGAACACTTTGAGTTCATGATCCAAAATGATAGCCTGGGGTGAAAGATTAGAATGGTAGGTGTTCCCAGATTCCCTAATATAATGTTAGTAAATCTTCAAGCTTATGATGCCCAAAATTCATTCAAAGAATCCTCTTTGCATATACAAAACATATATCCAATGTATACAAGAGAGTGATCCCTGTTTTGAGCCCCTATAAGCAAGAGTAGTATGCAGTGATTTATTACAAAAATAAACCCATTTTAGTCTTTTTTAGAATAGGCCACAAACTCTTCAAAATTCTCCTTTCAATCACCTAGAGAAATAGGTAAATAAATCCCCAAATACTCTCTTCTTGGGTATAAAACATTGCTTGAGAATAAGCATGACAAGCTTACAAATCTAGAATTAATCTAGAAAATAGTAGTAGTACCCCTCTTTTACTCTATTTATAGTAATGAACTGTTGTTGTTCAACACACAAAAACCCTCATATACATCAAAGATATACTCATCCTCTACCATATGCCAAACTCCTTAGACTTCAATAGGCCTAGAGTCCTCTATATCATCCACAAAGTCATCCTCATTGTCCTCTTCATTATCCTATATTGTACGTATCTCTGAGACTTCTTCCTCATAAGCATTAGATTCTCTTCTTTTGAACAATTTTATCCATTTCCTTGCAATAAATATCCTCAACTTTGTACTATCACAACTCATATAGAGAATAGGGTGTGTTATCATGAACATGCTTCACTACATATGGACCAAACTATCTCCTAGAAACTTTCTTGATTATGCTATGTTGGTTGTCTAGGTTGCTATCATAGACAAGCACCTAGTCTTCGTCTTGTATAGCCCTTGGTCTAAGTTTGAACTTTCTATCAAACCTTTATTTGTTGCAAAGTCTTACTACCCTCAATCTTTCAAGTGCTACCTTTACGTTATTAACTGACAAATTCAAAGACCAAGCAACTCTTCCTTAGATATCCCATCCTTCCAAGGCAAATCACTCCAAGTGGTAGCCACCTCTTCAATTTGCAAAATCTTTTTTGCCCAATATTCAATTGGCATGTATCCTATTGTTGCACTTTGGTGTAGTGTAGTTAGCCCATAATGTGTAAGGCAGCAACCATAGCCACTCTTTCACTTTGTCTCTATACACCTTTGTCAATGCCTTGATGATGGAAGGATGCCCCCTCACACTTTTTCTAGTACCCTTTGGATTGTATGCTAATATCAATGCAATATTGATACCCAATCAAGGTAAGAAGTCTCAAGCATCATCTACATCAACCTCCCCTTTGTCTACAATAATCTTACCACCCAAAGTATCAAAACACTTCTTCAAGTAAAAACCTGCATGTAGCATTTGTCATCTTGGTCTTCAAAGCTCTTCATTCAGCTTGATTAGTCAAATCCTCACGAGCAAGAAAGATATATCTCATTTTCCATATATTTATACATCCCTTCCCCCAATACCCCTCCTTAATCATTTCAAAACTCGCCCAAACACCCCTATGAACAACCCAAAGTCTATCATGAAATTCTTACATAACATGTAACTAAGTAGCCCTATCATATATGACCCGCAATGAAGAACCTTTCTTCTTCTTTGGGTACTTCCAAAGAAACCCATCCTTCAAAAAGTAACCCTATGATTTCCTTCTGACTCGTTTATGCTCTTCATCACTCCATTCATCTTTTTTTGATAGTGTGCTCAAGTATTAACCAATTTTCAGCCACTCTCCCTCATAGAACTCTTCTTGAAACATCTCCACTACTAAAACATAACATTTGTAGTGGTTTACCTCTATTGTCCATGTGTTTTCTATTGGTGTAAACACTTTTATTGCTATTGTACTCCTTATTACAATAGCTTTACGTGTTAGTCCTTTTGTTGTACCTACATGAACACATACATGTGCACACATACGCATGCATGCACATACATATGGTCCTATCTTCCCTTTTGTGCCTCCTTATCCATGATCAATTAATTCCTACACATAGACTTTTACTAGATGACTTTACATACACACACGCACATCCCTTATTATATGGACATATATTTTGTTTTCTCCCTCCTTATCTTTGAATAGTTTCAACAAATGCAGTCTTACTAGTTAACCTTGTTCACACGTGAAACACATACATATGTTGTGATTTGTTTTTGAAAATTTGAAAAAAACTCTAGGTCAGCATACGATGGGATGCTTTTAGGACCTTGTTTACATGTGTGGCTATTGCTTTTGTGGTTTGATAATCAAATAGAACTTGAGCTCTTTATAAGCTAGGAGTCCAAGCCTTTTTTAATTTTTAATTTTTCATAATACATATAGCTTTGTGTGCCAAGATTGGTTGTGTGTAGAGGTTGTAAAGAAGCTTGATGCAAAAGGCTAAGAAACCTTGAGAACTGAGGTATAGTTTTCCAAGACCTAGCTCATGCACTTTTCCATGAGGAAAGGGACATGAGCACGACATTTCACCTTGTTCCCAACATTGCACTAGGGACTTCATATATCCTTACATCACAACTACTTCCATGCTAATGGGAAGACACTGAGATGGACTTTTTATCGAGCACCAAGCTAGCAAAAGAAAAAAGAAAGACTAAGAATCTCAGTGATGAATGATGACTAGGCCAACCACAAAAATCCCTCTCAATCATCAAACACCCAATTCTGTACCCCCAACCTAACAAACCCAAATTTTATCAATGTTTTATAAATCCAACATCTTTACAGATTATGCACTCTTACAATTTTCAAACATTTATTTTAATTTTATATATCCCTCATCATCACTAACCCTCGAGTAATGACCTTACCTCCAAGGAACCATTCAATAACAAGCCTTTAGAAATTCTATTTCAAGTGATTTTGCACTTTAGAAAGGTTCAACTTGTCCACTTAATATCTCCTCATCTAAACTCGTAGTAGGCTCTAGGCACTGATTCTCCTACCCTTTATATCTCACCTCCATAATTCATTAATGGACAAGACTGTTCATATACCTTCCTAGGTTGTCTAATACTTGCCTTATTCCCCTCTCTTTCTCACTGTGTTAAGGTTCTTAATTCTTGATATTTTGGGCCTACATTATATCTCCCTCCTCACTAGAAAATTCCTAAATAGATTTAATTTACTCTCTCAAACTCTTTTGAAATGTTCAACAAAGGTCTCAAAGTTTTTGAACCTTAGGAAGGTTTTGCTTGTTGCAACAAGATCTCATAGTAGTCTCAACATATTTTAAAGGTTACTATTTAGGCCCACCTAAGAACTTTTAACTATCCATATGATCAATTATTTAGAGCCATTGCTTTTCTTTTTGAAGTGCCTCTAGTTTCATCATTGACAAGATGGAGACTTCATTTTGAAGATAGATCTTGCCACACAAAGGCTATCTTATTTGGCCTTAGCCTCCCTTATAAGCTTCAATTCAATACATGAAGGTTATCTACTATCATTGTATTGATGCTATCCCCAAAAAAAAAAAAAGCTTCAATCATGATTGTGATATAACATGTATGTACTATGTTCTTTTACAAACATCGATACAACTTATACCAAGAGCATAGGCATGAAGCGAAAAACCAACACATTAGTGACTTACATGCTCTCTTTTACTACCATATAGAAATCAAAAGGAGAAACCTTTTTTATTATCATTCCCTCTTAGAAAGAAGTGTTGAGAAAAGGTGATGAGGATAAGGTGATGCCATTTTTGAGAGGGCCACACAATCATGTAGAAGAAATCACATGTTTGGTAAAGCCAATGATAAGCATGCTTATGCATTCCCTATCTCTCTCCTATTTGACATATTGGAAACTCTATCCTCTACTCTTCTTCATCCTTTTGGTCATGGCAGTGCCCTCTTGATCCCCATTTTTTAGGTGGAGATGACGAGCTTGTCTAGCACATATGATGCTACTATTTGTTCCAAATCTAGATTAAAATAGAGTTCTATTGAAAAGAAGTGTGCCTATTGATGTGACAATCTAAGGCCAATCAGCTTAAGAAAAAATGGCATGTTACGCCTATTTACATTGTTGTATTCGACTCGCATAAGGAACTCTAAACCACTTCCTATATAGGAAAAAAAGAGAATTTGCTAGTTACATTTACACCTAACTAAAAAAAGCCTAATCTAGGAAAAATCAAACTTTACCAAATTGCCAATCTAGAAAGATAGTTTTCAATATAGAAAGATATTTCTAGTTAACTTACTATATAGAAAGTTTTTTCTAGTTAACTTACTATATAGAAAAATTGACTTTTCTAGTTAACTTACTATATAAGAAGTTTATCGTCACACATATATTAACTTTATAAAAAATATTACTATATGGTGACATTATAAATATGCATCATGTGTATAGTAACTTCATCAAAAAATTACTATAGTGAAATTATAACATAGTTTATTGATGTAGTAACTTTATCTTATAGCTTAGTACATAGTGACATGGTGTCTATAGGATGGAATTTTAATATTTAGGAGGTAAAAAATAATAGAAGAATACTTTATCAAAAAGAGTTTTTAATAGAACAAAAGTGGATAATAGGATTTTTAGTCAATGTCACATTGAAAAGTAGCATACTACAATGTGAAATCCAATATGTATCTATTCTACTACACGAACATCATCTAGGCTTAAACTCCCAATGATCACATCTTTAATTATAACTCATTTTTGCACCCCACAAGACATTGTACTATATCCTTTCTCATGGCATCCACATTATGCTCCATATGATTTGAAGTGAAAGTGGGATCTCTCTTGATCATGTTAAAAGTCTTTATCTGTAATTATCACAAGATATGATTTTATACAAAGGATAATAACTACATCCAAGGAATAGTAAATGGAAGATGCATGCACAGATCACATGATCAAAAAAGAAGAGGGTGTGTGCTCCACGAATCCAAGTGCAAGCTACAAATCCTCGCCATCAAAAAGCTCACCCCAATGCAAAGGAGCATCAAACAGACTGTACAAAATAAACAACTACACATTAGTCCACCATACATAATGCAATTTTTTAAAAAAGTGACTCTACGGACAAGAAAGATGATTGACTTACTAGACCTCCACGTGTGTACAGTCTATCAATGAGTGCAATGAGACCATGTCTCTCTGTATATCGAGTCTCAAACTGGTGGGATCGCATCTTATGATGGAGTGTGGCAAAGAAAATAGAATACAATTGTTAGAAACATTATTGTTAATACAAGTGATATTGTACATAAGAAAGTGATAAGAATAAAAGAAAAAATTACAAAGTCCTCTAGATAAGTCCTGTGGCTACCACTCCCCAGATGATGCACAACCCTTACCTCCAATCGTGCTCTCGCTGCCTCCCGCTGTTATCACCAACATCTTGGAGAATTTGTAGCCTCCTCCTTGAGTCTCCGCCAATCATTTGTGTCTAGCCACTCGGGCTTTGAGGCACCACTCTTGAGTGCCTTGCATGTGTCCGATCATCTATGTGACATGTATGCACGTATACACTCCATCATACACCTAGTGCAAAACCTCTCTATCGTGGTAGGTACTAGAAACTCCTTGCACAAGGATACCACTTTACAATCCTTGCTCCCCTCTGTAGTGGGAGCTCACGCTCAACCACCAAGACCCACGGACTGCTTATTGTTTCAAGCGTTTCAAGCGAGCTCTCCTGACTATCTCTCATCTAGCTGATGCGCTATCAATCCTCTTGGGGTGTACTGAGCTTACATTGATGCCGAAATGGGTTGCCTCCTCTCTCGCACACACCGGTAGCTCCACAATCCTAGATGCTAGCTTGAGCATCCTCAAGCCTCCTCCATCTCCAAGCTCCATCCACCATAGCCACACACTCAAGAAAAGAGAAGAGAAGAGAAGAGAGAAGAGAAGATGGTGAAGAGCTTCACCCTCTTGATCCCTCACTCCCACATACTCACTCACTCCCTCACACTCTCACACTCCCTCTCTCAAGAGTACACACACAAGAAAGGTGAAGAGAAGAAGACAGGACTCTTGTTAGCCACACACCAAAGAATGAGCTTCCATTTACTTTTTGAACTTTATATACAAGCCCTAAAATCCCATGGGCACCCATCCCTTTTTACATGACCGGCCATTGTGGCAAGGTCCCTTTTTCTAATTCCCTCTTCTTGCTTCATGCCCTAATCCTATACCCATCTATTCTTTTACAAATGGCACAGGAGGGATCCTGGCACTCTTTTATAAGAGTGTTTAGAGTTTTTTGAGGCGCCTTTTATTTAAAATTACGCTTTTTGCCTCAACTTAGCTTTAGGGGCCGCCTCTACGCCTTTGCTCTTTTTCCATCCTTTTTCCTTCATTTTTCCACCATCTCAAATTGAGGTTAACATTACCCCCCTCCGAGATGGGTGCCAGTTCCATAGTACTTCTAGTAGCTGTTTGTTGGAAAAGGGTAGGCAGTTGGCAAGTTGTTGGTTAGGTGATGGTAGGGCCACATGTGGACTCAGATGCTTTGGAAGCTTTGGCAATGATGGCTGATAGAGAAGCCAATCATATGTCAAGTGGATGATGGGGCCTCCGAAGTTGGTGGTTTGCCACATTTTGTAGTACTTGAAAGGAGAAGGTGCAGTGCTTTACCTAAGGGGAGTGTCTACCTTATTGTGTGGTGCATTGTGCTCGTGGTGGAACGGGGAACTAGGTCTAACCACAAGCAACCTAGGTGATGTCCCACACTTGAGGACCCCATTCGTGCGGTAGGGAGGTGTGGTGTGTGTAGTGTAGGTGATAGGTTTAACCATAGGCACTAACTATAGGAAAGTGTTACCTCCCTAAGTATGTCCTGCCCTTGATGTGCCCTAAGCGTGAAGTGGGGGGTCAAAAAGGGGCTAGGGGGTTAGGAGTGGAGCCAGCCACGACCAAAGCCACCGGACATGCCTAACTTGAGGACCCCTAGGTGCAGTGATTGTGTCCTGTGTGGTCCTGGTTGTGTCTTCATGTGAGTCTTTCTTTCCATGTCTTTTTCTTTTTGTGATGTGTTTTCTCGCCTTCCTTTCTTTCTTTTCTTTTTCTTTTTCTCTTTTTAAATTTTTTAAAAATTAAGCCAGGACGACAGCCAATTTCTAAGTTTCATCATCAGAGTGAGGTGGAGAAGGGGGCCAAATAGATTTGCTCAAAAACTATCATCTCTGCATGTATCCCTTGAGATTCATGCAAACATGGAGTGAAGTGGTGGAGAGGAAGGGGTGGTTACATTGGGTGAACTGGCTGTCATTCATATCTTCAAGAAGAGCTAGGCAAAAAGAATGTAGAAGGCTAGCTCTCATCATCAAGCACGTCATAGCACAGCTATCAATGGCGTTAGAATAAAAAAAGAGGGGTGGGAGGCCATGTTCTTGTGGGGTAGGGTCCTGCTTAAGTAAGAGTTTAAGAAGCCTAAGGTAGTTATAGGTGGTTATGAAGACTAGATCAAGGCAAGAGGAAAAGTTAGCGAAGAAGTAGGTCATGGAAATGTCTAGGCTTTCAAAAGTGAAGGTGAGAGCTTGTTCAAAAGAGGCACAGTTAGGATTATAGATAATGGGGAAGTCATAGCATCCATGGAGGGTAGTGCCAAAATCCGCTCCTACCCTACGAGGGTACGCCATAAATGTAGGTTTTTTCCTCTCGTAGGTTAAGGTATTGCAAAATGCCATCCATGTGAGCATGCTAATGTTGCACGCTCGTCTCCTCCACATGGGCTAGTAGTTATAGCATTGTACAGAATGTGGCACTTCAAAGACCTTATTCTGCCAAAAGTCTGCATCTTCGGTCCCCCAGACAGTGGGATTCTTTTCTCTCTCTTCTAGCGATTGCTGGCCTATTCGACTTCCAATCACAATCACTTCCTCCACTACTCTAAGTGGCATGACTCTCCTTAGACTGTTGGGCAGAAGAAAGATAAAGGATAAGGGTTTTTTGTCCCTTTCCTATCGCTCCCAAACTATTAATTCAGCATGGAAACCTGTTGGGAGGTCATCTGGGCATGGTGGTAGGGGTGTAGATGGTTGCATGACCAGCTTGGCTCTCAATTGTTTCCTAGTTTCTTCCACCAGTTTCTTTCTCCTTTCCCTGAGTGCGGCTTGTCTTTCCACAGATGTGTCAATTGATGGGGCTGCTCTTGGGAATGTGGCGAGGGGGGTTGTGGGATCAACTCTTCTTTAAATCTGCCCATATTAAATTGGAGTTTAGCTTCATTCCTCTATCGGTCTGCTTGATGTGTTCCTCTTCAAAGCCCTAGTGCATCGATCTCCTGGGGGGTTAGGCCTTTGGGGTGGCATGTGCAATCATGCTTGCAGGGCCTTGCAAGCTATGCTTAGTTTCTTCTTTGACACCTCGAGGGACTCCCCTTCCTCTAAGTGGGTGGTATCCATTAGTGTATTCAATAAGGCTTTCTGTTGAGCGTTGAAGGCTACTTGGGCAGCCCCTGCTCTTCTCTCTACAAGGATTTTCTCTTTTTCCACGAGAGGCAGGTGACGAGCCAAGGTCTTCATCCTCCGTTCACTTTTTCCTGCCCATTCTTCGGCTCTCTTCTTCATTTCCTCCATGCCTTCCCCCTGCCTTTGCACTAGAGCTACGAGTCTTTGCTCCTGGTCTTTCAATTCTTTGCTCATTCTCTCCCACTCTTTTCTTTCTAAGTTCAGCTTCTCAGTCATGGTCTCCATCTCCTTGTGATTTTGTTATTCCTTTTGCTTCCTTTCCTCTTCTTTGGCGGAAAACTCATCCATGCCTCGTTCGATCTGATCAATCTTTGCGGTTAGCTCTTCATGTTGCATGATCAAGAGTCTATACTCCCTCTGCATTTTTACCAACTCCTGATTCTCATCTTCCAATCACTGCCTCTAGCTTTCCTCCCTGTTGTTCTTAGCCTTCAACTCTTGTTTGAGATCAAAGATCTCATTTTGTTGCATGGCTATCTGTCGTGGGTCTTTTCAAGCTAAAAAGCAGCTACCGACTCTTTTTCCGTAGCTAACTTGGCCACAGCTATCTTCCTCTCCTCTTAACACCATATTGGTGAAAATGGGACTTTCCCATAAGTTTGGGACATGTGGTCAAATCTTTGGATTTGTCATAACTTGAACACTATAACTCCAAATCGAGTGCTCTATAGCTCAATAGATTCCATTTTTCAAGCGCTTTCCAATGATAGATCACATCATATGGTTTTGAGAAACTTATGGGCATGTCCTCCGACTGGCATCTTTTTAGTATTCAAAAAATGGGAATTGGGAGATTTCCAAACTCACTAATATTGTGTTTCTTTAGCTTTCTCTAGTTGAGAGAGTAATTCAGCAATGTATTCGTCATAATTAGCTGGTGGTATCATCATCGTGTGGATCGGAGTGGTTGAGGCCTCCACTTTCTGGTGTTTTGGATCTTGTCTAGATTCAGTGTCTGTGGCCAACCTCTTCTGCCCCGTGGCTGTGGTTTCCATGCTCTTCCCTTGGGATAATTCTTTATTGATGAAATATTGCATCTAGGACACAAAGTTTGAGACGTCGGCACTAGTGGGGATGCTTGGGTGAGGGTGGCTACTTCGGTGGTAGGCACCAGGAGGGCTGGGATAGGATGGATGGGGGCTTTACCCTTGCCTTCAGTGACGGCTAGTGGTATGATCTCCGGCACTTGAGTGCTTGAGCCTGGTCCCTCCTCCTTGGGCAAGCTCAGATCTCCTACGTCATCTGCCCTACTTTGTCGCTCTATAGACCGATGTGTGGCTTTGGCCATGTCTTCCTCCTCCTTCCTTCTCAGCTCCTCTTCCTCAGTAGCCCTTCTCTTCCTCTCTTCTTTTGCTTTCGTAGATTATTCCTCCGATTTATCTGCTTCTTCTTTTCCTTTCTTCTTCCTCTCTTAAGCCTCCTGTTTTGACACCTTCTTCGCTTTCTTGGCTTCTTTCTTCGACTATTTAGCTTCCTGTTTCTTCCTCTTCTCCCTCTCTTTCACCTCTTTGAGGGATTCCCTTTTTGCTCTCTCTAAGTCCGCCTTCTCCTTTTTGCGGCCTTCGTCTGGCTTCTTCTTTTGTGATATCCTCTTCTTAGGTTTCTTTGCTTGCTTTTTGCTTGACTGTTCCTTATGTTCTCCCCCTTCTTCATCACTTTCGATCCTATCACTAGACAACTCTTGGTCCTGGTGAGGGGGTGATCTGTCGGGTGTTTCTCCTTCTCCTTCCTCTGCATCCTGTGTCTCTTTTACTAGCTCCTAGATGAGGGCAGCCAAAACACTTCCATAGCCGATGAAAGAGTCTTTCTTCCTCTCAGTGCTTTTGAAGGCTAGGGACTCCCCGGCTATTGGCTTGCTACCTGGTCTTGAAAGGTGAGAAGGATCGAAGCTTGCACGCGAGCTATGGCGGGAGAGCAAGAGCAAGAAAGAGAGAGACAAGAAATGGGAACTCCAACAGTCACAATGTGTGACCGGGCCTTCCTTTATTCAAACTGTCACTAAAAGAATAAAGAATAAAGTGACATGACGGGCGCCCGCCACCTGCAGTGTGCAGTGGCGGGTACTGTCAGTGTAGTAATACATGGGGTGGCACGGCGGAGGCGCCTTTACCCCCAACAACCTCCCACTTAAAGGCGAATCTGCCCTAGTGAGAGAGAAAAGAAAAAGAAAAGACAGTACAAATGTACATAGGTGAGGAAAGGTGACATTTCATCCAACGCCCATCAACCTCCTGAGGAAGGCAAAGCGCTCAGTAGTGAGGCTCTTCGTGAGCAAATCTGCAGGATTCTCGTCAGTGGAGATCTTGACAAGGTCAACAGACCTGTCCTCCACGACACCACGTATGAAGTGATACCTCACCTCAATGTGTTTCGTCTTCGCATGGAAGACCGGATTCTTAGCCAACTGAATGGCACTCATAGAATCCGAATGCAGTGTAGGTGTAGCATCAATCCCAAGGTCAGCAACTAGACGGCCTAACCATATGGCCTCCTTGCAAGCCTCAGTGGCTGCAACATACTCGGCCTCAGTGGTAGACAAAGCCGTACACTTCTGAACCCTGGACATCCAAGAGATAGCCCCTCCAGCATAGGTGAATACATAGCCAGAAGTGGACTTCCTACTATCTGCATGTCCTGCATAATCGGAGTCAGTGTACCCCACGACCCCTGTATCCTGGCTGCCATAGCAAATACACATATCTGCTGTGCCCTTCAGGTACCTCATGATACCCTTCACGGCATCCCAATGTCTACTGCCAGGTGTAGCCATATAGCGTGCCACAACACCAACTGCATGTGCAATATCTGGACGAGTGGCTATCATGGCATACATCAAACTGCCCACGGCTGATGCATAAGGGATCTTGGCCATCTCGGCCCTCTGCTCATCTGTCTGCGGACAATCGGCCTGTGATACCTTCACATAAGAAGGTAATGGACAGCCAATAGGCTTTACGTCCTGCATGCGGAAGCGCTCAAGGACTTTATGAATGTACTCCCGCTGTGAGAGATACAAAAGTCCCTGATGCCTATCGCGCTTAATGCGCATCCCAAGTATATGTGAGGCCTGTCCCAAATCCTTCATCTCAAAGCTCTTCTTTAGCTGAGATTTAAGAGCATCTAGCTCATCATGAGCTTTCCCTACTATCAGCATATCATCAACATAGAGTACCAAGATAAGCAAACTGCCATCACGGGCTTTCTTCGTGTAAAGACACGGATCCATAGCACTCCTGCTGTAGCCCTGTGACTGCATAAAGGCATCAAACTTATGATACCATTCCCTAGGTGCCTGCTTCAAGCCATACAAGCTCTTCTTCAACTTGCACACTAGGTGCTCCCTGCCAGGTTCTGCAAAGCCCTTAGGCTGATCCATATAGATCTCATCATGCAAGTCCCCATGTAGAAAAGCCGTCTTGACATCCATCTGATATAGATCTAAGTCAAGCTGTGCAACCAAAGCCAAGACTAAGCGCAGGGTGGTCATCTTAACCACAGGAGAGAAGACCTCATCAAAGTCCACACCATGTTCCTGCTTAAAACCCTTTGCTACCAATCTAGCCTTGTATGCCGGCTTGGGGTGTCCAGGGGTACTTTTCAGCTTGTACACCCACTTGCATGGCAAAGCCTTCTTGCCCTTAGGCAAGGCAACCAAATCCCAAGTCTCATTCTTATGCAGGGAGTCTATCTCAGACTGCATAGCCCTCTCCCAGGAGTGACTGTCACCCCTGCGCATAGCCTCATCATAAGTGAAAGGCTCTCTTGCATCTGTAACCAAAACATAATGCATAGAGGGCTGAAATCTGTCAGGTGGACGTCTATCTCTAGCAGACCGTCTCACCGCAGGCTCTGCTGCCTGTCTAACTACCTGTCCAACATCCTGGCCCTGTGGAGGAACTGCTGCAGGCTGTACTACTGGCTGTGCTGGAGCTTTAGGCTCCTCCTGAAAGATCACTCTGCGGATCTCAACCACCTTCTCAGGCTGCCTGTGCATTTGTCTTCATGGAAGACGACATCATGGCTGCGTACTATTTTCCGCGCCTGCGGATCCCATAGGCGATAGCCCATCTCTCCTGACTCACCATAGCCAAGGAATATGCATTTAATGCTCTTTGGATCCAATTTACTCCTCTTGTCCTTGGGCACATGGCAGAATGCCTCACATCCAAAGACACGGAGATGCGCATAAGAGGGTGGCTTACCAGCCCAAACTTCCTCTGCAACCTGGAAATCCAATCCACTGGAAGGCGATCGGTTTATGACATGCACTGACGTACTAACTGCCTCAGCCCAAAAACTCGGGGGTAGGCCTGCATGGCTAAGCATAGAGCGCACACGCTCCTGAATAGTCCTGTTCATGCGCTCAGCCAAACCATTCTGGGGTGGGGTGTAAGGGGCGGTCAACTGACGCTTAATACCCCTGTCATCACAAAACTGCTCAAAAGCATGCGAGACATATTCTCCCCCATTATCTGTCCTAAGGCATTTCAGCCTATACCCAGTCTGGTTCTCAACAAGAGCAAGCCATCTCTGAAAAACTGCCAAGACATCGGACTTCTGCTTTATGGGATAAGCCCACACTTTCCTAGAAAAATCATCAATGAAGGTAACGAAGTACTTCGCGCCACCCATAGACATGCAAGGCATAGGCCCACAAACATCGGAATGCACCAATGCCAGGGGCTCACTCATGCGTGGCCTACCCGATTTCGTATGCGTAGACCTATTCTGCTTACCATAAAGACAATGATCACACGAGTCAAAACATGCATAATCCAAAGGCGGAAGATACTGCAAACCAGATAACATTTTCATTCCTTTCAAAGACATATGCCCCAAACGGGCATGCCAAAGTGATACATGTGGGATAGAGCCCACTGCCAAAACATGGTCTACAGAAGACCCAGATACAACAAGAGGATAGAGGCTGCCAGCCTTGGCGCCTCTAGCAAGCACAAGTCTGCCTTTGGTAATCTTCCAGGTAGAATCCCCAAAAAAGACATGAAATCCTGCATCATCCAACTGTCCTGCAGACATAAGACTACGCGTAAGCGCAGGTACATGATGTACATCCCTGAGCAAAAAGGAACTGCCAGTGGAAAACTGCAACTGAATATCTCCACAGCCCACAATATCAAGAGACCTGTCATCTCCAAGTCTGACTGATCCAGATACAGTACGGTAAGAGTGAAACCACTCACGGTAAGGCGTCACATGGAAGGACGCACCTGAATCCAATAACCAGCACTATGCATACATACTAGGTGTCTCAGTCAAGTGTGAAGCATCAGAAGAACTAGCTGCAAGTATAAACTCATCACCACCATCGGACTCTTCAGTCTGCGTGACATTAATTTCCTCAATCTTGACGTTGGACTTCGCAGGTACTATGCTGCGATCAGAGGACTTCTCCTGCACTTTATCTTTCCCCTTATCCTTGCGCTTCTCGTTGCGCAACTCATGACACTGTGGTCTAATATGGCCCTTTTTCCCACAATGATGACAAGTGACATTTGCATTGCGTCCACGCGACTTACTACGCGACTTGCCACCACGAGATTTAGACCGACCCTTCTGCGAGTCACGGCCTCGGCCATTACCACGGTCATACCTGTCATTCCTGCCTCTAACTGTCAAAGCATGACTACCACGAGAGGCATCCAAGTTTTTGCGATTCACCTCTTCCTGAAGAAGAGCACTCTCAACATCTGCCAATTTTAGAGTAGCACTAGAGGCACAAAGAGCAGTGCGGAATACATCCCATGACTCATTCAGAGTTCCAAGCAAGAAAAGAGGAGTTACTTCCTCTCCAAAGGTGATATCCTGCGAAGTCAGGTTCTTCAGTATAGCATGGAACTGGCTCAAGTGAGCAGACATAGTCGCATTATCCTTCATGCGCAGATCCATAAGCTGCTTCAACCAGTACATCTGACTCGCCGGACTTTTCTTATCATAAAGATTCTTGATCTTATTCCATAGATCCCATGCACTCTGTGCTTCCTCAAATACATTATAATGTACCTGTTCAGTGAGAGACAATACAATCGTGGACTTGCATAGCTCATCAAGTTCAAGCCAGTCGTCAATGTCCATAGTTTCAGGCTGCTCCCCACTCAACCGAAGTGGCTTAATTTGAGATTTCTGCACCAAAACCTGCCATATTTGACTCTTCCAGTAAGAGTAGTTGGTACCATCCAACTTTGTAATGTTAAAGATGGCACTATCATGCGAAGATGACGCCATTATGCAGGCTGGAAATGCCCAAACAGTCCAAAACTGCTTGCTGTTTTACTGCAGAAACTGCCCAAAAATGACCAAAACGGGGTCCAAAGGGCGAGCAAAGTGTGCCAAAAGTGGCTGCCCACTTAGTACTAGGTGCGGTACACCAAATCAGGATATTTCAGCATGAAAAGTACACCTCAGTCCACCAATAACTGCTTGCTATAATAAATTGCAGGTATGCAGTCTAGAGAGCAAACTGTCCCAAAATAGGATCCAATGTCAAGCAAACAATGCTAGGTCCAAAGCCGGCATGAAATGGACATAAGCAAGGCCAATGACAGTGAAAAGAACATGAGCTCAACACCAAGCATGTCAAAATAACATTTGCCAGTGAAAGGCACACCACCAGACACTCTAGGCAAAGTGTTCCTGTAACTGCCAAAACCTGACACAAATAGGTATGTGCTCAAAGAGAAAGATCCAAATATGAGACTCAGCTCATAAGCATCCTGTGAACCAAGAGTACATCAATGCATATCCATAAAGGTCGGAGTATGATCCCAAAGTCTCAATGTGTATGTAGCTGCTCAAGACATAAACTGCTCCAAATACATGTAAGTGCTCCAATAGCATGCAACTGTCAAAGGTCAAGAAAGCATGTAAAATGCTCCCACTGGCACAAAAGGCGTACAAAGCGAGCTCAGAAGCTCAAACAACCCAAGAGAAAGCACCAGTGATAAGTGACCATGTCAATGCATCAAGCGCATCCGAGAGAGCATGACATACATGAAGCACCGGTCGTATTAACCATGAAGCAATACATAAGCCCAAATAAGCTCTCGGTCAACTCAATGACATCCAAATAGCAACCAAGATCAGTGATCAAGTAAGCCGGGAATGCTCAAATACATCCAAATCCAAGCTCCAAATGTCGGTATGGCATACACGAACCAAATAGCATATGTCACGAACCAAAGCATGTAATGCAAAAGCCTAACTGTCAAGCAGAGACATGAGGCATAGGCGGTCCACGAGCATGCCGAGTCGGTCCAAATGCCAGTGAAGACGGAGCTAATGCGAAGCTCAAAATCATCCCATAATCTCATACATATGCTCCAAGTCGTCCCCAAATGTCAGAGATATCATGCCAAAGCTCAAAGCATACATCCGGTATCGGTAGGTAAGTGCCAAAGCATGTAAAGTACCTTCAGCCCACTGTTATTCCAGCATGTATTTACTGTTCTAAACAGTAGATTTCAGCCCCAAATTCAAGCCAAAATCATGGTCAAACCAAATGCATACATCCCCAATACATCCGGGTAGGAAGTAGACCGCATACGGGCATCAAACAAGGTAACCGGAGTAGAGTATAAGCATTAAATGCCAATGCCAAGTGTGGCTGCCCTGTTTCCAGCACTGTATAATAGTAAATAACAGTCCCAAATCAGCCAATATTTCAAGCCAAAATCATGGCATAATCATGTGCATACATTCCCAAGGCACTAGGCATCATGTAGACTGCATACGGGCATCAAATAGCACAACCGGAATGGAGTATAAGCAACAAATGCTAATGCCAATGGTGCTGCCCTATTTTCAGCCTGTTATGACAGTTTATGACAGTCCCAAATCTGAAGAAATCAGCCCCGAAAGATCAAGACCAATGCCCAAAGCTTTAATGACATCAAACATGAAGTCTATAGCCCTCTTGATCAAGGTAGAGAGCAAGAAGCAATGGCCAAGTGTGGAGCTGAAGTAGATGAGTGCTCACAGCCTGGAAAAAATGATGCAATCTGCCCTGTTGGTGCTGAACTTGCTGCTGCTCCACATGGGCTGAAAAGGGGGTAATGGGGGGCTCAATGATGGCCCAAGGTAGGCACATACCAAGCCATGAAGGCCCAATGCAAAGGGGAGGGAAGATATGAGCTATGGAGCTCAAGAAGAGTGGCTGCCCTTTGTTCCTGCCCTGTTTCAATCTGAGAATACACTCAAATGCTTGCAAATGCTGAAGCAATACCTCAAGGGCAAGGCCCTGATGAAGCTCAAGAAGGCCAGGATGGAGCTCGGGAAGCCGGGGAGAGTCGGGAGCTCAAGAGGTCGGCTATGGCTGCCGGGATGGAGACCCAATGCGTGAAGCGAGTCGATGCGAAGGTCGGGAAGCACCGAGTCGAGCTCGAGCAAGAGAATGCCAAGCTCTGATACCAATTGAAAGGTGAGAAGGATCGAAGCTTGCACGCGAGCTATGGCGGGAGAGCAAGAGCAAGAAAGAGAGAGACAAGAAATGGGAACTCCAACAGTCACAATGTGTGACCGGGCCTTCCTTTATTCAAACTGTCACTAAAAGAATAAAGAATAAAGTGACGTGACGGGCGCCTGCCACCTGCAGTGTGCAGTGGCGGGTACTGTTAGTGTAGTAATACACGGGGCGGCACGGCGGAGGCGCCTTTACCCCCAACAGGTCTATGGTCTTGCGCACATAGCCATTCTAGTCAACCTCATCCATGGTGCGAGCTGCCACGTTCTCCAGCACAGGCACACTGATCCGGTGCATGAGGGAATTGTAGTGCTTGCTGGAGAACAGTGAGTGCTCCAACTTTTCCTGCATGCGAGCTTCAGCATTAGGGATATCCTAGATGCTGATGCCATCATTGGTTAGCACCTCTTCCCTCTTCATCTTAAGCATGTCATAGATGTCTCTTTTCTGCTTCTTCTCCACCTTAGGCTCTATTAACCTTAGTGCCTTCTCCACCAAGGTTAGGTTCAAGGGTACCTGTACATGTTTGGCCTTTTCCCCCCTTCCCATTGTTATAGTTCCACATTCCTGATCTGGATTATAAGTTCTGAGGAATTCCACACACTTTGTGTGGTCAAGCTCTTATGCGAACTTCTTGAGGTACTTAGCGAGGTTGCACTACTCTACGACCCTCTTGGTTGCTTCCTCTTTGGCCACTACTTCCTCGATTTTATGGATGGTTTGAAATTTTAGTTAGTTGTAGGCACGGCTTTCTAAGGAGATGTCGTACTGGGTCCTCTCCTCTTCCATGAAGAGGAGTCGGTGGGCACGGTCTTATTGCGACATCTTTCGTTCGTGTCATGAACCATAATTCCCCTTAGTGCTTTTAAAAATAATAATTTGTAGAAAAGAAAGACTTTATATTTGTTAAATGAAAGCATTAAGATCCAATATAGATTCTTCCCTTCAGACTTTTTGCCTTTTATTTCAAAGCTTTTGTGACATTCCTCCTACATCACCAATTTCTTATGTGTTTATGCATTTGCTTGATCTTGATTGGTTTTAATTTGATTCACCTTATCACCTCCCCTTTCAAATTGAGAAAAATCCTTCCTAGGATTGAAGGTTAAGAGGTCAAGGGCATTCAGCATTCAGATATAAGGGTTACTTGCACATGAGCCAAGTATAGAATTCTGAGTTATACGCCAGCTGAGCCTCACGGTCCAGATTGAAGAGTCAGATACCTAGATGTGTGATGTAAGTGAAGACATCTGTTAGGAAATTGCCAAAATCGACACGACTAGCAATGTGTAGCTCTTCTTTGGTCAGGAGACGATCAAGATATGGGTGTCCTTTGACATGCTCTTCCATGGGTTGGCTACAAAGAGTGGTTAACACTCTATATGAGGTGGGTGCGCATAGGTTGGGTCATACTTTGATGTCTTGATTGTGCGGCATTGCTCTGTGTTGGTCATGATTTGACATCCTTCGAGTTCCCACTGCAATTGCAGAGTATACCAGTTTCGTAAAAATGGAGAGTTGGTGTCAGCTAACACTTTCAACTCCTCGAATTCTTTGTCAGTGTAATGGAAGAAGTCATGCACTTATTGTAGGACATAATGAGGCACTATTTGATGGCTTGTTCTCTTGATATCTCAGTGCGTAGCAACTCGGATGAGTGGAGCGTTTTGACACATGCGAATTCAAATGTTTCCCAAGAAAAAGGCATCGTGCGAACTTCAGTTGGTTGCTAAAGGCTCTTGCAACAGGCATAAGTCCAAGCGGTCATAACTTAGAGCTAGCGACATGAACGTGGCATCTAAGCGTCTAAGACAAGCAATAACATCATCCCCTGTGTCTTCAGCTAGGTCTATGGCCAGAGTTAAGAATGATTTCCGCTCATAGGAGGGTCTAAGACCTATAGGTGGCTGGGGTTTGATGGGGTTAGAAGGCTTGGCAGCAGATGGTGGTAGTTGCCCATGAAGTGGTGGTTGAGCCTCGTGGATGATCGTTAGAGTAGTAGCTACTATGGATGGGCTGCTACACTCGGGTTGGGTTTGACAAGTCTTATCGACACTAGCAAGGGTTGAAGTGTGTAAAGGCGTTTGTGGTTTGGGCCAATAGGCTTGCTCAACTCTTTTGGGCTTATGCGTGGGTGAGCTTGTAGGAGGCGAGTCGTGGAAGCACTGCGGCTTCTAGTTCTGAGGTTTTATGGGGCTCGGGGTGATCAAGCTTGAGGGCGGCATGTGAGTAGTGCCTTGGGCCATTAGGGCCTTAGGGATCCATATCCAGGCATTTCTCTCATAGTATCCTTGCACGTGCAAGAGGGATTTAGGAACCCATCTTGATTTGATCATGCTTCGATTTTTGTAATTACATGTTAGTCTCCTAGGTTTAGAGTTTCTTGTGTTACGAGGACGTGAGAATCTACTCCTAGGTAGCATTGTGGTTGTTTAGGCCTCCATTGAAACTTACGCTGTTGGGCCTTAGCTTTTGCTGCTATGAGCTGTGGCTCATGAGATTCTATGGATGGTGGCTGAGCACTACCCCCCTCCATAGACTTGGCTACGAGTATTTCTACCGGTGGCCTTACAGACTTTGATGAGGACGTGCAACCCTTGCTGAAGGTTGTAACAATGCGGATGTTGCCTATGGCGAGATGGATGTGCTATGACTCAAAATCAACATTGCAATGAGTTTGCTTCTTGAAGGTTCACCCTAGTAGCGACTTCGTGCCTGCATCTTTAGTGTTTGGCAACACGTAAAAGATCATTGGTACAATCTCAAACTTGATAGCAACAACGGCCTTGCACTTGCCGAGAAGTGCGTCTGAGCGGCCCCCATATGGGCTTAATTTGGCATTAGTGGGCTGTAGTGGTGGTTTACCAAGTTGGGTCCAATGATCTTGAGTTAAGACATTGAAGTCTGCTCCCTCATCGATCAAGGCATTGAAAGCACGTGTTTGCTTGGCAGTGACCGTGACGTGGAGGTATGCGGGTTCTATGGCTTTCTCATCCTCATCGTTAATTTTCGTGATTGTGGCGACTCGTACCTTGACAGGGGGCTCTAACATTGGTGGCACATGCAACGGATGTGTGGGAGGGTTGTACTTCTTAATGTGACTGCCATTGAAGAAGCCTATGCCCTCTCCATCTAGAGTCTTGAGCTCAATGTTGCCAGTTTGGCTAATTGCAGGAACTTTGAAAGGCCCAAGAACTCCAAACTTCATTTTCTGCTTGTGTCCTTTAACTGAGTATAAGAGTACTAAGTTGCCCTATTCAAAGTCGCGCTACTTGACATGCTTGTCAAACCAGCTCTTGCATCATTCCTTCTCGCATATGAGTGCATGAGTGGCGAGAAGGTGAGTTTTCGAGAGGCATTCAAGTTCAACCAGGCGTTGCATCCATGCCTCCTTTCCTTCCCATCATTCTTGAAGTGCTATTCTCTTTCTAGAAACAAAGAACTCTACTAGTAGAATTGCCTCAGTCTCATGGGTCAACCTAAAGGGAGTCTGGCCGACATCCGTTTTATAAGCTATATAGTAAGCCCACAAGGCTATCATCATCTTGTTATCCCCGTCACTGCGCAAAGTAGAGACTACTTTGGTCAGGACATTTATAAGGATGTATGGTTGTTAATGGAAGTGTTTCAGAGTGTTTTGGATTATATTGATTATGTTTTGGAAGTTCATGATGATTTTTAGTGGAAATATGAGACTCTATGATGTTCTGATAGGTTCTGATTGGTTCTGATACCTTCTATATAGCTTCTGTTTTGTTCTGATTTTCTTCTATATGAAGCATGGATTGATGATTGATGAAGGTTGAAATATTTTGAAAGCTTATTGAATAGTTTTTGATAGTTTGGAATGATTTTAGTATGAGTTATGAGGCTTTGATGTTCTCTGATGACCTTTTGTAACCCTATATAAACCTTCTGTAGAGCCTCTATCTCTGCTCTGTCTTTGCATGTTCTTGTTCTGTACTGTTCTGTATATCTTCTGTAAGTGTTCTATAGAAAGTATGTGTGACTTTGGGAAAGTTTTCTAACTTTTGGAAAGGATGAATCTAAGTTCAAAAGATCTAAAACAAATGGAAGAAGCAGCTGCTAAAGATTAAAGAGAAGACTGGAGTGACAGTGACAGTAGTGAGCAATGAAGAGACACTGTAGTGGCTCTAGTGCATCTTCACATCAGACATACCTCTTGGGAGGTGCATCCACGACCTAAGAAGGATTATTGAGAGTCATTATTAGAGTATTGTAGTGAGGAGATGATGTACTATTGAGAGAGAGAGAGAGAGAGAGCTAGAGATAGCCAATTTCTATCAAAACTGTGTAACTGTATATGAGAGATCAAGAGAGAACTATGAAGACATTGAAGATGAATACTATGTGATTGATTTCCATTAAAAAATGGTGTATTCCTTTATGTTCATTGTTCTATTGATGGTTTCTATGAAGATGAAGATTATGGTTGATTTTATCAAATCTGTGAGAGATATCTACTATGATGTTGCGTGAAGATTTGCTGTTTTTTTTGTTTTGGTCATCAAAAGAATGAAATAAAATCTTATTGATGTCACAAGATAGATTTTCTTGTAGTATAATCCCTTTTTCCTTGGTGTTCCTCTTGGGGCTCCATGTTTTTGGTGCGCAGCAGGGGAAACTTGCCATCAACAAGCATTAGAAGAGACTGAAAATGAAGGAAATGGCATTGCCAAGAAGAGAAGAATTCAATGGATGCTTGCAAAGTTCCTTCTTCCATTGAAGAGTTGGATATTCTCATTATCAAAGCCACTTTCTACAAGAAGTTCATCCCACAATGGTGGAAACACATTAGCATCATGATGCATGCTCGATGTGGTGGACTATTTCCTCTTCTTGTTGAAGCAACAGAGACATGCATCTTGGTGGCAAATTGTTTGGAAACAAACTGAAGAGCACAATCGGAGAGAATGAATATCCATGGAAGATTTGGTATTCATTGAGAAGTTTCTAGACATCATCAAGTGGGAGATTGTGAAGAAGCTTCACGAGTCATGGTCTGTGGAGGTTCACAAAAACAAGAAGGAAAAGAGTTGGGATTTGTTTGTGGATGCTCAATAGCAAGATACGTGGGATGCTTGGTGCACTGACAAAATCTTCTGTTTGTCTAGTTAGCAATCCACTGGAAGTTGGTAGACAGAGTGTTTTTCACAACATACACTATTGAAACCCTCAGAAACTGGCATTATTATAATAATGGCACAACAACGATCCTAAGAAGAATGAGTTTTTATACTTTTAGAATGGAATATCTCCCCCTCTGTAGTGGTTTGAAAGCTGAATTTAGAGATGTTGAAAAGAAGGAAGTAGAGGAGATGTTGGCCAGAGAATCCCCTAGAGAATACTGAAGCCCTCTCTGATACTATCCTGTTGAGTACAGACCAACTGGTTGGAGCCAACCCCCTAATGAATTATGCAATCAAGAGGCAAGCATTAGAATGAGTCCAGAGGTACATGAGAAGAGAGAAGGCAAAAGTTAAGGCTGAGAACAAGCTCGCAGAGAAAAAGCCTCCTTTGACACCCTAAAAGCGCTCTTTACAGAAGTCCCCATGGCGACTCAAGGTCCCCTTCCTAGCTAGATTGTCCTGGAAATATTGATGACAGGCCAGCAAATATAGTCCCATTGCCAGTTTTTAAGGGAGAGTACAATGAAGACCCTGATCTTCATGTAGCAGAATTTATGGTAGCATGTGTGGCTAACAATGCCATGAGCATTGGTTAGAAATATTCTCTGCCACTTTCAAGGGCGCGGCATTTCAATGATATAAGAGACAAGAAGTAGGAACTTTTGGCACATGGGATGACCTAAAGTTAGCCTTCCTCACTAAATTCAGGCGTGAAGGTTTTGAAGAGCGGATGTGAGAGGAGTTCATGAGCTTAAGTCAATCCTCTGGAGAAAGAGTAGAAGCTTATGTCTCGCAAATGGAATCCATCCTGAAGAGATGGACCAACCATCATCTGGACAAAGGCATTCAAAAAGGATTGTTTCTCAAAGGCCTACAACTAGAAGTTCACAAGTTCGTGGAATTGAGAAGACCAGTCAATCTGCAAGCTACAGTGGAAGGTGCAAGATTGTATGACAAAGTTGAAGCAAGGTTGTCAATGACATCAGGAAGAGGATTCTTACTGCCTCCCATGCCAAGAATGGTATACCCACCAAATGTAGTCCCAGGGACAGTTCCCTACCCCTATCCCCAGATGCAAACAGTGCCACAGTATAATGCACATAATCCACTGTGGTCACCACAGACGACAGTGCCTCAAATGATGGTTCAACCACAACAATAGTGGCCTCAAACAGTTCCTCCAATGGCGACTCAACAACAGTGGAACCCTACCAACTGGAATCAACAATCCCAAGTCTCAGCAGGAGCTCTGAAATTAGAACTAGAATAGAGGACCTTCTGGATCGACCCAACCAGTGTATGTAGTGATTACAGAAGCTTCCCAAAATCCTACTACGAGTACTTTAGGAGGTGAAAATCTAAAGGACTACTTATCCAAGTCAGTTGCAAGTATCAAGAAAGAGCTTATGGATGTGATTACAGAGCAGCTACAGACACTGAATGTGAATACTGCCAATATATCTACCCCTATGGAAGTCGGAAGAGACGTGATGCGCTCTAATACATGGTGTGGAAAGTCACATCAAGTGGTACATCTAGCCACTGAAGGTACCCAAAAACCAACCATTCCTGGAGCCTTCTGTTCATACTGTTTGCGGAAGAATCACACAGAGGATATTTGATCTCTGAAAGAGATGCACGAACGAAGACAGAAGGATGAAAATGCAAGATTCAACTTGCTAGAATCCAAAATGACAACATAGAATATTGGACCAAAGCCTAGGGAGTTTGGTCCTAATTTTGGTCCAAGAAGGTTTCCCTCTCAAAGTTACAGAGGACGACAGTTTGACAGTGATAAGAGGTCAGAGGGGGAATGTTATAGGTGTGGAGAAAAGGGTCCCCCAATTGTCCAAACCCTAGACGATCTGTGGATTACAAGCCCTTATGCAGCCGATGTAAAGGAGAAGGCCACACTACAAAAGGATTGTCCAAGTCCCTAGCCCCTATAAAGGCCAATGGCACTGATAGCTAACAGAAGGTACAAGAGCCTACCTCCAATTTGGTAGAGTTGGAAGTTGCCGCTATCACACACACTAAGAAGAAGGGACCAGTTTTGCAAGAAGAGAACAACTCTCCTACCAAGACTGTGAATTTCAACCTACCAACAAAGGGATAGAGTAGTACAGAATAGAATAGTGCAGTACAGAGCACTGTAGTGCCACAAAGCGTCACTGAGACAATCCCAGAAACAAGACTAGAGGTCCAGGAGATAGACAATGTAGAATAACCTCCAGAAATAGAGGAAGTGCCGACACTACCATTGTTAAAAGAAAAAGGAAAGATGAAAATGGGTGTAGCCCCATTCCCCAACAGGCTGGAGAAGCGTGTGGATCCTATCAAAGATTATGACTTGGTCAAAGACCTAGATACCTTTAAACCAAACTTAACATTCCGACAATTGCTGATGCTGTCTCCCAACTGTCGAAAGAAATTCAAAAGCATCTTGACAAGAAGACGCGGACTAAGGATTGCTTCCCCAACGACAATAAAGTCCAACAGAGCCCCAAAGCCTTTAAATGAAGTAGATGTGGCTAATGCCTTCCTAGATCCTAGAACCCCAGAGATTAGTGTATGGATTGAAGGATGCTTTACTTCAGATGCATTAATTGATGGAGGTTCATCAGTAAACACAATGACGGATGTGACAATGAAGGACTTAGGGTTGCAAGAAATTCAACCTACACAGTGGCTTATCAAATTGGCAAATCAAAGTAGAATTAACCCGTTGGGCATCCTCCCATACGTAAAAATAACCCTTGCAGGAAGAGACTATTGGCTGACATATCTAGTGGTCAAACCAAATTCTTATGGGACTTCATACCCTCTGCTGTTGGGAATACCTTAGCTTTTTGAAGCGAGAGGCAGGATGGACTGGTTCAAAGGAACCCTAACCCTAGGTAGAGGATCCAACAAAGTGGTGCTGAAGTTGTATGGATCGCAAAAAGGCAATGGATCCACATCCATTGAAGTCATAATTGACTCCTCCAATGAGGTAACAAATGGCACATTAGGAGATGAATAGGCTGTTAAGCAGATCTTCCCCAAGAAAATAGAGGCACAGTCCCTAACAGTGGGCACTGTAAGCCAACTACCAAGGGAAGAAAAGTCCTTGTCCATGGGAGAATACCTCCTGCCTCAACTTGAATTTACTTCTGAAATCACCTCTGATAGTGAAATAGAAGCATGGATGTATTGTTCTCCCTGTTATATGGCAGTCGTAGAGACAGAACAGAGACAAAGCAAATACAAAGCAATCATAGAGCCAGAAAGAGGAGTAGAAGCAGAAGCAGATGCAGGGGCAGAAGATATGTTCTTCTCCTACAGAGCCTCTACAGAAGCAGAGATAGAGCCTCCAGAGGAAGAGGATGAAAATGATGAGGAAGCAAACGAAGCAGGATATGAAAGTTTAGATGAAGAATTTCCTCTAATAGTGGACGATCTTGTTGATGTCCCTATAGAGACCTCAGAGTCCAAAGATCTCAGGGTGTTGGAGGGAATGACCATGGTTCCATTTGGGTTGGCCAATGGACCACAAAGTATGCAGAATCTACATGAGTAATGGATTAAAGGCATAAAAATTAAGTTCACCAGTGCCTCATGTCGCCCTGACCGTTCAATCCAGAGAAAAGATAATGATGATGCCCCCTGCCAATAGAAGCCAGAGCCATCAAAGCCTCGACTTCTAGAAGGTCCATGCTATGTGGCATTCCTGGTGGACGCATCCTTTGAAGATGAATCCCTAAGTCCAGAAGAAATCACCACTCACACAGAAGCAAATAAAGCTCTAATACCCTTCCAGCAACCTTAACAGACAAACAAGTCATCTGTTTAGAAGGAGGACACTGGTTCTAGTGGAACATCAGATGATGACACTACTCTCTTGAAAGAGTTAGACCTCTATCATGAAGCAATCCATGGGACATTTATCCACGAAGTGGAAGATGAAAGACAAGTGACGTTCCTGGATACTGATGGTATTGAACGTCACCTGAAAGTGGGCCTCAATCTTCCAGAAAAAGAACTAGTGGTCCTGTGAGATCTACTAAAAGAGAACTTAGACATGTTTTCTTGGTCGTATAAAGATCTAAAGGGGATTGATCCCATAGTATGCCAACATCACATTGACCTAGAGCCCGATGCCAAACCTGTAAGGCAAAGACAAAGTCATATGAATCCTAATTATTCTGCTCTGGTGAAGGCTGAATTATTAAAGCTACTTGAAGCCAAGTTCATTTATCCCATGGCTAACAGTGAATGGGTTTCGCCCATTGTGGTAGTACCCAAGAAGAACAGGAAACTTCGAATATGCATGGACTTTCGCAAGCTGAACTCAAAGATGAAGAAGGATCATTTCCCTATCCCTTTTACAGACCAACTGTTGGACACAGTGGCAAGTCATGAGCTGTATTCCCTCTTGGATGGATTCAATGGACATAACCAAGTCCAAATTACAAAAGAGGACCAATCCAAAACAACCTTCACCACAGAATGGGGGACCTATACCTATAGAGTGATGCCATTTGGGCTCTTTAATGCTCACGCCACCTTCCAACGAGTAATGATGGATGCCTTTCAGAATCATCTTCATGATTTCATTGAGGTGTATCTTGATGACTTATGTGTCTATAGTTTGATCCATGAGCACTGGGGACACCTAGAGCAATGTTTTGACAGATACCGAGAGTATGGGATTTATCTCAACCCCGACAAATGTGTCTTTGGTGTCTCCTTAGGAGTTCTTTTGGGCCATATTGTCTCTGCACAAGGGATTTCCATAGACCCGGCGAAGATTGAGAAGTTTGCCGCCTTAACAGCACTAACAAACCTCAAGTAATTGAGAGGATTTCTTGGCCATGTGGGCTACTACAGAAGATTTATTGCACATTTTGCAACTAAGGCAGCCCCTCTACACAAGCTCCTAAGGAAAGATGTGGATTTCCTTTGGACTGATGACTGTGAAGAAGCCTTTAATCCTAAAACAGTGCCTTATCCAAGCATTTATCTTACAGCCTCCTGATTGGACGAAGGAGTTTCATGTGCACACAGATGCATCAGTTGAAGGGCTAGGTGTTGTCCTATGTCAAAAGGGCCCTTCTAAATTGGATCAACCAATTTATTATGCAAGCCGTAAGGTCACTGATAGGGAACGGAACTATACAGTGATAGAGCTTGAGTGCTTGGCAATGGTGTTTGCACTGGAGAAGTTCGACACTATCTACTGTCAATGCATTTTAAGTTCTACGTGGATCATGAAGCCTTGTCCTTCCTAATGAACAAAGCAGATGTTAAAGGATGACTAATGAGATGTTTGCTCCTATTCCAAGAGCTCGATTTTTAAGTGGTCACTAAGCTTGGCCGTTCCCATGTCCTAGCCGATCATCTATCACGAATCCCTCAAACAGAAGAAGAGGAATATGATGATCCTGACCTTCCTGATGCTTCCTTGTTTCTAATTGCAATAGTTACTCCCTGGTATGCAGACATAGCCAACCTCCTAGCAACTCAACAATATCCTCCTGGCATCTCAATCCGTGAGAAGAAGAAGCTTCTGTTAGAGTCAACCCCCTACACCTTGCTAGGCGGTGCACTGTACAAGAGAGGCAAAGATGAAGTGCTGCGAAGATGTGTTGCAGGGGATGAAATCGGCATAGTATTGAAAGCATGCCATGACGAACCATGTGGTGGATACTTCGCAGGAGAAGCGACAGCTAGGAAAGCTTTGTTAGCAAGATATTGGTGGCCGACCCTCCACAAGGATGCATATGACTACTGTAAGAGATGTGATGCTTATCAGCGAATGGGAAAACCCACGAAAACAAGTGCCATGCCATTGCAACCTATTCTTCCCCTAAAGCCATTAGAGAAGTGGGGGATTGATTTTGTGGGTCCCATTGATTCACCTACCAAATGGAAGCAGAACAAATACATCTTAGTATGTATGGATTATGTCACAAAGTGGTGTGAAGCTAAAGCCCTGAAGCAAGACAATGGTAATAGCGTAGCTCTATTCATGTATGAAAATATTATCACCCATTTTGGCAATTCCCTCGAGCTGGTAAGTGACAGAGGTACTCATTTCCTTAACAAAATCATGGAGGAGCTGATGGAGCTGTATAAGATCCGCCATTGTAAGTCCACTCCTTATTACCCCAAAGCCAATGTCCAAGTTAAAGTCACCAATCGCATCATTTTCTCAATCTTGACAAGAACGATTGCTGCACATCATCATGACTAGGGCGATCGGCTTACAGAGGCCCTCTGGGCAAATAGAACCTCCCATAAGGCAGCTACATGATACACCCCTTTCCAATTAGTGTATGGTATAGAAGCCGTCTTCCCTGTTGAGTTGGAATTGTCCTCTTTGCGAGTGGCAGTTAAAGAATACTTGGGAGATGATGAGTCACTACAACGCTGCCTCCTACACTTGGAATACTTGGATGATGAGATACGGTAGATGGCCCTACAGTGTATGGAAACCACTCAAGCGCGCCACAAGGCCTATCATGACAGTTTCATCAAGCACAAGGAGTTTAAAGAAGGTGATCTTGTCTTAGCCTATGATTCGAGATTTGGCAAGTTTCATGGCAAGCTTCAACAACGGTGGATGGGCCCGTCCAAGGTACTTACTGTCAATCCTAATGGCTCTATTTAGATGTAGACCGTTGATGCCTCTGATGATCCTTTCTTGATCATGGCTATCGTCTAAAAAAGTATTTCCCTCCCCGGGGATCTTGACAATCATAGTCGACCTACCCTCTCCCTTTTGGGTGTTGCATTATCATTCTCTTTGTGCTTTTGATCGCCCTTATGATCTTCCTCATGAGGCGGTCTCGTTCTGCTAGCCCCTCACAGATACCTCTCAACTCGACCTTGTTCTCTTCTCGTCTGATTCAGCAATGGTAGCGAGGTTGGTCCTGAATCATTGTATTTCTACCATTCTCTTCCTTAACGGAAAAAAAATAAATGAAAAAGAAAAAAGAAAAAAAGAAGACAAAACTGTTATGGGAGAAAAGGAAGAAATTCCCTGTCATAATAGGCCTCGTTCTAAGAAAAGGTGGAAACACCCTTGGGCGGAAAGCTGACTATGGAAAAGATGGTAACACCCCGCAGTTTAGGATCGTTGACTCACCAATAGTACCTTTCCAGCAAGTAATTTGAAGCCACCTCCCTTGGTGCGTTGTCTCTGTAATATCAGTCCGTTTGTCCTTCTTAACATACAATCTTTCTTACAAATCATTGAAGTATCAAACTTATTGGCTACCTCCGTGGGTACGTCTCGTCTTCAAGATCCTGATGACAACAACAACCGACATGATCTTCATCACCAACCCCTTGAGTGATGTGAGCTTTCATCCTAACAGGATGTGGACGTGAGTAGGGCTTCCCTCTGTATCTTTCAATAGAGCGTGAGACAGAGGGTGGCCTGAGTGACCAGTTTTTCCTTCAAATTAAATGAGAGGTGAGATGTCTGAACGGAGTGTTGCACGCACAGGTTGGGCCTCTTAATGCACAATGCATGATTTGTTCTTGTGCATTGCACCATAAGGCTCCCTGGCCTTCCTTCTTGCACTGTATGTCGGCACAGGGCAGGATGCACTATTGCACCATCCAATGCACACAAGGTATACAAGCTCTGCATAAGTGATAGCGAGGATTATATCAATGGGTTTCAGGAATGGGCTACCCTCTGTATCTTTCAATAGAGCGTGAGACAAAGGGTGGGCTGAGTGTAACGGATGTTTCTTCAATCAATTATTGAGAGGTGAGGATTAAGGGACGTTACAACCATTGGAGTTAGGTACGTTTCTTGTTTCCCTCTACACCCATGGGATGGGTCTCTGCCATCAACAGGGGACATGTCACTTTGTTCTATGCACTGTACACTGCAAGGCTCCCTGGCCTTCCTGCTTGCACCTATGCCAGACAGGGTTGGACACACTGATGCACCATCAATTGTGCACCCTGGCATACTCCCTCTACACTATCCCCTTGTTGATTCCTAAACCAGGTGTGAGATCTAGGTTTCCATCATTATTTCCTCTAGTGATGTTAGTAATGGGGCGAGTGACTGTTCCTTCATTCCATTTGAATGATCATGAGTTGAGTGCAATATCCCTTGTCATTGACAAATTTCCTGCGATTCCTTCAACTAGCTACCTCCTTGGGTGTTGCCGCGTGGTCCCTGCCACGAAGGACGTGTGCTGTGAAGACACCTTGGTACCTCCTGTAGCCGACAACGACGGAAGCCGCAACCTCGATAGTTGACATTACTCCTCAGCAATATGGGCCAAGTTTTTCTAATCCTACACCTTTTGTTTCTCAGTGACAGTCATGTCTTAAGTGTGGGGTTGTTTGTGGTTGGTCTGATGTGTGGTACTAGGTCCTTGTTGTTCGGTTTACCCTTCCTATTAAGGTTTTAAGTGTGGGGATGTGTCCCTGCACGTCTATGTTGCATATCCCCATATATATACCCTGCTATGATCATACATCTACGCCATGACTTCATTTTACCCTAATGGGGTCCCTTTTCCACTCCATTCTATTTCACTCTGTCCTCGGAGCTGTTCCTTGACTGTTTGCCCTTATTCCTTGTTTTTCCATTTTTCCATGTGAACGCATCCTACATTCATTGAGACTCATATCCAACCTTATAGCCCTGTTCATCCCTTTGACTTGCCCATTATTCCTTTTTACCAACCCCTATTCCGATAGACGGTTCTAAAGTTATTCCGATAGACGATTCTAAAGTTATTAATGTTTGAAGCAATTCCCGTAAATTGGATGGTTTTCCATGTGAACATACTTTTCTTACTTTGAAACACTGATTTGATGTGCCAGCTTGCCCTACTCATTCCCCTTAACATTTTTTATTTTTACACCCTGTCCTTTTGATGCACGGTTCATTCGCTATTAATTTTTGTGGGTTTTCGAGTCCTTTTCGTGCCTATTTTTCACATTTTTCCATGTGAACATGCCCTACTTGTCAAGATTGTGGGAGAGAAGGAAGGAGTCTCACTTGAAGCTTTCTTGCTTGCACAATGGGGGAATACACACAAGGATGGAGGCTGAAAACAGTTTTCCTCTTCTTAGTTGTGTAAGCCAAAAGAACTCAAGTACAAAGAAATAGAAGAACCCTATATATGGGTCTCAAACCAAACTCAACTAACTAAGGCGGCATACTAACTGAGCCACGAACTAGAGTAGATGAGGATAGCTATCATGTAGCTATTATTCATGGGCGGTGTACCAACCGCATCTGCAAAACTAACAAGTTGGTGACATAAATGCACAACGGTCACCCTGGCGTATCACGAGTGGAGCTCGATATCTCAACACTCCCCCTCGAGCTAAGTCCCAATTCCTGCACACCAAGCAGGTCTCTGAACTTGTGCAGCTTCTCTACGCCCATGCCTTCGTGAATATGTCAGCTACATGATCCTCTGTGCTGACATAAACTAGATCAATAAGACCTAGTAAAACCCTCTCTCGCACATAGTGATAATGCACCTCAATGTGCTTTGTTCTAGCATGATAGACTGGGTTATTTTCCAAGTGTATACTACTCATGTTGTCACAATAAATGACAATTGGCCCATCTGTAGACTGATGCATATCATAAAGTAGCTTATGCAACCAAGCTACCTCACATGTAGCCATTGGTGCGCCCCTGTACTCAGCCTCTGTGCTCGACAAGGCAACTGTAGGCTGTTTCTTGCTGCTCCAAGTGACTGCAATAATCCCAAAAGAGAACACATATCCACTGGTAGATCATCTATCAGAAATACTACCATCCCAATCAGCATCAGTGTATCCATGCAACTGTATATGAACCCCAGTCTCATAAAATAGTCCATACTGCAATGTGGACTTCACATACTTGAGTATGCATCTAGCCGCATCCAAATGTGGTTTCCTTGGAGCCTGCATAAACTGACTTACCAATCCAACAGCATAGCTCAAATCTGGCCTGGTAATAGTCATATAAATCAAACTTCCTAGTATGCGTCTGTATATAGTAGGGTCTTCTAGAAGCTCACCTGCATCTGTGCTCAGCTTCACATTCTGCTCCAAAGGAAATGAAATAGGCTTACAGCCTGTCATCCCATATTTGGACAGCATGTCCAATCCGTACTGCCTCTGCAAGAGCTGTATCCCACTTGGTGATCTAATCACCTCAATGCCCAAGAAATAACACAGCTCTCCCAAATCCTTCATCTCAAACTTCTGCTTCAATAGCATTTTCACATGAAGGATATCTTCATCACTGTCACCTGTCATAATCAAATCATCAACATAAATGACAAGTAGCATAATACATTTCTTTGTTTTTCTCACATAAAGTGAGAAATCTGCCTTGGAAATTTGAAAGCCAATAGTGACAAGATACTGTCCTATCTTGTCAGACCATGCTCTAGGTGCTTGCTTCAAGCCATACAAGGCTTTCTTCAACCTGCAAACAAACTCAGGATGAACAGCATGCACATAACTGGTGGCTGCTCCATATAGACCTCTTCTTGCAAATCACCATGCAAGAAGGCATTCTTTACATCCATCTGATGTAAAGACCATCCCTTTGATGTAGCCATAGAAATGACTGCTCTTATGGTTGCCATCCTTGCAACCGGACTGTATGTTTCTTCATAGTCAATGCCATATGTTTGTGCATACCCCTTGACTACTAATCTTGCCTTGTATCTATTCACAGAACCATCTGCATTGTGCTTCACCTTATAAATCCACTTACAGCCAATTGCATTTTTACCTTTAGGCAAAGGTACCAATTCCCATGTAGCATTTTCTTCCAAGGCATCCATTTCTTCATCCATGACTTTCTCCCATTTTTCTTTTCCCATGGCTTCCTCAAAAGAAGTGGGTTTTGGTTCCTGTATCACTTTAACCATATATGCATAGTGAATGGCTGTAAATCCATCATATTTCAGCCTATCCACAGGATACCTAGCTCTTGTAGACCTGCGCAAAGTAGGTTCACTCCCAAATGCTCTCAAAACATCCCTGGTCTTCCTTACTCTAGGTGTAACAATAGAAGGAATACCCAACTCATCATCAATGCTCTGTTCTGAGCCACTGGATTCACCATCCACATAAGAGTGACCTGCATTCACATCAAATATGGGCTGATCAACCTTCTCTTTTCCTTTTCGTGATACCTACATACCACTATCTGCATTGCTTTGAGAAGATTCTCCTGATCTCAATCTGCCTATCCATGGCGAAGAATGTGAACCACTGCTAGAGGACGCTCCAGGTCCACTAATATTTTGTGACTGCTGCTGTGAATTCTGTGCAGTATTACCATTTTGTGCATCTACATCATCAATCACATTCACTGGTTTATACCAGCTACTCATCTCATCAAAAATAACATCTCTGCTCACTGTAAACTTACGAGTAGAAGGGTTATAGCATCTATACCCTTTTTGGTGCAGAGAGTAACCAATAAAGATGCACTTCTCAGCTTTTGGATCCAACTTGGATCTCAACTCATCTGGCACATGTACATAGGCAATGCAACCAAAAATTTTCAAATGAGAAATATCTAGTTTCCTACCAGTATACCTCTCCTCTGGAGTCATTCCATGTATTGCTGCAGTGGGAGTCCTGTTCATTATGTAGACTGTTGTAGCAACTGCTTCAGCCCAATAAAAATCTGGCAAGTCTTTTTCATTGAGCATGGCACGAGATACCTCTCCAATATGCATGTTTTTCCTTTCTGCAATTCCATTTTGTTGTGGGGTATGACTGCATGAATATTGCTGCTTTATGCCATGCTCTTGCAGGAACCTTGCAAACTCATTTGAGAGGTACTCTTCCCCTCCATCTAACCTTAGGCATTTTATCTGTAGGCCTATTTTTTTTTCAACCATAGCTTTAAGAGTTTTGAAATGCCCAAAAACTTCACTTTTCTTTTTCATAAAATACACCCAAACTTTTTTGCTGTAGTCATCAATAAAAGTGACAAAATAATGATAGCCTCCAAGAGATGCAGCTTTAGTAGTCCACACATCAGAGTGGATTAATTCCAATGGCTTCTCACTCTCTTGAACATGTCTAGGAAATGGTTTCCTTGCCTGTTTTCCAAACTGACAGGCTTCACATACCTTATGTATTTCTGCAACCTTGAATTTGGGCAATCCTGCAACAATATTTTGGGCCTGCATTGATTTAAGTCGCTGTACATTAACATGACCAATGCGTTTATGCCAGATATCAATATCTGCAACTACACCGGTCCCATGTGCAAACATTGTTGCACTCAATTCAGACATGTCTGCATCCAATGTAAACATTCTGCCCTTCTTCTTTCCTTTTGCTATCAAGTGACCTTTATTTTTCATATCCTCAACAAAGCATCCATGAGGATTAAATCTGACATGCAAGCCCTGCTCAACCATTTGACCAACAGAAACCAGATTCTTGGTGATATTCGGGACATGAAATACATCGGACATGTATTTCTTTTTCCCATCCTGCATAGACAAAGGAATTTTTCCAATATGCACAATAGGATGTGCAGTATCATCACTAGTCTCCACAAATCCTGGTTTTTCCATTTTCCTTGCATCCTCCATCCATTCTGCATGACCTGTCATGTGGTTTGATGCACTTAAGTCAACATACCATACATCATTGCTTTCTTCTGCACTTGTCACAGAATTGTTCATGTACTGCACCATAAACAAGTGTTCATTTCTGTCATCACCCTGTCTACTAGAAAATGCATAATTCCCTTGTTGCAGTTTTCCATTCATGATGTCATTCTGCTTTTTATAGCAGTCTTTAGCCATATGACCCATTTTACCACAGTAGTAGCATTCAACATTACTGTTTGCATTTTGGCCTCTTTGCCATCCACCACGACCTCTTTGGCTCCCCCTGCCTCTAGAGTTACCACGTCCTCTTCCATAGGACTGGTTTTCTTAAGTTTGCTGCATATTCTGATTTCTACCACGGCCTCCAAATCGGCCTCCTCTACCTTTGCCTCTACCTCTTCCAGCATTTGAGTAGAAGACAGCTTCTTTTGAAGTTCCTCCTGAAGAAGATGCACCACCATTTCTCTGTTCCTCAGAAATTAGAAGAGCAATCAACTCCTCAAAATCAGGAAATCTTTCACGGACGGAAATGGATGTTCGAAACTGTGCATAATCCTTTCCTAGACCATTCAAGGTCACAGAAACTAAATCATCATCTTCCACTGGCGACCCAATGGAAGCAAGTGCATCTGCAATCTTCTTCACCTTCATGTGGTAGTCATTGATGCTCATATTTTCTCTTTGCACATTATGCAACTCTTGCTTGAGCTGCATTTTCCTGGCTTGCGTATTTGTGCTATACATTTTTGACAAAGTATCCCATGCCTTCTTTGGCGTACTTGCATCCTGAATATGCACAATCATAAAGTCTGAAATGCTGATAGACATCCAGTACATAACTTTCTTGGCTCTCTCATGCCATGCTTTAAATGCCTGTATTTGCTGTTGATTGGGAACATCAGGAAGAACTGGTTCTTCTTCATTTCCTGCAACAAATTCCCAATATCCTTTTCCCATAAGGAAATTCGTCATTCTAAACTTCCATGCTTGGAAGTTGTTCTTGTCAAGCTTTTCAGTGACAATCTGTGAGAGAGAATCAGACGCCATTACAAAACACTGCAAAAAATTCTGTCACTGCAAAGAACACAGCTTCAGCCTCACAAAGGCAAATCTGCAAAACTGACGAAAGTGGTATTTGACCACACAATCACTTCCTAGTGACAAATTTTGCATCAACAGGCAACAGGGATGATTCTGTAACTCCCAATGTCTCTGCGCACAAGCATACGATGCAATTTCTACAGTAACTTTTCACCGACCTGTAGAACAGTGGCTGCACAGCATAAAACTGGGCCTTTTCCTGAGTGCGTGCAGAAAACTTCCGCCTCCAAAACAGGCCCTGAAATGGCCTCAAATAAAAAAAACAAGGTCACCCGAGGCCGCAGCATATATTGCCCTCTTACTTCACCGCGAAGGGCGTCTCAACCTGAGACAATGCACTCCTGCAATTTCCGACTGTGCTACCTGCAGAGATCTGCTCCCAAAACAGAAAATGAAAGCAACACTGCTCCTCTTACCAGAACACCGCGAGCTTGGCTTGCTTTCTTGAGCTCCTTACCACGAGCAAGGCTCTGATACTATGTCAAGATTGTGGGAGAGAAGGAAGGAGTCTCACTTGAAGCTTTCTTGCTTGCACAATGGGGGAATACACACAAGGGTGGAGGCTGAAAACAGTTTTCCTCTTCTTAGTTGTGTAAGCCAAAAGAACTCAAGTACAAAGAAATAGAAGAACCCTATATATGGATCTGAAACCAAACTCAACTAACTAAGGCGGCATACTAACTGAGCCACGAACTAGAGTAGATAAGGATAGCTATCATGTAGCTATTATTCATGGGCGGTGTACCAACCGCGTCTGCTGACAAGTCGGTGACATAAATACACAACGGTCACCCTGGCGTATCACGAGTGGAGCTCGATATCTCAACACTATTTTCACCGGAATTCCTGTTTCCTTTTATAGCCATGTCTCCCTAGCCTTTCCCCCACTTTTTCCTTTTTCCTCCCCCCTCTTTCGACTGATGGATTTTTAGTTATTAATTTTTTTGAGTATTTTTTGGTGTGTTTATTGTGTTTTTCCCATATGAACCCCTCCTAATTTCCCCCACATTGAGTTTTGATGCACCAGCCCTGTGAATCCCTTTCCTCCAGACATTTTTTCTATTTTTTGCACTTCATTTTGACAATCCGTTCTTCTCATATTAATTTTCGAGTCCATTTTCGGATTTGTTTTTTGGTTTTTTCCATGTGAACGCATCCTCTCTTGCTCGGAATTGTGTTTTGCCATGATAAGCTTGTTGGACACATTATTCTACACATTTTTTCTTCTTTTCACACTTCATTCCGATGAGCAAATTTTTTGATATTATCACACATATGTATTTTCGGGTCTGTTTCTTGCGTTTTTTCCATGTGAACACCGTGATTTCGCCCTGGAAACAATGTTGCATTTCTCTATCATCTTCTCTTCGTTTCCCGGCACATTTTTTCTTTTTTACGGTTTTTCAATCCGACGTGTGGTTTGGGTTTTATTAAATTTTCTTCATTTTTGCCATGTGGCCGTGTTTCTCGTGTCACACGTGAACGCACATGTTTCTAGTTTTACGTGCCTCAGGATGCCCCTGTGGCTTCTGTGACTCGCATGTCGCCGTCCCCGCCCCGTCTGAACCCATAGATGCGAATTTTTTTACTCCCACCCCGTGCATGTGCACGGGACAAGGGTGCGCTCCTTTTTACCACCCATAACAAACTTTTTATAAAAAAAGAAAAAAAAACAAGCAAAGAACCAAAAAACAACAAAATCCCACAAACACAACACACAATCACAACACAAATACAAATGATCAAACTTAAAAAAACAAAAAAAAACAAAAACAAAACAACCACCAATCCTTATACAACAAACCATTTTAACCAAAACAATAATTATAAGAAAAAAAAACAACCCAAAAAAAAAAACCAACCACCCACAAACACAAAAACAAAAGTACAAAGCAAAAACAAAACAAACCAACCACAAAAAGAAAAAACAAAAAACAAAAAAAAGAAAAGAAAACCCCTCCCTAATTCTTAACACAAAAACCCAACACGCAAATTAGAAAAGAAAAGAAAAAAAACAAACAAAAATGGTTTTACACAATTTAAAAAAATCAATCAAATCACCAAAAAAATTAAAAACAAAAACAAATAACACAAAACTACAAACCGTAACGACTTACCTACCACCCTCCTCATTGCCCCTGCGACCTCCCTGTCCTCGCCTCGACCTGCAACACCCCTCCATCTTCTTTCTCCCTCCTGCAGTGCCCCTGCCATCCATCCCTCTCCTCCCTTGCCTTTTGCCTCCCGCTGCGGGTCCTCCCCTCCCTCCCCTCCTTCCTGCTCGTCGTTGGGCCCCTCCCCGCCTTGCCTACTCCTCCTTCCCCTCATCTTCCTTCCATCTCGCCTTCTGCCTCCTACCTCTCCCTCCGCGGCGCCTTCTCACCACCACCCGCCTCCTCCACCCTACCCGCTTGGCTTGCCCGCCTCTCTCGCCCACCCTTACTCCTTCCGTCCCTTGCCGTTTATTCCCCCCCGCAGCCATTGTGTTCCTTGCTCCCCGGGCTACCCTCGTCTTTGTCCCCCCCGCGGTGTTTCCTGCGTCACCCCCCTCGCCGTTTTCGGGCCTCCCTACCCACCGCCAATTGACCCGTGCCTCGTCGTTTTTAGGCCCTCCTGCCCGTCGCCAATTGACCCTTCATCCCACCTTAACCTTGCCCGCCCGTATTTTTCCCCCCTACCGTGCCCCTTGCCCCTTCTCCTTGGACCCCTGTCCTTCCCCATTTGCCCCCCTACCCTACACTTCCCATCCCCTTCCCCACCCCCTCCTAAGCCCCTCTTCCCACCCCCCCACTGCACGCCCCCGTAGCCCCCGTTTCCCTGCCGCCCCCTCCACCACTTCTGTTGAACCCTGTTGCCACCCCGTCGTCAACCCTACCTCCCTTTTCGTGCAATGCCACATCCCCACCGCCACCTTGTCCACCCACATTGCTTGTGGGAGTTTGTGCGAGTGATCGCGTGTGTCACGGGTGTGTTCGTGCCGTGCTTGGGCGTCGTCCCTATGTGCACGTGCGAGGACGCGCCTCCGACTTGTTCGTGCAGTGGTGTATTGCAGTCCGCCGTTCACACGCATTCATTATCAGCTGTTCAGACGTAGCTCAGGTACCAACTTTTAATTTCAAAACCCGAAAAACACATAAAAACAAACATAAAACACCAAAAAACTTAAAAATTTGTTAAAATTCATTTAAAATCCAAATAAATTACAAAAAATCCTAAAAATTGTCCAACATTGCTGAAATCATTTGCACTATTTTTTAAAGTGGGAATTCAAGAAAATAAATTGCAAAAAATTCAAAACTTCAAAATTCTTTCAAAAATACATGCAAAGTAAGCGAAATTCATTAAAAATTGGCAAAATTCAAAAATATTTTTTAAAAAAATTCAAAAAAATTCACAAACCCCCTTGCCCCTTTTGCCAATAATTTTTCACTTGAAAATGCTTCCATAAATGGCAAAAGTATCATTTGAAGCCAAAACCCTAATTTTAATACCTCACCTCATGAAAATTCATTTTAAATTTCAAAAATAAGCTGAAATTTTGTGGATAAATTCAAACACATTGTTGACACTTGTTGGATTGTTGAAATCCCACCATTACACTTCACAACATATTCATGTGTCCTATATCCCGTTTTAATCATTTTTTAAAAAAAGAACAAAGAAAAAAATACATAAAATACAAAATATAAACACACCTAAATCACAATTTAAAAAATAAAATAACAATTTCACCCAAACACTAATCAACATTAATTATACCATATGTGATCCCCTTAATATTGCTTTGCTATTTATTTAATTTAAAAAAAACACTAAGGTGCTTTATGTTTTTCAATAAGTGGTTTTTGCTTTTTTTATTGGATTCCTTGCATTTGGGACTACTCAATGCGCCTTAGTCTCTTGCATACACACCCCTATTAGGTATCTATTTTTTGTGCTTTATTTATTTCTATCATCCCTTAATCACAGTTAATCGTTAAAATGAACTATATTCACCCACTTTTTCACGCGTGCTCATGCTAAACACACATTTTTCTAATAACTTAAGATCGACCCGCCGTTCACTTTGCACGCGCTACGTGCAATTCAGAAGCACTTTATTTTTAAATAAAAAATAAACCAATCATCACAAAAAAGCATGCACTGGCAAAAAAGTGCTCCACATCACCATTAATTTTTAATTAATGAATATGCATTTAGAGACCCTACTCGGGGTATCGCAGTCCAGGTTTCGTTTAAGCATCGTTTCATCTTAATAATTTGTAATTAAATTTTAAGAAAAAATTGCTTTTTTCTTATTAAGGTTTATAACCTAATAAAATTTCAACCATTGTTAATAATTTCTTAAAATAAACCCTTCATTAAAACCATTCCCCTCACTGTACTTTTTTTTCCTTTTTTAATAAACACGCTTTGTGGGATGGGCAGGTATAGTCTTTTAAGCTAAAATTATTGGTCAAAGTTATGGTTAGGTCCTGATTAGGTTTTTAAGGTATAATGGTTTGCTTGTGTAATACGATTACGGGTGCGCTTTGTAGTTTTTTTTCTTTTTTGCCTGATACGGGGTCTTGGGTGACTGTTTGTTGCATAGCATGAAGTTTTCAGTCGCATATGTGTAGAGGTCATGCTGAATTTTTTCTAGGATGTGGGTTGTTTGGGGTGGTCAATTGGTTAGTTACATCTATGTGTGTGCTTCTTTTGATCGATTTATTTTTTATAGCTATTTTGTTGTTTTACAGGCATTCTTTGTGATTGTCTGTGATTGTGGTGTGTGTGTTCTCCATCTTAATGGTGCCCCACACTCCTCCTCCTATCCAGTATGTCCCGTTGATCAGTAGGGATTATTCTTCTCTACTAGCTTTTGGGCCTATAGCGAAAGCAAGCCTTGCAACTTTCGTGGCTGCTTCACTCCCTTTGATTCCAAACAATCCAACCCTATGTGATGAGTTTCTTGCATCATACAGTAAGAAATCGGGTTTGGTTCGTGGAACTTCCATGGTATTGACACCTAAAGGGTTGGGGAAGGCTTTGTCTCTTCCCTACAAAGGAGAACCCTTTGTTACATCCATACAATTATTCTCCAAAGATAAGATTGTCAAGCTATTACAGAAGCAAACCAAAGAGGTTCTGGATGTCAAGAAGGTGATTAACACTTTAGGAGTGTCTTTTGTCATGATCACTGATCCTCTCTGGAAGCTAGTCTACCAATTTCTCCAAGACAGGTTTATGCCTTATGCCTGTCAAAATACCATCTCACTATTCGTCCAAAGAGCTCTTCACAGCTTCCAGGACGGTGTTAAAAGGGGTTTCCATTGATTGGAGTACTTACTTGCTTACGAAGATGGACCAACATTTTTTCAAAGTGACCAGAGGGAATGTCACAAATGTCACTTATGGTTCCTATTTATATATGCTTTCTTGACATATTCCGGCCTTAAGAAATGTATGCTACCACCTCCTCCATCTGATCCAGTTCCTCCCCCTCCACCTTCAGAGGATTCCGAACCTATTGACATAGAGGATCTTGATTCCCCTCCTCCATTGGTCATTCAGCGGAAGCGCTTGAAGTGTGTGGCAGATAAAAATCCCCCAGTCGTTCCTTCAGTACAAGTTCTTGCTGCCTCTGGAAGTGACCTCCCTGCCTACCTCACATGTAACAATTTATTCATGGCCCATCAAGAGGGTTCTTTGGAAATATTAGTTCCTTCGCTGAACAGTTTAGTGTCAAGGGATGCCATTCATTTCCTTTGTAACGACATCTAGAGCTCTATTGAACTCTCAGTGACAGCTTGTGTTCAACAATTATATGTTTCTTTCTATGAAGAATTGATGCAATCCAAAGACCAGTTGCATAAGGCAACCACAGAGTTAGCCTCTACCAAAGACACTCTTGCCATTATGTTTAAGTAGATGGAGTAGCAGACACAAATGATTGAGACCCAGAGAGATGAAATATCTTCTTTGAAGATTCAGTTTTAGCAGAAGCTCAATTAGAGGTCATTAAAGTCTCGGAGGAGAAAGAGAAAATGTCTAAAGAAGCTCAAGAGTTTAAGATTCTTTTAGATACAAACCTATCAGCTTTGCAGACTGCTCATAATACATTGGAATCACAAGCTTCCTGGATTAAGCAGTTGCAGGACCAACTGGCACAGTCACAGTCCATTCCTCCAAGCCCCAATGTTCCTATGATTCCTTCTATATCTCAACAGGACTTGGCAATTCTTTAGAGACATGCCACATTATGTCCGTTGTTTCAAGATAAAGTGGAAAGATTGCAGTCTAGGATGGATTTGTTATGGTCTACATTTGAGCACTTTCAGGAGTATGTTCCTCCGAACCATTCCTTCTTTGTCCACTATCAGTTGTTGCAGAAGTTGGCCTTCTATATGAAGCTTTCAACGATGGATCTTCCTCTTCCAAAGGATGGTTGGAGTGGGGCTTGGTCTTTTGATTTACTGACAGAAGTTGTCTGTATGGTTTTTGAAGATTCTGTGATGACAAATACCATGTTGCCGTCTTGCATGTATCTACGAGGAGATCTGTTAATTTCAGATGATGTAGATTTGGCTTAGTATGTGGGGGATGTGGTTTTGCAAGCTACCTTATATGTCAACTATTTGGAGTTGAGGATAGATGACATGTTCTAGTGTTATTCTTTAAAAGTGGCTACTTTCCCTGACACTTCATGGCATTCAATGATTGAATCTGTGGTCCTGAACCAATGTCAGAATACAGCTTCTACATATGTGCAGAGCACTAACCAACTGAGGGTGGATCTCCTAGCTTATTTCCAAGAACCATCCATTTAATTCATCCTTCTTTGATGCCTACCATAGACTATCTGTTTTAGGTCCCTCTATTACTAGCCTATTGTACTATCAACAAATGGCCCATCGCTATGATACTTATCTTTCTCTTTATAAATCCAACTCAGCAGCTCTCTTACCTCTCCTTTTCCAACCTCAGGGTTTTCCTCAAATTCCTATGTTTACCTATTGTTCTTTCATTGAAGATCGAGTATTTTCCTGCCCTTCTCCATCTATTCATATACCTTCTACTTTTCCTGCTTATCAATTGACACCTTTCCTAACCGATTCACTTAAATTTTCAGCCACTCCTTCTTTAACTTATTCCTCCTTTTATGATTTTGCCTACCCATCTCTTCATCCTCTTTTATTTATTCCTCTTCCATCTCCTGCCACTTCTATTTCTCAACCCCCTCAGTTGGTTAGTGGGTACAAAGGATTTGATTAGCAGATTCCAAGAAGAAGAGGATGGAACTCAACTAATTCTCTCACGGGACCATAGATTAATTGGCCATTAATTCAAGGGGACTAGACAACTGCTAGTCAAGCATAGAAGAATTACCTCCAATTTTCTCACCAATATTCACAATCTCCAGATCCTTTAGTGAGATTGATAGCCCATTTTGCTTGGTATTTAGCATATATACATAGGCATTCCCATAATGATCAAAAGGCCATTCCAAAGCTTTGTATGAATGTCAATGTGAACATTGATTCCCAACAGTTGGATGTCCTATATTTTCATGCCATATGTCTACCTAACAGATACCTTGTTTTGCTAGAAAGGATGTGATGCCTTCGGTTCTTTCAAAATCCTCCCAAGACATTTGTGGATGAATCCTTCTCCATGGATCGTTTTCGTAATCACCAAGCCTTCAAAAGGGATCACCTTCATCGATGCCTTTGCAATGTATTTTGGATGATTCTTAATTATATATATCTCTCTTTTTGGAGGTGTCATTCAGATGGTTGTGTTTGTGTGTGTGTTGTAATAATTTGTATGTGATGAGTTCATGCTGGTTGAATAACTCGTTCGAGAGCTCTCTTTTCAACTATTGATGGTGGTGGTGGATGGCAATCCTATGATGGAAAGCTGAAGAAAAACCTCTTATATCCTTTACAAGTTTATTATGACTTTCAATTGATTATCAGATGTGTTAATGAATAACAAAGTTTTTCTTTAGAAGTATTTTTTCTAGAAATACAGGTGATAAGTTGGGGTCGTGGTTTGGACAGATTGTTGAAGATACTACAGAAGATTAAATTGAGCTCTTTAGTGAACTTATATTTTCCTTAGGTCGCGAGGACGCTTCCTTTCTAAGTGTGGGGATATGTTGAGAGTGGAAAAAGACTGAATTTTTGATTGATTTTTGTTGTTTTTGAGGTCTGAATGATTTTTTTAAAATTGATTTAGAGTGATATATGGTTGTTAATGGAAGCGTTTGAGAGTGTTTTGGATAATATTGATTATTTTTTGGAAGTTCATGATGATTTTTAGTGGAAATATGAGGCTCTCTGATGTTCTGATAGGTTCTGTTGAGGTTCTGATTGGTTCTGCTACCTTCTGTATAGCTTGTGTTTTGTTCTGATTTTCTTTTGTATGAAGCATGGATTGATGATTGATGAAGGTTGAAATATTTTGAAAGCCTATTGAATAGTTTTTGATAGTTTGGAATGGTTTTAGTATGAGTTATGAGGATTTGATGTTCTCTGATGACCTTCTATAACCCTCTGTAAACTTTCTATAGAGCCTTTGTCTTTGCTCTGTCTCTGCTCTGTATCTACTCTGTTCCTATTCTATACTGTTCTGTAGATCTTCTGTAAGTGTTGTGTGACTTTGGGAAAGTTTTCTAACTTTTGGAAACGATTTTGGGAAAGTTTTCCTAACTTTTGGAAATGATGAATCTAAGTTCAAAAGAGCTAAAACAAATGAAAAAAACAGCTGTTAAAGACTAAAGAGAAGTCTGGAGTGATAGTGACAGTAGTGAGCAATGAAGAGACACTATAGTGGCTCTGGTGCCTCTTCACATCAGACATACCTCTTGGGAGGTGCATCCACGACCTAAGAAGGATTATTGAGAGTCATTATTAGAGTATTATAGTGAGGATATGATGTACTCTTAAGAGAGAGAGAGAGAGAGAGCTAGAGATAGCCAATTTCTATCAAAACAGTGTAACTGTATATGAGAGATCAAGAGAGAACTATGAAGACATTGAAGATGAATACTATGTGATTGATTTCCATTCAAAAATGGTGTATTCCTTTATGTTCATTGTTCTATTGATGGATTCTATGAATATGTTGAAGATTATGGTTGATTCTATCAAATCCGTGGGAGATATCTACTATGATGCTGCATGAAGATTTGATGTTTTCTTTGTTTTGGTCATCAAAAGAATGAAATAAAAGCTTGTTGATGTCACAAGATAGATTTTCTTGTAGTAGAATCCCTTTTTCCTTTGTGTTTCTCTTGGGGCTCCAAGTTGGCAACCCTTCGTAGGTGACCTAAACCTGTCACATTCCAAGTACCAAATAACAAGAGGGAACTCCAAGAGATTCTGGAGTATTTGATTGGCAAGCTAGCTGGCAATCTAGCAACAAACTTCAAGCCACTCCAAGATCTGTTAGACAAACCAAGGTGGCAATGGACCAGGATGCATGACTTAAACCTCATGTACAATTGGGCCCTAGTCCCCAATCAGAGACAAGAGATATACCAAAACCTAGGAGACGATGAGTAGTTCGATGAAGATGACTCCAATGACAAGTACGAAGATTGTCATTCTTTCAATGAGACAAAAGTGAGGGTGAGATAGACATGGTGGAATACGACATTGAGGGACAAGAAATAAAACAGATATGAGAGGACTCCAAGCCACAGAAAAAGAGTGTCTTTAAGATAGAGCGAGGGGTCATGCGCATGGATTGTGACCGTGCTTGGTTGGAACACATAAGAGCCATAGATTTCGATTAAGTAGGCCTAATCCAAGCAGGTATGATACCAGTGCTTAGAACAAAGTCACCCTCTAAGCTGTGACCGCCAGGAGAAACAACCTCTTCTAGCAAAAATGGCGAGTTTGATTTTGAGTCGAAAGCAAGCTCAGATAGTGGCCCAAAAAATACCTAGACCATCCAAGACCAGACGTACCAAGGGGGACCTACTGTCCACCTGAGGCACAAACAGTTGAAGAAAGAAAGGGAAAAACAGCCTAGGGACATGCAAACAGAAGAGCAAAGAAAGCTGCAAGATCTCCCGAAGAGATTTATGAAATTCAAGAAGGGTGACAGGGTAGTAATCCTATTGGGTGCCAAATGCCAAGGGCAAATGAGTGAACCCATTGAGGGACCGGCCAAGGTTAAGGAGGTGAACCTAGCACAGGAAGGGGAGACACCCTGACTAGTCTTTATGACCGATGACTTGACTGAGGAAGAGGAGGTAAGTCTTGTTGCTCTCTTGCAAGAGTATATAGATGTGTTTGCTTGGTCCTTAGAAGAGCTTAAGGGGGTAGATCCGAGTGTAGTGACTCATAGCATACCCATGACGCCAAACGCAACGCCAATCAAGCAACGATCGTACCCGATGAATCCAAAACATTCTCATGTAGTCAAAGAGGAGATTGACAAGCTTATGAGAGTAGGATTCATTTGCGAAATTGAGCACACAAACTGGGTGTTGCCCATAGTCATTGTGATGAAGAAAAACATAAAGATTAGAGTGTGTGTCAATTACAAGAAGGTGAACATTGCCACTAAGAGAGACAACTACCCATTGCCATACACCGAGCACATGCTCGAAAGAGTGGCTGGCAAAGAGGCCTACATCTTTCTGGACAGCTTCTCTGGATACAATCAGGTGCAAGTGCATCCTGCCAACAATAAGATTGTCTTTGCCACTGAGTGGGGAATCTTTATTTACATAGTCATGCCCTTTAGGTTGACTAATGCCCCAACCGCCTTTCAACGCCTCATGTGCACCATATTTAAAGACATGCTTCGCAAGGAATTGGAAGTCTTCGTGGATGAATTGTGTGTTCGCTTTGTTGAGATGACAAGCTCAACACATGCAGACATTAATGATGGACCGCTTGGTTAGATGGGTCCTCACGTCTACACATAGCACATCGGTGGTCATTATGACTCTCACATGGCCACTGACTCATTGCTTATTATATTCAGGTTGTTACATCTATTTACAACTAGCATAGTTATAGTGCCAGTCAACTAGTGTAGTTGGTTATGCATTGTTTGACTTAGTAGGTTACTTTCCTTTACGTTGTATCTTATCTATACTTTGTGTACATTGTAAAGTGTGTGGAAGAAGAAGAAGAAACCAGTAAAAAAAACGTTTTGGCCTCCATCTCTCTTCTTGTCTCTTGAGTGAGCTTCTCCTTGTGCATTCTGTGTGTGTTCGGCGCAGCATCTTGAGCAAGTCCCCCCACCACACGATTCTTGATATGGTATCAGAGCTGTGCCACTGATTAAGGCTGGGTTTGAAGGCTAAAGCAAAGGAGAGCAGCCAAGGATTCGAGCAAGTAAGAAATGGGTAAGAAGCTCTTCCATTCTCTACTTCTTCTCTTGAACAGTGCCTGTGAAGGCACCAGAAGCAGGGCAGAGCAAAAATCTCAAATTGCAGTGAGATTTGGTGTGCACAAAGAGCGCTGTGTACTCTACAAATGGGCCCTTTAGGGCTTTCCCACTGCTACTTTGGAAATTTGAGGTCATTTCAGGCCCCGTTTTAGACTCACAAGGTTGCGGACAACAGTTTGAGGTATCCTGCAATTTCAGCAATGTCTGCCGTATACAGGTGCACAGGTTACAGATTTTAGATCTGTAAGTTCAGAGGTGTTTACCAGCGAATAAACACAAGGTTTATCTGCAAACTGGTTGTAGATTGCATATATAGAGGAAAGGGATGAAATTTTTCTCACCATGTTTGTTGAGCAGACAGTGAAAAAGGCTATCTGGTGTATTGTTGTGCACTACAGATCGAGGGTTGTAGAAGATTTACTTGCTGTTCAGTATTAGTTTTGTGATAATGGCAGAGAATAGTGGAAACCCCATCATTAAGAAGCTCGACAAGAACAACTACTCTTCATGGAAGTTCCATGTCACGAACTTCCTTATTGGAAAAGGCCTCTACGAGTTTGTTTCGGGTGAAGAAAAGGAGCCGGAGGTGAGTGATCCTCCAACTGTAGAAGAGACAAAGGTACGGAAGGAATGGAATGTAAAAGACAAAAAGGTCATGTATTGGCTGTCTGGAGTAATTGACAATAATATGCTGGGACATATTAGAAATGCAGAGAATTCATCTGCAGCTTGGAACATACTTGAAAGAATGTTTTTCGTAAATACAAAGGCATGAAAGATTCAACTCAAGCAAGAGTTGAATACATTAAAGAAAGGGAAGATGTCTATCAATGAATATTCACTGAAGGTAAGGAGCATTGTAGATGCCTTGGCAGCGATTGATGCAATGCCCGATGATGATGATTTGGTGTCGTCTACCTTGGGTGGACTTAACAATGAAAAGGTTTGGAAGTCTTTTGTAACTTCCATATATGTCAGAAAGCCATTTCCAGATTTCGATGAGTTGGTCTCCCTTATGATCACTGAAGAGATCAAGATGCAGAGTGAGACATCTGAAAAAAGTGGTGAATAGGTCCAAGCTCTCTACTCCAGTTCAGGAAGGGGACGTGGCAGGTCATCTTCAAGAGGTCGTGGTAGTGACAACCAACAAAATAGATTGAATCAGCAATTTGGTGTTATGCAGTTTTTAGGAGGTCGTGGTAACTTTAGAGAGAGGGGGAGATTTAGAGAAAGAGGTGGATGGCAGAACAGAGGTTTTAACGACTTTGGTATTGTGTGTCACTACTGTGGCAAAACAATTCATATTGTAGCCCAATGTTATGCTAAGAAAGATGATATTTGCAATGGTAAGTTGCAGCAAGGAAACTATGTAAGTTGCAGCAAGGAAACTATGCATCGTCTTCACGACAGAATGAAGACAAAAATGAACGTTTGTTTGTTATGCAGCATATGCTGAATGCTGTTACAGGAAAGGGAACACATGATGATGTTTGGTATGTTGATTCAGGTGCATCCAATCATATGACCAGCCATGCAGAATGGTTTGGAGAGATGCAGGATTTGCAAAATACAAGTTATGTGCAAACAAGTGATGATTCATGCCACCCAATTTCACAAATTGGAAAAGTTTCCTTGTCCTTGCATGATGGTAAGACAAAGAGTCTTTCAGATGTATTACATGTGCCATCCATTACAAAGAACTTGGTGTCAGTCGGTCAGATGGTAGAACAAGGGCTGCAAGTCAGATTTAATGCAAAGGGCTGCTTTGTAGAAGACTTCAATGACAAGTGCAGGTTGGTTGCAAAGGGAAGTAGAGTTGGACGTATATTTACTACTGGATGCTAGAATTCCTACTATAAATGCTACTATGTATGCTAAAGGAAAAGGTGTTGTTGCAGATATTGAAATTTGGCACAAACGCATTGGACATGCAAATGTACAAAGGCTGAAATTAATGCAGTCCAAAGGGTTGGTTATAGATTTTTCTACATTTAGAATTGCAGAATTTCATAAGGTATGCGAAGCATGTCAGTTTGATAAGCAGACAAGACAGCCCTTTTCACATGACAGAGATGTAAGCAGAAATATCCTTGATGTTGTGCATACAGATATTTGGGGGCCTACACAAAATGTATCTCTTGGAGGCAGTTCATACTTTGTCACGTTCATTGATGATTGTTCTAGAAAGCTGTGGGTATATTTTATGAAGGAAAAGAGTGAAGTGTTTGCGCACTTTAGAACTTTCAAGGCTGCAGTTGAAAGAGAAACATGCTTGAAAGTAAAGTGCTTGAGGTTAGATGGAGGGGGAGAGTACCTCTCGAATGAGTTCAGTGATTTTCTGAGGTCTCATGGGATAAAGAGATAGTTCACATGTAGGTATACCCCACAGCAAAATGGTGTTGCAGAAAGAAAAAATAGGCATATTGCAGAAGTTGCACCAGCATTAATGACTAAAAAGAATATGCCCAAACATTTTTGGTCTGAGGCTGTCCATACTAATGTCTACATTATGAATAGAACTCCCACAGCTGCAGTTCATGGGATGACTCCTGAGGAATGCTTTACTAAAAAGAAGCCTAATGTATCGCACTTGAAGGTATTTGGTTGTGTTGCATATGTTCATGTGGCAGATGAGCTACAGAAGAAGCTTGATCCAAAGGCAAAAAAATGTGTCTTTATTGGATACTCTTTAGAGCAGAAAGGGTAGCGTTGTTATAACCCTGTCACATATAAGTTTAGAGTGAGCAAGGATGTCATCTTTGATGAAATGAGCAGTTGGTATGCATCTAGTGGTGATGCATTGGATGATGATGATGATCAGGACACTCATGTACAGGCTGAAAAGCAAGAATCACGGACTCTTAGTGGACCAAAGACATCATTTGGTAGTCCTTGGTCTAGGAGACTAAGGAGTAGCTCTACATCTTTAGGTGCATCTAGTAGCACTACAGGTAAAGACAAAGGAAAGAATAAAGTGTCATATGGCATTGATGTAGTTCTTGAGGTGGCTTAGAGAACTTGGATGATGAGCTTGGTATTCCTTCTGTTAGGGCACTAGGTGTATAGAGAACTCATAGTAATGTAAAGGCTCCATTGAGTGATCCGGTGGTATGCAGATCTAGCAGGTCAGATACCATGTTAAAAGATTTGGTTTTGAAGGTTATGAGCTCACCATTATGCTTATATGGTGAAACTAGTTGAGGATGTTGAGCCCACTTGTTTTGAGAATGCAGTTGGTCATACTCATTGGGATGCAGCAATGGATGAGGAGATGGCTGCATTAGAGGCCAATAAGACTTGGGATCTAGTATCATTGCCGAAGGGAAAGAAAGCTATTGGATGTAAGTGGGTTTATAAGATTAAGCACAATCCAGATGGCTCTATTAGTAGATACAAAGCTAGGCTGGTTGCAAAAGGCTATGCCTAGACATATGGCATAGATTATGAAGAAACCTTCAGTCTAGTTGCTAGGATGACAATTGTCAGATGTGTGATTGCTTTGGCAGTAGCCAAAGGTTGGAGGTTATAGAAAATGGATGTGAAGAATGCCTTCTTGCATGGTGATTTGCAGGAAGAAGTGTATATGGATCAGCTAGTAGGTTATGAAGATTTAGAGCATCCCACGTGTGTGTGCAGGTTGAAGAAGGCACTCTATGGGCTCAAGCAAGCAACTAGAGCATGGTTTGAAAAGATCAGAGAGTATATTGTCAATATTGGCTTTTATGTTTCTAATGCTAATCACTCACTTTATGTGAGAAAGGGAGATGCAAGTTTGGTCTTCATAGTCATCTATGTGGATGACTTGATTATTACAGGTGATAGTGATAGTAGGATTGCTGAAGTCAAGGACTTTTTGAAGAAGTTTGAGATGAAGGATTTAGGTGAGCTAAGATACTTCCTTGGCATTGAGGTGATCGAATGTGATGATGGTATATGGCTGTCCGAAAGACAGTATGGCTTGGATATGTTGTCCAAGTATGGTACGATAGCATGCAAACCACTTTCAGTCTTGTTGGAGTAGAATGTAAAGTTGAGTGCTGATATTGGGGATGAGATAGAAGACCCTACTATGTTTAGGAGGATAGTGGGGAGTTTGATCTACATGACCATTACAATGCCAGAGCTACGCTGTTGATCTTGTGAGTTAGTTTATGCGTACCTAGAAAGCCACATTTGAATGCAGTCAAACGCATATTGAGATATGTGAAGTCCACATTACATTATGGACTTTTCTATGAGGCAGGTACAAATGTACAAGTGTTTGGATACACAGATACAGATTGGGCTGAAGATATACTAATGGATACATGTTCTCTCTTGGTAATGCAACAGTTACTTGGCTAAAAACCTTGTATTCCATGCTAGGACAAAACATATTGAGGTACACTACCACTTTGTGAGAGAGAAGGTGCTAGCATGTGAGATTGATTTGGTGTATTTCAGCACACATGATCAGATAGCTAACATCTTCACGAAGGCATTGGGTACAGAGAAGCTTCAAAAGTTTCAAAGCTTACTTGGAGTTGCAGAGATGTAGTTGTGATGGAGAGGTTGGGTCTAGCCATCCAGAAAGACAGCTCCACCCTTCTGAGAATGGCTGATGATAGTCTAAGACAACCAGAAGGTTGCGTTACTAAGGTCCATGTTACAGTTGCAAGTGTAGAATGTTTCTTGGACTTTAGGGTGATTAGATTTGCAGGACGTCCTAGCTATCAAGTTTTGCTAGGTAGGCCTTGGATCTTACAAACAGACTGTCAAGTTGATATACCCGCTGGTCGAGTGGTTTTAGGTAGAGGTGCTAATCGCTTACTCGAAGTCTCCTCAAAGTGAGAGAGCTCCTTTATCTTCTATTGAATTAGAGACAGCAGACGATCCATCTGTTAGTGAGACAACATCCAATGATGAATTTAAAGAGGGATCCACTATAGAGGATATCTATCAGATAACTCTAAATGAGCCAACAGAGCCGCAAGATAGGATAAGTGACGCGGATGTGATTGAGTTGGACCTTGGCACACTGAATGATTCGCGGCCAATTAAATTAGGTTCCATGCTCAGTTCAGCACAAAGGGAGGACTATGTGTCCTTGATTCAAGAATTCCGTGATATCTTTGCTTGGAGTTATGATGAGCTGAGAGGCATTCCTCCCAGCCTAGCTATTCATACTATTCATGTAAAAGATGGCAATCGTCATGTGCGTCAAAAAGTAAGGCGTATGCCTTTTGAATTGAGGGACGGTCTATTTGAGGAGTTACAGAAGCTAAGAAAAGCTGGTTTAATCTTCCTTGTACAATACACAGAATGGTGTTCACCATTGTTATCAGGAAGAAGAAAAATAACCAGATTCGATTATGTGTGGATTTTAGAGAGTTGAATAAGCAGACAGTTAAAGATTACTACCCGTTGCCGTTTATTGATCAGATTTTGGATCAATTAGCAGGTAGGGAAATATATTCATTCATGGATTGCTTTGCAAGATATAACTAGATGGCAATTGCAGAAGAGGACAAGTTGAAAACGACTTTTATTACTGTCTTCGGTACTTTTGCGTGCCATGTGATGGCCTTTGATTTATGCAATGCACCTAGATCGTGGCAACGAACAGCGGATAAGACCTTTGGTGACATCTTCCCAGATGAGTTGAAAGTATTTATTGATGACCTGGGGGCAGGGACTGTAAGGGAAAGGATGTTGGTTATCTTAAGGAAATGCTTTGAGCGCTACAGACAATTTTGTATCGCTCTTAACCCAGGGAAGTGTGTTTTTGGAGTGCCTTATGTGCTATTGTTAGGCCATGTGGTCAGTTCAGTAGGAATAGCAACTGACCCTAAAAAGATCAAGGTTATAGTTTCTATGAGCCCACCACGCACTCCAAAAGAGGTTCATAGCTTTCTGTCATCAATAGGGTACTATCGAAGGTTTATAAATGCCTTGGTAGAAAGAACATTGCCATTAATGAATTTATTATCCTTTAGTTGTTCATTTGAATGGAGCGACCCTTGTAAGGTAGCTTTCGAGGATTTGAAGTAGGAGCTAGTAAAAGCACCTATTTTAAAAGCACCTAAAAGAGGTGAGGTGTTCTATATATTTTCAACAGCCACTATGCATAGTATCACTGCTGTTGTTTAGCCCAAATCTGGGAGGAAAAGTGGTATCATCCGATAGCTTTTGCTAGTCAAAAATTGGGCATTTCAGAGATCAATTATACCTACATGGAGAAGTTGTGTCTTGCGATAGTCTTTGGGACTAAGAAATTCAAGCACTACATCCTCTATGAAAAGGTAGTGTTCTATACGAAGGCGAAAGGGTTGAGATTGCTTATGAACAAGCTACAACCGCCTGATCGTTTGGCAAAGTGGTTAATCACTCTGCAAGAGTTTGATTATGAGATTAAGAGTAAGCCACCAAGGTTGCAGGGTATTGTGGAATGCCTTGTGGATTTCGGGGAGTCGAAAGAGACTTTGGCTGAAGGAAGTGATATTGAGGCAATGTTAAAATTGATACAGCTTCTATCCCATCATGGTATGCTGCTATTACACATTATCTATCAACAGGAGAGATGGGAGCTGGTTTACCAAAGTTAGAAAAGAGAAAAATCAAACAACAGGCATTGAAGTTCTCCTTGATCTTCGCAGGGACACTATATCGGCAGGGCATTGATGATATCTATCACCGATGTGTGATGCCTGACGACGTTCCTTTCATCTTGGAGGAGTGTCATGACTCTGCATGTGGAGGGCACTTCGTGGGACGATTGACGGCGTAGAAAGCTTTACGAGCTGGATATTGATGGCCGTCCATCTTCCAAGATTCTTTTGAGTATGTTAAGAGATGTGATACCTATCAAAGACATGACAGTAGAGAGAATAGGAAACATCCACTTACGCCTATCATGGCTATCCTTCCATTTGAGAAGTGGGACATTGATTTTGTGGGTCCTATTACTCCATTGTCTACTACTTAGAAGAGGTACATCATAGTAGCCACTGATTATTTTACAAAATGGTCAGAAGCGCGGGCGACGAGGCAGGACAATGCAAAAGAGAATGCAAGTTCCCCTGTTAGAGCAGATTATCTCCCGTTTTGGTCCACCGAAAGAATTATGTCAAACCGTGGAACCATTTTTTGAATAAAGTGATTAAAAGCTTGGCTGAAGCTTGGCAAATCAAGCATAACAAAACGACTCCTTATAATCCGCAAGCAAATGGACAAGTCGAAAGTACTAATAAGCAGCTTGTGGGTATCTTGTCTAAGATAGTCTCCGAGAAAAAACGAGACTGGGACAGGAAGTTGTATGTGGCAGTATGGGCGTACAATACAACATTCAAGCGAGCTACCGGCCATACTCCATTTAAATTGGTTTATGGGGAAGAGTGTGTGTTACCCCTCGAGATTGAGTTGCCAACCATACGGTTTGCAATCAACCATTCTTTGGGAGATAAGGATTTCCTTTTTGAACGTTGTTGAGATATCGAGCTCCACTCGTGATACGCCAGGGTGACCGTTGTGTATTTATGTCACCGACTTGTCAGTTGCAAATGCGGTTGGTACACTGCCCCTGAATAATAGCTACATGATAGCTATCCTTATCTACTCTAGTTCGTGGCTTAGTTAGTATGCCACCTTAGTTAGTTGAGTTTGGTTTGAGACCCATATATAGGGTTCTTCTATTTCTTTGTACTTGAGTTCTTTTGGCTTACACAACTAAGAAGAGGAAAACTGTTTTCAGCCTCCACCCTTGTGTGTCTTCCCCCATTGTGCAAGCAAGAAAGCTTCAAGCAAGACTCCTTCCTTCTCTCCCACAATCTTGACATGGTATCAGAGCCTTGTTCGTGGTAAGAAGCTCAAGAAAGCAAGCCAAGCTCACGGTGTTCTGGTAAGAGGAGCAGTGTTGCTTTCATTTTCTGTTTTGGGAGTAGATCTCTGCAGGTAGCACAGCCGGAAAGTGCAGGAGTGTATTGTCTCAGGTTGAGACGCCCTTCGTAGTGAAGCAAGAGGGCAATATATGCTACGGGCAAGGGCTTTAGCCCTTGGCGACCTTGTTTTTTTTATTTGAGGCCATTTCGGGGCCTGTTTTGGAGGCGGAAGTTCTCTGCACGCACTCAGAAAAAGGCCCAATTTTATGCTGTGTAGCCACTATTCTACAGGTCGGTGAATAGTTACTGTAAAAATTGCATTGTATGCTTGTGCGTAGAGACGTTGGGAGTTACAGAATCATCCCTGTTTCCTGTTGATGCAAAATCGTCACTAGGAAGTGACTGTGTGGTCAAATACCACTTTCGCCAGTTTTGCAGATTTGCCCTTGTGAGGGTGAAGCTGAGTTTTTGCAGTGACAAAATTTTTCGCAGTGTTCTGTAATGGCGTCTGATTCTCTTTCACAGATTGTAACTGAAAAGCTTAACAAGAACAACTTCCAAGCATGGAAGTTTAGAATGACGAATTTCCTTATGGGAAAAGGATATTGGGAATTTGTTGCAAGAAATGAAGAAGAACCAGTTCTTCCTGATGTTCCCAATCAACAGCAAATGCAGGCATTCAAAGCATGGTATGAGAGAGCCAGGAAAGTTATGTACTGGCTGTCTATCAGTATTTCAGACTCTATGATTGTGCATATTCAGGATGCAAGTACGCCAAAGGAGGCATGGGATACTCTGTCAAAAATGTATAGCACAAATACGCAAGCCAGGAAAATGCAGCTCAAGCAAGAGTTGCATAACGTGCAAAGAGAAAGTATGAGCATCAATGACTACCACATGAAGGTGAAGAAGATTGCATATACACTTGCTTCCATTGGGTCGCCAGTGGAAGATGATGATTTAGTTTCTGTGACCTTGAATGGTCTAGGAAAGGATTATGCGCAGTTTCGGACATCCATTTCCGTCCGTGAAAGATTTCCTGATTTTGAAGAGTTGATTGCTCTTCTAATTTCTGAGGAGCAGAGAAATGGTGGTGCATCTTCTTCAGGAGGAACTTCAAAAGAAGCTGTCTTCTACTCAAATGCTGGAAGAGATAGAGGCAGAGGTAGAGGAGGCCGATTTGGAGGCCGTGGTAGAAATCAGAATATGCAGCAAACTCAAGAAAACCAGTCCTATGGAGGAGGACGTGGTAACTCTAGAGGCAGGGGGAGCCAAAGAGGTCGTGGTGGATGGCAAAGAGGCCAAAATGCAAACAGTAATGTTGAATGCTACTATTGTGGTAAAATGGGTCATATGGCTAAAGACTGCTATAAAAAGCAGAATGACATCATGAATGGAAAACTGCAACAAGGAAATTATGCATCTTCTAGTAGACAGGGTGATGATAGAAATGAGCATTTGTTTATGGTGCAGCACATGAACAATTCTGTGACAAATGCAGAAGAAAGCAACGATGTGTGGTATGTTGACTCAGGTGCATCAAACCACATGACAGGTCATGCAGAATGGATAGAGGATGCAAGGAAAATGGAAAAGCCAGGATTTGTGGAGACTGGTGATGATACTGCACATCCGATTGTGCAGATTGGAAAAATTCCTTTGTCTATGCAGGATGGGAAAAAAAAATACCTGTCCGATGTATTTCATGTCCCGAATATCACCAAGAATCTAGTTTCTGTTGGTCAAATGGTTGAACAGGGCTTGCAGGTCAGATTTAATCCTCATGGATGCTTTGTTGAGGATATGAAAAATAAAGGTCGCTTGATAGCAAAAGGAAAGAAAAAGGGCAGAATGTTTACATTGGATGCAGACATGCCTGAATTGAGTGCATCAATGTTTGCACATGGGACCGGTGTAGTTGCAGATATTGATATCTGGCATAAACGCATTGGTCATGTTAATGTACAGTGACTTAAATCAATGCAGGCCCAAAACATTGTTGCAGGATTGCCTAAATTCAAGGTTGCAAAAATGCATAAGGTATGTGAAGCCTGTCAGTTTGGAAAACAGGCAAGGAAACCATTTCCTAGACATGTTCAAGAGAGTAAGAAGCCATTTGAATTAATCAACTCTGATGTGTGGACTACTAAAGCTGCATCTCTTGGAGGCTGTCATTATTTTGTCAGTTTTATTGATGACTACAGCAGAAAAGTTTGGGTGTATTTTATGAAAAAGAAAAGTGAAGTTTTTGGGCATTTCAAAACTCTTAAAGCTATGGTTGAAAAAGAAACAGGCCTGCAAGTAAAATGCATAAGGTCAGATGGAGGGGGAGAGTACCTCTCAAATGAGTTTGCAAGGTTCCTACAGGAGCATGGCATAAAGCAGCAATATTCATGCAGTCATACCCCACAGCAAAATGGAATTGCAGAAAGAAAAAACAGGTATATTGGAGAGGTATCTCGTGCCATGCTTAATGAAAAAGACCTGCCGGATTTTTATTGGGCTGAAGCAGTTGCTACAGCAATCTACATAATGAACAGGACTCCCACTACAGCAATACATGGAATGACTCCAGAGGAGAGGTATACTGGTAGGAAACCAGATATTTCTCATTTGAAAATTTTTGGTTGCATTGCCTATGTACATGTGCCAGATGAGTTGAGATCCAAGTTGGATCCAAAAGCTGAGAAGTGCATCTTTATTGGTTACTCTCTGTAGCAAAAAGGGTATAGATGCTATAACCCTTCTACTCGTAAGTTTATAGTGAGCAGAGATGTTGTTTTTGATTAGATGAGTAGCTGGTATAAACCAGTAAATGTGATTGATGATGTAGATGCACAAAATGGTAATGCTGCACAGAATTCACAGCAGTAGTCACAAAATATTAGTGGACATGGAGCGTCCTCTAGCAGTGGTTCACATTCTTCGCCATGGACAGGCAGATTGAGATCAGGAGAATCTTCTGAAGGCAACGCAAATAGTGGTATGCAGGTATCACGAAAAGGAAAAGAGAAGGTAGATCAGCCCATGTTTGATGTGAATGCAGGTCACTCTTATGTGGATGGTGAATCCAGTGGCTCAAAACAGAGCATTGATGATGAGTTGGGTATTCCTTCTATTGTTACACCTGGAGTAAGGAAGACCAGGGATGTTTTGAGAGCACCTGGAAGTGAACCCACTTTGCGCAGGTCTACCAGAGTTAGGTATCCTGTGGATAGGCTGAAATATGATGGATTTACAGCCATTCACTATGCATATATGGTCAAGGTGATACAAGAACCAGAACCCACTTCTTTTGAGCAAGCCATGGGAAAAGAAAAATGGGAGAAAGCCATGGATGAAGAAATGGATGCCTTGGAAGCAAATGCTACATGGGAATTGGTAACTTTGCCTAAAGGTAAGAATGCAATTGGCTGTAAGTGGGTTTATAAGGTGAAGCACAATGCAGATGGTTCTGTGAACAGATACAAGGCAAGATTAGTGGTCAAGGGGTATGCACAAACATATGGCATTGACTATGAAGAAACATTCAGTCCGGTTGCAAGGATGGCAACCGTAAGAGCAGTCATTGCTATGGCTGCATCAAAGGGATGGTCTTTACATCAGATGGATGTAAAGAATACCTTCTTGCATGGTGATTTGCAAGAAGAGGTCTATATGGAGCAGCCACCAGGTTATGTGCATGCTGTTCATCCTGAGTTTGTTTGCAGGTTGAAGAAAGCCTTGTATGGCTTGAAGCAAGCAGCTAGAGCATGGTCTGACAAGATAGGACAGTATCTTGTCATTATTGGCTTTCAGATTTCCAAGGCAGATTTCTCACTTTATGTGAGAAAAACAGAGAAAGGTATTATGCTACTTGTCATTTATGTTGATGATTTGATTATGACAGGTAACAGTGATGAATATATCCTTCATGTGAAAATGCTATTGAAGCAGAAGTTTGAGATGAAGGATTTGGGAGAGCTGCGTTATTTCTTGGGCATTGAGGTGATTAGATCACCAAGTGGGATACAGCTCTTGCAGAGGCAGTATGGATTGGACATGCTGTCCAAATATGGGATGACAGGCTGTAAGCCTATTTCAATTCCTTTGGAGCAGAATGTGAAGCTGAGCACAGATGCAGGTGAGCTTCTGGAAGACCCTACTATGTACAGACGCATAGTAGGAAGCTTGATTTATATGACTATTACCAGGCCAGATTTGAGCTATGCTGTTGGATTGGTAAGTCAGTTTATGCAGGCTCCAAGGAAACCACATTTGGATGCGGCTAGATGCATACTCAAGTATGTGAAGTCCACATTGCAGTATGGACTATTTCATGAGACTGGGATTCAGATACAGTTGCATGGATACACTGATGCTGATTGGGCTGGTAGTATTTCTGATAGACGATTTACCAGTGGATATGTGTTCTCTTTTGGGAGTGCTGCAATCACTTGGAGCACCAAGAAACAGCCTACAGTTGCCTTGTCGAGCACAGAGGCTGAGTACAGGGGTGCAGCAATGGCTGCATGTGAGGTAGCTTGGTTGCATAAGCTACTTTATGATATGCATCAGTCTACAGATGGGCCAGTTGTCATTTATTGTGACAACATGAGTAGTATACACTTGGCAAATAACCCAGTCTATCATGCTAGAACAAAGCACATTGAGGTGCATTATCACTATGTGCAAGAGAGGGTTTTACTAGGTCTTATTGATCTAGTTTATGTCAGCACAGAGGATCAGGTAGCTGACATATTCACGAAGGCATTGGGTGCAGAGAAGCTGCGCAAGTTCAGAGACCTACTTGGTGTGCAGGAATTGGGATTGAGCTCGAGGGGGAGTGTTGAGATATCGAGCTCCACTCGTGATACGCCAGGGTGACCGTTGTGTATTTATGTCACCGACTTGTCAATTGAAGATGCGGTTGGTACACCGCCCCTGAATAATAGCTACATGATAGCTATCCTTATCTACTCTAGTTCGTGGCTCAGTTAGTATGCCACCTTAGTTAGTTGAGTTTGGTTTGAGACCCATATATAGGGTTCTTCTATTTCTTTGTACTTGAGTTCTTTTGGCTTACACAACTAAGAAGAGGAAAACTGTTTTCAGCCTCCACCCTTGTGTGTCTTCCCCCATTGTGCAAGCAAGAAAGCTTCAAGCGAGACTCCTTCCTTCTCTCCCACAATCTTGACAAACATTTCATGACTATAGCCCACCTGGATGAGCTGAAGTTGCAAATCTTATTACACCAGGAGGTGGCTAAACGTCGCATGAAGTAGTTGCACGATCTTAGAGCGAAGAAATATACCTTTAAAAAATGGCAATTAGTCCTCTACTATGATGCGCGTAGGGAGTTGTTTCTAGGGAAGCTGGAACCTAAATGGGATGGTCCCTATGAGATTGTGAGGCTCGGGAAAAATAGGTCTACGGCCCTATTAGCTGATCTACAGGGAGTAGAGTTTAAAAATAAGGTTAATCTTAATAAGATTAAACCTTATTATTTCTAAGTATGCTAATATAGAGAAATGCATTGCAGGTCCATGATGTTGGGGATGATTTGAGACCTACAAAAGAGCTTAAAGCCGGTTGATGGGGCGGTTAATTCCTTATTTGAAGCACCAATATCTAGAGCATAGATACCATCAGGGGAAACTCATCTGGTGAAGCAAAGGGTACAAAGTGATTGAGCAAGAAGATGGAACCTTTGTATTGGAGATCAAAGTCTTCTGCCCATCACTGCTTGCAACTATTGATGAGTATCCCTGTTGAGTTTAATGAAGAAGGTGGGATGGAGCAGTCCGTTCATCCTCTTAACATGCTAAACTTTGATTATCATAATTACGAATAGAGGAGTTCGTGATGGCGGGCTGTGTAAATCCATTGTGGATGTACACAATATATTTTGACGGAGCGTCCAGGGGCCCTAATAAAAAAGGGAGTGTTGGAGTAGTAATCTGAGATCCCCGACGTAGAGTTACAATGAAGTTAGCTGCTTATCTCGGGGTAGGATTCACTAACAATATGGCGGAAAATAAAGCCTTGATTATGGGACTGCATATTGCCAAACAAGGTGGTATTCGTCGGTTGTTAGTAAAAGGGGATTCCCAGTTGATCCTGAATCAGCTAGATGTGACATACACAGTGCGGAATCCCATTCTTTGTATGTATCATCGGATTGCTATGACCCTACTTGAAGAGTTTGAGAGAGTGTCTTTTCAGCTAATTCCATGTTACTGGAATCAGTTTGCGGATTCACTAGCAAATATTGCTTATGAGGAAGACCTCTTCTTCAATTGTGGTCCTAGTTTGGATATTGTTATCAATGATGAAACATGACCCGGTTGCTTGTGGGGAATGTTATCAGAGTATGCAATATATGGCAGACGATGGTTGATATGGGTGATGCAAAGAGTAGCCGAGACCAATCTACCGTTATTATCTTGGACCCATAGGTTGATTAGACAACATATTATGCGTACGCCTCTTGCTATATATCCAGGAGGAATGGGTCATAACCTTATGCATTTAGTTTAGGGCTATGAGCCCTGTGTTTTCCTCCTTGGGAAGGAGCCTATTATTGTATATCTGGATTCTTTCGAGGAGGGATGTGTAGGTGCTATTTTACTTTATTTCATTAGGCCAAGAGGGCTCGTTTTGGGAGATTTTGAATGTTTTATTTCGTTAGGCCAAGAGGGCCGATCAAGTTTTGTAGTGAAGTGCTTTATTTCATTAGGCTAAGAGGGCCAGTTGTCTATTTAGTGCAGGTGTGGTTAATGGTTTCTTGTTTTAGTTTTGTGCTAGATATGTTTGAAGAAGAGCTTGGAAGGAGCCTTTTGTTGCGTGGAAGCTTCTCGTGGCCCTATCCAAGTGATATCTCTCCTTTATGAGTACTGTGGTTGTTGTGCTATATGTGTTTGTGTGCTTGTAAGGGATTTTTCTTTTCTTGTTGGGGACTGGCGTCCAAGGCATGAAGTCCCAGGTTTAGGTTTAGTGTGTTTGAGGGAGGTCTGAGTAGTCATTGCCTCCTGTAAAGACATTGCCCGACATCGAAAGACCTGTTTTAGAAGGGAGTCCTAGTGACTCTGTTCTGCTAGCCTGCTAGGCAGTCGTTCTAGGAGTTCTTGCTCAGTTGTGAAGCAGTTAGAGAAGCTTGCTAGAAGAAAAAATAATAATGATGATAAAGGAAAAGAAACTTTGAATATCTTAAAAATAATAAAAATATACAAAGGTGTGTAAAAAGGGGTTCTAACCCCTATCAAAGAAAAGAAAAGAAACAAAAATTTATAAGCAGTTGATCATCGCCTTGCGATGGCCTGGTAGGTTCCTGGGGACGAGTCAGACCCGAGGCCGATGCCTTGTCTTCCTAGGGGTGGCATCTTGCTAGAAAAGAAAAAATTAAGGAAGGTTGGAGCGAAGATAAAAGTGAGCATTAAAAAAGGATTAAGTGTCGCCTTGCGAGAGCTTGGTAGGTTCTTAGGTACTGAGACAGGTCCTAAGGCCGATGCCCTTATTCTCCTTGGGTCACTATGCTCACCTCCCTCCTTCTTACATGCCTAAGTATGTCAATAAAATAAAAACCCTAAAAGAAGAAATGTGCTGACAGGAAATACCTCTTGATCAAGCTATAGAAGTCCTCGCCTAGTAGGAGCTCCTGGTTGTGTTGTCCTTAGTTAGGTAGGTAGTTCAGACCACCACTTAGGGCAACCTCTTTAACAGTTCTTTTTAGTTTGGCCGTGTTGGAGCAGTTGGTTAGTGACTAGCTTTGGACCTCCTATCAGATTATGCTAGGCCTACTCCTTGTGGATGTCATGCCTTGGTTTTGTCAGGGGGTAGGGTGAGCATTGTGTTGTGTTTAAGTGTGTATCTATTTTGTATCAACTTGATGCATCCTTTGGTTATTTTGTGCAGATCTACTGTGGGATTCAACGTGCTGAGTCACCCTATCCCGTGGTCGCCAATGAGAGCGGAGTTTTGATTCCAAGAACTGCTTAAAAATAGCTAAAATTTACGAATATCAAGGGAAAAATATTCAACGTCGAAGCGGCAGCTCCAGCTAGGACGATTTTAAGCGTCAAGTGCTTAAAAGGTACCCAAGCGACACTTGTTGATTTTTGATAAATTTTCAGACTGACGTGCGGGTTGTCAGGAGTTACCGACCAATGCGGGACGTCAAGCTGGATGCGCAGAAATTTACAGCACTCGATTTGGACACCGGACGAGAAAATGGCCACAAAATGGTCAAGATATGAAAAGGTGGACACTTGGGAGGCCAAAAATTGGGCATGCCTTTTGAGTTTGGACCCTCTCCCCCAAAATTTTATGCACCTCTTGATTAAAAAACGTGGAGAGAGAAGGAAGACATGGTGTGATCAAGAAATGGCGCATTTTTCGCTCTCTCTCCTCTCTCATCGTGATTGTGGGCTGTGAGTACCCCATGGAACAGACATTGGGGCTGATCTTCTCCTTCTTGGCTGATCTTATCGCCGCCCTTCACCCGTACAATGGTGGCCTCAATGGAGATCTCCGATTTCAATCTTTCTCTCTCCTCCCTCTCTCTCCCTTAAGGGGCTGTTCTTGTGTGAAAGAAGACAATGAAGAATGGTGGAGGAAAGCTTGTCCGGATGAGATCGGATTGCTTCCGAATGGATGAAGACATGAAGAGTGCTGTTCTTGAAGATGTTGAGCATTAAATGTATACTGAAAATCAGTCCCGTAATCAAGACCAAGAAACCGAGATCTGAAAATAAGCGGTAATGCTATTTTTATGAAGAAAAATGATCTTTTTATGCTATTTGCTTTATGAAATCTTCTTCATATAGGATGAAAGTTCTTTATGACATTTTTTGTCATGATTTTGATCAGTTTATGCTTTGAAAATCAAAAAATATAAGGCTACATGGCCGGAATTAGTGTTAAGATACATGAAAAACATGTGTTTTAAGGGTAAAATTGGGTTTTTTGCTATATAAATGAGAAATATGATATGTCACACCAACTAAATCTGAGTTTTTTTTTGTCAATGAACCTAAGGGCCACAGTCCACAATCAACCTTCATTTTTAATCATTGTTTATTTAAAAAAATAGAGAAAAATGCCCAAAAAATGGAAAAAATATGTTTAAAATTAGGGAAAATTAGAAAATGGGCTGAAGAAAATTAGGAAAATTTATGTCTATGTTTGTGCAATGTATGAAGATGGAAAAGCATGAGGTTGGCCTCGATTTGTCCTCGTTTCTATGTTTTGTGCGTATTTATTGTTCTTTTAAAAGAGAAAAATGCATATAAACCTTATCTAACTGATCAATCATGCAAAATGCTAAGAGTTGGATGAAAAGGGGCTAAAACACTGAAAGATAAAGAAAAGATTTGATTTATGCATTACACTTGGAAAATAGGACATGGTTTAAATAAAGAGGATGGTAGCATGGGCATATGGCTCGGTGCCTCCTTTCAACGCAGTACGCGTTAGTAAAATTCATGGAAAAAATGCTTTATGTACCATGCACGATGCTGATTTTTCTTTTGTCTGAGCACATAGCTATACACGATTTGCATTAAGCATAATAATTAAAAGGTATCATAAAAAACCTCCTAGATGCATGGCACCTATCTTCCTTAGGTTATGACCAACGATGAGCGTGAGGGGATGCCCAAGCTGTAGGTTAGTCGTTGGGTCGTAAGGAAAAATTGTTGTGAGGAATGGTACATCTTGGAACGTGAAATATTGGTACCTTGAGAGGAGTTGGCGCTCGTTTGTATTATATGTCTAGCAGCGCATCAAAGGGCCAATCCCTGAGATGTAGGAGAGCTGCACTGGGGCTCCGACTATTAGTCGGTGGAGTGCCTCCTATGTGTGTGATCATGGCATTACCTATGTATAAGGGTTCTCCCTTTGAGGGGTTTTAGGGAAATGTTAGACTATAAACTATAAATGCATGAATTAAGCTTTAGGGCAATTTGTCCTTTAGCATTAGATTGACGCTCCTGGTTCGTGAGGCCATGAGGGTGTTTGTGTGTCATGAGCATGAGGTCCGGCTAGTGCTATAGCCAGTGCCGGCCCATTTCAGGTCCCATCATCCTATGTGTGCATGCAAAATGCAAGTGAAGCGATGCGAGTGTGACCGAGTTGTTTAGGTACATTCTATGCATGCTCCATTGATATTTTTGAATCCATTATTAAAAAAACTTGTTATGATTTTTTAGGATGTTTTATGATTTTTTTTCAAGTTGCTAAAGTTTTATATATTACCACCTAAAAACACAATGTTTGAGTCTCTTGATGATGCACGACTGGTATTACGAAAGCTTGGCATGGACTACAAAATATCCATACATGTGTCAACAATTTTGTGCTCTTTTTAGGAGACTATAGAACTATGGAGACATATCAAAAGTGTGATGCTTACAACCTATCTATAGGACTTGCAAGGGCAAACCATCCCTCAGAAAGTTCTTATTTACTTTCCACTTATACCACGTATATGTCACATGTTTCGTACATTGGGCATGGCAAGCTTGACAATGTGGCATGTGTAGAATAGATCCACAGATGGAGTCCAACGAATATCAGTAGATTCATGTGCATGGAGCCGCATTGACTCCACCTTTCTAGGCTTTACACAAGAGCCAAAGAATTTTCGACTTGATCTTACTACAGATGGCATGAATCCATTTGGTCTCCACTCAACTTCTTATAATGTGTGGCATGTAGTCCTTGTTAACTACAATATCAGGCCATGGGTTTCTATGAAGAAAGGACACCTCACCCTTAGCTTGCTTGTTTCGTAGGCATTATACAAAGTCAAAAATATGAATGTCTATCTCCATCCATTAGTTGATGAGCTCAAGATTTTGTGGGAGGAGGGGGTTGCCATGGAAGACATGAGCAAGCACGATGGTTAACGACAGTCTGCCAATATACGAGCCATTTTCATGTGGACCATGCATGACTTTTCAAGATTCAAGGAGTGCGCATGTAAGTAGATTTCCATTCTCATTGGTGATATCTAACATAGCTCGTTCAAGTTTGTGTTGACTAAATAGGGGTGTTGGGACATGTTTGGTTACCTTAGGTTATCATGCATGTCCATTGTGTTGGCCACATTTAGACTCCCAAATGTCACAAACCATAAGAAGGATGGTATATCAAGGACACACAACTTTCTTGTCAAAGGGTCGTGAACTAAGGAAAGATTTTCTTGGATGACCTCCAACATGAATGAATGCCCAAAGCTAGTACGAGTTGAAAATGGTCCACACAGAGTCACATCCAAACAGAATGCGATGGTTCTCGATTTTCTACGAGTTACCATACTGGACCCACTTAGAAATCAACCATTTGTTAGATCCCATGCATATTTTTAAGAATGTGGGTAGCTTATTATGGGATCATATCACAAGAAAGAGAGACACTATAGGGGCATGAATGGATTTGAAGGAGGTAGGCAAGATAGAGGCGCTTTGGATCACAGATGGTCGCTTGCAACTACCTCTCGCTCCTTGGGTCATGTCCACTAAAGAAGAGCGCATTGTGAAGAAAATTATCAGGTCTATTCGCATCTCGATGGGTATGATGTGTTCCCTCATATCCGCTTGCTCTAAAGATGACCGACTATTAGGGCTAAGATCCCATGATTGGCACAATATATGTCAAGTTTGTCATGGCCTTGATTGCAAATAGCCTCCATATTTTGCTATTTGTTGTCTAGTCGATGTTCATAATGCTTCTTCATTTGTGGCAGTTTGTACCACCGATCGCGATGGCAGGATGGAGAAATCATTTTAGTTTTTTGCCTTCGATCTTTGTTGCATTTAGCATAGGTTAGGGTTAGGAAATCGGATCGGAAAAGCATAGGGTTTGCTGCTATAAAATAGGACAAAACAGGGCACAAATCATGCAAAAATGGAAAAAAAAGAGTGCTTGGGATGTTTAATGTCGGCAAGTGAGTGATTGGGGACATCAAAACCTTACCCAGGAAGGGGTTTAAGAGATAAGAGGTCAAGGAAGAGCTCATTTGATAACCTGACATTGAGAGAGAGAGAGAGAGAGAGAGAGAGCTCTTGGAGATTCAATTCGATCTTGCCGCCAAGGAGTCTACCGCATGTTCCAGGTATATCAAGCCCTTCCCCTTATGCCTTGGTACTGATCTGGAAGCTCTTGTGTGATATGATTGTATGTGTCGCAAGATTTAAGCAAATTAGTGCCTTCATTACCGTCGTTGTGCGCCGTTTGGCCCATCCGAGTGGTCGGTTCCTAGGCCGAGTCCCAGAATTGGCCCTCGGTCCACTTACTTTGGCCCACTTACTCTCGATCGACTTGACCCACTAGTCAATTCGGCCCATCCGAGCATATCACTCGGCCCTTGACCTGCATGCCTCGACCTACCTGAATAGACCCCCTCGACCCATCCGAGTGAATCTCCTCGGCCCATCTGAGCTTTCCATTCGGTGCTCGGCCACGACCTCAACCCATCCAAATCCATCACTCGGCTCCTACAATTTGGAGGAGTTGGGCCGAGTCATGATTTTTTCAAATTTTCAAGAAATTAGACCAGACCCGGCCATGTAAACCTTTGTGACTCCTCCCGATGTGCAAGACTCCATTCTGGCACAGGAAATAGGCAAATTCGTAGGATGCAGCCACTTAGCAACCTGAGTAGGCTATTGCAAGACCCAAAGTCCTAGCAAAAGCGAGCTAAGCCAAAGACCCTAAACAAACCTAAAATGGATGTAAGACAACACAGCGAGAAACCCTAACTCTTGAAACAATGGCCAGAATTGGGTCAACAAGCCTATCAGACCTAAAACAAAGTAAGAGTGCATAAGCTGCTTAGATACTTGTTTTTTGCACTCACCCTGAATTTCTGCACTTGAAGTACACTTAAGGACAATTGAAAGCCTGATTGAGCACAAGTGCACGGGAAAGAACACACATACACTGAGTAGAGATAAATTGAGGATTTGATGCAATAAGTCAAGGAACTCACTCATATAAACACCTCAAGGAACCCACCAATAGGAGAAGATCCCAAGACATAGATGGATGACCAAAGAATAGAGTAGAACCAAGAAAGTGGCACTAGGGAAGTGGATCTAACCAACTTTCTCAACCTTATCGATAGCTTGATGGAGCATGGGAACGTGATCATGATAGAGAAAAGTTCAGCAGACTACAGGCCGAACGAGGAACTCGAATTAGGAGTCTTTCCAGAGGCAATTCAGTAGCTAGTGAGCAGCTACGATGCGCGCGCTCCGTATGAGTACCGCAACAAAACGGCAAATGCCATCGTAACAGATTTGGAAGAGGAACGAAAGCTAGCCCACAAGGTGTTGCAAGGCATAATGAAATACAACCAAGACCAGTGTGCTAGGAGTTTAAGGCAGAACACAAAATTGCATGAGGTACAACAGGTGTGCTGAACCTAGTAGGTGGGAATTGAACCAATCATGAGAGAGCCCTGGAAGGAGACTTGACATTGAGTGAGCTTCTCATGAAGCGACTGCTTGGCAACATAGCAGTGGAGCAGAGTGCTGCTGCACTAGCAACATCATTACTAGCAGGATTAGGAGCAAACCAAGGCTCTAAGGGCTAGTCTAAAATCCAAATTATTGCAAAGCAGCTCGACAAGTACCAACCCCACGACAATCCATATAGCTTTGTAGAGCGATTGGAGCAAGTTTGTAAGGCCAACGGCCTCACTGACTTGACTCAATGCTCTCAAGCATTCGGGCTTTGCTTAGGTGACAAGGGTAGAACTTGGTACACGAGTCTAGATGCTAGAGAATGAGCAGACTTTAACAGCCTCAAAAACCTCTTCATCAAGAGATCTCCAAGCTCGGATACTCTGAGAATCTGCTAATAATACTGATGAATGTCAAGCAGAAAGAGAAAGAGGACATCCGGGACTGTGTCACCCACGTGAGGAGCCTCTTCAAGAGAATCCCCATGGGTGAATGACCTACCAAAAGAGCAGTGTCCACCGTGTTTATTAATGGAATACGGAGTGGGGAGTTGTATAAGGCCTTGGCAAGCAACTCGAGCTTGCAGCGAGACTCGCTAGCTAGGGTGTTTGAAAAGGCCATTTGAGTAGACGAATAACTAAAAGAGAGGAGCTCCAGAAGCTCAAATTCAGAAAAGACCAATCTGCGGAGTTCAGAGAGAGCGTCAGCCTCTAGTGAACGATTGAGTCCAACAGCCCAAGACAAAGGGAAAGCCATTGAGACAAACCAAGACTTGGCTGAGGTAAAAATGGAGATAGCCAAATTGCAAGATATGTTGAGATGACCAACGCGCCCACACGTCCAATATGTGTACTGTGGCGGAAACCACTTGTCGACCGAGTGTCAAGACCCTAGGTCATGACCTTGTACTAATTGCGGTAGATTCAGTCATGACGTCGTGCATTGCAAATTACTAACAAGACTTCTGAACTCACAACCATATGACCAGACATATCTAGCGAGTAGACCCCAACAATACTTCGGAAGGGGAGCCCCATTGGCTCTTCCTGGGCCTAATGATGTTAAACCAGTTATTCCTAGAATGGACATAAACCCTACAGGCATACCTAGACTGCCTGGTCCCTATATGACCCATCCACCGAGTGATGCTCTAGTCCACTACGTGGAGAAGCCAAATGAGGAAGAGACTTATGTATACCCATACGTCTCTTATGACAACGAGGGCAACACAGTCCTTATGGACTATTGACCAATACCGGTGATGGCATTAGGAAGAGGCCAAAGTAGAGGCCTAGGAGGAAAGATGCAGGATCTAATCATATGTTGGACTTGCGGTCATCCAAGGCACGTCTCATCATGTTGTCTTGAAAGGGAGCAACCAAATAGAGACAAGGTAGACCTAAGGTGCCCTGAGTGCTGAATCACTCATCTCTTCATTGACTATCCCAAGTGAAAACTATCCTCAAGTTCAGCCAACGTGCCATCTATCCCATTGGGGCTGTTTGGCGTCGAGAACCTCGATGGGGAGGCCACACCTATCCCATTGCATGTCATGACCCGAGCACAGACAAAGCAGGCCCGACATATCATTGCCAGGTCCTAGCAACCTTGATCGGGAAGAAGAGCCGTAGGTTGAGAAAGAAGAAACCCGAAGCTAAGATCATGCTAAAAACTGAGAGTGCCACGACTCGTGCTAGAAGGAATGTTACTGATGCAAAGGCAGAAACCTCAGCTCCTGAGAAGACCGAAAAGAGAAGTGCTAAGGTAGGGGAATACCTACATCTGAAGTCCCAACTAGAGGCTATCAAGAAAGTGAAGGAATGGGTAAAAGAGGCCCAAGAGCACATAAAAGATGATGAGCCCAGCCTAGAGGACGAGATTGAAGATCTCTCTAGCATAAGCATGCCAGTCTCACCCCCTCGACCAAAATCGAGAGATGCGATTACATCATAAGAGGTACTGCTTAGGCAAAGCCTTGACACTACAGGCCAACAAATCAATCATGGCCATTGGCCAGGACAATCCTGAATAGGAGAAAGACGAGCAGCCAATGACCTCCTTACCATGCTAGTGACCACCCTTGTGATGCTGAGCCTAGGAGACCCGCTTAGGCAGCATTCCACCCTATGGCAAGACCTGAAGCAATGGGTTGAAGGATCACGAGAGCAAGCTATTGCAGACTTGCAACTAGAGGCTATCAAGAAAGTGAAGGAATGGGTAAAAGAGGCCCAAGAGCACATAAAAGATGATGAGCCCAACCTAGAGGACGAGATTGAAGATCTCTCTAGCATAAGCACGCCAGTCTCACCCCCTCGACCAAAATCGAGAGATGCGATTACATCGTAAGAGGTACTGCTTAGGCAAAGCCTTGACGCTACAGGCCAACAAATCAATCATGGCCATTGGCCAAGACAATCCTGAATAGGAGAAAGACGAGCAGCCAATGACCTCCTTACCATGCTAGTGACCACCCTTGTGATGCTGAGCCTAGGAGACCCGCTTAGGCAGCATTCCACCCTATGGCAAGACCTGAAGCAATGGGTTGAAGGATCACGAGAGCAAGCTGTTGCATACTTGCACAACCATGATGAAGAGACACAAATACCGAGTTTGACGCTGCACTTTGTGCCTAAGTCCTTGCACGTTAATGCTTTCTGGGAAGGCACCAAGATGCATGCGGTCTTACATGTCTTAGCCCTAGGCGACACAATGAGAAAGGGGATTGTAGACACATTAGTGGGGGTTAGTGTACTAAGCCACGCAGTGCTTCAAACTTGGCGAAACCCACCTGCTGTCGAGACCTCCAGGTTCAATGTCACACTAGCAAACGGTATGAGAGTGAAACCATTCGGGGTACTTAAAAACTAGTCAGTGAAAATCGCAGGCGTCCAGTTCTCGGTTGACTTTATAGTCATGAACTCTGAACTCATGACATTGACAGAGGATCTAGTGTCTGCAATGGCATGTTTCACTAATATTCCATCCACATAAGATGGAACCCTAGGGAAGTTCTTTTCAGCATGGTCAAACCAATCTTCCCCTACTCGTGCTATGCCCAGAGGTTCCACAATATACCCGCTACGCAGGATCTTCTTAAATTCCTTGCGCACTCCTGGAGATAATTTGATCAATTGCAAGAGGTTCACATCTGGTTTGACTTCACAAAGAGAACTTGCTAAATCAAAGTCATGATAAGTAGCCAAAGCTCTCTTTTCTCGCCAAACCATCCTCTCTTTTGGTCTTGGGACCGGTTTTGGTGCTTCTCTCTTGGCTCTTGCCTTCTTTCTTGGCACCTCTTCATCCTTCTTAGGATCGACTTTTCTGTCACAACCGGCCTTAGCAGTCCCCCTTCCATGCTAGGGTTCTGGACTTGCATCCCCTTATCCCCTTGTTTAGGGTTTACCTCGACCGGTTTTGGATTATCTTTGTCAGCCTCTTTAGCCTTTTGGCCTCTTGTCACGGCTCTTAAGTTAGAGGTTTCAGCATCATTGACTCATACAGCCTCGATAAGGCTGACTCCGTTGCCTTGTGGCAACTCTTCTATAGTTGTTTTTCCTCTCTGTAATATTTGTCTTGGTGCATCATCTGCTACAAGCTATTTCCTTGCGCTCTATGATTTACTGGGCTCGGCTGTTTACTCCCTTGTTGGAGAGAACTAATCTTACTCCAACAAGTAGCGGCTAAATGACCCGACTTCCCACAAATGTCACATTTCACATTTGGACAGTTTCTAGGGAAGTGCTATCCACCACACCATTTACAACTAAATCTAGAGGGTCCACCCTCTTCAGGGCGTCGACTCCCTATCAAATTTTGTTGCTTCTTCAAGAAATTAACATCGACAACTATTTGTCGATATTGTTTGGAAATCATATTGGTATAATGCTTCATCATGTCCTTAACTTTGCCAAGGACATTAGATGCACTCGACTCGTAGCCTCGATCGTCGACCCGTCGTTCCATTGGCCTAACAATCTGATTTGACACTGGTTGTTGACCCACAAGAACAACGTTAGAATTCAAAACTTGGCCTCCAACATTTGGTGGAGCCAACTGACTTGCCATAGGCATAGTCACACTGGGAGGAGCCAGTAGTAAAGGTACATTCTGAACCACACTCCCTCTCCTAATAGGGTTAGTCATAGGCATCCCTTTACTTCCATTTGTCAATGCTGGATTGCCACTAGGCACTAAACCCCCATTAACATTCATTCGAGAGGAGTAGGCCATTTGCAATCGTGCTTCTACTCCCTCTGCCCGTGTAATAGCGGTGTCTATGTCTGCCAAGGCCACACTGCTCAATTGTACTTGGATGTTAAAGTCCAATCCATGCAAAAAGTGTTGCAATTGGGTAGCCGGTGGAACAGGAATGTAAGTTTGTAACTTACAAAATACTTCCTTCAACTTCTTGGCATATACTTTCACATTCTCATGAGGGTCTTGGCGTGTTACATTCAAGACCCACAACCAATATTGGCCACCTCTTTCAGGGGCATATTCCGCTTGGAAAGCTGCATAGAATTGATCAATGGTGGTTATGGTTCCAGAATCTATGCTGTGATACCATACCGCAACCCTTCCTTTTAACGTCATATTGAAGAACATCATGAGATATCCCTCATCTTGGATGCGATAATTTAACATCAATCTTTGAAATTCACAAATGTGAAATTCTGCATCCTCTTCCGCTAACCCATTAAAAATGGGCAAGGGAACTCCTAAAACTGGTAAATCCGGCGTCCTTTTGGAATTGCAATAGGCTGTGCCATGCTTCCTCCTACACCTAATGGAATATGTGGAGTAGTTGGGTGACTAGGACCACTACTTCGTATACGTACTAGGCTACTCCTTTGAGGAGAATAACGGCTTACGATCTCTAACCGCCGCCTAGCCCTCTCAGCACGTTCTACTTTCTGGATTTCGGCTTGACAGTCCTTTTCAGAGGACATAAACCAACTTCCTTTTGGTCCCTAAAAACCCTAGATCCGAAAACCACCACTTATAAGCAGCTCCCAGTAGACACACCACTGATGGGACCTGAAATGGGCCGGCACTGGCTATAGCACTAGCCCGACCTCATGCTCATGACACACAAACATCCTCATGGCCTCGCGGACCAGGAGCATCAATCTAATGCTAAAGGACAAACTGCCCTAAAGCTTAATTCATGCGTTTATAGTTTATAGTCCAACATTTTCCTAAAACTCCTCAGAGGGAGAACCCCTATACATAGGCAATGCCACAATCACAAACACATAGGAGGCACTCCACCGACTAATAGTTGGAGCCCCACTGTAGCTCTCCTACATCTCACGGATTGGCCCTTTGATGAGCTGCTAGACATATAACACAAACAAGCACCAACTCCTCTCAAGGTACCAATATTTCACATTCCAGGATGTACCATTCCTCACAACAATTTCCCCTTAGGACCCAACAACTAACCTACAGCTTGGGCATCCTCTCACGCTCATCATTGGTCACAACCTAAGGAAAACAGGTGCCATGCATCCAGGAGGTTTTTTCTGATACCTTTTAATTATTATGCTTAATGCAAATCGTGTATGGCTATGTGCTCAGACAAAAGAAAAATCAGCATCGTGCATGGTGCATAAAGCACTCTTTCCATGAATTTCACTAACGTGTGCTGTGTTGAAAGGAGGCACCGAGCCATATGCCCATGCTACCATCCTCTTTATTTAAACCGTGTCCTATTTGCCAAGTGTAATGCATAAATCAAATCTTTTCTTTATCTTTCAGTATTTTAGCCCCTTTTCATCCAACTCTTAGCATTTTGCATCATTGATCAGTTAGATAAGGTCTCTATGCATTTTTCCCTTTTAAAAGAACGATAAATACACACAAAACATAGAAACGGGGACAAACCGAGACTAACCTCATGCTTTGCCATCGTCATACATTGCACAAACATAGACATAATTTTCCCTAATTTTCCTCAGCCCATTTTCCAATTTTCCCTAATTTTAAACCCATTTTTTTCATTTTTTGGGCATTTTTCTCTATTTTTCTTTAATAAATAATGAATGAAAATGAAGGTTGATTGTGGGATGTGGCTCTTAGGTTCATTGATAGAAAAAACTCAGATTTAGTTGCTGTGGCATATCATATTTCTCATTTATATAGCAAAAAATCCAAGTTTATCCTTAAAACACGTGTTTTTCATGTATTTTAACACTAATTCCGGTCATGTAGCCTTATATTTTTTTATTTTCAGAGCATAAACTAATCAAACTCATGGTAAAAAATGTCATAAAGAACTTTCATCCCATATGAACAAGATTTCATAAAGTAAATAGCATAAAAAGATCATTTTTCTTCATAAAAATAGCATTACCGCTTATTTTCAGATCTCGATTTCTTGGTCTTGATTACGCGATTGATTTTCAGCATGCATTTAATGCTCAGCATCTTCAAGAATAGCACTCTTCATGTCTTCATCCATCTAAAAGCAATCCCGTCTCATTTGGACAAGCTTTCCTCCACCATTCTTCATTGTCTTCTTTCACACAAAAACATCCCCTTAAGGGAGAGAGAGGGAGGAGAGAGAAAGACTGAAATCATAGATCTCCATTGAGGCCACCATTTTACGGGTGAAGGGCGGCGATAAGATTGGCCAAGAAGGAGAAGATCAGCCCCAATGTCTGTTGCATGGGGTACTCACAGCCCACAATCATGATGAGAGAGGAGAGAGTGCAAAAAATGCACCATTTCTTGATCACACCATGTCTTCCTTCTCTCTCTACGTTTTTTTATCAAGAGGTGCATAAAATTTTGGGGGGGAGGGTCCAAACTCAAAAGGCATGCCCAATTTTGGCCTCCCAAGTGTCCACCTTTTCATATCTTGACCATTTTGTGGCCATTTCCCCGTCCGGTGTACAAATCGAGTGCTGTAAATTTTTGCGCATCCGGATTGACGTCCCCCATTGGCCGGTAACTCCTAACAACCCACACATTAGTCTGAAAAATTATCAAAAATCAACAAATGTCTCTCGGGCACCTTTTAAGCACTTGACGCTTAAAATCGCCCTAGTTGGAGCCGCCGCCTTCGACGTTGAATATTTTTCCATTGATATTCATAATTTTTAGCTATTTTTAAGCACTTCTCGGCATCAAAACTCCGCTCTCATAGGAGTGCAACAGCCTCTTCAAGTGACATACTTGGCACCCATCATATAATGGTATGGATGCTTTCTCTCTTAGCAGATCAAATGACTCGACATCCATGGGCATCAATGCATCAACCATTGCCTCCATCTTAGGCTCCAAGATTCCGAAAGACTAACTGTCTTCTCTGGTATCGAGGATGTAGACTGAGTCATACCTTCCAACTTGTGTATTGGCTTAGGCACTCTATCCATTGCATGCCACGAACTCTTCTAACTGGCCACAATAGGTGCATTCCTCCTTGGAATGAGGTTCCACCTTCCTATAGAAATTTTATGGGCATATCTAATATTTATGTATATGATATTCAATTACTTTGCAAATGTAAGGTATGATGGATACACACTTTTCTTACCGTTCACTCAAAGTTTGAGATCACCTGATCAATTATCTCTGATTGGAACTCGTTGAAGCATCATACATGTTCTAATAGACAAGCGACACCTTCATCTGATTGCGAGCTTGCATTAAGAGCAAGGACATGGGACACGCTGATGAAGATACGCCTCGTGATCTTGGACATCACATCTATGGTACTAGGCGATGACTTTTACAGTCTCGTCATCATATATTTTCTTTTAACATATTTTTCTTTTAAGGTTTCCATACTTATGCATGTAAATGTTGGGGTAAAAGGCCTCTAGGCTTGCTCGTGTACACTGTGACAACCCATTCTTTATTCATATATAATATGATAGTGCGATAAGGCTGTTAGTTCAGTTGGACAGCACCTACATTGTGTGTGCTCTTCTCTTGTGCATCTTCCTCTTCTCCTTCTCCACTACCATTGCATCCCCTTCAACTGGTATTAGAGCTTTGGATCAGAGCTTGATTGTGGAGTTTGGCCCAGCATTACTTCAGGCTGGATTGAAGACCTAGAGCTTGGAGCTTCAATGCCATTCATGGCTTCTTCCCCTCGAGGTAAGATTTCATCTCCCGCCTCTCCCTGGCCTTCATAGGCTCTTTTCAGGTGTTCCTTGGCTGGGCACCTTGCATGCCCCCATTTGCCCCCTTATCCTCAACATAACCAGCAGGCCCCACAGTAGCAGCTCACATTTTTTGTGTCTATTTCAAAATCTGGCTCAAAAATTCCATTTTTTCTCATATCTCAGGCATCCACAACCTGATTTAGGCAAGGTAAGAGTCTAACTTGGGGTTTTGGCACACTTCGAATGCAATGGTGATGTTAGATATGCCAAATTCTGATCACGGAATTTTTTATTAACAAATCTAAGTTGATTTGCAGCAAGAAAATGCAATGCTCTTAGCTTATGTGATGCTCCCGAGGCTTGGTATTTGATGCCCAAATGCTTTAGGGATGTTTGCCCAATTTTTTGAGATGCTTTGGGACTTGGTTTGAGCTTCCATAGCTCAATTTTTGTAGGGAATTATTGTTGTACATTGTTTAGGTAGTAAGGTTTTATCACAGACGCTTATGCATAATGCTCTTTGTTGACATTCGGGTGTCTTGTTGGATGTATTGATGCTTGTTGATCATGGTTTATGCCCGGATATGCTATTTGAGAGGTATTAAGCCTTGATTTGGATGCAAACACTTCGTTGTTAGTTGGGATTTATGCTACCTTGGTTGACAGGTTATTTTACCTCCAGTTTGGTTATGCCTATGGTCTACAGGTGCTCCCGACTACTCGGGATGATATGCTGATGTATTTGGATGATGCCACTTTGATGTTTATGCTCCCGAATGCTTCTTGAGCAAAGAATAGAGCTCAATTCTTGGTTCACTGTCATTTTCTTTGTAACTAGCACTTCACTTGACAAGGTTTATGCTCCGTGCTACCCATTATGGGACTGATGTTTGATGTGGATGCTTTTGGGTTCGGTTGCAGTATGGTAGATGTTTGGGCTTGAATCGACTTGCATTTGAGAAATTTGTGGAGCAGTTATCATTTGGTTGGCTTATCACTTATGTAGCTTGGATGCTATTTGGCCCTTAATGCCCCAATTATGGATATTGGATTTACTTGGATACAGATACATGTTTTGAGCAGTGCTTGCTCCATTGTCTTGGCCGTTGGTTATTGAGATTTCATTGCTCATTGATGCTTGGTTCTTTGCGGGTTACTCCTTGATCACTAGACTTCTTGACAGTGCTTGGGTTTAGCAGTTATGGCTTTGTTGCTTATGTGTTGCCTAGCTTCTATGCTAGTTGGGTTGCTTTTTCCCATACAAGTCAGAGAGTAGTTGCTCCTGATGCTTACCTAGCTATGCACTTTGTCTACTATCATGTATTTTATAGAGCCACTTATTTGGATGTTGTTGTACAGATACTTGGACTTCTCCTGGAGCTTGACCATTGCACGATCTTATGCCACTTACCTGTCTTGCATTGACTTGGATGCTACTATGTGGTCTAATGTACTGCAGAGTCACATTTGCTATTATGGTTATGGACTAATTTCATGGATGAATACCATATGCTCTTATGACAGATGTCTTATGCTTTACCGTACTGTGGTTGGTTATGTAATGCGGTTGGCTACGACTCTTCTTCATGTGGGAGCTTTTGCATCCTTGGTTGATGCCTTTATGTCCCCCCGTCTATTGAGGTTTCATGATCCTTTGCAACATGCTTCTACCACTGATGTACTTGTAGATGATTGTCTTTATGAGCAGGTTCCCTCCGTTGGGATAGCCCTTGACTACTTGAGCTCTGTGGATGCTATGGATAGTCATATTCATGACTACTTGAATTCCTTGTCGTCTTCTACAAGTTCTTGTACTTCATATGTTGTTTGCTTCCATTGTGGGAAGCTTGGGCATGTTCAAAGAAAATGCTTTAGATGGATTAGAGAGCAGCAAAGACAGAGACAGACTCGACATGAGCAGAGAGTTAGAGATACAGCAAATGCAGCATGTGTTACCACTCTTACTAGTGGTGAGGCACATGCAGTTACCCATGATGATGCAGTTGAGCATGTACTCTTGTCATCTTATTTCCCTACAGCTTACTTGCATCAGGCCTATGCGTTTGATTGGATTTTGGCCTCTATGGCATCTTGTCATGTTACCCCTCATAGAGCATGGTTCTCTTCTTACTTGGAGGTTGACGGATGTATTGATTTGGGCCTTGAGTAGTCTTATGCTATTGTTGGTATAGGGGATATACACCTAGCTTTGCCCAATGGGACTTCTCTTATACTCAGGGATGTTTTACATGTTCCCATGCTCAGTAAGAGCTTGATTTCTGTCAGTTAGTTGCATAATGCAAGATTTATATTTCTCTTTAGGATAGGTCATGGAAGATATGTCGTGGTTGCTTGGTTTTGGCCAGAGGTTCTAGAGTTGGTTCTCATTACCGAGTGCATGTCTCTCATGTGGGAGATTCTATGGTTGCAATTATTCAAATACCACATGAATTGTTATGGCATTATTGCCTAGGCCATATGCACCACAGAGAGATGGAGATCTTGTCTTGTTTAGACTCATTTTTTCCTCCTATGTCACTTAAAAATCTTGATGCTTGCCCTGATTGTACTCTTGGTCCTTGTAGATCTCCCTTGGCTTATGGCAATCGTACAAGGCATGCTCCTCTAGATCTTGTCCATTGTGTAGTATATGGACCTATGCCTTCCCAGTCACTTGGTGGAGCATTGTACTTTATGACCTTTGTTGATCATGCTACCCACCGTGTTTGGGCTTTTCCCTTGGTGCAGATTGAGGATGTTGCAATTATGCTTGACAAGTTTATGGATTTTGCTAGTAGTAGGCCTAGGTGCTTGCAGATGGATTATAAGAGTCATGCTCTCTCTCCCAGCTTTCGGATCTCTTGTCAGCAGTATGGCATTGATTTCTTGTGCCCACGGTATTATGGGATTGCTCATGGCATGTGCATTACCTTACATGCAAAGGTTGATTCTATGCTTACCACAGCTGGGTTGTCTTATGGCTTTTGGGCTGAGGCCCTTATGACTGCAGTCTATTTGGTTAACAGGATGTCGTACTTGACCTTGGATGGTATTACACCCCATGAGGCATGGAGTGGCATGCATCCCTCCTATGATTACTTGAGGATGTTTGACTTTCAGGCATCTATATGTATCATATAGATGTATCCTCCTTGGTTATGGAGATGGTGACTTTAAGGCCTACAAATTATGGGATTTGGATGCCTAGTAGGTCATATGCAGCCGTCATGTTTTCTTCTATGAGATGTAGACACCTCTCAAGCCTCTTGACTTGTGTAATAGGATGAGGTGTCCTCTAATGATGGTGATAGATTCCAAATCTTATTGATGCAGGCAGAACCCATGTGTAGTTGGAGGCTAGTCAATTGAAAAATCTATGCACTCACTCAACTCCTAGGTATAATCCATTTCCATCTTCACTAAGATAACCATCCCTTTTACCCTTTACATTGGCATCCCTCCTAAGAACTTGTTCCCCCTATTTTTTAGAGTTATCATAATCGAGAAGAAATGTAGCATACCTAGTGCTTGAAGAGTAAACCCAAAGTGATGCTCTTGATAGGGGTTTTGGCCAAATTTTGTGGTAGAAATCTAGTTTGTAAAAAACCCGGATCATTAGCCCTCCCCTTAGGCTAGAGGCATTGATGCTAGCTTACTTATGATGGTCCAATATGAGCGTTCAGTATGCTTTATGGTTGATTTTACAGCAGCTATAGTGCCATTACAACAAGTTGCTTATGATGAAAATGAGGCACTTATTGGCCCAGATGACATAGCTATGCATAACATTTAGGGTCATGATGTTGGTGGTCGGTTGCTAGACCCCTTGCAAGCTCATGAGAGTTGTTTTCTTGTAGTTTTGCAGGCTAGACAGCCAACCATATGTCAGTCTTCCACTTCGCTAAGGCCACATGTAGTCTTGAGACCCCATTGGACGACTGATAAAAATGAAGGCTCTCTTTCAGTGATTGATTCTGGAGAGTTTGAGTACTCTCCATTGTCTTCTTGTATGCACTACGGTGATGCTATGCGCAACTCTAATGCTTTACAGCCGTGCACTAATGAGTTGTGCTTGCTTCATGAGAAGCATTCTTGGATTGCTCCATTGTATGGAGCTGCATGATCACTTATCTCCTGGACATCATGGACTTGGGGATGCTTGACTCTTCTTCTGCAGAGGTTCGCGACACTTCTTCCACAACTCGTTTTCCAATTGGGCATTAGGTGAGATGTCATGATTCCTCACCTTGTCTTTTTTTCTTTTCTTTGTTTTCACTCCCCAGCCACATTGGCTTTTTAGTGGGAGGTTGTTGGGGTAAAAGGCCTCTGGGCCTACCCATGTATACTGTGACTGCCCATTATTTATTCATATATAATATGATAGTGCAATAAGGTTGTCAGTTCAATTGGACAGCACCTACATTGTGTGTGCTCTTCTCTCCCGCATCTTCCTCTTCTCCTTCTCCACTGCCATTGCATCCCCTTAGTAGGAAAAAGGAGGGAGCTAAGTGTAGTGACCCAAGGAGAACAAGGTATTGGCCTCAAGTCTTGACTAGGTACCCAAGAACCTATCAAGTGCTCACAAGGCGACATTAATCCTTTTTTGTTTTGCTCACTTTTATTTTTGCTCCAACCTTCCTTAGTAATTCCTTTTCTAGGTAAAGGCAATCCCTAGGAAGAAAAGGTGAAGTTGATTAATCCAAGGACCTACCAAGTGTTTGCAAGGCTATAATCAATTGCTCTTGATATTTTTCTTTCTTACTTATATTTTTTCTATTTTAGGGATTAGAAGTTCTTGGTCCAGTTGTCTTAAGTTAGATAGATAGTTCAAGCCACCAGCTAGGATGAGTTCTTTGATGGTTCTTTTTAGCCAGTCTGTATTGGAGCAATTGGTTAGCGACTCGCTCTGGACTTCTGTCACATTATGCTAGGCCTATCCCTTGAGGATTTTCATGCCTTAATTCTATCAGGGGGTAGGGTGAGAGTTGTGTTTGTACTTTGTTGAGTATTCTGTTTTGTGGCAACTTGATGCTTTTTATGGTTGTTGGTTGTGTAAATCAATTCATGGGATTTGACAAGCTAAGTCACCGTTGCCAATGGAACAAATATTTGGAGCTCAATTTAATGCAAAAAAGTGCTCAAAAACACGTCAAAGACTAATTTTTCATGGAAAATGAAACATTTGCATATCAATGAGCTAGAGTTTCCTAGATAGAGTTTGATACTAGGAACATAATGCAAGTCTTGGTTCGTCACAATCAAAGTCCATTTGACCCCCTATTTAATCCCTACAAGGTTTTGTGTTCTAAAGTAGCTATGTGATCCTGGAGGCAAAAAGTGCGTGATAGAGGCCAAGTTGATAGATTCTGCGCTCTCAAGTTGACCTCCAGTCCGTTCGTAAATTGGAGTTTGTTTGGGCCTCCATTTGGCAAAAAACCACTTGCATGTAATGAAAACTTGAAGCTTGAACTAGATATTTTAGTCATTAAGGCTTAATGAGTTAATTAAAAGGAAAAAGCCTTCAAAAACTGAATTGTGGGGGGGGGGGGGCATTGTTTTTTCAGTGACCCATTTTTGATTAAAATATGTCTTCTTGCACCTATTGGCATCATGGGGAGGCAAGAGACTGTAAGATGGACAATTTTGACACCTTTCATTACTTCAATCCACACCAAAAATGATGCAGTAAATGAAAAGATCAAATTCTAGTATTTCTCTCTCCTCACTCCTCTCTCCTCTTGTTGTATGTTTCCATTGTTGATTCTATGAGAGAAGGGGGTTGGGTTGAGATGAGAGATTTTGATCATGGGATGATGATCTAGCATGAAGGTGTAATATCCCTGCCCCCTCTCCGCATTGAAACCCCCCATTTTTATTAAAAGTTAATTCAATTTTTTTAAATCCCTCCCCCTGTCCTCGCCATGACGAGGGGGAAGGAACCCCTTGATGTTGATGGGGGAGGAAGAAGGAGTAGGCGATAATGATGAGGAAGATGAGGACGATGTCGATGAAGTTGATGGGGGGGAGGGGCACACTTCCACATGTGTGCCACCTCCCCCCCCCCCCCCACACACGTTAACTACATGGTAGCGGCCACTCTAGCCGCACAGACTAGAGGAGAGGGCCTCCATCACCCCCCCCCCCCCCCCCAACCACTCTCCCTATAAAATCTCCCCCCCCCCCCAAACACAACAAAATAAAAAAGATACATCGACGCTACACGAGCATAGAGAGAGAGAGAGAGAGAGAGAGAGAGAGAGAGAGAGGGGGAAGAACTTTCTAGAAGGTTCTCCTTATTTTCCCCTTCTTAGAGGGTGGCCACATGTACTTATTCTTCTCCCCTTTCCTATGAGATCATCCTCCACCCGCAAGCTTGATTTCCTCCCCAATTGGCCCCGCTATTAAAGTAAAAGGCCGCTAAAGTCCTATGGGAATCACGTCTAAAAGATACTAAGATTGAGGATGGCCCCCAAATGGAAAATGTCACACATGGATGGCAATCCCTCAATGAGCAATGAAGCCTTGGGTGAGAGTATCACTGCTAATCCAACTGCGGTACTAGTCGTAAGTAATGTATTTCCAAATTGATAGATGCTTGCTTTGATTCCCGCATGTGATACGTTAGGCTCCAAACTATACCACGTGATAATAATTCATTGAAAAAGAAAAACTTCATCTCAATTATTCAAAGGATTGAGTTTCCCAAATGCATGTATCAAGAGAAGTTAATTGCATTTAGATACTATGCGATGAATTCATAAACAACATATAAGGCATCAAGCATTGTCAACTTCCCGTCCTCGCAATAATAGGTGTGTTTTCATCACCTTGAAGGTATATGTTGCAACTTACATGCATGATGGATTTCATGGCAAGAAACCTAGTCTAAAAGAAATTCAATCTCAAAACTCTAAGATCTTTGCCCAAGCTCTTGCTAATATGACAAACTGTTAGTTCATTGGGATCTTGATGATGTGCATAGTTAGTACAAATAATGATCGTAAGGATTAAAACTAAGATGCCTTGAGATATGTCCAATAGCTACCATGTTATCAATCTTTTTCAAGGTTAGGCTAGACACAAACAACAACTCCAGGCCTCAAAGGCAAGTAGAGAGCTCAAGGGATTAGGAAACCCAGAGACAAAGTAAAGACTAACACTTTTATACTTGTTGGGAAGAAGGTTGGGTTATTGATTCAATGTAAGTGATCAATAGAATTTACATTTTTCATAATTGCATGAGACCCTAACATATGCCTTAGCCAAAGTGTTAAGTAAAATTTTGCATAGTGTTGCTCTTGATCCCAAGGGGGAGAGCGAATATGTGATGGAAATGTTATCGCGTCTATTCTTGCAATGTTTGGAAAATAATACCATTGTTTTTGTTGGTTGATCAAACAACACCCTAAATGCTTTTACATTCAAGTGATTGTTGGATTGTGGTTTGGATGATTATTTCAAGTGCTTGTGTTTGATGGTAAATTCATGGCAGGGGTCTATGATGACAAGTTGCCATGGGAATAAAGGAATGTTTTCTAAATATTGTGTTAGGGTTGAACATAATTAAATCTATTAGGGAAGCATCTAGGGTGTACCATTGTTGTCCTTGGACACATCATCATCATCCTTCTTAACAAACATGACATTGATAATGCAACTACTTGCTAGTTCATATATGCATTCTCCTTCCATCTTTGAACTTTACTATAACATGTGAAGGGTGTGTTTATGAAATTTAACAAATAAATGAGTGCATAATGGTTTTAAAATTTAAGGCCCCACCATCAAACTAAGTCATGGTAAAAGCATCCATCTCTTTGTGCCATTATAAGAATTAGAATAAGTAATGAAACTTTCATGGGGGTATATACGATGATATATTTCCACAACAATATCCACACTTATTTTTAAGTGTACTAAATACCATATAAACACATATCATCACAACAAGTGTTGAGAAAATAAAGTCGTAGGAATCTTGCCCTTTGTAGGGCCATATCCCTATTTCCATGTAGGCTATCTTGACAAGCATGGACTAATCTTTAGATGTGTATAAACATAATGGAAGTATACAAGTAAAAGTAATCATAACAATTTAAATCTAATTAAATTCTACACAAAACAACAAAGGGGGTGCTCAACCTCAGTTGAATGTATTATATAGAAAAAAATGTTACAAAATTTTTACATAGATATAAAGAAAGATGTAGTAAGATAGAATACAATGTGCTGAGATCTATAATTAAATATCCCATCCCCTTGAAGCTACTCATCATAGCAATCTGGCTGGAGCCCCAAGAGGAACACCAAGGAAAAGGGAATTCTCTTGCAAGAAAATCTATCTTGTAACATCAACAAGCTTGTTTATCATGTTTCATATGATCACAATGAAGAAAAGAACACTAGGCACAACAAATCTTCATGCAGCATCATGTAGATCTCCCACGGTTTTAATAGAATCAACCATATTCTTCAATATCTTCATAAAATCCATCAATAGAACAAAGAAAGCAAAAAAGTACACCATCTTTGAATGGAAATACATCACATAGTATTCATCTTCAATATCTTCATAGTCTTCTCTCTCAATCTCTCATATACAATCATTCTGTTTCAGTAGAATTGGCTATCTCTGACTCTCTCTCTATCTCACTCCATCAATAATACATCATATCCTCACTACAATCTCTAAAAATTACTCTCAATAATCACTCTTAGGTCGTGGATACCCCTCCCAAGAGGTATGTCTGATATGAAGGGTCACCAAAGCCACTACAGTGTCTCTTCATAGCTCACTACTGTCACTTCACTCTAGTCTTCTCTTGAGTCTTCAGCAGCTACTTCTTCCACTTCCTTCAGCTCTTTTGCACTTGTATTCACCTCTTTCCAAGGCTAGAAAACTTTCCCAAAGTCACACATACATTCCACAGAACACTTACAGAAGCATACAGAACAGTCTACAGAACAGTACCAGAACAGCTACAGTACAGAACAGAAGCAGAAGCTCTACAGAAGACCTACAGAAGTGTTAGATATGATCAATGCCCCACCCTCATTAGGTACTACCAATGATCCATGGTGCTCAAAGTTGTAAGGCCCCCATTATGAGGAGAAGCCAAGTGTGAGCCCGGACATTGGTTGAGTCCTGACTTGTATATCAGATGAGGTCTATGTGACCGGATGGCAAAAAGGTGACTGTTGTGGGTCTAATCTTTGGGTTAGACGGAGTGGTTAAGCTGGTAGCAACTCGAGGCACATTGCATTGAGTTGCGTGGTAAGGGAGTTAAAAGGGGCCCCTATTGTGGGGTCCGGGGGCCGCGGAAGCGGCCCCTGGCTGGGGGGTCCCAGGGGGGCCAGCGGCCCCCCTGGCGGGGGTCCGGGGGCAGCGCCCCCGGCCCGATGGTAAAGGGAATATTCCCTGGAATATTCCCTGGCCGACTAGTGGAGGCTCATATGGTAGGTCGGTCAGCAGGCCGACCTAACGACCTTCGCGGGCTATAAAAGCTAAACCCCTTCGCAGCCATCTCACACTCATCTTTCACCCAGTCAGAGTTGTTGTTCCAGCTAGCCTTAAGCTCTTCACCTATCTTCTGTCTAGATCGCCATCTAAGCTTCATTCATTGGAAGCGCACGGGTGGACAGAGCCATCTTTGTATCAGTTGTTTGGAGTTAAAGAATTTTACTGATTCTCCTCTTATCTGTTGTGTACTCTCTATCTCTTTCTCAGATTCTGTTCGCTGCGCCGTGTAATATTTTACATGGTATCAGAGCCCAGGGGGCTCTAGAGATCGGAGAGAGTGCAAGAGGCAAAGGCTTCAACAGCAAAGAGAAACGATGTCGACTCCGGGAAGCAGTTCTGGCGCATCAGGAAGCGGTGCAGGAGGTGGTGCTGCTGTACCGGCTATTCAAACACTGAGGATTCGTCCACCAACCTTCAGCGAAGGCAAGTTAGATGGTACAAACTACACCTTGTGGAAGTTCAAAATTACTACTATCCTTGATTCTTATGAGCTTCTGGAGACTGTGCTGGGGACTGACGCAGAACCACAGCCTACCCCCGACCCATCAAATCCTAGTGTGATGATTCCTCCGAATGCAGATCTTCTACGAGCTTGGAAACGAAGGAATGCAGATGCATTGTGTGCCTTAGTTACAAGCTGTTCTGACAGTGTTTTGACTCTGATTCAGCATACAACCAAAGCGTCAGAGGCTTGGAATGTACTAAGGAGTCAGTATGAAACACGAAACCAAACAAGGATTCAAAACTTGGAGAATCAACTAGCAGCGGAGAAGTTTGCTGAAGGAGAGACGGTTGAAGCATTCATCACTCGGATTAAGAATCTGCGCGACCAGATGGCTGGCGCTGGGATACAAAAGACTAGCGAAGAGCTAGCTCGGAGGTGTCTTCGGATTTGTCCACAAAAGTTTGATGGACTAGTAACTGCCCTTAATACTCAGGTGAGACCTCAAGCTTTGACTTTTGAGGAGTTTTGTGCATTATTAATGGAGGAGGAGTTGAGGCTGAAAGCCCGAGAAGGAAGCAACAATGGAGATGCTGCATTCTCTGCCAATGCAAAAGGCAAAGGTGTTTCCTCCACCAAAAATGATGGTGACAAAAAGAAGAAGGGCGGCAAGAAGAAGTTTCAAGGAGAGTGCTTCTACTGTAAGAAGAAAGGACATGCAATTGCAGATTGTCGTGTCAAGAAGGCAGATGAAAAGAATGGTACCCTTAAAAGTAAAGGGAAAGAGACAGCCAATACGGCTGAAGCAGAGTTGGAATTATTCATGGCGACCATTGAGGAAGTGTGCTCCTCGGCGCAAGAAGAATCTACCACTGACTCTTGGGTGTTGGATAGTGGGGCCTCCCGTCACATGACCAACAAGAAAGGTCTATACAGTTCTATGCAGCCTCTACAAGAATCCATCACTGTGACGGTTGGAAATGATGCTAAATGCCCTGCTGCGGGCACAGGTACTATTTCTTTTGTTGCTGCAAATGGTGAAGTCAAAAAGCTTTCAAATGTGTTGTATGTTCCCGAAATCAGAAGAAATCTCTTATCAGTTGCTGCCATAACTGATCTTGGTCATGAAGTGAGGTTCAAGAAGACAGGTGCAGAAATTATTGATAGTGCTGGCACAATTGTTGGCAAAGGAGAAAGGAGGAACAACCTGTATGAGCTAAGTGCTCTTACAGCCACCGCTGGAGTGGGCACAAGTAAGCTTTGGCATGAAAGGTTTGGACACATCGGATTTGCAGTATTGAAGGAGATGCAAAAGCAAGGTATGGTTGCTCACCTACCTACAATAACTGAATTGAAGGAACCATGTGAAGCTTGTATGATGGGCAAGCAACAGAGAAAGGCATTTCCACAAGAAAGCAAGAATAGAGCACATGCTCCTCTAGAGTTGGTGCATGCTGACTTGTGTGGTAAGATGCCTACACAGGCCTTGGGGGGATCTTCTTATTTTATGTTGATTGTCGACGACTACAGTAGGAAGATGTGGGTGTACTTCCTTCGTGATAAGGCTCAAGCTTTTGGTAAGTTTAAAGAATGGCTAATACTTGTTGAGAATGAAACAGGGAAAAGTGTGAAGAAATTTAGAACAGATGGTGGTGGTGAGTTCAACTCAAAGGAGTTTGAAGGCTTTTGCAAGAGCAAAGGGATCAAGCGTCAATTGACGACGCCTCACACACCTCAGCAGAATGGTGTTGTGGAACGCAGGAATCGTACCATTGTGGAGATGGCAAGATGCATGCTAAAGGGCAAGGGATTGCCTAACCATTTTTGGGCTGAAGCTGTTAATACTGCAGTCTACATTCTAAATCGGAGCTACACAAAGGCTCTCAAGGGAAAAACACCTCATGAGGCTTACACTGGTAAGAAACCATCTGTTTCACATTTCAGAATTTTTGGATGTGAATGTTATGCACATGTTCCAGATGAGAAGAGAAACAAGTTACAACCAAAAAGCAGAAAATGTATCTTCTTGGGTTATAGTGATGAGCAGAAGGCTTACAAGTTATATGACCAAGAGGCAAAGAAGATCATCGCGAGCCGTGATGTGGTGTTCAAGGAGGAGCCGCATACAGTGGAGGAGGAGAAGGCAAGGTCTTCCACTTTATCATCAAGCGAAGAAGTAGTCCACTATGAACCTGTCCCGAGAGCTATCCCTATCCTTAAGGAGGAGGAAGCATCATCTTCAGATGATGAGGAAAAAGTTCACCAACCTGACATCACCCCACCGGAAAAGCCATTGCCGCGCTGGGTGAAGCAGCTCTATGACCACAATAATCCTATGCCTGCATCTGTTGAGGAGAAGGCAGACGGACCAAGGAGGTCTCAGAGAATAGAGGAGCAAAGGAGGGCTTCTGCTCACATAGTCAACATGGCCTTGATGGTTGAGATTATGAGAGAAGTAAAGGAGCCAACTGACTTAGAAGAAGCACTTGCAGATCCATCATGGAAGGCTGCTATGCAGGCGGAGTATGACAGCATAATGAAGAATGACACTTGGGAGCTAGTGGATCGGCCAGCAAAGCGGAAGATTATTGACACCAAGTGGATCTGGAAGGTAAAGTACAAGGCTGATGGTACCTTAGAAAAGTACAAAGCTAGACTGGTTGCCCAAGGATTTTCACAAGTTGAAGGGTTTGATTTTCAAGAGTCATTTGCCCCAACTGCCAGAATGACCACTATTCGCACGGTACTTGCAGTGGCTGCCCACAAGAAGTGGCCAGTGTACCAAATGGATGTTAAGTCAGCGTTCTTAAATGGTGACCTCAAGGAGGAGGTGTACGTGGCTCAGCCACCAGGGTTTGAGGCCCCCCATTCTGAGAACAAAGTGTGTAAACTGAAGAAGGCATTGTATGGGCTGAAACAAGCCCCCAGAGCATGGTACCAGCGGATAGATAGGTTCTTTTTAAACCTAAACTTCAAAAGATGTGCCTCAGATGCTAACTTGTATGTTTACAGGGATGGTAAAAAGTCTGTAGTGATTGTCCTATATGTGGACGACCTTCTTATTACAGGTGACTATGAAGATATGATCAACCAAACTCGAAAGGCTTTGAGTTTTGAGTTTGAAATGACAGACTTGGGCTTGCTGCACTATTGTTTGGGGATTGAAGTCTGGCAAGAGCCAGGAAAGATCTTCATCTCTCAGAAGAAGTATGCATGGGAGATCTTGAAGGCATTTGGCATGACCGAGTGCAAGGAGATAGCTACACCTATGGAGGTAAATGTAAAGTTATCCGTTGAGGATACATCAGCACTAGCAGACATTGGGAGGTATAGGAGGTTGGTCGGCAGTCTAATCTACTTGTGTAACACCAGACCAGATATCAGTTTTGCTGTTGGTGTTTTGAGCAGGTTCTCAAACAAACCTCATGAGAGTCATTGGAAGGCTGGGATGCGGGTGCTCAGATACTTGAAGAAAACTCTTGACTATGGTATCACATACAGTTTCGGAACTTCTCTTGTGGGGAACTGTGACTCAGATTGGGCAGGAGACATTGATTCCAGGAAGTCAGTTTCTGGTTATTGTTTCTCTTTGGGTTCAGGAATTTTCTCTTGGATTAGTAAGAAGCAACCAACAGTGGCATTGTCTTCTACCGAAGCAGAGTACAAGGCAGCTTGTTTTGCTGCATGTGAGGCCGTATGGTTGAGAAGGATTCTATGGCATATGGGAGTGCAGGATGAAGAACCAACTGTGCTGAGATGTGACAATCAGAGTTGCATCGCCATTGCCAAAAATCCAGTGTTTCATGCACGCACCAAACATATAGAGATCCAGTATCACTATGTGCGTGATTTGATGGAGGATGGGATAGTGGAATTGGTCTACTGTCCAACAGAGGAGAATGGAGCAGATATCTTCACCAAAGCACTTACGAAGGATCTGCTTCAAGTTCATCTTCAGAGACTCGGCATTGGGCCGAGGAGATAGTTCACCTATGGGTGGACATTGAGGGGGGGTGTTAGATATGATCAATGCCCCACCCTCATTAGGTACTACCAATGATCCATGGTGCTCAAAGTTGTAAGGCCCCCATTATGAGGAGAAGCCAAGTGTGAGCCCGGACATTGGTTGAGTCCTGACTTGTATATCAGATGAGGTCTATGTGACCGGATGGCAAAAAGGTGACTGTTGTGGGTCTAATCTTTGGGTTAGACGGAGTGGTTAAGCTGGTAGCAACTCGAGGCACATTGCATTGAGTTGCGTGGTAAGGGAGTTAAAAGGGGCCCCTATTGTGGGGTCCGGGGGCCGCGGAAGCGGCCCCTGGCTGGGGGGTCCCAGGGGGGCCAGCGGCCCCCCTGGCGGGGGTCCGGGGGCAGCGCCCCCGGCCCGATGGTAAAGGGAATATTCCCTGGAATATTCCCTGGCCGACTAGTGGAGGCTCATATGGTAGGTCGGTCAGCAGGCCAACCTAACGACCTTCGCGGGCTATAAAAGCTAAACCCCTTCGCAGCCATCTCACACTCATCTTTTGATGGACCTAAAAACGGGCCGGCACTGGCTCATGCACTAGCCGGACCTCGTCACTATGCGCAAGACAACCCCCTCGGCCTCGCGGCCAGGAGCGTCTATCAAAATCTCTGCCTTCCTAAACATTGCGTTTGTAATACGTTGTAGTCCAACTGATCCTAACCCAATATTGCTCCTCAGAGGGAGTCCCTTTCACATAGCCAAAAGGCTCGAATCACATACACATGGGGTTCCTCCTACGGCTGAATGCCGTCAACCCTCTGCGACTCTCCTACACCTCGGGGATTGGCCCCTCGATGCGCCGCTCAACATTTAGACATTTCGCACAAACGTCACTCAAGGTACCAATAAACGTATCCAGGAATGTACCATTGTCCTTACTTAATTTCCCCTTTAGGATCCCACGACTAGCCTACAGCATAGGAACCTCACACTCTCAACGGTGGGTCACAGGCCTACTGAAAACAATTGCTATGCATATCCAGGAGCTAACTCTGATACTTTTAATTTCCTCTAAATGATCATGCAAAGAGGTGGATGCCTAGTGCTCAAACATTTCAAAAACCACCAGCGTGCAAGTGCAAAACATCTCTTTCATGCTTTTCTTTCTAACCGCTTTGTGCTTCGTTGCAACACCTAGCACCGAAGTGATCTTCGTGCTACTAGGTTTTAGTTTTTTATCATTATTATTCCATCCTAGATGCAATGCATATAAAATCAGCAAATTATTCCTCATGCTCAGCGGCATTTAACCATTTTTTCCACAACTCTACCCTTCCCCGTTGATAGTGCATCATTGCATTCATTTCTTTTAGGGTTTCCTTGCCATTTTTATGTGGAGAAAGGAAGGAAACACACACTACAACATATAAACAAGGCTGAACTGAAGCATAACTTCATGCCCCAGCCTTGCCATACATCAACAAACATAAATCCTATTTTTCTATATTTTTCGTAGCCCCAAATGTATTTTTCCCCTATTTTTCATGGTGTTTTTATCATTTTTCCCCATTTTCTTCATTTTCTTGTATTTTTTAAATTGCTGAAAATGAAAACCAGTTTGTGGGCTGTGACCCTTAGTTCATTTGCAACAAAATTGAAAGATTAGTTGATGTGTATCGACGGTTTTCCCCATTTTTCATGCATTTTCGGGTTTCTTGACATTATTTCGAGCCATGAAATGCATGTTTTTCATAATTTCTGGTTATAAACAGTAAGAACTCAGAAGAATCAGCAGCATAATCAAATCTTAGTCCATATGAACGGCATTCCATCAATCAAAAGCATAAAACACTAAATTTTCTTTGTAATTTTTTGGTTTACCGCTTAAACGCGTGTTTCGGGTTTTGTGTCCATGGCTGTAGATTTGGAAAACAGCAACCCTTCATGTCCAGCAACATCACAAATCACCATTCTCAGCCCGTGTAGCAATCCGGTCCATGCCGGACAAGCCTCCATCATTCTTTCTTCATTGCTCCTTCTTCCCACATGATCTTCCTCTTAGAAGAGAGAGAGGGAGGAGAGAGAAAGACTAGAATCAGAAATTTCAAACCAGGCCATCATTCCACGGGCGAAGGGCGGCGATATGATCAGCATACGGAGGGGATTCACTGCCAATGATCACTCGGGGGGGTTGTGTGCAGGCTGAAGATTGCAAGATCAACATGATGGCGCAAATTTCGGGCGCAGTTTCTCCACGCTTCCTCCACGTTTTTTTTGTCATGCCATCTCTCCCAAACTTTTCATGTGACATTTAAATTTGGGCCCCAAGGGTCACTTGCCCATTTTGGCCAAATTTTGTCCACCTCTTCAAATCTTGACCGGTTTGTTGGCCATTTCCCCGTCCGGACTCCGAATTGAGCTCTGAAAAATCCTGGGCGTCCGACTTAGCATCCCGCATTGGCCAATAGCTTGTGTCAACCCGCACGACTGTCTGAAAAATTATGAAAAATCAACAAGTGTCGCTCGGGCGCCTTTAAAGCACTTTGGCGCTTAAAATCGTCCTAGATCGAGCCGCCGCCTTTGACGGTGAATATTTTTCCCTTGATCTTCATAATTTTTAGCTATTTTTAAGCACTTCCCGTCTCCTAAATTCCGCTCTCATTGGCGACCACGGGATAGGGCGACTCAGCCCGTCGAATCCACGAACATATCTGTACATAAACAACGAAAGAAGCATCAAACTGATACAAAACAATTATCATCATAAAACTCAGCACAATGCTTCCCCTACCCCTAGATAGAACCAAGGCATGACATCCACAAGGAGTAGGCCTAGCATCATCTAATAGAAGATCCGAAGTGAGTCACTAACCAGCTGCTCCAACACAGCCAAACTAAAAAACCTATCAAAGAAGTTGCCCTAAGTGGTAGTCTGAACTACTGACCAACTAAAGACAACACAACTAGGAGCTCCTACAAGGCGAGGACTCCTATAGCCTGAGTAAAGGATAGTTTCTTTCAGTACATGTCTTCTTTTAGGATTTTGATTGGATGAACATACTTGGGCATGTAAAAAGGAGGGAGCTGAGCGTAGTGACCCAAGGAGAACAGGGCATCGGCCTCAGGACCTGTCTCGGCACCCAAGAACCTACCAAGCCCTCGCAAGGCGACACTTAATCCTTTTCTAACGCTCACTTTTATTTTCGCTCCAACCTTCCTTGTTTTGATATTATTTTTCCAGCAAGAAGCCACCCCGAGGAAGACAAGGTATCGGCCCCGGGTCTGACTCGTCCCCAGGAACCTACCAGGCCTTCGCAAGGCGATGATCAACTGCTTATATATTTTCATTTCTTTTCTTTTCATTGATAGGGGTTAGAACCCCTTTTTACACACCTTCGTATTTATATTCATCGTTTAGGATATTCAGGATTTCTTGGCATCATTATTATTATCTTCTAGCAGGCTTCTCTAACTGCCTCACTACTAACAAGAACTCCTAGAACGGCTGCCTAGCAGGTTAGCAGAACAGAGCCACTAGGACTTCCTTCTAAAACAGATCTTTCAATGTCTAACAATGTCTTTACAGGAGGCAATGACTACTCCGACCTCCCTCAAACATACGTAGCCTAAACCTGGGACTTCATGCCTTGGTCGCCGGTCCCCAACAAAAATTATCCCCTCAACAAGTACAAATACACATATAACAGGAAAGAAAGGTACTCGTAAAGGAGAAATATCACCTGGAATGGCCACAAGAAGCTTCCATCGCAGCAAAGGCTCCTCCAGGCTCCACCAAATTCCACGCACCACGAAACCTGTCCAGCACAACACTAAACAAAAACCCAATTAAACGCACCCGCACTAGACAGGGAAATGGCCCTCTTGGCCTAATGAAATCAGACATGACTTTGCTACAAAACTGTATCGGCCCTCTTGGCCTAAGAAAATAAACCAATACTATGCAGAACATCCACCTGGAAACAACCATGATAGACATCAAAGCATACTATTCCCAGGGGAACAGGGCTTGTAGCCCTAAACTAGGTGCATTAAATTATGACCTATCCCTCCTGCGTATATCGCAAGAGGTGTTCGCATCACATGTCGTCGAATCAGTCTATGGGTCCCAGATAATAAAGGGAGATGAGTCTCGCTTACCCTCTGCATCACCCAAATCAACCATCGTCTGCCAAAGAGGGCATGTTCAGAAAGCATACCCCACAAACGACCAGGTCCTGTCTCACCATCAATAGATATATCGGGACAAGGGCCACAATTAAAGAAGAGGTCCTCTTCATACGCAAGATTAGCCAATGAATCGGCAAACGGATTCCAATTCCGTGGAATCAGCTGAAAAGACACTCTATCGAATTCGTCTAGCAGGGCTATGGCAGTATGATGGTACATACAAAGGATCGGGTTCCGTACCATGTACGTCCCATTGAGTTGATTTAAAACCAACTGAGAGTCCCCTTTCACCAACAACTGGCGGATACCACCCTTCTTTGCAATATTCAAACCCATAATCAGGGCTTTGTATTCGGCCATATTATTAGTAAAATTCGCCCCGAGATAAGCAGCTAACTTCATGACAATGCGTCGTCGGGGGTCTCGGATGACAACTCCTACACTTCCTTTTTTACATGCACCCCTGGACGCCCCATCAAAGTACAAGGTGTACGTCCATAAAGGGTTTACATATCCCGCCATCCGGAACTCTACTCGTAATTATGGTAATCGAAATTCAGCATATTCAACGGGTGGACTGTAGGCTCCATCCCTCCATCATCATTGAATTCAACAGGGATGCTCGTCAAAAGTTGTAGGCAATGATGGCAGAAGACCTTGATTTCCCAAATAAATGTCCCGCCTTCTTGCTCAATCACCTTGTATCCTTTGCTCCACCAAATGAGCTTTCCCTGATGATACCTCTGTTCCAAATATGGGTGTTCTAAATAAGGGATCAGACGACCCATCAACCTCTATCACGATTTCCTTGCAGATGTTTGATCAATCATGCCTAGACCTGCAAGGCAGTCATAGCATTAGTGCAATCAGAAGTAATAAGGTTTAATCTTATTAAGATTAACCTTATTTTTAAATTCTATCCCCTCAAGGTCAGCTAACAACACTGTAGATTTATTCTTTCCTATCCTAACGATCTTATAGGGCCCATCCCATTTGGGTTCTAGCTTGCCTGGGAATAATTCACGTCGTGCGTCATAATACAGAACAAGCTGTCCTTTCTTGAAGGTGTATTTCTTGGCTTTGAGGTCGTGTAGCTGCTTCATTCGGCGCTTCGCCACTTCTTGGTGCAATAAGCTCTGCAACTTAAGCTCATCTAAATGTGCCAGTGTCGTCAAGCGCTCAAAAAGAGCGTCTTCATCGCTCAAAGAATGATTGATGGCAAACCGAATAGTCGGCAGCTCAATTTCTAAAGGCAAGACACACTCCTCCCCATATACTAACTTGAACGGGGTATGCCCAGTGGCTCGTTTGAAAGTCGTATTATAAGCCCACACTGCCACGTATAATTTTTTATCCCAATCCCGTTTCTTTTCCGACACAATTTTGGACAGGATGCCTACAAGCTGCTTGTTGGTGCTTTCAACCTGACCATTGGCTTGCGGATTATATGGGGTTGTCTTGTTATGCTTGATGTTCCACAACTCTGTCAAACCTTTGATCACCTTATTCAGGAAATGGGTTCCACGGTCCGACACTAATTCTTTCGGCGGACCAAACCGGCATATTATCTGCTCTAAAAGGAAACTAGCAGTTTCTTTAGCATCATCTTTCCTTGTTGCACGTGCTTCTGACCACTTTGTGAAGTAGTCAGTTGCTACAATGATGTACCTCTTTTGCGTAGTCGACGACGGAGTAATAGGACCCACAAAGTCTATTCCCCACTTCTCAAATGGAAGTATCGCCATAATAGGGGTGAGTGGTCGTTTCCTATTCTCTCGGCTATCATGTCGTTGGCAAATATCGCATCGCTTAACATACGCAAACGCATCCTGGAAGATGGCAGGCCACCAATAACCTGCTCTTAAAGCCTTTTGTGCTGTAAGCCATCCAACAAAATGGCCACCGCAAGCAGAATCATGGCACTCTTCCAAAATGAATGGCACCTCGTCAGGCATCACACACCGGCGATAGATATCATCAACCCCTTGCCGATATAATGTACCTGCGATCAACGCAAACTTTAACACTTGCTGCTTAATTTTCCTTTTCTCAGCTTTAGATAATTCGGATCCCGCCTCTCCTGTTGATAAATAATGCGTTATTGCAGCATACCAGGAGGGAATAGATGCCGTCTCTATTTTAAACAACAACTCTATGTCACTACCTTCAGCCACAGATTCTTTCCGCTCCCCAAAGTCCACTAGACATTCCACGATGCCTTGCAACCTTGGTGGCTTACTCTTGATTTCATAATCAAATTCCTGCAAAGTGATTAACCACTTTGCTAGACGATCAGGCGGCTGTAACTTATTCATCAATAGTCGAAGTCCCTCCACCTTCGTATAAAGCACGACTTTCTCATAGAGAATATAATGCCTGAATTTCTTGGTCCCAAAGACAATTGCTAGACACAATTTCTCCATGTAAGTATAGTTGATTTCGGATACCCCCAGCTTTCGACTAGCAAAAGCAATCGGGTGGTACCACTTCTCTTCCCAAATTTGGGCTAAATAGCAGCTGATACTATACATCGTGGCTGCTGAAAATATATAGAACACCTCACCTCTTTTAGGTGCTTTTAAAACGGGCGCTCTTGCTAGCTCTTGTTTCACATCCTCGAATGCTACCTTACAAGGGTCACCCCATACAAACGAATAGCTAAAGGACAATAAATTTGTAAGTGGCAACGTTCTTTCTGCTAAGGTGTTAATGAATCTACGGTAGTAACCAACCGAAGACAGAAAGCTATGAACCTCTTTCGGAGTGCGTGGTGGACCCATGGCAACTATAACTTTCACCTTCTCGGGGTCTGTCGCAATTCCTACCGAACTGACCACATGGCCTAGCAATAGCCCATAAGGTACTCCAAAAGCACACTTCCGTGGGTTTAGGGCGATGCAAAATTGTCTACAGCGCTCAAAGCATTTTCTCAGAATGATCAACTGCCTTTCTCTCACGGTGGCGGCCCCTAAGTCATCAATAAACACCCTCAACTCTTCAGGGGATATGTCACCGAATGTCTTATCAGCTGTTCGTTGCCACGAACCAGGCGCATTGCATAAACCAAAGGCCATCACGTGGTAAGCAAAAGTGCCAAATACAGTGATAAAAGTTGTTTTCAACTTGTCCTCTTCTGCAATTGCCATTTGGTTATATCCTGCAAAGCAATCCATAAACGAATATATCTCCCTACCCGCTAATTGATCCAAAATCTGGTCAATAAATGGCAATGGGTAGTAGTCCTTAACTGTTTGCTTATTCAGCTCCCTAAAATCTACACATAAACGGATTTGATTATTCTTCTTCTTTCTAATCACAACTGGCGAACACCATTCCGTGTGTTGCACAGGAAAAATCAAACCCGCTTTTCGAAGCTTCTCTAACTCCTCAAACAGCCCGTCCCTCAATTCGAAAGGCATACGCCTTACTTTCTGCCGTACAGGACGACTGCCCTCTTTCAATGGAATTGTATGAACAGCAAGATTGGGAGGGATGCCTCTCAACTCATCATAACTCCAGGCAAAGATATCACGGAATTCCTGGATCAAGGCCACATAGTCCTCCCTTTCTGCTGAGCTGAGCATAGAGCCTAATTTGATTGGCCGCGAATCATCAAGCGTACCAAGGTCTAGCTCGATAACATCTGCATCTCTTATACGATCTTGGGCCTCTATCGGCTCATTCAAAGTGATCTGATAGATGTCCTCTGTGGTGGATCCCTCTTTGGACTCATCACTTGATGATGTCTCACTAGCAGATAAATCTTCTAATGTCTCCAATTCTGTAGAAGATAGAGGAGCTCTCTCACTCTGCGGGGACTCAGGATAAGCATCAACCACCACACGCTGGGCACCTCTGCCGAATATTAATCGACCGGCAGGTATATCCACTTGGCAATCCGCTTGCAAGATCCAAGGTCGTCCGAGTAATACTTGGTAACTTGGCCGCCCTGCAAAACGAATCACCCTAAAGTCCAACATTCATTCTACATTTGCAACAGTGACATGGACCTTAGTAATGCAGCCTTCCGGCTGTCTCAAACTGTCATCTGCCATTCTGAGAATTGTGGAAGTATCTTTCTGAATCGCAAGACCCAACCTTTCCATCAGTTCAGAACTCATAATGTTAACAGATGATCCCGTGTCGACAATGGCATAATCTACTAATATCCCATCGACATAGGCTGCAACCCTTGGGCAATGCTTCTCAGCATGCTCGAACCAGTCATCACCAACTCGCGCAATACCCAAAGGTTCTACAATATACCCGGTACGTAGGATCTTTCTAAATTCCTTACGCACTCCGGGGGAAAGCTTAATAAGCTGTAGAAGATTCACATCCGGCTTGACTTCGCAAAGAGAGCTTGCCAAATCGAATTCATGATAGTTCGATAGAGCTCGCTTTTCACGCCAAACCATCCGCTCTTTAGGTCGCTGCACTGGCTTTATTGCCTCTTTCTTAACTTTCACCTTCTTCTTTGGTGGTTCCTTATCGGCTTTACTCTCTACGGGCTTCAAAGGTCCCCCTTCTAGGGCAGGATCCAAAACTTGCGTTCCTTTGTCGCCTTGTTTAGGGTTTCCGTCGACAGGCTTATCCTTGTCGGCTTCTCTACCCTTTTGACCTCTTGTAAGAACAGCTCGTAGATTAGAGGTTTCAGCATCATTAACGCGTACAGCCTCAATCAAACTAACCCCACTACCACTTGGTAGCTCTTCCACTGTAGTCTTTGGTCGTTGAAGTATTTGTTTAGGCCCATTTTCTGGCTGGGAATCATTTCCTTGAGCACGATGATTGACAGGCCCTGGTTGCCGACTTCCTCGCTGGAGGGAACTGATCTTACTCCAGCAAGTAGCTGCTAAATGCCCAGATTTTCCGCAAATGTCGCACTTAACATTTGGGCAATTTCTTGGATAGTGCTGCCCGCCACACCATTTGCAACTAAACCTCGACGGTGCACCCTCCTCTGGGTATCTACTTCCTATTAAATTTTGTTGTTTTTTAAGGAAGTTGACATCAACAGCTATTTGTCGATACTGCTCCGTAATCATGTCGGTATAATGCTTCATCATGTCCTTAACCTCGCCAAGAACATTGGAAGAACTTGACTCATAGCCTTGGTCATTACTATGTCGTTCAATCGGCCTAACAATTCGATTAGGCACAGGCTGTTGAGTCACAGGCATGGTATTGGAATTGACCGCCTGGCCTCCACCACTTGGAGCCATTTGGCTGCCCGTCGGCATCGACATGCTAGGGGGAGCTGGTAATAGAGGGACATTCTGTATCATGTTCCCTCTCCCATTAGGGTTAGCCATCGCTATCCCTTGGCCACTACTGCCATTGGCTATCGCCATATTGTTTCCCAATACTAAACCCATATTCGAATTGCCTCGAGAAGCATAAGCTGCTTGTAGTCGGGATTCCACCTCTTGTGCTCGTGTAATGGCAGTATCTATATCCCCCAAGGGGACACTACTCAACTGCAATTGGATATTAAAGTCCAAACCATGTAGGAAATATTGCAATTGGGCAGCTGCGGGGATAGGGATAGAGGTGTCCAACTTACGGAAGACCTCTTTTATCTTCTTCGCATAAGCACGAATATCCTCGTGTGGATCTTGGCGGGTCACGTTGAGTACACGCAACCAATATTGCCCACCCCTTTCAGGGGCAAACTCCCTTCGAAAAGCTCCATAAAATGCATCAATGTTCAATATGGTTCCGGCTTCTAAACCATGATACCATATAGCGGCTCTTCCTTTGAGAGTCATGTTGAAGAACATCATTAAATGTCCTTCTTCTTGAATGCGACAGTTAAACATCAACTTTTGAAACTCCCTAATGTGGAGTTCCGCATCTTCCTCAACTAGCCCATTAAAAATGGGTAGCGGGTAACCTAGAGCCGGCAAATCCGTCGTTCCTGCTGGAATTGCAATAGGCTGCGCCATGACGAGGATTGGATTTGCACTAGGAATAGGGACCGGTGGGGTTACACCTCCCGTACTTGACGTGGACTGGCTTATGGCAGGAAGGGGAGCACTAGAGCTTCCACCTTCTCCTAACTTACTGCTTGGGGTCCTAAGACCACTAGATCCACTCCCTCGTAAGGGTTCAGCACCGCTACGCTTAGGGGAATATCTCCTAAAGATTTCAGCACGTCGCCTAGCTCTCTCGTCTCTTTCCTGCTTTTGGATTTCTGCTAGACGATGCTTATCAATAAATAACGGATCGATCTCAGTATCCTTTGGCATAAATTGCTAGTTGGTCCCTAGAAAACCAGGATTCGAGAACCGCCACTTTTAAGCAGCTCCCGGCAGACGCACCACTGATGGACCTAAAAACGGGCCGGCACTGGCTCATGCACTAGCCGGACCTCGTCACTATGCGCAAGACAACCCCCTCGGCCTCGCGGCCAGGAGCGTCTATCAAAATCTCTGCCTTCCTAAACATTGCGTTTGTAATACGTTGTAGTCCAACTGATCCTAACCCAATATTGCTCCTCAGAGGGAGTCCCTTTCACATAGCCAAAAGGCTCGAATCACATACACATGGGGTTCCTCCTACGGCTGAATGCCGTCAACCCTCTGCGACTCTCCTACACCTCGGGGATTGGCCCCTCGATGCGCCGCTCAACATTTAGACATTTCGCACAAACGTCACTCAAGGTACCAATAAACGTATCCAGGAATGTACCATTGTCCTTACTTAATTTCCCCTTTAGGATCCCACGACTAGCCTACAGCATAGGAACCTCACACTCTCAACGGTGGGTCACAGGCCTACTGAAAACAATTGCTATGCATATCCAGGAGCTAACTCTGATACTTTTAATTTCCTCTAAATGATCATGCAAAGAGGTGGATGCCTAGTGCTCAAACATTTCAAAAACCACCAGCGTGCAAGTGCAAAACATCTCTTTCATGCTTTTCTTTCTAACCGCTTTGTGCTTCGTTGCAACACCTAGCACCGAAGTGATCTTCGTGCTACTAGGTTTTAGTTTTTTATCATTATTATTCCATCCTAGATGCAATGCATATAAAATCAGCAAATTATTCCTCATGCTCAGCGGCATTTAACCATTTTTTCCACAACTCTACCCTTCCCCGTTGATAGTGCATCATTGCATTCATTTCTTTTAGGGTTTCCTTGCCATTTTTATGTGGAGAAAGGAAGGAAACACACACTACAACATATAAACAAGGCTGAACTGAAGCATAACTTCATGCCCCAGCCTTGCCATACATCAACAAACATAAATCCTATTTTTCTATATTTTTCGTAGCCCCAAATGTATTTTTCCCCTATTTTTCATGGTGTTTTTATCATTTTTCCCCATTTTCTTCATTTTCTTGTATTTTTTAAATTGCTGAAAATGAAAACCAGTTTGTGGGCTGTGACCCTTAGTTCATTTGCAACAAAATTGAAAGATTAGTTGATGTGTATCGACGGTTTTCCCCATTTTTCATGCATTTTCGGGTTTCTTGACATTATTTCGAGCCATGAAATGCATGTTTTTCATAATTTCTGGTTATAAACAGTAAGAACTCAGAAGAATCAGCAGCATAATCAAATCTTAGTCCATATGAACGGCATTCCATCAATCAAAAGCATAAAACACTAAATTTTCTTTGTAATTTTTTGGTTTACCGCTTAAACGCGTGTTTCGGGTTTTGTGTCCATGGCTGTAGATTTGGAAAACAGCAACCCTTCATGTCCAGCAACATCACAAATCACCATTCTCAGCCCGTGTAGCAATCCGGTCCATGCCGGACAAGCCTCCATCATTCTTTCTTCATTGCTCCTTCTTCCCACATGATCTTCCTCTTAGAAGAGAGAGAGGGAGGAGAGAGAAAGACTAGAATCAGAAATTTCAAACCAGGCCATCATTCCACGGGCGAAGGGCGGCGATATGATCAGCATACGGAGGGGATTCACTGCCAATGATCACTCGGGGGGGTTGTGTGCAGGCTGAAGATTGCAAGATCAACATGATGGCGCAAATTTCGGGCGCAGTTTCTCCACGCTTCCTCCACGTTTTTTTTGTCATGCCATCTCTCCCAAACTTTTCATGTGACATTTAAATTTGGGCCCCAAGGGTCACTTGCCCATTTTGGCCAAATTTTGTCCACCTCTTCAAATCTTGACCGGTTTGTTGGCCATTTCCCCGTCCGGACTCCGAATTGAGCTCTGAAAAATCCTGGGCGTCCGACTTAGCATCCCGCATTGGCCAATAGCTTGTGTCAACCCGCACGACTGTCTGAAAAATTATGAAAAATCAACAAGTGTCGCTCGGGCGCCTTTAAAGCACTTTGGCGCTTAAAATCGTCCTAGATCGAGCCGCCGCCTTTGACGGTGAATATTTTTCCCTTGATCTTCATAATTTTTAGCTATTTTTAAGCACTTCCCGTCTCCTAAATTCCGCTCTCATCTTTCACCCAGTCAGAGTTGTTGTTCCAGCTAGCCTTAAGCTCTTCACCTATCTTCTGTCTAGATCGCCATCTAAGCTTCATTCATTGGAAGCGCACGGGTGGACAGAGCCATCTTTGTATCAGTTGTTTGGAGTTAAAGAATTTTACTGATTCTCCTCTTATCTGTTGTGTACTCTCTATCTCTTTCTCAGATTCTGTTCGCTGCGCCGTGTAATATTTTACAAGAAGGTTACAGAAGGTTATCAAAACCACATAACTCATTCTCAAATCATTCCAAACTCTCACAAACCATTCAATAAACTTTCACAATATCTTATTCTTCATCAATCAATACTCCTTCCCTCCTTACAGAAGACAATCAGAACAAAACAGACCAAAACAGAACAAAACAGAAGGTATACATAACCATTCAGAACCTATCAGAACATCACAGAACCACCAACAAACATCACGAACTTCCAAAACACAATCAATATCATCCAAAACACTCTCAAACCACTTCCAAATCAATCAATCATCCCATAAAATCAACCATTCAGCTCTCAAAAACAACAAAAATCAGCAAAAAAACAAGTCATTTCAACACTCAACATATCCCCACACTTAATAAGGAAGCGTCCTCGCGACCCAGGAAAAAGGGAATACAAGTTCAGGGAAAAGCTCAACTTTGATCTTCAATATCTTTTCACAAAGAATCCATCCACCACGACCCCAACTTATAACCTGTTTCTGATATAAAAAATATAAAGAAAGGAAAACTCTTTATACATTAACACCTCTTATCAAACTAAAAATCACCACAAATTTGTAAAGGATATAAAAGTTTTCTTCGTCTTCAGCAGCATCAGCTTCAACTCTCCAACCACGACCCCATCTCTACAAATCTCCAAAACATAGCTCGTACACAAAATCCAATAGGAAACCACCACGTTCGTTTGACATAAAGGAACTCACAACACAAACACTAATACACAACACAACCATCTGAATGACTCCTTCAAAAAGAGAGTTTTTCATTAAAAGCTTCCACCATACATTGGAAAGGTATCAATGAAGATGATCCCTCTTAAAAGATTGATGTTGTCGGAATCGATCCATAGATAAGGATTCATCTACAAAGTTTTTAGGAGGATTTTGAAAAAATTGGAGACAGCACATCCTTTCCAACAGGACCAAGTATCTGCTAGGCAAACAGAGGGCATGAAAATACAGTATCTCCAGCTGCTGGGAATCAATACTAACATTGACATTCATACACAACTTTGGAATAGGCTTTGAATCAGTATGAGAGTGCCTATGCATATACGCCAGGTACCAAGCAAAGTGAGCAGTTAATCTCACTGAGGGATCTGTAGACTGTGAATATTGTTGGGCAAAATGAACATAGTTTTGATAAGCTTGACTAGAAGCTGTCCATTCTCCTGGAATTACTGGCCAATTAATCTGTGGTCCTGTAAGGCAATCATCCGAACTCCATCCCCTTCTTCTGGAAATCTGATTATCAAAACCGTCACAGTCACTAACCAACTGAGGTGGTTGAGATATGGAAGTGTTAGGAGAGGGTAGTGGAATAAGGGAAAGTGGATGTAGGGAAGGATAGGAAAAATCATAAAAGGAAGAAAAGGTTAAAGGAGTGGCAAAAATTTGGAGGGAATCACTAAGGAAAGGTGTTAACTGATAAATAGGAAATGTGGAGGGTACATTAATGAGGGGTGAAGGACAGGGTGGAGAAGGGGAAAATACCCTATCCTCAATAAAGGAACAATAAGTGAAAATAGGAATTTGAGGGAAAGATGAGGTTGGAAAAGAAGTGGTAAAATAATTGCGGAATTATATTGACAAAGGGAAATATATATAGCAGAGCGGTGAGCCTTTTGTTGGTAATAGAGGAGGGTAGGAACAGAAGGTCCTAAGAGAGATCGTCTATGATAGGCATCAAAGAAGGTAGCATCAAATGGATTATGTTTGGAAAGATAGGTTAAGAGATCCATCCTCAGTTGATTAGTACTCTGGGCAAAGGTAGGAGCTGTGTTTTGTCTTTGATTGAGGACCACCGAATCAATCATGGGATGCCACGAATTATCCTGACAATCAGCCTCGTTGGAGGAATAACTCTGGAACATGTCAGCTATGCGCAACTCCAAATGATTGACATATAAAACAGCCTGTAAGACCACATCCCCCACATACCATGCCATATCTACCTCATCTGGGATTAACAAATCTCCTCGGAGATACATGTATGACATCAACATGGTATCTGGCGTGACAGAATCTTCAAAGACCATTCTGACTACCTCTGTCAACAACTCAGCAGACCAAGCCCCACTCCAGCCATCCTTTGGAAAAGGTCAATCCATCGTGGAAAGCTTCATATAGAAAACCAACTTCTGTAAGTGGTAGTGGACAAAGAAAGAATGGTCTGGTAAGACATATCCCTGAAACTGCTCAAAGGTAGACCATAACAAGTCCATTCTGGACTGCAATCTTTTCACTTTATCTTGGAATAGAGGGCACAAAGTAGCCTGTCTCTGTAAGGCAGCCAAGTCCTGCTGTGAAAGAGAAGGAATTAATGAAACATGAGGGCTTGGAGGAACAGAGCGGGACTTTGCAAGCTGATCTTGCAACTGTTGGATTTGGGAGGCTTGGTTGGCCACTGTGTCATTAGCCATCTGTAAAGTTGAAAGCTTGTCATCTAAGATAGCGTGGAATTCTATCGCTTCTCTGGACATCCTCTCCTTCTCGTCTGAAAGGCTAATAACCTGTGACTGAGCCTCGAATAACTGGGTCTTCAATGAAGAAATCTCCTCGCTTTGGGTGGCAACCAGTTGGGTTTGCTGTTCCATTTGCTTAAATAAATCTGCTAGGGTATCCTTAGCAGAAGCTAACTCAGATGTTGCCTTATGCAACTGGTCTTTGGACTGCATGAGCTCTTCATAAAAGGACGCGTACAGCTGTTGAACACAGGCTGTCACTGACAACTCAATGGAACTTTGAATATCCTTGCAGAGGAAAGGAATGGCATCTCCTGAAACGAGACTGTTCAGGGAAGGAACTGAGATCTCCAATGATCCTTCTCGATGTGCGCGGAACAGGTTATTGCAAGTGAGATACCCAGGGAGTTCACTGCCAGAAGTAGCAGGGATAGGTACTGAGGGAAGTACAGCAGGGGCTTTATCCGCTACCCTCTTCAAGCGTTTGCGCTGTATGACTAGGGGAGGCGGAGAATCATCATCCTCAATGTCAATAGGTGCTGACTCTTCTGAAGGTGGAGGAGGAGGTACTGGATCTGATGGAGGAGGTGGAGGCACAGTCTTCTGTAAACCTGAATAGGTCAAGAAGGCAGATAAATATGATCCGTATGTAACATTGGTAACATTACCCCTCGTGACTTTAACAAAATGTTGATCCATTTTAGTGAGGAGGTAAGTGCTCCAATCAATAGCAACTCCTTTCAACACCATCCTGGAAGCTGTGAAAAGCTCTTTGGACAAATAGTGGGATGGCGTTTTGGCAGGCATAAACCTGTCCTGAAGGAACTGACACATCGTCTTCCATACGGGATCAGTGATCATAGAAAAGGAAACTCCTGAAGAGTTTATCACCTTCTTAACATCAAGAATTTCCCTTGTCTGCTTTTGTAACAGCTTCAAAATCTCTTCGTTAGAGAAAAGCTGGTGAGTGGTCACAAAAGGTTCTCCTTTGAAGGGTAAAGATAGAGCCTTCCCTAAGCCGCGAGATGTCAAAGTCATAGACATGCCTTGGACTAGTCCTGTCTTCTTGCTGTAAGAGGCCAGGAACTCATCACATAACGACGGATCTTCTGGAAGCAATGGAAAAGGAGTGGCCACAAAAGCAGCAAGTCCCGCCTTCGTAAGAGGCTCAAAAGTAAGTAGGGAAGAGTAATCCCTACTAACTAATGGGACGTACTGGATAGGGGGAGGAGTATGAGAAGGCGCCATTCAGATGGTTACACACACACCACAAACACAGACAATCAAGGAGAATGCCTGCAAAGCAACAGACAAAAAAAACAAGGATAAGAGAATTACCAATAAAACGTGACTCGACCAACTAACCCCAAGCAAACCACATCCTAGAAAAAATTTGACATGACCTCGAGACAAATGTGACCGAAAGCTTCATGTGATGCATCAGACAAACACCCTGAACCCTGTATCAGGCAATAAAAGAAAAAAACTGCATACCGTAACTAAGACATGAAACCAAAACCATACCATATTCGACACATAGCAAAACTATATCTGTGATAAACCAAGACTGGACCATGGAAAATAACACTAAGAACTGCGCAAACCCATCCCACGAAATGGTTCATTAAAAAGGGGAATTAAGTGCAGTGAGGGGGGAATTAATTTAATGAAGGGTTGATTTTAATCAATTATTAAAAATGGGTGAATTTTTATTAGGTGATAAACCTTAACAAGAAAACGGTGGTTCCTTATTAGAAATTAAATGACCAATTATTAGGTGAAGTGGTGCAGTTATTCGATTCCCGGACTTCGATTCCCGACGGGGTCTCTAAATGCAATTCATTGATTACAAATTAAGGTGATGTGGAGCGCTTTTTTGCCAGCGCGTGCTCATGTGACGGCTGGTTCATTTTTAATTAAAAATTTAAAGTGCCTCTTTAGCGCACGTAGCACGTGCGAAGTGAACGGCTGGTTTATTTTATTTAAAAAGTATGTGTGTTTAGCGTGAATGCGCGTGGAAACTGTGGGTGAATTAAATGGTTCATTGTAACAATTAATTTGTGATTAAGGGGGAAATGAAAATAAATAAAGCACATAAAATAAATACTTGGAAGGGGTGTGTATGTAATGCAGGAATGCGCACGGAAGAGTCCACCAAAAGAAGTGAATCCAGTAAAGGAAAAGTAAAGACCACTGACGAAACAACAAAGACAACACCTTAGCGGATGTGTGGATTTGAGTTTTTATTGGTTTTTTATGTTTATTTTTATTTTTTATTTATTATATATATATATATATATTGTTAAGTTGTGATTATTTATGGTGAAATAAAGGGAAAATGATGAAGGGAGGTGATGGGAATTTTTGAGAATTGTTTAGAATTTTTTTAAAGAATTTTCAAATGAATTTTTCTACATTTATTGGCAATTTGGAGGTGAAATTAGGAAATATTGAATTTTCAGAAATTATAGGGTAGGCAATTGCCAGCAGACAAATTCCCAAAAATTGGCAAAAGGCAAAATGAATTTTTAGAAATTTTGCTGAATTTTTTTAATGGAAAAATTAATGTAGTGATTAATTAAGTCACCTAAATCACATTAATCAAATAAGTCAGTTAGGCATAAGTCAATTAAGTCTGGTTAGTGAGGGTAAGTTATGTTAGTCTGCCCAAGTCAAGTCAAGTTAGTCAAGGTTGCTTAGGTTAGTCAACTAGGCTAGGTTAGTCAACTAAGTTAGGTTAGTCAACTAAGTAGGGGGTAGTCAACTAGGCTAATTAAGGTTAGGTAATTAAGGTGACTATGGTTAGGTTAGTCAACTAACTAGGGGAGGGTTAGTAAACTAACTAGGGTTAGTTTAGGGAACTAACTAGGGTTAGTTTAGGGAACTAACTAGGGTTAGTTTAGGGAACTAACTAGGGTTAGTTTAGGGAACTAACTAGGGTTAGTTTAGGGAACTAACTAGGGTTAGTTTAGGGAACTAACTAGGGTTAGTTTAGGGTAGGTTAGGTGTAAGGTTACTAGGGGGTTAGGTTAACCTAGGGGGTTAATTGAACCTAACTAGGGTTAGTGGGAACTAACCTAAGGTTAGTTGGTTAGGGGGTGGGTTAGGTTAGGGCGACTAGGGGGTTAGGGGGTTAGACTAACTACTTTAGGGTTAGTGTAAGTTAATTAGGGTTAGATTAACTTAATTAGGGTTAGTTTAAGTAACCTAGGGTTAGTTTGACTAACCTAGGGTTAGAGAGGGGGAGGAGGAGGAGGTGGTGGGGTCGGCGGCGACGGCGTCCAGGCGGTGGCGTGGCGGCTCCAGGTGGTGGCGGCTTCGGTGTCCAGGAGGTGGCGTGGCGGCTCGTCGACGGCGGAGGGCGACGACGTGGCGGCTCCAGGCGGCAGCGGCGACGCGGGCAGGGGATGGAGGGGAAGAGGAGGGGCGGCAGACGTCGCGGGCGGGAGGCAGAAGGGCGGGCGGGAGGTAGAAGGGCGGGGGGGGAAGGAGAAGCACGGTGGGGGGAAGAAGAAGGGCGGGGGGGGGCTGCAGGGAGAGGAAGAGGGGGCGGAGGTTGCCGCGGGGGGAGGAAGGGAGGGAGGAGGTCGCTGCGGGGGGAAGAAGGGAGGGCGGAGGTCACTGCGGGGGGAGGAAGGGAGGGAGGGCGCTGCGGGGGGAGGAAGGGAGGGAGGAGGCGCTGCCGAGAGGGAGAAGGAGGGAGGAGGTCGCTGCCAAGAGGGAGAAGGAGGGAGGGCGCTGGCGGGAGGAAGGGAGAAGGAGGTCGGGGGGCGCAGGGAGGAGAAGGCGAGGGAGGAGGAGGCGACGGTGGGCTGGGGGGAGGGAGGAGAAGGCGAGGGAGGAGGAGGCGACGGTGGGCTGGGGGGAGGGAGGAAGAGAAGGAGATGCACAAAGAGAGAGAAAGAAAGGGAGAGAGAGAAAGAGAGAGAGAAGGGCGGTTGGGGGGAAGGGGTGGGCAGTTAGGGGAAAGGGTGGGCAGTTGGGGGAAAGGGGTGGGGGCCCATGGGGGGGCCATGGGGTGGGCAGGTGGGGGGAAGGGGTGGGCAGTTAGGGGAAAGGGGTGGGGGGCAAGGGCGCGTACCCCGTCCCGCGCTCGTGCGCGGGGCAGGGTAAAAAAATTTACCGTGACGGGATTGAAATGACGCGGGGAAGACGGTACGGGTTATGCGGACATGACCGGGGTGCGTGGAGACTCGGAAAAGTGAAAAAGGGCGCGTTCACGCGCAAAACGGGCGCGAGAAAAACGTAAAAATAAAGAAAAATTAATAACTCCCAATCCGGACGTCAAAACGACATAGTGTAAAAACAAAAAGTGGGTAGGACGACAGGGGGAAAACAAGAAAAATATATGACAGAGGCTTTGGGAGGGCTAAAGGCGGTCACGTGCAAAAAACACAAAAAACGAACCAAAAAACGCAATTAAAAATTAAGATCGAAAGATCCGTGCATCGGAATGAGGTGCAGAAAAAAGGAAAACTATGCAGAAAGATGTGCCCGACAATCCTATCACATCAAAACATAATTCCGACTGAGATAAGACGCGTTCACATGGGAAAAACCAAAAAAAAAAACCCGAAAATGGGATAAAAAATTAATATCTGACAACCCATTCACCGGAATGACATGCAGTAAGAAGGAAAATTTCCATAGGAAGGGGTGGCACAGGGTTATCATGTTAAACCGCAGTTCCGGTGGAAGGAGGAGGGGTTCACATGTGAAAAACTCCAAAAATACTCCCGAAAACGCATTTAAAAATGAATAAGTAAAAATCCGGAAGTCGAAAAAGGGTGGAGGAAAAAGGAAAAAGGGAGGGGAAGGCACAGGGGACACGGCTGTCAAATCAAATTGGAATTCTGATGCAAACAGGGCAGGTTCACATGGAAAAATAGCAAAAATACACACGAAAAAGTCGTGAAAACCCGGAAAATTAATAACGGACAAACCGTGTATCGGAATGATGCGGAATAAAAAGGAAAAATATTAGGGGAAAAGTGCTAGTGAGGGCTATGACGTCAGAGCATGATTCGGAAGCAAGAAAAGCACGTTCACATGGAAAACCGGCTAAATTGCACAAAAGGCTTCAAAAATTAATAACTCAAAAACCGTGCACCGGAACAGGGGTAGGTAAAAAGGAAAAATGGTCAGTTCAATGGGAGGAATAGGGCTATAAGGTTGGATTTGGATTTTGGTGAACATAGGGTACATTCACATGGAAAAACCTCAAAATGAGAGAATGAAGGAAAACTGCAAGGGAACAGCCCCAAGGGTGGGTGGAAAATAACCGGATGGGTGGGAAGGGATCCCGTTAGGGTAAAAGCAAGGCAAGGCATTCATGCATGAACAGGTTAAGGCATATGCAGAAAAGTATGCACGGGACACGCGCAGGGACGCGTCCCCACACTTAAGACCTTAACGGATAGGGTTAACCGAACAACAGGGACCTAGGACCATGCCACAGACCATCCACTAACGTCCCCACACTTAAAACATGACCGTCACGAAGAAACAGAATGTGTAGGGTTAGAAAAACTTGGCCCGTTTCGTCAAAAAGCAAGGTTGAGTATCGATGGCACGTCCAGTGTTGTTGTCGGTGCTGGAGGGACCAAGGCATCTTCTCGGCACACGTCCGTCATGGCAGGGACCACGCGGCAGCACCCAGGGAGGTAGCTGATGGAAGGAATCACAAGAAATTTGTCGATGATGAGGGATACTACACTCAACTCACAATCACTCAATTGGAATGAAAGAACAGTCACTCGCCCCATGACTAATATCTCTTGAGGAATAAGGATTAAGACCCATATCTCATACCCGGTTGAGGAATCGACAAGGGGGGAATGGTGCAGAAGGAGTATGCCAGGGTGCACAGTTGATGGTGCATTAGTGCGTCCAACCCGTCTGGCATAAGTGCAAGGAGGAAGGCAAGGGAGCCTTACAGTGCAGTGTACAGAATAGGGTGATGTGTCTTGTGATGACAGCAAAGACCCATCCCGTGGGTGCATAGGGAAATGGGAACATACCTTACTCCAAGTGTCGTAACGTCCCTCAATCTCACCTCTCGATAATTGATTGAAGAAACTCCAATCAAATTCAACCCACCCTCTGTCTCACGCTCTGTTGATAGATACAGGAGAGCAGCCTTTTCCTGAAACCCATTGATGTAATCCTCACAGTCACTTGTGCAAAGGTTGTATGCCTTGTGCGCATTTGATGGTGCAATAGTGCATCCCGCCCTGTGCCGGCATACGGTGTGAGAAGGAAGGCCAGGGAGCCTTATGGTGCAGTGCACAGAAACAAATCATGCTTTGTGCATTGAGAGGCCCATCCCGTGCGTGCAACACTTCATTCACACTTCTCACCTCTCATTTGATTTGAAGGGAAAAAACTGGTCTCTCGCCCCACCCTCTGTCTCACTCGTTGTTGATAGATACAGAGGGCAACCATACTCACTTCCCCATCCGGTTAGGATGAAAGCTCACGTCACTCTATTGTTTGTCGATGAAGATCGCGTCATCAGTTGTTGAAGAGGCATACCCAGGGAGGTAGCCATCAAATCGAATATTGTATTGGACAGGAACACGTTGTCTGCTAGAGGACAGGTAGTCACTTTGCAAAGAGACCCAGGACACAGCGTACCAAGGGAGGTAGCGTCGGAATTGGATCCTAGGGATATCAATCAATGAATCCACTTTCTGGACTGCTGGGTGTTACCACCTTTTCCATAGCCAGCTTCTCGCACAAGGGTGTTTACCACCTTTTCCTGGAACAAGGCCTGCTATGACAGGGAATTGCTTCCTTTTCTCTCATAACAAATTTGTTTGTTTGTTTTTTTTTTTCTTCTTCTTCTTTTTCTTGTTTTCCCCTATTCCCGAGGGTGTTTCCACCTTTTCTCGAAGAATAGGTCGGCATGACAAGGACCTAAGTCCTTTTCTCCCATGACCGATATGTTTTGTTTTTTTTTTTCTTTTTTTTTTCTGCAAATTGAGCAAGGGAATGGTAGAAAAACCATGTGTTAAGACCAACCTCGCCACTGTCGCTGGTGGAAAATAGAGGATAAGAGATCAAGGCTGAAAAGGGGTTTTGAGGGGACAGAGGGTTGCGTCCACTTCATCAGGAGTGATTGAAGAACGGCTATCAGAAGTAACATCATAAGAAGTACATTGCCGCCCCAACGAGGGAAAAGATCAAGTGTTCGTAATTGTCAAGATCCCCAAGGAGGGAAGTACTTCTTTAGGCGATATCCATTGATCAGAAAGGGATCATCAGAGGCATCAATGGTCTGTACTTGGACAGAGCCATTAGGGTTGACTGCAAGTACTTTATAGGGGCCCATCCACTGCTGTTGGAGCTTGCCAGGAAACTTGCCAAAGCGTGAATCATAGGCTAGGACCAAATCACCTTCTTTGAACTCCTTGTGCTTGATGAAGCTGTCATGGTAAGCCTTACGTCGAGCTTGCGTGGCTTCCATGCACTGTAGAGCCATCCGACGAATTTCGTCCAAACATTCCAAATGTAGGAGACGGCGTTGCAGTGAATCATCATCTCCCAAACGCTCTTTGATAGCCACTCTCAAAGAGGGTAATTCTAGTTCAACAGGAAAAACAGCTTCTGTTCCATACACCAGCTGGAAGGGTGTCTGTCCCGTTGCTGCTTTATGGGAGGTTCTGTACGCCCAGAGGGCCTCTGTAAGTCGATCATCCCAATCACGACGATGTGCAGCAATTGTTCTTGTCAGGATCGAGCAGAGGATGCGATTGGTGACTTCGACTTGGCCGTTGGCTCTGGGGTAATAAGGAATGGACTTCCGATGGCGGATCTTATACAACTCTGTCAACTCTTCCATGACTTTGTTGAGGAAATGCGTGCCTCTGTCACTTACCAACTCTAAGGGACTACCAAAACGGGTGATGATATTCTCGTACATGAGCAGGGCCACGCTGTTACCATCGTCCCGCTTTAGGGCTTTAGCTTCACACCACTTTGTAACATAATTCGTACAGACGAGGATGTATCTGTTCTGTTTCCTTCTGGTAGGAGGATCGATCGGACCTACAAAGTCAATGCCCCACTTCTCAAACGGCTTCAACGGAAGGATAGGTTGCAATGGCATGGCACTTGTCTTGGTGGGTTTCCCCATTCTTTGACAAGCATCACATCTTTTATAGTAATCATAGGAATCTTTGTGGATGGTAGGCCACCAATAACCTGCTAGCAGAGCCTTCCTGGCTGTAGCTTCTCCTGCAAAGTGACCTCCACATGGCTCGCCATGGCAAGCCTTCAGAACAATCCCAATCTCTTTTCTTGCAACACATCTTCTAAGTACTTCATCTTTGCCTTTCTTGTACAGTGCACCGCCTAGCAGGGTGTATGGGGCTGATTCTAGCATGAGCTTCTTCCTTTCCCGACCAGAGATACCAGGAGGGTACTGTTGGGTTGCCAGCAGATTGGCAATGTCTGCATACCAGGGAGTTACAGTTTCTACCAAGAATAGAGAAGCATCAGGGAGGTCTGGATCATCCTGCTCCTCGTCTGCAGTTTGTGGGATACGCGACAGATGATCAGCCAGAACATGGGAACGACCAGGCTTAGTAATCACCTCAAAGTCGAACTCCTGGAATAAAAGGAGCCATCTCATCGTTCGTCCCTTCACATCTGATTTGTTCATCAAGAAGGACAGGGCCTCATGATCCACATAAAATTTAAAGTGGGTAGATAGGAGGTAATGGCAAAAATTCTCCAGGGCAAACACCATTGCCAAGCACTCCAGCTCTGTCACTGTATAGTTTCGTTCCCTATCAGTGACTTTTCGGCTTGCATAGTAGATTGGTTGATCCAACTTCGAGGAGCCCTTTTGGCAGAGGACAGCACCTAAACCTTCAATTGATGCATCAGTGTGTACGTGGAACTCTTTCGTCCAATCAGGAGGTTGCAGAATGGGTGCCTCTATCAGACACTGCTTCAGAGTGTGGAAGGCTTTGTCACATTCTTCTGTCCAAGTAAACTCTGCATCTTTCCTCAAAAGCTTGTGCAAGGAAGTTGCCTTTGTCGCAAAATGGGCTATAAACCTTCTGTAGTAACCCACATGGCCTAGGAATCCCCTCAACTGTTTGAGGTTGGTGGGTGCTGCCAGAGCTGCGATCTTTTCAATCTTTGCAGGGTCTGTTGATGTCCCTTGTGCAGAGACAATGTGGCCCAACAGAACTCCAGAAGAGACCCCAAAGATGCATTTGTCGGGGTTGAGGGAAATCCCATACTCCCGGCATCGGTCAAAGCATTGTTCCAGGTGTTCCCAGTGTTCACGGATCAAACTATAAACACAGAAGTCATCCAAATATACCTCAATAAAGTCATGCAGATGATTTTGAAATGCAGCCATCATGACTCGTTGGAAAGTAGCAGGGGCATTGCAGAGCCCAAATGGCATCACTCGGTAAGCATAGGTCCCCCATTCTGTGGTGAAGGTTGTTTTGGACTGGTCTTCTTCTGCGATCTGCACTTGGTTATATCCGCTGAATCCATCCAGAAGGGAATAAAGCTCATGTCCTGCCACTGTGTCCAACAGTTGGTCTGTGAAAGGGATAGGAAAGTGATCCTTCTTTGTCTTGGAATTAAGCTTTCGGAAATCCACACATATTCGCAATTTTCCATTCTTCTTGGGTACAACCACGATGGGTGAAACCCATTCACTGTTTGCCACTGGATAGATGAACTCGGCTTCCAGAAGCTTCAGCAGCTCCGCTTTCACCAATGTGGAATAATTCGGGTTCATTCGCCTCTGTCGTTGCCATACTGGCTTGGCATCAGGCTCCAAGTCAATATGATGTTGACATATTGTGGGATCAATCCCCTTTAGGTCTTTGTAAGACCATGCAAACACGTCCAAATTTTCTTTCAACAAGTTGTACAAGGTTGACAACTCCTCTTCTGGGAGACTGCTACCCACCTTCAAGTGGCGTTCAGTGCCTTCTGCATCCACAAAGGTTAATTGCCTTTCACCTTCTACTTCATGGATGAAGGTCCCACGGACCGCTTCTGGATACAGATCTGACTCCTTCAAAGGAGTGGTATCCTCTTCTGATGTCCCACTAGAACCAACTTCTTCTTTTGGTCTAGACTTAGGTTGCTCCTTAAGATGTTGAAATGGAATTAGAGCCGTTCCGGATTTGGTTTCAAAATTAATTACCTCTTGGCTTGAAGACTCATCTTCTGATGATACATCCAGGAACGTCACATAACAGGGACCCTCTGATGCTTGTTGGGTTGGTGGGTTCGGTGCTTGTTGGCACGGTGCATCATCATCATCTTTCTTTGGCAAGGATAGGTGAGGATGGCAGGAGCCACTGTTGAAAGACGGCTTGTTCTTCTTAATCCATTTATTATAAAGATTTTGTATAAGAGAAGATCCATTTACCAGACCGAATGGTACCATCACCATTCTGTCCCATAGCATGAGGTCGTCTGTTTCTGATGCTTCTGGAACTTCTTCTTCAAATATATCCTCTTCAGGTGGGATGGACCCTTCCATTTCACTTTCATAATCTTCTTCGTCCATATCATGTCCATCCTCTTCTGTCTCTGTCTCTGTCTCTGCTTCTGCCTCTGCTTCTGTAGGAGCTCTGTAACAGAAGAACAGATTCTTTGTTTCCTCTTCTGCCTCTGTCTCTGCTTCTGCTTCTGCTTCTGCTTCTGTCTCTGCTTCTGTAGGAGCTCTGTAACAGAAGAACAGATTCTCTGTTTCCTCTTCTGCCTCTGTCTCTGCTTTTGCTTCTGCTTCTGCTTCTGCTTCTGCTTCTGCTGTGGCCATGTAACAGGGAGAGCAGTACATCCATGCTTCTATCTCACTGTCAGAAGTGATTTCAGAAGTCATGCCTGGTTCAGGCAGGAAGTATTCACCCATTGATAATGGCTTTGCATCTTTTGGAAGTCGGCTTACAGTATCCACTGTTAAGGAATGTGCCACTGTTTTCTTGGGAAGGATCTGTTTGACAGCATCTTCGTCTGCTGATGTTCCATCCGTAACCTCATTAGGGGAGTCAGAAGATAATTCCAAGGAGGTGGATCCATGTCCTTTTTGAGAACCATACAGTTTCAGCACCACTTTTTGGGTCCTCTACCCAAGGTCAAGGTTCCTTTGAACCAATCCATCCTTGCTCTGGCTTCAAAAAGCCATGGTCTACCCAGTAACAGAGGATAGGATGTACCATAAGAGTTTGGCTTCACCACCAGATAGGTTAGCCAATAATCTTTTCCAGCCACTGTAGTCTTCACATAGGGAAGAATGCCCAAAGGCTTGATTCTACTCTCATCCGCCAGTCTGATGAGCCATTGGGTTGGTTGCACACCTTGTAAGCCTAGATCCTTCATTGTCACATCCGTCATAATGTTTACTGATGAACCTCCATCAATCAGTGCATTTGCAATGAAGCAGCCTTCTATCCACACACCAGTCTCTGGAGTACCCGGATCTAGAAAAGCATTAGCCACATCCACTTCTTTTACAAGCTCTGGAGCCTTGTTGGACTTTGTCACTGTTGAGGGAGCAATCCTTAAACCACGTCTTTTTGTCAGTATACTTTTGAATCTTTTCCGGCAACTAGGGGACAACATCAATAATTGTCAGAATGTGAGGTTTGGTCTAAAGGTATCTAGATCTCTGACCAGATCGTATTCCTTAATAGGATCCACTGGCTTCTCTAACCGATTAGGGAATGGGGCAACACCCATTTTCATTTTTCCTCTTTCTTCCAACAGAGGAATTACAGGAACTTCTTCTGCCACTTGTGGCACTTCCTCCTCTTCTGTATCCTGGACCTCTGGTCCTGTCTCTGTAACTGTCTCTGTAACTCTCTGTGGCACTGTAGGGCTCTGTACGGCACTGTTAGGCTCTGTTCTATTCTGTTCTTCTGGTGGAAGACTGAACTTCACTGTTCTGGCAAGAGGGTTATTTTCTTTCTGGACAGGTGGTTCCTTCTGCTTTGCACGCGTGATGGCAGCAACTTCCAATTCCACTAAATTGGAGGTAGGCTCTTGGGCCTTGGCCGGACTATCAGTAGCACTATTTTTCACTGGGGCTGGGCTTGGACAGTCTTTTGCAGTGTGGCCTTCTCCTTTGCATCGACTGCATAAGGGCTTATAATCCACTGACCTTCGAGGATTTGGACAATTTGGTGAAATGTGTCCCTTTTCTCCGCATCTGTAACACTCCACTTCTGATCTCTGACCACCACCAGACTGTCTTCCTCTGTAACTTTGAGAGGGAAATATTCTGGGTCCGAAATTAGGACCAAACTCTCTAGGCTTGGGTCCAATATCTTGTGTTGTCATTTTGGATTCCAGCAAGTTGAATCTTGCGTCTTCCTCCTTTCTTCTCCTATCATGCATCTCCTTCAGAGAGCAAATGTCCTCTGTATGGTTCTTCCGCAAACAGAAGGAACAGAAGGCTCCAGGAATAGTTGGTTTTCGTGTACATTCAGTGGCTAAATGGCCTGCTTGATGACACTTACCACACCAAGTATTTGACCGCATCACATCTCTTCCTGCTCCTGCAACGTTGGATATGCTAGCAGTATTCACTTTCAGCGTCTGTAGTTGTTCTGTAATCACATCCATCAACTCCTTTTTTATGTTTGCAACTGAGTTGGATAAGTAGTCCTTCAAGCTTTCACCTCCTGAGGCACTGGCAGGAGGATTTTGAGGAGTCTCCGCAATCACTCCATAAACGGGTTGGGCTGGTACAGAGGGGTCTCTGTTCTGGTTCTGATTCAGAGCTCCTGTTTGAACTGTTGGCTGTTGGCTCCAGTTGGTAGGATTCCACTGTTGCTGTTGATTTGTCATTGAGGAAATTGGTTGGGACCATTGTTGTTGTGGTTGAGCCATCATTTGAGGCATGGATTGTGGCCACTGTGGATTTGGTGCACTGTACTGTGATATCGGGGGCATCTGTTGGTAGGGATAGGGAACAGTCCCTGGAACTGCATTTGGTGGATACATCATTCCTGGCATCAGAGGAGGTAGGACTCCTCTTCCCGAATTCATCGCTAATCGAGCTTCCACTTCATCGTACAGTCTTGCACCTTCTGTTGCAGCTTGCATGGTGACTGGTCTTTGCAGCTCCACAAACTTACAGACTTCTGGTTGTAATCCTCTGAGAAACACTCCCTTCTGAATGCCATCATCTAGATTATGGTTAGTCCATCTCTTCAGGATGGATTCCATTCGTGAGACATAGGCTTCTACTCTTTCTCCAGAGGACTGACTTAGGTTCATAAATTCCTCTCTCATCCGCTCTTCAAAACCTTCACGCCTGAATTTAGTGAGGAAGGAAAACTTCAGGTCGTCCCATGTGCCAAAAGTTCCTGCTGCTTGTCTCTCATACCACTGAAACGCTGCGCCCTTGAAAGTGGCGGGGAATATTGCTAACCAATGCTCAGGGGTTCTCGCATTGTTAGCCACACATGCTACCATAAACTCTGCTACATGAAGATCGGGGTCTTCATTGTACTCTTCCTTAAAAACTGGCAATGGGACTACATTCGCTGGCCTGTCATCAATATTTCCAGGACGGATCTGGCTTGGAAGTGGACCTCCAGCAGGAGGAGGAAGGGCTTGATGTGCCATTGGGACTTCTGTAAGGAGTTCCGCAAGGGCGTCAAAGGCGGCTTCTGCTGTGAGCTCGCTCTCGGCTCTGATTCTTGCTTTCTCTCTTCTCACGTACCTCTGGACTCGTTCTAACGCTTGCCTTTTTATTGCGTCATTCATCAGGGGGTTGGCTCCACTATGTTGTTAGTGCTCTACAGAGGGTTAACAGAAGGCTTCAGTCTCTGGAGGACTCTCTTGCCAACATTTCTTCTACTTCTTTCCTTTCAACGTCCCTGAATTCTGCTTTCATGCCACTGCACAGAGGAAGGTATTCGGTTCTGAAGGTGTCAAAATGCATACGTCTCAGCATTGTAGTGGTGCCATCATCATAGTAATGCCAGCTTCTGATGGTTTCAACAGTGTATGTTGTGAAAAACACTCTGTCTACCAACTTTCAGTGGGTTTCTAATTGAACAAACAGAAGATTATCAGTACACCAAGCATCCCATGTATCTTGCTGTTGAGCGTCCACGAACAAATTCCAACTTTTTTCCTTCTTGTCGTTGTGAACCTCTACAGACCAAGACTCCTGAAGCTTCTTCACAATCTCCCACTTGATGTTATCTGGAAACTTCTCAATGAATGCCAAATCTTCCATGGATGGTCATTCTCTCTGTTTCTGCTCTTTAGTTTGTTCCCAAACAGTTTGCCACCAAGATGCAAGTTTCTGCTGCTTCAACAGGAAGAGGAAACTGTCCACCACATAGAGCATGCATCATGATGGTGATGTGTTTCTGCCATTGTGGGATGAACTTCTTGTGGAAAGTGGCTTTGATTATGAGAAATTCCAACTTTTCAGTGGAAGAAGGAACTTTACAAATATCCATTGAATTCTTCTCTTCTTGGCAATGCTGTTTCCTTCATTTTCAGCCTCTTTTGGTGCTTGTTGATGGCAAGTTTCCCCGGCTGCGCACCAAAAACATGGAGCCCCAAGAGGAGCACCAAGGAAAAGGGAATTCTCTTGCAAGAAAATCTATCTTGTAACATAAACAAGCTTGTTTATCATGTTTCATATGATCACAATGAAGAAAAGAACACCAGGCACAACAAATCTTCATGCATCATCATGTAGATCTCCCACGGTTTTAATAGAATCAACCATATTCTTCAATATCTTCATAAAATCCATCAATAGAACAAAGAAAGCAAAAAAGTACACCATCTTTGAATGGAAATACATCACATAGTATTCATCTTCAATATCTTCATAGTCTTCTCTCCCAATCTCTCATATACAATCATTCTGTTTCAGTAGAATTGGCTATCTCTGACTCTCTCTCTATCTCACTCCATCAATAATCCATCATATCCTCACTACAATCTCTAAAAATTACTCTCAATAATCACTCTTAGGTCATGGATACCCCTCCCAAGAGGTATGTCTGATATGAAGGGTCACCAGAGCCACTACAGTGTCTCTTCATAGCTCACTACTATCACTTCACTCTAGTCTTCTCTTGAGTCTTCAGCAGCTACTTCTTCCACTTCCTTCAGCTCTTTTGCACTTGTATTCACCTCTTTCCAAGGCTAGAAAACTTTCCCAAAGTCACACATACATTCCACAGAACACTTACAGAAGCATACAGAACAGTCTACAAAACAGTACCAGAACAGCTACAGTACAGAACAGAACAGAAACAGAACAGAAGCAGAAGCTCTACAGAAGACCTACAGAAGGTTATCAAAACCACATAACTCATTCTCAAATCATTCCAAACTCTCAAAAGCCATTCAATAAACTTTCACAATATCTTATTCTTCATCAATCAATACTCCTTCCCTCCTTACAGAAGACAATCAGAACAAAACAGAAGGTATACAAAACCATTCAGAACCTATCAGAACATCACAGAACCACCAACAAACATCACGAACTTCCAAAACACAATCAATATCATCCAAAACACTCTCAAACCACTTCCAAATCAATCAATCATCCCATAAAATCAACCATTCAGCTCTCAAAAACAACAAAAATCAGCAAAAAAACCAGTCATTTCAACACTCAACACTGGCAAAATGGATGGCCACAATATCCAACTCTCAAATCTTTTTGTGTAGTCGATTGTCCAACAAAGTGCTTTGACACTCTTCTAAGATAAATGGAACCTTATCAGGCATGACACATCAAGAATAAATATCATCAACCCCTTGTCGATATAGTGTTCTTGCAATCAAGGAAAATTTCAAGGCTTTCTATCTAATTTTTCTCTTTTCAACCTTCAACAAAGCATCTCCAACCTCTCTTATGGATAGATAGTGCATTATGGCAATATACCAAGATGGAATGGAGGCTGTATTGATTTTAAATAGACCCTCGAGGTCACTATCTTCAGCCAAGACTTCCTTCGACTCCCCGAAATCCACAATATACTCAATGATGCCTTGTAACTTTGGTAGCTTACTCCTAATTTCATAAGCAAACTCCTCCAAGTGATTAGGCACTTTGCTAGGTGGTCAGACAGTTGCAACTTATTCAACAATAACCTCAGCCCCTCTGCCTTTGTATAAAATACTAGATTTTCATACATAATATAATGCCTAAATTTCTTTGTTGCAAAGACCATCCTAAGAAAAATATATATATATAAGTATAATTAATCTCAAACACCTTCAATTTGTAATTGGCAAACACAATCAAATGGTACCACTTCTCTTCCAAATCTGGGCTCAATGATAGGTCATACTATACATCGTAGTTGTTGAAAATATATAAAATATCTCACTCCTTTTAGGTACTTTTTTGAGGCTGGTGGTTTTATCGATTCTCGCTTCATATCCTTGAAGGATACTTGATACGGATCACTCTAAACAAATAGATACTCAAACAATAATAGATTCATCAATGACAATGTCCTCTTAGTCACAATGATCAATAAATCATCAGCAATATTTGATTGACGATGAGATAGATAGCTTTGCACTTCTTGAGGAGTATGTGGTAGACTCATAGAGATAATAACATTTATATTTTCTAGATCGATTGTGATACTAGCTGAGCTAGCCACATGGCACAATAGCAATCCATAGAGTACTCCAAAGATGCATTTTCTTGGATTGAGAGCAATGCAGAATTGCCACCAGCACTACTCGAAATATTTTCTCAAAATAATGAGCTCTCTCCCTTGTGCTGGGCTGCCCCTAGGTCATCAACAAAGACTTTTAGCTCATTTGGGAAAATATCACCAAAAGTTTTACGAGTTGTACATTACCAATACCTTAGTGCATAGCATAATCCAAAAGCCATAGCATGATAGACAAAGGTGTCAAATACAGTGATAAATATCATTTTCAACTTATCTTCCTCTGTGACAGCGATTTGGTCATAACCAACAAAGCAATCCATAAACAAATAGTTATCCCTACTCTTATCTAGAATCTGATCAATAAATGGCAATGGATAGTAATCTTTGATTGTTTGTTTATTAAGCTTTCTAAAATCTACTCAAAGATAGATTTGATTATTTTTCTTTTTGCTAATAATTACTAGCAAATATCACTCTGTGTGTTGTACGGGAAATATTAGGCCAACCTTACACAATTTTTGTAGCTCCTCGAATAGTTTCTCCTTTAGCTCAAAAGGTATATGCCTCACTTTTTGTCGAATCGGATAACTACCTTCCTTCGGGGGAATAATATGTAGAGGAATATCTCTAAGATCATAGCTCTATGCAAAAATATCACAAAATTCTTGGATTAAGGATACATAGTCCTTCATTTCTTCTAAAATAAACATAGATCCTAATTTAATTGGTCATGGCTCATCCAACGTACTGAGATCTAGCTCAATCACATCCACATCTCTGATTCTATCTTGAGCTTCTATCAACTCATTCAGAGTCACATGGTAGACATATTCCATAGTGGACCTCTCTCTTGATTCATCGCTTGCTGTTGACAAAGTCTCATTACTCAAAGGATCCTCTAATGTATCTAATTCTATCAAAGATAACGGTTCTCTCTCTCTTTGAGGAGATTCAAGATATGCATCCAATATTATGGGTCTAGTACCTCTGCCAAAAATCAGAAGAACAACGGGTATATCAACTTGACAATCGGATTGTAAGATCCATATCCTTCCTAATAATATTTGATAGCTTGGCCGCCCTACAAATCTAATAACCCTAAAGTCTAAGATGCATTCCACATTAGCAATAGTCATGTAAACTTTTGTAATGCAACCTTGTGGCTACCTTGAACTATCATTAGCAATCTAGAGAATTGTGGAGACATCCTTTTGGATCCCATATCCACAATGGCATGATCCACTAATATGCCATCAACGTATGCTACCACCCTTGGGCAATGCTTTTTAGCATATTCAAACTAGTCATCTCCCACACAAACTATATCCAAGGGTTCGACAATATATCTAGTTTAAAGGATCTTCTTAAAAGTATCATTCTTCATTATGTTGTCATACTCAACTTGCATAGCTACTCTCTATGCTGGATCAGTAAGATTTACGCACTCTTGGAGATAACCTGATCATCTACAGGATATTCACATTAGGCTTTACCTCACAAAGAGAATTGGCTAAGTCAAATTCATGATAATTAGCAATGGTTCTCTTCTCTTGCCAAACCATTCTTTCTCTTGGTCACTAAAATGGCTTAGGTGCCTCTCTCTTGGATTTTACCTTCTTATTTGGCATCTCCTTATTCCCCTTATCATCTTGTTTAGAATCTGCCTCAACAGGTTTTACATTATCCTTATCACCTTCTTTAACCTTCTCTCTCCTTATAATGGCTCATAAATTGGAAGCCTCAATGATGCTGATACCCACAGCTTCAATAAAGTTGATACTACTATCATTGGGCACCTCCTCTATGATAGCTTTTTCTCTTTGCAATATCCACTTTGGTCTCTCATCCTACTGAATATTATTTCACTGTGCCCGATGATTAATCACACATGGTTGCTTATTCCCTTTTCCTGAAGAGAGGTAATCTTACTCCAGCAAGTACTACCTAGATGGCTAGACTTTCCACATATGTCGTAATTGATATTAGGACAGTTTCTCATAAAGTGCTAACCACCACACCACTTGTAGTTAAATCTTGATGGACCACCCTCTTTATGATGTCAGCTTCCTATCAAGTTTTGTTGCTTCCTTAGGAAATTAACATCTATGGCTATTTGTCTATATTGTTTAGTTATCATATCAGTATAGTGCTTCATGATGTCCGTGACTTTGCCAACAATATTTGATGCACTAGACTCATAGCCATGATCATCCACTAGTCATTCAGCTAGTCTAACCACCTGATTTAGGGATCAGTCGTTGATTAGTTGGCATGACATTCGGATTCGTCATTTGGCTTCCATTATTTAGTGGAACCATTTGGCTAGCCATTGGTATAGTAACATTAGGAGGAGCTGATAATATTGGCACATTTTGCATTATGCTTCATCTTCCATTCGAATTGGTCGTAGATGTACTAGTTCCACCTCAACTCCCATTAATCAATGCCAAATTATTTCTAGGACCTAAACTCAAATTTAGATTAGCCCTAGATACGTAGGCTTCTTCTAAGCATAACTCTACCTCCTCTACTTGTGTAATAGCAATATCTATATCAATAAAAGTAACACTACTCAAGTGCACTGGGATATTGAAGTCTAATCCATGTAAAAGTACTACAATTGGGCAATAGGTGAAATAGGAATAGATGTTTGCAATTTTTAAAACACCTATTTTAGTTTTGGGGCATCATCTCAAGCATTCTCATTAGGCTCTTGACATATTACATCCAAAATATGCAACCAATATTGGCCACCTCTCTTCAAAAACAAAATCCCTTCGGAATGCCACATAAAATTGATCTATTGTAGTTATGGTTTTGGCTTCCAAGCCATGATACCACACCATAATATATCCTTCATTCTGAATTTGTCAACTAAACATTAACTTTTGGAAGTCACACTAATATGGAGTTTTACATCCTCCTTTGCTAACCCATTAAAGATTGATAGAGGGAAACCTAAGGCTAGCAAATACATCTTTCTTGCACATGTATTGCAATGGGTAACTCCATAATACTAATCGAATTCACTACAAGGCTCTGTATCGATGTGGGACTAGACCTCTTCTCAAAGTAGGTTGACTTATTGGGATAAGAGGTCTCCTAACGCGATGACTAGAAGAGTAGGGTCGATAAGACTTCTCTTTCTCAAGGATATCAGAATATTATGCTTAGGAGAATATCTCTTATAAGGATCTTAGCTCACTATATAGCCCTTTCATCTCTTTCTTGACATTGGATCTCAGCTTCTCAGCTTGATGGGGTCAATAAGACTTCTCTTTCTCAAGGATATCAGACTACTACACTTAGGAGAATATCTCTTAAGAATCTTAGCTCACCGTCTAGCCCTTTCATTTCTTTCTTGACGTGGGATCTTGACTTGACAGTGTCTATCAAGAAATAACAGATCTATTTCAATGCTCTTTGGCATACACTAAACAACTAGTCCCTATTAACTAAGATTCAAAAACCGCTACTTATTAGCAACTCTCAGAGAGCGCACCACATATCAAGTCAATAAATGGGCCCAACACTGAATCTAAGGCTCTAGCTAGACTTGTATACTCATCAAACCACCCGCATGGCCTCGCGGACAAGAATATCTGGAGGTTATACACTAATCTAGTCAAATTATGTATTTGTATCGATTTGTAGTCCAATGATTCTTTCCATCCCGACTCCAATAGAGGGAGTATCCCACACATACAAGTGACGAACACCTCAATTGACATACATATAGAGCACTCCCAAGCCAATTGTTGGAGCCTACAGCTCCCCTACACCCCAAGGATTGGCTGTAGGATACACTGTCTAAACCTAAAACACAATTGTAGTATTGTCTACTCTCTTTCCAAGCTACATGTTCTAGGAGATATTTTTATTTCCCCACTTAATTAGTCCCCAAAAAAATTCGTACTTTCCTACAGCTTAGGGATCCTCACACTCTCATCAATACTTACTCAATAGTCTTAGTAGCCAATTACAATGTATCGAGGAGACTTATTCTTTCTTGATACCATATATAAAAATGCAAATATAAGGTATAATGCCATGTAGTGCTAAAATAAATTAACCACAAATCAGTCAACATGTTGTACGAAAAACATTCTTTCAATGATTTTCTTTTCTAATGAATTGCTTCATTGCTTAGAAACGACACCAGACTAATCTATGATATTGTTTATTTAATATTAAACAAACCTTATATTCTTCATTTCAATGAATAAGCACTTATATTTTTATATAACATTCTTGATATTTTAGCTTCTTTATATATTCATTTATTATGTAGGGTATTTTCTATGTTTCAAGATATTTTCTTTAACATACAAATGGATGTAGATTGAGGTCAACCTCATGCTTTGGAAACCATTATACACTTCAGGACTTTTTTCTATTTTTTAGTATTCTTTCACCCTTATACTATTTTTTAATAACAATTTTATATTTTATAAATTTTATTATTTATTTTAATATTATTTTTTATTTTTAAATTTATAAAGCTTATTTGCACTGTGATTCGATATTATATTTAGTATAATTCCATAAGAACACTATTTGAACTATAAAAACTTATAAAATTATTGTATTTTATTATATGAATTATTAAAATTTAATGACTATTCTATAATTTTAGATATATTCAAGCATATTCAAATATTTCCAATCATTTTTCATCATAAGAGGGAGAGATGTATTATAAGATTCAATAAAAGACTACTTACACTATAAACTATATATGCACGCATCATATTTAAAAAACGAGAAGTCGATGACGCTCTTTTAGAGTTGTTGACACCTCCTTTGTGCTTTCTTAATCCATTTTTTGCATCTCATCACACAAACGGGCACCCATTCCTCCTCCTCCACTCAACCCATATGAACTCGCCATAAATGTCATATTTTTCGTCAAACACGCCTCTTTTACAGCTATCTGGCCACTTTTGCACTTTAACTTTTTACCTTGAAATCAATTCTTACACTTATCTTTTTTTTGTGCTTTTATTCTTTATTTTCTTGCAAGTGTTGTGAGTTGCAATAATATAGACCATTATTATAAATATATAATACCTCTAAGAGAAGGTGGTGATGGATGTATTTCACAACCTTTTATTCTTTCCATGTGAACTTCATCTTAAAATCACATAAGGTATACATAGCTTTACATGTGCATTTGTGAAGGTTTTTCGAGAGTAAACACATTGTATACATAAGTTCAACTATTAAGATATGTTTAATTAAAATATCATATCATTTCATATATCTAATTGTTTAAACAATTCATGAGGTAGAGACCCACATAAATTTTTCAAACACTCACATTTTCCCGTTCCATGATCATACCCTATGTTCAATTAAAAGAAAGAGAGAAGAGTAGGTGTGTTCAATTGAGAGAGAGAGAGAGAGAGAGAGAGAGAGAGAGAGAGAGAGAGAGAGAGAGAGAGAGAGAGAGAGAGAGAGAGAGAGAGAGAGAGAGAGAGAGAGAGAGAGAGAGAGAGAGAGAGAGAGAGAGAGAGAGAGAGAGAAAGTTATATTAACGTCTTCTAAAGACCAAAACTGGCCTATGAGACAAACTGTGATACAACTGATGAGGTCCAGCTATTCAATTGAGAGAGAGAGAGAGAGAGAGAGAGAGAGAGAGAGAGAGAGAGAGAGAGAGAGAGAGAGAGAGAGAGAAAGTTATATTAACATCTTCTAAAGACCAAAACTGGCCTATGAGACAAACTGTGATACAACTGATGAGGTCCAGCTATTCAATTGAGAGAGAGAGAGAGAGAGAGAGAGAGAGAATATAAATATAACCCTCACTCACCTAGGCTTGGGAGCCTTCATCTTGGTTTGAGATCCCAAGGCAAAGCTAACATATCACACACATATAGCTAGGCATTTGATTACATGCATACATATATATGCACGGGCATGCACAAACACAAACAAGCTTACAATAAATACATATACATATAAAATATAGACGCATAGATACATCTTACATTACACATATAATAAGCCTCATCAAACACACACACACACACACACACACACATAAATACATATGCAAAAGATGCCTTAGAACTAAGTATAGTCACACCTATATATGGTCAAATATACTCTCTTTCTTCTCATCTCTCATTGATGTAAAAATGCCTACACTCATCCAAACCCTTTACAACTCTCATTGATCATGTTGATGGGAAAGGCTCAAACCTCATACTAGGACCCATTGAGATATGGAATATGTATTGTTCCTTTGAAAATAGGTCTTTAAAAGGATGAGAGACTAACATTGTGTTGTGATTTTTGAAAAATGTAATGTCCAAAGAGAGAGATTCCTAGAATTCTGAGATTGGTAACCATTCTCTAGGGATAATCTCAAAAGTATAGCCTTAGGAATTTGTAATGTAGTTGAGACAAATTGACATAAAGTACCTTAAGGAGAAGAAGAGTTCTCACTAGTGATTCTACCACTAAGCCAAGGATATAGATCTAGACTATGAGAAGTTGATAGAAAACCTTTGTATTGATTAGCGGATTGTGTTATCATTTGCATCTTTTAGGATTGTTGGATGTTGTTCTGGATGTTTTTTTAGTTTGAGCTTGTGAACCTTAAAAATAAAGTCATTAAACAACCCACCAACACTCCTTAGTATCTCTTGATCTTGCATGCTTCATGGGATTAACATCCAAGCACATGTTAATAAATATGTGCACATAAACACACATGTAGTGCACTATGATAGTCTTTTTACAATCTTCTTGCCTTTATGTGTATTAATTGTTACCCTTGCATTTATGACTACCATACTTGCATTTATGGTAGCTATCAATGTATCTTGAGGTGTAGATTCACTCTCATCAACATTATCCATCATCTCATCTTCATCCTCAAACTGTGCCCTAGATAACATGTAAGTAACCACTTGATTTTATTATTTTTTTGCAATATGTTGAATTTTAGGATTTGGAGACTTGATAAATGGAGTCCATCTCAACATGGCAATATCTTGAGTAGCACAACTTGCAATCATCCCAACAAGCAAGGGCAAATAGTTTGTCTCAACTATCACAAGTGCACCAATGAAATAATATTTATAATATTTAATAGATGTAACAACACCCCATAATTCCCACTTAACCTACTGATACCTCCTCCATCTCTCATTTAAAACCTTTGCTACAAAGTTGATTGTATACATGTTTCCATTTTGACCTATTGCCCAACCAATGTTGTTGCATAGATCGTATGCAAGACTTGCATATATGAGCAGAAGAAGCTCTCCCTTACTCTCTTTTCTTATAAAAATGAAGGTACAACTCATAAAACTCAAAATAGACTTAAAGAAGAGTAAAGCATAATTGAGTGATGCACTATTAGGTGCAATTTTCCTCAGTACTACATGGAGTGGGAATCTCCTCCATGCCGTATTTATAATATTAATATGAAACTTCCTTTGCTCAAAGATAGACCCTTTACTATCACTCTTTTGATAAAAGAGTTTGAGTTAACTGAATAAATGGTTGCAATCAATTACACAACTCACAACTGTTGAGAGCCATAAAATATCGCTAAAATATCTTCAATATATCTCCTAAAATCTCAAGTATCAATAAATATTTACAAAGAGGATATACGCACGCCTTAGAATAAATAGCGGTGTGTCTATTTAAATAATTCAATGAAGAAGTCTTTGGAATAAATTGTGCTTGCTACATGTATCCAATTCATCTTGCTCTACACATCAGCTCCACTGTAAAATTTCTAAAAATCATGTTAGAAAAACAATGAAGCTAGTGAGGACTAGTAGAAAAGGGCTGCCATGTTTAGGGAAATAGCATAAGCGTGCTAGACTAGCACTATTTTTGTGTACTAAAGCTTGTCTTTTTCCTTTTTGTCATGTGAGTTTTGGCCAAGTTGTTGGTCCTTATCCTAGTGAAAGATTCTAAAGATACACCATAGATGGTTAAGAAAAGGATGTAGAGGATGAATGAGCTTCAGGGAGCATCTCTAAAGATACAAAGTAGGTTGGCCTAGCAACAATTGCAAGGCTTCCATTTAGATCAAGTCTACATGCACCATCTCATGCCCTCCTCAATGTCATGTGCTTGTGTAACAGTTCAAACATTGGTATAGTGTAACCTGACAATAAACATTGGTATAGTGTAACCTGACAATACAAGACAATTCCTAGGAAGGCTTTTTGCATTTTATTGACATCCAAGAGGCATCCATATAGCAACATAGGCATAATTGATCTTTATAGAAATGTTGCAAGCTACTTAAATTTTTTTACTTCATGTCAATGTTCACTTAGAACAGGTTGTATTCAATATTTAGCATGCAATGAATATAATGAAGTCTTGAACAAGGTCGCAACAATGGTAGAAGATCAACTAGCATAAAAGAGAGCATTTGTTAGCCTTGTGAAGATGGGATTTGACCTCTAGTGTTGATTGCATAATTACAGAAGGCTAGTGAGATTCGAATTTCACACTCTAGCAATGATGATGAGATGAGGATTGTTGTTGAAGTTCTAGCACCATACAAAAGAGAACCATATATATTATCAGGTGGTGGATTGAAATTTTATATGTATCAAAAACAATGTTACTGCTGTTATTATTTCAGGACAATCTACAATTGAATATGTCTATTAATCATGATTTGGGGATAGATTATTCCATGAGCATGGTTGTCAGATGAGCAAAATTAGAATTTCAAGGTAATGATAGTGGTATTATGCATGCTCTTCTTTGAGGGGCAAAAAGGAAACTGCAGACTTATATTGAGGTGACAATACCACAACCATTGTCATACCTTCATTATAAGGAACTCGTCCAAGAAAGGAAATTCTATGAGCAGTATTGTTGGTCAAATGAATTTTTAATATCCTATTAGTACCACTTGTGAGAATTAAACTATTGTCTTACAAAGTTGATTGATATTCCTCCTATTAGTGGGACAAAAAAAGATGACAAAAATTCTAAAACTAGAGCAGCTTGCAATAAGGAATCTATGTCCTTTTTTTTGTGTTCTCGGGTGGGTTTAGTTTCAGATGAGAAATTATTGAGGCTATTAGATTTAGCTCATTGTTCAAACATAATCTGCATAGTGCAAGAGGCAAGAGAGCTCATCAAATCTAGTGTAAAACTATTGGATCTAATGGCTCAATTGGCTACCTTGCATATAGACATCCTTTGCTAGCATGCAGTAATGCAATAACGAAAAAAGCCCATGATGAAGGATTTCTTCCAAGCATGAATGCAAGTTATTAATGAGCTAATTCGTTCAAATAGCACAAATGTTAGGAGTCTCTTCCATAGTCATTTTCTAGCTAGCTCACTCTTTTTTGTATTCATTCTCAGAATAATGTCAAAAGAGGAGGCTGAGAGGCTCAAACTTACCTTATTAGATGATGAAAAGTAGTGGAGGGTAGCATCGAACAATGGGGAAATGTGGCTTATGGGACACGTTTCAATAGAGTCACAGGAATACAAAATATGATATTGTTTAATGAGCATCTTTAGTGTTAAACAAAGGTGGTCTCTATAGATGCAAACAATGTCCAATATTGTAGTAGAGTAGTTGATGGAACTTTCAGCATAGAGCTGAACCTTATGGCAAGAGAAAATACAAACTTTGAGCTTTTTGAAGTAGTGAATTAGTAGTAGACAAGTAAGTGCTTGTCTTTAGCTTGATTTTGATTTGTTGCTGAGCTTGTATGGCTACGAGGACAACTAGATCTGATCACAAAGTTTCTAACAGTATTCATGCTTGTGAAGATTTAAGCGCCACTAGGTATTGACATAAGGAAACTCTCACAATAATATACAACTAGACATTTTCATGTAGCTATGGACATCTTATACATTAGTCTTGTTCTTGTAGACTCTAGTGATCTTGGTAGAGAATTTTCTTTTACACATGATGCTTATGCTGTGAGACTTGAATTGTTTTCCGCTTCTTAGTGGAAGTTTGAAGAGGAATGTTATTGCCGAGTTGTTGGTCCTTATCCTAGTGAAAGATTCTAAAGATACACCATAGATGGTTAAGAAAAGGTTGTAGAGGATGAATGAGCTTTAGGGAGCATCTCTAAAGATACAAAGTAGGTTGGCCTAGCAACAATTGCAAGGCTTCCATTTAGAGCAGGTCTACATGCACCATCTCATGCACTCCTCAATGTCATGTGCTTGTGTAACAGTTCAAACATTGGTATAGTGTAACCTGACAATACAAGACAATTCCTAGGAAGGCTTTTTGCATTTTATTGACATCCAAGAGGCATCCATATAGCAACATAGGCATAATTGATCTTTATAGAAATGTTGCAAGCTACTTAAATTTTTTTACTTCATGTCAATGTTCACTTAGAACAAGTTGTATTCAATATTTAGCATTCAATGAATACAATGAAGTCTTGAACAAGGTCGCAACAATGGTAGAAGATCAACTAGCATAAAAGAGAGCATTTGTTAGCCTTGTGAAGATGGGATTTAACCTCTAGTGTTGATTGCATAATTACAAAAGGCTAGTGAGATTCGAATTTCACACTCTAGCAATGATGATGAGATGAGGATTGTTGTTGAAGTTCTAGCACCATACAAAAGAGAACCATATATATTATCAGGTGGTGGATTGAAGTTTTATATGTATCAAAAACAATGTTACTGCTGTTATTATTTCAGGACAATCTACAATTGAATATGTCTATTAATCATGATTTGGGGATAGATTATTCCATGAGCATGGTTGTCAGATGAGCAAAATTAGAATTTCAAGGTAATGATAGTGGTATTATGCATGCTCTTCTTTGAGGGGCAAAAAGGAAACTGCAGACTTATATTGAGGTGACAATACCACAACCATTGTCATACCTTCATTATAAGGAACTCGTCTAAGAAAGGAAATTCTATGAGCAGTATTGTTGGTCAAATGAATTTTTCATATCCTATTAGTACCACTTGTGAGAATTGAACTATTGTCTTACAAAGTTGATTGATACTCCTCCTATTAGTGGGACAAAAAAAGATGACAGAAATTCTAAAACTAGAGCAGCTTGCAATAAGGAATCTATGTCCTTTTTTTTGTGTTCTCGGGTGGGTTTAGTTTTAGATGAGAAATTATTGAGGCTATTAGATTTAGCTTATTGTTCAAACATAATCTGCATAGTGCAAGAGGCAAGAGAGCTCATCAAATCTAGTGTAAAACTACTGGATCTAATGGCTCAATTGGCTACCTTGCATATACACATCCTTTGCTAGCATGCAGTAATGCAATAACAAAAAAAGCCCATGATGAAGGATTTCTTCCAAGCATGAATGCAAGTTATTAATGAGCTACTTCGTTCAAATAGCACAAATGTTAGGAGTCTCTTCCATAGTCATTTTCTAGCTAGCTCGCTCTTTTATGTATTCATTCTCAAAATAATGTCAAAAGAGGAGGTTGAGAGGCTCAAACTTACCTTATTAGATGATGAAAAGTAGTTGAGGGTAGCATCGAACAATGGGGAAATGTGGCTTATGGGACATTGTTCAATAGAGTCACAAGAATGCAAAATATGATATTGTTTAATGAGCATCTTTAGTGTTAAACAAAGGTGGTCTCTGTAGATGCAAACAGTGCCCAATGTTGTAGTAGAGTAGTTGATGGAACTTTCAGCATAGAGCTAAACCTTATGGCAAGAGAAAATACAAACTTTGAGCTTTTTGAAGTAGTGAATTAGTAGTAGACAAGTAAGTGCTCGTCTTTAGCTTGATTTTGATTTGTTGTTGAGCTTGTATGGCTACGAGGACAGCTAGATCTGATCACAAAGTTTCTAACAGTATTCATGCTTGTGAGGATTTAAGCGCCACTAGGTATTGGCATAAGGAAACTCTCACAATAATATACAACTAGACATTTTCATGTAGCTATGGACATCTTATACATTAGTCTTGTTCTTGAAGACTCTAGTGATCTAGGTAGAGAATTTTCTTTTACACATGATGCTTATGCTGTGAGACTTGAATTGTTTTCTCCTTCTTAGTGGAAGTTTGAAGAGCAATGTTATTGCCATACTACTTAGATTTTATCATAAGTTAGACTAACTGCAGTGAGATTCCAACTTGGAATTAAAATTTCCATGCCATATGCGTATGTGTTTTATGTGGGTTGTTAAAATACCATGTTAATAGGAACCCTTGAGTTTGCATGACCTTGTTTTTCTATAACCAAAACAATGAAAATATGTTTTGCTTCTTGTTATTGGTCTAAATACAATTGAAAGCCATATATGACTTAGGTGAGAAATGGAAACTTGTTCAAGAACATATTGCTAAGCATTGTAACTAAAAATTGGAGAGTTGTAATAGATTGTGTGCCATAAAAAATATCATGGTTTTTTTAGGAGAGAATCATATTCATATAATTCAAAGCTCGTGGGAAGGAAGAAAGATTGTATCTTGACTTGAAAAGACCTATGACTATTTTTAAACAAACTTTAAAAATAGAACATTATTGAGACCCTAAGTGATTGTTATTAATGACCTTGAGAGCTTGAGCCAAAAACGTTAACAGAGGTGAAGTGTTCCTAGTTGATCTCTATCAGCTTGCCTATTTTAGTCATGTCAATTTGTCATCTCTTGTTTGTGAGCTTTTGTCAAAGTCAAATAGAGACATGGGAGCTTTGGAATTTTAGTATGCATTTCTCCTGCTTCAGGCCCTTTTCCTATGTTTTTCAATCAATTTATACCTCTTGCAATTGCCTACTTACATCTACATTGTCTAGGATGACACCTCATTATTTGTTAGATTTTCATATGCAATTAGACTGCATTTATTGTAGCCCCGCATTATTTGCAACAATATGGCCAAATTTAGGGCCCTTTTTTAGGTTGGGCAAATTTGGTGGTCCTTAGCTATTTATAGTTGGCAACTCTTCACTTTGGCCATAAACTTTTGCGAGTTGCTCCTTTGACTTTGGCATCCTCCTCCATCTCGGGTACTTCTACTACTACCATCATCATTTCCAACCTGATCTAGTGCCCTCATTGATGCCTCAGGTCGTGTGTAGGGACTGATCAATCCTCCCTTTGTATTCAGCATTCATTTTCAATCAGTGCAGATTTCTACCCTCTTATTCCTACTCTCTCTCTCTTTCATTCTCACTGTGTTTGTGTTCCTTCTTTTGTTACACACTCTCACATGGTATCATCACCTAAGAGAGGACACCATGTAGTCTATCTAACATGGTATCATCACCTGAGAGAGGACACCATGTAGTCTATCTAACAAGCAGACCATCCAACCCCAAAATGCAGGTACAAAACCTTGCATTAGTTGCAAACACAACCTTCCCTTGTGCATGCAACTACATTTGGTAGTAGGTGGCAGCATCATTTGCACATGCAACAACAGCACAACTAACTGCTACTTCTAGTCAGTAGGTCTTGCCATGTGACAATCTTTGACTGTAGGTGACATTATTTGGGTTGTGCAAATAACATTTATTGTGCATGAAACACATCTATATCTTGATTGTATCTTATTTCCCCCTATTTCTATGATGTTGCAACAAAGTGCTAATTTTCTGGATGCTTGTAGGATTCAAAGATGTCTTGACATTAATTTTTTTACTTTGATGACTCAAAGGATGAGGTCTCTCATCATTCCTCTAAGAGACAAAGAGATTATCGTGCTATTCCACATGAAGATCAAGAAGAACGGAGGTCACCATGCCCGTTTGTACATGATCCTTCTTCTATTCCCTCCCTACATGTTTCTCACAAGACCTGACACCATGGTCTTATGATGCCCCCAATGGCACCCTCTATATAGGTTCTCGTGCTTCCTTCCTTGCCCAAAGAGGACCACTTGGATGGTTCCAACTATTCTTTGTGATCATGTAAGGTGGAGTGCATCATTGACACTTCGACCTTTGGGAGTGTGTTTCTCATCTCATACCCCATCCTATGGAGGATCTACTACTATCAGATCAATAATGGATTGTGCTACCTTGTGGGATCGACTCAACTCTCAAGCTAGATCCTTTTTGTTTATGAGCTTACAAGAATTTTTCCTAGTGCATGTTCGCAATTTGAAGATTGCTACATAGGTTTGGAAGAAGCTTGCATCTCTCTACCATCAAAAGACAGTTGCTCACCACATATCTTTGAGAAGAAACTTTGGATGCTTAAGGTTGATGATTCTCCTTCCATGAAAGGACCACATCAACATATTGGAGGACATAAAAGATGAGCTTGCATCTCTTAGATGGACTATATCTTCTGAGAACTTGGCCATGATTTGATTGACTCTGCTACCATCTCCAAAGTTTGATGTATTCTACAATAGTCCTTCTTACTTCAAGCACTTGAGATATGCTTCTTTGGAAGGATCTTTGCCCCACTAGTCTTGAAGCATAACAAGTGGCTCAAACATATAGGTACCTATGCATTTTAATATGCATTTCTCTTGTTATAGACCCTTTTTCTATGTTTTTCAGTTGGTTTATATGGCCAATGCCTACCTCCTTTCAGACATTATTCATCCGCAAATACTTAATATATAACTCATGCTAAGCTAATGTATCCCATGACTTAAATGAGTATCAAAAACTCTCACAAAGGATTGACAATATGAATGAAGGCATCATCCAACTAAATCATACAATAGATGACAAGTTTGGATGATTAACCATTTGGAAAGGTTTAGACAACACAATCATACATTGGATGCTAAGTTTGATCAAATGATTACATTATTCACCAACTTGGGTAGCAAATGGCAAAGTAATGAACCTTCTAATGATAATGGTATGTCACTTTCAAATGACAATGCAAAGTCTAAAGAAACCAATCAATTTGTACATTCAACTTATGAGTATGGATGTCATTCAAGAGCCAAAGATACAATTTAGCTACTTTAAAACTCATTGAATAGAGAACAACCCAATTATAATTTCTCAAAGAATCATAAATAAGAAGAGAATTTTCAACATGTTGATAGAGATGATGAGATACTTGGATGCGATTCCTTCTACAAATAATTTATCCCCAAAATACTCAAGTACCTAATGCAAGAAATTATCAAGATCACCACATTCATGATGAAATAAGGAGAGATGACAAATGTTAGCATGATGAAGATCTTGATGACATGATGCCACATGGACAGTCCAACCAAAATCATCACCCACATGGAAATATTTCACTTGGTTATTATTCATTTGGTAACAAGAAAAATGGATAGCATTCTTTCAACAATAATCATGGACAGTAAACAATTGGCAATTACTCCCATAGACAACAATCATTTGGTTTTTCCAACAATAAAGGACAATATTATCACTATGATAAAGAATACAAATAAAATTATTAATGTACCTCAGTTCAAAGGAGATAACCCCTCACCAATGGAATTAGAAGAATGGATCAACAAGTTAAAAATATATTTTACTCTCTACCCACGTAATAATGAAGCAAAGATATGTTATGCAGCATTGCACCTAGAGGGTTATACACACACATGGTGGAGATATATGAGGAAAATTGGGTAGAATTTTTAGACTTGGAAATATTTTAAATCGACCATGACTCAAGTTTTTGTGTCTCCAATAGAAAAAGAGAGACAAGAAAGAAAATGGTATGATCTTAGGCAAAGGGGCTCTACAATTAGAGAATATTCTAGCCAATTCTTAAATCTTTTCATGTGCATTGAGGATATATCCGACTCAGTAAAATTGAATTAGCACATTTTTTGTCTTGATCCAAACCTTTCAATAGAGGTTAGAGTTACAAAGCCTATAAATTTCCATCCAACCATATAATATGTTGAATGCTATATAGTCTAAAGTATAGAAGAGAATTGAGCTCTTTTTAGCCCAAAATAGGAGTGACTTACCATTCAAATTAGCCAATGAGAATCATAGACAAGTTTAGCCAACAAAGAGAGGGCTATAGATAAGAAAATGGGGTTTCAAATACTTAAGTAAGGTTTACACTTATTCTACATCATAGACTTCTAAAGAAGGCAACAACTTTAGGTATACTGCTAAACTAAAATGGGGATTTCAAGAGAGCTGATGGTGGAACTAAACAGTTACCTAATAATATTAGCAACAAGCCTTTTTCTAATGATAAAATGAAAGCATTACATTTGAAGTGCGGTGATAAATGGTCTCTTGACCATAAACAAAAATACAAAGCCACCAATTCCAAGTTAAACATTGTAATTATGGAAGGCTGAGATGAAGATGAGACACATGAGGAAAGTCTATTATAGATAAAGATTATTCTTATTTGTGATGAGACACATGACCTTGATGATCAAGACACTCAAGATAATTTAGAGCCAATTAATACGCTTTCATATTATCTAGTGGTTCATTTGACCTTGGTGGATTAGAAATGGATAATTCTTTGACTATTTCATGTTCACCCATGTTATGTTCCATATCCCAAGTTGCTTGGATGGGTCAACCATTTATGAGCATGAAAGGATTGTTGGCAAGAGGGAGAAGGTTCTAAGGAACTATATTGTTATGGAATATATTGTTAAGTGGAAGGGTTTGCCCATAGAAGAGTCTTCTTAGCAACATACTTCATATTTGGGTGAGTTTCCATGGCTTTTTCAAGAAGATACTTAATTCATTGAGTAGTGGACAACTTGCTATTATAAACTAATACTATGTTGAAAATAATTGGCCTATTGACATTAAAATTGCATTTTGATGGTGTGGATGGATACCAAACAAGTATACTTTATTTGTATACCTCATACGTACAAATCTAACATTCCTATCCAAAGTCATGGGCCATTTTCTACAGCTACCTTGTTTAGGATAACATTTCAAATTTCCACTATTTTAACCTTTGATTATGCTTCTATAAGGTTATTTTAGCATTGGACTCTCACTACTTCATTTTCACTATCCATTTTCCATTTGAGTCTTCAAACTTTTGACGACAAAACTTTTGGACAGGGATGGATTCTAATAAAACGGATTTCATAACCTTTTAGTTGGTTAATTAACTTATTTAAGGCTAGGGTATAAAAGGCAAGAGGGTGCCAATGTAATACATCTTTGTGCAAACCTTTGTAAACTCCTTTGTTCTTAGAGCTTGAGGGTTTTATACCTCCCCCCCAACATTGAGGCTAGATACTCAATGCCCATCATTGCAAGAGGTGGATTTCTTATAGCAACCTTTCATCTTAATTCTCATTGTATTTGATTTAATTCAACTATGGCTATCTTGTGCTATAGTTTAATGCAAAGTTTAGGTGGCTATGGCTAGTTATTTCATTTGTTGATTTTCTTGGTTATCTTAATTCAAGTTAGGCATTGTTCATTTCATTAATCCTGCTTGTAAGGGTAGTACTATAACATGTGCCAATAACTTCTCTTATCCTATATCAAAGCAGTTGGAAAATTTGTATTAAATGCTATTAATGGTCACACTTATGGATGCTTTGTATATACTAAATATAGAAAAGAATTTGTTGTTAGTTTCTATACTTGCTAGATTACAAGGTCTATTGATAATAACATGTGTATAGTTCACAATCTCTCTTGTGATGATATGATTATTACATCTAGTTACTATACCATGGGTTGTATGAGCTTAATAATATGGAAGACGTGGCATTTTTTGTTGCAAATTTGTAGGTAGTTTTAGATACAAAACTTTCCATGCATATTTTGGTCATTTAAAGTATGCTAGTTTGTGATGCGTCTAGAAATTTGATATGGTGTCTTTGTTTCCTACTCTTGAGGCACATGGAAATTGCACTTATGAAGGTTGCATATTGGGTAAAATGTAGTGTGCTTCATTTTCAAAAGATGGTTGATTGAGAGCTATTCACAAACTATAGCTTGTACATAATGGTGCTTGTGGTTCCATGCAAATAACATCTTTTGACAACTACCTACACTTTATGATTTTTATTGATGACTCCTTCATGCATGCATCAGTATGTGGTTTAAAAGCAAAGTCCAATGTGTTTTTGTGCTTCAAGTAGGGTGTTAGCATGGTTGAAAATTTGTGGAGATGTAAAGCGAGTACTCTCCGTTTTGATTGAGGAAAGAAGTATATATCTAAAGAACTTAATGAATATCTAGCTAAATGCGGGATAAAACACCAATATACATTGTCATATATACCATAGCAAAATGGTGTAGCTTAGAGGAAAAATACATCAATCATGGAGATGGCATGATGCATGAAGAGTTAAGCTTTGCCAAATAGGTGTAAAATATTACGTGGCATAGCAAACAGAATCTGAGAAAGAGATAGAGAGTACACAATAGATAAGAGGAGAATTAGTAAATTCTTTAACTTCAAACAACTGATACAAAGATGGCTCTGTCCACCCGTGCGCTTCCACTGTGTGAAGCTTAGATGGTGATCTAGACAGAAGATAGGTGAAGAGCTTAAGGCTAGCTGGAACAACTCTGACTAGGTGAAAGATGAGTGAGAGATGGCTACGAAGGTGTTTAGCTTTTATAGCCCGCGAAGGTTGTTAGGTTGGCCTGCTAACCTAACGACCTACCATATGAGCCTCCACTAGTCGGCCAGGGAATATTCCCTTTACCATCGACCACGCAACTCAATGCAATGTGCCTCGAGTTGCTACCAGCTTAACCACTCCGTCTAACCCAAAGATTAAACCCACAACAGTCACCCATCCGGTCACATAGACCTCATCTGATATACAAGTCAGGACTCAACCAATGTTCGGGCTCACATTTGGCTTCTCCTCATAATGGGGGCCTTACAACTTTGAGCACCATGGATCATTGGTAGCACCTAATGAGGGTGGGGCATTGATTATATCTAACGACCCCCCTCAATGTCCACCCATAGGTGAACTATCTCCTCGTCCCAATGTCGAGTCTCTGAAGATGAACTTGAAGAAAATCCTTCGTAAGTGCTTTGGTGAAGATATCTGCTCCATTCTCCTCTATTGGACAGTAGACTAGTTCCAATATCCCATCCTCTATCAAATCACACACATAGTGATACTAGATCTCTATATGCTTGGTGCGTGCATGAAACACTGGATTTTTGGCAATGGCGATGCAACTCTGATTGTCACATCTCAGCACAGTTGGTTCTTCATCATGCACTCCCATATGCCATAGAATCCTTCTCAACCATACTGCTTCACATGCAGCAAAACAAGCTGCCTTGTACTCTGCTTCGGTAGAAGACAATGCCACTGTTGGTTGCTTCTTACTAATCCAATAAAAAATTCCTGAACCTAAAGAGAAACAATAACCAAAAAATGACTTCCTAGAATCAATGTCCCCTGCCCAATCTGAGTCATAGTTCCCCACAAGAGAAGTTCCGAAACTGTATGTGATACCATAGTCAAGAGTTTTCTTCAAGTATCTAAGCACCCGCATCCCAGCCTTCCAATGACTCTCATGAGGTTTGTTTGAGAACCTGCTCAAAACACCAACAGCAAAACTGATATCTGGTCTGGTGTTACACAAGTAGATCAGATTGCCGACCAACCTCCTATACCTCCCAATGTTTGCTAGTGCTGATGTATCCTCGATGGATAACTTTGCATTCACCTCCATAGGTGTAGCTATCTCCTTGCACTCGGTCATGCCAAATGCCTTCAAGATCTCCCATGCATACTTCTTCTGAGAGATGAAGATCTTTCCTGGCTCTTGCTAGACTTCAATCCCCAAACAATAGTGCAGCAAGCCCAAGTCTGTCATTTCAAACTTAGAACTCAAAGCCTTTCGAGTTTGGTTGATCATATCTTCATAGTCACCTGTAATAAGAAGGTCTTCCACATATAGGACAATCACTACAGACTTTTTACCATCCCTGTAAACATACAAGTTAGCATCTGAGGCACATCTTTTGAAGTTTAGGTTTAAAAAGAACCTATCTATCCGCTGGTACCATGCTCTGGGGGCTTGTTTTAGCCCATACAATGCCTTCTTCAGTTTACACACTTTGTTCTCAGAATGGGGGGCCTCAAACCCTGGTGGCTGAGCCACGTGCACCTCCTCATCGAGGTCACCATTTAAGAACACTGACTTAACATCCATTTGGTACATTGGCCACATCTTGTGGGCAGCCACTGCAAGTACCGTGCGAATAGTGGTCATTCTGGCAGTTGGGGCAAATGACTCTTGAAAATCAAACCCTTCAACTTGTGAAAATCCTTGGGCAACCAGTCTAGCTTTGTACTTTTCTAAGGTACCATCAGCCTTGTACTTTACCTTCCAGATCCACTTGGTGCCAATAACCTTCCGCTTTGCTGGTCGATCCACTAGCTCCCAAGTGTCATTCTTCATTATGCTGTCATACTCCACCTGCATAGTAGCCTTCCACGATGGATCTGCAAGTGCTTCTTCTAAGTCAGTTGGCTCCTTTACTTCTCTCATAATCTCAACCATTAAGGCCATATTGACTATGTGAGCAGAAGCCCTCCTTTGCTTCTCTATTCTCTGAGACCTCCTTGGTCCGTCTGCCTTCTCCTCAACAGATGCAAGCATAGGATTATTGTGGTCATAGAGCTGCTTCACCCAGCGCGGCAATGGCTTTTCCGGTGGGGTGATGTCAAGTTGGTGAACTTTTTCCTCATCATCTGAAGATAATGCTTCCTTCGCCTTAAGGATAGGTATAGCTCTCGGGACAGGTTCATAGTGGACTACTTCTTCGCTTGATGATAAAGTGGAAGAACTTGCCTTCTTCTCCTCCACTGTATGCGACTCCTCCTTGAACACCACATCACGGCTCGCGATGATCTTCTTTGCCTCTTGCTCATATAATTTGTAAGCCTTTTGCTCATCACTATAACCCAAGAAGATACATTTTCTGCTTTTTGGTTGTAACTTTTTTCTCTTCTCATCTGGAACATGTGCATAACATTCACATCCAAAAATTCTGAAATGTGAGACAGATGGTTTCTTACCAGTGTAAGCCTCATGAGGTGTTTTTCCCTTGAGAGCCTTTGTATAGCTCCGATTTAGAATATAGACTACAATATTAACAACTTCAGCCCAAAAATGGTTAGGCAATCCCTTGCCCTTTAGCATGCATCTTGCCATCTCCACAATGGTGCGATTCCTACGTTCCACAACACCGTTCTACTGAGGTGTGTGAGGCATCGTCAATTGACGCTTGATCCCTTTGCTCTTGCAAAAGCCTTCAAACTCCTTTGAGTTGAACTCACCACCACCATCTGTTCTAAATTTCTTCACACTTTTCCTTGTTTCATTCTCAACAAGTATTAGCCATTCTTTAAACTTACCAAAAGCTTGAGCCTTATCACAAAGGAAGTACACCCACATCTTCCTATTGTAGTCGTTGACAATCAACATAAAATAAGAAGATCCCCCCACGGCCTGTGTAGGCATCTTACAACACAAGTCAGCGTGCACCAACTCTAGAGGAGCATGTACTCTATTCTTGCTTTCTTGTGGAAATGCCTTTCTCTGTTGCTTGCCCATCATACAAGCTTCACATGGTTCCTTCAATTCAATGATTGTAGGTAGGTGAGCAACCATACCTTGCTTTTGCATCTCCTTCAATACTGCAAATCCGATGTATCCAAACCTTTCATGCCAAAGCTTACTTGTGCCCACTCCAGCGGTGGCTGTAAGAGCACTTAGCTCATACAGGTTGTTTCTTCTTTCTCCTTTGCCAACAATTGTGCCAGCACTATCAATAATTTCTGCACCTGTCTTCTTGAACCTCACTTCATGACCAAGATCAGTTATGGCAGCAACTGATAAGAGATTTCTCCTGATTTCGGGAACATACAACACATTTGAAAGCTTTTTGACTTCACCATTTGCAGCAACAAAAGAAATAGTACCTGTGCCCGCAGTAGGGCATTTAGCATCATTTCCAACCATCACAGTGATGGATTCTTATAGAGGCTGCATAAAACTGTATAGACCTTTCTTGTTGGTCATGTGACAAGAGGCCCCACTATCCAACACCCATGAGTCAATGGTAGATTGTTCTTGCGCCGAGGAGCACACTTCCTCAATGGTCGCCATGAATAATTCCAACTCTGCTTGAGCCGTATTGGCTGTCTCTTTCCCTTTACTTTTAAGGGTACCATTCTTTTCATCTGCCTTCTTGACACGACAATCTGCAATTGCATGTCCTTTCTTCTTGCAGTAGAAGCACTCTCCTTGAAACTTCTTCTTGCCGCCCTTCTTCTTTTTGTCACCATCATTTTTGGTGGAGGAGACACCTTTGCCTTTTGCATTGGTAGAGAATGCAGCATCTCCATTGTTGCTTCCTTCTCGAGCTTTCAGCCTCAACTCCTCCTCCATTAATAATGCACAAAACTCCTCAAAAGTCAAAGCTTGAGGTCTCACCTGAGTATTAAGGGCAGCTACTAGTCCATCAAACTTTTGTGGACAAATTCGAAGACACCTCTGAGCTAGCTCTTTGCTACTCTTTTGTATCCCAGTGCCAGCCATCTGGTCGCACAGATTCTTAATCCGAGTGATGAATGCTTCAACCATCTCTCCTTCAGCAAACTTCTCCGCTGCTAGTTGATTCTCCAAGTTTTGAATCCTTGTTTGGTTTCATGTTTCATACTGACCCCTTAGTACATTCCAAGCCTCTGATGCTTTGGTTGTATGCAGAATCAGAGTCAAAACACTATCAGAACAGCTTGTAACTAAGGCACACAATGCATCTGCATTCCTTCGTTTCCAAGCTTGTAGAAGATCTGCATTCAGAGGAATCATCACACTAGGATTTGATGGGTCGGGGGTAGGCTGTGGTTCTGCGTCGATCCCCAGCACAATCTCTAGAAGCTCATAAGAATCAAGGATAGTTGTAATTTTGAACTTCCACAAGGTGTAGTTTGTACCATCTAACTTGCCTTCGCTGAAGGTTGGTGGATGAATCCCCAGTGTTTGAATAGCCGGTACAGCAACACCACCTCCTGCACCGCTTCTGAAAGTCGACATAGTTTCTCTTTGCTGTTGAAGCCTTTTCCTCTTGCACGCTCTCGGATCTCTAGGGCCCCCTGGGCTCTAATACCATGTAAAATATTACACGGCGCAGCGAACAGAATCTGAGAAAGAGATAGAGAGTACACAACAGATAAGAGGAGAATCAGTACATTCTTTAACTTCAAACAACTGATACAAAGATGGCTCTGTCCACCCGTGCGCTTCCACTGTGTGAAGCTTAGATGGTGATCTAGACAAAAGATAGGTGAAGAGCTTAAGGCTAGCTGGAACAACAACTCTGACTGGGTGAAAGATGAGTGAGAGATGGCTGCGAAGGGGTTTAGCTTTTATAGCCCGCGAAGGTCATTAGGTCGGCCTGCTGTGATCGACCTACCATATGAGCCTCCACTAGTTGGCCAAGGAATATTCCAGGGAATATTCCCTTTACCATCAGGCTGGGGACACTGCCCCCAGACCCCCGTCAGGGGGGCCAGTGCGCCAGGGGCTGCTTCCGCGGCCCCTAGACCCCACAATAGGGGCCCCTTTTAACTCCCTTACCACACAACTCAATGCAATGTTCCTCAAGTTGCTACCAGCTTAACCACTCCATCTAACCCAAAGATTAGACCCACAATAGTCACCTTTTTGCCATCCGGTCACATAGACCTCATCTGATATACAAGTCACGACTCAACCAATGTCGTGGGCTCACATTTGGCTTCTCCTCATAATGGGGGCCTTACAACTTTGAGCACCATGGATCATTGGTAGCACCTAATGAGGGTGGGGCATTGATCATATCTAACAATAGGTTCTAGCTTAAAGTTGTTTTATATGCAGTTACGTACTTAATAGGTGTCCCACTAAGGTTTTGCAATATGTCACTTTGTACGAGGCTTGGTATGGTGAAAAGCCATATGTGGCTCACTTTCATGTTTTTGATTGCTTTCTTATGCTTTAGTACATGTGCAAAATGTAATAAGTTGGATAATAAGGCTATAAATTGTATGTTTGTGGAGCATAGTAATGAAAGTAAAGCTTATAAGTTGCACCATTGCATAAAGCAAGACTATCTTGATCAAATGTGATGTTGTCATTATGGAAGACATCATTTAGCCTTTACTTTCATGTAAGAAATAGATATATATATGCTAATAGGATATCTATGTCACTTTGTTGCTTGTGCAATCACATGCAATGCCAAAATGAGGCAAATTTTAAGCCTATGCAAGTTTCTCATGGTAAATCGACTATTTCTAATGCACTTATGAATTATATACTTGTGATGAGAGAATAGAAATTGAGAAGTCTAGGAGTATACTAAAATCTCTAGTGCAAATATTGTGTGACAATAAGTTGGATGCAATGTTGGCTACTTATACCCATTTAGATTCTCATTGTGCCTCTTCTAAATTAAATTAATATACATTGGCCTTTTATAGTTTGTGTGAGGAAGATAAGCTTGTGTTTTTTTTCTATCTAAAGAATAATATTCTCAACATTAGCGAGCTCACTTCTCAAGCCTCTCTCACTACTCACTTCTTTAAGGACCACTACATTCTGAGCTCCTTTCATCTTCTTTCAAACTCACTTGCCTAAAATTAGGCCTGCTTTACACTCTTGGTTACTCAATTCTTAAATCTCCTACTAATACTTTCGCTAATTCCACGTCACTCTCAAGCTCATCCCAAGACTCTCTTCTACAACACTCTTTACTTGGTCATGCCTCTTAACATGTCCTCCAACAACTTATCCCACAAAAAGCTTGTCTTGGGCATGATAAAATACGTGGGATCTAGAGCATGGCAAATGCGGAAGCTATGGAGGTTGAAAGAGGAAAAAGAAACTCATGAAGACATTGAACTTCACAAGGACAAATTGTTACACAAGTGAATCAGGTTCCAAGATTGAGACTTGGACTCATAAACACAATCTTGTGTATTGACAGTGACATGACACTTTACTGGAAAGAAAAGAGTACTATCATTGCATTAGAAAAAGAGTGCAAGTACAATGCTTTATAGGAATTGAGTGGTGGTACTTTCTCCTACTGTGCATATGGGATTCTGGTCTTGAGCCCTCACTGCTTCTCACAAAGGGACTGAAGTAGGTGTGATTGCAAATATCTTAACACCCCTCCTAAATCACAACCAAAAGTACAAAGCGTATAGAGGCTTTAGTGAAAGCAACACCTGCAAAGTGTGGGCACACCATAAACATGGCAAAACAATAGAGGCTGTCACAGAAAAGGCTAAGTGTGGGTACCACAAACATGATGGACATCCAGAGGCTATAGCAGAGACCTCACAAAGTATACAAAGGCTGTAGTACAAGGATAACTGAGGAGTTTACAAGTTTATGTTTGAGGCATTAGGGCTAGGAAATACAAAACTTAAAAAATCCATTTGAATAGAAGAACTAATGAGGTTTGTTGTTCCCCTGGTGGTCTTCTTCTTCTTTCTTCACTCCATTTTCTTCTTCTTCTTTGACTGCAACTAGATATGCCTTTTGGGACCTCTTTTTGGCATTGCAGAACTTTTTGGTGTGTCCAGTCCTTTTGCAGAAGTCACAAAAGAGCTGATCCTTCTTGCCTTTGTACTTGTTGCCAACATATAATGCATGTTCATCTCTAGAGGTTTTTGGTTCTTCCTTGGTTTTTAGCTTCTTTTCCTCCTCTAACAGTGATGCCTGGATATCAACAAGTTCATGGTTTGACATATTAATTAGAGTTGTTGATACATTATTATATTCAAGAGGCAAACTCTTAAGTAGAACACCAATGCAAACATCTTCTTCCATTTTAATGTTGATTCCTGCAAGTTGGGTTAGAAGTCCTTCCATGTAATTTAGATGCATGGCAAGTGATGTGCTAGACTTCATTTCAAGCCTGAAAAACTCTATCAAGAGACCATACTTTGATGATTTAGATTGTGCACCGAACAAAGTGTCAAGTCTCTTCCATGTATCCTGTGAGGTCTCACAATTATCCACATGGTGGATATAGCTATCGTCTAGCTCCAATTTGACAATGGCCTGAGCCTTATCATCATTCTCTTGCCAAGTGATAGCAAGATCCTCATCACGAGGCTTCTTTTCTTTTCCAGTGGTAATGTCCTAGAGGCCCTTCTTCATTAAGATGAGTTTGATGGGAGTCTGCCAAGTATGAAACCTTATTCGTTTGAAATGGGCAGTTGGAGAATCTTTGCCCATGTTAAACTTGCGGGAACAGTAGCAAATCAGCTTCAAAATTATCAAATTTAAGCAGTAGAAGAGTTTGTTGTGATATGTCAAAAGACACAATTGCTTAGAGCGCTAAAATGAGTGTCAATAGACACTATGCTTCTTCCTTAAGTCTTCCAAATCTGCAAAATCCTTCAAGATCTTCCAGATCCAAATCTTCCCCTTCTTGATTTGATGATGGGACCTTCAAATATGAGTGAAAATGGGTTGTTCCAGGTGGCAAGAAAGAGAAAGTGATGAGATTTTTGAGCTTGATGAAGTTTGGCTATGGCTTCTTGGATTAGGGTTTTGACCCAGCCCTGGTTTTTTGCTAATTGTGGGAGCTAGAGTGGATCATATTCAAAACTTTTTTTATCAAAATGAAGCTTGAATGATGGACTATCAATGCCCTATGGTGATCGTCAACATCGCGACCTATAGCGACGGCAGCAGCAGCACGAACGGCAGCAAGTGCAATTCTGACAACAACAACAAATTTCAGCAATGCCTACGCATAGAGTGTGCAATGTCAAGTTGTATTGTGCCAAGATGATGTGCCTTGACCTAAGCAACAACCTCCTAGAAGATAGCATGTTGAGATAAGGCTTGTAGCAGGAGATTAGGAAGCCCCAAGTGAGCTAGGTATAACCTGGCTATGGAGTCACACAGGGCAGAACCTGAGAAAAATGGCAATCTTGAGCTTGAGTCATGGCAATGTCAGGGTTCTATGTGATATAAAGAAGCCTTGGTAGTCAAGGAATAAATCTCTAGAAGAGAGCTTGGAGAGATATGCCCTCCACAGAAAGCTATGGAAGCTTAAAGGCAGGGATGTGCAGGTTGGCTATGGCTGCCACAAGATCAAGTGGAGAAGAAGGAGTAGGAGATGAGCTCCTAGACCTAACCTGGACTAAGCTCAAGCTGAGCTAGATAAGAGTAGAATGGAGCTGGAGAAGCAGTGCCATGCCCAACTGGGCTCTGATACCAATACACGGGATCCAGAGCATGGCAAATGCGAAAGCTATGGAGGTTGAAAGAGGAAAAAGAAACTCATGAAGACATTGAACTTGACAAGGACAAATTGTTACACAAGTGAATTAGGTTCCAAGATTGAGACTTGGACTCATAAACACAATCTTGTGTATTGACAGTGGCATGACACATTACTGGAAAGAAAAGAGTACTATCATTGCATTAGAAAAAGAGTGCAAGTACAATGCTTTATAGGAATTGAGTGGTGGTACTTTCTTCTACTGTGCATATGGGATTCTGGTCCTAAGCCCTCACTGCTTCTCACAAAGGGACTGAAGTAGGTATGATTGTAAGTATCTCAACAGGGCATCCCATCATCTCTCTCTCAACTTCCCTTCTATCTAGCTTGTGCTCTAAGCAAAGACACACACCTTCCTTACTCTAAATCTCACTCGATTATATCTCAACCCCTTCAACTAGTACATTCTAACATTTGTAATCCTATCAATCCAGCATATCTCATAGGAGAAAAATATTTCATGGTGCTAATTGATGTGATTATTCTAGATATATTGTTGTATATTTTCTCACAAGGAAGTCACAAGTGTTTTCAAAGTTCCAAGATTACAAAGAAGAAGTGGAGAATAAGCCAATGTGTCTCGTCACTTGTATCGCTATTACCTATAGCATTTTACCCTTGGTTTACTACCCTCATGGTTGAACTAACCTCTACATGGTAGTCATTTACTTCCTCATTCATGTCCTCAAGCACTTGCTTCTTCTTCTTATTTTTTGCCATGGGAATAGATGCAGTAGTAAATGATTACATGTTAGTAAATAATTGATCACTTGAGTTGTACTTCTCCAATCTCTTTGATTTTTGGCTCCCAATGAAGTTTATAACGTGGCAATAAAATAGATTTACTAAAATACCAAGTTGTAAAGAAGTATGAGGTAGATCCAACTCAAAACAATAAGCCATGTCTTGTTCTTTGGAAGCTTTCTACTATGACAACTTGTCAATAAAAAGACCTTAACTTTTGAATCACATGTTTGTTTGCCAAACTTTTTGCCTAAGACCAAAGTTAACTTTGTCTTCTTTGAATGTAGTATAAGAAATCTCTATTAAAATCAATATACATATTTCTACAATCAATTCTTTGTGACTATCCAGAATGAAATAGTAACGTGTCTATGTCTATAAAAGCATTGTTTTGCCAAATATGGACATAGATCATCATCATAAACTTGTGCACCATCCAACTACTTGTGTATGACCTATAATTCTATAAATTCCTATAACCTTTTATGCTCACTTTCTTTTTTTCCCCTATTTTAGTACCAATGATCCTTGAGTCTTTTTCACTCTTTTCCAAGTAGTCTTCCATGGTCTAGTACCTATGGTGAGGAATAAAACAATGGATGGGGCATGTAAATGAGCTCTAAAACTTTGAAAGGTGATAAATTTCCTTTTTGGATAGCTTGTGCACCCTTATAAGGTCCTAAATAGCAAGGAAGAGTCACCTTTCATTTATATTGCTATCTTGCCTACCTTTGACCTTCTTCCTCTGTTGGTATATATACATGGCAATGCTAGTGTTCTAAAAATAAGGAATGATATGCATGGCTAAATCTTTAACGCGTCCACTTGTCCACTTGCGGAACACATCTTAGCAGCCCATCGAGAAGAGAGTCTAGAAAGCACCACCTGGCACTCGCAAGGAATGTCACAGGGTTTGCGATCTAGGTCTTCCCGAGTCTGCCCCAAAGTGGAAGTATCCAGCCATTCCCACTTAGGACCGACCTGAAGTCAGAGTTTTTCTTTTTTTCCTATAAGCCAAGTCTCTAGGAAGTAGCTAGCATTGAGCTCCAAATTAACCACTTTGCGTAGGAACAACAGAGTCGAAGCAGATTTATGCTGCACTTGGTTCATGGAGAATGGGAAACAAGAGGGATGTGAAGCTCAACCATAAGGCATAGTCCCATTCCGCTCCCCTAAGACAGCATAAATCGGGATTATAACTCTACTGACTCTAGGTCTTCACAATTTTGTTATCACATCTTTCGAGAAAAGTTCCCAGCTAACCGGGACCACCCTTCCGTAGGACGAACCCAAGTCACGTCCACCGCACTTTCCTCAAGTTGCTTAGTTATCTAATTACCTACCACATTATGTTTGACACGCAAAAGCAGCTTCCTTAATTAACAAATTTAAACACAGGTTCCTTCACGTAACTTAGGCACTGACATTAAAAAAACAATGTCAAGCAAGTTCCTTTTTCAAATATTTAATCTTTATTTATCATAGTCTTGGAATACATCAAGTATCTTGCCCGAAGGCTATCCCAGCAATCATCAGGATTGCTGCTCCTAGTTTTGCCTGTAGACTAGTACATGTGCCTCAAGATCCCATCTCGAGTCACATCGGTCTCTTGTGCAGGATCCGAAGGCAAGGAATTTACAACTAGAGGCTCCCCTGGCACCCAAGCATCGTCCTGCTCCAAGCAACACCCACGGAGAGACCTCTTGTGGGGGGTTCGGTCCATGTACCTGGCGTGGCTAACAACCCCCTTGGATAGGGCGAGGCAGGCAGTCGGAGGTAGCTGAACTTGCCTCTCCCTCCAGGCTATTAATCTAAAGCATTAAGTGTTTTGTCTTGAATTAGTTCCTTGAGCAAAGAAGTTCAAACAATGTACCTAAGTGTACAATCACGATCATTTCAGTGGTCGTTCGTACGACAACTTCTAAGGTGTGATTCCTTCTCCCCAAATACTCCCAGCATTCGATCCTAGATCGTTCACAACTTGGCAAGATTCCAAGGGCTTGGCAAGCTAGGTTGCTTGTTTACCCTTTTTCCTTGGTCTAGGGTTTATACCCTACCGACCCCAATTATCATTACCTTAGGTCTCCTTGTACTATAGTCAAATAGATCTTGGACAACCCCGTCGTCCTTGGTTGGTCAATTTTCTTATTGGCAATTCACAATTTCCCTAAGTTTGACAATTCGGTCCCAAAGAGAGAGAGTTGTAGTAGGGCGACTACTCGAATCTAACTTGTAATTAGATCTCGCCTTCCTTGGCCTAAGATGTAGTAGTAGCATCTTATGATTTAGTTGCAATAGCATATGACATTCCAGACTTTTTGCACAAGATAGGTAGCAGTACCTATCTTGAGGAATTACATCTCCTGTCATATGGCATTCTTTGATTAAGAATACCTTTGATCAAGGTATAGGATTTGGGAGTTCCATGGACCCCAATCCAAAACCCTAGTCCCGCTGGGCTGAAGATTGATTTGGCTCTAGGATTTCTTGTGAGATCTTAACGTTTGGTCCTTCGATATTTAAGATGAGAACCCTAAGGTCATGTCATTTTCCCTTATGGACCACTTGTCCCTAGTAAGGTTGTCTAATCAAACAATCCGATGATTGTCTTGAATTATCCTATCCAAATGTCCAAGGCATAGGCCTTGATTGATAATCCAACCTAGAGTTTAACCTATATGCGAGATGTGACTAGAACATTATTGCATAAGTGTGTCTTTTAACACATGAACCATATATTCAAAAGTGCAGCAACCTTCCATCATGATGGTGCGAGAAATATAAGTACCTTGACATGCAATTTAAAACTTTTTCGAACATTCCTATGATATTTTTAAAACAAAGAGCTCTAATATAGTAAATTTCCAATGCAATTAAGTTTTCCCTATGCGAATTTATACTTAATGCACCCATGTCATGTGGAAATGAAAAAGGTGAATTTGATGGAACCTGAACATCCGCAGGAGGGGTATTATCGATTCTTGAGGTTCGGGTGGGGACTCCTACATGTGCTCCTCTTACTCCCGTGTGTGCTCCTCTTGTGTAGCGCTTTGGGGCCATCGTAGTTGGGATTTGGGAATAAGTCGGGGCAAGTGGAGGATGTGCTAAAATTTTATGCAAGTTGACAGTCCTTCCTTCCCGCAAGGGAACTCCCTTCATAAAAAATTTGTGTCCTTCATGCGATCCGTGGCCGGATGAAGCACCCTTAAGAAGCTTTTAGTGGAATCTTCTTAAGAAGCTTCTTTAGTTTCTTACTTTCTGTCAGTCGAACCTGGCAGTGCCTCCTCCTCCTCAATCGTGCTGAGAATGATGAAGAAGATGAAAACGTTGATGATGAAGGTGTGGGGGAGCCAGTCCGGCAACCTGGCGGCATGTGGGCGGAGCAGGGTGGCATTGAATACCACGATCGTCCAAGGGGGGAGGGGGGGCTCCCCTTATATAGTGGGGAGGGGGGTGGTTCATGGGGGGGAGATGGCCATTTGACGGCGGGCTGCCACCCCACACCTGGGGGGGTGCATGCCCCCTCTTCCACTCTTACTCCCTCTCTCTCTCTCTCCCCCCGACACGTTGTCGGCAGGGGGAGAGAGAGAGGTAGAAAATTTTGAACTTATCTTAATCAATTTTTAAAAATGTAGATTAAAAAAAAGGGGGGGGGGACTTATGCGAGAGGCACGGGAAATGTTACAAAATCAAAAGCTTTGGGCATTCAATTATATGCAAGAATTTGAAAGATCAATGAGGGCTGAGAAAGATTTACCTTTAGTAATCAATAACTCATTAAATTACTTTATCATTATATAAGATTAGCAAAACATCAAATATCATAGATTAGTGAACACATAAGCAAGAAATTAGTTAAAAAATTAAATGCCAATGTTCTTGAATTCATAAATCAATCATGGGTAGTATTGATGGAGGCAAACAAAAAAATAGGTTGAATCATCAATCTCATAATGATTGAAAATCAATCTTCAATGAATTGGGAATCAAAGTTCAATCAATCAATGCTAAAAATTACCATCGAGCAATGAAGGTAAACTCAACCTAACCTTCCCTTCAACAATTGGCTATGCATCAGCAAATGGAAATGGAGAGATACAGAAAGAGTAGATGAAGTACATTTTTCAATACTTAATAAAGAAGAGTGATGAGCTTTGACCAAATTCCAACCATAATAGTTGATAGGAAGTCCTCATAAAGCCTCCAAATATTCAAGTAAAGATAATACTCCAAAATCCCAACCATTTGCTCCAATGTTGGTTAAAGGATGAGAGATTGACCTTTTCTTCCATTCTATGAGTGGAATATAAGGAAATTCCCATGAATAGAAGCCCTATTGACCAAGATTTCAAGATGAAATCATAATACTCTCTTGTACATAGAATTCAAGAGAGAATAATCCCTTCAATTCTTGAACAATTCGAAGCAATCTTAGTTCATCCTTGAACCATGTTGCCATAGAAGTATCTTGGAGTGTTTATTGGACAAAAGCCCCTTGATAGTACCAAGATTTAACCAAAATTTCAAGAAATTTCTATGCTTCCTTGTTTATGTCAGCATCAAAGGAGGGAAATCAAGCTTTAATGGTGAAGAAAGTGGGAAAGTTGTGAAGAAAGCTCAGAAATGATGGAAGAGCAAGCTTGAAATGATTAAAATGCTTCAAATATAAATAATCCAATTGCTATTCTAAATCTCAACAATGAGGAGAGAGAAATCCACCATGATTGACCTCAACAAGCTTGAAGATGCTCAATTTTTTTATAATCCTTCAATTAAGTGTGTAAAAGCCACCATCCAAAGCCTTATGCTGAAGCATAACTTATTATGATACTCTTTTGGCTCTTGGAGATGAGTAGAATGCAGTTATGCTCTCAAAGAAGGAAGATCACGTCACGGAAAGATGATTTCGTCCAAGAGATCTCCATGGGACCTAAAATCAAGCTTAGAAGAAGAAAGAGAAACCCTTATTTAGCTAAAAATAACCTTGCCTAAGCTTTTTCTAATCCCTATTAACTCCATCTAGACCAAGGACCTCCAAAATGGGCCTCCTAATGACCATGAGCTACTAAAATGTCCATGAAACCACCATTCTTCTTTAGATATTTTCCAAGAACCTCAAAGATAGTCACATGACTTACTGCAAAGAACCCTGACTACTTTACAATTTGAACTATAACAAGATATGTGACCAAGATTTGACTCCAATTACCCTATAATTATGCTAGTAACCATATCAAAGATTGACAACAACCTTGCCATTGGATCAAAGCAAGCCATTGAAATGAACAATGCCTAATTTGAATTAAAATAACCAAGAAATTTAAGAAATCGTAAATGAAACAACTAGCCATAACCATGCCATAGCTTACCTTTATATTAAACTATAGCACAAGGTAGCCATAGCTAAATTGAATCAAATACAATGAGAATCATGACAAAAGGATGCTACAAGAAATCCACCTCTTGCAATGATGGGCATTGAGTATCCACCCTCAATGTTGTCGGGGAGGTATGAAACCCTCAAGCTCCAACAATTGAGAAGTTTACAAATGAATTGTGCAAAGATATGTTACATTGGCACCCTCAACTGTTAACCCCAACACGAAGAAAGAAAAAAGAAGTGGAAAAGACGCAGGGCAAAGGTGGAAAAAAGGTAGCCCGACTAAAGAAAGAAAAGGAGAAAAGGCCAAAAGCGCAAGGGCAACCTTAAAAGTCCAAGGCAAAGGCAAAAGGGGAAAGGCACATTTTAAAATAAAAAGGCGCACCCTGAAATCTTGTAAAAGAGCGTCGGGCTCTCACCCGTGCAATTTGTAAATGTAGACGGGCGGTGGAAAGGAAGCTAGGAAGATAGAAGGACAATGGGAAAAAGGGCCTAGGCTATGGCCTAGGCCGGCCATGTAAAAATGGGAAAAAGGGGATGACCACCCAAAAGGGATTTAGGGTTTTGTATATAAAGTTGAAAAGTGAATGAGAAGCTCATTCTTGTGTGTGGCCAAAAGTAGCTCTTCTTCTTCTTCTTCTTCTTCTTCTTCTTCTTCTTCTTCTTCTTCTTCTTCTTGCTTGCTTGCTTGAGCTTGTGCTTGAGAGAGGGAGTGTGAGAGTGTAAGGGAGTGAGTGTGTGAGGGTGAGGGACCGAAGAGGAGAAGCTCTCCATCTTCTCCTCTCTTCTTCTCTTCTCTTCTCTTCTCTTCTCTTGCTTGTGGCAATGGAGCTTGGAGCGTGGAGCTTGAGGATGGAGCTTGCTTGAAGCTTGCACTTGGATCATGGAGCTACCAGAGTGCACGAGAGAGGAGGTAACTCGAACGGCATGGAGGTAAGCTCACTACACCCGTAGATATGGATGGCGTGTCAGCTATGTGAGAGATAATAAGCGGTCCGAGGGTCTTGGCAGTTGAGTGAAAGCTCCCACATTTTGGTTCTGTTGCCGGGACCAACGGATTCAAGCCTTGAGCGCTTGCACGCTTCGAATCGAGCATTGGAGTAGGGTTTTCCCCGAACCGGTGCTTAAGGTAGATAGGTAGGAAGCGAGGGGGGTTGAAGAGGGTATTCAATCTCCTTGGCAAGTAGGTGTTTTGCTTTCTTGAGATTTATGATGGAGTAGTGTAGGTATTTACCTTGTGTTTTGGATACATTTAGGATAGAAAAAAAAACAAAGAAAAAGAAACAAACAGTAGGGTTTTCTGTTGCTGTATAACAGGCTAAAACAGGGAAACAGGGGACCAGATTCAAGTTCTAGGTGAGACAGGGACAGGGAACTAGCTGTGAGGTTCTGCAGTGCTGGGAAAGGACCTTAAGATGCCTGGGAGGCCAGGACAGACCTCAGTTCCTTGGTTTGCCTTGTGTGTGTGAGAGAGAGAGAGAGAGAGAGAACTTCTGGTTCACAGGACGAGGAAGTGCTACCCCGATCTCTAGGCACCGGCGATTCGTGCTGCTCCAGGTGAGTCTGGTGTTTTCCAACAAGTGCTCTAATCAGATCTAGAAAGTCGGTGGTGATTGCTGTGAGAAATGCGGGATCTAGAGCATGGCAAAGGCGGAAGCTATGGAGGATTGAAGGAGAAGTGTGGACTCATGATGGAAAAGACATTGTTTGTTACACAAGTGAATTAGGTTCCAAGATTGAGACTTGGACTCATAAACACAATCTTGTGTATGTGGACAATGACATTGACACTTCACTAAAAAGAAAAGAGTACTATCATTGCCTTAAGAAAAGGAAGCAAGTACAATGCTTTATAGGAAAGTAGGAAACTGCAGTAGGCACCATTGTGCATATGGGATAAGTTAGCCTGCATATCCTTGACCCTAAAGCTCCATACAAAGAGGCTATTTGAGTGAGTGTGATTTTGCTGATTCTCAACACCCCTCCTCAATCACAGCTAGAAAGGCACAAAGTGTGTAGAGGCTGTAATGAGAACCACCTGCAAAGTGTGGGCACACCACAAACATGGTAGACACCAGAGGCTGTCCCAGAAAAGGCTAAGTGTGGGCACCAAAACATGATGGACATCCAGAGGCTGTAACAGGGGCCTCACAAAGTGTACAGGGACTGTAATGCCAAGTTACATGAGGAGTTTACAAAGCTTATGGCAAGAAGCATTAGGGCAAGGAAATACAAGGCTTTTAAAACAGTCTATCAGAGTTGTGAGAGTAGAAGGACTGATGAGTCTTGTCCTTCCGATCCTGGTGGTCTTCATCTTCATCTTCATCTTCATCTTTTGGTCCATGGTCTTCTTCTTCTTTTACAACTGCAAGATAGGCCTTTTGGGACCTCTTCCTAGCATGACAGAACTTTTTAGTATGTCCGGTCCTTTTGCAGAAGTCACAGAAGAGAAGTTCCTTTTTACCTTTGTATCTGTTGTTTACATATAACATTTGTTCATCCTTTGAAGTGTTGGGCCCTTCTTTGCTTTTAAGCTTCTTTTCTTCTTCTAACAGAGATGCCTGGATATCAACAAGTTCAGGATTTGGCATGTTGATTAAAGTTGTTGATACATTATTATATTCAAGAGGCAAACTCTTAAGTAGAACACCGATGCAAACATCTTCATCCATTTTAATGTTGATTCCTGCAAGTTGGGTTAGAAGTCCTTCCATGTAATTGAGATGTGTGGCAAGTGATGTGCTGGACTTCATTTCAAGCCTGAAGAACTCAATCAGGAGACCATACTTTGATGATTTAGATTGTGCACCAAACAGGGTGTCAAGTCTTTTCCATGTATCCTGTGAGGTCTCACGGTTATCCACATGGTGGATATAACTGTCATCTAGCTCCAGTTTGATAATGGCCTGGGCTCTGTCATCATTCTTTTGCCAAGTAGTTGCAAGGTCCACGTCCCGAGGTTTCTTCTCTTTGCCATTTGTGATGGCCCAGATACCCTTTTTCATCAAGATGAGCTTGATGCGGGTTTGCCAGGTGTGAAACCCGACTCCTTTGAATCGAGCATTTGGAGAGTCTTTTCCCATGTTGAGGTTGCAAGATCAGTAGCAAATCAACACCAGAATTCTGAGATTTTATCAGTAGAAGAGCAGAATGTAGTGTGTCAAGAGATACAGTTAGTGACAGTGTGAAAACACACTATGTCAGTGTTGATGTTGAGCTTGATTCTTGATTCTTCTTGTTCGGGATCATTCAGTCGTTCTTCAATCTTCTCAGGTCCTTCCCCTCCTTGATTTGATGCTGGGCCAATGGATTAGAGTGACAGAGGCTTGGGTTGAGTGTCAGGAGAAAGAAAACCTGAGGAAAAAAAAGCTTGAGAAATTTTGGCTATGGTGGAATTAGGGTTTCTGAGACAGGGGCCTGGTTTTTTCAACATTGCAGGAGCTATACTTAATCATTTTCAAAAATTTTTACATTCCTAGAAAGTTGACTTCATGGGCTATCATAATCGTCAAGATCGTGGATAGTATGAAGCACGCAGGCACGTCGAACAGATTCGGTGCAGTTCAGGACAGGTTTCTGCGATTTTCGCAATGCTGGGGTTAGGGCGCAGCAATGTCATTGATTTACGTGCCAACATGAAGCACCTTGAGTAGAAGAACAACTCCCTAGAAGAAATCAAGAGCTGAAATGGCCTGGTTGAGAAGTTATTGAAGCTCCAAGTAAGGTAGGTCCTGTTTGGCTATGGTAGACACAAAGCAGAGATTTAGGATTTTCACAATGCTGAGCTTTAGATGATCAAATGTCCTGGATTGATGTGATACAAGGAAGCTTTGTGAGTTGGAAATACTTTTCCAGAAGGAAGCTCCAAGAGATTTGACCTGTGGAGTGAGATATAAGCAGCTCAATCTGACAGGGTGCTGCTAGCTATGGCTGCCATGGAAGCTTCAGTGAGAGTAGAGTTGGGAGATGAAGTCATGAGCTGACATTGAGCTAGATTAAGGTTGAGAGGAATCAAGAGAGGCTGGAGAAGCAATGCCAAGCCCAACTGGGCTCTGATACCATGTGAGAAATGCGAGATCTAGAGCATGGCAAAGGCGGAAGCTATGGAGGATTGAAGGAGAAGTGTGGACTCATGATGGAAAAGACATTGTTTGTTACACAAGTGAATTAGGCTCCAAGATTGAGACTTGGACTCATAAACACAATCTTGTGTATGTGGACAATGACATTGACACTTCATTGAAAAGAAAAGAGTACTATCATTGCCTTAAGAAAAGGAAGCAAGTACAATGCTTTATAGGAAAGTAGGAAACTGCAGTAGGCACCATTGTGCATATGGGATAAGTTAGCCTGCATATCCTTGACCCTGAAGCTCCATACAAAGAGGCTGTTTGAGTGAGTGTGATTGCTGATTCTCAACAATTGCGTGCAGTAGACAGTAAGGAGGGGTCAAACGCGCGGGAATCGCGCCCGCCGCTGACGCACTCGAACCAACTCGCAGTGGTCCGAACCACCCAAGTTCTGGAGTCGAACCGTCCGATTTCCAGAATCGGACAGTCCAACTGAGAGTGAGTCGGACCAGTCTGGTCCGATTACCAGAATCGGACCAACCCGATCGGACGTGCCACGTGGCACTTGGACCACTCAGACCAACCCATCCGATTTTGAGAATCGGACGCTCGGACCAACCCATCCGACTCGGATACTCGGACTAGTCCATAATCGGACCAGTCAGGCCATCTGAGTTCCAAAATCGGACCAGCTCAGAATCGGACCAGCTAGAATCGGACCACCCTGTCGGATCCGATTCCCAGAATCAGTCACTTTTAAAATCATACCACTTTTTGATCCGACTCCCAGAGTCGAACGTGACCAAAATCAGACCACTGGTCCGATCGGACCAACCTAAAATCGGACGTCCGATTCTGATAATCGGACTCCTAAAAATCGGACATCTTTGAATCGGACCAAAAAATTGTCAAAATCGGACAGATATCCAGAACACAAATTCTGACGCATCTAAACCCCGAAATTGACCCCAAAGACCACGTAGAGCTAAAGGTACATCACAGATCTATCACTGGGCTGAAACCTAGAGCACATAGCTCAAAATTTGGCTATAAACGGTCCTCCAAATTGCATATGGCGTCTACCATAACGACCATGCGGGCCGGGGGGGACTGCCCCCCGGACCCCCGCAGAGTGCCCCCTCCGCACCTCCCCCGAGTAGGTTGGAGAGAAAACGTGCGCCGTGACAGGACTTCCAAATTGGACCCTAGTGAAGTAATGGCTCTACATGAGCATGGATTCTCACTTGCAAAAGAGTAGCCAAAAGCCCATGCCCGGACAGAGAGAAACAGAGACCCTAGAACATCAATGGGCCAATCTAGCCATCAAGGGCAAAAAGGCCACATCACTAGAACACAAAGACATTGTGTTCATACCATGTCTAGTCAGAGCGAAATGCAACATCAGCAAGCTGCAAATGCCAAGATGACTAGACATGACACTCTTGACGAGAGATGTACCCTAAATAGCACTGCACTGATGATCCAAGACAGCAGTGGAGAAACCACATTTGGTCATGCAGACAAGAACTCAAGGGCATCTGCCAGAAGGCTTAAATTTACAAGAAGCCAGGACCCGAAAGATGAGGACATAGTACCACCTACTTATCTTAGGGTCAAACTCACCGCAAAAAGAGAGCATACTATCAATGCTCTGATTGATGAAGAGCAGATTTTAACATCTTGACCTATGAATCATGGACCCTACTAGGCCAACCAGAGCTCACACCGACTAGTGCAACACTTAGCCCTTATGGGGGACACCCACAAGCACTCATAGGGAAGTGCAAAATCCTTGCGACAATTGAAACAGAAAGCTTGCCTATCCTATTCCATGTCCCTCCAAAAAGTGCTAGCTGCAGGAAAGAAACCCTCCTAGGAAGACCCTTCAAAAGGGCGACCAAATGTGAGGCTGACTACGTAGCACAGAGGATACACCTGACACTACCGGGTGTGAGGATAGTCACCACCTTTAGCAAGGGTGACCTCATCGAACCTCAAGGGAAAGGCAAGGAAGGTGATGACATAACAGTTAAGCCTAAAAATGAGGACAAGGACTTGTTGGAAGAGTTGATACAAGCACAGGTTGAACAACGAGAACCAGTGAGTGAGGCCATGCTGAAAACAAGAAGGTCAAGAGACAAGGCCAAGGATAGGGTTTGAACTCACAAAAATCATAGAAGACCACAAAAGAAGCCTAAGCCTTATAGGCGAAGGCATTGACGGAGAGCTAGCACAATGCCACGATGGATGTCCAAAGCGTTGCTTCGTGCTCAAGGGTATTATGCAGGCAACCAATGGATTTGGGTACCAAAACCTCCTGCTAAACCACCTCTATTAGCTGAAGGCCAGAGTGCATCAAAAGCATGGCACAGGAGGAAATCTAAGAGAAGCTCTAGGTCTCAAGGCAAGGAACCAGACATGATTGTTCGAAGGAAGGAGCCCTAGCCTAGCATGCTAAATAGACAGATGTCATACGTAGCCATTGAGCAGGCACAAAAACCGTTAGTGCCCAAGGAGCCTTTGATTTCCCAAGGGGAGAACAAGTATCATAGGCACAACATTGCTCAAAGCAAGGCTAATCGCTCAACAAAGCAAATGGCACAATCGTCTAATAGCCTCGAGCAAGCCATTCAGCGAGTGCCGAGTCCACCTAAGAGTCCTAGATCTCCTACATCCTCTTTTTCCAAACTGACACAAGAAGCACAACAACGGTTGTCAAGGGAAACTGCTCAATTCCAATCTCTATCTCCATCTAAGCTTCCAAATGTCCAAGAGGTGGGACATGACTCCATCTATAGCTCTCGACCCAAGGATATGCATGAGCAACCTAATGTGACCAAATCAACTCATGCACGATCTACACAGATGAGTGCTCAAAGGTCAACAAAAGACACAACCACTTCTGATCGCCCTTGGGACTTGACACCGCAATCCACCAAGGGTAGCCAGCCCACTAAACTAGCTGCTACTACTTCCAATTAGGGACCACAGCAGTCACAGCCCTTGGCTGTGACAATGCCCCTTGTGGAACGTGTCCTTAGTAGTTTACCTGTGGAGGAGGTGTCGCAACCAAAGCCCTCGACAACTCCAGCACCTTCAAAGTGCCTAAAGCCTAGTACAGAGGAGTCAAACGCAAGGGAGTTGGTTGAAAAGCTAGACTCTCCGAAAAGGGCGGCAGTTGTGCCCTCACAACCGGGCGAGGCTATTCAGCAAACCACAGCTATGTCCCATAAGGACACACTAGAGAAGGGAAATGCTGAGGCCCGACCAAGCACATCAACGGTCAATATAGCCCAGGGTCCTGAGTCGTTGAGAGAGGCACATTCATTGACCAAGAAAAAGAGGAGAAAGCAGAGAAAACAGCAATAGTTGCAGGTGCTTGTGGACCCCAAGAACATTGAGACGAAGGGCGTGGGAGAGTTGATAAATAAAGCATCGAGTCCATCCACCAATGAACCCACTGATGCCTCTCCTAATAGCGGTGAAACCTTAGACACATCTGTGTGCTCTGACAACCCAAAGCAACAGTTGCCATCAACAGTTGCTTGCAACACTCTATCCACTGACAATAGAACTCACATTGATCAATCAAGAGTGGATACAACGCTATCACAACAGGGTGACAAATCTATACCAGTCACATCCGACTTGAACCATGACGAAATAACAGCAAAACCTCAGGAGAAACGTGAGAACCCCAAGAGCATAAGAAATCCTAGCATTGACCAATCTTGCTCATCTAGGCGTGAGCCCCCAGCCATGTTAAAGCCTAAGGAAACTCTTAGAACTTTGCATGAGATAGCAACCGAGCAAGCCCTCATTGAACATAGAAGTGTCGCAGAATGCTTAACTGAGTTGGAGGCTAAGCTCAAAGTGGTCGCGCGTGTCTACGTCCTTGCGGACATGGGCACGATCCCCAAGAAGCAGCTTGGAGATTACTTGACCTTTCCTCTATCATGGGAAGAACAAGAACATCTTAACGGGCACTATGACAGGCTCTTGCATGAACATATGCGACTCATCCCTGATGAGGAGGCTGACGAATTGCACTTAACCATCACGTTCAATGAAGTGCTCTGCCGACCGAATCTCGTAGACATAGAGCTACTAAAGCGACTGTCAACAGGCCAAAGTCAAATCGAGCAGCGTTGGTGCGAAAGCCGCGTTGTAATGGCCGAAATAGGGGCTCAGTGGTCTCAGAAGAGCAATTGGCCAGATGGCGGTCTCAAAGAGACCCAACCTGTGTGGCACCGACTTCCCTTCGAGTGATGTCTGACATTCAGGGTACGGACTTAGCTGGAACTAGGCTACATGGCCCTTTAATTGATAAGGTTCTCACTAAGGAGGAGTTACATATTGCCAGTAGACTCGGTCAAGGTTCCATGCTACTCGACATGGTAAAATATCTATCAATATTAAGTAAGCTGCCGCAAATACTGGATGCATGTGCCACGCTCGGTACAACCCCAAGTTCTACACTTGGTTCTTATCTCGTGAAGTGACATGGATTCATAAATATGTACATAAATAAACACTGCTTTTTGTGTCACCGTGTATAAACAACGTCAACACACACAAGCAATGATAGTCAGGCGCAGGGAGAAGAGTGGGGTCAGATAAACTAAGCTCCTCAAGTCCTCCTCTCATCACACATTTAAAAGTGTGTGACCAGCCCCACCTCCAGGTGAGAACATGCAACCCACATTGCCGCCATAGGAAGCCTTGACCAACAACTCTGATGGTGTAGACAGGGTGTAGTCCTTTCCAATACACCTACTTCCCTTTTTGGTCTATCCTTTCGAGGATGTGCCCTGTCCCACTCCACTACAACCAAGCCACGCGAACATCAGCATAGGGGCCATTCCTCTACAACAAGCACCGCATGCCTCACCCCTCCCCTTCTTGTCATATGCACTTCATAAACCACACTAAAATCCCTTCCATGCAAACGGTTGTACCCTGTATCAAGGTCTAACCCTTGGACTGCGTCTTGCAGGTTTCCTCTTGCGACGGAACGCATGGAGGATCATGGAGATCTAACATGCAAAGACGCTCTTCGCAGAAGGCGGGAGCATGTGGCACGCGCCCCTCCACCAGAGCGCTATGTGCCCACCATCAAGAGGTATGCCAAGAAGCGAGGCCCTAAGCAACATTGCCCAGGGCGAAGGCCGAAGAATCCTCGAGTCAAGAAAGTTACACACAACAGGTGGCAGCACTAGTGGTACGCACTCCCAGCTCCCGCTCGGGCCACAAACGCTCAAAGGCGAAAAGGGCAGCTCGAAAAAGAGAAGAATTTAATGAATTATTTAAAGATATTTTGGAGACGGTAGCGGGCCGGGATTACACCATTCATGTCCCTGCCGACATGTTCCTTGCTCACCCCCACGGGAGCCCCACACCAGCAAAGCCCCAATCACCCGGCCATCCAGACTTGCCCTGCCTCGTACAAATCGAGTAGCACATAAGGCATAAAGGGCTTATCAAATGATAAATGGCTAGAAATTTTGGTTTTTAAATGGTTAAGTGTTCCCGACTTGTTAAGTGTTGACATGTTCATGACTTGTATGAACTTATCATATCTGCATTTAATATATGCTACGCTTTTAGCAAAAGAAAAATCTAATCAAGCGTAGGTGATAAATGTCTAGTCAACACCATAGAATTCAAATAAGTGATGTCTCCTTGCATTGCACTAGTTTATTATAGTTGCGGCATACACAATGCATATGCTCTCATGAAGCGACAAGTGGATGCAGGATAATACAGGTCCTTGTGCGAAAATGTTCAATGCCCAATCACCGCAACACCCACAACCCCACAACGAGCCGCAACAAAGCCATGCTGCCGAAAGCACCCTTGCCAACCGCCCACATTGCATGGCCCACAAAACATTCCTGGGCCACGCCCCCTTTCTGGGTCAAGCTCTATAGTTGGCTCACGGCAGTCGTTACCTCAATTGTACCCACATCGCATGTGCCGCAAGGAGGGTTGCAATATCTCAAGTGTATCTCCCCCTTTCGCCAACTACTTCTCTAACAACGAGGCTAGGGCACCATCATCATTGTACTATTCATTTTCTGAGCCTTCAAAGCTTGACATTTTCCAACCCATTGAAAGGCTGATAGCCTCAATATATTGTAATGGTTGTACTCATGCAAAAAAAAAAGAAAGAAAAGAAAAGAAAAAGAAATGAATGGAAAAATAAGAAGCACCCACGATCACAACACAGCACCTAGGGGTCCTCAAATTAGGTACATCTGGTGACCTTGGTCGACCGGCTTCGTCCCTAGTCCCCTAGCCCCTTACACTCACCCACAATTGTTCAAGGCACATCAAGGGCAGGACATACCTGGGGAGCTTGTCTCGCCTAGGGTTAGACCTGTCACCCTGACCCACTTGCACAATTTTCTTTTGCACTTTGCCTTCGTACCATTGCAATCAGTGGTGATAAGCACTACACGATTGGCCATGAAAAGTACACCGTACTCATCAAGCAAGTCCAATAGCTTCCAGCACTAAAAGTGCGGTGTCCTTGTATTCCATTATGCTACATCATACAGTCACAATGCAAAGGATGTCTCATATGCCTTCACGCGTACTCCTTCTCCACATGGACAACTTTGCTTCATCCACGAATTGTTATGAGAAACTAGCCACAGTCTTCTAACTATGTAATATCTAAGTATGCATGAGCACTCACATAATATTTGCACCAAAGTATATCCACAGTTTGGGTCCTTAAGTGTAGGACAATACTCTAGGCTTGCTTAGCGTTCGACCTGTCTCCCAAACTAATCAAAATATGTCTTGTGCACGATGAGAAGCCTAGCACTACCCCTTAAGGAGAGATCACAGGTGAGGTTTTCCAATTGCAGGTATAAGGTGTTGTTTGCTCTTCATCAACACTCAACTTTGATACTTGTCCCTTACCATCCAACAAGCCCGCAAAGAATCGTCATGTGCAGAATCCCCAACAGACCAACACTTGTGCTGGCCATCAATGAAATCCCCAACACAGCATAGCCCTACCACCAACTCCAACAACGTTCCACCAGCCACCTTGGCCACCAACAGGCCCCGAGGACCTTCTGCCACACCACCACCAACACTCCTCCACGGAAACCACAGGCGTCCTTGTCACCCAGGTCTTCAGTGCATGCTACAGCCTGCTACCTACAACGGTGAGTGCCATGGGACTGGCACTCGTCTAGGAGGGGGGGTAATGTTAACCCCAACACGAAAAAGCAAAAAGAAGTGGAAAAGACGCAGGGCAAAGGCAGAAAAAAGGTAGCCCGACTGAAGAAAGAAAAGGAGAAAAAGCCAAAAGCGCAAGGGCAACCTTAAAAGTCCAAGGCAAAGGCAAAAGGGGAAAGGCGCATTTTAAAATAAAAAGGCGCACCCTGAAATCTTATAAAAGAGCGCCACCGTGCAATTTGTAAATGTAGACGGGTGGTGGAAAGGAAGCTAGGAAGATAGAAGGACAATGGGAAAAAGGGCCTACGCTATGGCCGGCCATGTAAAAAGGGGAAAAAGGGGATGACCGCCCAAAAGGGATTTAGGGTTTTGTATATAAAGTTGAAAAGTGAATGAGAAGCTCATTCTTGTGTGTGGCCAAAAGTAGCTCTCCTCTTCTTCTTCTTCTTCTTCTTCTTGCTTGCTTGAGCTTGTGCTTGAGAGAGGGAGTGTGAGAGTGTGAGGGAGTGAGTGTCTGAGGGTGAGGGACCGAGGAGGAGAAGCTCTCCATCGTCTCCTCTCTTCTTCTCTTCTCTTCTCTTCTCTTGTCTTGCTCGTGGCAATGGAGCTTGGAGCGTGGAGCTTGAGGATGGAGCTTGCTTGAAGCTTGCACTTGGATCATGGAGCTACCGGAGTGCGCGGGATAGGAGGTAACTCAAATGGCACGGAGGTAAGCTCACTACACCCGTAGATATGGATGGCGCGTCGGCTATGTGAGAGGTAGCCATTAGTGCTCGACTTGGAACGCTTGAAACAAGAAGCGGTCCGAGGGTCTTGGCGGTTGAGTGAAAGCTCCCACATCAACCAAAAACAAGATAATTAACCAAACTAAAAGGATATGAAATTTGTTTTATCACACTTAAGAGGTGTGAGTAGATTGCGTAGAGAGATAATATGCTTTACGGCACCACTATCAATGTACCATACATTTGAATCCATAACAAACATGCAATGTTCATTTAAAGAAGGATAATAACTACATTGTGCATTAAATGCACATTTTGTGTCTTGCACAATTTTGTAGATTTTGACTTAGAAGGTGAGACATATGCAAGAGCCATACTAGCCTCTTTTGCAACCAATTTGAAATAGTTAATGATATGATCTTTTGCCTTACAATACTACAAAACATCCAACTCTATTTTTTCTTGTCCTCCTTTTAGTCTTCTTTGTTTGAGAAACATTTATAGATTTTTGCTTACTAGTAGAAAAGAAAGTTCTTCCTTTGCCTTTTTGACTAGCCATAAAAGCTTGCTCTATAATACACATATCTTCTTACAGCTAATAAAAACTAATTTATCAAATGACAAATCATTTTGAATTTCCTTTCATCATCAAATGAAGCATAGATGCAAAACTCTAATAAGAATTAAGAAGACCATTGAGAATGGTTTGCACAAGTGAACTATATTGGTAAAATCTCATCTACAGTAATCAATTGCTCCTTAAAATCTTTGATCTCTGTCAAAAAACATCCATGGAATCACCTTCATCCATATATTCACTCTCTAACTACTTATGTAGGTAAGCAACATGGACCTAATTTCTTCCTTGAGACAAAGTGCAAAAATATCCGAAGCATCCTTAGCTATCTTACATAAGCACATATGTGAGATCATAATGCATTTTATATACAATGAAATCAAGTCACGAGCCTTTTCATCTCTACCATTGTAAGAATTTGATTAGAAATTGGTGACAATTGTGTTCCAATATCACTTGGAGAAAAACTAAAACGCAAAGCATCCTCAATAGCACCTATTTCTATTGCTTTTGCCACACTTGCAACTTTTGAAATACTACTAGGACATCTTCAGATTCCATGTATAATGTTCCAAGGCCCCTTTGCAACTAATATATGACACATCATATAAGCATATGGTGAATAATTGGTTCCATCCAACTTATCCTCAACAATCAATGTATGGATACATCATTGTTACCAACCATATTCATTGTCTATACTTGATGCAAAAGTTGCTTGCATTGAGGAAAATATGCACAAAATCAACATGTGCTATATAGCATAATGTAAAGGATATTGTAAGGACTCTTACTGGCTTATAGGAATGACCGATATCATAAATTCTACACAGAAGGATGAAATAGCTTGCATAGTATTGACAATAGTGCAAATGGAGACCAAAATGAATCCAAATAAAAAATAAGGCTAATGCAAAACCCCTATGAACTTACCTGAAATATTTTTCAACCTATGAATGTTTGTTAAGTCTCATCCTAATTTGAGTAAATCAAGTGGAGAATGTTGATGACTCACTCTAAGTTGGATTTAGGGTTGCAAGGAATGCAAGCATACGTCTTAGAGAAGAAGAAGCTAAAGATAGCACAACTCAGTGAGTATTGAGATGTGTCAATAGAGAAAATTTACAAGACTTAGTATGCCCTAAAAGTGAAAATTCATATATACAAGGCAAGGAAAAAAAATCTCCTATAGAGGGAAAAAAGTGCCCTAGTGGTCCTATGTGTGTTCACACACATCACTATTACTCAAATATGGTGACAATCCTCTTGCACTTGTTTGAATCAATCTATTGCAAATATGGCATGATCTTTCAAAGTTGGCATTGTTCACCCATTTACCCATGCATTGATGCAAGTGATTCTTATGAGCGAGTGCCACATTATTGGTTCCATTATGGTTCATGTTAATCTATAGTGCCAAATTGCTTGGTATCTCGTATATCCAATGCAACTAATGTTAATCTAGATGGGCTATACAAGCTCAAACTGATCATCACAAGGGTTGCTATGTTACATCCATGTTTGCAATATTTTTAATCATTGTTAGTCATGGTGGTTTTACACTTTATGTACTATGCCCTCAGCATGGTTTTACCTTAGTCATGTTAGTTCTATATGTAAGGCAACCCTTAGATATCTCATGAATTTGTATGCCTCATGAAGTGCAGTTGTAGGCAATTGTAAAAACATGATGTGATGAGGTACACTGTGTCATTCTCATTTTTGGGCTCTTCTCTAATGTTCACGACCTATGCATGATGGATTCTCATTATTATATAATAGATTTGACACTTGGCACCATCATTCATTGTGTTCTTGTTCTATTCTTAGCACATTCTCTGTGTTCTACTTCTCCTTCTCTAATTTTATAAGTATTGAAGATTATGTTCTTATGTCTCTATGTGATTACCTTTGAGTTTCTATGAGTTTCTTATATAAAATTAGGTATTTTCCCCATGAGGCAATGTCTGTCCTATTATGTATTCTGCATAATAGGGCAACAACACTTTGGCAATCCTGCCATTGCTTCCATGTTTCTCTGTGTTAAACCACCATCAAAAGTGGCAAAGGTTGAGGCCAAAAATTCAAATTTGTTGTATGGAGCATAATTCCTATATGGAGCACCATTCCTGCCTAAAAGTAATTTCCTACATGGAGCATCCTTCTACATGAAGTAGAATTTCTGTATGAAGCAAAAATGTAATATTCAAATTAAGATGACACAACCCTTCTTATGTTGTTCTCTATTTCTAGATTTATAGCATAATCAATATACTCTTCTTTGATGTCAAAAATTTGAAAGCTTTGTTGATTACTAAAGTAGTGGTAGACTACTTCAAGCAGCATGATGCAGTTTAAAGGAGTAATTTTGCATTTTTGCATATATGTCAGAGCATTATCCATACCCATCAAATTTTATTCTAACCCAAAGAAAATCTAGAGAATTTAGAGAGTTATTGGCAAGACGACAATAAGGGCTATTGCAAAATGATGGTGGTGAAGCAAGAGGAATGGACACCCTGGATGAAGAGAAGTTTCCACCAATTGGAGAGGACTTCCAGGATGTTTGTACCTTTGCTGGTACCACTACTATGGATCATTCCCCTACTTCATCTACCAAATCTCCTTCAAGTTCTCCTGATGAAGCAAATGGAGTGCCTAACTTGGAAATATATCTCCAGACCATGCAGTGGAAATATTATAGCATCTGATGTTAGGAAGTGTAGTCATGTTAAGGAGATAGGTAGTTACAACAAAAAAGTCTCTTAGTTTTGATCATTTGCCTCCATTAAAGTAGAATAAGTCAAGATCTATGAATCTCAACCCACCACTCAATCCTAAGGTCAGGGCATCTAAGTTCTCTGGCAAGAAGAAAGAAAAACCTAGACTATCATGTCGCACAATTTCAGACAAGGTGGGTGGCTAGCAGTTTCAAAAATATGTTTGGGGATCAGGTCAAACTCTAGCAGTTTGCAGCAAGCTTCAAAGGTAAGGCCATGGATTGGTATAGTGCTTATGATGTTAGACATTTTACCACATATGACGGCCTTAAATCTACTTTCTTAAGTATATTTAGAAAACATAAGACAACTACAAATGTGTTAAAGAAGCTAAAGCAAATCAAGGAAAAGGCAATGCTAGTGTAGGATTATGCACAAAAATTTAAGAACCTATTAAACATGTTGAATGAAGAAGATAGGCCGTCTTTGGATTTACAATGTTTGTACTTTGTTAAGGAATTGGATAAAGCTATTGTGGGAGAAATTGCTAATGTGGAAATGGGAAATAATAATACCATAGATGTGATGGCTAAAGCAATAGAACGGGTGGAAAAAAGACTTGGCAAGAGTAGATCCAAGAAGAAGAGTAAGTAAGACTCCTCAAACTCTGATTCTAATGATTTTGATTCATGTGATAGCAGTGATGAAGAGGATACATCATTAGGTCTTGAGTCGGATACTAAATCAAGTGACTTCGATGATGATCAAGGTAGATGGAGGTAGAAGAGGCATAAAAAGAAATCCAAGAAGGATAAGAGTTCTTCTAAGAATAAAAAGAACGAGAAAGAACAAGAGGAAAAAATAGCCATGGAAAAAGGTTGGAGAAGAAAATAAAGAAACTTTTGTTGTAAATGGGAGTTATGACTACTCCTAGGAATGTGAAGTCATGCAACATATGTCAGACGGTGGGCCATGAGACTAGAGAATGCTAGTACAGCCCAATGGTGCAGACTGCAAGATAGCAAACAGCACCTCCAGTGGCATTGGTAAACCAAATTGCACATGAGATAGCACAACAATGAGGATTCAGATGCTTTGGTAGAAAGGGTCAACCACCTAAGCAATGGGGCAATGATCAACCATGGCAGTGGAATAATACTCCTCAGTGACAATGAGGGCCTTGCTACTACTGTGGTAGGCAAGGACACATATTAGGACCTAACTGCGAGTTATGGATATACCATAGGGCTGAAAGGGGAATGCAAACTGAAGAGTAGTAAGAAATGCAACCATTAAGACTACCCCATGGATAGCAACCACCAACACCCACAACAATCATCCTTGTTGAGATACCTACAAAAGTCAAAGCAAGCCAAATAGTAGGCCAATAGAGCTGGAGCAACAAATTCAAGAAGTTTTTTAGAAAGAGGTGCCAAATAAGGGTGTTTTAAATGTAATTAACCATAGGTTAGAGTTGTAGGTAGGCTATGATTGCTCAAACTGTATAGTTGTGAAAGATTGTCTGGAGGAAACAACAGTTTTACCATCACTAGGCTAAAGAGGTAGAAGATCAACTGGGAGGACCAAGAAAAGGCTAGGGAAGTGGCCTCCAAAAAAATTCTAAAGTTGCAGAAGAAATAGCATCTAAAGCAATCAAATTTCATAGAATTGCCCCATGAGGTTTAGGAGAGTCAATTGCTACATGAGGAAAACCAACAGGATATGCCGCTAACAAGAATGCGGTGACTAGCACCAAAGTTTGGATTCATATGATCAGTTTTAGGGTTGTCATGCATTATTTGCTGCATTAGTTAAATCTTCATTATAGCTAACTTTGGAACAAATCCTTGAGTTGATTCTAGGATTTAAGGAAAATCTCATAGCAAAGATTATGTTAAATTAAGAGAAAGTGTGGAAACATTATGCTATGGATAGTGGACAGATCTTAGAATGTTAAGCGATGATCCCCACACAGTTGGAGGTGGTATATTGCAAAGTTCCAACTATTCAAGTTGAATAGTTGGATAGTAAGTTTGATGATGTACTACTAGATGGAGGTTCAAGAGTTAATATTCTCCTTGAAGAGTTGTATTTGGCACATAAATTGCCAGCACTTACAACAACACCATTTCAAGTAAAAATGGAAGATCAACAGAGATTTCAATCATTGGGGATACTAAACAATTAGCTTATTCGAGTGGTAGGGCTAAATTTCAAGGTAAGCTTTGGCGTTCTCCATATGGAAGGTTTAGGGGATTCATATCACATGCTATTTGGAAGACCTTGGTTTAGATTATCCAAGCTAAAGCAAGATTGGGGTTCATACACAATAATCATTCATCATGGTGGTAAGGAGGTTAAGTTATCTACCATTAATCAAGTGGTATTGAAACCCAAGTACCATCCATTAGTTGCTCAAAAGATTAATGTTGCATCTGAGATTGAAGATGATGAAGAGGAACTCTTTCTGCATGCTAATCCTACTGTTGTACTATTTTTTAAGGTAGATGTTGAAAATATTTTGTCTCAATATAATGTGTTTCCAAGAATATCATTATTAGAAGTGGTCTTACCACCATGCAGAAACATAGTTACCCCATGCAACAACACCTTTACCCCATGCAGCAACATAATAACCCCATGCAGCAACACAGTAACTCTATGCAGCAAAATAGTGACCCCATAGAACAAAGCAGTGACTTCGTATAGCAAGACATCAACTTGGTTTTGCAGAAAGCAATGATAACTCTAAGGGGAGTATGGGAACTGATATGGAGACTCTTAAAGAGCAAAAAAAGACTTCATTAAAGATAGAGGAGGCTCTAGATAGAGCAAGTTAGCAAGCTATTATTGATGCAGAGTTGAAATATGTACACACTATGAGTAAGTCAACTAGAGTGTTTGCAGATGATGTTCAAGAAGTGTATTTGGATTTTGAAGCAAGTTCTAAATCGATAAAGGTGAGTATTTTTGTTGAGGAAGACTTCAAGCAACAATTGATCAATCTATGTAAATAATTTCAAGATATCTTTGCAAGGGAGTATACTGACATGAAGGGATTTGATCCAAGAATATGTCATCATAGAATCAACTTAAAGGCAAATGCTAAACCTATTATGCAGAAGCAATATCGTATGAATCCAAATTATGCTAAACAAGTGAAAGAAGAGGTAGACAAAATTCCATAAGTTGTCTTTATCAAGCCTATGAATGAAGTGACTTAGTCATCACCTATTGTAGTGGTGCCCAAAAAGAATGGCAAGATACAAATTTGTATGGATTATAGAAAATTGAATGCATCAACAATAATCAATCCATTTTCTCTTCCATTTATGGATTATTTACTAGATGATGTAGTAGGCCATGAGATCTATGGTTTTTTGGATGGTTTCTCTAGATATAATCATATCCAAATGCATCCGGATGATATGGATAAGACAGTCTCTACAAGGGAATAGAGAGCATTTGTAAGTACTGTTATGAATTTTGGTTTAAATAATGGACCACCCGAATTTCAAGGTGCAACTAATAAAACATTTGATACATATCTTACATCTTTTATGAGGGTTTTCATAGATGACTTCTGTGTATTTAGCAAGAAAGTTGACCATTTCTAGCATCTCAGGCTGTGTTTTGAAAGATGCTATCAATTTGGGATGTCATTCAACCTATTCAAATCTATTTTTGCTGCTAAAAGAGGAGTTCTTTTGGGTCATATTATTTCAAAGGAAGGTATGGCTATTGACTTGAGGAAAATTCAAGATGTTCAAAACATTGCTGTACCTACAGCACTTCAAGAAGTGATGCACTTCGTGGGGCAAGTGAAATGGCACAATAGATATTTGCGATATTTAGCTCATATATGTGCTCTGCTTACATTGCTTACTAAGAAAGGAGTTTAGTTTGTTTCGAGGCATGACCGAGATAAAGCTTTTGATATATTGAAGAAGATGTTAGTAGTAGCACCAATTTTACAACCTCCACAATGGGATATTCCATTCCATGTCTTTTTTTATGTATCTAACATTGTGGTGGATGCAATTCTAATGCAGAAAAGAGTTGCAGACTGGTTTAGATCTATCTAGTATGCAAGTAGAAGGCTTACAACAGTTGAGAAGAATTATACAGTAACTTAAAAGGAAGCTCTCGAAATGATATTTGCATTGCAGAAGTTTAGACATTACCTATTGGAAAGTCAAGTAATTTTTCATGTGGATCATCAAGCTTTACTATATCTCATCAATAAACCGTAGCTTATAGGAAGATTGACAAGGTGGATGCTTCTTTTGCAAGATTTTGACAACAAAATAGTGCATACACCAAAGGTAAATAGCATGCAGTAGTAGTTGATTTTTTTAGTAGACTTGAGTCAATGGACCCTATACCAAGGGTAAATGATCAGTTGCCTGATGGAGAGCTATTCAGGCTCAGGTGAATCAATTTAATTCCTTCTATGATCAAATGTGGAATTTTTTGCTTCATGGAGTGATGCCTACAAACTTGTCAAGATATCACCATAGAAGGTTGGCATTGTAGAGCAAACACTTTCAAGATATTATGGGAGTGCTCTATAGGAGGGGCATTGACAATGTGTTAATGAGATGTGTAACTATTGAAAAATAGCTGGTTGGTCTACATATGAGGCATATGAGGGACTAACAATAGTTCATTTTTTCGGTGAGATTACAGGTAAGAAGATTCTTCAACCTGGATTGTGGTGGCCAATTGTACTTAAAGATGCTCATCAGTATGCAAAAGAGTGCATTATTTGTATGAAAGAATGTCAACCTCAATCTAGGGACCAAATGCAAGATCATCCTATTTTGCCTCTAGAGCCTTTCCAAAAGTGGGGTATTGATTTTGTGGGCCCTATCAAGCCAGCTGCCCTTCAGAGAAAAAATCTATATATTTTGGTATGTACGGATTATTGTACTAAGTGGGTTGAAGCTGAAGCTTTGCAAGACAATAAGGCAGCAAGTGAGGCACAGTTTCTCTATTCTAATATAATGACTTTGTTTGGTTGCCCCATTGAGTTAGTAAGTGGTCGTGGTAAGCATTTTCTGAATGAAGTGATTGAGGAGTTGACTTCTAAACATATGATTTTTCATAAGAAAACCACACCTTATCACCCTCAAGCAAATGGGCAAGTTGAGACTTCTAACAAGATCTTGCTTCAGATTCTCAAGAAGATGGTTGTTGATAATTGCAAGGATTGGGAAACTAAGTTGGATTCAACACTATGGTCTTTTTGTACAGCATATAAGGTTTATGTTAGAATATCAAGCTCTCGTTACTCTTTCGTCAGTCTATCTTTATGTGTGTGACCAACATTAGCTGGATACAGCTGTACACATGTGTGATATTTAATAAGTCAGTGTAGTGAGTGACTTAACCACAGTTAGTCTTGGTTAGTCAAACCTATGTGTGTAAGTCTCTTTTAGTTAGTATGATGGAAGAATAATGGAAGAACAACAACAATGAGCTGAGGCTCATCTTCCACTCCACTATGTCTCTCTCCCTTTCTTCCAACATGGTATCAGAGCTTGAACACCTGAAGCCTGAAGGCTTGGCAGTGGCCATTTGACATCAAGACATCATATTTGAAGAAAACATCATCAAAGGAGATTGTGCCTGCAGCCTGTTTTTTTTTCAGAAGCTATATCTTGCTACAGAAATAGTTTTTGGAGAAACGGCCCACGATTCCTGACCGTTTTGACATGATCTACAACTTTGTAGAAGAAAATTTTTCAAATTCCTCATAGATTTTGAGATATTCAGCACAGACCTATGCAGAGTGGCTATTTACTGCAATAAACAGCATGCGATTTCAAGGCACTGGTGGCTTTCATCCTAACAATGTATATGCCCTTATTATCATGCATTTGAGCATGATATTGGAGTGTTAAATGCTCACTTTTGGAGGTTATTTGCAAGCTCGAAATAGTGAACTGTTGCTATCTTGAATTTGGAAACAATATACCTACAGGGTTGAAGTATCTGTGATGCTTATTTGCTACTGACAAGTGCTTGGATCATACCACTTGAGTGGTAGATGCTTTTTGGGATATTGTGAGTGCTGAAAGTCCAAAGTTTGGACTGATTTGTTGCTAGTTATACCAGGGTATCGACTGATTATTGTCTACAAGAAGGATAACTATCATCTTCACTTGACATACATGCAATATATTTTGACCGGTTGGACATGTATCTACTTCTGCATAGAGTGGCAGCTGAATGAGATGTTTTGGGACTGTTTTGAGGTCTAAATACTCTTTTTTTAACAAAGAAAATACTGTTGGTTATAGCAGTGGGCTGGTTGTATTTGGTACTGTACTTGCATACACTACAAACATTGATAATTATATGGACATAGTTTGTTGCTGGAATGTTTTGCCACTACCATAGAATGTTTTGAACTAATTTGAGCTTGGTTTATGCTCAGTTGACTTTGTTTTCTCATTATTGGAATATAGTTTACAGCAAGAAGATTGTCAAGAAAACTGTCATGAATTGCAAAAAATTGTCTTGAACAGTAGGAAACTAGTCTTGAACTATAGGAAAAGGAGTCAAATACTTACATGTTATATACATCACTGAATACCTAAGGTGTAACTATGGCAAATGCTCAAGGCACTGATAATATCACTCAAATTGTGGGAGAAAATCTAGACAACAAAAATTATGCTTTACAGAAGTTCCGTATAAAGAATTTTTTGGTTGGCAAAGGTTATTAGGACTTATGTACAGGTAATAAGGCTGAACCTGAAATACATGAAAGGAATCCGACAAATGATTAGAAAAGGGCTCATAAGCTATGGAATGAGAGAGCATGCAAGGTGTTACATTGGTTTTCCTTATGTATATCAAATGCTATGGTTATACAGATTGCTGGATGCAGTTCCCCAAAGGATGCATGGAACATACTCATAAAGAATTATGGAAATGTAACACATGCAAGAAAGATTTAGCTAAAGCAATAGTTCAATAACATGTCTAGTAATGGCAGAAGCATTCAGACCTACAGTATAGAGATTAAGAACATAGCGGATCAGCTTGCAACCATTGGATCTTCAGTCTGAGGATGATGTGATTACAATGACATTGAATGGACTTGGCAAATATTATAAAGCATTTGATATGTCTATTTTTGTGAGAGTTGAATTCCCTAATTGAAATGAGCAGATTGCTTTGTTGCTGCATGAGGAAGTTAAGCTTGGGCTGAATAGAGGTTCTATTTGTTGAGAAATAGACAAATGATGTATGCTCCAAGAGGAGCTGTCCTGAATCCCATATGCACAGTGAGGAGAGTGGAACAACTCAAAGCCTATAAAGCATTGTACTTGACTATGAAATGAACACAATATCATGATGCTTTGTACTTTCAGTTAAGTGTCTGTCATTGTCGATTCTACACAAGATTGTGTTTATGAGTCCAAGCTAATCTATCTTGGAACCTACTTCACTTGTGTAATGGTTTGTCTCTACTTGTCCATGTCATTATGAACTTGATTCACATCTTTGATCCACCATAGCTTGTGTCATGTCCTAGATCCACATCATTTAACATGGTATCAGAGCCCAGTTGGGCATGGCACAGCTCACACTCTGAATCTCTAGTCTCCCTTCATCTCTGGTGATCTCTAACCAGCTCACATTCAACTCATATCTTTAGTTTCAACTTCAAATCTCAGTTGGACCTTGTGGCAGCCATAGCCAATAGCACCCTGTCATCTTGAAGCTCCTGTATCTTACTCCACATACCAAATCTCTCTGAGATTCCTTCTGGAAAGTTGTTCTCCACCTCACAAAGCTTCCTTATATCACATCAATCTATGAGATTTGGCTATCTGGACTTAGCATTGTCACTATTGTCAGTTGCTTGCTGCCATAGCCCCAATTTGTGGCCTCAAGGACATACCTCATTTTGAGCTCTCATATCTCTCAAATCAGGCAATATTTCAATGTGCTTTCTTCAGGAGGATTGTTCTTCTACTCAAGGAGCTTCCGCCTATCACATCTAAGCCTAACATTGGATACCTACAAGCCTGGCATTGCTGAAATTCGACGTCACTGCCATAACTATGCCTGGTTACGTTTCACTGATCTGCGTGCATACTGCTGTACCCGATCTTGACGATTTTCATGGGGCTCTTGTAGAGCATGGAGTAAGCTACATTTCCATTAAAAAAGTTTTCAAAATGATCAACTCTAGCTCTAGATATCTGAAAAAAAGCAGGCCTGGGTCAAAACCCTAATCCAAGAAGCCATAGCCATCAAGGTGCAAGCTCATTTTTTCTTCAATTTCTCATTCCCTTCAACTTAGGGCACACACTGCCACTCTTATCTGAGTTTTAACTCAGTTCCTAGCAAGATTAACACTTCAAATCAACAAGCAAGAAGAAGATCAAGCACTGACATTCAATACTAAGCTCAAGAATAGTATCTACTGATACTCAACTAGTGTCTGTTGACATTAACCTCCTTGTGACACTTCACAAATCCCCCTTGCTGGTCCTTTCTCAGTTAATTGGAGCTGCTCAACATGGAAGAACTTGAGCAAATAGAAAAGTTCAATGGAGAAGGCTTCCATGCCTGGAAGGAAAAGACCATGTACCACCTGATGCGAAAGGACTTATGGGACTTGTTTGAAGATAATGCAGATAACAAGAAGGAAGATGATGAAGATGGGTTCGTTGAAGAAGACCAGTTCAAATCCAAAGAATGGAAGAAGATGAATAATAAGGCACTAGGCATCATTGCTTGGGGATTAAGTGATGATGTGCTACATCATATATGTGGCATTAGAAATGCTAAAACCGCCTGGGAGGAACTTGATAAAATGTTTGGTACTCAAGCAAAGAATTCAAAGGTAAAACTTCTCATGCAGTTTTATAAACTGGATATCAAAGACAGTGCTTCTATGACCATACACATTAATAAGTTTAAGAGTTTAAAAACTCAACTTGCATCTCTTAAAAAGAATATTGAGAAAGATGAAGCAATAGTCGTACTTGCAAGTGTAAACAAGGATCCATATGAAAATCTTGTGTCCACTTTGAGTAATGTTCCAAGCCTCACACTTAAAGATATTGAGCACTCACTACTCGATGAAGAAGGCAAAGTAAAAACCAAGAATGCAAAAGACAATGTCTCATCATCTAGGGACAATCTTTTGTACACCAAAGGAGCTGCTGGACCTAAAGGAAGAGGTCGAGGATTCATCAACAACAATAACAAGGATCGGATTACATGTCACTATTGTGGTAAGACTGGCCATGTAGCCAGTGAATGTTTCCACAAGAAGAGAGCCCAACAATTGCAAAGTGATCATCACCCAAACCAATACATGGAAGAAAGAGAAGAAGAAGAATATGCTTCCACTACCATCAACAACTCTGACAGATTGTTTTGAAGAACTTTCATTGTATCTTTCATATTTTTTCCCATAGTGGATCTTTCTTTTCCTTAGTGAATTTGATTTGTACAACACTTACCAAGAATTTATAGTTTCAAGCCTTAACTTGACTAGGCTGCCAAAGAGCTAGTCTCCTGGTCCATGTCTACATGTAGGGGGGGCAAAAGCCAACAAGGGTAGAGCCTCATCATTTGAGGGGGGGTGTTGAGAAATAGACAAATGATGTATGCTCCAAGAGGAGCTGTCCTGAATCCCATATGCACAATGAGGAGAGTGGAACAACTCAAAGCGTATAAAGCATTGTACTTGACTATGAAATGAACACAATATCATGATGCTTTGTACTTTCAGTTAAGTGTCTGTCATTGTCGATTCTACACAAGATTGTGTTTATGAGTCCAAACTAATCTATCTTGGAACCTAATTCACTTGTGTAATAGTTTGTCTCTACTTGTCCATGTCATTATGAACTTGGTTTACATCTTTGATCCACCATAGCTTGTGTCATGTCCTAGATCCACATCATTTAACACTATTACGTCTCAAAGCAGAGACATTGTTCTTTACTCTAGCTAGCGTGGTAGAGGCGGCAGAGGCCATGGCTCTTTTCGAGGTCAAGGAGACACTCGAAATGCTTATGGACAGCATCAAGAATGCCTGGCATGGCACAAATACACAGGGCCAACGTGGATATGGTGGCTTTAGAGATAGAGGGAGATCACCCCATGGTAGATGTGCTGGATCTGGTTCATGGTAGTCAAATGATCAATCAAACAAAGATGAGAGCTATCATTACTTCTGTAGATATAGACACGTTGCAAAGGATTATTATAAGAAGTAGGGAGATATGAAGGCAAAGGGCAAATAGCATAGGCACTATGCATCTTCTAGCAGTGCTCATGATGAGCAAGTTGGCAGATTGTTTGCCATGCAGCATGTGTCTAAGAATGCATCTAGGTAGAACAGAGATGAGAGATGGTACATTGATTTAGGGGCTTCAAATCATATGACACCCCATGGAGAATGGTTTGATGATATGGTTGCAGGTTCACATGGTTATGTGTGTACTAGGGATGACACCCAACATGACATTCAACACACAAGAATTGTTCCATTGTTGATGCCTGATGGCAAGAAAAAGAGCCTGCATGTTGTACTACATGTACCTACAATAACCAATAATCTTTTGTCAATTGGACAGATGGCAAAATAGAATCTGCAAGTGAGATTTAATAGAGATGGATGCTTTGTTGAAGAATATGGTAATGGCTACAAATTGATTGCTAGAGGCCGAAGAGATGGCAAAATGTTTACTCTTGATGTGTCAATTCTAGAAGAAGCCATGTTTGCACATGATGATGGTACTATACAGGATGTTGAGAAATGGCATAAGCAGATTTGGCCATGTGAATGTACAAAAGCTGAAATCTATGTAGCAAATTGAGATTGTGCTTGGACTACCTAAGTTCAAGTATCATGACTTTGGACATGTATGTGATGCATGTCAGTTTGGAAAGCAAGCACGGTTTCCATTTATGAGACATGTACGGAATAGCTCATGACCCTTGCAGTTGGTACATTTAGATGTATGGGGTCTGTCTCATAATGCTTCATTTGGTGGTGCTTGTTACTATGTATCCTTCATTGATTATTTCAGTGCTAAAAATGAGTTGAGCTATAAAATTTCATGACTTAGATCAGATGGAGGTGGAGAATATATCTCTAATTACTTTGATAGGTACCTTGCTAAACATAGGATCAGAAGACAATTAACTTGCAGCTATACATCACAGCAAAATGGTGTACCAGAAAGGAAAAATATGGTACTGATGCAATCAACAAGAGCTATGCTAAATGAGAAGAGTTTGCCAAATGGTTATTGGGCTGAAGCAGTAGTCATTGTTGTCTATGTGATGAATAAAACTCCTACAGCAGGGATTCATGATGTAACTCCATATGAGAGGTTGTATGGTCATAAATCTGACATTTCACACTTAAAGGTATTTGGCAGCATTGCATATGTGCATGTTCCTGATGAAAAGAGGAAGAAATTAGATCCTAAATCTATCAAGAGTGTGTTCCTTGGTTATGCACAATACCGGAAAAGTGTTATGTACCATTTACACATGAGGCATTGATTAGCAGAGATGTTGTTTTTTATGAGCTGGCATCATGGTATGGTAATCCTCTTGCAAAGGCTACTAATGGATCAGCGAGCACTAGTAATGTTGAAAATACACCTGCAGTGAGTACATCTATGAGTGGTCCTACAGGTGATGGGTCACCTACAATAAGTCATTGGTCAAGACGCTTGTGGAGTTGTACTCCTACATTCACTGACACGGATATGTCAGTGAGGGGGAGATTGAATAAGGGAAAATAAAAGATTCTTGAGGATGTGATAGGTCCACTTACACTAGGTTATGAGTCATCTAACAACGACAATTTGGATAGTGAGTTGGAAATTCCATCTATTATGATGCCTAGAGCAAGGCAAAGTCGTTATGTACCACCTCATGAGAGGCAAGCTCAGAGTGAGCCACAATTACAAAGATCTGAGAGAGTTAGAAAACCAGTTGACAGGTTTATATACACTGGTTATTTAGCCCACCATTATGCATATATGGCTAGTGTGACAAGTTACAAAGAACCTACAAAGTTTGATGATGCAGTTACAGATGATAAAACTGGTGTGCTACCATGGATGAGGAGTATGCAACTCTGGTTGAAAATGAGACATGGGAATTGGTTGAGTTGCCTAAATGCAAAGTCCCCATTGGTTGCAAATGGGTGTACAAGGCTAAGTACAAGTCATATGGTTCGTTAGAATGCTATAAGGCCAGGCTGGTTGCAAAAGGGTATGCACAGCAATATGGCCTTGACTATGAGGAGACTTTCAGTCCGATGGCTAAAATGGCAACAATTAGAACTGTTGCTTTGGTAGTATGCAAAGGCTAGAAATTATGGCAAATGGACGTCAAGAATGCTTTCTTGAACAATGATTTGGTTGAGGAAGTATATATGGAGTAGCCTAAAGGTTATGTTCACCCGAACTTTCCTACACATGTATGTAAGCTAAAAAAGGCTTTATATGGGCTAAAACAGGCACCTAAAGCATGGAATACTCGGATCAATAGTATAGCAACATGGATTTAGATTGGGTGATGCAGATCACAGTCTGTTCACGAAGAAGACAGATCATGGATATGTGTTTCTAGTGGTTTATGTAGATGATCTTATCATCATTGGAGATTATGAAGAGGGCATTGCTGAAATTAAATCATGTTTGCAGGCTAAATTCAAAGTCAAAGACCTTGGTGAACTAAAGTATTTTCTTGGGATTGAGGTAGTCTTTACGCTTCAAGGTATATGCCTACTATAAAAGCATTATGCTCATGACATGTTACAAAAGTATGGTATGGCTGAATGCAAGCCTATGGAGAAACCTCTTGATCAGAATGTCAAGTTGCAAATTGATGTTGGGAATGACATAGAGAATGTGACCATGTATTGACAGATGGTGGGCAGCTTGATATACTTGCCCGTCCTGACTTATGTTATGCAATGGTGCTAATTAGTCAGTTCATGCAGAAGCCTCACAAACCACATTTAGATGTAGTCATGAGGATCATGAGATATGTAAAGGGTACTACAGATTATGGGTTGTTTTATGCATATGGAAAATCTCTTGACATGACAAGGTTTATGATGCTGATTGGGTTGGTTGTGCCTATGACAAGAGGTCAACCAATGGTTATGCATTTGGATTTGGCAGTAGTATGATTAATGGCAGAGTTAGAAACAGCCTATTATTGCATTGTCTAGTACAGAAGTTGAGTACATAGGAGCTGCCTTAGCAGCTTGTGAAGCAGTTTGGTTGATGAAACTACTAAAAGACTTGGGAATACAGCTGGAAAGCAGAGAGTGAGATTACATTGTGATCACCTCAGTAGTGCTATGTTGGCTAGCAATCCTATCTACCATGCTAGGTCCAAACATATTGAGGTTCACTACCATTTCATCAAAGAAATGGTTCTTACAGGGTAGATTGACTTGATTCATGTGAAGATTGAAGACCAGGTAGCAAACATAGTTACCAAGTCTCTTGGTAAAGAAAAGTTCATATACTTCAGACATCTACTTGGATTTTATCAAATGGTTTGAGCTTGAGGGAGAGTGTTAGAATATCAAGCTCCTATTACTCTTCAGTCAGTCTATCTTTATGTGTGTGACCGACATTAGCTGGATACAGTTGTACACGTGTGTGACATTCAATAAGTCGATGTAGTCAATGACTCAACCACAGTTAGTCTTGGTTAGTCATACCGATGTGTGTAAGTCTCTTTCACTTAGTATGATGGAAGAATAATGGAAGAAGAAAAACAATTATCTGAGGCTCATATTCTGTTCCACTCTATCTCTCTCCCTCTCTTCCAATAGTTTCAACATGTTTTACTTCGTTCAAGTTAGTTTATGTTCTTGAAGAAGTGGTCGCCATGGTGTTTCTTGTTCCTAGCTTAAGAGTGGCAATTACTTATAGATTATGTCCTGAAAAGTCATTTCATGATAGGTTGCAGAAGTTGATTGAGCTTGAAGAAGATTGAATTATATCCCATTACCTTTCAGTAGTGGTGCAATCAAGAAGACAGGCATGGCTAAACTGACACATTAAGAATAAGATAATTAAGGAGGGAGATATTGTCGTGGTGTATAATTCAAAGCTTGGAAATCATCCAGGAAAGTTGAAGTTGTGGTATACCAATCCCTATGAGGTTCTCAAAGATGTGGGTCAAGTGACTTTTGTGTTGGCTACTTTGCAGGGTGAAATAATCAAGCCAGCAATAAATGGGTTTAGACTAAGGAGGTTGGTACAACCAAATTATGATGATTTACCTCAAGAAGTTTAGGAGCAATCCACAATTCCAATCAATTTGGTCCCCTTCTGCAGTTTTGACTCATAGAGGAGGTAGTGGGGTTTTGCCTCATAGAGCAATTTATGTTTCTCTCAATCTTATGGTTTTCTATAAGTTTGCATTAACTGATTTCTTAAATGGAGTACAATCATGTCATTGTGATATGTTTGCTTATGTTATTATCCTTCAGATTGTTTTTGGTCCTCTCATAAGGAAGCTACTCAAACTTTCACAGTGCTCTATGAGGTGTCGGGTACTGTGGAAGCATTAACAGTCTTGTTGCAAGCATTATGGACCCTCATGAAGTGGAGGTATTATTTAATACTAAGGCTTGGACATAGGAATTTGCCTTATGGTGGACATATAGCCAAAGTTTTTCCACAAGTAATAATGACTTGGAAAAGTATCATCATAGCATTGATGAGGATTGTGCTTTGAAAGGACTTTTAATCTTTAACTATGGACTTGTGCATGATGGCTTAAAAGGGCAACTGACTTCAACTGCAGTTCTTTTGGTACATGAACTCTGTGAGGTCATCAAATTTCAGTTGCATGAGGCTAAACTGAAGAGACACAAGACTAATGTCAAAACTCATAGTGAGTACATGTTATAATCAGTATGTTATACACTCTCTCTTTTCTAGGAGATTCACTCATTGTGAGTTAGGAAAAGGGGAAAAAGGGGAAGGCATGGCAAAGAAGCCATGATCCTTGATGCATGCCTTTGAAGTGCCCATTCAACAGTGCCATTCTTCAAATCCAAGCCTTCATCCTCCTTCCTATTTCTCATCTCTTTTCTTACATGATTCTTAGCAGGTTGTTAGCACTATGATGGTGAAAACAAGGCAAAAGAAGGTGCCCAAAACCCCTGTCAAGTGTTGAGATATCGAGCTCCACTCGTGATACGCCAGGGTGACTGTTGTGTATTTATGTCACCAACTTGTCAGTTGCAGACGCGGTTGGTACACCGCCCATGAATAATAGCTACACGATAGCTATCCTTATCTACTCTAGTTCGTGGCTCAAATAGTATGCCACTTTAGTTAGTTGAGTTTGGTTTGAGACCCATATATAGGGTTCTTCTATTTCTTTGTACTTGAGTTCTTTTGGCTTACACAACTAAGTAGAGGAAAACTGTTTTCAGCCTCCACCCTTGTGTGTCTTCCCCCATTGTGCAAGCAAGAAAACTTCAAGCGAGACTCCTTCCTTCTCTCCCACAATCTTGACATGGTATCAGAGCCTTGTTCGTGGTAAGGAGCTCAAGAAAGCAAGCCAAGCTCGCGGTGTTCTGGTAAGAGGAGCAGTGTTGCTTTCATTTTCTGTTTTGGGAGCAGATCTCTGCAGGTAGCACAGCCGAAAAGTGCAGGAGTGCATTGTCTCAGGTTGAGACGCCCTTCGCGGTGAAGCAAGAGGGCAGTGTATGCTGCGGGAAAGGGCTTTAGCCCGTGACGACCCTGTTTTTTTTATTTGAGGCCATTTCGAGGCCTGTTTTGGAGGCGGAAGTTTTCTGCACGCACTCAGGAAAAGGCCCAGTTTTATGCAGGGCAGCCACTGTTCTACAGGTCGGTGAAAAGTTACTATAAAAATTGCTTTGTATGCTTGTGCGCAGAGACATTGGGAGTTATAGAATCATCCCTGTTGCCTGTTGATGCAAAATCGTCACTAGGAAGTGACGGTGTGGTCAAATACCACTTTCGCCAGTTTTGCAGATTTTCCCTTGTGAGGGTGAAGCTGTGGTTTTTGCAGTGACAGAATTTTTTGCAGTCTTCTGTAATGGCATCTGATTCTCTTTCACAGATTGTCACTGAAAAGCTTGACAAGAACAACTTCCAAGCATGGAAGTTTAGAATGACGAATTTCCTTATGGGAAAAGGATATTGGGAATTTGTTGCAGGAAATGAAGAAGAACCAGTTCTTCCTAATGTTCCCAATCAACAGCAAATGCAGGCATTTAAAGCATGGCATGAGAGAGCCAGGAAAGTTATGTATTGGCTGTCTATCAGCATTTCAGACTCTATGATTGTGCATATTCAGGATGCAAGTACGCCAAAGGAGGCATGGGATACTTTGTCAAAAATGTATAGCACAAATACGCAAGCCAGGAAAATGCAGCTCAAGCAAGAGTTGCACAATGTGCAAAGAGAAAATATGAGCATCAACGACTACCACATGAAGGTGAAGAAGATTGCAGATGCACTTGCTTCCATTGGGTCACCAGTGGAAGATGATGATTTAGTTTCTGTGACCTTGAATGGTCTAGGAAAGGATTATGCACAGTTTTGGACATCCATTTCAGTTCATGAAAGATTTCCTAATTTTGAGGAGCTGATTGCTCTTCTAATTTCTGAGGAGCAAAGAAATGGTGGTGCATCTTCTTCAGGAGGAACTTCAAAAGAAGCTGTCTTCTACTCAAATGCTGGAAGAGGTAGAGGCAGAGGTAGAGGAGGCCGATATGGAGGCCGTGGTAGAAATCAGAATATGCAGCAAACTCAAGAAAACCAGTCCTATGGAGGAGGACGTGGTAACTCTAGAGGCAGGGGGAGCCAAAGAGATCATGGTGGATGGCAAAGAGGCCAAAATGCAAACAGTAATGTTGAACGCTACTATTGTGGTAAAATGGGTCATATGGCTAAAGACTGCTATAAAAAGCAGAATGACATCATGAATGGAAAACTGCGACAAGGAAATTATGCATCCTCTAGTAGACAGGGTGATGACAGAAATGAGCATCTGTTTATGGTGCAGCACATGAACAATTCTGTGACAAGTGCAGAAGAAAGCAACGATGTATGGTATGTTGACTCAGGTGCATCAAACCACATGACAGGTCATGCAGAATGGATGGAGGATACAAGGAAAATGGAAAAACCAGGATTTATGGAGATTGGTGATGATACTGCACATCCTATTGTGCAGATTGGAAAAATTCCCTTGTCTATGCAGGATGGGAAAAAGAAATACATGTCCGATGTATTTCATGTCCCGAATATCACCAAGAATCTGGTTTCTGTTGGTCAAATGGTTGAACAGGGCTTGCAGGTCAGATTTAATCCTCATGGATGCTTTGTTAAGGATATGAAAAATAAAGGTCGCTTGATAGCAAAAGGAAAGAAGAAGGGCAGAATGTTTACATTAGATGCAGACATGTCTGAATTGAGTGCAGCAATGTTTGCACATGGGACCGGTGTAGTTGCAGATATTGATATCTGGCATAAACGCATTGGTCATGTTAATGTACAGCGACTTAAATCAATGCAGGCCCAAAATATTGTTGCAGGTTTGCCGAAATTCAAGGTTGCAGAAATGCATAAGGTATGTGACGCCTGTCAATTTGGAAAACAGGCAAGGAAACCATTTCCTAGACATGTTCAAGAGAGTAAGAAGCCATTGGAATTAATCCACTCTGATGTGTGGACAACTAAAGCTGCATCTCTTGGAGGCTATCATTATTTTGTCAATTTTATTGATGACTATAGCAGAAAAGTTTGGGTGTATTTTATGAAAAAGAAAAGTGAAGTTTTTGGGCATTTCAAAACTCTTAAAGCTATGGTTGAAAAAGAAACAGGCTTGCAAATAAAATGCCTAAGGTCAGATGGAGGGGGAGAGTACCTCTCAAATGAGTTTGCAAGGTTCCTGCAAGAGCATGGCATAAAGCAGCAATATTCATGCAGTCATACCCCACAACAAAATGGAATTGCAGAAAGAAAAAACAGGCATATTGGAGAGGTATCTCGTGCCATGCTCAATGAAAAAGACTTGCCAGATTTTTATTGGGCTGAAGCAGTTGCTACAGCAGTCTACATAATGAACAGGACTCCCACTGCAGCAATACATGGAATGACTCCAGAGGAGAGGTATACTGGTAGGAAACCAGATATTTCTCATTTGAAAATTTTTGGTTGCATTTCCTATGTACATGTGCCAAATGAGTTGAGATCCAAGTTGGATCCAAAAGCTGAGAAGTGCATCTTTATTGGTTACTCTCTGCAGCAAAAAGGGTATAGATGCTATAACCCTTCTACTCGTAAGTTTGCAGTGAGCAGAGATGTTGGTTTTGATGAGATGAGTAGCTGGTATAAACCAGTAAATGTGATTGATGATGTAGATGCACAAAATGGTAATGCTGCACAAAATTCACAGCAGCAGTCACAAAATATTAGTGGACCTGGAGCGTCCTCTAGTAGTGGTTCACATTCTTCACCATGGATAGGCAGATTGAGATCAGGAGAATCTTCTCAAAGTAATGCAGATAGTGGTATGCAGGTATCACGAAAAGGAAAAGAGAAGGTTGATCAGCCCATGTTTGATGTGAATGCAGGTCACTCTTATGTGGATGGTGAATCGAGTGGCTCAGAACAAAGCATTGATGATGAGTTGGGTATTCCTTCTATTGTTACACCTGGAGTAAGGAAGACTAGGGATGTTTTGAGAGCACCTGGGAGTGAACCTACTTTGCGCAGGTCTACGAGAGCTAGGTATCCTGTGGATAGGCTGAAATATGATGGATTTATAGCCATTCACTATGCATATATGGTTAAAGTGATACAGGAACCAGAACCCACTTCTTTTGAGGAAGCCATGGGAAAAGAAAAATGGGAGAAAGCCATGGATGAAGAAATGGATGCCTTGGAAGCAAATGCTACATGGGAATTGGTACCTTTGCCTAAAGGTAAAAACGCAATTGGCTGTAAGTGGGTTTATAAGGTGAAGCACAATGCAGATGGTTCTGTGAATAGATACAAGGCAAGATTAGTAGTCAAGGGGTATGCACAAACATATGGCATTGACTATGAAGAAACATTCAGTCTGGTTGCAAGGATGGCAACCATAAGAGCAGTCATTGCTATGGCTACATCAAAGGGATGGTCTTTATATCAGATGGATGTAAAGAATGCCTTCTTGCATGGTGATTTGCAAGAAGAGGTCTATATGGAGCAGCCACCAGGTTATGTGCATGCTGTTCATCCTGAGTTTGTTTGCAGGTTGAAGAAAGCCTTGTATGGCTTGAAGCAAGCAACTAGAGCATGGTCTGACAAGATAGGACAGTATCTTGTCACTATTGGCTTTCAGATTTCCAAGGCAGATTTCTCACTTTATGTGAGAAAAACAGAGAAAGGTATTATGCTACTTGTCATTTATGTTGATGATTTGATTATGACAGGTGACAGTGATGAAGATATCCTTCATGTGAAAATGCTATTGAAGCAGAAGTTTGAGATGAAGGATTTGGGAGAGCTGCGTTATTTCTTGGGCATTGAGGTGATTAGATCACCAAGTGGGATACAGCTCTTGCAGAGGCAGTATGGATTGGACATGCTGTCCAAATATGGGATGACAGGCTGTAAGCCTATTTCAGTTCCTTTGGAGCAGAATGTGAAGTTGAGCACAGATGCAGGTGAGCTTCTAGAAGACCCTACTATGTACAAACGCATAGTAGGAAGTTTGATTTATATGACTATTACTAGGCCAGATTTGAGCTATGCTGTTGGATTGGTAAGTCAGTTTATGCAGGCTTCAAGGAAACCACATTTGGATGCGGCTAGACGCATACTCAGGTATGTGAAGTCCACATTGCAGTATGGACTATTTTATGAGACTGGGGTTCAGATACAGTTGCATGGATACACTGATGCTGATTGGGCTGGTAGTATTTTTGATAGACGATCTACCAGTGGATATGTGTTCTCTTTTGGGAGTGCTGCAGTCACTTGGAGCAGCAAGAAACAGCCTACAGTTGCCTTGTCGAGCACAGAGGCTGAGTACAGGGGTGCAGCAATGGCTGCATGTGAGGTAGCTTGGTTGCATAAGCTACTTTATGATATGCATCAGTCTACAGATGGACCAGTTGTCATTTATTGTGACAACATGAGTAGTATACACTTGGCAAATAACCCAGTCTATCATGCTAGAACAAAGCACATTGAGGTGCATTATCACTATGTGCGAGAGAGGGTTTTACTAGGTCTTATTGATCTAGTTTATGTCAGCATAGAGGATCAGGTAGCTGACATATTCACGAAGGCATTGGGCGCAGAGAAGCTGTGCAAGTTCAGAGACCTGCTTGGTGTGCAGGAATTGGGATTGAGCTCGAGGGGGAGTGTTGAGATATCGAGCTCCACTCGTGATACGCCAGGGTGACCGTTGTGTATTTATGTCACCGACTTGTCAGTTGCAGACGCGGTTGGTACACCGCCCATGAATAATAGCTACACGATAGCTATCCTTATCTACTCTAGTTCGTGGCTTAGTTAGTATGCCACCTTAGTTAGTTGAGTTTGGTTTGAGACCCATATATAGGGTTCTTCTATTTCTTTGTACTTGAGTTCTTTTGGCTTACACAACTAAGTAGAGGAAAACTGTTTTCAGCCTCCACCCTTGTGTGTCTTCCCCCATTGTGCAAGCAAGAAAGCTTCAAGCGAGACTCCTTCCTTCTCTCCCACAATCTTGACATCAAGAGGGGGTGACAACACTAGAGAGGGGTTCCTAAGAAAGAGGAGGATTGGATCGATATCCCTCTTGACACAACTCCCTCCAAAGTAAAGGATTCTACACTGAAAGCGTCTTTGACTATGTCCAAATATGATGATGGTGAGATGGCCACACTGATGATCGATTGCTCTCTATTCATGGATGTATCTGAGCCCAATACTAGGGGCTGGCTTGAGCAGATTGGATTTCTTTCTTTTGTTGAGTTTCCATGGGATTCTTGAGGCAATAATGTACATTCTCAACAACATCTTTTGATTATGAGAGAGTGGCAAATTGGTCGAAATTTGGAACTCATACCTTCTCTTATATCTCAAGTATTCTCTCTTGATCTTAATGATAGACCTAAGCATTGGAGATGTACCAATGAAGTAATGTGGCAAGAGTTTGGCAATGTTACTAGTGCCAAAAATCAATATGTTTTGAGGCACATTGACCCTCAAAGGAGATTCTTCATTAGGTGGTTTATGCAAAGGTCCCTTCTCTCTTCATTAAGACAGATGTTATTACTAAGGATACATTTGTCATTCTTTGGTATGCCAAGAATGTTGCAGTTCCTAATTGGCATGGCAGTTTGTATGATAAGCTCATGCAAGATGTGCATGTACCCACAATTTGGAAGCAATAGTAGTAGAAGAGTACAATTGGACCAATGTTGGCAGCTTTGTATGCTCACTTATAGGTGGTGTGCCTAACTTTGCATGCATCGCTTTGGGAATCACCAAAAGTGGATAAGGTTAGTGCATTCAAAAAGTAGAAATCAGTAGGTGGCATTCTTGTAGATCTTTATGAGAAGGATTTGTCTCATTCTCATGTTTCAATATAGTGGATGCTGAAAATGGTCAAGAAAAAGAGCTTGTAGATCCATTGTTTATGGGTTTTTCTTCTCATGAAGTGCCAAATGTTAATGCTTTGAGTGGTGCTATGTCTTTGGATATTTTGGAATGGCTGAATGATGATGCACAAATTTTTAGAATGGCTGAATGATGATGAAAAATTTTCGGAATGGCTGAATGGTGATGCAAAAAATGATAATGTTCATGAGGATGTAGTTATTACATGGGTGAAAAAGAAGGTTAGATTCTCTAAAGTCAAAATGGAGAATATGTCTATGCCTAAGCAATCTAATTCTATGCAGCAAAGTTATGGCATACCTTGTGACTCCAGTAGGTTATATGCCTCAAAATCTAGAGGAAGCTTGCTCACTTATGATAAGTTTACATCGATTCATGGTTGATATGCATGCCAATGGTGCTATTAAATTGGATGTAGTTCAATTCTTGCAAGAACAGTTATCATATATGAAATCTAAGAGGGATGCTATGCTCATTAAGATGGAAAAGATGAAGGAATTGCATGCTAATGAGGTGGATACTTTGCAGAGACAATTTGATCAATGTGGTGCCAATGGTGCTATTAAATTGGATGTAGCTCAATTCTTGCAAGAACAATTATCATGCATGAATCTAAGAGGGATGATATGCTCATTAAGATAGAAAAGATGAAGGAATTGAATGCTAATGAGGTGGATGCTTTGGGAGAAAATTTGATGAATGTGGCTAAGTGTAAAATATCTTCATCTGCTTTCAAGGAATGGACAGCACACACATGCAAGAGAAATTCCAAGGTGAACTTGATTTGGTGGCTCAAGAACTTAAGGCTGACAGGATTCTTTTGGATGCTCGATTGCAACCTTTGATTAAGGTTGAAAAGTAGCTTTTGAGTGACATGGACGTTGATTTGGATGGTTTTTTGTTATGCAATGGTGGGATTTGGCTGTTATATGAGGACTACTTTGACTAGTGTGACACATGATCAATGGGTTGCTATGCTCATTGAGATGGAAAAGATGAAGGAATTGAAAGTTAATGAGGTGAATTTTTTGCAGAGACAATTTGATGAATATGGCAATATGTTGGCTAAGTGTAAAATATCTTCATCTACTTTCAAGGAATGGACAGCACACATGCAGGAGAAATTCTAGGGTGAACTTGATTTGGTGGCTCAAAAGAATGCTAAACTTAAGGCTGACAAGATTCTTTTGGATGCTTGGTTGCAACCTTTACTTAAGGTTAAAAAGTAGCTTTTGAGTGACATGGACGTTGATTTGGATGGTTTTGTGTTTATGCAACGGGATTTGGCTGGTATGAGGACTACTTTGACTAGTGTGATGCATGATCAGTGGGTTTCTATTACTAGCAGGATGTCACAAGTTATTTCTAGGCCTTATGCAGTATTATAGCAGTCCTTTGTGTCTGAGAATATGGAAGCATAGACTCAAGAGAAGGATATGTTGAAAGAAAAGCTTCATGGGATACATGTTGAGTATCATAGACTTGTGGAAATGGTTGCTAGTTTGTTGAGTGTTAAGCAGATTGATCATACTGAAAATCGGTCTTCTAATGTTGATGTTATCAAGGTTGATATTAATGATGCATTGCATGATATTCATAACTAGGTGCAGATTAGGGAGGTTACAATGGATAAGATTCATGACATTAACGTTTTACCTCTTGTATCACATGAGCAGCATGCAAAGGAGCAGTCTATCACTGACTCTCATGATGCTCATGAGCCTCACAATTCATGAGATACTCTCTTGTACTATTGTTAGACTTTGTTTCTTTGTTTTTCCATCATACTTACTATGTATGCCTTTATGTTTTGTGACTGACTTTTGACGGGATTATGCAACCATTTCGAGCCCTATAAGTATCCTACAAGAGAGGCTCTACTTATCATTACTCTTTCTAGCTTACTTCATGGTGCAAGGCTGTGAGTAAGGCATAATTTTTCTCACTAGATATGTTAGTTTTTGGGTAAGGCATTTGACACCATGGACCATGCAAGGGTTGAGTCATGGATGTGCTGCCATCCATCCATCAGGTTGTGCCGGGTGTTAGCCATGGTGGTTTCACACTTCATGTATTATGCCCTTAGCACAATTTTACCTTAGTCATGTTAGTTCTATATGTAAGGCAACCCTTAGATGCCTCATGAAGTGATGTTTGTAGGTAGTTGTAAAAACATGACGAGATGAGACACACTGTATCATTCTCATTTTTGGGCTCTTCTCTGATGTTCACAACCTGTGTATGATGGATTCTCATTATTATATAGAAGATCTGACAATTGGCGCCATCATTCATTGTGTTCCTGTTCTATGTTCTATGTGTTCTACTTCTCATTCTCTAATTATAAGTGATGAAGACCATGTTCTTATGTCTCCATGTGATTATCTTTGAGTTTTTATGAGTTTCTGATATAAGATTAGGGATTTTCGCCATGAGGCATTGCCTGTCCTATTATGTATTCTACATAGATAGGGAAGCAACAATCACAAACCATATGTTATGCTTGATGCTCATACACAATCAAGTTTATACTATTATATCATTTCCTCTATCATGTATTCACCCTAGATGAGTATTTTTCTATCGCTTCATCCAACATGAGTGCTTCTTATATTTACCCCTATTTTCAACTTATAGGTGCCACTTCCTATTGTATCCAATACTTCTTAATGTTGTGTACTTCATCATAGTGCATTGAGGGAAAAATCATGTCATTTTTTAAATCCAGTAAAAAAGTTCCCCTAAAAGAATGGGTCTTACCAATGGATCTTAAATGTGGTATTCTAGTTGTTATCTATGATTATTTATAGGTCGTTAAAAATAGGTGTGATCTTTGTTCCCTTATTTGTTTGATGTGAAGTAAGATTTAATGCCTAGTGGTCATCAATCTCTTCTCTCGATGTGTATACTAGTAAGGAGCTAGTAGATTTCTTATATGCATGAAATGCTTAGACACCAATCCATCATGTCTTGGCTCATGACATTCTACATTCAATTGATAAATGTTCTCACCATGCTAATGTGGAAAAAGGATGGAGTAGTGGCTAAGGCTTTGAGATGTGAAGAGGGGGAGGGGGGCTAATCACGTACATCATAAGGGGAATATGTGTATACATAACCTATTTAATGTATAATTGGAGTCATGGTGCTGCTCATTCTCTATAGTCTTGGCCCAAAAAAAAGGCTAGTTCCGAGACTCCTTTGCTATCCTAGCATAACATCTTCCTTGTGTAACTATAATTTGACATCAAAATATTATTGGATCTTGGTGTATGAGCTCCCTATCATCACTTTCCCATGACTTGTGTTTGCGTGGTGTTGGCACTCCTTGTTGTACTAACTGTTATGTAGCAAAATTCAACATGATGGACTCAATCTCGCTTATTGTGAGGAAGGGCTTGTTGAGATATCGAGCTCCACTCGTGATATGCCAAGGTAACCATTGTACATTTATGTCACCGACTTGTCAGTTGCAGATGTGGTTGGTACACCGCCCATGAATAATAGCTAGATGATAGCTATCCTTATCTACTCTAGTTCATGGCTTAGTTAGTATGCCACCTTAGTTAGTTGAGTTTGGTTTGAGACCCATATATAGGGTTTTTCTATTTCTATGTACAAGAGTTCTTTTGGCTTACACAACTAAGAAGAGGAAAATTATTTTCAGCCTCCACCTTTGTGTGTATTCCCCCATTGTGCAAGCAAGAAAGCTACAAGTGAGACTCCTTCCTTCTCTCCCACAATCTTGACATGGTATCACAGCCTTCTTCGTGGTAAGGAGCTCAAGAAAGCAAACCAAGTTCGCGGTGTTCTGGTAAGAGGACCAGTGTTGCTTTCATTTTTCTGTTCTGGGAGCAAGTCTTTGCAGGTAGCACAGTCGAAAAGTGCAAGAGTGCATTGTCTCAGATTGAGACGCCCTTCGCGGTGTGGCAAGAGGGCAGTATATGCTGCAGGCTAGGGCTTTAGCCCTTGGTTGCTCTATTTTTTTGATTTGAGGCCATTTCAGGGCATGTTTTGGAGGCGGAAGTTTTCTGCACGTACTCAGGAAAAGGCCCTGTTTTACGTTGTGCAACCACTGTTCTACAGGTTGGTGAAAAGTTACTATAGAAATTGCATCGTATGCCTACACGCAGAGACATTGGGAGTTATAGATTCATCCTTGTTGCCTATTGATGCAAAATCGTCACTAGGAAGTGACTGTGTGGCCAAATACCACTTTCGTCAGTTTTGCAAATTTGCCCTTGTGAGGCTGAAGTTGTGTTCTTTGCAGTGACAGAATTCTTTGCAGTGTTCTGTAATGGCATCTGATTCTCTTTCATAGATTGTCACTGAAAATCTTGACAAGAACAACTTCCAAGCATGGAAGTTTAGAATGAATAATTTCCTTATGGGAAAAGGATATTGGGAATTCGTTGCAGGAAATGAAGAAGAACCAGTTCTTCCTGATGTTCCCAATCAACAGCAAATGCAAGCATTTAAAGCATGGCATGAGAGAGCCAGGAAAGTTATGTACGCTATCTATCAGCATTTCAGACTCTATGATTGTGCATATTCAAGATGCAAGTATGCCAAAGGAGGCATGGGATACTTTGTCAAAAATGTATAGCACAAATACGCAAGCCAAGAAAATGCAGCTCAAGCAAGAGTTGCACAATGTGCAAAGAGAAAGTATGAGCATCAATGACTACCACATGAAGGTGAAGAAGATTGCAGATGCATTTGCTTCCATTGGGTCACGAGTGGAAGATGATGATTTAGTTTCTGTGACCTTGAATGGTCTAGGAAAGGATTATACACAGTTCCGAACATCCATTTCCGTCCGTGAAAGATTTCCTAATTTTGAGGAGTTGATTGCTCTTCTAATTTCTGAGGAGCAGAGAAATGGTGGTGCATCTTCTTCAAGAGGAACTTCAAAAAAAGTTGTCTTCTACTCAAATGCTGGAAGAGGTAGAGGTAGAGGTAGAGGAGGCCGATCTGGAGGCCGTGGTAGAAATCAGAATATGCAGCAAACTCAAGAAAACCAGTCCTATGGAGGAGGACGTGGTAACTCTAGAGGTAGGGGAGCCAAAGAGGTCATGGTGGATGGCAAAGAGGCCAAAATGCAAACAGCAATGTTGAATGCTACTACTGTGGTAAAATGGGTCATATGGCTAAAGACTGCTATAAAAAGCAAAATGACATCATGAATAGAAAATTGCAACAAGGGAATTATGCATCTTCTAGTAGATAGGGTGATGACAGAAATGAGCATTTGATTATGATATAGCACATGACCAATTCTATGATAAGTACAAAAGAAAGAAACGATGTGTGGTATGTTGACTCAGGTGCATCAAACCACATGACAGGTCATGCAGAATGGATGCAGGATGCAAGGAAAATGGAAAAACTAGGATTTGTGGGGACTAGTGCTGATACTGCACATCCTATTGTGCAAATTGGAAATTTTCCTTTGTCTATGCAGGATGGGAAAAAGAAATACATGTCGGATGTATTTCATGTCCCGAATATCACCAAGAACCTCATTTCTGTTGGTCAAATGGTTGAGCAGGGCTTGCAAGTCAGATTTAATTCTCATGGATGCTTTGTTGAGGATATGAAAAATAAAGGTCGCTTGATAGCAAAAGGAAAGAATAAGGGCAGAATGTTTACGTTGGATGCAGACATGCCTGAATTGAGTGCAGCAATGTTTGCACATGGAACCGGTGTAGTTGCAGATATTGATATCTAGCATAAACGCATTGGTCATGTTAATGTACAGCGACTTAAATCAATGCAAGTCCAAAATATTGTTGCAGGATTGCCTAAATTCAAGGTTGCATAAATTCATAAGGTATGTGAAGCCTATCAATTTGGAAAACAGGCAAGGAAACCATTTTCTAGACATGTTCAAGAGACTAAGAAGCCATTGGAATTAATCCACTCTAATGTGTGGACTACTAAAGCTGCATCTCTTGGAGGCTGTCATTATTTTGTCACTTTTATTGATGACTATAGTAGAAAAGTTTGGGTGTATTTTATGAAAAAGAAAAGTGAAGTTTTTGGGCATTTAAAAACTCTTAAAGCTATGGTTGAAAAAGAAACAGGCCTGCAAATAAAATGCATAAGGTTAGATGGAGGGGGAGAGTACCTCTCAAATGAGTTTGCAAGGTTCCTGTAGGAGCATGGCATAAAACAGCAATATTCATGCAGTCATACCGCATATTGGAGAGGTATCTCGTGCCATGCTCAACGAAAAAGACTTGCCAGATTTTTACTGGGCTGAAGCAGTTGCTACAACAGTCTACATAATGAACAAGACTCCCACTGCAGCAATACATGGGATGACTCCAGAGGAGAGGTATACTAGTAGGAAACTAGATATTTCTCATTTGAAGATTTTTGGTTGCATTGCCTATGTTCATGTGCCAGATGAGTTGAGATCCAAGTTGGATCCAAAAGCTGAGAAGTGCATCTTTATTGGTTACTCTCTGCAGCAGAAATGGTATAGATGCTATAACCCTTTTACTCGTAAGTTTACAGTGAGCAGAGATGTTGTTTTTTATGAGATGAGTAGCTGGTATAAACCAGTAAATGTCATTGATTATGTAGATGCACAAAATGGTAATGCTGCACAGAAATCACAGCAACAGTCACAAAATATTAGTGGACCTGGAGTTTCCTCTAGCAGTGGTTCACATTCTTCACCATGGATAGGCAGATTGAGATCAGGAGAATCTCCTCAAAACAATGCAGATAGTGGTATGTAGGTTTCACGAAAAGGAAAAGAGAAGGTAGATCAGCCCATGTTTGATGTGAATGCAGGTCACTCTTATGTGGATGGTGAATCCAGTGGCTCAGAACAGAGCATTGATGATGAGTTGGGTATTCCTTCTATTGTTACACCAAGAGTAAGGAAGACTAGGGGTGTTTTGAGAGCACTTGGGAGTGAACCTACTTTGCGCAGGTCTACCAGAGCTAGGTATCCTGTGGACAGGCTGAAATATGATGGATTTACAGCCATTCACTATGCCTTTATGGTCAAAGTGATACAGGAACCAGAACCCACTTCTTTTGAGCAAGCCATGGGAAAAAAAAAATGGGAGAAAGCCATGGATGAAGAAATGGATGCCTTGGAAGCAAATGCTACATGGGAATCGGTACCTTTGCCTAAAGGTAAGAATGCAATTGGTTGTCAGTGGGTTTATAAGGTGAAGCACAATGCAGATGGTTCTGTGAATAGATACAAGGCAAGATTAGTAGTCAAGGGGTATGCACAAACATATGGCACTGATTATGAAGAAACATTCAATCCGGTTGCAAGGATAGCAATCGTAAGAGTAGTCATTGCTATGGCTGCATCAAAGGAATGGTCTTTACATCAGATGGATATAAAGAATGCCTTCTTGCATGGTGATTTGCAAGAAGAGGTATATATGGAGCAACCACCAGGTTATGTGCATGTTGTTCATCCTGAGTTTGTTTGCAGGTTGAAGAAAGCCTTGTATGGCTTGAAGCAAGCACCTAGAGCATGGTCTGACAAGATAGGACAGTATCTTGTCACTATTGGCTTTCAGATTTCCAAGGCAGATTTCTCACTTTATGTGAGAAAAATAGAGAAAGGTATTATGCTACTTGTCATTTATGTTGATGATTTGTGTGTATTCCCCCATTGTGCAAGCAAGAAAGCTACAAGTGAGACTCCTTCCTTCTCTCCCACAATCTTGACAGGGCTATCATAGTTGATGTGTCACATTTGGGATATTCTCATATAAATGGTTATTCTATACATGATTTGTCAAAAGTATGGTGCTAGAGGCACAAAGAATGTATGGTTCAAAAGTGATATGCTATAGCCACAAATATTATATCCCATAAGCAAAGAGAGGAAGAGTGTCTTAGCTGAAAATTGTAAAACAATGTACTTTCCCACTATCAAATGAATCGAGTCTCTTTTATGTCATCATGTTTCTCCTATTTCTCATCTCATCTTCTTGCTTAGCCATGTTTTATAACATGGTATCAAAGCCTCTTTTCTAGAGGCTATGAGGTAGAGAGGAATCCATAGCTATGCATAAGGTCTAAGAAGTTTAAGCATTGGAGGGGCTATCCAAGAAGCTTGTGGTGTGAAGAGTGAAGACTCGGGAGGTGCCAAGCTCATTGGATAATGTAAGGAGATCATCATACATTAAGGTATAGCCCTTCATTGTGCTCATTATCAGATTTTTTTGTTCACTTTGAAGGCATCCATTATCAAAAAGAAGAAGAAGGGGATCTATTAGAGGGGTTGTAAAAAGTCTATCCATTGGATTTCTGTGTTGTTTACCACTTACAAAGGGGTTTCTTAAGCACTATGCTTAAGGGGGGGGGGCACTTGAGTCAAGGTTAGGGCCTATTTCCATCAAAATTTAAGGGGCAGCTTGTGAAGGCAAGTAGGGGGTTGTTTCTATGGAGCAAAGAGAGAAAGGAGGGGAGAGAGAGAGAGAGAGAGAGAGAGAGAGAGAGAGAGAGAGAGAGAGAGAGAGAGAGAGAGAGAGAGAGAGAGAGAGAGAGAGAGAGAGAGAGAGAGAGAGAGAGAGAGAGAGAGAGAGAGAGAGAGAGAGAGAGAGAGATTAGCTTATGTTTGTTTGAAGGTTTTGGGTCACATAAGCTAGTCTCTTACTACTCAAAAAGACATACTAGACTTAAAAAACAATATGATGAGATCTTAAAGACCTAGCATGCTCAACATCGCCACAAAAGTGGCCATGGATGCTCTAATAAATCTCTTTCCTTATATTCTTTAAATTAAGGTTACTACAGCTTATTAACTCAAACCTTATTCACATCTCTTCTCCTTGAATTAGTTTCAAATAACTTGTGTTCACATTGAGTCCTTCCAAACTGGTTTGGTTGAGCTTCTATCCACACTACTTGTTGTCCTAAACTAGTGTATGCAATCATTCCAAAAGGCATTCACACTCATAAGTGATTGAAAGTTGATATTGTAAACAAGGAGTTATTGTACAGCGTGTATGAGGATCTCTCAGCGAATTGGAAGTAGAGAGCAATGTTTGGAGATAATACTAGACTGGTGGCCTGGATTGGAGAATTTGATGTCAAAAATGCTATCTTTTGTGGTTTGACAATAGCTATGGTGCATGGATAAAAGCATGAGCAAGTAGTCATATAGAGCAAATGAGGAGAGCTTCTCTCTTTTGAAGAGACAATAACTTGAAAAAGCAAAAGAGGAGCAGGTTGACATTAGAAAACTGTACTATAATAGGTGCTTCTACTTGGTAAGGAAGGCACAAGATTTGGAGGCTACAAATTGGACATAAGGGAAATATGAACTTTTTCTTCATTATATAAGTTTTTGGCAAGCTGTGATTTGAATCATGAATGAAAATTATAAGGATATGAAGTAGATGTAGGATTACCTTGATGTATCCAAAGACAAGACACAACAAGCAAAAGTAGAAGACACACCAACAAGACATTGTGTGCCTTCCATGTAAGCTAAATATGACAACTCCATAGGGGTAGCATGGTTCACCATCACTAGCTACTAACAAGCTCAAAGGTGCTCACCATTTCAACAATTGTGGTATACTTTTAGAAGAGCAAGTTTTGTTTGTCAAAGTGATCATGAAGAAGGCACAACTAGGGCATGATATGCTATGTTATGGGTATTATTCTACTATGCTAATGTCTATACTAGTAAGAGGCAAGATCTGCAGCATTACTGTGCCAAATGCTAAAAGTGAAAATTTATCAGGTTTTAGAGCACTACATGTGGAACACCTTTAGATTGGGTGAAATTTAATATTGGGCTAATAGGTTTTTAATCATGTCCAATTTGATGAAAAGCTTGTTGCACAACATAGGGAAAAAATCAAGTCATGCACATTCGTGATACTGGATCTCAATATGTTTCGTGTGTGCATGAAAAACTGGATTTTTGGCAATGGTGATACAACTTTAATTATCACATCTTAGCACTGTTGGATCTTCATTGTGTACTCCCATATGCCATAGGATCCTCATTAAATAACTATACTACTTCAGAAGCAGCAACGCAAGGTACCTTCTTGTACTTGGCTTCAGTAGAAGACAATGCCATAGTTGATTGCTTCTTTTATTGATCCAAGAGAATGTTCCTAAACCTAAAGAGAAACAATACCCAGAAACTAACTTTCTAGAATCAATGTCATCTACCCAATCTGAGCCACAATTCCCCATAAGAGCACTTTTGAAACTATATGTGATACCATAGTCAAGAGTCCCTTTCAAGTATATGAGCACTCGTATCCCAACTTTGTAATGAATCTCTTGTGGTTCGTTTGAGAATCTACTCAAAACACTAATAACAAAACTAATATCTGGCCTAATGTTACACAAGCAGATGAGGCTACCAACCAACTTTCTATATCTCCCAATGTGTGTGCTAGTGTATCCTCAATGGATAACTTCACATTGACCTCCATAGGTGTAGCTATCTCTTTACACTTAGTCATGCCAAATGCTTTTAAGATCTCCCATGCATACTTCTTTTGAGAGATGAAAATTTTTCCGACTTCAATCACCAAACAATAGTGCAACAATCCCAAATCTATCATTTCAAACTCAAATCTCAAAGCCTTTCAAGTCTAATGGATCATATCTTCATAGTCACCTATAATAAGAAGGTCATCTACATATAGAAAAATCACTACAAACTATCCCAATAAATACACAAGTTAGTATCTGAGACACATCTTTTGAAATTCAAGCCTAAAATGAATTTATCTATACACTACTACCATGCTCTAGGGGCTTATTTCAACCCATACAATGCCTTCTTCAATATATGAGCTTTGTTCTCAAAATGGGGGGCCTCAAACCCTAGTGGTTGAGCCACGTATACCTCCTCCTTGAGGTACTATAACCTAAGAAGAAACATTTTGTGCTTTTTGGGATTTAACTTGTTTCTCTTATCCTTTGGAACATGTGCATAACATTGGTGCGCAGATCGGTCGCAGATAGCTCACGTAGTGAATCCCTGAAGGTCCCCAAGAACAATGAACTCTACCTTTTTGCACAAAAAACAATGTAAAAACTTGAACGACAAGAGACAAGAGACAAATTGGGTTCAATCTCCCCCATGCCTTGTGTGAGCGCTTCACAAAGCATGTATTTTATGTATATTTCAATCTTCATGCTCAATAATAGCCCAATTTACAAAAATATGACAAGATTTTTAGCTTTTGAGTTTGCTTTCTACAAAAATAGGAAAATAAAGCTAATGGACGATGCCCATAGAGTCTGGCACGCCCAATCTCAATGTCCAAATAGAAATAACATATCCGGGCGCATAGGCGCATACAAAATAATAATCAATAATCAATGTCTCAATAGACATAACAAAATATAGGCATGGCGCCTATCAAAATATAGTCCAAAGGTCGAATACTCGCTAGACTCCAATGCTTTCCTCCGCCACTGCTGCTATCTCTACACATCAACTGAAGCATTCACAATCGTTAGTAAAATAATACAATTAAAAGGACAAAAGTGAATACCTAGCAGTCTTCAGCTACATAAATAAATCAACTGGTTAGAAATAAATCCTAACCTTAATTTATTACGAGTACGCACTCTAAACTCATAAACGTTTATTAATTTAATATGCATTTTGCGGAATCACCCGCTATGGAATCACCCATGTACACACTAAATTAATGAAACGCCCGAAAAGGACAGGCGTCCCCATCAACTTCTCGCACAAAGAATCCTCTTTGTGTATGAGCCCCGGTCATCTAAGTTTACGGAATCCACCGTAAAACCTCACAGAATCCACCGTGGAATATGCCTCCTGGCATCATACCCCCGTGGTGGGATAGCAATTGACCTCAATTGCTATTAGCTCAATGTGGAGCTAACAGAGTGGGGAAAGCATTTAAGTCTCTAGCGTGCATCCATTGTGCTTCCTCTACAGGATGGTTCTTAAATTTAACTAGATATCTAGAATACCTTCGGCCAGTTCTAGTGGTCATGTAATCAGTGTCTATGATGGCTTCTGGTTCAAGTATTTCAGTCTCTTCCTCTAATAAAGGTGGGTTTTCATAAACAGGGTGGATAGGTAATTGGCCTCTAAATGGTCTCAATAAACTAATGTGAAATGTATTATGAATTTTCCAATGAGATGGCAATTCTAACTTGAAAGCATTGTCATTAATCTTATGAATGATTCTAAATGGTCCATAGAATCTAGGAGCTAATTTGACAACTGGATGTCTATCCACACTTTGCAGTCTACGCTTTTCTATTCTAAGCCATACATAATCATCAACTTTGAAATTCATAGCTTGTCTTTTCTTGTTGGCTTGTTTGGTATATGATTGTTGGGCTTTAGCAATCATATCCTTAACCTCATCAAAAATACTGTTGTGCATAGTAGCAATATCATCAGCACTCTGAATTCTATTAGACAAAGATGCAACAGGTGTAGATAATCTATATCCATAAATGACTTCAAAAGGTGCTTTCTTTGTAGATGTGTGCGGTGTATTGTTATATGCAAACTGTAATAAGTGCAAATGAATATCCCATGTCTGAGATTTAGAGATAGTATATGCACGTAAAAGATCTAGAATGGTGCTATTCGTGGCTTCTGTTTGTCCATTTGTTTCTGGATGAAATGCAGATGAGAAATCAATCTTTGTGCCTAGATTTGCAAACAGTGTAATCCAAAAATTATTACAAAATCTAGAATCTCGATCTGAAATAATCACTTTTGGCAATCCATGGTTAGTAAAAACAGTTTTCAAAAATAACTGTGCTGCTTGTGATGCTGTTAAAGTTTTCTTACATGCAATGAAATATGCTTGCTTACTAAATCTATCTACAATTGTCCAAATCATGTCATGGTTAGATTTAGTATTTGGTAAACCAGTAATGAAATCCATAGAAATATGTTCCCAAGGTTTAGATGGAATAGACAAAGGCATTAGTAATCCATACTGTTTACCATGATGTCTCTTTATTCTTTGACAAATCAAACATTCAGAAACGAAATTAGATACATCTGCATCCATATGCGGCCAATAAAAATCTTCAGTTAACATGCGTAATGTAGAAATGATACCTCTATGACCTTGATATGGGGGACAATGAATTTCATTCAAAACAAAAGATCGGAATGGAATAGTAACACACAGTCTCTTTTCAAAAAACATAAATCCATCATTATATGATAATGAATCAACAGGAATGAAATTATTTTGAACTAATTTTTGCCAATCAGAATGAAAAGTAATATCTTGGTGATATGTGTCTTTCATAGCAATCAAAGAATCAAAAGATATGATAGAAATATTATGAATTGCAGGTCTTCTACTCGATGCATCAGCAACTACATTTTCTTTTCCATGTTGGTATTGAATGATAGGATGAAAACTTTGAATGAAGGAAGCCCATTTGATATGACGGTCAGAAATTTGGGGTTGGCCAAGTAGATGTCTAATGCTTTGCTGGTCAGTCTTTATCATGAATTCTGAACCCATTAAATAGTGCTTCCACTGTTTTAATGCTTGTACAACTGCTAATAGTTCTTTGTCATAAGTGGAATATTTGAGCTCAGAAGGTTTCAGCTTAGAACTAGAATATGCTATGGGATGATTGTCTTGCATTAGTACGGCTCCTATTCCTGATCCGCTGGCATCGGTCACAACTAGAAAGAATGCTCTGTTAAAGTCAGGTAACTATAGTACAGGGGCATTAGTTAATGCACGTTTCAGTAAGTCAAAGGATTTCTGCTGAGTTTCAGTCCATTGATAAACAATTCCTTTCTTAAGAAGTTTTGTTAATGGTAAAGCAAGTAATGAAAAATTACGTACAAACTTCCTATAGAAACTAGCAAGACCAAGGAATGAGCGTAATTCGTGTACATTCTTAGGAACAGGCCAATGCAATATTGCATCAATTTTCTTAGGATCAACTTTAATTCCTTCTTTTGATACAATATGACCTAAATACTCAATTTCTGTCTTAAAGAATTCACTCTTTTCAGGATTTGCAAACAATTGATTTTCTTTCAGTAATTGAAAAACTAATGATAAATGCTCATAATGCTCTTTTTCACTTTGACTAAACACCAAAATATCATCAAAGAAAACAATCACACAATACTGATATTTCAGAAAGATACGGTTCATCATTCTACTGAAAGTAGCAGGTGCATTAGTCAATCCGAATGGCATGACTAAGAATTCGTAATGGCCAAACTGTGTTCTGAATGCAGTCTTAAATATGTCAGATTTATCTAACCTCACCTGATGATATCCAGAATGAAGGTCAATTTTACTAAATATAGAAGATCCTTGCAGTTTGTCCATAAGGTCATCCACTCTAGGTATAGGATACCTATTCTTTACAGTGATCTTATTTAATGCTCGGTAGTCAATACACATACGATAGGTATTATTCTTTTTCTTGACTAAGAGTACAGGTGCACCGAATGGGGAACTGCTAGGTCGAATTAAGCCTCTATTTAGTAATTCTTCAACTTGACTCTGGATTTCTTTTTGCTCTATTTGATTGTGCCTATATGGTGCTTTGCAAGGTGGTTGTGTGCCAGGAATTAAATCAATCTTGTGGTCTTCTGGACATGAAGGAGGTAAACCTGGTGGTAGGTCTTGTGCAAAACAATCCTTAAAATATGCAAGAAATTCCTTATGCCTAGGGTGCATATGATTTTCCTTTGCGTGCAATTCATTCACCCAAATGAGATATGATTTAGTATTCTTGCGTAGTGCACGTTTTGCTTGAGTATGCAAAAGTAGTGGAAAAATATTAGATGCATGCATACCATATAATGTAATAGATTTTCCTTGAAAATTAATATTCATTGTGTGCGTGGAATAATCTATATTTGGATTATGCTGGTGTCTCCATGGCATTCCTAAAATAATGTCGCTTGACTGTAATGGGACAACTAAGAAATTTCTTCTTTCAATGTATGTACCAATTTGAATTTCTAAATTGTGTACTTCTTGTGTGCCATTGTACCTAGTGCCTAAAAATGCAGCTTTTATGCGATAATGCGTAGGTACAGTTTGTAAATTCAATTCCTTTACCAATTTTGCTGAAATAAAATCATGAGTACTACCATCATCATGCAAGATAGTTCTTACCTTTCCATGCACCAAATATCTCATAGTCAACAATGAATGTGGGGTAGGAATACCTGGTAAAGTGTCGGAAGTAGTAGTAGGATCATCCTCATCTTCAGTGAAATCTGGCATATCCTCATGCTCATCTTCGTCCATGGCTCCAAGATAGTTGATATGTGCTGATGGCTTCTTTGAATGACAATTTGCTGCGAGATGCCCTGGCTGGTGACATTTATAGCATACTATTGGCTTGGCTTTGGTTACATTATTTGCAATGGCTGGAAGTCTGGGTACATTTGGATTTGCTTGTGGAATAGGCTTTGGATTTGGATTGACATTTGAGGGTAATGCAGGTGGTTTAGGCCAATTCTTGCGGAAAGATGGTGATGAGAAACGACCTGGATTAAACCTTCTAAAATTGGAATTGAATTGTTTAGATCCGTAATTACCGTTGGCTTGGAATTGATGTGGTTTTCTATCTCTTCCGCGTAACTTATCTTCAGTGTCGTGAGCTAAGGAGATGGCGTCTTCAAGGGTAACAGGTTTGAACATGTTCACTTGAGCGTAGTAATGTCCAAGGAGTCCAGACATATGCTTCCGCTTATGTGTCGTCTCTGGTACGTCTTCAAGCATGCGTAGCTATAGGAGTGCATTCCAAAAACGCTCTGTATACTGTGGAATAGGCTCACGATCTCGCTATTGAAGTAAATCCCATTGCTTGATAGCCTTCTCATGAAATTGCGGTGGAAGGAAATTCTGCATGAACTTCTTCTTGAAATCTTCCCATGTAGCAGGACATTCTATGCTCTTGCGGACTACAATCCACCAAAGTGATGCTCTGTCTATCAGATGGTTAGTAACACACTTGATTTTATCTTTTTCTGGATAAGTTTCCTCATGGAAATAGTCATCAAACTGGCTAATGAATGATAGAACAGTCTTTCCTTCTCGTATGCCATTGAAAGTGCGAAACTTGAAACTTCGTTTACTTATCTTTGATTCCTTGCGAATGGTTTGTGCTTCAAGAGTAGCGTCGATGGTACGGCGAATCAAATCTTCAGCTTGTGGTTCTTCTTTATCGGTGGATGCTCTTTGTAATTTTGTCAATTGCGCTTGTAATGCTTGCCTACCCCTTCGCTCTTCTTCCAATTGCAGCATGATTAGATCCAGCTTTTGTTCCATGGTAGGCTCAGGTAAGTCGTCTTCAGTCATAGGATCATCCATATGTGGGGTCGTCATCCTGTAAAACTCAATAAACCTTTCTCACTCAAAATCAGGTTAGCGGAATGAGCGTAGCTCAAATTCGGGGTTACAAGGCTATGTATTTTTGGGTATTTCTTTCTCAATTTTCAAAAAATCTGCAATATTTCTGTATCCGTTTGCTGAAAGTACTTCAACGAACTTGTAGATAGGTAGAACAGCTTGCTGCGAACAACTTTCCAGCTCAGAGTTTTTGCATATGAACAAGTCTTCTAGGAGTTTTGAGTACTAGTCAGTTCTGATTTAGTCTGACTTGCAGAGTTGCAGACTTAGCAGACTTGCAGAGTTGCTGACTTGCTGAACTTAGGGAACTTGTAGAACTTAGGCCAACTTATGGAACTTGCAGTACTTCAACTTGATAAACTTGCCAAATCTGACTGAATGTGTGTGACCTGTGTAGCTGGTGACTTAGTTTGATTATGGAACTTATGGCTTAGTAAGCCCAATGTGGATTTGAGGTATCGCGGTATGTTGACGTCGCGATTGAACCCGGCGAGAAGATACTGACGCTGCCCGAGATTGAATTTGTGAGGCTAAGCTTATTAAAGCTTAAAACTAAGCTTTATAACTTTTGATTTTTTTTAAGCTTTTAGGCTTATAGTCATGAAACTTAGCTCTGGTTTTTGACGACTTGTATGTGAGGATGTAGGAGTGGTCCTCCGCCTGCAGAGCCTGGTCCTTCGCGATCTGACAGTAGAAACAGGGGTTCTTGATCGCCAGAAGTCTGCCTGTATCGACGGTTCGCGACGAGATTGACTGTAGAGCCCGTTCGTTCCTGGAGCTCCGCCTTCGCCCGAGATTGGTAGTGATTGGAAGCTCTTGATCTCTGCTCCGCTCTGATACCACTGGTGTGCAGATCGGTCGCAGATAGCTCACATAGTGAATCCCTGAAGGTCCCCAAGAACAATAAACTCTACCTTTTTGCACAAAAAACAATGTAAAAACTTGAACGACAAGAGACAAGAGACAAATTGGGTTCAATCTCCCCCATGCCTTGTGTGAGCGCTTCACAAAGCATGTATTTTATGTATATTTCAATCTTCATGCTCAATAATAGCCCAATTTACAAAAATATGACAAGCTTTTTAGCTTTTGAGTTTGCTTTCTACAAAAATAGAAAAATAAAGCTAATGGACGATGCCCATAGAGTCTGGCACGCCCAATCTCAATGTCCAAATAGAAATAACATATCCGGGCGCATAGGCGCATACAAAATAATAATCAATAATCAATGTCTCAATAGACATAACAAAATATAGGCATGGCGCCTATCAAAATATAGTCCAAAGGTCAAATACTCGCTAGACTCCAATGCTTTCCTCCGCCACTGCTGCTATCTCTACACATCAACTGAAGCATTCACAATCATTAGTAAAATAATACAATTAAATCGACAAAAGTGAATACCTAGCAGTCTTCAGCTACATAAATAAATCAACTGGTTAGAAATAAATCCTAACCTTAATTTATTACGAGTACGCACTCTAAACTCATAAACGTTTATTAATTTAATATGCATTTTGCGGAATCACCCGCTATGGAATCACCCATGTACACACTAAATTAATGAAACGCCCAAAAAGGACAGGCGTCCCCATCAACTTCTCGCACAAAGAATCCTCTTTGTGTATGAGCCCCGGTCATCTAAGTTTACGGAATCCACCGTAAAATCTCACGGAATCCACCGTGGAATATGCCTCCTGGCATCAAACATTCACATCCAAAAGTTCTAAAATGTGAGACAAATGGTTTTTTACCAGAATAGGCCTCATGAGAATTTTTGCCCTTAAGGACCTTTATGTAACTCTGCTTGAGAATGTAGACAGTAGTATTAACAGCACTTCTACCCAAAACTAGTTAGATAATTCCTTACCCTTAAGCATGCACCTTGCCATTTCCACAATGGTATGATTTTAGTGTTCAACAATGCCACTTTGCTAAGGTATATGAAACATCATCAAATGATGATTAATCCCTTTGCTCTTGCAAAAGTCTTCAAACTCCTTTGAGTTGAACTCACCGACACCATTTGCTCTAAACTTCTTCACATTTTTTCTTATTTCATTCTCAATAAGTTTTAGCCATTCTTTAAACTTACCAAAAGCTTAAGTCTTATCACAAAGGAAGTACACCCATATATTCCTATAGTAGTCATTGATGATCAACATAAAATAAGAAGATCCTCCCAAGGCTTATGTAGGCATTTTATCGCACAAGTTAGCATGCACCAACAGGCTTGAGGAGCCTTCGCTCTATTATTACTTTCTTGTGGAAATGTCTTTCTCTATTTCTAGCCATTATACAATCTTCACATGGTTCCTTCATTTCAATATTGCAAGTAGGTGGGCAACCATACCTTGCTTATGCATCTCTTTTAATAGTGCAAAACCAATGTGACCAAATCTTTCATGCCAAAGTTTACTTGTCCCCACATTAGTGGTGGATATAAGAGCACTTAGCTCATACAAGGTATTCCTCCTTTCTCCTTTGCTGACAACTTTGTCAATACTATCGAAAATTTCTGCACCTGTCTTAGTGAACCTCACCTTATGGGCCAAGATCTGTATAAAAGCAACTGATATAGCAGATTTCTCTTAATATTTGGAACATACAACACATTTGAAATATTTTGAGTTCACCATTTTCACCAACAATGGAAATAGTACTTGTGGCCTTAGCAAGGCATTTTGTATCATTCCTAATTGTCACGTTGATGGATTCTTCCAAAGGCTTCATGAAACTATATAGGCCTTTCTTATTGATTATATGATGGGAGGTGCCAGTATCTAATATCCATGAGTTAGTGGTAGATATTTTTACAGTGATAAGCACACTTCCTCAATGGTCACCATGAATAAATCCAACAACCATGTTGGTTGTCTCCTTCCCTTTAGTCTTCATAGTGCCATTTTTTGCATCTGCCTTCTTAACATGACAATATGTAATTCTATGTCATTTCTTCTTAGAGTAGAAGCACTCTCCTTGAAACTTTTTTCTTACCACCCTTCTTTTTATCATTGTTGGTAGAGGAACCACCTTTTCCTTTTGCATTGGCGGAGAATGCAGCATCTCCACTGTTACCATCTTCTCAGGCTTTAAGCCGCAACTCCTCCTCCAAATAGTAGTACACAAAATTCCTCAAACATCAAAACTTGGGGTCTTGCCTCAGTATTTAGGGTAGTTACCAATCCATCAAATGTTGGTGGAAAAATCTGAAGACACCTTCGAGCTAGCTCCTCACACTAGTCTCATTTGTATCCTACTACCAGTCATTTGGTCGTGCAAATTCTTGATCCGAGTAATGAATGCTTTAGTTGCCTCTCCTTTAGCAAACTTCATTGCTGCTAGTTTATTCTCTAAGTTGTGAATCCTTGTTTAATTTTACATTTCATACTAACTCCTCTTAATAGGTTCCAAGCCTCTAATACATTGGTTGCACACAATGCATATGCATTCCTTCGTTTCCACTAGGGTTTCTAATGATCATTACTTTCGATAAGATTGGAGTAGAGTAGGGGGAAGAGTGGATCTACATTTAATTTTCACTGAGAGGTGAGATTTCAGAGCATGACCTAAACTTAATCAAAGAATCTTCTATATGCATCTTGCATAGAGCATTGAGCACAAATATGGTAATATCCTTTCAAAGCATGCATTATCCCTTTGTGTGCTTGAGCAACATGGCAAGTCCTTGAGTTGCATTATCTTCAAGAGTATACATGCAATGGGTAGGAGGTCTAGCAATGGCCTAAAGCATTTTCTTTCTTCAACTTGGACAAGGGTTGTGCAAGTGCCCTAGCAATACGCCCAATGTGAGGATTGGTTTTGCTTTCATTGTTGGGGATAAAAGGCGCCTTCACCTAGCCGCCCATGTATTACTACACTAATAGTACCCACCACTGCATATTGCAGCTGGCGGACACTCATCACAGTCACTTTATTCTTTATTCTTTATTCTTTTAGTGAAAATTTGAATAAAGAAAGGCCTCGTCACACATTGTGACTCTTGGAGTTCTCATTTTGTGTCTCTCTCTTTCTTGCTCTTTCTCTCTCGCCATAGCTCTTCCAGGCAAGCTTCAATCCTTCTCACCTTTCAATTGGTATCAGAGAATGGTTGCTTGAGCATTTCGACTTGGTTCATGACTCCTTTAGCTTCCTTTTGAATACCTGCACCATTGGCTTCCACTCCCGACAGCCATGGCCAACCTTCTCAAGCTCTTGTCACTCCTCAACTTCCCGAGCACCTTGTCCACCCCTTTGGACACCCTCAGGGCATTCCATCAGAGGTATTTGGTCATTTTCAATTAGGTTTTATTACAGCTATAGGTTAACGCAGGAAGAGGACTTCCATAGCTTCCACCTTTGAAGCTTGTTCTCTTCATACCTTGTTGTATGGACTTGTGGGGCACCTTAGGCTTGTTGTGTGCCTTCTTTGGCACCTCCTTGAGCTTCCTACCACTCTGAATGAGTAGAAAATGTGAGTAGCAACCCTAGGCAGATCAGTGTGACCTACATCTGTTGTAGGCAGAAGATGGACAGTAGCTCCTACATCAAATGTTGGTCATGGCATGCTTCCTAATCATTGTGGCACCCTTGGCAATGATGCTTGATATGCTTTGAAACCTCCTAAGCTTTGAACATTGATTTGAGGTCCTATAGCACTGCTTTGAAATAGTTTACAGCACCATACATACACTAAATGTCAATGCTACATTAGCAATTGATGCCTATGCTTGTTTGGAGCTTCCTAGTTAAGCGGTTAGATGCTTATTGATGACCGATTGTTGGGAGATGCAAGGCATATGATTTGCCATGATCTTGGACTGATTTTTGGGCTGAAAAAGTACAGTTTTCAATCATAAATTGTTGTTGTACAATAATGGGCTGAAGCCTATTACTTCATGTTTGCCTATGCCTCTTGGAATCGAGACATGCTTTGGAGATGTACTTTGATGTATTGATCATGGGGGATCGACTTTAAGCTTGATATTGCTTTGGATCATTGGTTGGAGCTTGAGCTCCACTCCACTTTGTAACACTTGAATCTCCATCTTTGGATGTACTTTGGTATGTACCTCATTTGACATGCTTCACTTATGCCACTTATACATGCTAGTTACATTGTTTGGAGTTGGATGCTTATGTTGGTGATTCATTGGCTTGTCAGAGTTTTCCTTTGGATGTATTTGATGTCTATGTATGCTATGTATGGATGCTACATAGCCTACATGCTTGAGATGTCTCATTGATACTTGATCTTGGACACTTGTTATCGGTGCACTCTTACATGCTTTGTTTGAGCTTTCTTGCTTGACATTTACGGCTTTTGTGCTAGTAGGAGTGTCTTGATACGCTTGACAAACATAGAGCAGCTGGGTTTATGCTACTTGAGCATTCGGATACTTGAGATTAGGATCTTCACTTGGATGTTGCATGGTTGATATGTTGTGGTCCTCATAGATGTACTTGGGTTGGTTTGGGCTTTGCACTCCCTGAGCATACACCTATTTGTGTCAGGTCTTGCTAGTGTTGTGTACACTTTGCCCTATTACATAGGGGGTGTGCTGGATTACTAATGGATTAATTTGACATGCTTGGGTGTTTTCTTGATGTCTGTATGACTGTCACATGCTGATTTATGCCTGCTTGATGCTGGTTATGCTTTGATATTCTGTGGTTGACTTGGTGCATTCATTTTGCCTACAGTTTGCTCTCATTGTACCTGGCTATAATTTATTACAACAACTTGTTATGCATGGACTGTGATGTAGTTTTCATGTTGAATCATCCTGATTTTATGTATTTTTTATGGTACTTGGTGGGCAACATCATTAGCTATCAGTTCGTGGTCATTTTGCCTTGGTTTTAGTGGTATTTTGGCTATTTACAATAGAAAACAACAAGCAGTTTTGAATTGTCTGCATTGTTTTGGACTGCAGTATCGCATCTTCTTCCAGTGATAATGCTATCTTCAACATTACTAAACTTGATGGTACTAATTATGGCTATTGGAAGTGCCAAATCTAGCAGGTACTTATGCAAAAAATCATGTAAAGCCACTAAGATTGAGCGGGCGGCAGCCTGCAAGCATGTCAAATGATGATTGGAATGATCTTGATGTATTATACAAGTCTACCATAATATTATCTCTCACTAAACAAGTGCAATACAATGTTGTGGGATGAGGCAGAGACTGCATAGCAGCTTTGGGAAAAGATCAAAAACCTCTATGACAAGAAAAGTTTAGCAAGTCAAATGTATTGGCCGAAACAGCTTATGGACCTGCGCATAAAGGAGAATGTGACAATGTCTGCTCATTTGAGCCAGTTTCATGCTATTCTCAAGAACTTGACTTCGCATGGCATTACTTTTACTAATGAGGTTACACCATTGTTTTTGCTTGGGACTCTGAGTGAGTCATGGGATGTATTCTACACTGCCTTATGTGCTTCTGCTACTACTTTAAAATTTCCTGATGTGGAGAGTGCACTTCTACAGGAAGAGATCAATCGTAAGAACATGGATGCCTCTCGTGTGCTGTATGCTTTGACTATTAGAGGCAAAGATAGTAATGGAAAGAATGACCATGGGAATGGCCCTGGCAGAGACTCGCAGAAGTCTAGGTCTAAATCGCGTGGCAAGTCACACGTTATGCCTCGTGGGAGAAATGCTAATGTGACATGTCACCATTGTGGCAAGAAGGGTCATGTACGCCCACAATGTCATGAGTTGTGCAATGAGAAGCATAAAGAGAAGGGCAAAGACAAAGTACAAGAAAAATCCTCTGATCATAGCATTGTGCCTGTAAAATCCAGTTTGAAAATTGAGGAGATAAATGTCATGCAGACTGAGGACTTCGATGGGGAGTACATACTTACAGCTAGTTCTTGTGATGCTACACAGTTGAGCAAGGTTCACTCTATGTATGCACAGTGCTGGCTTTTGGATTTTGGTGCTTCATTTCATGTTATACCATGCCGTGAGTGGTTCTACTCCTACTACACTATCTCTTGTTCAGTTTGCTTGGGTGATGGCAGGTCACTTGCTATTGTTGGCATTGGGGATGTACGGTTGTAGTTCTCTACTGGCAGTGCCTTTCTGTTACAGGATGTACATCATGTACCTACACTTACACGTAGTCTTATGTAAGGTAGCTTGATGATGCTGGTGCCAACGTTGGCAGCCTCTATCCTCTTGTAGTTGATGGGTCCTCTGTTGACCATGTTTTTTCAGTGGGTTCTATCCCACACATATCTCTTTGGCATGCCCATTTGGGCCATATGTCCTTGAAGGGAATGAAAATGGTTTCTGGTTTACAATACTAACCACCCCTTGACTATGCATGTTTTGATTCATGTGAGCATTGTCTTTATGGCAGACAGACTAGGAATACGCATAAGAAGTCTCATAAGGCACGCATGAGTAACCCTTGGCATTGGTACATTTGGATGTCTGTGGGCCCACTCCATGTGAGTCTATGGGTGATGCAAAGTATTTTGTCACATTCATTGACAAATTTGCATGGAAAGTTTGGGCTTATCCCATTAATCTTAAATCCGATGTCTTGGCTGTGTTTCAAAGATGGCTTGCATTGGTTGAGAACCAGACTGGGCATAGGCTGAAATGCCTTAGGACAATGGCGGGGAATATGTGTCGCGTGCCTTTGAGCAACTATGTGATGAGAGGGGTATTAAGCATCATTTGACCGCCCCCTATACCCCACCCCATAATGGTTTGGCTAAGTAGATGAATAGAACCATCCAGGAGCATGTATGCAATATGCTAAGCCATGCATGCCTACCACAAAGACTTTGGGCTGAGGCAGTCAGTACAACTATGCATATCATAAATAGATCACCTTGTAGTGATTTGGATTTCCAGGTTGTAGAGGGGGTATGGACTGGAAAACCTCTATCTTATGCGCATCTACATGTCTTTGGATGTGAGGCATTCTGCCATGTACCCAAGGACAAGTGTAGTAAGATTGATCATAAGAGTGTCAAATGCATTTTCATTGGCTATGGATATGCAAGCGAAATGGGTTACCCCCTTTGGGATCCGCAGGTGCAGAAAGTCATCCGCAGTCATGATGTAGTCTTCCATGAAGATAAGACACATAGGTAGCCTAAGAAGGTGGTAGAGATATGAAGGGTTATATTCCAGGAGGAGCCACGTGCTCCAGTACAGCCTACACAGCCAGTTGGACAGCATATAGCGGCAGTTGGTACACATAACCAGGGTGTTGGGAAGGTAGTTGGACAGGCAGGCAGAGCCTGTAGTGAGATGGTCTACTAGAGATAGATGTCCGCTTGATATATTTGAGCCCTTGATGCATCATGTCTTGGTTACAGATGCAGGAGAGCCTCTCACTTATGATGAGGTTATGCACAGGGGTGACAGTCACTCTTGGGAGAGGGCTATGCAATCTGAGATGGACTCCTTGCATAAGAATATGTCTTGGTATTTGGTTGCATTGCCTAAGGGCAAGAATGCTTTGCCGTGCAAATGGGTATACAAGTTGAAAAGTAACCCTGGAAACCCCAAGCCGCAGCCTATAAGGCAAGACTTGTTGCTAAGGATTTTGAATAGGAGCATGGAGTTGACTTTGATGAAGTCTTTTCTCTAGTGGTCAAGATAACCACCCTATGCTTGGTTTTGTCCTTAGTCGCACAGCTTGACTTGGATTTATACTAAATGGATGTCAAGACTACATTCTTGCATGGGGATTTGCATGATGAGATTTACATGGAGCAGCCTAAGGGCTTTGAGCTGGCAGGGAGCACCTAGTGTGCAAGTTGAAGAAAAGTCTTTATGGCTTGAAGCAGGCACCTAGGGAGTGGTATCATAAGTTTTATGCCTTTATGCAATCACAAGGCTATAGCAGGAGTGCTATGGTTCCGTGTCTTTACACGAAGAAAGCCGATGATGGCTCATTACTGATTTTGGTACTTTATGTGGATGATATGCTGATAGCAAGGAAAGATCATGATAAGCTTGATCCTCTTAAATCTCACCTGGAGAAGAGCTTTGAGATGAAGGATTTGGGATAGGCCTCTCACATTCTTGGTGTGTGCATTAAGCACGATAGGCATCAGGGACTACTCTACCTCTCACAGAGGGAGTACATTCATAAAGTTCTTCAGCATTTCCGCATGCAAGACATGAAACCTATTGGCTTTCCATTACCTTCTTATGTGAAGGTCTCTCAAGCCGATTGTCCACAGACAGTTGTCCGCAAACAGATGAGCAGAGGGCCGAGATGGCCAAGATCCCTTATGCATCAGCCATGGGCAGTTTGATGTATGCTGCCATCATAGCCACTCATCCAAATATTGCCTTTGCAGTTGGTGTTGTGGCATGCTATATGGCTACATCTGGCAAGAAGCATGGTATTTTTGGGGGTAAAGGCACCTCTTCCTAGTTGCCTGTGTATTACTACACTGACAGTATCCACCACTACACACTACAAGTGGTGGGCGCCTTTCACCATCACTTTATTCTTTATTCTTTTAGTGAAAGTTTGAATAAAGGAAGGCCCAGTCACACATCGTGATTGTTGGAGTTTCCATTGTGTCTCTCTTTCTTGCTCTTGCTCTCTCACCATAGCTCTTCCAAGCAAGCTTCGATCCTTCTCACCTTTCATTCATATCATCAATGTGAGTTGTGGTAGGGTACGAGTTAAGCATAGTATCTCCTCAATAATATGACAGGTGAGAATGATAAGAGAGCTTTTCTATGTGTCTATAGATATTCATGAACATACCTCCCAATGTATATATGTCTACCTATGATATTGTTTTATTTGTATCAATTTTTCTAGGGCCAACTATAAATGTATAGTGTGCTATGAGTGTTCATTTTTATTATACTTTAGTATAATTGTTTTGTGAATGTCTATGTGTATACATGCATGAGTTATGCTAATGTTCATATAGGTGCAAGAATAAGTGTGGATCGTAGTTATTGTTTTATATATTTTTTTATGTTGTTGGCTTGAGTATAAAGTGTGTAGGTATTTGTATATACATGGTTTGTGTATGTTGTGTGTTAGTTTATGAGCCTTTGTAAGTGAATAGGGACTTAGATACTCTATCTAGAGAGTCCAATTTAGAAATATATATGGAGGCATATAGAAAAAAAAAGGTCATGAAAGGTAGAGATAAGCTTTTGAGAAGGGTAGGAAGATTGGGAAGGATCAAAGAGGATAGATGAGGGAGGCACCAACTATCTTTCATTATAGTTGCCACAACTATCTTCAAGATATTGAGGAAGGGAAATCAACATCTAGATAAAAATTGTCACTTTCATAAGGGAGCTTGCTTTCAATGTCAAATAAGGAAACTTCATAAAAAAATAAGCATTGAATGAAAAAACCACCTACTTTGCTGAAGAGGAGAGACAAAGATAAAGCTTCATGGAAGAGGCCTAAATTTAAGGGGGAAATTAGAGAAGAGGATAAGCATGGATCTATGAACTTGATTAGGAGTGAAGTAGGAGTGATCTAGGCCTAGTTGAGTGGGAGTTCACTATAGAAGAAAGTGAAAAAAAGAAAAGGCTTCATTTGATAAGATAGAGACTGTGATGGATGTTGGGGGATTGACATCAAATAAGAAAAATGAAGATGTCTAAATCTACTTGGAAGTAGAGTTTCTAGAATATTAAGTGTGATCAATCATGGTGCAAAATGTCAACTACGAGAGGTGTTCTTACCAATTATAGCTATAAAGGAGTAAGAATATGATTTTGAAGATTGAGACCCTACAAAGAAGTTTTTACTGCTATCACCATGGCAAAGTAGGAGCCAAGAAGAAAGTTCTAGAAAATGCATGAAGAATGCTATTATTATTCCTACAACAAATCCAAATGAAGCTTTTGTGTTTGGTGTATCATGGATGCCATGTTTTGTGGGATATCTCTGAAGTTGTTTTGTTGGATGCAAATAGTCTACTTATGTAGCAAAAGGCGAAACCTAAAATCTAAAGATGTAACTAGTGCATGGATTTTGAATAAGTCTATAAGAGACAAGAACTATGCATTTGGTGAGAATAATGGTTGGTCATCACATTTGTTGAAGGATTTATCCAATAAATAGACACAAGGTGCAATCAATGAAGAAAGGGAGTCAAAATGTCCTCATGCATGGCCATGTTTTATCAAAGTCATTTTCTAGAAAGTAGACACTACATTGACTTGAGTAGGGGACATGGATCCATAAGTGAAAGAAGCATGACTATTCCCATTCCTACAATACTTATAGAGGCTACATGTGGATTTGACAAGTTCTATTATAGAAATGGAGCTATCTATAATGGAGAGTGAATTTGGATGCTATGATGATATAGCACCCTAGGGTGTAGAATCCATAGTTCAATGACCGAGTTTATAGATCCATCAAAAAGACTATGATATAAAGATGGAAAAGGGATCTTTAGATATGGACACTATAAGTTATGAAGGAGAGTGGGTAAATGACTTTGCACATGGTTAACATTCTTAACCTATCGGCCTTCCTCATCACCTAGTCTTTTCAGTTCCTTGATGTCATTTATCTTTGGTCCAAAATCATTGTAACATCTTCCTAGTTACAGTGAATTTGATATTTATAACACCTTTGAGTATCTTATTATTATTATATTAAAATTATTATTATTAAATAAATGTTGTGCCACACAAAGTTTGCATACCATGAGTATTGCATTACAAAACATTAGTGTTCTTAGAGCTCCAAAGAAGATCCTTGTTGAAAGACATTATGCATTCTATTTGATTCACATAGGGCATGGAAATGCTCATGGGCTCGATGTCTACATTATTTTGTTGTCCACACTTCATGCACTTTGTAGAATAATTGAATTTTTTTTTCATCTTTATATACGGTTTTCTTAGAAGCTTAAATCCTTGTCAACTAGAAAGGATGATATAGCCAAGGTTGAGTAGGTTTTATCTTCATGGGATACATAAAAGAGGGTCTTCTTCAACCACTATGTCAAATTCTATATCTCTATCCTCTATTTTGGTAATGTTTTGACTCTTAAGTAAAGTAGCATCAAAATCTTTGACTAAATTCTTTTCAATATTCTCCTTAAAATATCTCTATCTTCTCTTTAATCTCTATATCTAAATATGAAACTTCTTCCTTTTGTTTTCTACTATGCTTCTTTTAAAAGATGAATCTTTCATATGTTAAATAAACACAAGAAAACCTAAATCCTTCTCAATAAGAAGACATTGATATTGTTCCTTGTTGTAAGGGAAACTATCTTGATGTTTCTTGAACTCTTCATCATCAATAAGATTCCACCTATAGTAAGGGTTATCTTAGGAGAATTGGTTGCTTTAAGAATGTCATTGTAATACACATAATTGTCAACTACAAAACTTTCTATATGCTTGATATAAATTCTTTGAAAACTTTAAGCTTGTTAGCAAGATCCTCAAGAGGTTCTTTGAGATTAACAGGAATATTCAACATTTACTTGATATAGTTGAACTTAGAGGGATGTCTCTTTTATGATGAAAGTCATATAATATATCATCACTTCTCTCTTCAATGCTTTCTAGGTCCATTCCTTCTTAAGATGACCTTCTCTTTTGGATTTTGTTCACAAAAATCACTATCAATGTTGTTGCTCCCAAAAGTCAAAACAATCAACCAGTGCCTTATAAAATGTAAAATGTGTATTGATGTAGTAAATGTCAAGTACTAAACTCAGATTTCATACAATAGCACCAATAAAAAGTCATTTCTTCTCAAACACAAAATTCATGTCATTAGAGACATGAAAAGATACTACGTAGCATTTTAGCCTCCCACAACACATTTCCATATCATAAAGTAACCAAAAAATAGTTGGATTCAAAAACACTTCTGGAAATGGTCATAAGATATCATAAACCTTTTTCATAGATTGAAAGCCAACTTGCAAAACCAACATGCAATGCATTACAATAAAACCATCTAGAAAATCAATAATCCATACTCTTTGACATTCTCAAGGGGTTCACTATATATATATCCTCTATATCATGTGTGTTCAAAGCCTATTTACAAATACACTTATTTATGAATTTTCTCTGAATAAAACACAATCCTTTTCTATTCAGTCTATAAGTAACCCCTTCATAGGACACCCTTTTGTATGTAAAATTTTGCTTTTTTTAAATCTCTTATTTGAACCCAAGTGATACACACATATATTCATGAGTGATCCCCCGAGATGACATTTGAGAATAGAAAATAAGAAAATTTAAGAGAAGCTAAACAACATGCCTTACTAGGAGATCAAAGCATTTAAGATCTTGTAATAGGTTGTGTGGTTTGAGTGAAACTTCTACTTAACTAGTCATTCAAATTCAAACATGATTCCCCTCAAACCTTATAGATAGCATCACGCTCACTAAATCGTATCTCTACTAGCATCAAGAACCCTTTGAATACTTGTCAAAAT